>NC_091062.1:121853059-123198684 GCF_000393655.2 Nicotiana sylvestris | reverse complement strand
TGATCGGTAGAGAATTCTTAGGCAAAATTATAGAAGACATAGCGGGAAGGATTCCGACATTTGGGGAAATCATAACTCTAGACCTCCTTAATCTTGTCTCTAACCCTTAGTATCTATAGTTGTTAATTTACTATTTTAATTTGTTAGTTAGTTAGTTAGTTAAACACAAGAATCTTAATATCTATAAATTAGGAATTTTTCAAGCTTGAATTCTTGGTGATAGTGAACAACTGTAGCTAAGCCTTAGTTCTCTGTGGGATTCGACTCCGGACTTGTAAACCGGACTATATTTGCAATGACCAATTAATTCTTTTTATAAGGAATAGTTGGGCGTGATCAAATTTTTGGCGCCGTTGCCAGGGAATTAACGGTGTTATCAATTACAATTGAAAGAAGTACAAAAATTCTTAGTGTAATCAGTTTTCTCTATACTCAATCTTTACATTGAAATTTTAACGTTTGTTGACTTAGTTGTATATGTGCATGCCTAGAAACTCATCGAGAACTAGTGAAGTATTTGAAGCATTATCAGATCCCGAGAGAGTTTTCAAGGCCTTAATCGGGCCAACTGGAAAAACAAACAACTGAACAATTCGAAATAGACATGGGAGATCACGAAGAAGACCCAGCTGTACCAATAGCGCTAGTGGCACCTCTTGTGCCAGAGGCTGCTCTCTATGACTGGGCACAGCCCACAACTAAAAATCTGGCCACAACAATTGTAGTCCCGCAGATACAGGCTGAATCATTCCAAATCACAAATAACATGTTGCACTTGTTGCAAAACAAGGGACTATTTTTGGGGTCACAAGTCAAAGATCCTCAACAGCACTTGAAGAATTTCCTATCAATCTGTACAACCTAAAGGCAGCCCAACGTAACTCCGAAAGCAATCAAGCTGTTATTGTTTCCATTCTTAGTGATAGGAGCTGCCCAGACTTGGTTAAACTCACTCCCCATAAATTCCATAACAACTTGGGAGGAGTTA
The DNA here is from genome assembly GCF_000393655.2 of Nicotiana sylvestris. Lineage (NCBI taxonomy): Eukaryota > Viridiplantae > Streptophyta > Magnoliopsida > Solanales > Solanaceae > Nicotiana > Nicotiana sylvestris. Next base: position 123,197,696 of record NC_091062.1, on the reverse strand, counting down.
GTCAAGCAATTCGCGAACAAGTTCCACCCACCCAACAAGACTACTCAACAAATTGATGCAATTTTGAGTTTTAAACAGAGACCAATGGAGACACTACATGAAATATGGGAACGTTTCAAGGGGATGCTGGTTATATGTCCACACCATGGTATTCTAGATTTGATGTTGGGACAATAGTTTTACATAGGATTGTTAGATAGTGTGAAGAACATTGTTGATGCTTCAGCTGGTGGAGCATTTTTGAGCAAAATATGGAGAGAAGGCCAGAGTCTGCTTGACAAGATGACATAGAATTCGGGATGGACAACCAGGAATGCACCTATCACTCCAGTGGTTCACTCAGTGACCTTAGATCCATCCAACTCCATGGCTGAAAATATGGCCACCTTATTGACACAGATGAGTATCCTCACCAAAAAGGTGGAGGAGTCTGGGCAGAAGCAGTAGGAACACATCGTAGATACTACCAATGGGGGCTTGTGCACATCTTGCATTAGTCAGCCAATTGGTAACCAGTGGAATGCAGAACAAGATCATCATCACTACCCTGAAGACATGAACTATGTGTCTAATTATGGAGGACAGAGACAGAGTGGTCAGAATTGGGGCCAGCAAATTCAGCCGTATAGGCCAGTCCAGCCACAGTTCAACAATAGGAATATAGGAGGTGTGAGACCTCCTAACAATATGGCACCTTACCCAAGGCCACATGGATATAATAATCAAAATCAATAGCAGGGGTACCACCCTTCTCAGCAGCAGTATGGTGGACAGCAGGAAGATGGGTTTGCTAGACATGAGGCAATGATGCAGCAGGTTATTAGGTCTAATGCAAAAATTAATGAAAGAGTAGATGCACATGATTCAGATATCAAGAATATTGAAGTGCAGATGGGCCAAATTTCGATGTCTCTAAACAATCGTCCTCATGGGACATTACCTGTAGACACTCAAATAAACCCAAAAGATCAAGGCCCGAAGCAGCTGATGGCAGTGAGTCTATGGAATGGCAAAGATTTAGATATGGAGAAAGAGAGGGATCGAGAAAGCATACAAGCTGAGACACTCATACCCGTGCCTATTGAGCTAAATGAGTCAATGAAACTGACAGAGGTGACAGTCCAGCCTGCCCAAGAAGAACATAACATTTAGATTGAGACTACGAAAGAAGCTGATACAGCCAGGAACAAGTAGTTGAGGTGGCAGCTGATAAAGAGCAGTCCCAAATTATTGCGAAGAAGAGACCTCCTGCACCATTCCCTTAGAGGCTGGTTAAGTACCAAAAAGAGGAGCAATACAAGAAATTCTTGGAGATGCTGAAATAAATCCAGGTAAATATTCCATTGATAGATGCTTTGAAAGAGATGCCTGGGTATGCAAAAATGATGAAGGACTTAATGTCCCGAAAATTCGATTTCCAAGACTTGGCCACGGTGACTCTTACTCAGACATGCAGTGTAGTAGTGACTAAACCAATTACAGAGAAGCTATTTGACCCAGGGAGCTTTACAATTCCCTGCACTATTGGTAATTTTGCTTTTGCTAAGGCACTTTGTGATCTAGGGGCCAGCATAAATCTTATGCCCCTGGCGATTTATAAGAGGCTAGGGATTGGAAGAGCTAGACCCACCTCTATGTTGTTGCAGCTGGCTGACAAGACTGTGAAAAGACCCTCTGGTATCCTGGATGATATGTTGATCCAGGTGGGGAAATTTGTGTTCCCTGTAGATTTTGTGATCTTAGACTGCAAGGTGGATAAAGAAATTATCATAATTTTGGGAAGGCCGTTCTTGGCCACTGGGAGAGCTCTCATTGATTGTGAGACCGGGGAGCTCAAGATGAGATTGAACGATGAAAATATAACATTCAATGTGCAGAAATCTATGAGGCAACCAAGTGAATTCGCCAATCGCTCTCTTATTGATGCCATGGATGTAATTGTAGAAACTGATGATGAGATGCTGACTATTAAAGACCCTCTTGCTGCATGTCTGATGAATCTAGATGAGGTGAATAGAGAAGAACTAGCGGAATGGGTGTTGGCATTAGAGGGCAGAGGGTTCTGGGATAGAACTCTTAAATTTGAGCCTTTGCATTTAGAAAATAGAGAAACTCCTCCAGCCAAGCCATCTATCGAAGAACCACCAAAGCTGGAATTGAAGCCACTGCCCGCCTATCTCAGGTATGAGTTCCTTGGACCTGACTCCACATTACTTGTTATTATCTCATCTAGTTTGTTAGATGTGAAGGCACAACAACTCTTGCAGGTACTCAAAGAGTGTAAGACTGCCATTGGGTGGACCATGGCAGACATTAAGGGGATCAGCCCCGCCTACTGTATGCATAATATTCTGCTGGAAGAGGGACACAAACCTTTCAGGGAACACCAAAGAAGGCTGAACCCAAGCATGAAGGAAGTGGTGAAGAAAGAAGTGATAAAGTGGTTAGATGCGGGAATCATTTTCCCAATCTCAGACAGCAGTTGGGTTAGCCTAGTACAATGTGTTCCTAAGAAGGTTGGCATGACGGTGATCAAAAACTATAACAATGAACTGATTTCAATAAGAACCGTCACAGGCTGAAGAATTTGCATGGACTATAGAAAGTTAAATTTGGCCACCCGGAAAGACCACTTCCCATTTCCCTTCATTGGTCAGATGTTAGATAGATTGGAAGGGAGGTCACACTTCTGTTTTCTGGATGGGTACTCAGGGTACAATCAGATCTCCATTGCACCAGAGGACAGAGAGAAGACCTCCTTCACTTGCCCATATGGGATTTATGCTTTTCGGAGGATGCCATTTGGCCTATGCAATGCACCCGCCACATTTCAAAGGTGCATGATGGCTATATTCACTAACATGGTAGAGGACATAATAGAGGTATTCATGGATGATTTCTCAATGGTGGAGAACTCATTTGATGAGTGCCTTATAAATCTGACTCGTGTACTGAAACGGTGTATTGAGACTAACCTGTTTCTTAATTGGGAGAAGTGCCATTTCATGGTACAAGAGGACATAGTCTTAGGGCATCGGGTGTCAAGTAAAGGAATTGAGGTGGATCGTACTAAAGTTGACGTGATAGCAAAGTTGCCACCTCCAACTTCAGTCAAGGCAATCAGGAGCTTCCTCGGGCATGCTGGTTTCTACTTGAGATTCATAAGAGACTTATCAAAAATTGCCAACCCTCTCTGTAAGTTATTAGAAAAACATCACCCTTTCTTGTTTTCTGATGATTGCCGGGTAGCATTCGAGGAGTTGAAAAAGAGGCTAGTCACAGCACCCATCATTGTTGCCCCCGACTGGGAGCAACTATTCGAACTCATGTGTGATGCCAGTGACTATGCAGTGGGAGCAGTGCTGGGACAGCGGAAAGACAAGATAATGCATCCAATCTACTATGCTAGTCGAACGATGAGTAGAGCCCAGTTGAACTACACTATCACTGAGAAGGAGATGTTGGCTGTGGTGTTTGCTTTCGACAAAGTCAGATCGTACCTGATTGGTTCTAAGGTAATTGTATACACTGATCATGCAGCTCTCAGGTACTTGATTGAGAAGAAGGAGTCTAAGTCGCACCTGATTCGTTGGGTACTGCTACTGCAAGAATTCAACCTCGAAATTCGTGATCGTGAGGGCACAAAAAACAAAGTTGTTGACCATCTATCATGACTTGAGGGAGCTGAAAACTCAGTTGCGGTTGAGGACATTCTGGAAACCTTTCCAGATGAGCAGTTTCTCGCTACTAGTCTTGAGGAAGTACATGGTATGCAGACTTTGCAAATTACCTGGCCAGCGGTATAGTTCCCTATGACATTTCCTCTATTCAAAAGAAAAAGTTTTATCGTGACTGTCGCATGTATTATTGGGATGAACCTTACCTATTTCGAATATGTGTTGACAATATGATCTAAAGGTGCGTCCCCGAGATAGAACAATCTTCTATTTTGTAGGCATGTCATGCATCAGTGTATGGAGGGCATTTTGGAGGAGTCAGGACAGCTACGAAAGTGCTAGAGGCCGGTTTCTTTTGGCCAACAGTGTTTAAAGATACGCACCAATGGATGAAGGGCTGCAATGAATGTCAGCGAATAGGGAATATTTCCCATCGCCATGAGATGCCCATGAACCCGATTCAAGAGGTGGAAGTGTTTGATGTCTGGGGAATTGACTTCATGGGACCCTTCGTCAGCTCCTTTGGCAATAAGTACATACTTGTTGCTGTGGATTACATGTCCAAATAGGTAGAAGCTGCAGCGTTGCCTACTAATGATGCAAGAGTGGTGGTGGAATTTTTGAAGAAGAACATATTCACCCGTTTTGGGTCCCCGAGAGTGATTATCAGTGACGGAGGCACCCACTTCTGTAATAGAGCCTTCAAAAAGTAGCTAGAAAAGTATGATGTATGCCACAAGGTGGATACCCCTTATCACCCGCAGACCAGTGGACAGGTGGAAGTGTCTAATAGAGAAATAAAGAGTGTATTGACCAAGACTGTAAACACTACAAGAACTGATTGGGTGAAAAAGCTAGATGATGCACTCTGGGCTTATAGAACTGCTTTTAAAACACCAATTGGTATGTCACCATATAAGTTGGTGTTCGGGAAGGCATGCCACTTGCCAGTGGAACTTGAACATAAAGCTTGGTGGGTGTGAGCACGTTATTTTTGCCTTATGTGAATTACTCCCATAAATTCAAGAAAAATAAATTTTTCCTATTATTTGCAATTTCGTAGATTTTTGTAGCATTTTTCGTTATTTGCTTGCATTTGTCTGCGCATGTTAATTTTGCTTAATTCATGAAAATACAAAAATATGTTGCATGTTGCATTTAGGATTTAATTTTACATTTTTTAGATTAATTAACAAATTAGTTGTTTTATAAGAAATGGAAAAATCACAAAAAAACTTATTTTTACACTTTTTAATTTTAGTTTTGAATTTTGGTAGTTTTTCCTTTAATTCGGTTTTTAATTAATTGTGGTAACTATTAGTTAAAGCTAATTAATTCAATGTGGCAGGATTAATTTGATTTAGGAATTAGTTTAGGTTTTATTTTTATTTTTAAGAAATTGAAAAAGAATTTGAAAATAGAAAAAAAAATTGAAGTAAGAGAGAAAAGAGTCTGAATTGGGCTAGATCTATTTAATTTCCCCCCAGCCCAAATAAAATCTCCCCCATACCCGTTTAACTGAGCCCAAACCCGCCCTTTACCCGATCTAACCCCCCCTTTCTTTGATTGAAACGACACCGTTTAATTCACTTTGATCTGGACCATTGATCTCAGTAGATCAAACGGTCCGGAACTGACTCAATATTAGTATTTAAATGTCCGAACCCCTAACCCCCCCGGTCTCATCTCTCAAACTCACCATCCTCAAAGACGACTGAAACAAAACCCTAGAAGCCATCCCCTTTTCCACCGCTCCCAGCCGGCGGTGCCGATCCCAAACAGACCCAAACTAACACCCTACAATTCCCATGACCCCCTCATACCAAATCCACAATTATCTTCCTTCGAAGCAGACTTGAACCTCTCGAATATTGGATCAATGATCTGAACCCTAAAACCCCCAAAGTCCCTGATTTGAGTTTTCCTGAAGATTTAGGCCTATTCCGACTTTATTCGTGTGTTCTTGGTAAGAACACACTATTAAGGTCGAATTGGGCCGAAAATTAGAAGGTTTTGAAGATTCGATCTTCGTTTCTTACTGGTCCGAGTTTGTCTTTACGTATTTTTCTCTTCTTTACCTTTTGTTATTTAATTTCTGTTTCTTTGTTCTCTTCTCATCTTATTCTACTCTTTCTTTTAGTTTTCTGATTTTTATTTCCTATTTTTTCATTTCTTCACACCGTCTATATCTGCATGTTAGTTTTAGGTTGTTATTGTTTATGTTATGGTGCTAAGTTTAGACGTATTAGATTTTGCTTCTGTTTGGGCCTGAATTTTTTGAGTTTTGAGACTATGTAATTGAATATTCAAGAAGTTTTTGAGCTTTCAATCTTGATTTGAATTGGGAAATCAAAGAGCCCAAAAGAGAGTTGAATTGGTTTTTTTAACAAACCCATTAACACTCTGAATTGGGTCAATTTGACACATACTCTACCTGGCCCAGGGGTAATAACAAGGGTCATAAAAGGGTAGTCTAGGAATTTAGGCTAGGGGAATCTTATGTAACAGACTGAGGAAGCTTCTAGGAAGCTGGGTTGGGGACTGGGCTGAAAATCTGTTCTTTAACCTATGGATTTCTAAGCAAAAACCAAAATTCCAAAAGGGTCTAATTGCAAAATCTGATTTCTTTAGGCTTCCCTAAAACCTTGCCTATAAAGGCATCCTTTCCTTCCAGCTCAAGGGAGAAATTTTTAGAAAAAATCCTGCAAAAACTAAGATGGCTAAAAAACTTTGGAAAGCACACTGATTTCTCTGCATTTCTAGGCTGAAAATCACCACAATTCTGCTTGTTTATCTCCTTCAGATTAGCTACAACTATTGAACTTTCTTTGGTTGTATTTCTGGGTTGAAAGATGGTTTGAGATTGGTTTGAAGTCGGGTGTTGATTCAGTGATTTTCTATTGTTCTTCCGACTAGTTTTAAGTTGTTTTGCTGGTTATTTCCTTAATCTGGGCCTTTTTCTGCTGTTATTGTTGTCCACTGATTCTTCACTTGCTCTATTTCTTTTCTCATTTCTAGGTAGTCCTTTGAAACTATGATGGAACTGAAGTCTGATTAAGTTTGTCTAAAGATCTGTGAGCCTGAGTTGGAATTTAAATGGAAAACACTAGTTCTTGATGTAATTACTGCTAGATTCTACCATCTTATGTTATTAAATTCCCTCAGTTCTGTTGTCATTTAGTTTTCCTGCATGTGTTTGTTTGTTTATTCATGTTAGTAGCTTAAGTTTATGTTGGTAAGTTGGAATAAGAGTTTAAATTCAGAATGTTGGCTTGTAATAATGATTGAAATCTATTGTATGTGTGGACTGTTAGACGTGTTGTAGTATGAGGCCAGTTTTGCAATGACATTTTTTGTCCAGATCTATAGAAGTGTTTGTGTTGCTTTTGGAAATCCATTTGAAGTCTCAATCTGTTAGTCGTAAGGTTTATTCATAAGATATGTTTGATGGAAAATGAAAAGGGGTTGCAAGGTTATTACTGTAGAGTGTATGAAACTTGGATCCAACATGTTTACAGAATAATGCCTAGCATATATATGGTTCTTGAGTTGTAGTTTGATAGAGTAGATCTTGTGTTAGTATGGTTTGATAAATGGTTTACTAGTTGAGTTTCATATTGTAGCATTTGCAGCCTTAATGTGTCACTGTTGGATAGTAGGTGAAGTTATTTTGTGTGAGAGGTGATCACTTATGGCCTCAGTATGGCTTTGACTCTCACATGCGCTTGCTAATTGTTAGATGAGTCAATTCATGCTCGCATGAGATTTGTTTGGAGTGCTGACAAGTTTCAGCCATTTTTTTAGTTCATTTGCTCTTAATTGCTTTCAGTAAAGTCTCTCTATACAAAGGCACAAAATGCATGAGTTTTGTAATTTATTTCATGATTGTTTGTTTCGATTGGTAGTATAAGGGACATGAACTCAAGTAAACAGTTTGGGTATAGTTGATTTTTTTTTAAATGAAAAAGTTATCATTGATGTGTCCTTGTTGCCATTTTAATTAGTGGATTGGGATTCGGGAACAGAAGTTTTATTGGGGAATTTAGTTCACTTTATAAATCATTGAAATCTAGAAAAATGGCTTTAAACCAATTTAGTTGGTATTTTAATGAATTGTGCTTTAAATGTTCAGTGTTTCTTTGCTGGGGGTTCATGTCCACCCGTATAAGCCCATGAGGCTTCCAACACGTTTCTTGAATTTGGGGCTGCTCTTTGGGCCTAATCTTTTAAAAAATAGGATGCTTGCGGATTCTGTCCCTTTGGCCCAAAAGGCCTCATAAGAATTAATAGTTGACTTCCTTGTAATTGGATTAACGACTAGCCGAAGTAAGTTGAACCTCAATTCGGGTTGGATTTAATGTGTCCCTTACTAAGTAGTGCTCTCCAAATTATTTGAAGTGTGCCATATTTAACAACACAAATAGTTATGGCCCTCATTTAGTTAATATTTTTTAATCCTTAGAAATCGAGTTGTACCATTTAGTAAATTTTCCATGGCCCTCGCAAACTTGAAAATGCGTAGTTGCTTTAGGCGCGCAATTTAAATTAATTTCCTTAAACTCGGGTGTGCATTTCATGTGAACCAAATCCAAATCTCAACAATGTTAAATAAAATGTTTCGTGGACCGCGGGTGCATTTCATGTGGCGTGGTTCAAGACATGTTTTAGATAACGTTGAATCTTCCTAAAATTAATTAAAAGCGGTTAATAAGCTAAAATATATCATAGGCTAAAACATGTATTAAAATCAGATAATAGGCCAATTATAACAGTTGAGCGACCATGCTAGAACCACGAAACTCGGGAATTCCTAACACCTTCTCCCGGGTTAACAGAATTCCTTACCCGGATTTCTGTGTTCGCGGACTGTAAAACATAGTCAATATTTCCTCGATTCGGGATTTAAATTGGTGACTTGGGACACCATAAATTATCCCAAGTGGTGACTCTGAACTTAAAAAATAATCACGTTTCGATTGTCACTTTAAGTTGGAAAAAACTCCCATATACCCTTCCAGAGGGTAGGAAAAAGGAGGTGTGACAGCTCTGGCGACTTTGCTGGGGATCGAACCCAGAATCTCTGGTTCAGGGTTCAGAATTCGAGCTTAGATGAATTGTTATATTTGGCTTTATTTATTATCTGTTTTTATTCACATGTTTTGACCTAATGTGCTAAATGTTGCTTTTACCGCTTTGATATTCCGTGAACTGTATATATACTGCTACGAAACCCTTCTTCTCTCTGAGTCTTCTAAATCATTTGAGAAGGGTGAACTTCATGTGGCTTCTCTTCTATCTAGAGTCTTATCCAATTTTAGAATGAGGTTCGGACAAGTTGCAAAACCGGTGAAGCTTCTGTATTCCAGGTACGCTGGCCCCCCTCCAGCTCGAGCTGTCCGCTCGGGTAAGCTAGGTCTAGAACAATAAGCCTAGGTTTTAAACCTAGTATAACAAAACCTCATGTCGGATCCCTAGTAGGAACATTTGTTTGTATCACGTGCATTTTACTTTGGAGACTCAACATAGGGGTTGAGTCTGTCTAGGACAGGTGTACCCAAAATGAAAAAACCATCCTGATGCATCCTACTTGCTACTTGTGCATTTATTTGCTTCGGATTTGCATGTTGATTGGCTTATAAATAATTAGAGGAGAGTTGGAGAAGAAAAGTCAGTGTGAGGGCTAAGAGAGATAATTACCCGTTTTTGAAAAATCAGTGTCCAAAAATATGCTGAAACTTTGCAAAATTCTGAAAAACATTTTTTGTTTTTTTTTAAAAAATAGTAGGTTTTTAGTTTTTTTTTCCGTCAAATCTGCCTGAACTACCCCAGTTTGATTCTCACCGGATGTGGGATACGTAGGCAACCCCCATCGGGTCCAACTTCCTTTTTATAAAAATAACCCCAAAAGAACAAAAAATTCATTTTATTGTAAATGATGTAAGGTGATGCCATTCTTGTCAAAAATAGACGAATGTCCCCAAAAGGGTGCCGGAAGGCTGTTTTTGCAAGAACAACCGTCGTTGGTCATGTTTCAAAGTTTTGGCCGGTTAGGAAACACAACCTTAAAATCTTCTTCCTCGAATTGCTGAAAGGCCGTATTGGCAAAGCCAGATATTTTATGAAATTTTTTGAAAAAATAGTGATAACTTTTTCTTGAGTCAAAATGAGTCATAATTTATCTCTTAATTAAAATCACCCTAATAAATGTGCAGGATGAGCACAAATGAAAATGAACCCTTCGTAGCTCTTAAAGAGATCCCCTTACAGCTCCACATGTGGTGGAACGATTTAGGGAAAGGCAGTAAAGGAACTGTGGTCAAGGTTTTGGGTGGCCTTATCGGACGTTTGAACACCAAGCCAAGATTGGACGTGATTGAAGCCTTAATACCTTTTTAGGATCCGACTCGTAATGTGTTCTGCTTTTCTAACTTTGAGATCACACCCACGCTAGAGGAAAATGCGGGTTACGCCGGCCTCAGTGGAAACCTTAGAAGTCTTTACCCTGTGTCACCAAGACCGGTATCTCCACACAAATTTCTCGACATGTTGAGTATTAGCCGGGACGTTCAGGATGGGAGTTTGTCTGAAAGGTATTGCACTTTCCAATTCTTGTACCAACGCTATGGTAAACCCCAAGTATTTGAAGACCAAACATCTGTTTGACTCATACCGGAAATAAAGATAAGTGGGAGGCAAGGCGAGGTTTTGTAATCTGTCCATGAGGAGACGGCAACATAGAATTGGGCCTCGTGAGAATGGTTGATGTTGCAATCAAGAAAGCTAATGGCACTTTGGTTCCCCTAATCTTATCTGAGATTTACCGAGCTTTGACCATTTGCCGAGAAGGGGGAAATTCTTCCAAGGCTGCAACTTACTACTACAATTGTGGATACAGGAACATCTCTACCACCGTGTCGGGTATATGAACCATGGTATGTCCGATTTGAATTGCATCGAAGGATTTGAAAGCCGAGTGGTGGGTATTGCATTTCCAGAGGGTATTGAGGCTTGGTTTGCACTCTTAAGTTCTTTCACTACCGATAAGATTGAGTGGGCGTTCGGATGGCTTCTTGTCACCAAAGTAGTATACATGTCAGCCGAAGTGTGTTATCTTTTCCTGATGGGCATCCGGAGCATCTAACTGTATGCTCCTCACAAGGTTTTGCGCCAACAAGGCAGATTTCAAACCATTCCCTTGACGATGATTTGAGTATCCATGTCGTTGAATTGGGACCAAAGGCCGCATTTCCGGAAGGAAGAGTTTGCCAGTTGCAGAATGAATGTAGATTTCTTGAACCTAAGACCATGGTCCGGGATTTAGCTAGAGGTGAGGTAGACCCCAAGTATGTTATTTGGTTCGGCAAAAGGTTTCAGATTCCTGAGAGACCTGCTAAGAGAGCTCATGTTCAACAATTCACTAATGACTCGCAAGAACGGTGGGGCTAGTTAGCAAAAGAAGAAAGCTACAGAGCTAAAATAAGTAAGTGAGAAGGACAAATCAAGGACCTCAAGTTTGGAAACAGTATTCAGGCGGCCACAGATGAAGGGGAAAAGAAAAAGCTGACTCACGAAAATGAAGCCCTCAAAGCTCAAATCCAAAAAATGAGAATAGCTGCTAGAAATTCAGAAAGAAGCCGAGCGGATGAAAGGCTTATAAGCAGTTTGAGAAAGAAAGCACTTGAGTGTCAAGATGACCTAGAAAAGTCTGAGGCCAGTCTAGCGAAAGTCCGGGCCCAATTGGCAAAGAATGCAGAAGGGCGGGCACAGTTTGTACAACAAATGAAAAGAAAATATGAAGGGACAATCACCAATCTGAAGAGAAAAGTAACTACCCTTGAGAATGAGGCAGTCAAGCAGGCTAAGGACTTTAAAGTTGATAAGGAACATTGTTATGCTTTGATGGCTTATATAGAGGAAGAAATGCAACAATTACAAAATCAAAATCATCACGACACTCAGGTGTTAGAAGCCCGAAATCAGTAGGTCGGGCATCTTCCTCAGGAAAAAGGTAGAATCCGAGAGAGGGTTAGAGCCATTGCCAACTACATTGTCGTGAAATGCCAAGCATGTGAGGACATGACTTGTACCACTTTCTTTGCTGCAATGATGACATTTGTCCGCCAGATAATGAGTGATTTGGAGCGGCTTCAAGGGGATCTCGCACATAGGCCCATGGCGAGACCGAATGATGTCCCACGGGCCCTAGGATCATTTGAGGCATTGGTGTATTCGTGATTTTACTCGAGTCTGTATTTTCTTTCTATTGGAGTCTGTTAGTCTGTTTTCGAGTCTGTATTTTCATCTTTCTATTGGAGTCTGTTAGTTTCCTATTTCGAGTCTGTTAGTTTTTATGGTTAAGAGGAGTCGTTGTAATCAAAGCGTTTTATTTTTATGGAAAATTTGAAAGTCCCAAAATGTTTTTATTATTTATTTTTACACTTATCCCCCAGAACTACGCAAAGATCTGATTCACGCGGGTCATGATACGTAGGCAATCTCCATAGGATTCGATCATAAACCAAAGAAAAAAGAAGAAGGAAACAATGGCAAAACGAGAGAGAGAAGTGAGAGAATAAAGAACAACGAGAAATCAAGCAAAGAAAGGCAGAAAAAAAAGAAATAGTAAAAGAGAATTTGCAAATGGAAATAAGGGAAAGCTAGGATGATGCAAGCAACCGATCAAATGCATAATAGAAACGGTTAACTGCTTAGGTTCATTACATTCCCCAAATGTGCGGCTGCCTATCTATTAAACCCTGATTGCTAACAAGTTTGTTGTTTTCATCAGTACCACACAGGTGGTTAGTTTGTTTGGCATTCTGGCAGATGCGAGTGTTATCGATCCTTCGAGAGAGGGGGAAGAGTCAGATGTTAATTTGAAAGAAGAGATGTATAAGCTGAAATAACAGATGGACGAGATGTACCAAGCATGGGTAAAAGGACACCCACCACCACTTTACCCCGCCAACCCTACCTTTGTCCCGCCATTGGCTCAGTCCAAGGAACCTCCCACAGCCGATTCATCCCCGGGCTTTCCCATGAGGATGCTCCTCAAAATAATAAAAAGAGGAAGAAGGCTTCTGGACCAAAAAGCAACCCAAGCAAGAAGCGGTTCAAAGGAAATTTCTACAACTGTGGGAAATCTGGACACAAATCTACAGATTATCGTGCTCCAAGGAAAGACAAGAAGAAAGGTCAAGCAAACATGATTGAAAAGCACAAAAATATTAATGACTTACGTGCTATGCTTTCTGAATGCAACCTGGTGGGAAATCCTAAGAAATGGTGGATTGATTCTGGAGCCACTCGTCATGTTTGTGTTGTTAGAAAAGCGTTTGCTACATATGCTCCCGTTGGACCCAAAGAGACTCTTTCTATGGGAAATTCTACAACGACCAAAATTGAAGGATGTGGCAAGATATTTCTGAAAATGACTTCTAAAGGTGGTGACTCTGAACAACATCCTTCATGTTCATGAGATTAGGAAGAACTTAGTCTCTACTGCACTTCTCATTAAGAACAGATTTAAGTGTATTTTTGTATCTGATAAGGCTGTAATAAATAAGAGTGAGATGTTTGTAGGAAAAGGTTACCTCACTGAAGGCCTTTTCAAACTGAATATAATAGTCGTTGAGAATACTAAAATTTTAGCTTTATTTACTTGAGTCAAATGATTATGGCATATACGTTTGGGATATGTCAATTATAAAACCATGTGAAAAATGATTAATTTGGAAGTATTGCAAGTTTGAATGCGACAAATCAAAATGTCAAATATGTGTGGAATCTAAGTATGTTAAACATCCTTATAAGTCAGTTAAAAGGAATTCAAATCCTTCAGATTTAATTCATACAGATATTTGCGACATGAAGTCAATACCATCTCGCGGTGAAAAGAAGTATTTCATAACATTTATTGACTACAGTACTCGATATTGCTATATTTACTTACTTAATAGTAAAGATAAAGCAATAAAAAAATGAAGTTGAAACGCAACTTAACAATAACAACAACCCAATAAAATCCCACCAATGGGGTCTGGGGAGGGTAGAGTGTATGTTGACCTTACCCCTACTCCAGAGGAGGTAGAGAGACTGTTTCCGGGAGACGCTTGGCTCAGAGATAATAGCACTGTGACAACAAAACCCGAAAGATAATATCAACAACGTGAGAGACAACAAATAAATGAAAAAGCAGTAACACAAATATTATGCAAAAGTGTGAAGCACAACATAAATTGCTAGCAGTGCTTGACAATACACTATCATACTCGTCAATACAAAGAGGGAAACCGGGACAAAGAGGAAAACCGCTCGACTACCCTTTAACCTACAACCCTAATGCTCAACCTGCACACCTCCCCATCAAGAGCCATGTCCTCGAAAATCTTGAGTCGTGCCATGTCCTGTCTGATCACCTCGCCCCAATACTTCTTAGGCCACCCTCTACCTCTTCTCGTACCTGCCAAAGCCAACCTCTCACACCTCCTAACCGAGGCATCTAGGCTTATCCTCTGCACATGTCCGAACTATCTAAGTCGCGCTTCCCGCATCTTGTTATCCACCGAAGCCACGCCCACCCTCTCCCGAATATCTTCATTCCTAATCTTATCCAGCCTAGTGTGCCCACACATCCATCTCAACATCCTCATATCTACTACTTTCATCTTCTAGATATGTGAATTCTTGACCGGCCAACACTCAGGCCCATACAATATGGTTGATCTAATCACCGCTTTATAGAACTTACCTTTGAGTTTCGGTGGCACATTTCTTGAAACACAACTTAACAAGAAAATAAAAATGATAAGAAGTGATAGGGGATGTGAATATAAATCTCTTTTTGAAAAAATATGTTTAGAATATGGAATTATTCATCAAACAACGACCCCTTACATGCCCCAATCCAATGGGATTGTGAAAAGAAAGAATCGATCATTAAAGGAAATGATGAATGCTTTGTTTATAAGTTCTGGTTTGCCACAGAACTTGTGGGGGAGAGGGGGGAAGACATTCTTATGGCTAACCGAATATTAAATCGAGTACCCCATAGCAAAACGCAATCAATTCCATATGAAAAATGGAAAGGAAGGAAGTCCAACTTGAATTATTTTAAAGTGTGGGGGTATTTGGCAAAAGTGCAAGTTCCTAAACCCAAAAGGGTAAAGATAGGACCGAAATCCATTGAATGTGTTTTCATAAGATATGCGACCAATAGTAAAGTACATCGATTTCTGGTGCATAAATTAGATAATCCCAACATTTATAATAATGCGATTATAGAATTAGGTAATGCTGAGTTCTTCGAAAATATATATCCGTATAAAAAGGAATGTGAGTCGATTGGTAAAGAATCTAAACGACCTCAGGAAGAAACAAAAGAAAGTACGTATAATCAGGAGGATTCAAGACGTAGTAAATGTCAAACAACGTCTACTTCGTTTGGACCAGATTTTGTAACTTTCTTATTGAAAAATGAGCCTCGAACATTTAAAAAATCTATGTCTTCTTCGAAATCATTATTTTGAAAAGAGACAGTCAATAGTGAAATACAATCCATATTGAACAAACATACATAGGAATTGGTTGATCTTCCTCCTGGAAATAAATCGTTGGGTTCTAAATGGATTTTTAAGAGGAAAATGAAAGATGATGGTACAATAGATAAATATAAGGCAAGACTTGTAGTCAAAGGGTATACATAATGAGAAGGTTTTGACTATTTTGATACATACTCTCCAGTTACAAGAATTGTGTGCATACGAACGTTAGTATCACTACCTGCAGTTTATGGCCTTGAAATTTATCAAATGAATGTTAAGATGACCTTAAATGGAGATTTGGATGAAGAAATTTACATGGAACAACCTGAAGGGTTTGTGGTTCCAGGTAAAGAAAAGAAGGTATGTAAACTTGTTAAGTCCTTTTAAGGACTAAAAAAAGCACCAAAATAATGGCATGTGAAATTTGACCAAACAATGTTGTCAAATGGTTTTAAGATAAATGAATGTGATAAATATGTATACATTAAAAATGTTCCAAATCACATAGTCATTATTTTCTTATATGTGGATGATATGCTGATAATGAGTAATGATATTGCCAACATAAATGCGACTAAGCGTATGCTAACTAGCAAGTTTGATATGAAGGACCTGGGAGTTGCCGATTTAATTCCAGATATTAAGATCCATAAGACTCCTCAAGGTCTGGCATTTTCACAATCTCATTATATTAAAACAGTACTTGAAAAATTCAAGCAATTAGATTTTAAAGTTGCAAAGACTCCAATTAACGTGAATCTTGCACTAGCAAAGAACAAAGGCAAAAGCATATTACAATTGGATTATGCTCGTATGTTGGAATGTTTAATGTATATCATGAATTGTACACGACCAGATATAGCTTGTGCTATCAGTAAATTGAGTCGATACACGATTAATCCAGATTAATATCATTCATGGTAATGAAATGAGTTTTGGGATATTTAGAACATACCTAGGACTTTGCTTTGCACTACAGTAAGTATCTTGCGGTGATTGAGGGATACTGTGATTCAAATTGGATCACCGATTCAACTGATCCAAAATCCACAAGTGGATATGTATTCATTATTGGTGGAGGAGTGGTATCTTGGAAGTCGTCCAAACAAACTTGTATTTCCCGATCTAAAATGGATGTTGAGTTCATAGCCTTAGATAAAGCCGGTGAAGAATCTGAATGACTCCAAAATTTCTTGGAAGATATTCCATTTTGGCCCAAACCGTTGGCTCCAATATGTATACATTGTGATAGTCAAACGAAAATTGGAAGGGCTAGGAGCGTTATGTATAACGGTAAATCTCGTCATATACGACGAAAACATAAAACCGTTAGGAACTTAGTCTTTAGAGGAATTATCACGAATGACTACGTAAATTCAAGCGATAATGTGTCGGATCCACTTACGAAAGGCCTAACTAGAGAGGTAGTTGAGAAATCATCGAGGAAAATGGGACTATGGTCGAGGACAAGTCATTGTGGCGGTAACTCTACCTAGAATATTGGAGATCCCAAAATCTAGGTTCAAGGAGATCAAACAAAGTCATTAATGATGGTTCAACATTGTCAACTAAAATTTGGTCCATTCTCATGATGAGACAATGTTCAGTACCAAGGATAAAGCATTAAGGCTTTTTAATGGTTTCTAAATTTGATACGGGGTATATCAAATAGTGTATATACGGGATGTCACGCTTAGGAATCACCTATGTAAGTGTGAAGTGTTAGCCGCTTCAAGGAGAAATTTGTAAGGCCAGTTCTCTACGCACTTATGAAACCAGGCGGTGTTCGTGGCTGAAACAAACACAACAATAAGAACCAAAACGGTTAAAGGTTGATTGTGTGACTTATGATTGTCTAGGTATACACCAAAGTTTGACGGTTTAAAGATATTAAATCTACCGATTGACCGAGTATATCTGATATTAGTTCACTACAGAAAGTTCAAAGGGAAACCTACTTATCCATATGCGATTAAGTTTGCTTGCGAATCACACAGGTTTCCATGCATATTATTGTTATATAGCCATTCCCCATTCATGTGGGGGATTGTTGGATTTTAAGCTTAGTTTAGCTTAAAAGAGGGTGAATAGGAAATGGAGGAAAAAATAAAATTTTGATTTTCCCTCATTGACAAAGGGACATTGTCCAATATTGGAGGAGGAAAAGACTTTAGATGGGTATATATACAATTGCTCTTCTTCTAGCTCTTAAAGAGTTAAGAAGAAGGTAAGCCTCGCGATGTCGTCATCGTCGCTCGCTCGGCTCAACTTCGAATTTGTATTGGTCAAATGATCAATCGATTGATTAATTTTTTGGATCAAATTTATTTATTAATATTAAGATCAACGTAGTATTATTTTGATCCAAATTAGCCATTTTTGTAACAGTAAATTAATTTTCCTCCGCGTTTTGATTTCCCATTTTATTTTGCGTAAATAGCCATTTAGGTAATGGCTTTACGTGAACAGTCATAACATGCATTCTGAAGAGTTGCACCTCTTCGTTTAAACTCAACATGTTGGCTATAAATAGCAGACCATTCCCTCAGATTTTTCTTAGGAAAATTCTGAATCTTCTTCTCTTTTCTGCATTGTTTTAACTTCAAAGAAAGCAACAGTAAGTGTGATTTGCTACTGGTGTTCGCTGAAACACTGGGGTTTGAAGTATCGCTACACCATTATGTAATCCGTTCTATCCTGGGAGGAAATAATCCACAACCTCGGGTACTAAGAGGGGATTAAGTTCCTTAAGGAAATACTTTGAATTAAATTCTATTTCTTCTACATTTCTCTTTATACGTTATTTTTCCTTCTCCATAATTATTACAAATAGAGTATATTAACAATATATTTACCATCTCTGGAGCATATGCTATAATTGTGTAAGAATTATATATATGTGTGGCTAGAAATGTACACATTCTTGACTTGTACATTTGCTTATTGGCGATAGGGTTAGTTTAATATATAGCAGAAAGAGAATATTCTCTCAAAAGGAATCAATAACAATATACCCAGTGTGATTCCATAAGTAGGATTTGGAGAGGATAGAATATATGCAGACCTTATATTTATGTTGTGTGAGGTAGAGAGGCTATCTTCAATAGAGTGCCGGCTCAAGAAAACTATTTTCAAAACAAATTTTGAAAATACAAAAGTAAAGATATTATGATGAAATTACTAAAACGTATTGGTAGCAAAAGTAGTAAGATAACCAAAGCAAAGAAAATAATAGTAGTAATAAAATGGAAGAATAAAATAATAACATAATAATAATAAATACTAATAAGGAGAAGACAGAACAAGTAAGGTGCTCTAAACTAGAACCACGTGCTCTCACTGAAAAAGAAAAATCGTTTGACTACCTACTAATATTCTATCCAAGTCCTCGATCTCCATGCTCTCCTATCTAGGGTCATGTCTTCAATGAGTTGAAGATGTGTCATATCCTGTCTAATCAACTCTCCCAATTCTTCTTCGGTGTACCTTTACCTCTTCTTAGACCTATCACTGTCAACCTCTTGTACCTCCTCACTAGGGGCATCTGTGCCCCTCCTCTTCACATATCTGAATTACCTTAGCCTCGCTTCCTTCATTTTGTCCACCATAGAGACCACTTTCACTTGCCCCACATATCTTCTTTCCTAATCATATATCTCTTAGTAGTTAGTATCCCACACATCCATCTAAGCATCTTCATTTTCGCTACTTTCATCTTCTAAATGTGTGCGTTTTTGACTAGCCAACACTCTGTCTTATAAAACATAATCGGTCTAATAACCACTCTATAGAACTTACCTTTAAGTCTTGGTGGTACCATCATATCACATAGGACACCAAATGCTTGCCTCCATTTCATCCACTCCCTCCAATACGACGTGTAATATCATTTTTGTCACGATCCAAATCCCATAATAGGTCGTGATGGCGCCCAACGATGCTACTAGGCAAGCCAATGCATGAACCTCCTCTTAGTTATCCATTTTAATTTTTAAAAATCAATAATTTCATTAAATAAATAGAATTAAATCTAGCACTAATAGAAACATGTGCTTTTTCTTACCAAATTTTTGAGTACAAATAAATCATAAAGTGAAGTGATAACAATAATATTAAATATGACTATGAACATCCACTAAACCCCATCCCCCCCCAAAACCCGGCGTCTGAAGTACATGCGCATCTACTAGAACAATACAACACTAATCCAACATCTGTCTGGAATGTAATATAGACATGATAAACTAATGAATATGATGGAGACTCTATGTGCTGCAGATTGTAACATGGGATGCAACTCACCATAAAGTCCCCTCAACAGCTACGCCTATGCGCCAAGATGACCAGCAAATGTACATGTCTCAATACCTGCACAATCAATGCAAAAATATAGCATGAGTACGTAAATCAACGCGTACCCAGTAAGTATCTCGCCTTACCCCGAAGAAGTAGTGACAAGGGGTCGACATCTACACTTACTAGTGATCCAATAAATCAAGTATAATAAATCTAAATAGGTATGAGGCATGGTTGCGATAATAGTGGGAACAAATATAAGTACATAATGCAATCCTCAACTAAGGAGTAAACACGAAGTCCTCAAATACCAGGAACTTCCTCAAATTGAATACATAATGGTCAACACCAAATAAACGGTCAGGTCTCATGTCAGAAAACTCACGGATACACTGACTTTTTATCAAGTATTACGCACGATTCTACCGATGCGAGCGGCCCGATCGCATAAGAGTGTTTCATAGAATTACCGACACGAGCAACCCGATCCCATAAGAGTGATACAACATCCTACGAGGCGAATGACCTGATCCCATAAGAGTGTGATACATAATCCTGTCGAGGTGAATGACCTGATTTCATAAGATTACGATACATAATCCTGCCAAGACGAATGGCCCGATCTTATAAGAATATGTTACTCTCGAGGCGAACGACCCAATCCCATAGGAGTACTGCTGAGATGCTCAGCCCGATCCCATTAGAATATGAAACTTTAACGGGTCCTTGATCCTACTCACGAATATACGTGTGAGTTATAGAATCTCAAGAAAACCTTCGGACGAATATTCACAACGCAGTAAAAACTTGTAAAGGGAAGTACAATTTTCATGGCTAATCAAGTAGCTCATCAAGTACCTAAAACAACAAGTATGATACTCTACACAAGTCTAGTCGCATGCTAAATGTAAATTAAAGAAGTTAAACATGCAAGAATAACTCAAATTAGTACAATTACATCATGGCGCGAGTCTAAATCTACCTGGACATAATTAGGAAATTCTAGCCTATGCACGCACACTTGTCACCTCATACGTGCATAGCTCCCATAACATGTAGCACATAACAAGTATAACACTTACGAGGTAAACTCCCCCCTCATAAGGTTAGACGTGAGACTTACCTCGCTCCGCATTTCGATGACCGGCTCCAACGCAACTCTAACTCCTCAAATCAATGCCAAACGATCCGAAACCAGTCAAATAACGTGCAAATGAATCAAAATATACTCCAATACTCATAATTTAACAATTTATAATAATTCTCAACTCCGCTCGAAAAGTCAACCCCTGGCCCACTTGCTCGGATTTCATAAATTCTCAAAGATGACTACTACCCATAACACCACGAACTCAAATATATAATTTATTTATAATTTCATTATCAATTTTGTGGTCAAAATTCAAGATTACCATTTCTAGGTTTTCTTCAAAAATTCCAAAATTCATACAAAATTTCATGTTTAAATCCATATATAATCAATGTATTTAACGTACAACAAGTAGAAATAACTTACCTTGCAATAGAGGATGAAAATATCCCCTCAAAGTGTTCCAAAAATTGTCCAACCCAAGTGAAAATGAGAAAATGAGCTATGTCCCGTATAAAAAAATCGAGTCTGCGCAGGTCTTTCCTCTTCGCGATCGCTGAAGTACCCTAGCGATCGCGAAGGCCAAAAATCACAGCTGCCAAAAATATTCTTCATGTTCACAATCCATAGGTCACATTCGCTATGCCTCCTAATAAGTTGGGACGTTAACCATTATTTTCTCTCTTTTTACTTGCGTTTTGTGCTTAAAATGCGTAAAGGTATTCCCGAAAACTAACATAATATGCTTGCTTGCAGGGATTGTTCATAATGAGCCAAAGTGGCCATGATCAACTCATAAAGGAGTCAAAACATGAACAAAGACCAGGACTGGGCAAAGAGCTGTAGAACGCGGACCACGATAGAAAAGTGCGGCCGCAAAAGTGTCAATGCAGACGTGGTCATGAATTCGTCGACCGCAAAAGGGAGAATCAGAGAGGTGGTTTTTGGGAACAGACATGGACGTGAACAACATTAGAAATTGGCAGCCGCGAAGATACCACCGCGGACGCGATTGGAATTTCGCGGACCGCGTCTACTAAGGTTCAGAGAGCTCACTAAATAGGCAAAAATGTTAAGCGCGGACCGCATCAAAATTGCGCGGTCGCGGAAGGCTATCACGCGGACGCGGTGACAATTATGCGGCCCTCATAACAAAGTTCAACCCAGTCTCAGATGTGATGAAATGCGGACCACGATCCAAATAACGCGGACGCGAAAGCAAGAGTGCGGCCACGGTTAGAATTACGCGGCCGCGAAACCTCCGTAGGGGTATTTTTGTCCGAATATTTTAGCCTAGTATAAATAGATCTTTTTCACATTTTTAGGTTAAATTTTATTTTTGCAGAGTATATGAGACGGCTGGAAATACCATATTAGGAAATTTTGTATTAGATTCAACTCTTATTATTAGCTTTTCATCTTTTAATCAGGTATTATGGATTTTATCTCTATTTCAACTTTGATTTATGTTATTTCCATGTGTAGCTAATCCCATAGCTAGGGTTGTTTCACGACCCAAACTGAAGGGCCATTACTAGCACCCGACCACACTTGCCGAGCACCAAAGTACATTTCATCTAACCTTCATTATTATCTTTTAGGGCTGACGAGATCAATATAAATGGTAGACCTAGATCATGGACAACCAACAATAAAATATGACGTCATGAACATACATAGCAGGGGATGACCAGACAATCAAGAAACTACATATAAGGTATGAGCTACCACGCTAATATGAAAGACTATATAACAAAAACTAGCCGACAAGGCACACCAAACTATACATGAGCCGACACCTGTCTATGAGCCTCTAAAAGAACATAAGTGTTGCAACATAGCCGGAACAGGGCCCCGACATACCCATAATGTCTATAACAAAAATTGCATACCAAGACCAAGGCAAGTCCGGAGAAGGGATCTCGCCAATCACCGCTGAACTGGACAGTCTACTGTGGTGGGGGAGCTGCACCTGCCTGTCTATCAGGACCTGCAGCACGACATGCAGCGTCCACAAATAAAAGGACGTCAGTACGAATAAAGTACTGAGTATGTAAGGCAAGGAACCATAAATACGATCAGTAATGTAAGCAAGGATAGAGAATATACAACCTGTAACATCTTAGTACCTCTGAGGGCTACTTACATGAAATGCATGATACATATGTATAAATACATAAACCTTTAAAGCATTCACCTCTGTGGGCATCATCATCATCATATCGTACCCGGCCATAATAGGCTCGGTAAAAAAAACATACCCGGCCATCATAAGGCTCGGTAGAATCGTACCCGGCCACGTGGAGCTCGGTAAAACCCAACTGATCAGTGGTTGCACAATAGGTGCCGTACCCGGACAACTATAGTGTGGCTCGGTAGAGTAAAATAGATACATATATATAATGCATGCTTGACTCATGGAATCACATTCTAAACCTATCGGAGTGACGTAAGGTCGGTATCCTCTGTACACGTTATTAGGACTAACTCTTCACTATGAACCTTATAAGAATCAGGAAGTACCAACAACATTGATAACATAAGAATAAGAGAAGCAACATTAACATCAATCGTTCCATAAGAGGGAAAACAATGTAAGTACTGCTAGCTTCTAAGAGTAGAGTATCTTGGAAGCTCGTTCATTACATTATGTACAATCGGAGTCGTGCAAAAGAAGGAAAGGGATAGCCTCACATACCTTGTATATACTGCCCCAATCTCAAGCTATGCAATTGTCAAAACTCCTTAGTCTACAATAAGAGAAACGATACTATCGTTATCATTTAAGCGTCATAACTATTATGTATCGACCACAACCTATTTTACGATGAAACAGACAGCACCTCCCCTATATATATGACCTCACACCATTCAAAACAGTCACCAAACAGCCCAAACAACATCAATAATAAACATATTGAGCCTCCCAAAATAGTCCACACACAGCCTAATCACTCCATACATACGACGACCACCGTAGTCGTGTCAAACAACCTGGAAATGTTACGAATAACTATCAGCCCATAACCCTACATATATATGGTGTTTCTCCACACCCTTCCTCCTCCAAAACTCCACAATATAGTAGTAAAATACGCAGCCCAACAACAACGCAAAACAGTCCACAAAACAATAACATTACTACCAAGCCTTTCGATATATATCTCACAAGTTCTAGCTTCAATGGCTTAGCCGCAACTTGGATAATCTTAAATACATATAGAGTAAGAGGTTCCTTACCTTTATACAGAAAGAACAACTCCAATTTGACCTTAAATTTCCATGAAATATCCCTCCAATGCTGCCACAACAACAAAAAAGCGAAACTAGCGATCAATTAGTGTTTTTCGGCACTAGAATCACTTTAGAAGGCTTGAAATCACCTAGGATTGATATTAAGAACATGAGGGAGTATTTACAGAACATAAACCCTTTAAAACAACCTCCCACACGAGCTGGAACGACACAAAAATGAGCAACAACAAGAAGAACAAGAGACTTACTAGCGCCACGGAATTCCCGACACTTGATTTGTGTTGTTTGCCCTTTTTTGGGTCTTGAATCTTGAGAGAACCTTGAGAGGATGTTCCTAGGGTTCTAAGGTCTGAAAATAGTGAGAATAAATGACTTAAAACGGGTTGGAGGCATCCTATATAGGTCCAAATATCTTAAACCGCCTTAGTGGGCCCCATAGAGAGGTGCTTGACGCAGTCTCGCGAAAACGTGAATATCTCTCTACTCCGAGATCGTATCGATGAACAGTTTAATGCGTTGTAAACTAGACTCATAGATATTTAATTTTGTTGGTAGATTCCCCCGTAATTCCTTGTAAATTATGAGAATAGATTAGAAACATTTGACCTAATATTTAAGTAAAATTATGAACCTAAGTTGCGACAACTTTTGTCGACTTTTGTTTCATAACTCGTTTGACTTCAAGACTTATGATACGGATATTATATGATTAAAATACCTTAATAAATGACCTCTTGAGTGTATTAAGCATCGCTAGATTACCTGAAAATACGAGTTACAACATCCTTGATTCGTTTAACTTCTAATACTGGTTAATGACCCTTATACACTCTTGTATCACTTAAGACCAATAGGATTGACTTCTTATCATCTCAAAGATAATTACTTCTTGGATTTATGTTAACTAATATATGTCATGAACTAACACATGTGGATATGGGTTGTAACAGGTTGTGACCCAACTCTAGTGTGGATATTTGATGAGTCTTCAATTTTAAGGCTTAAATGTGTATAGCTTAGTAGTATTTAGCCTAGTTCTTGCTAGAATTAAGGAATTAGTGGTCGCAAAAACTGATTCATGCCTTTATGACTTAGTCTTTACTTGAGAAAGAGGGACAAGTCTAGGAAAACTAGGCTAACAAGGAATTGGGGTGAACTTAAGAAATTGATAACCCCAATTAAAGTGTTAATCCTAGAGATAGTAATACCCGACTTGAACTAACGTCACTTGCATTGCATGAATATCCATTTGGACTTGAGAAAGCCAAATTGGGTAAAATCACTCAAACTATCGAGAGGTATAGAGTGAGTACCCGGGTGTGATAGTTATACTACGATGCCAATTAATCACATGATAGTCCTAGATTCTTGCTACCTATTAGATATCCACCTAGGTGAAAGTCACTACCCTAGTCCCTTTAAACCCTTGAAAATCAAAACAAAAATTATTGTACTTAGTTTTAACTATTGCATGTTATAGAATAGAAGTAGAAGTAGAAAACAAAACAACCATGTGTGGAAGTGTAATTAAGAGCAAATCCCCTATCTAGACTAGGAAATAAATCTAACTCCAAACAAATTAACTCCCTGTGGATTCGATCCCGACCTTGTTGGGGAAAAATGCATCGACAATCCTTGCTACTCAATAGTAGTGCAGGTTTGGAACCGATCAATTTTTGGCGCCGTTACCGGAGAGTTAAACGGTTTTAGCTATATCTCTGAGTATTTGTGTTTTGTTTTTCTTTCTTTCCTTTTTTCTAATTTGTTTGTAAATTGCTTTAAGGAATGGCTCTTAACAATGATGCCCTCGGAAATTTTCCATTGGGGGAGGAGGTAGATGATGATAATGTGGATGAGATTCAACCCGAACCTCAAGCACAAAGGAGAGGCCGATCGCCTCATGATAATATTCCAAACCCTCCCCCACCTCCACCAAGGGCAGCACACCGAGTGTTGCCCAATGAAGGCTATGCTAGTGCAATAGTCCCGCCCCGGATTAGGGCGGGAAACTTTCAAATAACCAATTTCATGCTTACGCTCTTGGAATAGATGGATTTCTTCACCGGAGCTCCACACCAAAATGCCTACAAGCATCTCAAAGGTTTTGTTGACACATGCTGGGGAAGCAAGCAAACTAACATTCTGAGGATGTCGAGGTTAAGGCTTTTCCCATTTTCTCTAAAGGGGAAGGCTTTGGATTGGCTTGAAAGGTTGCCCAACCATTCCATCACCACTTGGGATGAGTTGATCGAGAAATTCATAGCAAAGTTCTTCTCACCGGGACATAGGCGACGCTAAGAGATGAGATACTCGCTTTTTAACAAGAGCGAAATGAACCGCTTCATGAGATTTGGGAAAGGTATCGAACGATGGTTAAAGAATGTCCGAACAATGACATGACCGAAGCTATGATCCAACAAACATTCTACCATGGTATCAACACTACCAACAAGTGTGTAGTTAACACACTCGCAGAGGGAAACTTCATGAACACGCCTTATGCTGAGGCGTGTGAAATACTTGATGAGATGGCGGATACTTCCTCGACATGGAAAGTTGATCTAATGTGATACAAGGTGATCCCAATGTCATTCAAATACATAAAGAGCTCCATGACCATAGCCACCGAGTTAACTAGGACCATGAACCAGTTGGCCAAAGCACAATTGCAACAAGTTCAAGGGCCAAAACAAGTGAATGCCATGGAAGGGGTGAATATGATGGTCAACAAGAAGAGGCAACGAGGTCAACAAGTGCAAGGCAATCCAGATCAATTTGAGCAAAGTGGTAGTTGATAGTTTATATGAGTCCACCAACAATATAGAGACCTGGTCCTATATCAGTTCCCTCAGTGCTAACTACTGAAACAGTATGTATATAAGACACATGATTTTTACGTGAAAAAATCCCAACTCAAGGGGACAAAAACCACGACCTACACTGGTAGGATTTCAACTTCACTAACTTGTACTACACTATTACAAGCCCCTTTGTAATGACTCTATTACAGAGACTTTAATCACTCTAACTTGTAATACACTTATCACAAGCCACTTTGTCACTCACTAGTTACAAAGGCTCCAACCTATGCCTAACTCTAGTCACAACACAAACTCAGATGGTTTATGATTTTAAGTTTCCTAAAACAAGGCTTCTAAGAAAGCAAGATAGGAGTTACAATGGAGAACAAAACACAAGATTACAACTCAACTAAGGATACACATAGACTCTTGGTGAAACTAGTCCGTAGTGGAGTTGTCTTCTTGTTCTTGACACACTTGTGACTTCAATGCTGGATAAGATCTTCAATGCTTAAGAGAATATCACTAAATGCTCAAGTCAATTTGTTATTCCTTACACAATGCTATTATACTTCAAAAGACATCCAAGGATGATGTCTATTCTTGGTTGGTACACGCCTCTTCTCAATGGGAAGTGACTGATGCACTGTAGCGTGCACAGTTGCAGGCAGTCACTTTCTGCAGTTGCTTTCCAGCTGTAGAGTTGACTTATACTTCTATTAGGGAGACACCAAGGGATCAGGTCCCTAAACTGGTTTTTGTAAGTTCAAAGGCACACTACCCAGATTATCTTGAGTCCATTGCTAAATGATTGTACCAGGCATGTATCAGGTCCTTTATCTGGTTCTATATAGAAAGTTTGTCAGATCATCAAAATATAGACTAAGTGACCTTAAGCCCATCAATTTCCCCCCTCTTGATGATGACAAACTTTTAACATTGACGACTATTTATAGAGCTTAACTTAACCAGATAAGGTACCAGTAACCTCACATGATCCCCCTGACTCTATGCTTCCCCTTAATCAACTCTTTCCCCTTTTGGCATCATTTAAAAGGCAACATCAGGCTAAATAAAGCATAAAGAAGTCTAACACAGTTAACTCATACCATATATGTGCACACAACATGATAAAAAAGAGAAGCAAAAGGAAAATAAGCATTGTACTAGCAAAAGAAGAGTTGTTTCATTGATAATAAAATGGATTGTTTCAAATAGGGTCAGTAACGGTGAAATACAATATGCCATAAAAAACAAAAAGAAAACAACAACCACAAAACATCAGAACATAAGACAACTTGTCACTAAGAGGATCCTGGGGGCACTAGAAGAGTGAGGCTTGGAGGAGGAGGGGGGCAACAATGATTTTAAGAACCAGGTCCATGCGGGCATTTGCAGACAGCTGTTCCTAAAGCAGTTTCTCCCACAGGTTCTCCACCTGTTGCCTAAGATCAGCATTCTCCTTAGTCAAGCGGGCAACTTCTTCATAGGAAGAATTAACAGAACCAGGTGCCCCAACAACTTGACTGACCTAAGTTTCCAGTATGGCATTCTAAGCCCTCAACTTTCTGATTTCTTCAATAGCAGTATTCTGAGCATTTATCAGCTGAGAAATTGTCGAAGTGCTTCCCCCAATCTTTTCTACACACTCACACTCTTCTAGAGTTATTTTGGAGAAGGTTTGTTTGCGGGTGCCTACCTTTGGATTGGCCAAAGGTACCTTGTAAAACTGAAACACTCGAGTGAGGAGAAATCCGTAAGGAAGCCCATGATTGCCATCTTGAAAGTTCGCCACTTTTTTGCATGTGTGCTATCATAAGTGCTGGCAGATTTATCGGTGTGAACTCATCAAGAGCCTCCATTAAGACCATATCAACCTTGGAATCGATAGACCTCCTCTCAGCACGAGGTAAAAGAACCTTTTTAACCAGTTCAAAGAGAAGCTGATACACCGGAAGTAGTGCCTTCTTATGAACCCGGTCCCCCTGGTGGATAGCCTTCTATTTCATAATGGCTCTCTTAAAACTAGCTCCACAAGCACCCTTGATTGAGGACATCCCTTCACATGGAACTTGGAGAGCTTTCCCCAATGCTGAAGCGTCAAGCACAATGTCAACTCCATTAAACAAAACACAGATATGATCCCCTTTAACAGTGAAGAGAGTTGCATAGAAGTTTTGCGCCTCATCTTCATATACCTTAGGCACATCCTCCTTAAACAGGTGACCCTATTGCTGGAATTCCACCACTTCCAGAACTTGCTTCATACCTGCCATCTCCAAAATTGCTGGGTCAAACATGCGACCCCAGAAGACTTTCTGAGTTCTCAATCTTTCCTGCCCAAGTCCACTGTCACTTGGTATGGTCTTCATAGAACCAGGTCCTTCCACAGTTTCCCACTTTCGTTTTCTAGACATGTCAACAGACTTCCCTTTCATACTTGCAAAAGCCACAGTATCTCCTTCAGACAAATCATTTTCAACCACAACCTTCTTAGATTTACCACCACCCTTCACAGATGTTCCACTTTGTTTTGCCACAGCTTCCTCGGAAGCTTCAACCATAGACTTTTGGACTTTTGTAGATCTTTTCCCTAAGGAACTAGATTCCTCTACATCATCTTCATCAACCTCAACCACTGGAATGTTTTTGTCAGCCACAACTTCCCCATGTTTCATCAACCTCTTCTTCTTCTTCTTAATACTTCGTTTACTCTTCTGCAAGGCAGACTCAAAAGTCTTATTCTGCTGCAACCTGGTAGTGGGTCGCTTGGAAGAAGACTCAGGAGTAACTCCTGGTTTGTAAATCTTAAAATGGGCACTAAGCACTATGTCATCTTCATCAAAAGGGACAGTAGGAGGAATGAACTCCAAGGGCTTAGTAGAGAAGAAGGGCTCCTGGTTTATTTCGGCTGAAAGAGAATCAAGTTCTCCAATAGGGGTTTTTGTGACTGTGCCATGAACCGGAGACTCGAAAAGCACCATAGTCCTTTCATCCCCTAAGAATAGATTTTCTTCCCCCTAAGACTTAGGCAGAGGGGAGGCTCCTTCATTCATAAGACTCTCAGCAGTGAAAGCCATGATATTTTGCGCTGCTTCCTTTTCTGGTGACTCCATGGGAGCCACTAAGTCTAGAACGGAGGAGTTCAAGTACTGATCGGGATCTTCCTTAGAGACCTCTGATGCCTGAGGGGTAGCACTTTTGGTTTGATCAGAAAAAGGAGGAGAAGTAGGGTTTGCAATAGATGGAAGTGAGACAGGGTTTGATGGAGGAGTAAAGGCAACCGTAGATGAGGAGGAAACCGGTATGGGTACAGTAGTATCAGGGATAGTGAAGGAGTGGGTTTTTGGTGGTAATGTTAAGGAAGGTGGAGATGTGGGAGTGGTGTTGATGGCAGGAGAAGGAGATGATTGTTCGTTGGCCATTGTGAGAGAAGTGATAGAGGGTTCTGAAGGATAATTGCAGAGATGCAAAGAGAGATAATGGTTCAGAACTACTGGGAGTGTGAGGGTTTTATGGTATGAAGAGCTAATAATGAGATGGGAGAGGAACGGGTTCTGAAGAATTTTGAAACGACTGTAGGTTTGTAGGAATACGTAATGTGCAGAGGAAGTGAAAGGATTTGAGAGACACGACATGATATACAAACTCTAAAAATTCGGATGATGTGGAAATTGCATTAATTTTGTTGTCTTTTGAAAAAGCATGAGAAAAACACATTACTACTAACTTGTGGTACAGGAACTAGGTTCCTGACCTGTTTTTTTGTAGAAGGATTTTACAGCTCTCTTTCACAGTTCAACACTATACCTTTAGCTTCTATAATCATCATGCGTGTTTACCTGCAATGGTATAGATGTGAGTTAGGCCCAGTGAGAAAACACTTTAGCTAATTTTTCCTGAAGATGGCTTTCATAGACATATGAGCATAACCAGGTTCTCAATTAGGTTTAATTAACCCCAGTGCCCTCATATTTCTCTCAAAGTGTTCCCTGCTCAGACCTTTGGTGAAATATCTGCAATTTGATCTTCCGTGCAGCAAAATCTCATTCAAATTAAACCCTTTTCCACATTGTCTCTAAGAAAATGGTGTCTGACATCAATGTGCTTGGTTCTCTTGTATTGAACGGGGTTCTTTGCCATGTTAAGAGCACTGGTGTTGTCACATAGAAGCGGTACATAATCAATGTATATGCCAAAATCTTCTAATTATTACTTGATCCACAGTAATTGAGCATAGCACGAGGCAACTGCAACTACTTCAGTTGTTGAGAGAGCCACTGAGTTTTGTTTCCTTGTACCCCATGAGATTAGAAATGATCCAAGGGAATGATCCATTCCAGATGTGCTTTTCTTGTCCACCAGATAGCCTGCATAATTAGTGTCAGCATAACCAATAAAGTTGAAATTGTCACCTAAAGGATAGTACAGAACCACGTCCTGTGTGCCCTTAAGATATCTCAGAATTCTCTTAGCAGCCTTCAGATAAGATTTCTTAGGATTTTATTAGAACCTTACACATAATCCCACATTAAATACAAGGTCTGGATTGCTGGCAATAAGGTAGAGTAGAGATCCTATGATTCCCCTATACATTGTTTTATTTATAGGTGATCCAGAATCATCCATGTCTAGCTTAGTAGCAGTAGCAATAGGGGTATCGATCACCTTTGATGCTTCCATATCAAACCTTTTTAGAAGTTCTTTGATGTATTTCTGCTGACTAATACACGTTTCCTTTATGGACTGCTTCACTTGAAGACCCGGGAAGAAGTTCAGTTCCCCCATCATACTCATTTCAAACTCATTTCCCATGAGTTTAGCAAATTCTTCAAATAATGAGTCTGTTGTAGCCCAAAATATGATATCATCCACATAAACCTCAATAATGAGCAGGTTCCTTCCCCATTTTTTCAAGAACAATGTTTTATCAATCTTTCCTCTTGTGAAACCATTTTCCAAGAGAACCTTGGATAGCCTCTCATACCAGGCTCTAGGGGCCTGCTTCAATCCATACAGTGCCTTATCCAATTTGAATACATGTTCAGGATGTACATGACATTTAAAACCAGGAGGTTGCTTGACATAGACTTCTTCCTTAAGAAAACCATTCAGGAAGGCACTCTTCACATCCATTTGGAATAAGGTGAATTCCATATGTGATGCAAAGGAAATGAGGATCCTAATAGCTTCCATGTGAGCAACTGGGGTAAAAGTCTCATCATAATCGATCCCTTCTTCCTGATTGTATCCTTGGACAACAAACCTTGCTTTGTTCCTTGTAGTATTTCCATGTTCATCCAGCTTATTCATGAATACCTATCTGGTGCCTATGATGGTTCTGTCTAAGGGTCTGGGTACCAGGTGCCATACCTTGTTTCTTTCAAATTGATGTAGTTCCTCTTGCATTTCCGAAATCCAGTCTGCATCCTTCAAGGCTTCCTTGATATTTTTGGGTTCTATTTGGGATAAAAATGCTGAGAAGGCTAGGGAGTTTCTAGTTTTTGATATTGTCTGAACTCCAAAATCAAGGGGGATGATTATATTATCAAGTGGATGTGAGATTTTGTGTTTCAAATTTGGGACTGAAGTTTGATTAGTGGAGGAACTGGGCAAATTGGATGGATTTCTATAACGACCCAATCAGTCCTTTTGAGCTTTTGCACTTTGCTCGTTAGTTATCAGGCATGACTAGCCTTGTGTGATGTATTATGACTTACGTAAATCGTTGGTTTTGGTTTTTAGGGTAATCAGAATGAATTTGGAAGAACAGTTCTAAGTTTGAAGCTTAAAGTTTGAATGGTTTGACCGAGTTGACTTGTTAGTATATGATATTAGATTGAAATTCTTATGATTTGGTTAGCTCCGTGAGGTGATTTGGGACTTAGAAGCGTGATTGAAATGTATTTTGGAGGTCCGTGGAAGGTTTAGGCTTGAATTGGCGAAATTGAGATTTTGGCGTTTTCCGGTTGATATGTGAGATTTTGATATAGGGGTCGGAATGGAATTTTGGAAGTTGGAGTATATCCGTTGTGTTATTTTTGATGTGTGTGCAAAATTTTAGGTCATTCAGACGAGGTTTGATGAACTTTTTGATCGAAAGCAAAATTTGGAAGTTTTTGGAATTCTTAGGCTTGAATCTGATGTGATCTTGGTGTTTCGATGTTGTTTTGAGCGTTCCGAAGGTTGGAAAAAGTTTTAATGAGGTTATGGGTTATGTTGGCAGGTTTTGTTGAGGTCCAAAGGGCCTCGGGTGAGTTTCGGGTGGTTAAACAGATCAAATTCTTGTTTTGAAAGTTGCAGTTTTCTTCAAATCAGTGTTGTAGAGTTTTGCTCTTCGTGTTTACGATAGGGCTCTCGCGTTCGCGAAGAGATGTTGAGTGAGGCAAGATAGTTACCCTTCGCGTTCGCAATGCTGGTCTTGTATTCGCGAAGGTTGAGTATGATTGAGCATTGCATTCGCGGCTGAGGAAACACGTTCGCGTAGGCTAAGCCGAGTAACTCATCGCGTTCGCGAGGGTATGTTTGCGTTCGCGTAAGAGGAAGTTTGAGCTGTGAATTATTTATGATTTGCGAATGTGAGGCTTTGACCGCATTCGTGAAAAAGGAATTTTCGGCCTGGGTAGAATGTTTAAATAGCCATTGTCCGCTATTTTGGGTCTAACTTTCACCATTTTTGAGCGATTTTGGAGCTTTTTGAGAAGAATTGAAGAGGGAATCAAAGGGAAACACTTGGAGGTAAGATTTTTGAACTGAATACTCGATCCTATGTTGATTCTTACTTGTTTAAACATGAAAATTGTGGAAATTAAAGCCTAAAAATTGGGAGATTAGGGCTTGAAATTGGAGAGTGTAAATTGGGGATATGAGGGGCCATTTGAGCATTCGGAGGCTGGGTCGAGAGGCAAAGGCATTGTGGTCTAGAGTTTGGACTAGATTGAGGTGAGTAATGATTGTAAATATTGTCCTGAGGGTATGAAACCCCGGATTTCACATTGTTATGCTATATTGATGTGACGCACACGCTAGATGATGAGCGTGGGGTCGTGCACTGTTGGGGATTGTGACTTAGTCCATCCCGAACGACTTTTTTACTGTGTATTTGATTTAAAACTGTTTGCTTTCATCATGTTTTGGGCTGAATGCCATATTTTGGCCTTGTGCCAACTATTTGGACCCTTAGGGGATTTTCACTACTATCTCCTCACTGTTTTGATTTTATGTCGGTACTCAGTCATGCTATATTATACTGTTTTCATAATTCAGCCTTGTTTACTCTGTTTTAATAATTCAAATGATATTTTGGGCTGAGCATTAAAATTTACTATGCCCGAGTGGTTTTTAGAGATTTCTGATTGAGTAGGCCCGAGGGTCTGTGTTGTGAGGATTATTATGGGATCGGGTTGCACGCCGTAGCAGTGTTGTACTGATTATGACTATGAGGCTAAGGGCCTGAGTGTACGCCACAAGGTGACTTGATATGAGGTTGAGAGCCTATTGATTATGCCACGAG
This sequence comes from Nicotiana sylvestris, assembly GCF_000393655.2. Lineage (NCBI taxonomy): Eukaryota > Viridiplantae > Streptophyta > Magnoliopsida > Solanales > Solanaceae > Nicotiana > Nicotiana sylvestris. The sequence goes on along the minus strand of NC_091062.1, from coordinate 123,163,521 downwards.
ATTGCTTGATATTGCGCTTGGGCTGTAAGGGGCGCCCCCCGAGTCTATACACCCCCAGTGAGGTCACATTATGTTGTGTTGGAGTGCTAATGGAGCAAAGGTCATCCGTTCCATTTGATCGGTCTAATTGCGGTTTGAGTAGAATGGAGGGCTCTCGGAAATGGTTCTAATGGGTTCAAGATTTTACATGTAATAATTGGAGATTTTCAGGTAGTATAGTTGGTTAGAAACTGAGGTTTGCATTTGAGGGTGTCAAGACTTGTGGTATTTCTCTATCAATTGAGGAATTCTATAAATCAGTATCATAAAGGTAAAGGTAACGACTTTGGATTCACAGGAAGTCCCTTCAGGGTAGGTATTTTGAATGTGGTACTTTTGGAAATATTTAAGAGAGTATTCAGCGGCTTATGCGCCTTAGACGATGTGGTTTTATGCTTGGGTCTCGTATGGTGAGTCTGGGTTGATGAATTGTGGTGTTATATCAAGAAAGAGTATCAAGTTGAAGGTAAATCAGAAGGAAACTCGGATAGATGAGATATTTTGGTAGTAGGCCAGATCGGCATGGTAAGGATATGATTAGTTGTTTGGATGCTTATGAGGTAATGAGTTTATACAAGTGTTCATGGCAATGCTCTTGGGTTTTAATAGCTTGCGTAGCTTGGATGAGTTAGAAGGATTCAGTCCTGACAGGTTTGGTTTTGTGCAAAGGGGAGTCGGAGAGTTCTTGATGATTTCTACCACGGTTTGGAGGTGTATATTTTCTACTGGCATGAGGAGCATGGGGTGTATAATGATTTTCTCCTAGATTGGATTAAATGAGAGTGTTCTTGGCTAGTTGAGTACGTAGTTGCTTTTGGCTCAGAATGGATATGAAGTTCTCAGGTTTACCTTAGGATGGTATGGTATATGCGGTATGTTGTGTAGGAGTGAGATTTGCATGTGTAAGGTCACGGTTCAAATTTGAAATGAAGGTCACAAATTCTTAGGCAGCTCAGGCAACTTCAAATAATTAGGGGAATGATATCACTAATTGGTGTGGCTTGATGAGGGTATACATTTCAGAAAAGGGCAATGTGATTGAGTTGATGACACTTTATTAGTATTGTGGCACTCTCTTGTTGGATCGACTGCTGATATTCGAGTTTGCTTGGTGGCACAGAAGAATTATAAGAGTACCTCTCATGAGATGATTGGGTGTTAGAGGTATGTTGTGTATTCAGACGGTAGAGTTGGGATCAGATATGGTAATTGCGTGCTGTATGGATTTGGAGACTGGGAGTTCTCATAGACATGTTAGTTCGTGGTTGTGGACCGTGTATATCGGTCTTGTGTGGTAACTATCGGGGTTTGGAGACCCGAGTGGATCCTTTGTGGCTTGGTATGTTAGATTTTGATGTGATATTGGGTATAGACTAGTTGTCTCTGAGTCGTGTTATTCTGGACTATTTCGCTAAGGCGGCTACGTTGGCTATGCAAGTGATGCCATGGATTGTGTGGCGAGGTTTGACAGATTATGTTCATAGCAAGATGATCTCATTTTGAAGAACCAGCGGATGGTTGAGAAGGGTTGTCCTTCTTATTTGGCCTTTGTGATAGATGCCAGTGCAGAGACTTCTTTTATTGATTCAAATCCGGTGGTGAGGGATTTTTCGGATGTGTTTTCTGCTGCCAGGCATGTCATCAGACAGGGTTGTTTATTCTGGTATTGATTTGGTGCTGGGCATCGTATTGTATGGCACCGGCGGAGTTAAAGGAGTTGAGGGAACACCTTTAGGAACTCCTTGATAAGGGATTCATTGGTAAGCTAATATGGATGTGTGATTCTACATCGATTCGGCTTGGTTGACTCCGAGTTGTGTTGTTGAGAGATGTGTTAACTCGATTGCTAGTGAGCTTTTTGGCCATCTGGGGAGATCTATGAGTACCTTTTCGTGTTGTGAGGCATTGGGATTTTCTTGTTATAGGCACATGTGGTGTGGTTTTATTGGGGTCTCTCAGTGGAATTCGAGCGGGAGGAGTATTGGGTATTGCTCGGCGGATGACATATCGGTTGTGTCCTTTTGGGTCTGTGTAATATTATGTCAATTGCTTCGCCGTGTTTATGATGAGTTGCTTTGGTTCTAGACATCTAATTGCGTGTGATTGTCAATTTGAGCATAGTGACTTGAGGTGTTTCATGTGGACCAGTGTTTGGATAGGGTCGCGCATTGTAGCGAAGTTATGTGGAGGTATGACCCTTCGGGTTAGATTCATATGTTTTTGTTTCTACGATGTGTGATGGGATCTCAGTATTGTGTTGTGTTGGTACTGGTGAGCTTGCGGTACAACTCTTACATTTGAGTCATTTTTTTATGATTTGAGTACGTTCAGATTGTTGCTTATTGGTGTGCGGATTGCACGAGTTGTGGCATTAGATGGTATTGATGTGTCATGTCATCAGAGTAGTTGTGTTGGATTAGATGAGATCGTTGGGATCTAGAATGAATACAAATGGATTCGGTTTCAGCGTGTTGGAAGGATAATATCAATGTTCGGCTCAGAAATTCGCCATGGTTCTCGCCAAAGGGGAAGTGGCTTCACGAATGGTTTTTCTGGGGAATGGTTATGACTTTCTACGTGTTTCATTTATCATTGGCAGTGTACGGAAGTGTTGGAATGAGTCTTTATTTGTTAAGAGGCTTATTATCGATATTCAGTTGTTTTGAGCAACTGCTGTGATTAGAAGTTATCGCTGAGAGTGTTTGAGTTATGTGGTATATCATATAATTGCAGCTAAGGTTGCAGGTATGGGTTGTTACAGCTTGTTCGGACTTATTCAGAGTATAGATGTGAGATTCTGATCTTGTAGATGATTTTAGAAGTGGAAATATGGTTCTAAGGTTTATGGGCATGGTTGGATTGTGAGACCTACAGTTACATTGTGTTATCTGACCTATATGAGATAGGGTGACGTGGGATCACCCCCGGGTATGTGCTTGGTTAGATTATACAACAATTTGATGGCTTTCAGAACAACTTTGGGCACGTTCGAGGATTAAGGTATGTTTAAGTGGGGGAGGATGTAACGACCCAATCGGTCGTTTTGAGCTTTTGTACTTCGCTCGCCAGTTCTCGAGCATGACTAACCTCGTGTGATGTATTATGACTTATGTAAATCATCGGTTTTGGTTTGCCGGGTAATCAGAATGAATTTGGAAGAATAGTTCTCAATTTGAAGCTTAATGTTTGAAAGGTTTGACCGAGTTTTGACTTGTTAGTATATGATCTCGGATTGGAATTCTTATGATTTGATTAGCTCCGTGAGGTGATTTGGGACTTAGGAGCATGATCGGAATGTATTTTGGAGGTCCGTGGAAGTTTAGGCTTGAATTGGCGAAATTGAGATTTTGGCATTTTCTGGTTGATATGTGAGATTTTGATATAGGGGTCGGAATGGAATTCCGAAAGTTGGAGTAGATTCGTTGTGTCATTTCTGATGTATGTGTAAAAGTTAAGGTCATGTAGATGAGGTTTTATGGACTTTTTGATCGAAAGCAGAATTTGGAAGTTTTTGGAATTCTTAGGCTTGAATCCGATGTGATCTTGGTGTTTTGATGTTGTTTTTGAGCGTTCCAAAAGTTGGAACAAGTTTGAATGAGGTTATGGGTTATGTGGGCATGTTTGGTTGAGGTTCCGAGGGCCTCATGTGAGTTTCAGGTGGTTAAACGGTTCAAATTCTTGTTTTGAAAGTTGCAGATTTTTTCAGATCAGTGTTGCAGAGTTTTGCTCTTCGCGTTCGCGAGAGGGCTCTCACGTTCGCGAAGAGATGTTGAGTGAGGCAGGCCAGTTACCCTTCGCGTTCGCGATGTTTGTCCTGCGTTCGCGAAGGTTGAGTCTGATTGAGCATCGCGTTCGCGACTGAGGAAACACGTTCTCGTAGGCTAAGGTGAGTAACTCATCATGTTCGCGAGGGTATGTCCGCGTTCGCGTAAGAGGAAGTTTGAGCTGTGAATTATTTGTGATTTGCGAACGCGAGGCTTTCACCGTGTTCGCAAGGAAGGAATTTTCTGCCTGGGCAGAATGTTTAAATAGCCATTGTCCGCTATTTTGGGTCTATCTTTCACCATTTTTGAGCGATTTCCGAGCTTTTTGAGAAGAATTGAAGAGGGAATCAAAGGGAAACACTTGGAGGAAAGATTTTTGAACTCAATACTCGATCCTATGTTGATTCGTACTTGTTTAAACATGAAAATTGTGGAAATTAAAGCCTAAAAATTAGGAGATTAGGGATTGAAACTGGAGAGTGTAAATTAGGGATATGAGGGGCCATTAGAGCATTCGGAGGCTAGGTCGAGAGGTAAAGGCATCGCGGTCTAGAGTTTGGACCGGATTGAGGTGAGTAATGATTGTAAATGTTGTCTTGAGGGTATGAAACCCCGGATTTCACATCGTTGTGCTATATTGAGGTAACACACACACAAGATGACGAGCGTGGGGTCGTGCACCGTTGGGGATTGTGACTTAGTCCATCCCGAATGACTTTTTTACTGTGTATTTGATTTAAAACTATTTGCTATCATCATGTTTTGGGCTGAATGCCATTTTTGGGCCTCGTGCCAACTATTTGGAACCTTAGGGGATTTTCACTACTATTTCCTCACTGTTTTGATTTTATGTCTGTACTCAGTCATGCTATATTATACTGTTTTCATAACTTAGCCTTGTTTATTCTGTTTTAATACTTTAAATGATATTTTGGGCTGAGCATCAAAATTTACTATGCCCGAGTGGCTTTTAGAGATTTCTAACTGAGTAGGGTTGAGGGTCTGTGTTGTGAGGATTATTATGGAATCGGGCTGCACGCCGCAGCAGTGTTGTACTGATTATGAATATGAGGCTGAGGGCCTGAGTTGTACGCCATAAGGTGGCTTGATATGAGACCGAGAGCCTATTGATTAAGCCACGAGATGGCTTGATATTGTGATTGGGCTGTAAGGGGCGCCCCCCGAGTCTGTACACCCCCAGTGAGGTCACATTATGTTGTGTTGGAGTGCTAATGGATCACAGGTCATCCAGTCCATTTGATCGGTCTAATTGCGTTTTGAGTAGAGTGGAGGGCTCTCGGAAATGGTTCTAATGGGTTCAAGATTTTACATGTAATAATTGGAGATTTTCAGGTAGTATAGTTGGTTAGAAACTGAGGTTTGCATTGGAGAGTGTCAAGACTTGTGGTATTTCTATAACAATTAGGGAATTCTATATATCAATATCATAAAGGTGAAGGTAACGACTTTGGATTCACAGGAAGTCCCTTCAAGGTAGGTATTTTGAATATGGGTACTTTTGGGAATATTTAAGAGAGTATTCAACGGCTTATGTGCCTTAAACGGTGTGGTTTTATACTTGGGTCTCGTGTGGTGAGTGTGGGTTGTGGAATTGTGGTGTTATAACAAGAAGGAGTATCAAGTTGAAGGTAAATAAGAAGGAAACTCGGATAGATGGGATAGCTTGGTATTGGCCGGATCTGCATGGTAAGGATATGATTAGTTCTTTGGATGCTTATGAGGTAATGAGTTTATACAAGTGTTTCATGGCAATGCTCTTGGGTTTTAATGACTTGCGTAGCTTGGATGAGTTAGAAGGATTCAGTCCTGACAGGTTTGGTTTTGTGCAAAGGGGAGTCGGAGAGTTCTTGATGATTTCTACCACGGTTTGGAGGTGTATATTTTCTACTGGCATGAGGAGCATGGGATGTATAATGATTTTCTCCTAGATTGGATCAAATGGGAGAGGTCTTGGCTAGTTAAGTACGTAGTTACTTGTGGCTCAGAATGGATATGAAGTTCTCATGTTTACCCTAGGATGGTATGGTATATGCGGTATGTTGTGTAGGAGTGAGATTTGCATGTGTAAGGTCACAGTTCAAATTTGAAAGAAAGGTCACAAATTCTTAGGCAGCTCGGGCAGCTTCAAATAATTAGGGGAATGATATCACTAATTGGTGTGGCTTGATGAGGGTATACGTTTCAGAAAAGGGCAATGTGATTGAGTTTATGATACTTCATTAGTATTGCGGCACTCTCTTGTTGGATCGACTGCTGATATTCGAGTTTGCTTGGTGGCACAGAAGAATTATAGGAGTACCTCTCATGGGATGATTGGGTGTTAGAGGTTTGTTGTGTATTCGGACGGTGGAGTTGGGCTCAGATATGGTAATTCGCGTGCTGTATGGATTTGGAGACTGGGAGTTCTCATAGACAGGTTAGGTTGTAGTTGTGGACCGCGTATATCGGTCTTGTGTGGTAACTATTGGGGTTTGGAGACCCGAGTGGATCCTTTCTGGCTTGGTATGTTAGATTTTGATGTGATATTAAGTATAGACTAGTTGTCTCCGAGTCGTGTTATTCTGGACTATTTCGCTAAGGCGGCAACATTGGCTATGCTGGGGATGCCACGGATTGTGTTGCGAGGTTCGACAGATTATGTTCATAGCAAGGTAATCTCATTTTGAAGACCCAACGGATGGTTGAGAAGGGTTGTCCTTCTTATTTGTCCTTCGTGATGGATGCCAGTACAATGACTTCTTTAATTGATTCAGTTCCTGTGGTGAGGTATTTTTCGGATGTGTTTCCTGCTGCCGGACATGTCGCCGGACATGGTTGTTTATTCCGGTATTGATTTGGTGATGGGCATCGTATCATATGGCGCCGACGGAGTTAAAGGAGTTGAGGGAACAACTTTAGGAACAACTTGATAAGGGGTTCATTGGTAGGACAATATGGATGTGTGATTCTACATCGAGTCGGCTTGGTTGACTCCGAGTTGTGTTGTTGAGAGATGTGTTGACTCGATTGCTAGTGAGCTTATTGGTGATCTGGGGAGATCTATGAGTACCTTTCCTTGTTGTGAGGCATTGGTATTTGCTGGTTATAGGCACATGTGGTGTGGTTTTATTGGGGTCTCTCAGTGGAATTCGAGCAGGAGGAGTATTGGGTATTGCTCGGTGGATGGCGTATCGGTTGTGTCCTTTTGGGTTTATGTAATATTATGTCAATTGCTTCACCGTGTTTATGATGAGTTGCTTTGGTTCTAGACATCTAATTGCGCGTGGTTGTCAATTTGAGCATAGTGACTTGAGGTGTTTCATGTGGACCAGTGTTTGGATAGGGTCGCGCATTGCAGCGAAGTTATGTGGAGGTATGACCCTTCGGGTTAGATTCATGTGTTTTGTTTCTACAATGTGTGATAGGTTCTCAGTATTGTGTTGTGGTGGTACTAGTGAGCTTGTGGTGCAACTCTTTCATTTGAGTCATTTTTTCGTGATTTGAGTACGTTCAGATTGTTGCTTATTGGTGTGCGGATTGCACGAGTTGTGGCGTTAGATGGTATTGATGTGTCATGTCACCAGAGTAGTTGTGTTGGATTAGATGAGATCCTTGGGATCTAGAATGAATACAAACGGATTTGGTTTCAGCGTGTTGAAAGGATAATATCAATGTTCGACTCAGAAATTCGCCATGGTTCTCGCCAAAGGGGAAATGGCTTCACGAATGGTTGATCTGGGGAATGGTTATGACTTTCTACGTGTTTCATTTATTATTGGCAGTGTACGGAAGTGTTGGAATGAGTCTTTATTTGATAAGAGGCTTATTATCGATATTCGATTGTTTTGAGCAACTGTTGTGATTAGAAGTTATCGCTACGAGTGTTTGAGTTATGTCGTATATAATGTAATTGCAGCTGAGGTTGCAGGTATGGTTTGTTACAACTTTTTCAGACTTATTCAGAGTATAGATGTGAGATTCTGATCTTGTAGATGATTTTAGAAGTGGAAATATGGTTCTAAGGTTTATGGCTAGGTTGGATTGTGAGACCTACAGTTACATTGTTTTATCGGACCTATATGAGATAGGGTGATGTGGGATCACCCCCGGATATGTGCATGGTTAGATTATACAACAATTTGATGGCTTTCGGAACAACTCTGGGCACGTTCGAGGATGAAGGTATGTTTAAGTGGGGGAGGATGTAACGACCCAATCGATCGTTTTGAGCTTTTGCACTTCGCTCGCCAGTTCTTGGGCATGAATAGCCTCGTGTGATGTATTATGACTTATGTAAATCAGTGGTTTTGGTTTATAATGTAATCAGAATGAATTTGGAAGAACAATTCTCAGTTTGAAACTTAATGTTTGAAAGGTTTGTCCGAGTTTTGACTTGTTAGTATATGATCTCGGATTGGAATTCTTATGATTTGGTTAGCTCCGTGAGGTGATTTGGGACTTAGAAGCGTGATCGGAATGTATTTTGGAGGTCAGTGGAAGGTTTAGGCTTGATTTGACGAAATTGAGATTTTGGCATTTTCTGGTTGATATGTTAGATTTTGATATAGGGGTCGGAATGGAATTCCAAGAGTTGGAGTAGATCCGTTGTGTCATTTGTGACGTGTGTGCAAAATTTTAGGTCATTCGGACAAGGTTTTATGGACTTTTTGATCGAAAGCGGAATTTGGAAGTTTTTGGAATTCTTAGGCTTGAATCCGATGTGATCTTGGTGTTTTGATATTGTTTTGAGCGTTCCGAAGGTTGGAACAAGTTTGAATGAGGTTATGGGTTATGTTGGCATGTTTGGTTGAGGTTTTGAGGGCCTCGGGTGAGTTTCGGGTGGTTAAACGGATCAAATTCTTTTTGAAAGTTGCAGATTTCTTTAGATCAGTGTTGCAGAGTTTTGCACTTCGCGTTCATGAGAGGGCTATCGTGTTCGCGAAGAGATGTTGAGTGAGGCAGGCCAGTTACACTTCGCGTTCGTGATGTTGGTTCTGTGTTCGCGAAGGTTGAGTCTGATTGAGCATCGCGTTCGCGACTGAGGAAACACGTTCGCGTAGGCTAAGCTGAGTAACTCATCGCGTTCGCGAGGGTATGTTCGCGTTCGCGATGCCTTTGAATTATTTGTGATTTGCGAACGCGAGGCTTTGACCGTGTTTGCGAAGAAGGAATTTTCGGCCTGGGCAGAATGTTTAAATAGCCATTGTTCGCTATTTTGGGTCTAACTTTCACCATTTTTGAGCGATTTTGGAGCTTTTTGAGAAGAATTGAAGAGGGAATCAAAGGGAAACACTTGGAGGTAAGATTTTTGAACTCAATACTCGATCCTATGTTGATTCTTACTTGTTTAAACATGAAAATTGTGGAAATTAAAGCCTAAAAGTTGGGAGATTAGGGCTTGAAATTGGAGAGTGTAAATTGGGGATATGAGGGGCCATTAGAGCATTCGGAGGCTGGGTCGAGAGGCAAAGGCATCGCAGTCTAGAGTTTGGACCGGATTGAGGTGAGTAATGATTGTAAATGTGTTCGTGAGGGTATGAAACCCCAAATTTCACATCGTTGTGCTATATTGAGGTGACGCCCACGCAAGATGACGAGCGTGGGGTCGTGCACCGTTGGGGATTGTGACTTAGTCCATCCCAAACGACTTTTTTACTGTGTATTTGATTTAAAACTGTTTGTTATCATCATGTTTGGGCTGAATGCCATATTTGGGCCTCGTGCCAACTATTTGGACCCTTAGGGGATTTTCACTACTATTTCCTCACTATTTTGATTTTATGTCTCTACTCAGTCATGATATATTATACTGTTTTCATAACTCAGCCTTGTTTACTCTGTTTTAATACTTTAAATTATATTTTGGGCTGAGCATCAAAATTTACTATGCCCGAAAGTCTTTTAGAGATTTCTGACTGAGTAGGGCCGAGGGTCTGTGTTGTGAGGATTATTATGGGATCGGGCAGCACGCTGCAGCAGTGTTGTACTGATTATGATTATGAGGCCGAGGTCCTGAGTTGTACGCCACAAGGTGGCTTGATATGAGGCCGAGATCCTGTTGATTTTGCCACGAGATGGCTTGATATTGCGCTTGGGCCGTAAGGGGCGCCCCCCGAGTTTGTTCACCCCAGTGAGTGCGGGTTCCCAGTGTGTTATGTGATATAGGTCGAGGGGCTGATGTTGTTCCATGTTATTGCCCAAGGGGCTGTTCATGATTTATGTTATGCCCGAGAGCTGATTACGAGTGATTATGAGGTAGCCTGAGGGGCTGGTTCTATTGATATTATGCTTGAGGGGCGATATTTGGTATACATTTTGCCCGAGGGGCTGTTTAAGTTTCTATCATGTTTACTCACTATTTTATCACTCGTTTGAAACTATTGAAAATTGTTTTGAAAAGGTTTTTATCGAAACTGAGCATGATTTATGAAGTAAATGATTTCTGTACTGTGTTGGAAATATCCTGTATTTGTTGTAGCGTTTTGACGTGGTTTACATGTTTTCTTACTGCTCAGCTTTCATTTACCTTTATTACTCACTGAGTTGGAGTACTCATATTACTCCTTGCACCTTGTGTGCAAATTCAGGTATTTTTGAACCCGATAGTGGGTGTTGATTTCTCGGAGGCAGAGTCATCAAAGCTTAGCAAGGTAGTTGCCCGACGTTCGCAGCACTGCTTTTTCTCCCTCTTGTTTTCGTTAGACTGTATTCCATACACTTTCAGGCTTTTTCATTATATTCAGACCTTAGTAGATGCTCGTGACTTGTGACACCCCGATGTCGGGCTTGTATATTATTTCTACACTATTCATATAGACATGCATTATGAGATATCTGATTAATTAAAGGCTTAAAAATGATTCTTATTGATTAATGGTTAATTCAGGAGTTATGTCGGCTGGCCTAGTTTCATGATAGGTGTCATCACGATCAGGTCGGTTTTAGGGTCGTGACAAGTTTGTATCAAAGCCTAGGTTACATAGGTCTCACGAGTCATGAACAGGTTTAGTAGAGTCTCGCGGATTGGTACAGAGACGTCTGTACTTATCCTCGGGAGGTTGTAGAACCTTTAGGAAAAACTTCACATTCTTGAATTCTTATCATGCGTCCTTGATTCAGCTTGGAATGTAACTCTTTGAATTCCTTCCACGCGTTCTTATGCACGCATGAGCGCTCAGTATCAGATATGCATCGATGGCTTGTGATTCCTTGATTGAGGGGCAAGGTGCGACTCCTGTGTGTTGATGTTGGGCCAGTCTAGAGGACTTGAGGCCGTATTTTACCTACAACTTGAGCTCTGGGGCATTCATCGTGTGAGCATGTGCTTTTGGATCTATATGTCTGATAGTGTCCCTATTCGTGGGAGTGATGACTGGATAGCTACGTGACGAGTGTGATGTGGCTGCGAGATGTGTTCATATGAATTGAATGAGACGAGAAGGGTCTGCCTGAGGACAGGAAGAACTATTTGGTGCTACATTTCCATCGTGATTTAATGTATACCCCGAGTTGTAGGCAGGCTGCAGGACCTTTTCATGTTGCCTAGTTGGAAGTGAAGTAGATTTCATGTCATGATATGAGTTCAGACTCGGGAAGATTAAGTGACTGTGTAATGTTTATGGCGGTGGAAGGGTATAAAGAGATGTTAGTTTGAGGCGAAGCAGGTGGGTTATCTCCTGCGGAGTGTTCTGAAGTTTGTGTGATCCTTATGTTATTTGTTAGAAGATCTCTTTTACCAGTCAAATATATGCGTTGCAATTTGAATTCGGGTCGCTTAAGAGAGTGGGCTTGATTGTTATGAGGTGGATGCGAGATTTGTAGAAGGTCTAATGTACTAGATGGTCTGTGTTTCACGAGCTATGAAGTATGGAGTTTAATCTCACTATGGTATTATGGTAGTGATAGAGTATATGCACTATGAGTTATTGTATGTTTTGATCTATGACTTTGAGCCAAGTGGTGGAGTCTACTATCGATTAGGTGATTGCACGGTTATTTGCCATGTTGGTTCCAGTCTGAGGTGTATTGGTGAGTCAGTTATGACTTACGGAGGTTGAGATCGAGGACGACTTGAGTAAAAGGAAATTTCAATATAGGTTATGTTATGTTTTATGGGTGTATGAGAATCACGGAATGACTTGGGTTGTTATTGGTAAAGGATGTATGGTGCATAGAACAGGAAGTTACTTGGTTGCATCAAGGTGAGGTCACATTCTGCGGTGTCGGAGTGATAATGGAGCACAGGTCATCCGGCCCGTTTGATCGGTCTAATTGCGGTTTGAGTAGATTGGAGGGCTCTTGGAAATGGTTCTAATGGTTTCAAGATTTTACATGTAATAATTGGAGATTTTCAGGTAGTATAGTTGGTTAGAAACTGAGGTTTGCATTGGAGGGTGTCAAGTCTTGTGGTATTTCTATATCAATTAGGGAATTCTATATATCAGTATCATAAAGGTGAAGGTAACGACTTTGGATTTGCAGGAAGTCCCTTCAGGGTAGGTATTTTGAATGTGGTACTTTTGGGCATATTTAAGAGAGTATTCAGCGGCTTATAAGCATTAGACAGTGTAGATTTATGCTTGGGTTTCGTGTGGTAAGTATGGGTTGAGGAATTGTGGTATTATAGCAAGAAGGAGTATCAAGTTGAAGGTAAATCAGAAGGAAACTCGGATAGATGGGATAGCTTGGTAGCAGGCCGGATCGGCATGGTAAGGATATGATTAGTTCTTTGGATGCTAATGAGGTAATGAGTTTATACAAGTGTTTCACGGCAATGCTCTTGGGTTTTAATGGCTTGCGCAGTCTGGATGAGTTAGAAGGATTCAGTCCTGACAAGTTTGGTTTTGTGCAAAGGGGAGTCGGAGAGTTCTTGATGATTTCTACCATGGTTTGGAGGTGTATATTTTCTACTAGCATGAGGAGCATGGGATGTATAATGATTTTCTCCGAGATGGGATCAAATGGGAGAGTTCTTGGCTAGTTGAGTACGTAGTTGCTTGTAGCTTAGAATGGATATGAAGTTCTCAGGTTTACCCTAGGATGGTATAGTATATGCAGTATGTTGTGTAGGAGTGAGATTTGCATGTGTAAGGTCACGGTTCAAATTTGAAAGGAAGGTCACAAATTCTTAGGCAGCTCGGGCAACTTCAAATAATTAGGGGAATGATATCACTAATTGGTGTGGCTTGATGAGGGTATACGTTTAAGAAAAGGGCAACGTGATTGAGTTGATGATACTTCATTAGTATTGCGGCACTCTCTTGTTAGATCGACTACTGATATTCGAGTTTGCTTGGAGGAACAAAAGAATTATAGGAGTACCTCTCATGGGATGATTGTTTGTTAGAGGTGTGTTGTGTATTCGGATGGTGGAGTTGGGATCAGATACGGTAATTCGCGTGCTGTATGGATTTGGAGACTGGGAGTTCTCATAGACAGGTTAGGTCATGGTTGTGGACCGCGTATATCGGTCTTGTGTGGTAACTATCGGGGTTTGGAGACCCGAGTGGATCCTTTGTGGCTTAGTATGTTAGATTTTGAAGTGATATTGGGTATAGACTAGTTGTCTCCATGTCGTGTTATTCTGGACTATTTCGCTAAGGCGGCGACGTTGGCTATGCCGAGGATGCCACAGATTGTATGGCGAGGTTCGACGGATTATGTTCATAGCAAGGTGATCTCATTTTGAAGACCCAGCGGATGGTTGAGAAGGGTTGTCCTTCTTATTTGGCCTTCGTGATGGATGCCAGTACAGTGACTTCTTTAATTGATTCAGTTCCTGTGGTGAGGTATTTTTCGGATGTGTTTCCTGCTGCCGGACATGTCGCCGGACAGGGTTGTTTATTCCGGTATTGATTTGGTGTTGGGCATCGTATAGTATGGTGCTGACAGATTTAAAGGAGTTTAGGGAACAACTTCAAGAACTCCTTGATAAGGGGTTCATTGGTGGGCCAATATGGATGTGTGATTCTACATCGAGTCGGCTTGGTTGACTCCGAGTTGTGTTGTCGAGAGATGTGTTGAATCGATTGCTATTGAGCTTATTAGCGATCTGGGGAGATCTATGAGTACCTTTCCGTGTTGTGAGGCATTGGGATTTTCTTGTTATAGGCACATGTGGTGCAGTTTTATTGGGGTCTCTCAGTGGAATTCGAGCGGGAGGAGTATTGGGTATTGCTCAGCGGATGGCAAATCGGTTGTGTCCTTTTGGGTCTGTGTAATAATGTCAATTGCTTCGCCGTGGTTACGATGAGTTGCTTTGGTTCTAGACATCTAATTGCGCGTGGTTGTCAATTTGAGCATAGTGACTTGAGGTGTTTCATGAAAACCAATGTTTGGATAGGGTCGCGCATTGCAGCGAAGTTATGTGGAGGTATGACCCTTCGGGTTAGATTCGTGTGTTTTGTTTCTACGATGTGTGATGGGTTCTTAGCATTGTGTTGTGGTGGTACTGGTGAGCTTGCGGTACAGCTCTTTCATTTGAGTCATTTTTTCATGATTTGAGTACGTTCAGATTGTTGCTTATTGGTGTGCGGATTGCACGAGTTGTGGCTCTAGATGGTACTGATGTGTCATATCACCAGAGTAGTTGTGTTGGATTAGATGAGATCGTTGGGATCGAGAATGAATACAAACGGATTCGGTTTCAGCGTGTTGGAAAGATAATATCGATGTTCGGCTCAGGAATTCGCCATGGTTCTCGCTAAAGGGGAAGTGGCTTCACGAATGGTTGATCTAGGGAATGGTTATGACTTTATACATGTTTCATTTATCATTGGCAGTGTACGGAAGTGTTGGAATGAGTCTTTATTTGATAAGAGGCTTATTATCGATATTCGGTTGTTTTGAGCTACTGTTGTGATTAGAAGTTATTGTTGCGAGTTTTTGAGTTATATGGTATATCCTATAATTGCAGCTGAGGTTGCAGATATGGTTTGTTACAGCTTGTTCGGACTTATTCAGAGTAGAGATGTGAGATTATGATCTTGTAGATGATTTCAGAAGTGGAAATATGGTTCTAAGGTTTATGGGCTAGGTTGGATAGTGAGACCTATGTAGACATGTAATTTTTGACCCTTCCCGAGATTTTACACTTTTTATCTTTTAGATATTTAGTTTAGGCCTAATATCGCTATTTTACCTATTTTACTTTATTTTTTCAGAAAAATAAAAATTACAAAAATAGTTTCATTAATGTTTTGTAGTCACACTATTTTACTAGGATTTTTATTTTTATTTTTATATAGTCTTAAAAAATACCAAAAATAATTTGTTTTAACGGTTAGTTTTATTCTAATAGTTATCTCTACTTAAATCGGGCTAATTAATATTTTAGTAATATTTTTATCTTTATTTGTTTTATTTTATAGGCAATAGTTGATGTGGGGTGGATAGATTTTTGATTAGTTAAGCCCATTTTAAGCAGAAATCTTGTCAAAAAGGCCCAAAGTGAACAGCTCATTCCCTCAGCCCATAACCCCATCAAACCTAGACCCTTAAGAAAGACCAGCCCTTCGAACCAAAAGGAGGAGACTTTGAAGATGTCTTCTTCTTCAAAGCAGCCATGGGAGAACCCGACTAACACTCCAAAAAACACAACAACATACCGCCTGAACTTCACTCCAAACAACAAACCGCCGCCGGCCAACCTCATCTCCTCAACAGTCCGCCACCGGAAACCAGCAACACAACACCCCTGAACCAAACAGTCGTCCATCTCGCTCAGCACAGCAGCCGACCCCCACCTCTCTCTCTCTCTCTCATTTCTGTCTCACTTCCATCACCGGCAAAACTCGCCGAAAACAAGAGAGCAGTAGCTGCTCAGAAACGCAAACATAGGGGAGAAGATCTGGTAAAAACAAAGAGAGGATGAAATCGTGAAATAAAAAACAAAGTATCTTCTTCTTCTAACGTTTCAGATTTTCAAACATGGAGTTTGATCGAGTTCGAGGTGTCGTCCGCAGTGAGGTTCGTGATCCCGTTTGAGTTTGATTGTTGTTTCGAGGTTTGGTTGTAGCTTGCTCCATTTTTGTGCGTGTATATACTTGAAATCTCATTAAATGAAAGTTCAATTCGATTTGATTTCTGTTCATGTACTATTGCTTTAACACATTAACAGTTTTGGAATACATTAACAGTTTTGGTGTCAAACTCTAAACACATAATCAAATTTCAAGTTGTTCTTTTGGTCTTGGATTCCGAAACGGGTTGGAGTTAAAACAGGCGCTCAATTGTTGGAGTCTTCATCTGAGGTGCGGTCCATCGGTTTCATTCGGTTTGGATTTGCTATTTTGGACCCCATTCACAGCTGCGTTATTCTGTCCATAGACGGATCAACATTATATTAATTCAGGTTCATCTCTTTTATCTCGTTTATTAATTCATTGATACACTTGGTGTTCCCGTGAGTTCGAACCTGCATTTTAGTTCTTGGTTAACTTCATTGTTACTTTGTTTAGTTTGCTTTCTGAATGGTTGAATTAATGAGTCATGATTTGAAAACGGTTAGATCTATTCTCTACATTTGAGAATGTAAACATGAAAAAAATTGAATAGAAATGGCGACACTTTGAAGGATTGGGTCGGGGAAATAATCCATAAAAAATGGAATTAGCTTTTAGTCATAAACTGTGAATCAAACTAAATATCATTTTGTTTTATTCCTATTATTTTAGTCGCTAGGAGCATGCTTAGGCCGACAACATTTGGGTAGGCAAGCCTTAGGGTTTTTGTTAGTTTCGAGGCGATAGGTCGTTCCCTTAGTTAAATTTATCCGGGGAATGCCCCGCGCAATTTGTATATATTTTCGGGGTATACCCCGAAGTATTTGTATTTGTAGGGCGAAAGTAGAATTCGTAGCATTTTTATTTTTATTTTCTTTTTTCATGTTTCTTTTATTAGGTGGGAACGACCTCAGCCCTCTTGTGTGATTATTTTTCTTTTTGTGTGTTTTTACCTCAATTGAATATTTTAAAAGCTGACTAGATCAAGTATGCAACCGTACTAGTTATGGGACTTGGGGAGTGCCTAACACCTTCTCTCCGAGTCAAATGAACCCCCTTACCCGAATTTAGACTTAGTTTTGATCTCAATTATTTTGAAAGGAAAAAATTATTTTTAGAAAAAAAGTGATCTGACATACCGAAAACAAATGTCAGGTGGCGACTCTGAGTTAATCCTTTTGAACACTATCTTTTGTCACTTTCTAATTGAAAAACCTTTTCAAGCTTTAATTAAATCTTTTATTAATTTAAGAGGTTTAGTGAAGTTTGTATAAAAAGGGTGTGACATCTCTGGCGAGTCTGTTGGGAAATTGTAGGTTCGAGCTAGTACTTGATCTTGTTGGCTTTGAGGATATTAGGTTGAGGTTTTTATGTGTTTTGTTTGCTTTATTTGATTTTTATTTTTCTTTATGTCTTTTTATTATTTACTGGCTGCTTATTTATTTACAGTTTTTCTTTTATGTGTTATTGCTTCATAAACTATCATCATTTGCGTAACCATGAGTCTTCTTTCTGCAACAAGTCTTCCGGAGTACGTTTGAGCGTACACGGCCTTTTTGTGAGTCACCCGTGTCTTTAGGGGGTGGCGTTGGAGCGTGGAGTGGGCAGACAGCTAGAGCATCTGCCACCGACCACGTGCCGCCCCGAATTGCCTTGTTAGTGAACCCCAAACGTAGGTCACCTTTAGGTCATTTTTATTTGCATCATGTCATTTACACCTAGTAGGGCTTGGTCCCAGGCACCGTGTCCCTTTGTAGGAAACCTATCCAAATTTTGTCAAAAATGGGCCCATGGCCCAAAAAGACAATCATCCCTATGTGAACATGTGGCATCTTTGAGGGTAAAAAGGCCATTTGGCGGACCGATGCTTGGAAAAGAGGGGTGAAAAATGAAGCAAGTAGGACCCAATTATATTTTTCTATCACAACCTTTTCAGGAAAAAACCAAAAAAAAATTGAAAATGAAAATTCAAACAGATTTGCACTTTTCCATCATTTTTCAAAAAAATCAAAAAAAAAAGAGAGAGAAAAAAGAAAATCCAAAAAAAGAGATTTTACATTTTCCATCATTTTTCAAAAAGACAAAAATAGTTTTTCCAAATTAGTTGCATTTTTTTAAAGCTTTCTCCTGTGTCCGGTCTTCCTAGCAAGTCTTAGGTTCTTGACTTTGCGGGGTCTTAGCCATATCTTGCATGTTTAGCCACTTTTGGCCACATCGGCCATTCTTGCAAAATGGGGTCATTTTCGCAAAAGTAGTTCAATTACCCATGTCTTAGGATCTTGAGTCCACAACTAGGAGTCATATTACTTTAAGTCACGTCCTTTTTGAGTTTGCGTCTTTGGCCACTTCTGGCCATATCGGTCGTTTTGCAAAATGGGCCATTTCTGCAAATTGATTTTGGGCCATGATTTTTGGGAGTTGAATCCATATAAGCCTTAGTGAGGTATTTTTAGGTCTTTAAGGTCACCTTTGTTGAGTTTGCACTAATAGCCATCCTTGGCTACGTAAGCTTTTTTGCAAAAATAGCCTTAATCATGCCTTGCATGTGTCCAATAGAAGGTGTTGTGGCATTACATGTGTCTTGAGTTACTAACTCTATTTGATCTTATTTTTTCCATTCAGGTATGGAGCAATTTGCTAGAGTTTGAGCATGACAAATACCCTAGGACCATTCTAGTTAAGACCATTGCATGCACGAGCTGTTTGACGAAACTTTTTATATTTTAGTCTATCTTATGTTGTCTTTTAATTTTAGTCTTGTACAGAAGTATCGAGTCTATCAATCTAGTTAAGATTGTCGATCCTTTTGTTATGGTACTTCCTGTTTTGTATTTGAAAAACCAAAAAAGATTATTAAATGAAAATTTCCAAAAAGATTTTTGTTTCTTAGTTTATTTTGTCCATCATTTTTCCAGAACTACGCATGATCTGATTCATGAGGGACATGATACGTAGGCAACCTACATAGGGTTCGATCGAATCATCTTTTGAAAACAAAAAAAAAACAAAGAAAAGAAAATGACAAAAAATAAAGAAAAAAAGAGAATAAAATTGTGGATGTGAGAAGAGAGAAAAAAAAGAAAAAGAAAAAAGAGAACTAAGTTGTGGGACGTGAGAAACGAGAGGAAAGAAAAGAGCAATAATCAGAAAGAAAAGAGGGAAAAAGAAATGAAAAACCAAGCAGAGTTAGAAAGGAAGAAGAAAAAGGAAATGGGGCAAGAAGATTGAAATTGGGATGATGCCAAATGATATTTTGACCCTCGAAGCCATTCTAGAACCGTTAATTGTTGCTAGGGCATTCCACACAATGTGATATTTATATCTTATAAATGCTCTAACGCTAACATGTTGGCTTTGTTTTGCTCCTCTTTGTTACTTTCATTGTTATTATAACAAAGGGTGGTTAGTTTGTGGCACTTTGGTGATTTGTCCATACAACACAAGGTCAAAAAGCAAGGTAGACATGGCTAGTAAAGACTTGGACACTAGAGTTGTAGACCCACCAAGGGAGATTGTGGAGTCGGAATCTGAATTGAAAGAGGAGGTCCAAAGGTTGAAATAACATATGGCAGAAATGTATCAGTCTTGTATCAGGGGGCATCCTCCCCCTTCATTCCCCACTAACTACACTGAAAACCCTGCAACTATCCCACCACTATCACAAGCCCAGGTTCCCACTACTATTGATCTTTACCCTCAACACGCCCTGGGCTTTACCCCTTACCAGAATTACCCTGGCACTTCCTCCCAAATTTTTCATGCTCCACCAGCCAAAACAACCTCATACCCTGCTCCGACATCTGCTCCTATTTTTGTAGCTCCTCCACCAGCTACTCTTCCTCGATCCTCTAGCGAGACTGTGTTCAAAGTCCCCGATGCCCAAGGAAAGAGACCCAAGGAAAGTTTTAGGGAGTTTTGGTTCAGATGGAACAAACAAGTTGCTCGGATCAGTTCTCTGATTGATATAAAAGATGTTGCTGAGCCCCGCCAACGACATGATCCAGTGGGCATTCCTGCTAAATGCTTTCAGCCTCAATACTGACCCCATGAATATCCTCGTACTCCAGATAATCCTCACAAATGCTACTTTCCTCCACAAAATCCCCAAAGTCATACCTCACCTCCCCAGTACTCTATCCACGATGCACCGCCATATGCTCCACACTTACAAAACCCGCAACGACTTGCACCGCCTCCACAAATGTCTTATCCACCTCTACAAGCATATCAACCCCTACCAGAAAGAGGTTCCAACCAAGGCTGGAGTACAAAATGAGAAGGCAGCAGCAAAGAGAAAAGTCTTTCACTCCAATCGGAGAATCCTATGGGAGCTTGTTTGAGAAATTAAAGCATTATGACCTGATTGCACCTATTTATCCGAATCATGTGGACCCACGTGCAAGAAGCTTTGACCCTTCTAAAAGGTGTGAATACCATTCCAATACTCAGGGGCACGATGTCAAAGTTGTCGGAATTTTAAAAGGGAGATAGAAAGAATGATTCAAGAAGGGATAGTTGTGGTCCAGGACAGTGACACCCAAAACATTTCACAGAATACTTTACCTGCACAAGATGACGTACACTTTGTGGGGAAGATGTGTGGTGACAAGGAGTATGAAAATCCTTTTGGGAACTTGCTGACTGGAGTGAATGATATTGAAATTTATGAAGGTTCCAGTAATTTTGATGTGCAACCCAGTGGCTAAGACGTCGAGCTTGGTAATTGGAAAGACACTCCTTTCTTGGCTAGCCATGGAGGAGTTTCGGTGATTTATTTTGTCGTCATTTCTATTGTCCAGGTTATTTCGGGGTTGTACTCCGGACATTGTCTTGTGGCTCAAACTTTTCTTCTTCTTATTTTGTCTAGTTCGTTTAGTTGTGGTAACTCATCTAGTGTTATTTAGGATTGTTCCAAGGTTGTAACCCACGTCTATTTTGCTTGTCTTGTTCAAACCCTTTTCATCATCTGTCTAATACAATCTCCTATTTTCTGTTAGTTCTAGTCAGTTTTTGTTTAGGTCATTTTTCCTTTTATAGTTCTTTTCATGCCGACTCTAGTGACATAACATGCACGCATAATTCTCAGCCTGATCTTGAAAGTTAGTCTAATCATGAAGCAATGGTATAGTTTTGAATATGATAAAAGGATGCGTTTGAGGAAACAATTAAAGATTCACACATTCCGAGATGACCTGAACTTTGAATCGAGTGAAACTGAGGCAGTAAGTCTGGGAAATCAAGAGATTGGTAAGAGCATACAACAAGAAAATGTCTCTCAAGCAGTTTGAGGTAAATCAATCAGTGCTGAAATGCATTCTTCCACATCAAGATAAGGTTGAGTCAAGTCTATTTCGAACTGGCTCGGGTCATTCATTGAGACAAAGGTATTGCCCATTGGCCCTCTTTGTTTGTGTTGATGCCATCAATAGTTACTATGTGTGATTTGTTTGTTTATCTTCAATTGCATGTTTGTACTTGGCATTTTTTAAAGTTTGGTACGACAAAGACATTTTATTCCGCTACCCAAACACTTTTATCTTTGTTACCCCTTTTGAGCCTTAATTTATTTTATTCCATACCCCTCTTTTGGAATCAGAAGTAGAGTTAGGAACTAGAAAAGAAAAATAAAAGGGAAAAAAGAAGAAAAAGAAAAGGAAAAAAGAGAAAAAAGAAAAGAAGAAAAAAAAGAAGGAAAAAAAGGAAAAAAAGAAGAAAGAAAAAAACAACTTTGTCTTTTGAACTACGTTCGACCTGATTCTTGTCACCTCAAGATATGTAGGCAGCCTTACGGTTCGGTCATACCAAATAAAATATTTCATAATTCCTCGAAGTCGAGACTGGGGCAAATTTTCTGAGGAATCCCACCAAAAAGTCCCCAGACTCCAGAAACCGGGGCAGAAGTTTAAATTTTGGCCAAAAGATCTGATTCCAAAAGTTGTAATTTTAAACCCTTTCATCTTAAATTATTTTGAGCCTTCATGCCACCCTTTCTTTCCAACCCTGTCCAAAAGCCTACATTACGGTCCAAAGAAAGACCTTCCGACCAATCTTTGAGGATGTCAAATAAAGTGTGCGGTGAAAGTATGATCTTCTTGTATCATGGGTAATACCTTATTTTCAGCATAAAAAGAAAAAAAATAATAAAATGAGAGAGTCTTATTAGTGAAAACACTCATGGGCACCGTAAGGCGACGGTAAGTTGAGGAAAAGAGCAAAAAATGAGAGAGGCTTGATGGTGAAAACCCTCCAGGGTACTACAAGTCGACTGAGGATTGTGGATCAGATGGGACAATTGAAGTGTTGAAGCCCAGTTTCACAGTGAAGAGGCACAACAAGAGTTGAATGTTATACTTGCTTGAGAGATTAGGCCACTTAATCCAAAGGGGCATGTCATGGTTATCAGAGTGGGTATCCACATCTGATAAGTTTCTACTTTGTAATTTTCTTGTTAGGTATTATTTCTTTCCCTCGTCTCTTATTTTTTTCCTTTTGTTTTGTTTGAATCCCTTCTTGAGTCTGTTTGGTCAGAACAAGTACGAAATGACTTCAAAATCTACTACCAGCTTTCCAATTGCACAAAGCGAAGTCTGGCTAGCGCATCAAAGTGGCATAAGTCGGGAAAGAACAGTATGCACACTGAGTTGGTAACAATCAACAGCTCAGTTACTCTAATACGTAGATGTTACATGGATAGAAACTAGATTAGGTAACTACACAGTACAAAAAAATCAACCGACTCATAATTTTCATGGTGCGCGGCCACACGCCCGTCACCTAGCATGTGCCTCACTTCAACACCAACCATATAACACGAAATTCAGGGATTCATACCCTCAGTACCAAGATTAGAAATGTTACTTACCTCAAAGTACGCAACTCAAGGCTCCAAAAAACCCTTGCCTTATGAATCAGCCTCCGAATGACTCGAATCGAGTCACAAATAACTTAATATAATAATCACAAGCTATAGGAATCGATCTGACCCCTTCAAGCTAAGTTCTTTAACCAAATTCCAAAAGTCAACCAATAAAGTCAACCCCTGGCGCACAATTCTGAACCTGACAAAATTCATAAAATTCAAACACGCAATCAGTAATGAGTCCAACCATACCAAAATCATTCAATTCTGACCACAAGTCGACCATCAAACCCTCAAATCTTACTTTCCAATCTCTAGTCCAAAATCCCCCAAATTCCATCATAAAAACACATAATCTAGGTGTATAAATCAATTGGTATTCAATATTAATAAATAAAAATGATCAGAAGTTGATTGCCTCTTTAAATCTAGTGAAACCCTCTCAAAAATTGCCACTAGCCGAGCTTGCAAAGTCTAAACATGAGGGAATCATCAAAACACTCGATTATATCTTTTGTCCAGACATCTCGTACCTGCGGGTTACTTAACGGTTCTGCGGTCCCACAGGTGCGGTCCAACTTTCACTTATGTGGTTTCCCTTAAGGCCTCCTTCGTTTTCATCTACGTACAAGCCTCCACTCATGCGTAAGCGCACCTGTATCAAAGACCCCGCTACTTCGGAAAGCTACTGCCCCCGCATAATCCGTTTTTGCGACCTCCCTCGCGCATCTACGAGCTCGCAGGTGCAGAACCTTCCTCGCACCTATGCAACACCCCAACTTACCCAAAACTACTTCTCCAACACCCTGACCACGTCTACTACTCCGCACCTGCAGCCCATTTCTCATAGGTGCGGTTGCACAAGATCTAATCATAACAGAAAATTCATAAGTCTAACATTCAATTCGATTCTTACTCAAGGCCCCCTGAGACACCATCCAAACATACCAACACATCCTAAAATATCATATGAACTTAGTCAAAGCCTCAAATCACAAAATAATATCAAAAACACGAATCGTGCCCCAATTCAAGCCTAATGAATTATTGAACTTCTGACTTCTAAAACCAATTCTGAAACAAAACAAACCAATTCCGATTGACCTCACATTTTGCACACAAGTTATAAATGACACAAATGACCTATTCCAACTTCCGGAACCAAAATCCGAGCTCAAAAACAACAAAGTCAACTCTCCATCAAACTTCTTAACTCTTCAAACCTTTAATTTCCAACTTTTGCCAATTCAAGCCGAAATGACCTACAGACCTCCAAATCAATATTCGGACATACTCCTAAGTCCAAAATCATTTTACGAAGCCATCAAAACTATCAAAACTCCATTCCAGAGTTGTTTATCTATAAGTCAACATCCAGTCAACTCATTCAACTTAGGCTTCCAACCTTGGGACTAAGTGTCCTAATTCAATCTGAAACATTCTCGAAACCAAACCAACCAGCTCTGACAAGTCACATAACAACAAACAAACATAGAATAAGCAATAAATAGGGAAACGGGGCTACAATACTCAAAACGAGCGGTCGGATCATTACATTCTCCCTTTTTAACAAACATTCATCCTCGAATGAGACTAGAATCATACATGGAGTCTCAAATAGGTGTGGATAGCTTCTCTGCATCTCCCACTCAGTCTCTCAAGTAGCCTCCGCGGCTGGCTGGCCTCTTCACTGTACTTTCACTGAAGCTATATTCTTTGATCTCAACTTTCGAACCAGCCGATCCAAAATGGCCACCGGCTCCACACCATAAGTCAAATCTCCATCTAACTAAACTGTGCTGAAGTTCAAAACATGAGACAGATCAGTGTAATATTTTGAATCATGGAAACATGAAACACTGGTTCACACTCCATAGAGTAGGTGGAAATACCAGCTTATAGGACACCTCTCCGATCCTCTCAAGCACCTCAAAAGGGCCAATATACCGAGGGCTCAACTTTCCTTTATTTCTGAACCTCATAACACCCTTCATGGATGAAATTTTGAGCAATCACTTCTATACCACCATATAGGAAACATTATGAACCTTCCAATTGGCATAGCTCTTCTGTCTAGACTGTGCCTTGCGAAGCCGATACTAAATCAACTTGACCTTTTCCAAAGCATCCTGAACCAAATCAGCATCTAATAGCCTAGCCTCATCCAGCTCAAACTAACCAACTGGAGACCGATACCGCCTCCCATATAAGGCCTCATACGGAGCCATCTAAATACTTGATTAGTAGTTATTATTGTAGGCAAACTCTGCAAGCGGTAGAAACTTATCCCAGGAACCCCCAAAATCCATAACACAAGCACATAGAGTATCCTCTAACATCTGAATGGTGCGATCGGACTATCTATCCGCCTGAGGGTGGAATATTATACTCAAGTAAACTTGTGTTCCTAATTCTCGCTACATTACTCTCTAAAACTGCGATATGAACTACATTCTCCGATCAGAAGTAATGGACACCAGCACACTGTGAAGGCGAATAATCTCGCGGATATAGATCTCAGCCAACCGCTTCGAAGAATAGATAGCTCCAACTAGAATAAAATGTGCGGATTTAGTCAACCGGTCCACAATCACCCAAATAGCATCAAATTTATTCAAAGTTTGTGGGAGTCCAACAACGAAGTCCATGGTGATATGCTCTCATTTACACTAAGGAATCTTGAGCCTCTGAAGCAAACCGTCGGGCCTCTAATGCTCGTACTTCACTTGCGGATAGTTCAAGCATCGATATACGAACTCCACTATGTCTTTATTCATTCTCCTCCACCAATAGTGTTGCCTCAAGTCCTGATACATCTTTGTGACACCCTGATGAATGGAATACCGCGAACTGTGGGCCTTCTCAAGAATCAACTCACGTAACACATCCACATTGGGTACACAAATTCGACCTTGCATCCGCAACACCCCATCCTCTCCAATAGTGTCACGACCCCAATTTACCACCTTAGGATGTCGTGATGACACCTATTCTATAAGGCTAGGTAAGCCTAACACATGCTAATTTAATAACATAATTGACTGTTTAATCATTTATCATACACCATTAAACTACATACATAGCTGCAAGCGGCCAATAGTTATACTTTTCCCAAAACTGGTAGTACGGAGTCATAAACACTACTAAAGCGCGCTAGAATGTCTAAACACAATACTATTTTGAATTACAAATTAACAGTAGCATAATGAAGTAATATGGTGACTCCGAGGCCTGGGAATGTCAAGCATGTATACCTTGAAGTCTCCCGCCGCGCAGACGCAACTCTCAACAACACAATCATAATACTTGGATCTGCACAAAAATGTGTAGAAGCATAGCATGAGTACACCACAATGGTACCTAGTAAGTATCAAGCCTAATATCGGTAGAGTGATGACGAGGCTAGGTCAAGACACCTACTAGACTTAGAAACTTGTTCAAGATATACATAAGCTAACAATGGAAAGAATATCAATGTAATACCAATGATAGAAAAATTATTGACTTAAAACCAACGATGTCACGACCCGTATTTTCCACCCTCGGGAGTCGTGATGGCACCTACTAGTGAAAGCTAGGCAAGCCAACAATTTGAATTATTTACCTTTTTCCCATTTTAATACTTTAACAATTATGAACTAACATTATATAAACAACGGAATTTAATAAGCGGAAGAACAAAATATAACCTTTTAAATATTACCAATACAATTCTTTAAACAAAGGCTACCCAAAACTGGTTTCACAATTTCACAAACAGCCTAGGGATACTACAAATAAGGGTCTGAAAATAAATACAATATTGTCTCGGAATACATAAATGTAATATGATGAAAGGATAGAAGGAGACGCCAAGGCCTGCGGATGCCTGCAGGACTACCTCGGATCTCCGAATGGACTGAAGAAAACAACCCAAAGCTAAGGTCCATAGGCTCCAGTACCGGTATCTGCACATAGTGTAGAGTGTAGTATCAGCAGAACCGACCCCATGTGATGGTAAGTGCCTAGCCTAACCTCTATGAAGTAGTGACAAGGCTAGGACCAGACTACCAAATAAACCTGTGCAGTTAAATCATATACAATAAAAAATAAAAGCAAAACTTTACAATTAAAGATAGGAAGGGGGAATCATGCTGCGGGGAACAACAAGTTGAAACAGAAACCAACAGTTAAATGTAAAGAACAACATAACTCAGTTATAAATAGAAATCAATAAAATCAAAGACAAGTGCACGACATCACCCTTCGTGCTTTTACTCTCGTCCTCACCATAAAATCAATACAATTGGCACGGCATCACCCTTCGTGCTTTTACCTTACTTAATCATTGCACTGAATGATCCTTCGTGCATTATCACTCATATAAACGCACGGAATTGTACATTGTGTGGGACGACATCACCGTTCAAGTATTAACACTCTCTCACAAATATCATACACAACATCACCCTTCGTGCTTTAACACTCTCTCACAAAATCATACAGGGCATCACCCTTTGTGCTTTAACACTCTTCCTTACCCAAACAACAATCACAAAGGAAAAAGGGCAAGAAAATAAATAAAATCATAATAAAATACCGGCAAGGGAACAATAGTACAACAATCATATCCCGACAGGGGAAATAATATCAAAGCAACAACATCCTGGCAAGGGAGAGAACATTTAAAACAACAACATCCCGGCAAGGGAGACAATATCATAATCCTCTTTTCTTTTTTCACATTTACTTCATAACTCAATTCACAATTTGAGCCAATGCTCTATAATGTTTAATTTACAAATATTACTTTAACAAACCTTGTTCAAGAATAGAAATTATCACATAAGGCATGAACAATACAAAATGGAGTCACAATAATCATAGTATAAGACTCACGGGAATGCTTGACACCAACGTATAGATACTCATCACCATGCCTATATGTCGTACTCAACAACTAGCACACAGTAAATAGGACACAACTCCTAATCCATCAAGCTAAGGTTAGACCAAACACTTAACTCGATGCCACAAACACAATTCAAGCCTCAACTACCACTTTACCTCTTGATTCCACTACCAATTCACTCGTATCTAGCCACAAGTTACTTAACTATATCAATAAATTCTAAATGAATCAATTCTAATGCATGAAAATAAGTTTTCTAATTATTTCCCCAAAAAGTTAAAAATCGACATGGGGTCCACATGGTTAAAACTCGAGGTTCGAACCAAAACCCGATTACCCATTCACCCACGAACCCAAATATATAATTTGTTTTAAAATCGGACCTCAAATTGAGGTCCAAATCCCCAAAATTTGAGAAACCTAAGTTCTACCCAAAACACTCAATTTCTCCCGTGAAAACCCTTGATTTTGAGTTGAAATCATGTGAAAAGATGTTAAAGATTAATGAAAACAAGTTAGAAATGACTTACAATCGATTTGGAAGAGTACTTGTCTTTGAAAAATCTCCCAAAGGTGTTTAGGTTTTGAAAAAGGTTGAAAAATGGCTGAAAATGTGTCTAAGTTATGATTTAGCAGGTTGCAGATGTCGCAATTGCTTGCAAACACTTCAGAACCTGCTATCTTCGCAATTGCAAAGAATAGGCCGCAATTGCGACACTGGGAAAATTTCACTAAGCTTCGCATTTGCGAGGAAGCAGTCGCAATTGCGACTCTGGCCCCTTTCACATTTGTGATCAAATAGTTGCATTTGCGATCAATCTTCGCATTTGCGAGCCAGGCTTCGCAATTGCGAAGCTTGAAGACCTGCAACATACCAGCAATTTCCTAAGTCCAAATTTCACTCCATGGCCTATCCAAAACTCACCCGAGCCCTCGGGGCTCCAAACCAAAACATGCACTCTAACCTAAAAACATCATACGGACTCGCTCGTGCAATCAAATCATCAAAATAACATCAATAACTATGAATTTAGCATCAAAATCAAAGAAAAATCCTAAGAACTCTTAAGTCCAAATTTTAACAACTGAAGGTCCGATTCATGTTATTTCAAGTCCGTTTCTTACCGAATTTTACAGGATCAACTTAAATCACATATAAGACTTGTACCGGGCTCCAGAACCAAAATACGAGCCCGATACCATCAAATTCAAACATATTTCATTCCCAAAAACTCATATATATTAAAGAAAATAATTTTCTTTAAAAATTCATTTCTCGGGATTGAGACCTCGGAATTCGATTCCAGGCATATGCCCAAGTCTCATATTTTCCTACGGATCCTCCGGGACCGTCAAATCGAGGTGAGACAAAAAGGATGTTTTAAGGCCTCGAAAGGCAGAATTTATTTCTAAATCAAGTAAGGTCATCACATTCTCCATCTTTAAAACAATCGTTCGTCCTCGAACGGACATAAGAAGGAAGTACCTGAGTCGGAGAAAAGATGGGAATAACGGCTCCACATATCAGACTCGGACTCCCAGGTCGATGCCTCAACATGCTGACCTCTCAATTGACCACGAATAGAAGGAAAACTCTTCGATCTCAATTGATGAAGCTGTCGGTGTAGAATAGCTACCTGCTCCTACTCATAGGACAAGTCCTTGTCCAACTAGACAGTGTTGAAATCTAATACGTGGGATGGATCGTCGTGATACTTCCGAAGCATGGACATATGAAACACTTAATGCACTGTTGATAAGCTCGGTGGCAACGCAAGTCTGTAAGCCACCTCTCCCACTCGATCAAGAATCTCAAACGGGCCAATGAACCTAGGGCTATTCTTGCCCCTCTTCCCAAATCTCATCACGCCCTTCATAGGCAACACCCGAAGCAACACCCGCTCGCCGACCATGAATGCCATATCATGAACCTTACGGTCGGCATAACTCTTTTGCTTGGACTGAGCTATATGAAGCCTATCCTGAATGATCCTAACCTTATCCAAGGCATCCTGTATTAGATCCGTACCGAACAACCGAGCCTCTCCCGACTCAAACTATACAACCGGCGACCGACACCGCCTACCATATAAAGCCTCATAAGGAGCCATCTGGATTCTTGACTGGTAGTTGTTATTATAGGCAAACTCCCCTAAAGGCAGGAACTGATCCCACGAGCCTCCAAAGGCAATGACACAAGCTCGGAGCATATCCTCCAAAATCTGAATAGTATGCTCGGACTGGCCGTCCGTCTAAGGATGAAATGTTGTGCTTAACAAACCCGTGTGCCCAACTACTACTGAACTGCTCTCCAGAAATGTGAGGTAAACTGCGTACCTAGGTCCAAAATGATAGACACGGGCACACCATGAAGACAAACAATCTCCCGGATATAGATCTCAGCTAGTCTCTCGGAAGAATAGGAGACTGCTACAGGAATTAAATGCGCTGACTTGGTCAGCCTATCAACAATAACCCACACTGCATCGAACTTTCTCTGAGTCTGTAGGAGTCCAACAATGAAGTCCATAGTGATAAGTTCCCACTTCCATTCAGGAATCTCAATCTTCTAGAACAAACCACCAGGTCTCTGATGCTCGTACTTTACCTGTTGACAATTCAAACACTCAGCCACATATGCAACAATATCCTTCTTCATTCTCCTCCACCAATAATGCTACCGTAAATCCTGATACATCTTAGCGGTGCCCGAATGAATAGAGTACTGGGAACTATGGGCCTCCTCTAAAATCAACTCCTGGAGCCCATACACATTAGGCACATAAACTTGACCCTACAGCCCCAAAACTCCATCATCTCCTAATGTAACCTGCTTGGCACCACCATGCTGCATCATGTCCCTAAGGACACACAAATGAGGATCATCATACTACCGATCTCAGATACGCTCCAATAAAGAAGAACGAGCGAATATGCAAGTTAACACACAGCTGGGCTCAGAAACATCCAACCTCACGAACTGATTGGCCAAAGCCTGAACATCCAAAGCAAGCGGTATCTCACCGAACAGAATATACGCAAGACTGCCCATACTGCTAACTCCAAATCATGAACCGGATAATTCTTCTCATGAATCTTCAACTGACGTGAAGCATAAGCAATGACCCTACCATCCTGCATCAACATTGCACCAAGTCTAACATGAGATGCATCACAATACCCTGAACCTGTAGGCAAAACCAACACCGGCGCCATAGTCAAAGCTATCTTGAGCTTCTGAAAACTCACCTCACACTTGTCCAACCACCTAAACTGGGCACCCTTCTGGGTCAACCTGGTCATCAGGGATGCAATAGATGAAAACCCCTCCACAAACCGACGGTAATAGCCTGCCAAACCCAAGAAACTCCGGATCTCTATAGCTGATGCGGGTCTAGGCCAGTTCTTGACTACCTCTATCTTCTTAGATCTACCTGAATACCCTCTGCTAATACAACAGGACCCAAGAATGCAACTGAACTCAACCAGAACTCACACTTTGAAAACTTAGCATACAACTGACTATCTCTCAAAGTTTGAATGACCACTCCCAGATACTACTCATGCTCCTCCCGGTTATGGGAATAAATCAAAATATCATCAATGAAAACTATCACGAATGAATCCAAGTAAGGCTTGAACACCCGATTCATCAAATCCATAAAAGCTGCTAGGGCATTTGTCAACCCGAATGACATCACCAAGAACTCAAAATGCTCGTACCGAGTGCGGAAAGCCATCTTAGGGACATCGGATGCCCTAATCCTCAACTGATAGTAGCCAGATCTCAAGTCAATCTTCGAAAATACCTTGGCACCCTGAAGCTGATCAAACAAATTATCAATCCTCGGTTATTTTTGATTGTAACCTTGTTCAACTACCGGTAATCTATACACATCCTCATCGATCCATCCTTCTTCTTGACAAACAACACCGGCGCACCCCAAGGCGAGACACTAGGCCTAATGAAGCCCTTATCAAGAAAGTCTTGCAACTGCTCCTTCAACATTTTCAACACAGGCGGGGCCATACGATACGACGGGATAGAAATATGCTAGGTGCCCAGAGCCAAATCAACGCATAAGTCAATATCCTTGTCGGGTGGCATACTCGGCAGTTTTGAAGGAAATACCTCAGGAAACTCATGAACTATAGGCACAATATCCATAGAAGGAACCTCATCACTAGAATCACGAACGTATGCCAAAAAGGCCAAACACCCCTTCTTGACCATACGCCGAGCCTTCATATATGAGATAACACTACGGTTAGAAAGACCAGGAGTCCCTCTCCACTCTAAATGAGGTAAACCCAGCAAGGCTAAGGTCACAGTCTTGGCATGACAATCCAAGATAGTGTGGTAAAGTGATAACCAGTCCATCCCCAATATGACATCAAAATCAACCATGTCCAAAAGTAACAAATCTACTCGAGTCTCAAGACCCCCAATCACAACTATACATGAACAATGAACACGATCTACCACAATAAAATCACCCACCGGTGTAGACACATATACATGAGCACTCAAAGAATCGCTAAGCATGACCAGATACAGTCCAAAATAAGACGACACATAGGAGTATATAGACCGTGGATCAAATAGAACTGAAGCATCTCTGCTACAAACTAGAACAATACTTGTGATAACTGCATCGAAAGCCTCAACCTCAGGCCTGGCTGGAAGAGCATAACATCGGGGTTGAGCCTCACCACTCTGAACTACATCTCTAGGATGCCTTGTTGCTAGCTGGCCTCCACCTCTAGCGGCCTGACCTCCGCCTCTAATACCTCTACCTCCACCTCTAACACCTCTACCCCCACCTCTAGATGGTTGAGCGGGCTGTGGAACACTAGGTGCCTAAATCATACCATGGGAATCCTGATGCTGAGAGCTGCTCGAGGGAAAAATCTAGCGATATGACCCATATCGCCACAAGTATAACAAGCCCTCGACTACTGAGACTGCTGACCCTGATGACCTGAAGGACCACCCCGAGAACTCTGGAGTGGTTGTGCACTAATAGGAGTTGGTGGTGAAATATAGGACTACTGATCAAAATACTGCACATGAGAACCACAGGCACCTGAAGCACCATAAGAAACCTGAAGTGCTGACTGAAAAGTCCTAGAAGGATGGCCTCTACCATACGAATCCCTGCCTCCAGACGAGGCACCACTGAATCTGCCTAAATGACGAGGCCTCTTGTTAGATCCCTGACCACCCCTCTGTGATAGAACCATCTCAACACTCCTAGCCACATTGGCTGCATCCTGAAAGGAAATCTCGCTTCCCGTCTCCTTAGCCATCTAAAGTCGAATAGGCTGAATGAGTCTCTCAATGAACCTCGTTACTCTTTCTCTTAGTGGGAAATATACGAAGAGCATGATGGGCCAAATCAATAAACCTAGTCTCGTACTGAGTAATAGTCATAGAACCCTACTGGAGGCGCTCAAACTGCATCCGTTAGCTCTCTCTCTGAGTTACAGGAAGAAACTTCTCCATAAATAGCTGAAAAAACTGATCCCAAGTCAAAGCTGGTGACCCAACTGGTCTAGCCAAACAATAATCTCTCCACCAAGTTTTGGCGGATCCAGATAAGCGAAAGGTAGTAAAGTCGACCCTATTGGTCTTTACTATCCCCATGTTCCTGAGAACTTCATGACAACTATCTAAATAATCTCGAGGATCCTCAGAAGTTGCATCGCTGAAAGTGGTAGTGAAGAGCTTGGTGAACCTGTCCAATCTCCACCAGGCATCAGTAGACATAGCTGCTCCATCACCGGTCTGAGCTACTACACCCGGCTGAACTACTCCAACCCGCTGAGCCGTTGGAGTCTGAAACTGGGGAGCCATCTGCTCCGGAGTGCTAGTAGTAGGAGTCCAGGCTCCTCCTCCAGCCTAAGAGATGGCTGGTGGTACAGGAAGCAATCCTGCCCGGGTAACACTCTCCATAAGGCCCACTAGACGGACCAGAGCATCCTAGAGTACTGGGGTAGCAATGAACCCCTATGGGACCTGAGCTGGGCCTACCGGAATTGCTTGGGCTGGAACATCATCATAAAACTCAACCTGAGGCTCCGTCGCTGGTGCTGCTACCATGGGTTGAGCTATGCCCCTGCCTCATCCTCTAGCACGATCTTGGCCACGCCCTCTGTCCCTCGTGGGTGCTGCTGCTGGAAGCTCGGGCTGATGATCAGTGGATAAGGAAGCACGTGTTCTCGCCATCTGCGAAAGAATAGAGTAGAAATTCAATTAGCATTAAGAACCAAACCGCACGATAGGAAAGAATAGATGTCAAGTGTTTACTAACTCTGTTGCCTCTGGGAATAAATACAGACGTCTACGTACCGATCCCTCAGACTCTACTAAGTTTGTCCGTGAATTATAAGACCTAAGTAACCTAGAGCTCTGATACCAACTTGTCATGACCGGATTTCCCACCCTCGGGAGTCGTGATGCCGCCTACTAGTAAAAGCTAGGCAAGCCAACAATTTGAATTATTTACCTTTTTCCCATTTTAATCCTTTAACAATTATGAACTAATATTATATAAACAAAGGAATTTAATAAGCAGAAGAACAAAATATGACCATTTAAATATTACCAATACAATTCCTTAAACAAAGACTACCCAGAACTGGTGTCACAATTTCACAAACTGTCTAGGAATACTACAAATAAGGGTCCAAAAATAGATACAATACTATCTCGGAAATACATAAATGAAACATGATGAAAGGATAGAAGGAGACGCCAAGGCCTGCAGACGCCTGCAGGACTACCTCGGATCTTCGAATGGACTGAAGGCAGCAACCCAAAGCTAAGGTCCATATGCTCCAGTACTGGGATCTGCACACAGTGCAGAGTGTAGTATCAGCACAACCGACCCCATGTGCTGGTAAGTGCCTAGCCTAACCTCGGCAAAGTAGTGATGAGGCTAGGACCAGACTACCAAATAAACTTGTGCAGTTAAATCAATACAGTGGAAAATAAAAGCAAAACTTTACAATTAAAGATAGAAAGGGGGAATCATGCTGCGGGGAACAACAAGTGGCATAGAAACCAACAGTTAAATGTAAAGAACACCATAACTCAGTTATCAATAGAAATCAAGAAAATCAAAGACATGTAAACGACATCACCCTTCGTGCTTTTACTCTCTTCCTCACCATAAAATCAATATAATTGGCACGACATCACCCTTCGTGCTTTTACCTCACATAATCATGGCACGAAATGATCCTTCATGCATTATCGCTCATATAAAGGCACGAAATTGTACATCATGCGCCCCGGCATCACCCTTCGTGCATTAAAACTCTCTCACAAATATCATACACGGCATCACCCTTCATTTTTTAACACTCTCTCACAAAATCGTACACGACATCACCCTTCATGATTTAATACTCTTCCTTACCCAAACAACAATCGCAAAGCAATAAGGGGAAGGAAATAAATAAAATTACAATAAAATCCCAGCAAAGGAACAATAGTACAACAATCATATCCCGTAAAGGGAAACAATATCAAGGCAACAACATCCTGGTAAGGGAGATACCATTTAAAAAAACAACATTTCGGCAAGGGAGACAATATTATAATTCTCTTTTGTCTTTCAAATTTACTTCACAACTCAATTCACAATTTGAGCCAATGCTCTATAATGTTCAATTTACCAATATTACTTCAACAAACCTTGTTCAACAATAAAAATCATCACATAAGGCATGAACAACACAAAACGGAGTTGTTTACCGTGAAAATGTTAACAACAATTAAATTTGTAAATGCAATTCTAAAAATACGTGATCTATTTTTATGCTAATTATTAGAGAAGATGATGCTAAGAATGTGGAATTTAATGATGAAATGCAAGCTAAATCGAGGCAGTAATCAAACCGAGGGGCCTGCCGCCAGGATATAGGATTGGTCAATGGGGGACCTCGGGGTCGATGTCAGGGTCGAGCTTGAGGTATCAGGGGCAGTCGGGAATAGGATAACAGTTAAGATATGATCAAACAAGGCTCATTATCTCCAATATCTATCGATAAAATGAAGAACAAGTAGTAAAGCGATAAATATTAAAGTGGCCTCGGGCCAGTGAGAGCGAGTTTAGAAAGAAGAGAGAGAGAGAGAGATTATTGCACTTGTGGAGAGAATGGAGCAACTTCATGCCTCTACAAAATGGCATGTATTCCCCTTAAATAGGAGAGGGAATACCATATAGTACATAGTGCTTTGAATGTAAAGATACGGGGATGGGATGACAAGGCATGGTGCTAGTGTTTACTGATTCTAGCTGCTCTCCTCAGGAATCCCCCATCCTCGGAACCTTCGTTGGGTCGCGGACAAACTCCCTATCCTTGTAATCTTTGCTGGGTCGCGGATGAACCTCAAGGGAGGTAGCTCGATCGTAATCCTGCAGCCTCGAGATGCCGATATGACTTCCTGAATGTACCTTAACAGTGAGAAATAGACCCCTCTAATTTCACCGCATACAGATAGTCTCTGCGTTTCCTAGATTGAAATAATAGGAAACGATATTCAACCGTCGTCTCGAGGCCATTATTGTCGTGACATCAACCATCTAAGAGCATTAAATGCCATTCCCTAGAGAACCGTGCAAGGCTGCCATCAGATGCGGTAATCGAGAAACCTACGAACTGCCATTGGCTCATCCCAGCGATTCCTATAAATGCACTGGTTGCTAGATACTTCCCATTTTCACCCCACTTACAAGCATGTGAGTCAAAATTTTGTATCAGACACTCTTTCCTCTTTTCACAAAAGGGTTTTTACCATTTTACAATGCTAGGACTTCTAGGACTGTTCCCCGATGGAATGACACTGCATCATCGTCCCGATTACCTAAGGAAGAAACCAGATCGATTCCCACTTTGGAACAATGTACCCCACCCGATCTCGACACGTCACAGATTTTGATGTCGAGACTACCTCATTCATGCCGGGCCGGTGTGAGCATGTGTCCCGATACGCTAGCGTTATGACCAATGTTAGCAAGGTAATGGAGGACTGCCGATGGAGCAAGGCAATGGAGGTGGAGATTCTCGGTCCAATGATAATATTACTGACTTCAAGGCTGGCTTCCTTTACGTATACACTTACCCGTTCACCCTGGGTCCTAATATATCCGTCGAGTCTCCTCCCCTGGAAATTGACCCGATTATTCTTGACTTCTGCGACTGATATCAGGAGACACTTGGTCAGATCTACCCTTCTTTTTGGAGGATAGTGTTGATGCTTCGACATTTCACCGAGGGGGTTAAAGGTGAGGTTTTTAGCCTTAGACATATGATCAAGATGTATAGCCCTCGACTGTATCGAGGCTTAATGAAGCTCCGCCATCGGTTCAAAAATCTTTCTTCACGAATGTTGCGAGGGGAAGGACCAAGGATGGATGAGCAGGTTTATCTGAGTGAGGACCTCAGATATCATCCTAGCCCAGAGAATGCCCTTTCCGGAGTGGTGGAACACCCGACGTAAGCGATTTTCCCTTTAGCCACTTTTCGACTACTTTTTCATTTTTCATAATAATCTTTTTGTGTTTTTTGCAGCCGTTGCTTGGCATCCAGACATGGTCCCAAATTTGTCGGGATGGATCAGGTGGTTGAGCGAGAAATTCTCGTATTGCGTTCGGTCTTGGACCGTCTTGGCTAAGAAGAGTTGGGTGGACAAGAATCATGGTGAGGCTCTTTTACTGTCTATGCTTAATCTTTTGTGTTTCCTTCTGAGCCCTTAGCAAAAGTGTATCGTGGTTATTGTGTTGGCACAGGTCTTGGTGAGAATATGCAGATGAGGCCACCCCCTGATGGAGAAGCAGGGGCCTTGAAGCCTGACACGAACAAGAAGAGGAAAAACAGGGCAGCCGTTGCCCGTCCTGCGGCAAAGAGAAATAGGTCACCCGAGCGTCGAGCCACTGAGGGGACTGCTGCTCTAACCTCAGGGTCAAATCCTAATATTAGAGGGGAGGACGATGACAAAAGTCCGTTAAGGAGGAGAACAAGGTCCAGTGCGAGAGACTTGTAGGCACCCCGGTCGGAGGCTGTTGGGTCCGGAATGGCTGGCTCTGGCCGGGCTCGTCGGTTGGGGTTCCTTGAAGAGGACGCTGTTGTAGCATCGAATCACACAGCCGAATTCAGTGTAGCTTCTTCTAGGAGGATCGTTGGCGTTGATCCTGAGGGATCAGAGCTCGGGGCCTTCCAGGAACATGGGTTACCACTTGGAGAAATCGACAAACTAAACGACTTCATTTCAAAATTTCCAGTTTCATCAGGGGAACTGAGGGATGCCCAAGAGATGATTGGCGACACAACTAGGACTCCTCCCAAAGAGGGAGACTTTATTGCCAACATTTTTGATGGCATAATCTACAGAGCTGATCTCAATATTTCTGGTGCCATTAAAGTGGCAGAGAAGTCCATGCAGTATGTGATAGTCATTCCTCGCGTCTTTCTTTCATTCTCATGCGCTATTCGTCGTGTTTCTCACTTCTCCGTTGTACCGTAGTGTAAGGAGATGTTTGACCATGTCATCTTTCGGCTCTGCGGGGAACTTTCTTGTCACGAAAATGAGCATAAGAAAATTGCTTTGAAGCTACAGGATTCGAAGTCTTGCTCTGCCCGGGGAGATAAAGAGCTGGGAGAACTTCGTGACGCTTTGGAGACGGCGCTCTGGGAGAAGTCCAATCTTGCTGCTCAGGTATTCTGCCTCGCTCATACCCGAACTTTTACCCCGTATTCGTATACATTTTGGATTCATATACTCATGGACTTGCCCTTCTCCCTCAGGTCGAGTAGAGTGGCTCGCAGATTAGTCAATTGAAAGAAGAGATCTCCGGGATGAGGGAGAGAAATGAGATAGTGTCCAGGGAATTGGTGACATCCTGGGATCTTCTCATGGACACTCGTAGGGAGATTGTTGCTTTGGACGCGGCTAAGTCCGAAGCCGAATGAGATGCTGCCACTTATATGGAGGATGCGATCACAGCGCATACAATGGTTCGTGCCATATCATGGCAGCTGAGCAAAAATTAATCCGAGGTATCGAGCATGCCAAAACAAAGGCGAAGAGAGAGACCCTAGAAGAACTCGAGGCCAGGAGCTTTGACTTTTCAACTGACCTCGGAGAGGCCGGTGCAGTGGAGGAAAGATTGGCGCTCTTGATTTCCCCTTATAAGGGCGAAGATCATATTCTTCGAGTCTTTTTGTATGCCTTCCTTTTTGCTTCATGTGCTCTTCCTCCCACCCAGAAGCGG
This sequence comes from Nicotiana sylvestris, assembly GCF_000393655.2. Classification (NCBI taxonomy): domain Eukaryota; kingdom Viridiplantae; phylum Streptophyta; class Magnoliopsida; order Solanales; family Solanaceae; genus Nicotiana; species Nicotiana sylvestris. The sequence continues at coordinate 123,124,684 of NC_091062.1, read as the reverse complement.
ATAGTGTAAAGACGTTCTATCTTTTTGTCAATGTATAAAAGGAGCTTTCATTCAGCCAGCCCTTCCCCTTGCTTTTTTACTTTTGTGTTCTGACATCGGCCCTTTGGGGCCTTTTCTTTTGATAATCACGGCCCCGAGACTGGCCACGCCCCAAGGTTGAATCGACAGCTTCTCCTGAACCGGTATTTATGACGTCGGGGATCTCCCGAGGTCCCATAGTTTTCTAAGTCATGTGGGAGCCGGAGTGATTCCATTAGTACACTCCCCAAGGAGAGGGAGATGTTACTGCTGCCAGAATTAATTGGCCCTCTTGGCAAAGCGAGCAGTTGTCGATTTGCCTCTATATATTTGCTCATCTGCCTCTTAAGCGACGATTTTGCAGTTCTTGATAAGCCTATCTCCTCTGCAAAGCCTGGCACTTTGTGCCAGTCCTTCCGATTCCTTGTTTCAGAAAAGTTTTGCCTGGATCCTCATCTTTTTCCTCCTATTCTACCATAGTCATGGCCGCAGCTTCGACGCCTGACCTCGAACGAAGGGAGTCCCTCCTGTGCTCCACATTCGGTCGGTACCAACGGCTCGCCTCCAATATCAGGAGAGCGAGGCTCGGGGTGCCCTGCCTCGAAGAGGGCTATCACACCAGGGAGGCCTCCCAATGTTCCGAGCCATCGAGAGCATGTGTCGAGGATTATTTCATCGGTGAGGGAGGAAAACCTCGAGGTGATCAGGAAAGAATGCGGATGGGGGGAAGGCGCGATTTTGCAAGCACCTTCCCCCAAGGAGAGTGTCATGACATATGTTGAGGGATTCTTGAGTGTGTATATTCATGTTCTTGCGTCAGGTTCCCCGGACCGGATCATGCTTGATTTCTATAGAAGATGTCAAGTAAGGTTGGAGCAGGTTCATCCCTTTCTTTGGAGAATAGTGCATTCGATGAGATATTTTGCTGACAAGGCTGGGATAGAATTCACGCTCAGCCACCTCGTAAGGTTGTACCAGCCATTGCGCTATCGGGGCCTGATTCTCTTCAGCGTAGATCCACCCGAGCTCCTGTAATCGGCAGCGAGGAGGATGAGGACCGTGGATGGATGAACCGGTTCGTTCAAATCCGAACGACCGATGTTATCCCTTGAGAGTTTTTTCCGTTTCCTGAGAAATGGAACTTTACACGTAAGTGCTCTTGTTTGAACTGCCTTTATCCCAACATGAGGTTGGCCCCGTAACGATATCTTTCTGTTCTTTGTATATAGCAACTCATTGGTTGCCCGGCGAGGTCCCTGATTTAGCCGAATGGTCTCGTAAGGTGGCAGCTTGATCGATTTACGATAGGTGTCGGTGGTAAGATTTATCAAAGGGGAGATGGGAGGCGAAGCATCATGGTAGGTGCCTGGTGTTCTGCCCCCCTCAAGAGATGGCTTTCTTCTTGCCGGCTCATCTGATTTACCTACTGTAGGTGCCGGGAATCCTTTTGAAGCGAGGTTGAGTTCCCCGAGGGAGGAGGAGAGATTGCTGGCCCCGGGGTCAAGAAGCGCCGGTAAAAGGAAAGATGCTCCAGGGTGCGAGAAGACTTGTAGTGAGGCAACTTCTTCGCAGCGGTCAAGAGGAAGAGATTCGACCGATCGGCAACCTTCCGGGATTGGTACACCATCGGACGTTGCTTCGGCCTTCGGCGAGGCTCACCGTTTTGGCCTCAGGGTGAGTTTCGGCTGTTGTAAGGATGCTCTGGCCCTGCGCTCCTCTCTATTTTTTATTATTTATCTGGCCCTCTTTATCAGGCTTTTGATAGGCTCAAAGCCGCACTACTTCGTTGTGAGGCCCCATTGCGAGAGGCTCGAGATAGCGAGAAATCCCTCAAACTTCTCTGTGCAGCAAAGGAAAACGAGCTCGTCTCTTTACGGCGTGAGGTGGACCGGAGCCGGGCCCGGGAGGCCCTCTTGGAGAAATAGGTACCCTGCATTTCTCATTGGCCTGCATTCCTTTTTTGTCTCGCCGCCTTGATGTTTTGCTATTTTAGTTGAAGGATAAGGCGGATGAGCTGGAACAACTCTGGGGCGAGGTTGGCAAAGCCAAACGCGAATTCACCGAGTTGCAGGCGCATGTAAATGCCTATTATGTGCCCAAAGAGAGGTCTCAGACCGGGGCTTCCGCTCTTGAGGCGCAAATTCAGACCGCCTGCGCGAATGATTATGCTCGGGGTGAAGATGATCGCAAGACTCTCATCCGAGCTTTCGAGGGAGAAAACCAAGGTGGTGAATGTCTGAGGTTGTGATGAATAATACCATGGCAGGACAGAACATGGCAGCTTATTCAAAAAACGTTACCGCTGCTAAAGCTGAGCTGAAGAAGACCCTTGATCGTGCAAACAATAGCAAGAAGTACGTGAGGTGCATATCCCGGAGGGAAATCCTCGAGGAGATTCATGCCAGGGGCTTTGATCTCTCGGGGGAGGTCGAGCGAGCCAAAGGAGAGGAGTACGATGCCAAGTTCCTACTGTTCGATGCTGAGGACGATGAGGAGGAGACCGCCGAACTATAGCTGCCGGAAAAAGTGGAAATGACTATTCCTTGCCTTCTTTGTTGTGTATATAGCTTTCATTAGATGACGTAGGCTGAGATTGCACTGCATCGTCAATGTATAAAAATAAGAGGGGGAACCCCGCAATTTGTATCTTCTGTATTTATGCTTATTGGAGTTTCCATTAGGTCGATTTGACCTCGGACTTGCCCTGAGGCTTGCATGCTTTAACCGTCTTTGGGTTCAGTCTCCGAGTCGGGATTCGACTCGAGCTTAATTTACCCTCAAGTTTTGCGTTTGTATGGGCTGGCGACGATGATTTTTATTTCTTTCCCTTGGGCATTTGTTATTTCAATTATTTTTGGTCCAGTCTCCGAGTAGCGTTGCGACTTGAGCTTTAATTCACCCTCAAGTTTTTTCGATCTTCAAACCGGCGATAGTGGCTCTTATGTTGTTTGGTCATTAAGACCTTTGATATGCGGCCCTGAGGCTTGTATAGTTAACTATTTTGGATCCGGTCTCCAAATCGGGTTACGACTCGAGCTCATTTTAATCGTCAAGTTGTCAATTTTCAAGCTAGCGACAGTGGCTCTTACACTGTTTTGGTCGTTGAGACCTTTTAGTGTGTGGTCCGGAGGCTCGTTTTGGCTGGCGACAATGGCTCTTACGCTTTTGCCCGTAGGCTTTTGGTAGGCTTTGTTTTCTTGTTAATGTCTTTTGAAATAATTTTTCCTGACCCGTCGTCGGTTCCGGAAGAACCTCGATTTGAAGTCGTTATCGGCGATGTTCGAGCAGCTCAGAAGGTTTTTAGCTCGTAGGTCGAGTAGATCGACGCCTTGTGATTTGGAGCTAACTTGGTCGAAGTTTGTTTTTTCCTTTTGAGGGAAACCTATTTTAACATGTTCTTTCCAAAGTATATTCGAAGTAGTGGCTTGCGATTTTGTTTATCGACGGTCGGGCGTCCCCGAGTCGCATTACTTTGGCTGTATCAGCCGTTTTGACGGCAGTCATATGTGTTTGGCCGAAGCCATTTTTGATCCTGAGTGATAGTTTAGGCGTCTATACCGAGGGTATGCCCTTTCAGGATTCTTACAAATGCGACGTATAGCCTAAACTTTGAGATTTTCATGCCTGTTGAGGTCTTACAGTTTGTCATGCATGTTGAGGTCTTACAGTTTGTCATGTCTATTGAGGTCTTACAGTTTTTGTTGTAATATAGAATAGATCTGGTTAGGCCGAGTCTGCCCACTAGGGGTCTTATAGTTTTGGGTTTTCCAGTGCATGGTGATTAATGATAGTCTCCGAGTCATCAAGTTTGTTTAAGCTCGAAGGCAGCTTGATGTGAGCTCGAAGTTGCCTTGCAGAGGCTTTATGAGCCTGGAGTTCCGACCCTGGGGTCGTGCGCTTACAAAATTATTGACGTAAAGTCTCCAAGTATCTCGGGATGCATTTGGTGGAGAGGCCTTCGCCGTGAGCATGTTGAAATCCCCCTTTTCTGGAGTATGAGATGCCGGAAGATATTCTTTATTGCTTGGCATAAATATATGCTGTAAATACATGCTGTTTTGTTGTTGCGAGCTCGACCCGCGGGGGCGCGGCTCCTTAGACCGTTCGGTCCGGTGTATTATTCCTTATTGGGGCTCCGTTCATCATTTTTCGGTGTGGGGCCAATTGTAAAGAAAGTCCCGTTGGCTTGCTGAATCCTTCTTGGGAAGTGCGTCGATGTTGCCTCGTTAAAACCCCTGCCGGTAGAAAACCCGTTTCGTGATAAAAATTTGATCAAAGGAAAAGAGTGTAACAAACGCTTTGAAGACTCATAATCTTTGAGCTGGGGTATCGACCTGATTACCTTGGTCATTGTCCTGCACAAGAGTTACCGTGAAGTAAAAGATGAGAAGAGGGATGGGCGATTATACCTTGGTGGCGACGACGCTTCTCGAGTTCTGGCGCTTATTCGGCGGTTGCTAAGTGGTCCTTTATTTTAACGTGTTTGGGGCGATCATTGAAAAATCGTGTGGATGACGTGTTGAGGCTTGTCTGTTTTGTTCCCTTTTGCTATTTCTCCTTCTCACGATTGATTTTTAGCCCGGTTACTGAGAAGTTCTCGAAGGTGCCCGTTATCGAGCAACAATCGGGCCACTTCCTCTCGGAGCTACCTGCAATCTTTGGTTTGGTTCCCGTGCGAGTTGTGAAACTCGTAAATCAAATTGTAGTTCCTGTGGGAAGGATCCGAATGTAACGGTCTGGACCATCTGGTGTCTCTGATTTTGCTAATGCCAAACACAATGTCTGACACATCGACATTGAAGCTATACTCTGATAGTGGAGTGCCCCTATTGGCCCTGCGCATCCGTTGGAGCCACCCCTGTTGAGGGGTCCCCGAGGGTTCTGTCCTTGGTTTACCGGTCGGCCGTTACTGGGTGGATTGCGCTTTGGAGCATTTCTCCAATCATCGGGGTATGGCAGGTACCTTTCTTTATTCGATCTTGACTCCTTCGCCAAGATCCTGCTCGGGTATACTGAGCCTGAAGGGGCTCCCAGCTCGTCGTCCTTGACCCTGATCTTTGACTAGTATCGGTTGTGTACGTCTGACCAGGTTATGGCGGGATACTCGATCTAGTTTTCTTTTAGCTGCGCCGATGCCACCGAGCTTCGTTCATTTAAGCATTGAGTAAAGGCCTGCACTGCCCAGTCGCCAAAGACCGGGGGGAGCTCCATTCGTTCTGTCTGAAAACAAGACACGAATTCTCGCAGCATTTCGTTCTCCATTTGATTAATCTTGAATATGTCGGACTGCTTTGTTGTTACCTTGATGGTGCCAGCGTGCACCCTTACGAAGGAGTCTTCCAGCATTGCGAACGAATCTATGGATTTGGGAGCCAGGTTGTGGTACCACATCATGGCCCTCTTCGAGAGCGTTTCTCCAAATTTCTTCAGTAGGACTGACTCAATCTCATAGTTCTTTATGTTATTGCCTTTCACCGCACATGTGTAGGCGATGACGTGTTCGTTGGGATCCATGGTCCCACTGTATTTAGGGAGTTCTGGCATTCTGAACTTCTTTGGAATGGGTTTCGGAGCCGCTTCCTCTGGGAATGGCAGTTGCACGAACATTCTCGAATCTACACCTTTCAGGACCGGAGGCGCTCCCAGGATTTAATCCACCCTAGAGTTGTAGGTCTCAACCTTTTTATTGTTGGCTGCAATCATTTTCTCACTTGATTTGATCCTTTTGGTGAGGTTATCGAGTATCTTCACTATGGCAGGGTTGTCCACTGACCCGTTATTGATTGACCTTTCGGGTATTTGCTCGGCGGGGGAGCTGTCTCTGGTGCTGATGTGCTGGGAGTCTTCGGATGGCTTTGAAACTGGGCAATGGCCAGTTGTTGTGCCTGCAACATTTCAAAAATAACATGAAGGCTAACTTCATGTTCTTCCCAGGCCGGGGTTTATTGAGCTTCCTTTTGGTCACTGTGCCATATGCTCCTATCGATGTGAGAAGTTTCGTCGACTTGTTGTGCGTCCTGTGAATCCGCATCCGCTATAATTGGTCCGGGCGCGTTATTGGGATTTTGTGGTGGTGCTCCAGCGGCCGGGACAACCACGCCGTTTTCCCTGTGGTTTTTGAGGTTGTCGTTCTCGATTCTGTTTATCGAGCCAAACATTTTGACCTGAAATCAAAGGATCTTGGACAAGAAAAAGTGTGAAAGATCATGTTCGTTTGTGCAATGAAACCAACAAGAAAATAATCACTATTATTTTTAGCCCCACGGTGGGCGCCAAACTGTTTATCGGTAAAATGATAACAACAATTAAATTTGTAAATGGGATTCTAAAAATACATGATCTATTTTTATGCTAGTTGTTAGAGAAAATGATGCTAAGAATGTGGAATTTAATGATGAAATGCAAGCTAAATCAAGGCAGTAATCAAACCGAGGGGCATGCTGCCCGGATATAGAACTGGTCGATGGGGGACCTCGGGTTTGATGTCAGGGTTGAGTTCGAGGTATCGGGGGCAGTCGGGAATAGGATAATGGTTAAGATATGATCAAACAAGGCTCTTTATATCCAATATCAAGCGATAAAATGAAGAACAAGTAGGAAAACGATAAATATTACAGTGGCCTCGAGCTAGTGAGAGCGAGTTTAGAAAGAAGAGAGAGAGAGAGAGAGAGAGAGAGAGAGAGAGAGAGAGAGAGAGAGAGAGAGAGATTATTGCACTTGTGGAGAGAATGGAGCAACATCAGCCTTCTACAAAATGGCATGGATTCCCCTTATATAGGAGAGGGAATACCATATAGTACAGAATGTTTTGAATGTTTAGATACGGGGATGGGACGACTAGGCATGGTGCTAGTGTTTACTGATTCTAGCTGCTCGCATCGGGAATCCCCCATCTTCAAAACCTTCGTTGGGTCACGGACAAACTCCCTATCCATAGAATCTTTGCTGGGTCACGGACGAAGCTCGAGGAAGGGAGCTCGATCGTAATCCTGCAGCCTCGAAATGCCGATATGACTTCCTGAATATACCTTAATGGTGAGAAATAGACCCCCCTGATTTCACCGCATACAAGAGTCACAATAATTAGAGTATAAAACTCACGGGCATGCTTGACACCAACATATAGATACTCGTCACCATGCCTATACATCGTACTCAACAACTAGCATATAACAAATTGGACACAACTCCTAATCCCTTAAGCTAAGGTTTGACCAAACACTTACCTCGACACCACGAACACAATTCAAACCTTAACTACCGCTTTACCTCTTGATTCAACCACCAATTCGCTCGTATCTAGCCACAAGTTACTTAACTATATCAATAAATGCTAAATGAATCAATTCTAATGCATGAAAATAAGTTTTCCAATGATTTCCCCAAAAAGTTAAAAATTGACCCTGGACCCACATGGTCAAAACCTGAGGTTCGAACCAAAACCCGATTACCCATTCACTCACGAACCCAGATATATAATTTATTCTGAAATCGGACCTCAAATCGAGGTCCAAATCCCTCAAATTTGAAAAACCTAAGTTCTACCCAAAACACCCAATTTCTCCCATGAAAACCCTTTATTTTGAGTTGAAATCATGTGAAAAGATGTTATAGATTATTGAAAATGAGTTATAAATGACTTACAATTGATTTGGAAGAGTACTTGTTTTTCAAAAATCGCCCAAAGGTGTTTAGGTTTTGAAAAGGGTTGAAAAATGGCTGAAAATGCATCTACGTTATGATTTAGTAGGTTGCAGATGTTGCAATTGCGACCAAGGTTCGCAATTGACAAGAATATGTCGCAATTACGACACTGGAAAAATTTCACTAAGCCTCGCATTGGGGAGGAAGCAGTCGCAATTGCGACCTGGCCCCTTTCGCATTTGCGATCAAACGGTCGCATTTGCGATCAAGGCCTACCCAGGCCATCTTTGCATTTGCGATCAATCTTCGCATTTGCGAGCCAGGCTTTTCCAACATACCAGCTATTTCCTAAGTCCAAATTTCACTCTGTGGCCTATCCAAAACTCACCCGAGCCCTCAGGGCTCCAAACCAAACATGCACACTAACCTAAAAATATCATACGGATTTGCTCGTGCAATCATATCATCAAAATAACATCAATAACTATGAATTTAGCATCAAAATCAAAGAAAAATCCCATGAACTCTTAAGTTCAAATTTTAACAACCGAAGGTCCGATTCACGTCATTTCAAGTCCGTTTCCTACCAAATTTTATAGGCTCAACTTAAATCACATATAAGACCTGTACCGGGCTCCGGAACCAAAATACGGGCCCGATACCATCAAATTAAAACATATTTCATTTCCAAAAACTCATATATATTCCAGAAAATAATTTTCTTTAAAAATTTATTTCTCGGGCTTGGGACCTCGAAATTCGATTCCGGGCATACGCCCAAGTCCCATATTTTCCCGTTTACCCAAAATGTTGACTGAAGTCAACCTAATTTCATTTTAAAAGCAAAATTTATCATTTTTCATAGTTTTTCACATAATGGCTTTCCGGATACATGCCCGGACTGCGCACACAATTCGAGGTAAGACAAAAAGGAGGTTTTAAGGCCTCGGAATACAAAATTTATTTCTAAATCAAGTGATGACCTTTTGGGTCATCACAAACGATGAAGTAATAGAAGCATAAATGGCAGCAAGTAGTAAACGTGTAATAAAGAAACAACATAATTAGAACACCGATGAGATGTAAATGAACACAAATAAAGAAAAAACAAATGACAACTCAAATAATCAAATCGCTCCCAACGCATGGACTTACAACAAGAATTATCCCGAGGCACCACACCTCATAAACCACAAGTCATGAACCACAATTTCCAAATCTTACACATATGGCACCTCGTGCCCACAATAACAATCACCTTCGCACGGCAAAGCCTACGTGTGATCATTTGCTTTGCAACCATGATAAATATTAATTTAGATGAACGAAATATATATTTAGACACTATTAAAACATAATAATAATTTTGAATAAGGTAAGGCGTCAAATGAAATAATGAGTTTATTTTAGAAATCAAGTAAAGTAAAATAATATACAATTTCTACAAAACAGAGTATAAGATGGGTTTAGTTTAGAAATCTATAAAATTGGGTAAAAGTATCATTTTTAAGCAAAGAAAAATATTTTACATTAAATAATTAAATATAGAATTTGTTAAATAAAAACATGATAACAATTTTAAGTAAGGTAAACATCTAACATGGTATGAGTATAATTTGAGAATCCAATTATAGTGAAAGTTTGATAATCGTTTAGAATAATAAGGCATCGAGTGAGATAACAATTTCTATCTTAAGAGGAACATAGAATAAATCGTGTTATTAATTCTTTTATTTAAACTAGTATGTTACCAACAACTCAACAAAATATGATATAGTGACTCAACACAATTAAATTCACATTGGCAATCAATTCACCAAGTTATAACGGAGGCACAAATTGGTATGTTAAAGTAACACAACAAATCACGTAGAATGTATGACTCACACAAGAAACAACAATCGTTCCAACAACATGATAGCAACGAATAACCAAACACAATCACTGTTCAAATCAACAAGTTGTTCCAACATGGAATGTACAATAAAAATCACTAGGTACTGCCTCGTATTCACATTTCACAATTTCAATCACAATCTTTTCTTATATCACCGCGTGATCCTTACATTTGAAATAGGTTTTGAAAACATTTTTCTCGAAATAGCTACACGTACTTTATCCCACCATATGACACTGTGTGGCTTCACGTAGTTCCCCTATAAGCAACACGCACATAAATCCCATATTATACAGCCGCATGCACATTAACCCCAAGCCTTATACTGCCACATGCACATCAATATCACATTATAATAACAACTCGTGCCACAAGTGCCCATATATCACAACTTGCCAACAATCAACAATATCAATATTTCCACACCAATAGCTCATGACTCCACCACAACGAGTACAAGAATATCAACAACAATAATGAATATAAAATACTCAACAAGGAAGATGTTTCAACAATAAAAATTTTGCCTCAACGTGATAATCGCTTTCACAACTTCAACAACAATAAATCAACAATAAGAGACAATGTATAACCACGATGTTAAATAAGAATAACTCACAATGGAAGAGAAAACGTGTAGCAATGACTTCAAACAACAGAAATCTTCAAGGGAAGGGATAATATGAACAATAACTCCAAACAATGATAATCAACAATGAGAGAGATAACACGAACAATGACTTCAAATAATGATAATAAACAATGAGAGAGATAACATGTAACAATAATAGATCTAACAAGTTCAACTAAGGCATGAGAGTAATTTATCAATTAGGATGTAGAACAAGTTTGTACACGGCTAAAATCGGATGCTCCGATTTTATTATCGATATGACATTTCGTAGCCCAATAGGCTCGAGGCACCGATCGAGGTTCGACCCTCAGGGTTCCCTATGCTCGATATTGGGGTAGCACAAATCGATGGCTATCGATGGCTCACACAACGCCCAACACGTCGGTATAAGCTCCCACACTAATGGAAGTATATGCCAAGAAAACCAACAGGAAGCTCGAAAAACCCCAGCCCAGAAGGAAAGAGAGGCAGACAGGAGGAACAGAATGAGTAAACCTCAGCACATCATTCATATGATCATTGGGGGGACCGACGTTCCTCAAGGACCCGTGATCAAACGTACAAAAGTTTTCGCTGCAACAAAAGGGCAAATTCGGGGTTGCATGCCCAAGGACATCTTAGCATTCAGTGAAGAAGACTTCGAGACCCTGTCTCATCCGCACAACGATGCGCTGGTAATTTTATTTCTCTTGAATAACATCCAAGTTAAACGTGTACCCGTGGATCCAGGTAGCTCAGCCAACGTAATTAGGACAAAGGTCGTAGAACAACTCGGATTGCTCTATCAAATCATACCTACCTCTCAAGTCCTGAACGACATCAACATGGCCGACAAAGCAATGAAGGGGGAGATCACTCTCCCGGTCAAAATGTCCGGTACAGTTCAGAATACCAAATTTCATATTATCGAAGGTGACATGTGGTACAATGCACTGCTTAGAATGCCATGGATACACAACATGAGGGCAGTACCGTAAACTCTTCATCAGATGATGAGTTTCAAATAAAAGATGGCGTAAAAATGTTATATGGATAGCAACATGCGACAAAGGAGATGTTTGTGATTCACGGGGAGGCACAAAATCCTATACCATCCACCTCGGAGGAGCCAGAGGGCAAATAGATGCTGGAGGACGATGAAGAAGATTTTCTCGCTCCCCAAACTTTCATTGCCCCGAAGAGTCAGACACAACAAAATCAACAATTGAAGAACTGGAAAAAGCTATTTTGATCGAGCATCTCCCAGATCGGAAGGTATACCTGAGGATGGGATTGACCCCCAAACTCAGGAAAAAACTCATTTAACTTCTTTTTAATAACATCAATTTCTTTGCTTGGTCCCATTCAGATATGACAAGGATCCCACCGGAAATAACCACCCATCGACTAAGTGTCGACCCCTAGTTTAAACCGGTAAAGCAAAAAAGGAGACCTTAGTCCGAAGTAAAACACACATTCATCAAGGACGAGGTAACAAAACCTCTCAAAATAGGGTCAATTAGGAAGGTAAAATACCCCGAATGGTTGGCCAATATGGTGGTAGTTCCCAAAAAGGGGAATAAGTTAAGAATGTGCGTAGATTATAAAGACTTAAGCAGGGCATGCCCCAAAGATTCATTCTCATTGCCCAACATCGACCGCATGATTGATGCTATGGATGACCACGAGATCCTTGCCTTTCTCGACGCCTACTCGGGGTATAATCAAATTCAGATGAACCTCGAGGATAGGGAGAAGACTTCATGCATCACGAAGTACGGTATGTACTACTACAATGTGATGCCCTTCGGGCTAAATAACGCGGGAGCCACGTACCAACCCCTAGTTAATAAGATGTTCAAACATCACATATGCAAATCAATGGAAGTTTACATTGATGATATGCTAGTTAAGTCCCTGCGCGCAGAGGACCATTTGACTCATTTGTAAGAGACATTTGTTATCTTTAGAAGCTACAGCATGAAACTCAATCCCGAGAAATGTGCCTTCGGAGTGGTTTCGGGAAAATTCTTAGGCTTCATGGTGTCAAACAGAGGAATTGAGATCAACCCCGACAAAATCAAAGCCATCGAAGAAATCACGATGGTAAACAATGTGAAGTCCATGCAACGGCTGACCGAGCGGATAACATCTCTGGGCCGATTTATATCAAGGTCATCAGATAGAAGTCATCATTTCCTCCCCTTGCTAAAAAAGAAAAACAGCTTCGAATGGACTCCGGAATGCCAAAATGCCCTAGAGGAGTTGAAGCGATATCTGACAACCCACCTTTACTCAACACCCCAAAGGAGGGTGAAACGCTATATTTGTACCTAACCCTATTCGAGGGAGCGGTAAGTGGTGTGCTAGTTCGAGAAGAACAAGGCACACAATTCCATGTTAATTATGTAAGTCGGACCCTGGGAGATGTACAAACCAGGTATCCGTACCTAAAAAAATTATCTTTTGCATTAATAAGCGCATCTCGAAAAATAAAGCCTTATTTTCAATGCCATCGTATTTGTGTTTTAACGACATATCCTCTTCAAAGCATATTGCATAAGCCCGAATTATAGTGCTGATTGGCCAAATGGGCCATCGGACTCGGGGGGTATGATATCGAGTATCAGCCCCGAACGGCTATCACGTCCCAAATTTTGGCAGAGTTTGTGGCCGACTTTACGCCCGCCCTCGTGCCCGAGGTAGAGAAAGAACTTTTTCTAAAAATGGTCACATCTTCGGGGGTATGGACCTCATTCACTGATGGTGCCTCGAACATGAAAGGGTCCGGGCTCAGCATAGGTCTGAAGCCACCTACGGGAGGCATAATTAGTCAATCTATAAAAACCGCAAGGTTGACTAACAACGAAGCCGGGTATGAGTCTATGATTGCAGGTCTGGAATTGGACAAAGGCCTAGGAGCGGAAGTAATCGAAGCAAAATGTGATTCCCTTCTGGTGGTAAATCAGGTAAATGGGAACTTTGAGGTTCGAGAAGACAGGATGCAAAGATATTTAGACAAAATTCAAGTTACATAGCACCGCTTCAAAGAATGGACTCTGGTCCACATACCTCGAGAGCAGAATAGCAAGGCCGATGCCCTTGCAAACATAGGATCATCTATCGAGAAAGATGACATGCTCGTCGGGGCTGTTGTTCAGCTGTCCAAATCACTGATCGAAGAAGGCTATGCCGAGATCAACTCCACTAGCCTGACATGGGATTGGAGAAATAAATATATTGATTATTTGGAAAGTGGGAAACTACCCGCATATCCAAAAGAGCCGAGGGCCCTGCAAACCAAAGTAGCCCGGTTCTCACTCGATGAAAATAAAACTCTATACAAAAGAACCTTTGATGGGCCCCTAGCAGTATGCTTGGGACCGGGAGATACAGATTACGTGCTCCGAGAAATCCACGAGGGAACCGACAGAAATTATTTTGGTCCTGATTCCTTAGTTCGAAAGGTGATCAGAGTGGGCTACTATTAGGACAACATGGAGAAGGACACGAAAGAATTCGTCAAAAAATGCGACAAATGCCAGAGATTTACACCAATGATTCACCAACCCGATGAACAGCTGCACTCAGTCTTGTCACCATGGCCATTCATGAAATGGGGGATGGATATCTCGGACCCCTACCACCGGCACCAGGTAAAGCTAAATTTATTTTATTTATGACCGACTACTTCTAAAAATGGGTGGAAGCGCAAGCCTTCGAGAAGATAAGGGAAAAAGAAGTCATTAACTTCATCTAGGACCATATCATGTGTCGATTCGGGATTCCCTCCGAGATAACATGTGATAACGGGAAGCAGTTCATCAGATGCAAAGTAGCAATGTTCCTCGAGGATCATAAAATCAAAAGGATCCTGTCAACACCCTACCACCCATGTGCAAACAGTCAGGCCGAGTCCACAAACAAGACCATCATTCAAAACTTGAAAAAGAAGTTAGATAATGCAAAAGGGAAATAGAGAGAAATGTTGCCCGAGGTGCTATGGGCATATTGAACAACTCCAAAATCGAGCACAGGAGAGACGCCTTTCTCTCTGGTATACGGCTTCGAGGCTTTAATACTAGTTGAGGTCGGAGAGCCAAGCGTCAGATTTTGACATGCCACTGAGAGCTCAAACAACGAGGCTATGACTGCAGCCCTCAAACTATTAGATTAAAAGCGAGAAGCTTCACTAGTCTGAATGGCCGCCCAAAAACAAAGAATAGAAAGGTACTATAATAGGAGAACCAATCTCCTGCATTTCGGAGTTAGGGACTTAGTCATGAGGAAAGTCACCCTAAACACTCGAAACCCTAACGAAGGGAAGCTAGGCCCAAGATGGGAATGACCGTACTGCGTCCTCGGAGTTATCGGCAGAGGGTCGTACAAGCCGGTACCATGGAAGGTGAACAACTTCCAATCAATTGGAACATATCAATGCTCAAACGCTATTATTGCTGAGGTGTCCGATAGAAGACACCGAAACATCTTATGACTCAAAGCATGCGTTGCACTCTTTTCCTTCGATCAGATTTTTATCCCGAGAAGGGTTTTACCAACAAGGTTTTTATTGAGGCAAAATCTATATGCTACCTAAGGAGAACTTAACAAGTATTCAAGGCTCCTCTTCAATCAACCTCGAATACTGGGGGCATCCCCCTGGGAGATCACCTACCCATAGAAATCAAGATGAGCCAAAGAAGGTCTCGATAGAAAAATGATGTATCGGGCCAAACAGTCAAATGAATTGTGTCTGCATAGAATGATCGAACCCTCGGCAACGAAAACTATGTATACTTGTACCAATTAATCAGAGGAATATTTTAACCATCGAAATGCTTTGCGCTCCGAAAGAAGATTGTTATTTTTACAAGCAACGGCCCTAAGGCTAGAAATTTCCCGAACTCTCGGGGATTGATATCAAAAGCCCAAAGTCGTAAGACCTCCGAGCCAGAAACTTCAAGCTTGTAAGTCCTCAAATGAGGCAACGTCAAGCTTACAAAGGACGGCTTCAGAGCCTAAAACTTTCGATGTCTCGGGGACTATTGCCAACTGTCACCCCATCGAGCTATCAAAAATCTGAGGCCATAAGACCCCGAGTGGGCAACCTCGAGCCCGAAATTCCTCCATGTGGAGATGCCAAAAATGTAAGACCTCCATGAGGCATTATCAACAGCGTAAGCCCTCCATGAGGCATCTTCAACTCTATAAGACCTCCGGGCATGCCCAAATCTGTAAGACCTCAAGTCCGGCATGATCTATACTTGTACCAAGTAGCCTACCTGTAAGACCTCAAGCAAGGCATGAATTATACTTGTACAAAGTAACTTATCTGTAAGACCTCAACCAAGTCATGCTCAAATTTATAAGACCTTACAAAAGGCATAATCCCAATCTTAAAAGTCAAGGCTAAATATTCAAACTTGTAAGACCCCTAAAAAGGCATACCCTCGATATAGACACCGAGATTACTTCACTTGGGGACTAAAATGCTATGGCCAAACACAATGACTCTGGTCACAAGGCTCCGGCCAAACTAACACGACTCGGGGATGCCCGATCATTGCCATAAAATCACAAGCCTTCAATTACTTTGAAATACTTCAAATAGAATCGATTAACCAGGCTACCCTCGGCATAAGCAAAATAGCTTCAATCATATTAGCTCCGAACAACAAAAAGGCTTTGAAACAATTCAGCCATCGAGCGAAACCTCACGAGGTGCTCATTTATCATCACATAACGGCTCACAATAGAGGTTGTTATCGAACCGTCAAAGATTCGGACGAACACAAAAACTTCAACTAGGGGAAAATAAAGCCTATAGTAGAGGTCGTACCGACCTTACGCGTAAGAGACACTGTCTCCAGCCTAAATTAAAGGTCGTACCAACCTAATGCATAAGAGCCACTGTCGCCAGCTTAAATTAAAGGTCATACCGACCCAATGCGTAAGAGCCACTGTCGCCAGCTTAAATTAAGGGTCGTACGGACCCAACGCATAAAAGCTGTTGATGCCAGCTTAAAAGAGCCTCAGGAACAATTAGAGGTCACACCGACCCAATGTGTAAGAGCCTAAGGGCCGGCCTAAATAATCTCAGGGCCGATTTTTAGACCTAAAGGTCGATAAACTCGAGTCAAGAACCTGACTTGGGGACTAAGCCACAAATGGTCAACTTTCGATTGTCACAAATCACCCAGCAGTGGCAAGAACCCAAGGGTTTAATCTGAGGTCCATATTTTTGGACCAATCATCAAAGCAAAGGAAAAACGAGAGATGGTGAAAAATGAAAGGTTTTTTATATATATTGTTAATAAGGGTACACTTACAAGGCCTATAAAGCCCTTACAAGGGAGAGAACAAATAAAACCCTAACCTACCACCGGGTCTATGCCTTTGACGGCTCCCTCGAAGGTTGTTCCCCCAATGGCTTCAGCCACGGCCCCAGGGTCTTCAATGGGCTCTTCCCTTCGAGGATTTCACCTTTATCCTCATCATCTTCCAAGCCACTGCTCGAATCACTTTCAAAAGCAAGCAGGGATGCAGCCTTCTCTTCCAGGGTCTTCACCCTCTCGAGCTCGGCAGAGAGATCAATGCCCCTGCATGTATATCCTCGAGAGCTCGCCTATGAGATTCTATCCGAGCATGTTCCATGGCTCGAGTCAATTGCAGCTCGGCCCCTCCGGACACTCTCCTAGCCCGAGCATTTACAGCGACAACATCCTCTTTGTGCAAAGATATGAGGGCCTAAGCTTCAGCCTTAATCCCGAATAGTGCAACAACTAACTCAGTATGAAGATCTTTATACTTATTACTCTTCGCCCTCACATTATGAAGTTGGTACCCGACTAAGACCACCTTCTCATTGAGGGTATCTCTCTCAGAAGCTATCTCACTCATGTACCATTTGAGTTCGAGAATTTCAGAGTCTTTGGCTTGGAACTCCTCCCTCATTTGGACATCCTTATTCTCAAGTTGTGTAGATCACCACAAAGTGTTAAAATACTGAAATCAGGTAAACATGCGGACAATAACAAACAAAAAATACGTAACCTGCTTAGTGAGATGAGTCTTCTCATGGGACGCCGCCTCCAAACAATCCCGAAGGCCCCAGAGTTCCTCCTTCTCCTTGGTAAAAAGATCTCTAAGCTCATCGGCTTCAGAGTTGAGCTTTCTACGCTCACCCTCGTAGCGAGCCAACTCAGCTTGAAACCTAGCAAATGTCTGATTATAAAGCATCTTGGCCTAGGACCGTGAAAGAAGCAAAGTTAGAAAGACAAAGATAAGGACGCTGAGCAGAATTCACAAAAACTTACCTGCTCACAAAGCCTATCGATCTCGCTAAAAATAAATGATGCGCCGAGCTCAGGGTTTTTCTTGGGCGCAGCAAAAAGCTTCTGAAACGCATCTTTATCTATGATGGGCACCCCCACATCGGAAGATTCCTTATTTTGGGCATCCTACATTTTCCTTGGAGGGAAAGTTAGTATCAGAGGGTAATCGCTCACTTCAATAGCCCCGACTGGATCAATCAGAGCCACTTCTTATTTTTGGGGAGCTTCATAACTAAGCTTCCCCAGAACACCGACCAAATATACCTCAGCTCGAGGAATATTTTGGCCGTCAATCGGCTTGAGGACATTACCCGATACACCCTTGAATTCCTCTTCAGCCCGAGGTAGGACAACGACAGCATCGAGTTCTAACTTGGAAGCCACTGTCTCAGCAGTATGAGGAGCGATCAGGTTTTCCCCTCCCTCAGATGCTACCGAGGAATCATCTTTCTCCTCACCTTCAGCTCGGGGACTCCCCACTACTCCTAGAGTTAAGGCTGCTAAATCAGCCTTAGGTTCTTCCACTTTGGCCTTCTTGGGTTTCGATGGCTCAGTCGACAATTCCCTTCGTCTTTTCTCCTCTTTGTCAGGTTTTAGGGCATTCGCATCCCCTGGCGGTGCTTCTCTCATTCGCAATCGGTGATAGTTCTTCTAAGAAATTCAACCACAACAAAAGTGAGGGATCACTGTGGTCCTTGGCCTCCCATCGAGCCCTAGACAGGTCATTCCATATGCGTTCAACATATAGGCAAGTCGAATCCAGCGGCTAACCTAGCCCGAGAGATCCTTAACTGTGCCAGGGTACACCACATCAGCTGCATCACGAGAGGAAGTCAGCTCATAGGGAGATTGATCCTAAAGGAAAAGAAAATACTTAATCAGCATATCCACTTACGTTTCGCATTCCACCTTTTGGGGAACAACATCTTTTTCACTAGGATCAGGTCTGAGGTCCTAACTCGGACGAAACAGCTCATCCACCCTCCGTCCCTAACCCCATACATATAAGCAAAAAAGGTTTTTGAGGCCCTACATCGGAGCTTAATCAGGACCCCTTGGAGGAGTCGGGGACTATACATTCTGATCAGGTGGTCGAGGGTGAGAGGCATCCCCTTAATCATGTTCGCAAAATATCTAATCATGTAAATAATACGCCAAAACAACGGATGAATTTTGCCAAGGTTCACTCGATATCATTCGCATAAGTCGAGAATCACGGGGTCTATTGAAGGCAAAGATGGCTCCACCGGGCCAAGAGTAAATAGATAGGTATACACACTAAGGAAGTCAGATTTGTATGTCGTTATGTCCTCTCCCTGAGAAGGGATCTCCCCCGACACCGCGTCCCCTTAGCAGCAGTCAGTCTTCACTTTCTCAGCGTCTACTACTAAACTAATATATCTGGACACAGGTTCACACCATACCGATTTTGAAGAAGGCTTCTCGACCTTGAAATCGGAGGTCATTTCGCAGGATCCTGGGATGAATTCATCAAGATTATGGGGTACTATTCCCTTACCCTTTGACGAGTGTGAAGAAGAGGGAGGCACATCCTCCTGAGGGAAAGAGATAGAAGCCTTTGCCATTCTTGTTAAAAGGTTTCAGAGGAGAGAGGAGATCGTAATCAGAGAAAGAGCACAAGAGAAAAGTAAGAAAAACTCTTTTTACAGTGGAAAATAGGGGCCGAAGGAAGAAGTATTTATAGAGGCCAAACACGTAGGAGTAGGCCAAACAATAGCCAACCGCTATAGTTAATTCAAAGTCTCTTTGAAGGCTGTATGGATGCGACTTTTAGTCATCCTTTTTTGTCACATCAATCACTTGATATGACATAACTGATGTCATGATGGGTGTATCGAAGAGGCAAGAATTCAAGGCCATTTCTTATAATTTTCACTCTAAGAAACGCGGGGACTATCTGTACGCAGCTACAATCGGATGCTTTGATTTTATGATCGATATGACATTCCGTATCCTAGTAGGCTCGAGGCACCGATCGAGGTTCGACCTCGAGGGTTCCCTATGCTCGATCTCGGGGTAGCACAAATCTATGGCTATCATGGACAAGCGGGAAATTTCCAAGGCGCGTGCTCAAAGATGACAATGCCTGCAAGAATAGTACAAGTCTGTACCGAACCATTATGTTGTCGTACCAGCTACTTTTCTTTGTAACAAATATTTATGTACTCTGTTGGGATTCCCCCTCCTATATAAAGGGGACCTTTATAATTTTTTGCACGCATGATATTCAATACAAGAACAAGAACATTCTCTGTTCTCTAACTTAAACACTCTCTATTGTCTTTCCTTTGATTTATTGCTTACATTTATTGTGTTTCATTGATTGTTATTCATTTATTACTCATCGCTGATCACAAAGAGCCATCATCAAGGCCCTTAGGACTGTTAGTCCCCCATTGATTGGCCCTAGTCAAGCATTTAGCTCGACCTCGAGGCCCTACTTAGGCTAGCCCGAGGCCCCGTTCCACATCTGTTTGGTTTGGATAATAACACTGCTCTTTACTCGTACTTTACTTTCCTAACTCACACTTAGCATCTATTGCCTAAAAACTAGCATAAAAATAAATCACATATTTTTAGAACCACAAAATCAAATCTAATTGTAATTACCATTTTCGAGGTAAACAAAGTGTTAACGAAATCATTTAAGGCATGTAAGGATAGACTAACACAAGTAAGAATAGATTAACTATGAGAATTTTGAACATGATATGTCACTTCAATTAAAGCATGAAAATAGTCTAAGTAGCCTAAACCGGTCAAATACCACGTACAACCCATGTAGCCACTCGTCACCTTGCATACACGGCTTTCACATAGCACAAATGAATCAATCAATACTAATTCCTAAGGGGTAGTTTCCCCCACATAAAGTTAGGCAAGATACTTACCTCAACTAGGCCAGCTCAACCCTCCGAAATAGCTTTTCCCTTATAATTTGCCTCCGCACGGCTCAAATCTAACCAAAATCACTTAATAACGTCAAACAATGCAAGAGAAACCAATTACAACAAATAAATCTATGATCTTTACATTTTCTCCAAAAAGTTAACAAAAGTGAATGTCGTCCTTGCCATAGATTCTGAATCCAAGCTTACCCAAGCGAAGCCCAAACCAACACAAGCTCATACGAATAAAAACCGACTCAACCGGAGTCCGATAGCTCAACCAATTCGCCAAAATATCGCTCTTGGGTGTTCATAACCCATGAGTCTAACACATACTAGTTGGGTCCCATATCTCCCAAAATACTCCTCCAAAACTCGCCAAAGTCGAGTATGTCATTCTCCTAAGATATGAGAACAAAACCCCAAAATAATCGGGAAATAAACGCCTCTAACTCATTTTCAATTTTTAAAATTTAGGACCTAACCCTAGGTCTTGATTTAAAGAATTAAATGGGTTTTCAATTAAAATCATGGATTAAAGCTTAAACCACGGGAATGAATCAAAGGGAAATACTTAGGTTATGGTTTAGACCTTACC
Organism: Nicotiana sylvestris; assembly: GCF_000393655.2. NCBI lineage: Eukaryota > Viridiplantae > Streptophyta > Magnoliopsida > Solanales > Solanaceae > Nicotiana > Nicotiana sylvestris. The sequence continues at coordinate 123,103,671 of NC_091062.1, read as the reverse complement.
CCATATAAGAAACTTGAAGAAAATCCTTAAATTCTCTCAATCCCAAACTTTCAAGATGTGAAAAGAACTCTAACAACATTAAAAGCCAAAAATGTCCAGCTGTTCTGCCTCATTTCTTGTGCCAAATGATCCTGAAACTCGGTTTTGATGCTTCCAATGATTTCTCGTGAAATTCCAGATAAGTTAGGATTTTGAATCATTACATTTTACCTTATAATGAAGGAGATATGTTGGTTTCAATATTTGGAAATAGTGTAGATTTTTAAATACGAATTCAATGGCAATTTTGTTATTAATCTGAAAAATCTAGCAACCTAATTCTTAGTAAAATGACCATAAATTCCACATATGTTGTTGAAACTTGATGATTTCAGCTGCTATGGTTCTAAAATTACATTACAGATATAATGGTTTATTAAAAATACGAATCAAATGTCGTTTGCTCAATATGGTAACCTTTATGCTCAAATCGACGTCGAACCTAAAAACAATCACCATACAACCCAATTTTATCCAAAACTCATCGAAATTTAACCAAACCTTTTGGACATGTCCAAAATTATCATACAAACTTATTGGAATAACTAAAATCCGAATCCGAGTCCGGTTACCCAAAAATCAAACCTTGATCAACTCTTCCAACTTAAAGCTTCTAAAACGAGAATCATTTTTCCAAATCTATCCTGAACCTCTCGAAACCGATACCAACCATACACACAAGTTATAATACATAATATGAAGCTACTCAAAGTCTCAAACCACCAAATGGAATGCTAAAGCACAAAATGATTGGTCGTGTCATTACAAATAGAAACATCATTAGCATCGCTGTGATGAACCATGTCCCTAAGGACAAGCAAATATGGGTCGTCATGATGCTCTCTGATGCGATCATATAAAGAGGACCGAGAAACCACACAAGCTAGAACTTGACTAGACTTTGAAACATCTAACCTCACGAACTGATTGTCCAAGGCCTCAACATCTGATGCAAACGGTCTCTCACCGAAAGGAATATATGCAGGCTACCCATAGTCATCACCTTCATACTCAAGGCATCGACCACCACATTGGCTTTCCCGCGATGATACAAAATGTTAATATCATAGTCTTTTAACATCTCCAATCATCTCCGCTGCCTCAAATTTAGACCCTTTTGCTTGAATAAGTGTTGTAGACTTCGATGATCTGTAAATACCTCACAAGACACGGCGTAGAGATAATGCCTCCAAATCTTCAATGCATGGAAAATGGTTGCCAACTCTAAATCATGAATGAGGAAGCTCTTCTCATGGGGCTTCAACTGGAGTAAAGCATAAACAATCACTCTACCTTCCTGCATCAAGACACACCCAATACTAATCCGAGAAGCATCACAATACACTCACTGTATATGAACCCGATATTGAGGGCAAAACTAGAATCAGAGTTGTGGTCAAGGCAGTCTTGAGCTTCTGAAAGCTCTCCTCACACTCATTAGACCACTTGAATAAGGTACCCTTCTAGGTCAACCTAGTTGAAGGTGCAGCAATGGTGAGAAACCCTCTACGAAGCGGCGATAACATCTGGCCAAGCCAAGAAAACTCCAAATCTCAGTAGCTAAAGATGGTCTGGGCCAACTCTAAACTGCCTCAATATTCTTTGGATCTACTTTGATACCTTCATTGGACACCATTTGGCCCAAGAATTTCACTAAATCGAGCGATAAATCACACTTAGAGAATTTAGCATAAACATTCTCCTCCCTTAATGTCTGTAGTACAATCCTCTGATATTGTTTGTGCTCCTCATGGCTACGTGAGTACACCAGGATATCGTCAATGAATACTATGACAAATGAATCAAGATATGGTTGGAATACATTGTTCATCAGATGCATGAATGCTTCTAGGGAATTGGTCAGCCCAAAAGACATCACAAAAAACTCGTAATGACCATAGCGGTTCCAGAATGTCGTCTTTAGAATATCAGTCCTGAATCTTCAACTGGTGATACGCAAACCTCAAATCAATCTTAGAAAATACTCTAGCTCCATGAAGCTGGTCAAATAAGTCATAAATGCGAGTCAAAGTATACTTGTTCTTAATTGTAACTTTGTTCAACTATATATGATCAATGCACATCCGCATAGTACCATCCTTCTTCTTCACAAACGGAATTGGTACACCCCAAGGAGACACATTAGGCCTAATGAAAACCTTATCAAGAAGCTCCTGAAGCTACTCATTTAATTTCTTCAACTCTGCTGGTTCCAAACGATATGGATGAATAGAAATTGGTTGAGTGCTCGGCACCAAGTCAATAATGTCTCTGTCGGGTGGCATGCTCGACAAGACTGCAGGAAACACATCCGGAAAGTCTCGCACTATCAGAACAGAATCAACGGTAGGATTATCAGCACCAACATCCCTCACAAAGGCCAAATATGCTTGAAAACTCTTCCTACCCATCCGTTGGCCCTTCAAATATGAAATCTCCGTATTAGGAACATAGTCCAGATAACCTCTTCACTCAGTCGTAGGCAATCACTGCATCTCAAATATCACGAAATTACCATGACAATCCAGAATAGCATGACATGGGGACAATTAGTCCATGCCCAGAATCACATCAAAATCAACCATACTAAGCAATAAGAGATCAAATCTCGTCTTCAATTCCCCAATAGTCACCACACACGACTGATACACATGGTTTACAATAATAGAATCGCCCACTGGCATAGACACTTGAAAAACTGTAACCAAGAAATCACGTGACATATCCAAATAACAAACAAAATATGGTGATATATATGAATAACTGGAACCAGGTTCAAATAATATGAAAGAATCCCTATGGAACACTGAAACAATACATGTGATCACTGCATTTTAAGCAACGACCTCTGGCCTAGTAAGAAAAGCATAACATCGAATCTGGCCACCACCGGATTGGCCTCCCCTTCTAGGGCAACCTCTAGCTTCCTGAGCCCCACCTCGAGCTGGCTGAGCGGGTGGTAAAGTAACTGGTGCAGAAGTCATAACTTGACCCCACTACTGAACTGGACCTCCTAAAATATGGGGCCAATATCTCCTCACATGACCAAACTCTCCACACTCAAAGAATCTCTGATTTGTCAACGTCGGTGGAGACTGAATCGGACCTCGGTAACCAATAACTTCTAGAAGAACCTGGTACCGATGAACCCTGAACTGATGGAGGATGGGATGAACTCTGAGCTGGGAAGATACAGAGAGATGACTGACCCGGACGAGCCCTATATGAGCTATGGATAGTTAATGCGCCCCGATGAATTGCACGAGCCATTTGAGCGGGCCTATAAGAATGACCCTACTGTGGTGGGACTGTCTTCCAGATAAGGCACTGTTGAAACCACCCAAAATACAAGGCCTCTTGGCCTCACTCTCCTCACTCTCTTGAATATGAACCTGCTCTAAGCGTCTAGCAATATCAACCACCTTATCAAACCTAGCACTTGAAGAGATCTCTTGAGGCATGATGAAGCATAGTCCATAGTTGAGGCCATCAATAAACCTCCTAAGCCGCTCTCTTTCGATGGGGACTAACCATACCGCATAACAAGCAACTATAAAAATCTCATCTCATACTGGGTCACTGACATACCCTTCTAGCATAGCTGCTCAAACTGCCTATGCAACTCCTCCCTGTGGGTCTGTGGAACAAACTTCTCTAAGAAGAGAACTGAGAACTCATGCCACATAAGTGGTGGAGTGTCGGTTGTCCTACTCAACTCATAGGCCTCCCACCATCTGAGGGCTACCCCCGATAGCTGAAAGGTAGTAAATGAGACTCTGCTAGTCTCCAGAATACCTGCCGTGTGAAGAATGTGCAACCCGATCCACATCATCACCCAAAACACGGCTCTCAAGCCCCAACTCAGCCATAAATCTCTCCAGTCTCACGGGCTCACATATCTCATACTACTCATCCGAAATAATGATAACATGATATAACAATAAATGATAATAGAGATTGAGATGTGACATGCGAATGAATGAATATGACTGAGAACAAAATGACAACTTAAGAAATTAACTCAACAGCAATATTGACCTCAGTGGGTCCCAACAGAATAAGCATATAGCCTAAACAAGATTTCTAACAAGAATCACAGCTCAATTACTCTAATTTGTAGAAGCTACATGGATAGAAACTAGGTTAGGTAACTACACAGTACCACAGAATCAACCGAGTCATAATTTTCACGGTGCATGGTCATATGCCCATCACCTAGCACGTGCGTCACCTCACAAACCATATAACACAAAATTCAGGAGTTCATACCCTCAGTACCAAGTTTATAAGTATTACTTACCTAAAAGCGCGCAACTCAATGCTCCAACAAACCCTTGCCTCGTGAATCGTCCTTTGAAAGACTCTAATGTAGCCATAAACAACTTAATATAATTAACACTAGCTATAGGAACCGATCCCACACGATAAAGCTATGTTCTTTAACCAAATTCAAAAAGTCGACCCAAAAAGTTAACCCTGAGCCTCAGAATCCGACAAAATTCACAAAATCCAAACACCCATTCAACAACGAGTCCAACCATACGAAAATCATCCCATTCCGACCACAAATTGACCCTCAAACCCTCAAATCTTACTTTCCAATCTCTAGTCCAAAATCCCCCAAATTCCACCTTAAAAACACATAATCTTGGTGTAAACTAGCCGATCCTGCAAAGTTCAAACATGAGAGAATCATCAAAACCCTCGATTATATCTTCTGTCCAGGCATCTCGCACCTGCAGTTCATTTAACGCTACTATGGTCCCGCAGGTGCGGTCCAACTTTCACTTCTGTGATTTCCCTTAGTTTCCCCTACTTTCGCATCTACATACAAGCCTCCACTCCTACGTAAGTGCACCTGCGTCCAAGACCCCGCTTCTGCGGAAAGCTCCTGCCCCAGCATGTTCCGCTTCTGTGACCTTCATCCCGCATCTGGAGCTCGCAGGTGCACAACCTTCCTCGCACCTGCCAATGCCCAACATACCCAGAATTTCTTCTGCAACCCCTTGGCTGCTTTTGCGGCTCCACACCTGCAACCCATTTCTCGCAGGTGCGCTTGCACCAGATCTGATCGTAGTAGAAAATTCATAAGTCTCAAATTCAATCACATTCTTACCCAAGGCCCCCCGGGACCCAATCCAAACATACCAACACGTCCTAAAACATCCTACAAATTTAGTTGAAGCCTCAAATCACATCAAACAACATCGAAAAAACAAACCACACCCCAATTAATGTCTAATGAATTATTGAACTTTCGACTTCTAAAACAAATGCCGAAACACACCAAACCAACTCCTATTGACCTCAAATGTTGCACACAAGTTATAAATAATAGAACGGACCTATTCCAACTTTCAGAACCAAAATCTGATCCATGTACAACAAAGTCAACTCTCAATCAAACGTCTCAACTCTCCAAACCTTCAACTTTCCTACTTTCGCTAATACAAGCCGAAATGACCTACGGACCTCCAAATCAATATCCCGATATACTCCTAAGTCCAAAATCACCACATGAAGCTATCGACACTATCAAAACTCTATTCTGCAGTCGTTTACCCATAAGTCAACATCTGGTAAACTCTTTCAACTTAGGCTTCCAACCTTTGGACTAAGTGTCCCATTTTATTCTGGAACATCCCTGGAATCAAACCAACCACCCCTGCTAGGTCACATAATAACAAACGAACATAGAATAAGCAATAAATAAGTAAATAGGGCTACAATACTCAAAATACTGGCCGGGTCATTACAGCTTTACAGGAGAAAAAACTATCGGGGACCTGGGATTCAGCATACCCCCGGTTATCTGAAAACAACTTTAACATCATCTTAGTAGAACTGGTGTCGCCTATGAGAAACATTAAGGAGGCTAGATTCCCGAAACCAACTAGATTGAATCCTAGTCGAAGGGATTATAATCTATGGTGTGAATTCCATGGAACACATGGCCACATGATTGAGGATTTTCGGCACCTTCGTGAAGAGGTTGTAGTGTTATTGAAGAATGATCACCTTAGAGAATTAATAAGTGATCGGGCCAAAAGTAATTATGGTAGGAATCGAGATGTTGTGGAACAAGCCAAACCAGTTACAGGGTCACCTCGCTTCACGATAAACATGATCTTTGGTGGTGACGAAGTAAATAGGGTGGCATTTTCAGTAGCAAATAAAACAAAGATATCAGTAACTAATGGCAAGAAGATCCGAGAAACATCAAAAGATGATGAAATCCCCTTCATGAAAGAGGACGTTGATGGTCTTCTTTACCACACAATGATGCTTTGGTAATTTTGTTTAATATTTTAGATTTTAAAATTAAAAATGTGTTGGTTGATCAAGGTAGCTCAGCCGATATCATTCAATGGAGAGTTTTGGAACAAGCAAAGTTAATCAAAAATATAGTTCCAATAACAAAGCTTATGGTCGGGTTCAACCTAACAAGTGCAATAACACATTGAGAGATTGTACTGCCCCGCGTATGTCAAAGGCGTAATGTCACGACCCAATTTAGGATCATGACCAGCACTTAGGAGCAAGTGCTCCTAAGTAAGCCTTAACGGTATTTTACAAAAAATCGGACAGAGTTTCCCCTATTTTGGGACTATCCAAAACTTTACTCTGTCTAAAAAATCAACAACAGAACCAACCTATATTACCCAAAATATCTTATATTCTTCATCAACTAATCATATAGTTATTCACAACTATTAATTAATCACTTGCAATACAGTAATCTTAAATTCATCTCCGAAATACTATAAGAGAGTCCAATACTAGTCATAGATCTAAAATAATGAACGAACTCTCCTTATACTAACAAAATGATTATGGAGCGACTCTAAGAATTTCAATAAAAAGACTATAACAAATAAATAACAATATTTTCCCACGTGAATAAATGCGGGGTTCACTAGGATCTGCCAACTCGTGCACTCTAATTAACGGAATCATCACCTGCGTCTACTACTACCTCTGTAAAAATAGTAGCGGGGAGTGAGTCGCTAGCTCAGTATGTAATAACACTTAGCCACAACCGTTTTTTATTGGGGACAAGTCAAAAAACATGCTTGTATATTAATCACAAAATAAAATGCCTTTTTAAAAATAGTAATAATAATAATTAGTCTAATCATTGGTATCCTGTAACAAAATCAATTTAACAATTCAGTAATAAACTCGGTAAATACGCAAATCATTATATTTGGGAGGTTACTAGAAAATGATCATGTAATCTGTATCACTGTGTGAACCCCTTTCATAAGAGGAGTCAAAGATAACTGTAGGTCCCTACTTGAGAGAAAATTGTAACTTTATGTTACTTTTACCTTCCCACTAGCGAGTGCTCTAACTGTACTCGGTAATCAGTAAATACAAGGTGCACCAAGTCTAACGAACCCGCCGTTAGTTACAGGATCCTTTAAAGTCTCCTCCCATTTATACTTTTCTTTGTAAACAATAAATATTTTCATGAAAGCATTTTCAAAATAGTATAGGGAATTTCAATTCATATCAAATCATGTAATCCAATTTCGGTAACGGTAATCATATCTCTCAAGTAAACTATTCAGTACCATACCAAGTAAAGGACTTGTCCCACATGTAATTTCAAACATTCGGTAACACTTTTTATTTTCAAAATAATGTATAAACCATGCAGGTTATGAAAACACAAATTGTGGTAAAATTACTACTCACAGTACTCGTGTCGAAATAACAAACTCATCGCCTCGAGCGATTTGTAAGACATTCTTCAATCAATCTATAACCACATCAATATCAATCTTGTGTTAATTTCTTTGTTTAACCTAATTTATAGCTAAATTTAGATTCCAAATCCTTAGAGTTTTATGTTATACCATCAATTCGTTGAATTGTATTTATTCATGCTATGAGTAATTCAACTAGTCTATAATCTATCAATTTCAAGTTACTCGTATATTTATTTATTTTTTTCAATTTTCTTTTACCCAAATTATTCCAACTATGTGTATATATCTAAATCATATAGGATCACTATTGACAATGTTTTCTTTCGTACTTAACAAAATTATATACAACTAGAAGATATACTTAAGCAAGTGAAGTAAGAAAGTTTATCCTCTGAATTAAAAAGAATACCTTTATTAATTGCATTTGTTTCTATGTATGTTCCAATATTTAATTCATATTACTACATACAAAGAAATTAATAATTTAATTTGTTTTAAAAAATTAAATTCATTACAAAGTGTTCTATAGTCACACATGATTCTTCCACAAAGTGCTATGAGTTAGGGAGGGATTACTTTATCTTTTCTTTTTTCTAATTATATTAGTCAATCTCACTATATAACTCAAACTATTAAATTTGTATACTCACATATTAGTAAAACAAAATATAAGAATATTATATTATATATTTTCCAAATTGTGGTTCCAACCTCTTACTTCTTCTTCTTCTTCTTCTTTTTCTTCTTCTTCTTCTTCTTCTTCTTCTTCTTCTTCTTCCAGCGCTGTTTTTCCCTTTCCCCCAATTCCCTTTTCTTTCTTTTTTCACGTGGGATTTTGCCCTTCTTTTAAAGTGATTAGGTTTTCCTTTTTTTTTTATCTTTTCTTGTATTTTTTTTTTGTTATGTTAAAAGACAAACATACCCTAACTTAAATATGGGTCATTACATCCTACCCACCTTATGAAATTTGGTCCCCGAATTTAACTCAAATGTACCTGTAGACCGAAATAAATTAGGAAACTTAACTCGTATATCATCTTCCACTTCCCAAATAGCTTCTTCAATGGTATGATTTCTCCACAAGACTTTAACAACCACAATTTCTTATGACTGTAACTTCCTCACTTGTCTATTGACAATAGCCAACGGCTCCTCCTCGTAAGATAACTTCTCATCGAGTGGTATAGTAGGTGATTCAAGCATTTGAGAGGAGTCTGATATACATTTTTTTGCATGGAGACACGAAACACTAGGTGAATAAAAGATAACCAAAGAGGAAGTTCCAAACGATATGCCACAACTCTCACTCGGTCAAGTATGAAATACTGACCTATAAACCTCGGGCTCAACTTACCTCTTTTTCCGAATCGCATCACGCCCTTCATAGGAGATACCTGTATGAAAACTTTGTCTCCAATTGTGAAAATTAAAGCTCTTCTTCTCTTATCTGCATAAGTGTGACGACTCGAATCAGTCATCTCATGAGTTACCACCCCATTTCCCCCATTTGTGCTTCTTTTTGCTTTGTAATTCGGTTCTATATGTGATCGGGTTGATGGCTCGGGTTCAGAAAGGATTTGGTAAGGTTTGAGACACTTAGTCTCTTTTGAGGGAGTTTAGGTTGGAAAAGTCAACCGGATGTTGACTTATGCGTTAGAGGGCTAGAATGTGAGTTCCGATGGTTCGGATAGCTTCAGGAGGTGATTTGGGACTTAGGAGCGTGATCAGAATGATTTTTGGAGGTTCGGAGTGGATTTAGGCTTGAATTGGCGAAATTGGATTTTTGGCGATTTCCGGTTGATAGGTGGAATTTTTATATAGGGGTCGGAATGGAATTCCGAGAGTTGCAGTAGTTCTTTTTAGTCATTTGAGATGTGTGTGCAAAATTTCAGGTCATTCGGAAGTGGTTTGGTTGAATTTTTGATCAAAAGCAGAATTCGGAAGATTTTTGGAAACTTAGACTTGAATCCGATATGTTTTGGTTGATTCGGTGTTGTTCGAGGTGTTTTAAAGATCGGTATAAGTTTGAATAAGGTTTTGGGATATGTTGGTAATTTTGGTTGAGGTCCCAGGGGCCTCGGGGTGATTTAGGATGGTTGACGGGGAGTTCAAGATATTGTTGAAGCTGCAGATTTTTCTGCTTCTGGTATTTCCGCACCTGCGAATTGGGGACCGCTGGTGCGATCTCGCAGATGCGAAAGGGATCTACAAAAGCGGAATGAAGCTAAGGAGGCAGGAAACCACAGAAGCGGTTAGTGGACCGCACATGCGAAGGCGCAGGTGCGACTGATGCATCGTAGATGCGGATCGGGGCAGAGTTAGTGAAAACCACAGAAGCGGTTCTTTGGCCGCAAATGCGGTACCACAAAAGCGGGTATATGGCCGCAGATGCGAAAATGCTTGGTCTAGAAGGTATAAATTGTTCCTTCGTGATTTTTGAACGATTTCACCATTTCTAAGTCTGCTTTGGAGCTTTTTGGACGATTTTGAAGAGGGATTTCAAGGGAACTTCATTGAGGTAAGGATGTTGGACCTAAAACTCGTTCATATGGTATTATTTCACGGATTAGAGCTATAATTAATGGATTTTAAGGGTTAAAATTGGGGAAAACTAGGGCTTGGTATTGGAGACATAGACTTGGGATCTGAGGGACCTATTGGGGTCGGATTTTGATACTTTTGATATGTATGAACTGGTGGGAAGATAAGGAATCCATTGAAGTGAATTTTATCAAATTTTGAAACGTGGTCCCTAGGGTCGGGTTTTGGTAAATTTGGGATTTGTGTCGTAAATTGATTATTTTTGCTTGGGCTTCGTTCCCTTAGCATATTTTGACGTCGTGATTCTAATTTTGGACAGATTCGATGCGAGTGGAGGCCGATTCAAGGGGAAAAGGTGTCACGGAGTAGTATTTTCACCGGTTTAATGTAAGCAACCATTGTAAATCTAAAACTGAGGGTACAAACCCCAGTATTTGAATTGCTTTTGATAAATGCGGTGACGCACATGCTAGGTGACGAGCGTGTGGGCGTGTACCGGTAGGGATTGTGACTTGGTCCGTCCCGTAGTGACTATTAAGCCACGTATTTGATTTTGAACCTTATGATATTCCGTACTTTAGTTATCTATGCTATATTATGGGCTGTATGCCATGTTTGGGGCCTTGTGCCGGCCTGTTGAGACCCTTAGGGGTATTTTTACTATTTTTTCCTCACACTACTTGTTGAAAGCATATCCTCAGTCATGTTTTACCTATTTATTATTTAAAACTGGTTTTATCACTCTACTTTTAAATATGAGTACTGTTTGGGCTGAGTTCCGCTAATTTCTACTGTGGTGCCCGAGAGGCTGTGAGGTTAATGACTTAGAGAGGTTGAGAACCTAATGGTGAGGATGTTTATATATGTATGAATTATGGATCGGGTTGCATGCCGCAGCGATACTTATATGGATTCGGCTGCACGTCGCAGCGATATATATATATATATATATATATATATATATATATATATATATTGGATTAGGCTGCACACCGCAACAATATATATATATATATATATATATATTGGATAGGGCTACACGCTGCAGCGATATGACTCTTGGGCTATAAGAGCCCTTCTGGAGTCTATACACCCCCAGTGAGCGTAATCAACTATAAATTATAGATCGGGCTGCACGCTACAGCGTTTACTATGATTATTATTTTTATGAGATATTAATGAGCCTGAGTGCTGATAGTGGGTACTGAATGATGAGAGTTGAGACACGAGTTACTGAGAGGCTGCCCGAGAGGCCATATTCCGAGTGATATCTTGCCCGAGGGGCCCAGCTATGATACTTTCACTAATTTCACTCTTTTTTTAAAATAAGCCTCTGTTGAAAACTGCTAAGTATATGATTTCAAGTATTTGAATTGAAATTGATGATTTTATGACAAAACTGGTTTAAACTGTGGAATTTGATCTGTTATACTGTTGTGTACTCCTTTATATGTTTTAAATGCTCGTCACTACTTTTAGACCTTATATACTTTAGTTACCTACTAAGTTGGCGTACTCACGTTACTCCTTGCACCTTATGTGCAGATCCACGTGCCCGAGCGGCAGAGTGAGGGTCCTCAGTTTACCCAGAGTTCGTCGGAGATTGCAAGCTAGTTGCACGGCGTCCACAACCCTGTTTTCCTCCTTCCTATCTTGTTCTTTTCTGCATTTTAGACTTATGATGTATTAGACAGTCGGTTGTATATTTAGAGGCTCTATACTCATGACACCAGATGCTTGGGCTGTGTTGTTTTATGTTTTATTGACTTCTACACATGTTAGTTGTTTTAAACACTTATTATGAAAATTTGGTATTTAAACCCGTGTTAGAAAATGGTTTATTAAATGAAAAGGGTTATGATCGATGTTTGGGTTAGCTTGCCTAGTAATGTGATAGGAGCCATCACGATCGGGTATTTAGGGTCGTGGCAAGTTGCTATTAGAGCTTACGTTGCATAGGTCTCGTGAGCATTGAGCAGGTTTACTAGAGTCTCGCGGATCAGTATGGAAACGTCTGTATTTATCCTTGAGAGGCTGCAGAACCTTTAGGAAAAACTTCATATTCTTGAAATTCATGTCGTGCGAATCTATTGATCCGAGTACTAAACTTCTGTTATTCCATTCTCTCACAGATGGTGAGAACACGTGCTATCAGTTAGGATGGACGACCACCAGTACCACCAGCTAGGGTCACTAGAGGCCGAGGATGTGGCCGAGGCCATGGTAGGGGCAGAGCAGCTAGGGCAACACCTGCAGATCCACCAACTGCCCAGTTCAGGATCAGGTCCCAATTGTGGATGTTGCAGTAGTACCAGCTCAGGCACTAGTTGTGCCTATTATGTACCGATTTGGCTTAGGCGATCTCAGTTACTACAGCTGCAGCTACTTCTCAGGCCGGGGGAGGCACCCAGACTCCTGTTTCTCGCACACCTGAGCAGGTCGTGCCGGGACTTCATACACCGGAGGAACCTCCAGCCCAGCCGGTTACACCAGCTGAGGAGTATGTGGTACCAGTTATAACGGACGATGAGCAGCGTCGATTAGAGAGGTTTGGTAGACTCTAGCCTCCGACTTTCAGCGATGCAGAGGGTGAAGATGCCCAGGGTTTCTTGGATAAGTGCTAGAGGATGCTTCGTATAGCGGGTATTCTAGAGACCAGTGGTGTAACATTCACTACCTTTTAGTTTTCTAGGGCTTCCTTCACTTGGTAGGAGGCGTATGAGAGGCATAGGCCTGTGGGTGTAGCGCCCCTTACCTAGCAGCAATTCTCTATTATCTTTCTGGAGAAGTATGGGCCATAGTCTCGCCGAGAGGAGCTGCGTGGGCATTTCGAGCAGTTGCATTAGGAGAGATGACTGTGATGCAGTATGAGATGCGGTTCTCTGAGTTAGCTCGTCATGTAGTCTGGTTGGTTCCCACAAATCGAGAGAGGATCAGGAGGTTTGTTGATGGCCTCACATATCAGCTTCGGATTCTCATGACTAGGGAGAGGGTGACAGGTTCTACTTTCGAGGAGGTTGTTGACATCGCCCGTGAGATTGAGTTGGTACGGCACCAGGAGCGAGAGAAGAGGGAGGCCAAGAGGCCTCGGGGATCTGGTAGCTTTAGTAGTGCTCCTTTGAGGGGTAAGTTCTAGCAGGGTAGAGGCCGTCCATTCAGGCAGGCTCAGTCAGCTCGCCCAGGTTATCGTGGGGCATCATCGGGTTATGGTTCTAACAGTTCTCATCAGGGCCACTCATCACTCAGTGCCCTTCCAGCCCAGAGTTCGTTCTGTGCTCCATCAGTTCAGGGTTCTTCCATGCCAGGTCCTTCTACCAGTCATTCTGTTTCCAGGGGTTCCCTTCAGTCCCCATCTCCAGCACTGGGGAGTTGTTATAAGTATGGAGAGTATGAGCATATGAGGAGGCAGTGTCCTCGTCTTCATGATTGTAGACATGTGATTTTTGACCCTCCCCAAGAGTTTTTATACTTTCGCATGTAAATATTTAATTCAGGTCTAATATCGCTATTTCAACTAATTTTGACTCTTTTACTTTATTTTATTACAAAAAATGAAAATTACAAAAAATAGTTTCATTAAGGTTTTTGTAGTCATTTTTAATCTTGAAAAATGACAAAAAAAGTTTTGTTTTAACGGTCAGTCTTATTTTAATAGTTATTTTATTTACGTAAATTAATTAATAAATAAGGTGGTATTTTAGTCTCATTCGTGGGTAAAGAATAAAACTTGGGCTCGAGCAACCCATTTTTAGGCCTCGTTTTTGGACCAAATCCATAATTCCCAAACCCATAATTCCTAGGCCCATACCCCTTAACCTAAATATAACCCTAAAATCCTAAACCTATAAAAAAAAAGAGCTAGACCCCTAGACGAAAAAAAAGGAGAATCAGCTAGAAAACATTCTTCATCTTCTTCGTTGGCAAAACGAAAAGAGCTAAAAAGCAAAAGAAGGGCTCCGGCCATTGGACAATACATCCGAACCTTGAGATCATCTTCTTCACTAAAGGAAAAAACCTAGCGCCTCCTGCTTCTTGTTCTTCAAACCATTGACGATCTTCGCCGTATCGCCGCTAACTCACTAGAAGAAAGGTACTGCTAGTTGAGCAAAAGAACATAAATAATACTCCAAGGATAAGGTCTTGGTCGGTTAGATCTGGCAGTGAGGCTGTCCATTCTAAGGTTGGAGATTTCCGGCGAGGCTTTCCGTTTGAGGACGATTTGAGGTCATTGTTCAAGTCGAGGTTAGTGATCTTGGTTGGAACGTTATTGCTGGCGTCAGTAGCTGAAGCTCATAATTTTGTACGCAGCCAAAAGGTTAGAAATCCTTCAATTGAAATATACATTCCTAAATCGCTCTTGGTTCAATGTTATATGCATATGGGAGTTGGTCTCTATTTGTGTGTATTTCTGTATGTATATATAATTTTGATTCAAAGTTGTGGTGTTTCGGTTGAAAGTTTGATTTTTGTAATAAAGTTGAATTTGGGTATTATGTGTTTGCTGTTTGGTTGTTATAATTGTTTTGGGATTTTGGGTTTTCACTTCAAATAGCATTTCAATTAATTGAATACCAAGGCATTTTAGCATGGCTTGTAGTTTAAGGGATATTAAGTGCCAATGCGGGTGAATATATTGTTTTGTTATGGGTAAATCGTGTTTGGTTTTTTGGTTAATCCTCACAGACTAAGTGAAGTAATATATGATTGTAAAATTATTTAGAAGAAGAGATAGGGGCGACGGGTTTTCTGTTGGAATAAGATTGATTTCGTTTTTTGACTAATAAATGGGTTCGATTGATTTCCTTCACGTGTAATCTTAAATGGCGGAAATGCATAATGTGAACAAACACCGTAGCTTGCTTTAGGCGCGATTAATAATAAATATCGTGACTATGGGTACGGTTCCCATGACATGGTCATGATACATAAACCTGGGTGTGCATTTCATGTGACCCGACTTCAATTTCAACAAGGTTAAATAGAAGGTGTCGTGAACCACGGGTGCATTTCATGTAGCGTGGCTTACGATGTGTTTTAAATAACCTTGAATTTTTTCTGAAATATTAAAAGCGGCTAAAAGGTTAAAAATGCACAATAGGTTTAAAACTATTTTAAAATTAGATAATTGAGCTAAAAATAATAGTTGAGCGACCATGCTAGAACCACGGAACTCGGGAATGCCTAATACCTTCTCCCGGGTTAACATAATTCCTTACCCGGATTTCTGTGTTCGCAGACTATAAAATAGAGTCAATCTTTTCCTCGATTCGGGATTTGAACCGGTGACTTGGGACACCATAAATTATCCTAAGTGGCGACTCTGAATTTTTACATAAAAATAATCCCGTTTCGATTGTCACTTTAAGTTAGAAAAAAACTCTCTTATACCCTTCCAGGGTGTAGTGAAAAAGGAGGTATGAAAATGATGGTCCGTCTCAGCAGAGGGGTCAGCCCTCGACTTCAACTCCAGTTACTTCACCACCTACCCAGTCAGATAGGGGTGGAGGTCAGTCAGCTAGGGGTCGCCCTAGAGGGGGAGGTCGATCAGGTGGTGGTCAAGCTCGTTTCTATGCCCTCCCAGGTAGACCAGATGTTGCTGCTTCAGATGCCGTGATTTCAAGTATTGTTTTAGTCTGCCACAGAGATGCCTTTGTATTATTATTTGATTCAAAAGTATAGAATAATTAAGAACAAAAATAAAATAATTAAATAAATTTGAAGAAAGTACAAGTCTTGCTATGGATTCAACTTCTCCGATAGCAATAATAAAAGCGATATGAAGACTAAAAAGAGAGAAATTAGCAAAATATATTAAGAATAGATTTGGCTTTTGAGTACATAATATTTTGTGTCTTATAATGAATTTGAGTTCTTCTATTTATAGCTCAATTCAGGGAGACAAAATCCCAAACAAGATCTTCTTTAATGTGAATAAAACCCCTCTTGATGATTGCATAATGGTTGAACATTAATATCGTGATTCTTTGTTACGGCTGCTCATTGAATGTTGTCTTTTCCAACTGATATCTTCCCTTCAAATCTTCGTACTCGGTTTTACTGTCCTCGAAATTTACCCAGCAATGGTCATATGTTTGAAATTCGTACCAGCCTTTTGCTGGCTCATATCTTACTTGTCTTTGCTTTCACGTGTCGATTCGTCAAATGTCCACATGCCATTTATCAATTTTACCCGCTATAGATTGTTCCCCTACTTTTTGGAGACAACACTTTGGTGTTACCGGAAAGTAGATAAGACCTCTTTCCTTAGCGAGTAAGTTTCTGAATGATTTCTCACACTTGAATGGATGCACGTCTCCTTGCATTTAATGAACCGAATACGTGTTATTCCACCATTCGACAAGTGTTTTTGCCGATTTTAAAAGTAATCATGACCATGAATTCCGCCGCATATAAACTTCCCCATTACTCTTCACTTTTTTTCACTTTTACAAACCCTTCTTCAAATCTCCTTAGAACTCAACTGCAAACCCCTCCTTCTACCACCATGTCTTTTACTTCATTTATCCCCGAAAACTCTAGAATTATCATCGGTGGTGGCCCTTCTAAAAAGAATAAAACTAAGGAAGCCAATGTCGAGCCTCCTACTGTCAACACCATCATTCCTTCTCAACTTAATTCTCAGATGGACCTTCAAGTTCAAAAGGAACCTATCAACCCCAAAAATGACAAAAAATTGTCATGTTCGCAGATATCCTTCTTCTATTTTTCATGTTAGCATTTCTGTTATAAAGGAAGATTGTGACTTGAATAACATCAAAATCTTCGCCCCAATGAAGCGTAAAGGACTACATTTAGCAAACCAGGGTTCACGTATGTTTATACATACCCTTTCATCCTAAAATTGGGTTAAGAGACTGATTACATAATTTTAGAGTTTTGCCACCATTACCAAATCTGCTTGGCTCAAGTAAGCCCGTCAATATAGTGTACGATGTCTTGCCTTTTGAAATTGTGTTCCTAGGCCGTAGAAACCCTTTCTCTTGCCCATTTGATCAACCTCTACTTCCCAAATATTTTCCGTGGAAGCGTGGTCATCATGCTATTGTTACTAGCGTTGATGACAACAATGACCGTAGTTGGATGGAACGATTTGTTGTCATTGCTACCAAGGACATCCTTCCGGCAACAACCCCTTCTATCCCCGAGTCTTGGAATTTTGATTGTTAGTTTTCAAATAATTTTTCCTTATTGTGTTAAAGATAATTTCCTCCTTTGCTAACTTTTATTTACTTTTATTTTAGCTACCCAATGAGAACCACCATCCATTAAGAACCTGACCGAATAGGCTCAGAAAATTTTGGACGTTTTCACACCGGGTTATCACAGGTGGAAAGAAATTGCACAAAAATTCAATTGGAAAGCCAAAATTCACGGTAAGTAAAAGTACTCCTTTTTTTTCCTTTCAACATGATTTAAAAGCAATTTGCTAACTTTCTTTCATATTACACAAGCCTTTTGAAGGGGTCTGCCATTTGCCCCGTTGTTGAGGTTTTCGTTGATCTAACGGAGGCCCAATAACAATGGAAAGACCTCCTTAATCGGAAAAAGGGCTCATGAAGTCACTCTTGTTTTCGGTGAAGGTCCCCCCTTCCGGAGTCTCCAGCCCAAGGATAAGAAACCAAAAAGAAGACATACCTCTACGCCTGGGACTCGGGAGAAGATTTCAACAAAAGAAACTCCGACTGGACCGATCAAAATGATCTTTGAGGAAAAAGGAACTGATGATGAAGCGACTCCACTTCAAAAGAGAAAAAGATCTTCTCCAACTCAACTAGATGTTCACCCGAGAGAACATCAATCAGCTTAAATGGGAGAACTTCAAGTGATCTTTAAGGAAATGGAAACAATTGAAATTGCAAAGCCCCATTTTTGGGCTCCCATTGTTGCTTCCGGTCAGAGGTATTATACCTCTGATGTTCCTCTGCCACCAAATTCTACACCAACCGCAACACCAACTTCTACCCACCCACCGACCTATACCGAACAAATAGAAGATGTTTGTTCTCCATGGTCACCCGACCAAGGAAATTTAGGGAACACTTATCTGGCACCCATCCAAAACCCTAATGGAAAGCACAATGTCATTCTTATGGCTTCGAATAAGTGTCACCTACTCTCTAAGCCGGCGGAGGTCGTGGATTACTTGAAGCCTATAGCTACAGATAAAGATTGGAGAAAGATAGATACTCTTTCTATTGAGTATTTGATCAATAATATCATGCACCTTTCAGCTCAGATATCAATTTAATCTTCATCTCTTCCCCTTTTTATTGCTAAACTTTGTCCTTATAACTTTAATTTTTAACATTTTTTGTCTAATATCATTGCCTCCGAGGGTTTGCAAAAGTTGATCTCGGAATTAGAAGAGCTTGCTGCTGAATGAAATTAACTTGCTGCCGAATTAAATCAGCTTGCCAAGCGCCTCCCGATTTTGGAAGCAAAGTTGCTTTAATGGGCAAGCTAGAAGCCCGACTAGAGTAATTTGAGCAAGAGAAAATGGCCCATAGTCAAGAGGTTGCTCAATTACATGAAGAGCTTAAGGATTTGAAGGCTAAGTGGGCTGAGCTATAGGATATTGTAACTGCCACAACCAAACATGAGTCTACTTCCATAGAACAAATCAACAACCTGGAAGCAAAGTTATGTTCCAAAACCGAAAAGGCTACTATTGTCGAGGAGAAGAGAGCCAGAATAGAAGAAATGTTAAAAAAGGTCATGGAACAGAACTGCAAACATGCGAGGACAAATATCGACCTTAATCGAACCTATGGCAGTGTGAGGGCTGAAAATGATCAGCTGCAATCCAAAGTTGAGAAACTCCAACATCAAGAAGTCTCTTTCCTCCTCGAAAAACTTATGCAATTTACAAGATGAGGAAGACGATTTTAGAGAAGGCCAAAGACGGCATTGAAAACATAGATGATTACATCACTAAAGCTCGTATTGGAGACAACTTCCCTCGATAAAATTCTTGCTCGGCCCACCGCTTCAAGTTATTCGAAAACTAGCTCTGAGTATTCGAGAACAGAAGAGGAAGATGAAGAAGAAGTGAAAGATAAGGATGAAGGCCTTGGACCAGATACGGAACAGCCTTCATCTGCAAAAGAAGCAAAAGACACTTCCCTTCTTTTAGACTCCGCATGCAAAAGCAATTGATGTATACATTTTGCTTTTCCTTTGTTACTATGCCGAAACTTCTTATTGAGTTTGACATTTTAAGTAATGAAAGAAACTTTTTGCTTAATGATTGTGCAAAAATATTCTTTTTTAATTAACTAATAAAGCTCGGAAATTATTTTTACATCCGATAATTTTAATCATAGCATTCATACATTCAATATCTATCCTTTCACTATGAGGGTTTTATTAGAGAGGACCCTTATGTTTATGATGCTCTTGAAGAGGATGTCTCATATTTATTTCGGCACAATAATTTGAAGTTCTAATTAACTTTCAAATGAAAAAGAATTAAACTTATCATTTGTACAAGAAATAAGATAAAATGAAAAGGATTTTGATTTATTCCTTACATTTCTAAAAGTACATTTACATAAACATTTATTTGCTTAAGTAAATAAAGTTGTCAATACATGTGTTTAACTTGTATAACTTATTTCTACGGGGCTGATCATGCAAACCTTGATCTTGATAATAAATAGCTTCTGGTTCTAACAATACCCGGTCTTCGTGACACTTTTAGTACTCTAGTCTGCAATAGTGTCTCCAATGTTCAGATGCTAAGTATGAGAATTTGAACAATGGAGTTCTTGCTATCGTTGATGATCCTTCCTCGTAGTATGCTTTATGTTGCCGCCTCATTAAAAACTTTGCCAGAAAAACCCAATTGAGACAAAAACTGGACGAAGGGATAAAGAGTGTAGCACATACTTTCAGTATCAGCAACGATCTTTAGCAGTAATACCTTTTGAGGTGAGTCACGTTCTAATTTCTTGAAAATTTAACTCCATCTTGATTTTCCAACTGTTATGAATCTTTATCAGTTATAGCTGAAATCCAGTAATGTCCTTCCTATGTTGGTCCTAGCTTCATGTGTTAACTTCTCAAGTACTTTGACTTACTCTTTCTTAAAACCAAATCTCTAACTTTGAAATATCAAAGAATTGCTCTGCGGTTGACTTGGTTTTTTCCTCCGATACTTGAAAATACCTCAGTACCTGATAGAAATTCAATGACTCCTCTTGCCCATTACCTTCAATCGGGATGGAAGAGAGCACCAATTCATGTAGTTTCTATTTTATTTATCCTTATGCTTTGCTACTGGAAACGATAACTATATTCATTTCTCTCGCAGCTGGTTGATCTTCTCTAATCTGTTTGATCCCCTCCGGTGTAGGGAACTTCAGCAATTGATAGAAAGTTAGTGGCACATAGTTCATTTCATGAATCTATGGCCTTCCAAGGATCACGTTGAATCCCATATCGCCATCTACCACCTCGAACAAAATAGTTTTCGTTACGTGTAATGACCTATATTTAAGTTAGGATATGTTGGTCTTTTAACATAACCAAAAAAATACAAGAAAAAAAAGGAAAACCTAATCAATTTAAAAGAAGGGAAAACACCCACGTGAAAAAGAAAGAAAAGGAAATTGGGGGAAAGGGAAAAGTAGTGATGCTGCTGCAACAAAAGCAAAAAGAAAAAGAAGAAGAAGAAGAAGAAGAAGAAAGAGGTTGGAACTTGGAAAATAGGTAATATAATATTCTTATATTTTGTTTTACTAATATGAGAGTATATAAATTAAATAATTTGAGTTATATAATAAGATTGACTAATATAATTAGAAACAAGAAAAAATTAAGTAATCCCTCCCTAACTCATAGCACTTTGTGGAAGAATCATGGGTGACAGCAGAACACTTTGTAATGAAGATTTAATTTTTTAAAACAAATCAAATTCATAATGTCTTTGTATGTAGTAATATGAATTAAATATGGGAACATACATAGAAACAAAGGCAATTTGTTAAAGGTGTTCTTTTTAATTCAAAGGATAAACTTTCTTACTTCACTTGCTTAAGTTTATCTTCTAGGTGTATATAATTTTGTTAGGTAAAGAAAGCATTGTCGATAGTGATCCTATATGATTTATATATATACACATAGTTGGAATAATTTGGGTAAAAGAAAATTGAATAAATAAATATACAAGTAACTTGAAATTGATAGATTATAGACTAGTTGAATTACTCATAGCATGGATAAATGAGATTAAGTGAATTGATGGTATAACCTAAAACTCTAAGGATTTAGAATCTAAATTTAGCTATAAATTAGCTTAAACAAAGAAATTAACACAAGATCGATATTGATGTGGTTATAGATTGATTGAAGAAAGTCGTACAGATCGCTCGAGGCGACAAGTTTGGTATTTTGACACGAGTACTGTGAGTAGTAATCTCACCGCAATTTGTGTTTTCATAACCTGCATAGTTTATACATTATTTTGAAAATAAAAGGTGTTACCGAATGTTTGAAATTGCATGTGGGACAAGTCTTTTACTTGATATGGTACTGAATAGTTTACTTGAGATGTTTACAGGTATTTAAAATGTTCTCAGTGTTACGAGACGTGTTTTATTATTACTTGAGATATGATTATCGTTACTGAAATTGGATTACATGACTTGATAGGAATTGAAATGCCTTATACTATTTTGAAAATACTTTCATGTAAATATTTACTGTTTACAAAGCAAAGTATAAATGGGAGGAGACTTTAAAGGATCTCGTAACTAAAGGCAGGTTCGTTAGACCTGGTGCACCTTGTATTTATTGATTACCAAGTACAGTTAGAGCCCTCGGTAGTGGGAAGGTAGAACTAGCATACAGTTACAGTTTTCCCTCGAGTAGGGACCTACAGTTATCTTTGACTCCTCTTACGAAGGGGAGTACACAATGATGCATACTACATGATCCTTTTCTAGAAACCTCCAAGATATAAAGATTTGAGTATTTACCGAGTTTATTACTGAATTGTTAAATTGCTTTTGTTACACGAAACATATGACTAGACTGATTATTATTACTGTTTTAAAAATGGCATTTTATTTTGTGATTAATTTACAAGCATGTTTTCTGACTTGTCTGCAATTAAAAATGGTTGTGGTTACGTGTTATTACTCACTGAGATAGCGACTCACTCTCCGCTACTATTTTTACAGAGGCAATAGTAGAGGCGGGCGATGATTCTGTTAATTAGAGTGCACGAGTTGGCAGATCCTGGTGAACCCCACATTTATTCGCGTGGGAAAATATTGTTGTTTATTTGTTATAGTCTTTTTCTTGAAATTCTTAGAGTCGTTCCATAGCCATTTTGTTAGTGTCATGAGTATTCGTTCATTATTTTATATCTATGACTACTATTGGACTCTCTTATAGTATTTTGGAGATGAATTTAAAATTTCTGTGTTGCAAATGATTGATTAATAGTGGTGAATAACTATTTGATTAGTTAATGAAGAATATAAGATATTTTGGTTGATATAGGTTGGTTCTATTGTTGATTTTTGAGACAGGGTAAATTTTTAGATAGTTCTAAAATGGGGGAAACTCTGTCCGATTTTTTGTAAAATATCGATGAGGCTTATGTCACGATGCTAAAACTGACCCGGTCATGATAGCGCCTATCATAAAACTAGGCCAACCGACACGAATTCCAAATCAAATAAGTATTTCATAAAAGTCACTTTAAGATATTAATTTAACAGAATCTCATAACATAAGTATAAATAATCAGTGCGGAAGAAAATAACACAAGCCCGACATTAGGGTGTCACAAGTCACAAGCATCTACTAAGGTTTGAATACAACGAAGAGTCTGAAAATATACTAAAAACAGTCTAAGGAAGATAAGTGGGAGAAGAGCAGAACTGCGAATGCCGGGTAACTACCTTGCTAGCTCCGATGAACCTGCCACTGAGTAATCAACACCCGCTACCAGGTTTAGAAATACCTGAATCTGCACACAAGTTGTTGAGAGTAATGTGAGTACGCCAACTCAGTAAGTAATAAGAGTAAATAAAGACTGAGTAGTAAGAAAACACATAATCCACGTCATAACACCATAGTAAGTACATTGTGTCTCCAAACAGTATATATATCACATCATTTCGTTAAAAATTCATTTGAAAACATCTTTCAGCAGTTTTCAGACAAGTGATGAAACAGTGAGTAGAAATGATGAAAACATAGTCGGCCCCTTGGGCAAAAACTCACTCATATACAACCCCTCGGGCAAAATGGATCATAAACCGCCCCTCGTGCAAAATATCAACAGAACCAGCCCCTCGGGCTACCTCACAATCACTCGTAATCAGCCCCATGGGCAACACCATAAATCAAAAATAGCCCCTCGGGCCACATCACATCACTCAGACTAGTACCCAAGCACTATACCAAGCCATCTCGTGGCATAATCAATCAGGCCCTCGACCTCACATAACAAGCCACCTTGTAGCATAATAAATCAGGCCCTCGGCCTCTAATACATCACAAATCAGTACAACATGCTATGACGCGCAACCCAATCGCATGATATCCTCACAACACAGGCCCTCAGCCTCACTCAGTCAGAAACCTCTCAAGCCAATAAGACTGAGTTATGTAATCAGGATGCTTAGTCGAAATATCATTTATGCATCAGATTAGGGTAAATAAGACTGAGTTATGAAATCAGTAAAATATAGCATGACTGCGTACAGTTATTAAATCAAAAAAGTGAGGAATTTCAGTAAAGAAAACCCCTAAGGGTCCAAACAGTTGGCACGAGGCCCAAATATGGCATACATCCCAAAACATAGTAATACTTTCCAAAACGCAATAGTATCAGATGGTTTTCAATCACATACGCGACATAATAGTCGTACGGGATGGACCAAGTCACAATCCCCAATGGTGCAAGACCCCCGCTCGTCATCTAGCATGTGTGTCACCTCAAAGTAGTGAAACAATGTGAAATTTGGGGTTTTATACCCTCAGGACAACATTTACAATCATTACTTACCTCAAACCGGGCGAAAATCTACACCACAATGCCCTTGTTGCTCGACTTGGCCTCAAATCATCCCGAGTCTATCCAAAATCAGAATCATATAATCAATATACGCTAAACGAATGAATCCCACATGAAAATTATCAATTTAGACCAAAAATCCTGTATTTGTCTCAAACTCAGCCCCCGGGTCCACGTCTCGGAATGCGATAAAAATCATAAAACTAGAAAGCCCATTCACTCACCAGTCTACCCATACCAAATTCATCGAAATCCGACATCAAACGATCATTCAAATCCCCAAAGTTAACTCTCCAATTCTCTTCCATTTTCCCCCAATTTTCACATCGAATTCCCAATTTAGATGATAAAATCAAGAGATAATCATAGAATTTAACCAAAATCAATTGAAGAACACTTACCCCAATCATTTTTCTGAAAATCCCCTCTAAAATTGCCTCCTCCCGACCTCTCTATTGAATTTTGGAATTATGAACTCAAACCAACTTTTTTGAATTTAATACTGCCTGCCCAGATTTGCTTCTTCGCGAACGCGGAATTACCCTCGCGTTCACGAAGCACAAACTGCATCTAACCAGAAATCCCTTCTACTCAAATGTGGCATACCTATCGCGAACACGAAGCTTTACTGAACCTCTCATCACGAACGCGGTCTCACCCTCGCGAACGCGTAGGCCAAATGAATGGGGTCGCAACTGCCTCTTCTCTTCTTCGCGAACGAGTTACTCATCTCGCGTACGCGATGCACTCTGCTCCTAACCAATCGCGAACTCGTCCCATACTTCGCGAACGCAAAGATCAATTCTTCCTCAATCTCCAGATACACTTTGCGAACGCGATACCTGCCTCGCGATCGCGTAAGAGGAAACCAACAACAACAAAAACCAGCAGATCAACTAACTCTCAATGGCCATAAATGATCCGTGAACCACCCAAAACTCACCCGAGGCCCTCGGGACCTTAACCAAACATACCAACACATCCCATAACATCATTGAAACTTAGTCAAACCTTCGAATCACTCAAAACAATATCAAAATACCAAATTACCCTCGGATTCAAGCCTAAGAACTTATAAACTCTCAAATTTCACAAACGATACCGAAACTTATCAAATCACCTCCGAATGACTTGAAATTTTGCACACACGTCACAAATGACACTACTAACCTACTCTAACTTCCGGAATTTCATTCGAACCCGATATCAAATTTTCTTTTGCCGACCAAAATTGCCAAATTTCCAACTTTCGCCAATCCAAGCCAAATTCTACTACGGACCTCCAAATCACATTTCGGACGTGCTCCTAAGTCCAAAATCACCCAATGGAGCTAACCAAATTATAAAATCCAAATCCAAAATCACATGCTAAAAAGTCAAGACTGGGTCAAACCTTTCAAATTTAAAGCTTCAAGCTGAGAATCATTCTTCCATATCTATTCTGATTAACCTGAAAACTAAAACCGACGATCTACATAAGTCATAATACACCATACGTGACTAGCCCTGCCCAAGAACTGGCGAGCGAAGTGCAAATGTTCAAAACGACCGGTCAGGTCGTTACATCCTCCCCCACTTAAACAGGCGTTCGTCCTCGAACGTGTCCAGAGTTGTTCCAAAAGCCAACAAATCACTGAATAACCTTACCATGCACATACCCGGGAGTGATCCCACATCACCCTACTCCATATAGGTCCGATAACACAACATAATTGGAATTTCACAATTTACCCAAGCCCATAACCTTAGAACCAATTTTTCCACTTCCAAAATTATCTATAATATCAAAATCTCTCATCTATACGCTGGATAAGCTATAACAAGCTGTAACAAACCATATTTGTAACCCTAGATGCAATTATATGATATACCACATAACTCAATTACTCGTAGCGATAACTTCAAATCACGGCAGATGCACACAACAATCGAATACCGATAATAAACCTCTTATAAAATAAAGTCTCATTCTAACACTTTTGTATATTGCCAATTACATGAAATAAACATGCAAAAAGTCATAACCATTCCTCTGATCAACCATTCATGAAACTCCCTCTCATTTGGCAAGGACCATAGTAAATTTCTAAGCCGAATCCCGATATTATCCTTCCAACATGTTGAAATCGAATCCGATAGTATTCATTCTAGATCTCAATCACCTCATCTCATCCAACGCGACTACTCTAGTGACCTGACACATCGATGCAATCTAGATCCACAACCCATGCGACCCGTGCACCAATAAGCAACAGTCCAGATGTACTCAAATCATGGAATAAATGACTCAAATGAGAGAGTTGTACCACAAGATCACCAGTACCACCACCACACAATGCTGAGAACCCATCACACATCATAGAACCAGAACACATGAATCTAACCCGAAGGATCATACCTCCACATAACTTCGCTGTAATGCGCGACCCTATCCAAACACTGATCCATATGAAACACCTCAAGTCACTATGCTCAAAATCAACAACCACACGCAATTTGATGTTTAGTACAAAAAGCAAATCATCATAACCAAGGGGAAGAAAATGACATAACACCACACAAACCCAAAAGGACACAACTGATATGCCATCCACCAAGCAATACCCAATACTTTTCCCGCTCGAATTCCACTATGAGACACCAATAGAACCGAACCATATGTGCCAATAACCAACAAATCATAATGCCTCACAACACGGAAAGGTAACTCATAGATCACCCCAGAACACTAATAAGCTTAATAACAATCGAAGCAACACATCCCTCAACAATAGCAACTCAGAGTCAACCAAGCCGACTCGAAGCAGAACACACATCCATATTGGCCTACCAATGAACCCCTAATCAAGGAGTTCCTGAAGCTGCTCTTTCAACTCCTTTAACTCTGCTAGTGCCATACGATACGGTGCCCAGCACCAAATCAATGCCGAAATCAACAACCTTGTCCGATGGCATGCCTGCCAGCAGGAAACACATCCATAAAATCCCTCACCACCGGAACAAAATCAATAGTAGGAGTCTCTGCACTGACATCCCTCATCACTCAATCTGTGGAATCCCTGGCATAGCCAACGTTGTCATTTTAGCGTAACAGTCCAGGATAACACGACATGGAGACAAACAATTCGTACCCAATATCACATCAAAATCTACCATACTAAACAACAAAGATCCACTCGGGTCTCCAAACCCCCAATAGTCTATAAAGAGCATGAATCACCATATTTGGTCCCAACTCCACCGCTCAAATATGTAACACGCCTCTACTACTCAATCATTCCACGAGGGATACTCCTAAAAATTTTTGTGCCACCAAGCAAACTTGAATATCAGCAGTCAATCCAACAAGAGAGTGCCGCAATACTAATGAAGTATCCTTAACCTAAGCACACTGTCGTTTCTGAAAATGTATACCCTTATCAAACCATACCAATTAGTAATATCATTTACCTTGTCATCTGAAGCTGTCCATGCTGCCTAAGAATTCATGACCTTCCTTTCGGAACTGAACCGTGACCTTACACATGCAATTCTCAATCCTACACAACATACCGCATATACCATGACATCCCATACTTGATATGAGAACTTCATAAATCCATTCTGAGCCACAAGCACTACATACTCAACTAGCCAAGAACCTTCCATTTGATCCCATCTAGATGAAAATCACTATAAATCACATGCTCCTCACGCCAGTAGAAAATATACATCACTAACCGTTGTAGAAACCATCAAGAGCTCTCCGAATCCCATTTTCACAAAACCAAACCGGCAGGACTGAATCTTTTTAGCTCATCCAAGCTACGCAGGTCACCAAAAAAACCCAAGATCATTTCCACGAGACGTCTGTAGAAACTCATTACCTCATAAGCATCCAAAGAACTAATCATAACCCTTACCATGTCAATCCGACCTACTACCAAGTTGTCCTATTTATCCCAAGTTCCTTCTAAATTACCTTCAAATTGATACTCCTTCTTGCTATAACACCACAATACTCAACCCAGACTCATCACACGAGACCCAAGCATTAAAACGCATCGTCTAAGGCTCATAAGCCGCTGAATACTCACTTAAATATACCCAAAAGCACTACATAAAGAAAATACTTACCCTAAAGAGACTTCCTACAAATATAAAGCCATTATCTTCGCCTTCCTGGTACTGATGTATAATCCATAATGATATACAAATGCCACAAATCTCGACACCCTCCAATGTGAACCTCAGTTTCTAGCCAAATACACCTCCTGAAGATCTTCGATTATTACATGTAAATCTTGAATCCTTTAAAACCATTCTCGGGAGTCATCCACTCTACTTAGGTTTCAATTAAACTGATCAAACGAACCGAAGGACCTAGGCCCCATTAGTACAACAACACCTAAGGAAATAACACATCCTTCTAAGCAGCCGAGTAATATCCTACTCCATACCCATTATATCCCTTACGACAACAACTAATTCATCCAATGATTACTTATATGCCCATAAATCATAACACACCATTATCCAAAATTTTCTTTACTCGAGTCATCCTTGATCTCAACCTCTGTAAGCCACAACTGGTTCGCCGGTATACCACAAACTGAAACTGATACGACACTTAGCCAAACAATTAACTTATCAATAGCAGACTCCCCCACTTGGTTCAAAACCATAGGTCAAAACACATAAAAACTCACAATGCCCATACTCTATTGCTACCATAATACTATGGGGGATTAAACTAAATCCTTCATAGGCTCGAGCAACACAATCATCTAGTACTTCAACTCATCTACAATCTCGCATTCACTCTCATAACAGTCATGCCCACTCTCATAAGCGATCCAAACTCAAATTGCAACACACATATTTCACTAGTAAAAGAGGGCTCCCAACAAACAACATAGGGATCACACCAACCTTAGAACACACCCCAGGAGATAATCACCTGCTTTGCCTCAAACTAACATCCCTTCATACCCTTCTACCATCATAAACATCTTGCAATCAATTAATCTTCCTGAGTATGAACTCATATCACAACATGAAATCTACTTCACTTCCCAACTAGACAACATGAAAGGATCCTTCAACACACCCACAACTCGGGGCTATGCATCAAATCACAATGGAAATCAAGCAATAGATTGTTATTTCTACCCTTAAGCAAACCCTTCTCGTCACATTCAAATCATATGAATGCATCTCACAGTCACATGATACACATCACGCAGCCATTCAGTCATCACTTTCACTAATAGGGGCACTACCGAACATATAAATCCAAAAGTACGTGCTCATACAATCAACACCTCGGTGCTCAAGCTATAGGCAAAACCCGGCCTCAATTCCTCTAAACTGGCCCAAAATCAACACATAGAAGTCACATCTCACCCCACGATTAGGGAATCACAAGCCGTCGATCAATCTACAACTCCCCGGGAAGTCTAGTACATATGTGGACACATATTCACTCTTTGAGGCCTCTCGAGAGGGAACATACTCACTACCCTCGGAGTGGGATGTAGCTCTATATGCGGCTCTATTACTTTTCTGCATCGTCCCAATTGATTGCCAAATTGCTAGGGGTAACTTGATTTGTCCTCGTCCTCTAGCCCGGGAGGACTCTGCTTTCCCTTTTTGTTTCTCACTGCCTCCTCTAGATTTGATCATTGTCTGCATATATAACTAGTTGAAAATTGTTAGCACAGGTGCTAAAAGAAGTAGTAAAGAAAATCAGATGAACAATAGACAGTGTTGTAAAAAATTGCAGAACCGCTGACAATGGATAAAGAAGCGCGACAGCAAAATGCATACCGTTGAGAGCGAAAAAAAGGGGCACGGCCACGGAGGTATGGAGATTAGACTACCCATCCTCTGATTCTATGGTCCCATTGAGCGCAAAAAATTGGGCACAGCCACGGAAGTTGCACCACTGTTCGCGGAATGACAACCGCGGTCGTGGGCCCACATTGTTACTTCTTTGAACATGAGTACATCTGGCTGCGAGAAATGCAGCGCAACCACTTAAAGTGGGCCGCTGTTAGCGAAATTTGCCACCTCTATCCGCAGTTTTCAAAACTTCCAACTCAGTTTTTGCATAAGAACGCTAACTGCGATAATACATTCGCGGCCGCAGAATTCAAAAAATGACTGAGTTAACCTAGGGTTTCCATTTTTCATGTATTTAGCGGATATCATCTACATTATTAACCCCACTAGGTATTCATTAATCAATCCTAACCATTTAAACCTAATTTAATTACACTAATGAGCCCTAAGTTAAAATTGAAAGAAAAAGAGGAAGAAGAAGCGAAAACTAACGAATAAAAGAAAAACAAGAACAAATTGAATAACAATTATGAATTGAAATTACCAGTTGAGTGGTGAGTGATGGGAGTGAACTGCTAATTCATTGTGTGTGCGGACTAGGGCTTGGGTGAACAACAGAAATTTTAGCTTGAGAGTGGAGAGAGCGAAAAGGGTAAAAAGGTCTCATGACCTCCTATTTATAGAAAGCACCATGGGACCCACAAAACTCGCCTGGCGCGGCCACAGAATATCACCGCGGTCCGCACTTTTACCGAACAGAAAGGCTGCTTGTTTGAAACTACCTCTGAGAGCGGAAAATTGCACGCGATCGTGGAAAGGCACTGCTGACCGCGGAAAATACACCGCGGACGTGGATGAAACTTCAAAGAAGTCTCATTTTGGACTTCTCAAGCTCGCGTCTGCTACCAAATTACACCTCCGCAAACTGGCTAACGCTAACCGCAGAAAATGGAGCTCTTTCAGCGGTCCAACTTCAGACTGTTCCAAAATTTTTCCAGCTTAGTCCTGCACTGCATCAAACATTCCTAAACACATCTCACAACCAGTTAGTTCAAAACAAATCCTACAGTAAGAAGAAAATCAAAAAGAAGAAAAACACATGGGTTGCCTCCCAAGAAGCGTCTAATTTAACGTTGTGGTACGATGCATGTTACCATCAATCATTTGAGATGGATCATTGCCACCACGTGGTTGTCATCAAACTTGCCAAGATAGTGCTTCACTATGTGCCCATTAACTCTGAAAATTTCATTTTTATTTTTCAAATCAAGAGCACCAAATGGAGTTACAAGCACCACCTCAAAAGGTCCACTCCATTTTGATTTGAGCTTTCCTGGAAACAGTCATAACCGGGAGTTGAATAAGAGAACAAAGTCACCTTCCTTGAATTCCTTGCTACGGGCATAGTTGTCATGTAAGTACTTCATCTTGTCCTTATACAAGGACGAGCTGGATTAGGCATGAAACCAGAACTTATCAAGCTCATTGAGTTGCTTTACCCAGAGATTTGCTGCAACATCCCATTCAAGATTAACTTCTTCAAAGCCCACATGGCCTTGTGCTCTAACTTAACCGGAAGATGACAAGCTTTCCAAAATACCAATCGATAAACAATCGGTACGGAGACATACCAATCAGAGTCTTGTAAGCAGTCCTATAAGCCCACAAAGCATCATCTAGTTTCTTTGACCAGTCAGTCCTATTTGCATCGACAGTCTTTGACAATATACTCTTAATCACACCATCATTGCTAATTTTAAACAAATAAGGCTCAACCAGTAGTAGTCCAAGCTATCTCGTTTAAGCTTCTTCCTTTGGTTAGAAAAGAGCTCACATGGAATAATACCGGTCACAAGAAAGTTGGCAACATCCGCGAACCAAGGCATGCTATTCACAGATACGGAGAGGAGTTGCTCATCAGGGAATGAATCATTAATCTCGAGGCCATCACGGGGCCTCCCCTCCTCCTCCAAGCGGAATAAGTGGTCTGCCACTTGGTTTTCACTCCCTTTTCAATCAACAAACTCAAGGTCAAACTCTTGAAGTAATAGAACCCATCTTATCAACCGAGCCTTAGAATCCTTCTTTGT
Source organism: Nicotiana sylvestris (assembly GCF_000393655.2). Taxonomy (NCBI): domain Eukaryota; kingdom Viridiplantae; phylum Streptophyta; class Magnoliopsida; order Solanales; family Solanaceae; genus Nicotiana; species Nicotiana sylvestris. The sequence continues at coordinate 123,071,410 of NC_091062.1, read as the reverse complement.
CATCAAGTAACAGAGGGCTACATGATCAGTATGCACTATCACGTTGGCACCCATGAGATAAGGCCTAAACTTCTCCATTGCAAACACAATTGCTAACACTCTTTTTCCATCACCGTGTAATTTACCTGAGTATCATTCATTGTTTTGCTTGCATAGTACATTGGGTGAAACATCTTGTTTACTCTTTGACCCAATATTGCTCCTACTGCAACATCACTTGCATTACACATGCGCTCAATAGGTAAGCTCCAATTGGGTATGGTAATAATGGGGGTGGTTGTCAATTTGTACTTGAGAAGTTCAAAAGATTTCATGCATTCCTCATTAAACACGAACTTTGCATCCTTTTCCAATAATTTGCACAAAGTATTCACTACCTTAGAAAAGTCCTTGATGAAACTTCGGTAGAACCCCACATGCCCAAGGAAACTCCTTTTCCCCTAAAGTAGGAGGAGGAAGCTTTGAAATCACTTCAATCTTCGCCTTGTCCACCTCTATTTTGTTCTTTGAGATCTTATGGCCGAGGACAATGCCCTCCTCGACCATAAAGTGGCATTTTTCCCAGTTAAGCAAAAGATGTGTCTCTTCACACCAGGCTAGCACTTTGTCAAGATTCTTCAAACACTCATCAAAGGAGTCACCCCCAACACTGAAATCATCCATGAACACTTCCGAGAAGTCCTCCACCATGTCGGTAAATATAGCCATCATAGACCGCTGAAAGGTAACCGATGCATTACACAAACCGAATGGCATCCTAGAAAATGCAAAGGTGCCATACGAACACGTGAAGGTGGTTTTCTCCTGATCTTCCGGAGCAATCAAAATCTGGTTGTAACCTAAGTACCCATCCAGAAAGTAGTAGAAAGCACGACCAGCAAGTCTATCCAGCATTTGGTCAAGAAAGGGCAATGGAAAATGATCTTTACAAGTTACTTTATTCAGCTTTCGGTAGTCCATGCACGCCTTCCACCTGGTGACAGTCTTGGTGGGAATTAACTAATTTTTCTCATTGGTGACCACAGTCATATCACCCTTCTTCGGCACGCATTGCACCGGCAAAATTCAAGAACTATCTGAGATGGGGTACACAACCCCTACATCTAACCACTTGATCACCTCCCTTTTGACAACCTCTTGCATAGCCTCGTTCAACCTCTTTTGATGTTCTATGGAGGGCTTGGCATCATCTTCAAGTATAATCTTGTGCATGCAAAAAATGGGGCTTATTCCTCAAATATCAGCTAGAGTCCATCCAATTGCCTTCTTTCTTTTTTGGAGCACCTCCACTGTAGCATCTACCTGCATGTTAGTAAGACAAGAAGAAAGAATAAAAGGTAAAGATGAACTAGGGCCCAAGAATTCATACGTGAGGTATGAAGGAAAAAGCTTCAACTCCAAAATAGGAGGTTCCTCAATTGAGGGCTTTGTTGGCGGAGTCTTTCAGTTCTCAAGATCCAAAGAAAGCTTACGGGGCTCATAAGAGTAAGAGCCCATTCCATGCAAAGCATTGACACACTCCACCCGGCCCTTATCCTCATTCACATCAAGATTCAACAATACCGCTTCTAGAGGATCCTCCACATTGATCATGACACTAGTATCATCAACTATCACCTCCATGACAAGATCCACAAAATAGCACACTTCAGTACTATTCGGCTGCCTCATTGATTTGCACACATGAAAGACAACTTTTTTGTCACCCACCCGGAAGGTGAGCTCCCTTGCTTCCACATCAACCAATGCCTTCCCTGTTGCAAGGAAAGGTCTTCCAAATATTATCGACATCTCACAGTCGACTTCGCAGTCCAGAATCACAAAATCAACAAGCAAAATAAACTTGTCCACCCGGACAAGGACATCATCAATAATACCAAGCGGCCTTTCATTTTTCTATCCGCCATTTGCAAGCTCATTGAAGTAGCTCTCGGTTGACCAATACCCAAGGTTTTGAACACGGAGTAAGGCATCAAATTGATACTTGCTCCCAAGTCACACAATGGCTTTGCAAAATCCGCACTCCTAATGGTACATGGAATGGTGAAAGCGTCGCGGTCTTCAAGCTTTGGATCCATCGAGTGCACAATTGCACTTACTTGATGAGTCATTTTGATGGTCTCACAATCTATAGATCTCTTTTAGTCACCAAGTCTTTGATAAACTTGGCGTAACCCAACATTTCCTCAAGAGCTTCCACAAAAGGGACATTGATAGACAAGTTTTTCATCATCTCAATAAATTTCTTAAATTGGTTTTCATTCTTTTTCTTCGCAAGTCTTTGAGGGTAAGGTGGAGGAGGACTTGGCAAGGGAGCCTTAGCCTTGGGCACTACCGTTTCTGGTATGTTTATTACGTGTTCCCTAGACGGGTTCACGTCATTTTGAGTCTCCACCTCATTATCGAGAATATCAATTCTCACTTCAGTATTCAAATTATCTTCACTCACTTGCGCATCAACTATTGGAACATCATCATCTTACACTTCAACCTCATCACTCACAACTTCCTTTTGCTTGGAGGTATTCACTTCACCACCTTTACCGCTTCTTGTGATTACCGCCATTGCATGCCCGGTATTGTTCCCACCCTTCGGGTTTTCTACCGTATCACTAGGTAGAGCCTCCTTAGGGCGAGTATTCAAAGATTGCAAAATCTAGCCAAGTTGAACCTCCAAGTTTCGGATTGATGTATTATAGGATGCCAACTAGGCATCAGAGTCGACATTCTTTTTCATCATTTGTTCAAACATCATCTCGATCCTTCCCATCTCATTGTTTGACGAGCTAGGACCTTGGGATGGAAATGGAGGTGGGTTGTTTGGTTGTTGATACATCGGAGGTCTTTAAAAGCTTTGCCCCCCATTTCCTTGATTTCTATTATTCCAACCCCCTTAGTTGTTGTTTCCTCCCCAATTGTTGTTGTTACCACTCCAGTTGCCCTGGTTGTTCTGATTGCCCCAATTTTGGTTGTTGCTCCCCCAGTTACTATTTCCCTATTGGTTTTGATTTCCCCAGTTTCTGTCACGATCCCTAACCCAGACCCGGTCGTGATGGCGCCTCTCGTGAAGACAAAGCCAGCCGACACATTTCCAATTCAATTTTTAAGCAATTACACAATGAGCATATAGTCTTAAACATGATATAAATCCATAAGTAAGTAGTGACAATACAGAACAATTTGCGGAATACAACCCAACACAGCCCGATACCGGGGTGTCACTATTCATGAGCATCTAACAATACACTACAAGTCTGAAATGCCTACTAAACCTTTACAGAACAACTGATAAAGAGATGGAAATGAGGTAAAGGGGGAGAAACACGGGTCTCCGAATGCTAAGCAGCTACCTTATGGACTCCAAAGTCTGTCGGGAGTTCTCAACTTGCACTAGCAGGATCAGCAACGCCTGAATCTGCACATGGGGTGCAGGGAGTAAAGTGAGTACTCCAACTTAGTGAGTAATAATCATAAGTAAAAGACTGAGAGATATGAAAACACGTAAGGCACATTATATGCTATAATGAAGCAGTAAAACTAGTAGAAATAGTGAACCAGTGAAGAGATGAAAAATCATTAAAGTTCAGTTTAAACTTCATGAAATACCTTTTCAACAATTAAATAGGTAATGCCAGACAAATAAGAAAGATAGACACATAACGGTTCGCCCCTCGGGCACAATGCCAACAAATCTGCCCTCGGGTAATATCTCAGAACAATACCAGCCTCTCGGGCTATATCTCATATTACAATGGGTACCCACGCTCACTGGAGGTGTGCAGACTCCTAGATGGGTCCCTTACGGCCCAAGAGCAATATCAAGCCATCTCATAGTATCATACTAGGTCTTCGGCCTGATATTAACAAGCTACCTCGTGGCGTACATATCTCAGGCCCTTGCCCTCGTAATCAAAATCAGGTGTTTCCGTACAAGATAGGCCCTCGGCCTTACTCAGTCAGAATGTCACAACCACTCGAGCAACAGTAAAACATAGTGCTCAGCCCAAAATATCATTTAAAATATCACTTAAGTTAAAGAAGAGTAAACATGGCTGATTTATGAAAAAACGTAGAATATAGCATGACTGAGTTCAAGTATAAAGTCAAACAGTGAGGAAATATCAATAAAAATCCCCTAAGGGTTCAAATAATTGGCACGAAGCCCAAATATGGCATTCAGCCCAAAACAAAATGATAGCAAATAGTTTTCAGTAAAATACGCGGTAAAACAGTCATTCGGGACGGACTAAGTCACCATCCCCAATAGTGCACGACCCCACACTAGTCATCTAGCGTGTGCATCACCTCAATATAGCACAACGATGTGCAACCCTGGGTTTCATACCCTCAGGACATCATTTACAATCATTACTCACCTCGATCCGGTCAAATCTCTAGCCCGCGATGCCTTTGCCCCTCGAATCGGCCTCCACTCGCGTCGAATCTATCCAAAATCAGAATCACGATGTCAAAATATGCTAAGGAAACGAAGCCCAAGCGAAAATAATCAATTTACAACTTAAATTCCGAAATTACCACAACCCAACCCTCGAGCCCACGTCTCGAAATTCGATAAAATTCACATCAATAGATTCCGCATCTCCCCACGAGTTCATACATATCAAAAATACCAAAATACGATCACAAATGGTCCCTCACATCCTCAAGTCTAAGTCTCCAATACCAAGCCCTAGTTTCCCCAATTTTTAACCCTTAATTCCATTAATTATAGCTCTAATCCGTGAAATAATACCATAGGAACGAGTTTTAGGTCCAAAACCCTTACCTCAATAAAGTTCTCTTGAAATTCTTCTTCAAAAATCGTCCAAAAAGCTCCAAAGCCGACTTAAAAATGGTGGAATAGCTTAAAAATCGCGAAGGAAATAATTTATATATTCTGACCCTGGCATTTTCGCATCTGTGGTCAATCCACCGCATCCGCGGTACCGCTTTTGCGGTCCAAGAGCCACTTTTGCGGTTTTCACTTATCCTCCAGCTTTCCGTATCTGCAATGCACAAGCCGCACCTGCGCTATCGCAAGTGCGGTTCACCAACTGCTTCTGTGGTTTCTGTCTCCCTCACTTTCTTCCTCTTCTGCGGCCTTCCCCCTCACATCTGCGGCATCGCACCTGCGGTCCCCAATCCGCAGGTGCAGAAATACCAGAAGCATAAAATCTGCAGCTTCTACAAAAATTCCAAACTATCCGTCAACCATCCGGAACCACATTGAAGCCTCCGGGACCTCAACCAAAAGCACAAACATATCCCATAACCTTATTGAAACTTATACCAATCTTCAAAACACCTCAAGAAACATTGGATCAACCAAAACACATCGGATTCAAGTCTAAGTTTCCAAATTCTTTCGAATTACGCTTTTGATAAAAAAACCAACCAAACCGCGTCCGAATGACCTGACATTTTGCACACGCATCCCAAATGACACAACGGAACTACTACAACTCTCGGAATTCAATTCTGACCCATATATAAAAATCTCACCTATCAACCGAAAAACGCCAAAAATCCATTTTCGCCAATTCAAGCCTAAATCTACTCTAGACCTTCAAAACTCATTCCGATCACGCTCCTAAGTCCCAAATCACCTCCCGAAGCTATCTGAACCCTCAGAACTCACATCCAATCCCTCTAACACATAAGTCAACATCAGGTTGACATTTCCATTTAAGCTTCCTTTAAAGAGACTAATTATCTCAAACCTTACCAAATCCTTTCCAAACCCGAGCCAGCCAACCCGATCACATCTAGAACCGATAGACAAAGCAATAAGAAGTATAAATGGGGAAAACGGAGCAGTAACTCATGAGACGACTGGCCGGGTCGTCACATCCTACCCAACGTAAACAAACGTTCATCCTCGAACGAGTCAAGAAACATACCTGAAGCGTCAAACAAGTGAGGATATCTGCTCCGCATCTCCCGATCGGTCTCCCATGTTGCCTCCTCCACGGGCCGACCTCTCCACTGCACTTTCAGTGAAGCTATATCCTTTGACCTCAACTTTTAAACCTGACGCTCCAAAATAGCTGTTGGCTCCACATCATAAGTCAAATCACTATCCAATTGAACAGTGCTGAAATCCAAAACATGAGACGGATCCCCAATATACTTTTGGAGCATAGAGACATGAAATATCGGATGCACACTCGACAAGATGGGTGGCAAAGCAAGCTCATAAACTACCTCCCTAATCCTCCGAAGCACCTTAAAAGGCCCAATGAACCGAGGACTCAATTTACCTTTCTTCCCAAATCTCATGACACCCTTCATGGGTGAAACCTTTAACAAAACCTTCTCACCAACCATGTAGGACACATCTTGAACCTTCCTGTCAGCATAACGCTTCTGCCTCGACTGCGCGGTATGAAGCCTCTCCTGAATCACCTTCACCTTTTCTAACACATCCTGCACCAAGTCTGTCCCCAATAGCCTAGCCTCACCCGACTCGAACCAACCAATTGGAGATCTACAATACCTCCCATACAAAGCCTCATATGGAGCCATCTGAATACTCGACTGGTAGCTGTTGTTATAAGAAAACTCTACAAGTAGTAGAAACTGATCCCATGACCCTTCGAAACCAATGACACAAGCACGCAACATGTCCTCCAATATCTAAATAGTGCGCTCGGACTGCCCGTCCGTCTGAGGGTGAAAAGTTGTGCTCAACTCAACCTGAGTACCCAACTCCCGCTGCACAGATCTCCAAAACTACGAGGTAAACTAAGTGCCCCTATCTGAAATGATGGAAACTGGGACACCATGCAAACAAACAATCACCCGGATATAGATCTCTGCCAACTGCTCTGAAAAATTGATAGTACGCACAGGAATGAAGTGCGCGGACATGGTCAGCCGATCCACAATCACCCAAACAGCATCGAACTTCTTCAAAATCCGTGGAATTCCAACTACAAAGCCCATAGTGATCCGCTCCCACTTCCACTCTGGAATATCCATCCTCTAAAGCAAACCACCCGGTCTCTGATGCTCATGTTTCACCTGCTGACAATTGAGACGCGAAGCTACAAATCCTAAAATGTCTTTCTTTATTCTCCTCCACCAATAATGCTGCCTCAAATCCTAATACATCTTTGCAGCACCCGGATGAATGGAATACCGCAAGCTATGGGCCTCCTACATAATCAAATCCCGAAGCCCATCCATATTGGGCACACATATCCGGCCCTGCATCCTCAACCCCCTATCATCACCGATGGTCATATCTCTAGCATCATCATGCTGAACTCTGTCCTTAAGGACAAACAAATGCGTATCATCATACTGGCGCTCTTTGATGCGATCATATAAAAAAGAATGAGAAACCACACAAGCCAATACCCGACTGGGCTCCGAAATATCTAACCTCACGAACCGATTGGCCAAGGCCTGAACATCAACTGCAAGAGGTCTCTCCCAAACTGGAATATATGTCAAACTCCCCATACTCACCGACTTTTGGCTCAAAGCATAGGCCACAACATTTGCCTTTCCCGGATGGTACAATATAATGATATCATAATCCTTTAGCAACTCCAACCATCTCCGATGCCTCAAATTAAGATCCTTCTGCTTGAACAAGTGCTGGAGGCTACGATGATCAGTATACACCTCACAAGACACACCATACAAGTAATTCCTCCAAATCTTCAACGCATGCACAGTGGTAGCCAACTCCAAATCATGAACGGGGTAGTTCTTCTCATGGGGCTTCAACTAACGAGAAGCATAAGCAATAACTCTACCCTCCTGCATCAATACACAACCAATACCAACTCTCGAAGCATCACAATACACGGTATATGAACTTGAAGCTGATGGCAAAACTAACACTGGAGTTGTGTTCAAAGTTGTTTTGAGCTTCTGAAAGTTCTCCTCACACTCGTCCGACCATAAAAATGAAGCACCCATCTGAGTCAACTTGGAAAAGAGTGATGCAATAGATGAGAATCCCTGAATAAACTGGCGATAATAGTCTGCCAAACCAAGAAAGCTGTGAATCTCTGTGGCTAAGGACGGTATATGCCAACTCTGAACCGCCTCTATCTTTTTTGGATCAACCTGAATACCCTCGTTGGACACCATGTGTCCCAAGAAAGCCACTGAACTGAGCCAAAACTCACACTTGGAGAATTTTTCATAAAGCTTCTCCTCCCTCAATCCCTGCAACACAACTCTCAAATGCTCCGCGTGCTCCTCCTAACTATGCAAATACACCAGAATATTATCAATGAAGACTATAACAAACGAGTACAGATAAGTCTAAACACACTGTTCATCAAATGCATGAACGCTTCTAGGGCATTAGTCAGCCCAAAAGACATCACCAAGAACTCATAATGACCATATCGGGTCCTGAAAGCCATCTTAAGAATATCTGAGTCCCTGATCTTCAACAGGTGATAACCTGAACGGAGATCAATCTTGGAGAACACTCTCGCTCCCTGAAGCTGGTCGAATAAATCAACAATGTGAGGCAAAGGATACTTGTTCTTAACTATTACTTTGTTCAATTGCCTATAATCAATGCACATCCTTATAGTGCCATCCTTCTTCTTTACAAATAGAACCTGCACACCCTAAGGTGACACACTAGGCTGAATGAACCCCTTATCAAGGAGTTCCTAAAGCTGCTCCTTTAACTCTTTCAACTCCGCTGGTGCCATACGATATGGCGGAATAGAAATGGGCTGAGTACCCGGCACCAGGTTAATACCAAAATCAATATCCCTGTTCGGTGGCATGCCCGACAGGTCTACAGGAAACACATCGGGAAAATCCCTCACAACTGGAACGGAATCAATACTGGGAGTCTCTACACCGACATCCCTCACAAAGGCTAGATATGAAAGACAACCCTTCCCAACCATACATTGGGCTTTCAAGAATGAGACCACCCGACTGGGAACATAATCAGTTAAGCCTCGCCACTCGATCCGTGGCACACCCGGTATAGCCAAGGTCACTATCTTAGCATGACAGTCCAGAATAGCACGACACGAAGATAACCAATCCATGACCAAAATGACATCAAAATCCACCATACACAATAATAAAAGATCCACTCGAGTTTCCAGACCCCCAATAGTCACCACACACGACTGGTACACACGGTCTACAATAACAGTATCACCCACTGGGGTAGATACATGAACAAGTGAAACAAAAGACTCACAGGGCGTACCCAAATAACAAGCAAAGTATGATGATACATAAGAAAAGGTGGAGCTGGGATTAAATAATACAGAGGCATCTCTGTGGCAGACTGAAACAATAACTGTAATGACAACATCGAAAGCAATAGCATCAGGTCTAGCTAGAAGTGCATAGAAACGGGCATGGCCGCCACCTGATCGACCTCCCCCTCTAGGACGACCCCTAGTTGACTGACCTCCACCCCTAGCTGACTGGGTGGGTGATGATGAAGTAACTGGCACTAAAGCCGATAACTGACCCCTCTGCTGAGATGAACCCGCAAGAAAACGAGGACACTGCCTCCACATATGACCTATCTCTCCACACTTATAAAAACTCCCAGGTGCTGGAGAAGGGGACTCAAGGGAACCCCTCGCACCAGAATGACTAACTGATGCACCTGGCATAGAAGAGACCTGAACTGATGGAGCACGGGATGAACTCTAAGATGGAAGGGCACTAAGTGATGACTGGCCCTGATGAGAACTGTGAGAACCATGACCCAATGATGCCCTACGATAACCTGGGCGAGCTAGCTGAGCATGCCTGAATGGGCGGCCTCTGCCGTGCTGAAACTAACCTTCCGAAGAAGTACCACTATAACTACCAGATCCTCGAGGACTCTTGACCTCCCTCTCCTCTCGCTCCTGGCGACGAACAGACTCAATCTCATGGGCAATATCCACAACCTCCTCGAAAGTAGCACCAGTCACCCTCTCCCTGGTCATAAGAATATAAAGCTGATAAGTGAGGCCATCAACAAACCTCCTAATCCTCTCTCTATCTGTCGGAACCAATGAAATAGCATGGCAAGCTAACCCGGAGAACCTCATCTCATACTGCATCATAATCATATCTACCTGACGCAACCACTCAAACTCCCTACGCAGATCCTTACTACAAGACTACGGCGCATACTTCTCTAGAAAGAGAATGGAGAACTGCTTCCAGGTAAGGGGTGATGCACCAACAGGCCTACGCCTCTCAAAAGCCTCCCACCAAGTGAAGGCAACTTCAGAAAACTGATAAGTAATGAAAGCAATGCCACTGGTCTCCAGAATACCCGCTGTATAAAGCATCCTCTGACACTTATCCAAGAAACCCTAGGCATACTTGCCCTCTGCACCACTGAAGTTCGGAGCCTGAAGTCTACCAAACCCCTCCAACCTATGCTGCTCATCCTTTGGCATGGTAGGTACTACGTAGTCCTGAGTAGCTGCAACTGATTGGGTTGGATGTGCCCCCGGCGTCTGAAGTCCCTGCACGACCTGCTCAGGTGTGCGAGCGGCGGTAGTCTGAGTGCCTCCCCCGGCTTGAGAAGTAGCTTTGATTGTAGTGACTGAAACCGCCTGAGCTAGGCCAGTGCAAACTGATAGGATCTGAGCCAAGGCCTCATGAAGACCCAGAATCACAATGGGCACAGCTGGTGCTGTTGGAGTTTCCATAACTGGGACTTGATCATGAACTGGGGCGGCTGGTGGATCTGCAGGTGCTACCCTAGCTGTTGTGCGGGCCACACCTCTGCCCCTACCGTGACCACGACCGCGTCCTCGGCCTCTAGTGTCCACAACTAGTGGTACTGGTGGTCGTCCCTCCTAACTGGTAGCGCGTGTCCTCACCATCTGTGAGAGAATAGAATGACAGAAGTTTAGTACTTAGATTAACAGATTCGCATGATAAGAATTTCAAGAATATGAAGTTTTCCTAAAGCTTCTGCAGCCTCTCGAGGATAAATACAGACAGCTCTGTACTGACCCGCGAGACTCTACTAAACCTGCTCATGACTCGTGAGACCTATGCAACCTAGGCTCTGATAACAACTTGTCATGACCCCAAACCCAGACCCTGTCATGATGGCGCCTCTTGTGAGGACAAGGCCAGCCGCCACATTTCCAGTTCAATTTTTAAGCAATTACACAATGAGCATTTAGTCTTAAAGTGATATAAATCCAAAAGTAAGTAGTGACAATACAGAACAATTTGCGGAATACAACCCAACATAGCCTGATACCGGGGTGTCACTAGTCATGAGCATCTAACAATACACTACAAGTCTGAAATGCCTACTAAACTATTATAGAACAACTGATAAAGAGATAGAAATGAGGTAAAAGGGGAGAAACATGAGTCTGCAGACACCAAGAAGCTACCTTGTGGACTCTGAAGTCTGCTGGGAGCTCTTAACTCGTGCTAGCAGGATCAGCAACGCCTGAATCTACACACGGGGTATAGGGAGTAAAGTGAGTACTCCAACCCAGTGAGTAATAATCATAAATAAACGACTAAGAGATATGAAAACACATAAGGCACATTATAGTCTATAATGATGCAGTAAAACCAGTAGAAACATTGAATCAGTAAAGAAATGAAAAATCATTTAGTTTCAGTTTAAACTTCATGAAATACCTTTTCAACAATTAAACAGGTAATGATAGACAAATAAGAAAGATAGACACATAAATGTTCGCCCCTCGGGCACATTGTCAACAAATCCGCCCCTCGAGTAATATCTCAGAACAATATCAGCACCTCGGGCTAGATCTCACATCACAATGGGTATCCACGCTCACTGGGGGTGTGCAGACTCCTGGAGGGGCCCCTTATGGCCCAAGCGCAATATCAAGCAATCTTATGGCATTATTACTAGGCCCTCAACCTCATATCAAGAAGACACGTTGTGGCATACATATCTCAGGTCCTCGGTCTCATAATCAAAATCAGGTGTTTCCTCACAACATAGGCCCTCGGCCTTACTCAGTCAGAATCTCACAGCCGCTCGGGCAACAGTAAAATATAGTTCTCATCCAAAAATATCATTTCAAATATCACTTAAGTGTTAAAGTAGAGTAAACATGGCTGAGTTATGAAAAACAGTTGAATATAGCATGACTGAGTTCAAGTATAAAGTCAAAACAGTGAGGAAATTTCAATAAAAATCCCCTAAGGGTTCAAATAGTTGGCACAAAGCCAAAATATGACATTCAACCCAAAACATGATGATAGCAAATAGTTTTCAATCAAATCCATGGTAAAACAGTCATTCGGGACGGACTAAGTCACGATCCCCAACAGCGGACGACCCCACGCTCGTCATCTAGCATGTGTGTCACCTCAATATAGCACAATGATGTGCAATCCGGGGTTTCATACCCTCAGGACATCATTTACTATCATTACTCACCTCAATACGATCAAATCTCTAGCTCGCAATGCCTTTGTCCCTAAAATCGGCCTCTACTCACGTCGAATCTATCCAAAATCAGAATCATGACGTCAAAATATGCTAAGGGAACGAAGCCCAAGCAAAAATAATCAATTTACAACTTAAATTCCGAAATTACAAAAACCCGACCCTTGGGCCCACATCTCGAAATTCAATAAAATTCCCATCAATAGATTCCTCATCTCTCCACGAGTTCATACATATCAAACTTACCAAAATCCGACCACAAATGGTCCCTCAAATCCTCAAGTCTAGGTCTCCAATACCAAGCCCTAGTTTCCCCAATTTTTAACCCTTAATTCCATTAATTATAGCTCTAATCCGTGAAATAATACCATAGGAACGAGTTTTAGGTCCAAAATCCTTACCTCAATGAAGTTCCCTTGAAATCCTTCTTCAAAAATCGTCCAAAAAGCTCCAAAGCCGACTTAAAAATGGTGGAAGAGCTCAAAATCGCAAAGGAAACAATTTATATGTTCTGACCCATGCATTTTCGCATCTGCTATCAATCCACCGCATCCGCGGTACCGCTTTTGGGGCCAAGAGCCGCTTCTGCGATTTTCACTTATCCTCCAGCTTTCCGCATCCGCGATGGACCAGCCGCACCTGCACCATCACAGGTGTGATTCACCAACAATTTCTGCGGTTTCTGCCTCCCTTGCTTTCTTCTACTTCTGCGGCCTTTCCCCTCGCATCTAAGGCATCACACCTGCGGTCCCTAATCCGCAGGTGCGGAAATACCAAAAGTAGAAAATCTGCAACTTCTACAAAAATTCCAAACTCTCCGTCAACCATCCGAAACCACCCTAAGGCTCCCGAGACCTCAACTAAAAGCACAAACATATCCCATAACCTTATTCAAACTTATACAAATCTTCAAAACACCTCAAACACATCGGATCAACCGAAACACATCGGATTCAAGCCTAAGTTTCCAAAATCTTCTAAATTATGCTTTTGATCAAAAACCAAACCAAATCATGCCCGAATGACCTGAAATTTAGTACATACATCCCAAATGACACAACGGAATTATTGCAACTCTCGGAATTCCATTCCGACCACTATATCAAAATCTCACCTATCAACCGAAAAACACCAAAAATCCATTTTCGCCAATTTAAGCCTAAATATACTCCGGACCTCTAAAACTCATTCCGATCACGCTCCTAAGTCCCAAGTCACCTCCCGAAGGTATCCGAACCCTCAGAACTCACATCCGATCCCTCTAACATATAAGTCAACATCCAGTTGACTTTTCCAACTTAAGCTTTCTCAAAAGAGACTAAGTGTCTCAAACCTTACCAAATCCTTTTTGAACCCGAGCCAACCAACCCGATCACAAATACAATCGATAGACAAAGCAATAAGAAGCTGAAATGGGGAAAACAGAGCGGTAACTCATGAGACGACTAGCCGGGTCGTCACAGTTTCCTTGCGATCTCCACTGTTGTTGTTGGTTAGGAGCATTGCCCCTTTGTCCTTGGTAATTGTTCACGTACTGGACTTCTTCACTTTGCTCATCATACCCATCATCTTGGTTGAAACCACTATTACTCTGCTCATATTGATCCAGACTTCCTTGACCACTTTGTCGCCTCTTGTTGACCAACATGTTGACACCTTTCATAGCATTTACATGTCTCGGTGCTTGAACTTGCTGCAATTGAGCTTTTGCCAATTGGTTCATTGTTGTAGTTAACTCTCCTATTTCCTAGCCATGGTCGTGGAGCTATTTGTGCAGGAGAATGACGGTAGGATCACCCTGTGGCATATTATCTCGACTTTGCCAAGCTGAGGAAGTATCTGCAATCTCATACAAGATCTCACACACCTCAGAATAAGGTGTGTTCATAAAATTCCCCCCTGCTAGTTGGTTCACTACACATTAATTGGTCGTGTTAATTTCACGGTAGAATGTCTTCTCGGTCATTGCTTCGGTCATGTTATTTTTTGGACATTCTTTCACCATTGTCCGATATCTTTCCTAGATCTCATGAAGTGGTTCATTAGTTTCCTGTTTGAAGGACAAGATCTCATATCTCAATGTCTGCATATGCCCCGGTGAGAAAAACTTAGCTATAAACTTGTCCGCCAACTCATCCCACGTAATGATGGAATGGTTGGGAAGTCTTTCAAGCCAGTCTAAAGCTTTCCCTCTAAGTGAAAAAAGGAACAATCTCAATCGCAATGCATCCTCCGACACATTTATTTGTTTGCTTCCCCAGCAGGTATCCACAAAGACTTTAAGATGTTTATATGCATTCTGATGGGGAGCGCCTGCGAAGTACCCTCACTGCTCCAATAAAGTCAACATCACCTTTGTTATTTAAAAATTGCCCGCCCGGATCCGGGTGGGACAATTGCACTTGCGTATCTTTCATTTGGAAGCACCCAAGGAGCGACTCTTGGAGGAGGCGGGGGAGGGTCTGGAATATTTTTATTGGCTTGGCGGCCTATTCTTTGTCCTTGAGGTACTAGAGGCACCTCATCTTCACCAGTATCATCTACCTCTTCCCCCGGGAGAACATTTCCAAGAGGATCATTGTTTGCTATTTTGTACCTGAATCAATTGACTCACAAATGTTAGTTAAATAGAAGGAAGAAAAACAAGACACAAAACTAGTCAGATAGATAGCCAAAACCGTTTAGCTCCCCGGCAATGGCGCCAAAAAGTGATTGGCTCTAACCCTATACCATTATAGAATGGAGGGAGTGGTCGATGCAGCTTTTACCCGAAAGGATGGGATGGAATCCACAGAGAGCTAATATTAGTTTGGAATTGGGTTCCTATCTAATCTAGTTATGTGCGATATTCTTAATTGCACTTCCAATCATCCTTTGTTTTGGTTACTATTCTACTTTTAACACTAATGAAGAATGAAAATAAGCTAAGTATGATGTTTTTTTGTAAGGTTTTCTCAATTGGTAAAAAGGCACTAGGGAAGTGACTTACACCTAGGTGAGTATCTAACGGGGTCTAAAGCTTAGGGAAAACTTGTTATAATTAGGATCATGATATAACCATTGCACATAGTTACTCACTCTATTCCTCTCGGTAGTTCAACTGACTCTGCCCTAATTGGCTTTCTCAAGCCCAATTGGGTGTTCACACAATGCAAGCAAAATTGGCTCAAGTCGGGTATTACTATATCTAGGTTTAACCCTTTAATTGGGGCTATCAATCTCTTTAATTCATCCCAATTCTTTGTTAGCCTGAATTTCCTAGACTCAGTATCTCTTTCTCAAGAGGAGCCTAAATCAAAAAGGCAAAAATCAGTGTTTGCAACCACCAATTCAACAATTAAAGGATAAATCAAGCTAAATATCATTAACCCATAAACATTTAAGCCCTAAAATTGAAGACACATTAAATAACCACACTAGGGTTGGGTCACTGTCACACCTCCTTTTTTTACCACCTAAGGGGCGGATGTAAGGGAGTTTTTCCAATTAAAGTGACATTAATCGAAATGAGATTATTTTATTTAATTCAAAGTTGCCACTTGGAATAGTTTAGGGTGTCCCAAGTCACCGGTTTATTTTAAAATCCTAAATTGAGGAAAATCGACTTTATTTAAAAGTCTGCAAAACTAAAATTTCTAGGTAAAGAATTCTGTTAACCCGGGAGAAGGTGTTAGGCATTTTCGGGTTCCGTGGTTCGAGCACAGTCGCTTAACTATTAATAATTGCCCTAATTATCTGATTTACTATGTGTTTTAAACCTATTGTACATTTTTAACTTTATAACCGCTTTTAATTATTTTAACCACTTTTTAGGTTTTGTGGAATTATTTCTTGAACAAGTTACGATTGTCGTACACTTGCCGATTTGAAACACACCGTAAATCACGCTACATGAAATGCACCCACGATTCACGATATGTTTATTTTTATTATTGTTCAAAGTTGTTATGATCGGGTCACATGAAATGCACACTGAATTTGGGAAATTAAGTATCATAACTATGTCACGGGAACCGTACCCATAATCACGATGGTTTATTAATCGCGCCTAAAGCATGCTACGAATATTTATCAATTTGTTTATTTCGTATCAATTTGAAACTGTCTGTAAGGTCCAAAGGTTCATGAAATTCATTGGACGGATAAAAGATTTCACAAGTTGCCAGCAAGACCAATTGCCCGACATTTACTAATTAATGATCTTGTTTTAGGACTTATCAAAAAGGGCTAGATCTATTTTGTTGTTCCTGATACACTCTTTGTTAATTACATTCAATAATTAAGAACAAACCATTCCCCTTCATTAATGGACGAGTCTAACTACTATGGAAATCTTCAAAGCAAATGAAAAGCCAATCATATTAGTTCATAATCACACTCCTTTCGACTGAAACCAAATTTGAATAAGATGAAAAAGAAGCAATTGCAACCATAGGCACTGGAAGAACATCCACCTTCGAACATATAGAATGCTAACACAGTAAATCCATCCAAATACTCTTAGATTTAATAGATCTAAGGAATTACCGAACATTCCAAAACTGAGTAAGAGAAAACATTATCATATATAAGATAGAATTGTAGAAGATTCATCATTTATACACTACAAAGTTGTATATCGATTTCTGGCAGTGATTTAAAAATTTGATAACACAAAAAAATGATTTCAAAACTAATCATAACTAACCTTAGTAATTTGGCGAACCGGTCATTTCTTTAATGCATATATATATTTCACATCCAATTTATAGTTCTACGAAGAGTACCTTGTTATGCAAGAACTGATTTAAAGGGGCCAAATGAAGGCTAATAAAGAAAGTTGAAACTCAGCAATCCGCACAGTCCAGCAATAACAATGACCAAAATAGAGGTCCAAATTGATGAATGAAATCGACAACACAGAGGAAGCAGAAAAAACTTCAATCCCAGATGAAACTTAGTTTTTAAAACCAGGAAAAATGACTAAGATGGACTCTTTGAATCACTTGAAACAGTAATCATTTTTTTTTCGAATTGCTTTGAATGTCAAACTCAATCTCATGTTCTAATGTTTTTCTTCCTTTTGCTTTTTTGCTCCTTGATTCGCCATCTTGGGATTCTTTTAAGCGACGTCTATTCTGATCTAGAAGCACAATTAAAGCCCTAATTTTGGAATAATTGTATGGAATTTAATTAGAAGAGGTAAGAGGGGTGAAGAAGAAGAAGAAGAAGAGAGGGGGTGACGCTAGGGCTAGAAAATGGGGAAGAAGTCTGTCTCCATCTTCTATGTTCAAGATGGTCGAAAATGAAGGAGAGGGCCAAGGTCTGCACCGTTCTCTCTTTTTTATCGTAGAGGAAGGATTATCTGATGGGTTTTTCTAGGTCCCCTATTAATGTGAGGGATTAGGGTATAAAATTGAAATATGAGTAATGGGTCAATGGGTACTGGTATTGGAATTGGGCCGGGGTTTAAAATTAATTTGGGCCATTTTAGGAATTGGCCCAATTTTAAAAGAAACATGACCAAAAATATATTCTTCATATTTTTCTTTTCTTTGTTTTTTTTCTTTTTCTTTTCTTTAATGAATTAAAATCCTAAATCAATCTATTTTTGTAGAAATTAAAATTCTTTATCTATTTTTAACATTAAAACAACTAATTAACTTAAAAACTAAAGAAAAATGCTAATTTTAAAGGCTAAAATCTAAATATGGCCATTTTTTGTGATTTTTTTGCTTAATAATACAATTAACTAAATGTAACTAATTCCTATATGCAAATTGAACCTAAGATGGCATGAAATTAAAATGTGATACTTTTTTATGGTTTTTTTCTTATGATTTTTAAAATGTTAAAGATGCATGGAATGCAACTAAATAAAGCAAAACTCCTAAAATTCACTAAAATTATTTTCGATTTATTTTTAGGAGTTATTTCCATGAGGGGCAAATATTAGGTGCTCACAGCTGCCCCTCTTTACTCAAAAACATGAAAAGTTTTTGGGCAAAGATAAAGTGAGCGACTACAAGCAGTTTTTGCCCGTTTGAAACTCCATTTGGAGGCATTTTGATAAAAAGTCTGATCGAATCTTGTTTCGGAGGTTGCCTACATATTCTTGGCTATAAAGGAATCAGGTTAGTGTAGTTCTAGAAGTTTTGGTAGCTGGGACTACCGAGAAACTGTGATTTCACTACTGTTGCTGCTGTTTCTACTTGTTGATCTCCTTATTATACCAAAATGAAAAATTAAAAAGCTAAACTAACTAAGCCTTTCAGCTACGAGTTACAAGATTCTTATCTATAAACCTTCTGAAGCTTAATCTTGAGTCTTGGCTGGTTCTTCCTGCAGACTCTAATCTGAATCTTGATGCTCGTTAGCTACAACCGCTGATTCATTCTTTTCAGCTTTTCGGATCAAAGCGGGATATGCGCAGCTTGTGACTTCAATCATATCTTGAGCAGCCCGCATCTTTTCTCCGCTTCTACACTTAGAGTTCACTTCTTTTCTTACTGCTCCTTTCTTTTATTTGAATCGAGACTTCTTCTTTTGGTCGCCTCAAAACTTGTGCCTCAAGGTAAAAACCTGTTCAGGCACCAAAACAAACAAACAAACAAAATTTTCTGCCCCAGTTTATACCAGGAAAATTTCGTGAGTTATTGTAACAAGAATCTAAACTACTTCTTTATTAAAAGCAATACAATCAGGATTATGTATCCTTGGAAAAAAAGATATTAGGGAGTGAAGACCCTATATCTAAAAATGAAATCAAATGGGGATTGGAGGCCTTAAGTTGGGAAGATTACCAGGTTATGCTGGAAAAATGACCGGGTTATGCCGAAAAGGTCCTCCGGTTATGCGGGGAGGTTATTGGGTTATGCCGGAAAAGGTTCACGGGTTATGCCGGAAAGGTCCTCGGGTTATGCCGGGGAGGTCATCGGGTTATGCCGGAAAAGGTCCATGGGTTATGCTGGGGAAGGTTAATATGTTATGCCAGAAAGGTCCTCGGGTTATGCCGGGGAAGGTCATCGGGTTATGCCGGGGAAGGTTATCGGGTTATGCCGAAAAGGCCCTCAGGTTATGCTGGGGAAGGTCATCAGGTTATACCGGGAAGGTCCTCGGGTTATGTCGGGGATCAACTAGGGAGTGAGACCCTATACTAAAAAAGACTACCAGGTTATGCTGGAATCAGCTAGGGAGTGGGACCCTATGTTGGAAAAGATTACCAGGTTATGCTGGCATCAGCTAGGGAGTGGGACCCTATGTTGTAAAAGATGTAGCTAGAGATTGGAGACCCTATGCTACGATGATTTTGAATTTTTCTTCTTCTTGTTTTCATTTCATTTTTGGCATTTTTTTTATTTAAGAAAATGAATAAAATCCAGGAAAAAATTTGGAGGAGACTTCCCTTTTGGATTGATTATTGCTGAAGAGTTGTTTCTAGCCCTTGCGTAGTTTCTTTTTGGTTGCACCTGCTTCTTGCAAGGTTGCTTTTGGATTGCACCTGTTTCCTGTTTTTCTAAAAAAGAATAATTTGTCAGTTTGAAATGGTGGTTGGTTTTTTGGCCTTGATTATCTCAACCATTTTCTCTCGGCCCCTTTCATCTGCAAGTGGTTGTTTCTTGAACACCGATTGTATTTCTGACCCTGGAGAAACTCCGGCTTTTCCAGACTCTTCCATGGTGATTGGTAAGTAGGACTCACCCTTTTCGACTTTATTTTTCCTCTATTGGACTTTCTCTTCTGACTTGTTGTTTTTCTTCTTCCTTTTTTTTATTTTTTTTGTAACTTCAGAGCATTAGGGAACTTTTGGCTCCTCAAACTTTGCTGCACCGACTAGTCGCGTGGGACGTAACCTTTTCCAACTTTATTTTGCCTTCATAGCCTTTCATTTCTGGCTTCTTTATTCCAACTTCAATTTCAGAGCATTTGGGGTATCTTGGCTTTTCAAACTTTTTTCCGAGACAGTAACCCCTGTGGGACCCAACCTTTTCAACTTCATTTGCCTTTATAGGCACTTCAATTTGATTTTCTCCTTCCAAGAGTTTTGAGTTTGAAGCATCGGCCGCCATGGCCAGTCGAGGTCGACTTGATGCCCCTAACGAGTTTGGGTGCCTTTTTGCATATTAGCTTGTATCAAATGAGAACCCTGTAAATCAGTCTTGATATCCTATATTTGTCTTAGTTTTGGAAAAGAGTTAGACCGAAAGGGATTCAAAGAAAACAAACAATGGAATGGAGAATGAGTTTAAAACAAGAAGTGTCCCTTTTGGGGAAAGGAAAGAAGGACTTATCTGGAGTACATGCGGGCTTCAATGAACATGACATGCCTTTTGGACTGGATGTCGGTCCATGTAAATTCTCTGACTCTCAGAAGTTCATCACAACTTTTGCCTCAAAATCGAGAAACCTTGCCAGGACTCTGTCCATGCCGATAGTTATGAGGATCCTCTTTTCGATCACGGGCGCCCTTTGTGGGTTTTCACGAGCTGTCCTCTCTCATTTCTCTTCTCACCATCGCCTTATAACGCTCTTTGCTAGTTTTCACTAACAAGACTCTCTCATTTTCAATTTCTCTACTTACCATCGCCTTACGTTGCCCGTGTGGGGTGCCCTTTGCGGGTTTTCACGAGCTGACCTCTCTCATTTCTCTTCTCAACATTGCCTTATAGTGCTCTTTGCGAGTTTTCACCAATAAGACTCTCTCATTTTATTTCTCTCATTCTGTTATATCAGATCCAAGTAACTGTATCCTCCCATTTTGATCCTCTTTGTCGATTGATCAGAAGGACTTGAACAGGATTTTGGGTAAAAAGGATTTGGATTGAGCTACAACTTTGGAACCTTTCGGGTGAAACCATCGCCGAACCATTATAACATCTGCCCCGGTTTCACTTTTGGAGGGAATTTAGATTTTTATTTTGGTGTGACTGAACCCCAGGGAGAGGCTGCCTACGTATCCTTTCGGAATCAAGTCGAACGTAGTTTAGGGAACTTTATATTTTGATTTTCTTTTATTTTTCTATTTTGTTTTGTTTTCTCTTTCTTTTTCCTCTTTTTTTTATTTTTCATTTCATTTTCTTTTTGCCTTTTCTTCCCATTTTTTTTTGTATCTTTCTTTTTCTTCTCTTTTTTCATTTTTCATTTCATTTTTTCAATTTTTTTTCAATAACACTTTCAGATTCCAAAGAGGGTAATCAAAGAAAGGGAACCAGCTCAAAGGGTTTACAAAAGGGTTAATGGTGTTTAGGTAGCAAAAATAAAAGTATTCTTTATCCCAATTGGAACATTAATGCTATATAGAGGATTAAACATAGTACCTTTTGACTGCATCTGCATTGACAGTTATTTTAGGGAAATTTCTTTCGATGTTTCCCAGGTACAACGCTCTCTGTGGAAGTACCCTTGTTACCATGTATGGATCTTTCCAATCTGGAGCCAGTTTTCCTTTAAGATGTTCCAACTCTTTGTTTTATTTCCTTAAACTTATCTTTATTGTAATCTAATTCTTGATTCATTATTTCGAAGTCTGACAGTGTTTTAGGATCTGTGCATGAAGTCCGCAAGCATGTCATGTTATTGAACTCTGCATTTAACAAAACTACAAAGAGAAAAAGTGAAATTAAGAAAAGAGACCTTCCTAGACAATGAAATATTAATTTCATTTGATTTCTTTGTGATTTGTTTTTTTTTTAATTTTAAAGATATAAGGATTTACATTGGAAAGTAAGACAATAAAGTAAAACATCCGGATCATGCCCTGAGATAATCCGGACGTAGAAAGGATAGCAAGACTGGCTACTAAGACTCTCGTCTGATGGGGGAAATTTCATGCTTGGGGACCATTTTTTGGTTTTTCTTCTGTCTCGGCAATGGTTGCAATGGCCTTCAGTGCCGGATCAAATTCCTCATCTTCACAAATCATTCAAACTATTGGCCCAATATTGTGGGCAGGCAACAGATTGTTCATCACATCAAGAGTTTCTTCATCTTGAAAAATAATTCTTTCAGCTTCAATAAAATCTTCAACTACCCTTTTGAGGGTCTAACAGTCCTCTGTACTGTGTCCGCTCCAGAGTGGTATTCACATGTAGCATCAGCTCGGTGCAAGGGGGACTTGGGTTTTGGCCAGTTCATGGCCACTAGCTGCAATAGATCTAGCCTGATTAGCTTTTGGAACAAGCTTAAATACGATTAACCAATCGGGGTGAACTGATTCTTTTTGAAAGGCTCTCTTGGGCGAGGATTGTATTGGGGATCATTTGGTTGAGGATTATATGGAGCTTGGTAAGGATGACCATTTCTGAGAGGTAGAGGTCGGTTTTGTGGATAATGTTGTGGCCGCGTGTAAGGTTGCGCGTTCATCACCGCATAGGGAGGCAGTGCCACGGCATAAGCATCATCTTGAAGGGGATAACAGTATGGTGGGACCATATGAGGCACATATGATTGGCTGAATGACATGCGGGCCCCCTCGAGCTTGAAGCCATCATGGCTCCCTCTTCACTTCCATTGTTGTTCATCAAACCCTCCGAACCATTCTGAGCAGCCTGTGATGTGGCCTTAAAAGCAGCATGACTCAAGAATCAACCTATTTTAAAACCGTTTTCAACCATTCCCCCAATTTTGATAGCCTCAGCGTACGGCTTACCCATAGCGGACATCATGTTCTGGAAGTAGTCTACCTCTACAGCCTATAGAAAAACTGTGACCATTTCAATTTCGTTCATTAGAGGCTTTACTCTGGCAGTTTGCTCACGCCATTTGACATCATATTCGCGGAAGCTTTCCGTGGTTTTCTTTTTTAAATTGGAGAAAGTGTTTCTATCGGGAGTGATGTCCACATTATACTGGAACTTGCAGACAAAATCTCGGGCCACATCGTTCCACACGTGCCATTGGGTAATTTCTTGATCCGTATACCACTCAGAAGCAATTCTGGAGAGGCTTTCCCCAAAATAGGCCATTAGCAGCTCCTCTCTTCTACCAGCACCCATCAGGTGGTTACAATATCTTTTCAAGTGAGCGACCGGGTCTCCTTGCCTGTCGTACTTTTCAAATTTTTGCATCTTCAAGCCAGCTGGCAAGTGGACATGGGGACACATACAGAGGTTAGAGTACGAGTGACTCTTTTGGCCACTCAGACCTTGCATGTTTTTCAGGCATTGTTCCAGGCTCTTCAACTTCCGAACCATTTCCTCTAGCTTGGGATTTTCAACAACCTTTTCTTGCTCCACCGAGAGATCATATTGCAGAGGTTGAATGAAGGAGTACGGTGTCACATATGTTATTTCAGATTAAAGCTGTGGACCCTGAAAGATGATCATTGGAGGCTCAATATACGGCCGTGGTAAAGTCGGTTGTGCTCTAGTGCAGACTGGTGCTGCATAGAACAATATTGGAGGTACCCTGGAAACTGGTGCCTGGGGGCGAACCACAGAAGGCATGCCAGGAACATTGGACAACATTGGAGGGTGCTCGCATGGGATGAGCGGGTTGGGCACAAGGGCATTGGTAACCTCACCTGACCTGGGGATCAACTCAGGGAACCCAGGGAGACACAACACCCTAATCTCTTTAGCAGTTGCTGATTCTAGCTGCAGAATAGCCAATGCCGGGCTATCCTCAAGACTGATGATTGGTAGATTGCTTGCGGAGGCCATCTGTGCCTTTGGATCTTGTAAAGGAAAGGAGGCTAGATTACCAACAAAACCAACCACCTGAACAGAACCTGGCTAATTTGCACACCCAACAACCTTGTTAGTTTTGAGACATTTAGCAACTAGGAAATCGCATATTGGGACGCAATGCATCTAGACAGTTAAACGTTTCTACTATGTGTTTGAACGAGTTGCATGTTTTATCCCGGCCTTAATTAACCCCTTCAGTATGTACCTCTTTTCTTCATTTCTGCCTCTCTTTAATCGCTTTTGATTTTTTTTTTATTTCGTTTCTATCACTCTTTATTTTTTGGCACTCTTTTTTTTTGTCACTCTTTTATTTTTTGTCGCTCTCTTTTTTTCCTTTTTTTCTTTTCTTTTTTTTTCACTCAATTTTTCTTTGTATTTTTTAGTTCATTTTTCACTTATATTAATTTTATGGATATGATAGAATCCGATAGAGATTGACTACGTATCATGACGCCGCATGAATCAGATCTTGCGTAGATCGGGAAGATCGAAAATAAAGTAAATAAGCTAACTCTTTTTTTTGTTTACTTTTATAAAACTTAGACCATGAAAGCTTTAAGAAAAAGAAAAATATATTTTTTTTTTGAATTTTTTTTGTTGGAATTTTCAAAAGAAATTCTTTAAAAGAAGAAAAGAAATATTTTTTTTTGAATTTTTGATTTTTATTGTTTTTTGAAATAAAGACTTCTAAAAATTCATTTGCTTTTGATTTGAACTTCGGGGAAATTGAAAATTAAAAAGAAAATATTTTTGTTGAATTTTCATTCGTTTTCTCTTTTTCTAAAGAGGAAAGAAAATATTTTTTGGATTTTGGATGTTGCCTCTTAAATTCAAAGGAGGGACATTTAAGAAAATATTTTGGATTTCTGAGTTTTTTGTTTTCAAATTTACAAAAGTACTTCTAAAGAAAATAGAAAATTTTTTTGGAATTCAATTTTTAATTTTTTTTTAAACAAAGACTTTTAAAAAGGAAACGAATTTTTTTGTTTTATTTATTTATTTGATTTTTTTGTTTTGAATTTTTGGGAAAAGACTTCTTAAAAAGGTAGAAAAATATTTTTTTTTTTTTTTGAATTTAGATTTGACTTGTGGATTTTCGAAAGGACTTTTCAGAAAACATTTTGGATTTCTGAGTTTCTCTTCTTCTTTTTTTCTCTCTTTTTTAATTTACGAAAATACTTTTAATGAAACGCGAAAATATTTTTGGACTTTTATTTCTCAATTTTTAATGGACATTTACAAAAGAAAGACTTCTAAAGAAGAAAAGAATATTTCTAGATTTTTGTTTCTTATTTTGTTTTTTTGGATTTTTGGGAAAAATACTTCAAAATGAAGGAAGCCCGTATTTTGGATTTTGATTTGATTTTTTTTTATTTGTTTTTTTATTTTATTTTTCCATATGAAAGACTTAAAGAAAGAAACTACTTTTTTTTGAGTTTAAAAAAAATTCTTTTTGTTTTGCATTTTCTAAGGAAAGATTTCTAAAAAAGGAACTAAAAGAAAATAGTTTTTTGGATTTTTGAAAATTAGGGTAGGAACCGATGAGGCTTGCCTACATATCTCACATCCGGTGAGAATCAAACCCGAGTAGTTCAGTCGGTTTTGATGGAACAAGGGAACATGGCACTTGAAGATTTTGGGCTCATTTTGAAATGACATTGTCTTTTTCTTTTTTCTTTTTTTCATAATTTCGTCAGAGTTTCGAAATTTTTCAAATATTTGGGTTTTCAAAACCTGGTGAATTTACTTTTTTTTTTTTTTTGGCAAACCGCTAGGCAAGCGCCTAGGGCTAGTTTTTTATATAACAAAATTAAAAATCAAAATACAATGTCATGATATCCTACAAAATGAAAGGAATAAAATTTAAACTTAACAAATAGCCTATTATCAAAATTGTGCATTTGAATTCTTGATTTTGCCCAACTTTCTTGTTGGTGTATGCTTGTGCAAACCCTCCTAATCCACCAGATGTTGGTCCTATTGAGTGCACCTTGAGCTTTACCTTCCAAAGTCTGATGTTAAATAAACTGTCCATCCCACTGAGATATGCTCCTCTTCGAGCAAGTTCTTCAGTAAACTTGCCCAAGAGTGTTGTTAGTGCATCATATTCTTCTTATCGAAGCATAGAGCCGGAATCCTATGATATGCGATATCCCAGAAACGATGCAGTCGTGCATCCAGTATGACCACATTTCTTTCAAGTCACGCTCATCCCATGCGTATGCCATGCTTTCATCTCCCATGCGTATGCCATGCTTTCCTAGCTCACTCTGTTTTTTTTTATTATTTTCTTTTCCTATTCTAGAAGCCGGTCAACATGCAAGCCAAAACAAACAGATGTGCAGGTAGCACGTAGGATGCATTAGGAT
This sequence comes from Nicotiana sylvestris, assembly GCF_000393655.2. Lineage (NCBI taxonomy): Eukaryota > Viridiplantae > Streptophyta > Magnoliopsida > Solanales > Solanaceae > Nicotiana > Nicotiana sylvestris. Next base: position 123,044,969 of record NC_091062.1, on the reverse strand, counting down.
GGTCCTTTAATTTTTGGGAACACCTATCCTAAACGGACCCAACCCCTGTATTGAGTCCCCAAAGTCAAATGCATGTGGTGCAAACAAGCGTCCTTACTAGGGATCCGACATGAGGCTATGTTATTCTAGGTTTAAAAATTTGGGTGTATTGTTCTAGACCTAGCTTACCCGAGCAGACAACTCGAGCCGAGGGGTGGCAACGTACCGGGAATACAGAAGCTTCACCAGCTTTGCAACTTATCCGAACCTTATTCTAAAATTGGGATATGACTCTAACAAAAAAGAAGCTACACGAAGTGCACGCTTCCCAAATGATTTAGAAGACTCAGAGAGTAGAGGGTTTCGTAACAGTTTATATACAATTCAAGCAATATCAAAGCGGTAAAAAGCGACATTTAGCACATTAGGCTCAAACACGTAAAAATTAGATAATAAATAAAAGCCAAATATAATAATTATTCTAAGCTCGAATGCTTGAACCCTGAACCAGAAGCTCTGGGTTCTGATCCCCAGCAGAGTCGCCAGAGCTGTCACACCTCTTTTTTTACCACTCGAGGGGCGGATATAAGGGGGGTTTTCCAATTAAAGTGACATTAATCGAAATGAGATTAATTTATTTAATTCAGAGTCACCACTTGGAATAGTTTAGAGTGTCCCAAATCACCGGTTTATTTTAAAATCCCAAATCGAGGAAAATCGACTTTATTTAAAAGTTCGCGAAACCAGAAATTCTAGGTAAGGAGTTCTATTAACCTGGGAGAAGATGCTGGCCATTCTCGGGTTTCGTGGTTCGAGCACGGTCACTTAACTATTAATAGTTGGCCTAATTATCTGATTTACTACGTGTTTTAAACTTATTGTGCATTTTTAACTTTATAACCACTTTTAATTATTTTACCCGCCTTTTAGGATTTATGGAATTATTTCTTGAACAAGTTACGATTGTCGTACACTTGCTGTTTTGGAATACACTACAAACCACACTACATGAAATGCACCTTCGATTCGCGATATGTTTATATTTATTATTGTTCAAAGTTGTTATGACCGGGTCAGATGAAATGCACACCCGAATTTGGGAAGTTAACCATCATAACTATGTCACGGGAGTCGTACCCATAATCACGATGGTTTATTAATCGTGCCTTAAGCATGATACGGATATTTATCAATTTGTTTATTTTGTATCAATTTGAAATGGTCTGTAAGGTCCAAAGGTTCATGAAATTCATTGGACGAATTAAAAGATTTCACAAGTTGCCAGCAAAACCAATTGCCCGACATTTACTAATTAATGATCCTGTTTTAGGACTTATCAAAAAGGGCTAGATCCCTTTTGTTGTTCCTGATACACTCTTTGTTAATTACATTTAATAATTAAGAACAAACCATTCCCCTTCATTAATGGACGAGTCTAACTACTATGGAAATCTTCAAAGCAAATGAAAATCCAATCATATTAGTTCATAATCACACTTGTTTCGACTGAAACCAAATTTGAATAAGATGAAAAAGAAGCAATGGCAATTATAGGCACTGGAAGAACATCCACCTTCGAACATATAGAATGCTAGCACAGAAAATCCATCCAAATACTCTTAGATTTAACAGATCTAAGGAATTACCGAACATCCCAAAATTGAGTAAGAGAAAACAATATCAGATATAAGGTAGAATAGTAGAAGATTCATCATTTACACACTACAAAACTGTATATCGATTTCTGGCCGTGATTTACAAATTTGATAACACAAAAGAAATGATTTCAAAACTAATCATAACTAAACTCAGTAATTTGGTGAAACAGCCATTTCTTCGACACATATATATATTTCATATCCAATTTATAGTTCAGGGAAGAGTACCTGGTTATGCAAGAACTGATTTATAGGGGCCAAATGAAGGCTAATAAAGAAAGTTGAAACTCAGCAACCCGCACAGTCCAGTAGAAACAAAGACCAAAATAGAGGTCCAAATTGATGAATGAAATCGGCAACACAGATGCAGCAGAAACGACTTCAATCCCACATGAAAATCAGTTTTTAAAACTAGGAAAAATGACTAAGAAAGACTCTTTGAACCACTTGAAACAGTAATCATTTTTTCCGAATTGCTTTGAATGTCAAACTCAATCTCAAGTTCTACTGTTTTTCTTCCTTTCACTTCTTTGCTCCTTAATTCGCCATCTTGGGATTCTTCTAAGCGACATCTATTCCGATATAGAAGCACAATTAAAGCCCTAATTTGGGAATTAAATTGTATGGAATTTAATTAGAAGAGGTGAGAAGGGTGAAGAAGAAGAAGAAGAAGAAGGGAGGGGGTGACGCTAGGGCTAGAAAATGGGGAAGAAGTCTATCTCCATCTTCTTATGCTCAAGATGGTCGAAATGAAGGAGAGGGCCAAGGTCTGCGCTGTTCTCTCTTTTTGTCGTAGAGGAGGGATTATCTGATGGTTTTTTCTATGTCCCCTTTTAATGTGAGGGATTAGGGTATTAAAATGGGAAAGGAGTAATGGGTCAATGGGTATTGGTATTGGAATTGGGCTGGGGTTTAAAATTAATTTGGGTCATTTTAGGAATTGGCCCAATTTTAAAAGAAACAAGACAAAAAATATATTCTTCCTATTTTTCTTTTCTTTGTTTTTTCTTTTTCTTTTATTTAATCAACTAAAATCCTAAATCAATCTATTTTTGTAGAAATTAAAATTCTTCATCCATTTTTAATATTAAAACAACTAATTAACTTAAAAACTAAAGAAAAATACTAATTTTCAAGGCTAAAATCTATGTATGTAAAAATGACCATTTTTTGTGATTGTTTTGCTTAATAATGCAATTAACGCAATGTAACTAATTCCTAAATGCAAATTGAAACTAAGATGACATGGAATTAAAATGTGCCACGTTTTTATGGTTTTTTTCTTATGATTTTTAAAATGTTAAAGATGCATGGAATGCAACTAAATAAAGCAAAACTCCTAAAATTCACAAAAAATATTTTCGGTTTATTTTTTATGAGTTATTTCCATGCGGGAAAAAAATTAGGTGCTCACAGTCACAACCCTAGCTAATGGGTTTAGCTACTCATAATCAAAGAAGAAATCAAAGTTGAAGATAAAATATAAGCAATAAAAAGTAATTACAAGAGTAAAATATAAGATTAATTGCTAAAGATGTTTTAAAATTACTCAAAAATGTAAAAAGTGGTTGTTCACGTGCTCCACAAAACAGTAGATACCCTAAAAATCTGGAAAAAAAAACTATTTATGCACAGCTAAATTTTTCGGACAAAATTGCCCCTACAGAGATTCTGTTGAAAGTGGAAAAGAGGTCGCCTCAGCGCTTGGACTTCTGCGGCCGCGCAAAAGCAAGCGCGGACCGCGGTTCTTCTCTTCTGAACATGGTTTAAACTCTGAGTCTGCTGAGAGCGGAAAATCTACTGCCTCAGCGCTCCTCCAACCGCGACCGCGAAATATGTGCGCGGACCGCGGTCTTCAATTTGAGCTCCAAACTTAGTTCTCTGATTCTCACTTCCGCTGAGGGCGAGAATTGGATCGCAGACACGTTAGATGACATCTCTGCCGCGCAATTTCACCCCGGGTAGTGGTAACTTGTTAAGTTTCAAGAACACTCTCTGAATCCACAATCCGCTGAGAGCAGCATCCGGACCTCCTCACTGGTAGACCCTCCGCATCCGCTGTTATTTCTCGCTGTCAGTGCCCTTTGATTTTAACTTTGAACTTGTGCAGGTTTCACTCCTTTTTGAGTTGGTTATGACTTCCTTGTCTATTTTTGACCAAACACTGCAAACAAGTACAATAAGTTAGCTTTTGGGAATACTTGTACATACTTTTAATCTAAAACCCAAGCACAAAAGAGCATAAAATAGGCTAGAATCCCTAGTTATCACGCCCCTCGGGAAAAAAACTCAGTCATATACAGCCCCTCGGGCAAAAAGGATCATAAACCGCCCCTTGGACTACCTTACAATCACTCATAATCAGCCCCTCGGGCAACAACATAAATCCGAAATTGCCCCTCTGGCCACATCATATCACTCACACTAGGTACACGCGCTCAATGGGGGTGTTCAGACTCCGGAGGGGCTCCTATAGCCCAAGTGATATAACAAGCCATCCCGTGGCATATTCAATCAGTCCCTTGGCGTCACATTACAAGCCACCTCGTGGCATAATAAATTAGGCCCTCGGGCTTTCATTCACCACAAATCAGTACAACATACTGCGGCGTGCAGCCCGATCCTATAATATCCTCACAACATAGGCCCTCGGCTTCACTCAGTCAGAAACATATCAAGCCATTCGGGCTACAGTAAAACAGGATGCTCAGTCGAAATATCATTTATGCATCAAATTAGGGTAAATAAGATTGAGTTATGAAATTAGTAAAATGTAGCATGACTGAGTACAATTATTAAATCAAAATAGTGAGAAATTTCAGTAACGAAAACCCCTAAGGGTCCAAACAGTTGGCACGAGGCCTAAATATGGCATTCAACCCAAAACATAGTAATACTTTCCAAAACACAATAGTATCAAATAATTTTCAATCAAATACGCGCCATAATAGTCGTACGGGATGGACCAAGTCACAATCCTTAATGGTGCACGGCCCCATGTTCATCATCTAGCATGTGCGTCACCTCAAAATATTGAAACGATATGAAATCCGGGGTTTCATACCCTCAGGACAATATTTACAATCATTACTTGCCTCAAATCGGACAAAATTCTATACCGCGATGCCCTTGCCACTCGACTTGGTCTCAAATCATCCCGAATCTATCCAAAATCAGAATCATAGTATACTAAAGGAATGAATTTCACATGAAAATTATCAATTTAGACTAAAAATCCCAAATTTGGCTCAAACCCGGCCCCCGGGACCACGTCTCGGAATCAGATAAAAATCACAATACTAGAAAGCCTATTCACTCACGAGTCTACCCATATGAAATTCATGGAAATCCGACATCAAACGGTCATTCAAATCCCCAAAATTAACTTTCAAATTATCTTCTATTTTCCCTCAATTTTCACCTCAAATTCCCAATTTAGATGATAAAAATCAAGACACAATCATGGAATTTAACCAAAATCAAGTGAAGACACTTACCCCAATCATTTCTCTGAAAATCCCCTCTAAAATCGCCTCCTCCCGAGCTCTCTATTGAATTTTGGAATGATGAAATCAAGCTCTCGTTTTTGAATTTAACATTGCCTACCCAGATTTCCTTCTTCACGAATGCGGAATTACCCTCGCGTTCGTGAAGCACAAACTGCATCTGACCAGAAATCCCTTCTAGGCAATCGCAACATACCTCTCGCGAACGTGAAGCTTTACTGAACCTCCTCATCGCGAACGTGGTCTCACCATCGCGAATGCGTAGGCCAAATGAATGGGGTCCCAGATGCGTCTTCTCTTCTTTGCGAACGCGTTACTCATCTCGCGTCTGCGATGCACTATGCTCCTCACCATTCGCGAACGCGTCCCATACTTCGCGAACGCGTCCCATACTTCGCGAACGCGAAGATCAATTATTACTCAATCTCAAGATAATCTTCGCAAATGCGATACCTGCCTCGCTAACGCGTAAGAGGAAACCAACAACAGCAAAAACCAGCAGATCAACTAACTATCAATGGCCATAAATGATTCGTTAACCACCCGAAACTCACTCGAGGCCCTCAGGACCTCAACCAAACATACCAACACATCCCATAACATCATTGAAACTTAGTTGAACCTTCGAACCACTCAAAACAACATTAAAACACCAAATTAACCTCGGATTCAAGTTTAAGAACTTATAAACTCTCAAATTTCACAAACGATGCCGAAACCTATCAAATCACCTCCGAATGACTTAAAATTTTGCATACACATAAAAAATGACACTACAAACCTACTTCAACTTCCTAAATTCCATTTTGACCCCGTTATCAAATTTTTCATTGCCGACCAAAGTCGCCAAAATTTCCAACTTTCGCAAATCCAAGCAAAATTCTACTACGGACCTCCAAATCACATTCCGGACGCGCTCCTAAGTCCAAAATCACCTGACAGAGCTAACCAAATCATAAAAATTCATATCCGAGATCATATAATAAAAAGTCAAGACTGGGTCAAACCTTTCAAATTTAAAGTTTCAAGCTGAGAATCATTCTTCCATATCTATTCTGATTAATCTAAAAACCAAAACCGACGATCTACTTAAGTCATAATACATCATACGGGACTAGTCTTGCCCGAGAAATGGCGAGCGAAATGCAAATGTTCAAAACGACCGGTCGGGTCGTTACAGCTTACTTGGGAGAACTTGCTCCTGAGCTGGCCATGATCCTAAATTGGGTCGTGACAAAGTTAGTATCAGATCCTAAGTTATTCTTGTGACTAATGGAGCACACATCGGTAGTAGAATCTCAATTATGGTTATGTAGCCGGCCATTCCCATAATCGTGATTTTGCAAGGGCATGATAGGATGTGTCTTGTCTTTCTTTCTTATTTCTCCATACGTGTGTGGCGATTAGGGTCAAATAACTGAATTTGTCATTACTTATCCTATTTGCGTATGGCTCGGACCAATTACCCTATAATAAAATTTGGATAGAGGCCCAAACTTCAAAGACGTCGAATTTCGCCAATGGACATGCGACCATCTCCAAGCAAAGAAATGCTACATAAGTAGTATACAAGACCAGTGAAAGGTTCATTATTCCATATGGGGTGTTTTCTGATAAGATGCATAATAGAGTCCATTTCGGAAATTTATACTAGTCCACCACTACAGTGATAGAGGAGTGCTATCACAAAAAATTACTTACCTCCATGAAAAAAAATTGAGATCTTTATGGATATAATAGATAAACATGAGAAGAATGAGCAACAGAATGGGGCTCTAAAGTCCTCATCCACCTAGAAGATAATGGGGAACTAACAAAATATTCTTAATAAAGTTCTTAAAGTTGAAACTACTAAGTTTACTATTTCTGATACTTCAAAGGAACCTTAAAGGTTTTAGTAAAATACTTACCACGTTATAAGCTATAGGATATCTCATGAAGTGGTCTATGGAACAAGCAACTTTTAGACTAGAGAACATGACGAATACATGAAATGCTACCGTACTCTTAGAGATGCTAACAAGAGCAACACAACTAATTTGGGAATAAATTTCACTAAAGTGTTTATGAATCACTTCCTTCTTGACAGTTTGTGACGTGAACTTGCCTACTAGATCATTTAAGAAATTGATTTAGATGTTGGGTATACTTACATATGATACCAAACTTTCTCAGCTTGATACACAAGCAACATCTTAAGTTTAGAGGCTTGTTGAAAGGTTGGTTAATTGTTTAAACAAGATAGTAACTGCATATATGAAGACTTAAACCTATTCCGTAGCAGTTGCACTTACCATAAAGATTGAAAATATGGACATAATAGGCGGTCAAGAAGTCACATAAGAGGATCAAGATTAGAATATCTTTTAATGTGGATTTTAATATGAGTCAAAGATTTATAAATCAATAATGTTTTGTGATATTAAGCGATCCTTTTCAGGTTGTCACATCTGTGAGAAATTTATAGTAGTTAGACATGTGTTTAAAACTTTTAAGATTCAAGTTAAGAGAAGGAAACCCTAGCTAACCAAGTTGTACTTGATATGGTTGACTCTAACGTACAGATGGATATGGATTAATTATCTTCTTACCATGCTAACCTTGATTACTATGGAAAGACTATTAGGTTTGGTTAACTTTAAAAACTGGTTTTGTCCAAAAAGGGGATTATAGGTTTTAGAGACGAGCAAATTATATATTTTAAAGACTTACCGGTTATAGAAGAAAGGTTATTTGGATCTCATAGATACGGTAAGGGGCACAAGAGAAGAAACACTTAGATTGAAACAAAGTATCATAATGAGAGATTCTCTAATGTATTCCTATGGATTTACTAGGACTACCTCCAATATGAGAAATAGACTTCGGTATTGAGCTGACACCTGAAACACAAACTATTTCATATGACACCAATAGAGTTGAAAGAGCTAACTGTATAATTGAGAGACCTACTGGATATAGGTTTTATCATACTGAGTTTTACACCACGGGGTACACCAATAGTTTTTGGAAAAAGGATGAGTCTTTAAGAATGTGGTCCAACTACCAATAATTAAATAAGATAATAATACACAATAAATATCCCTTGTCTTGTATAAATAACTTCTTTAATCAGTTACAAGGAGCTATTGATCTTTAGTTTGGTTATCATCAGCTTAGAATAAGAAAGGAAGATATTTTGATGTTGCCTCTATTACTCGGTACAAACATTATGAGTTAAATATAATGTCCTTTAGATTGGCCAATGCTCCAATTGCATTGATGTATATAATGAATATGGTGTTCAAAGTTGTTTTGGAGAAAATAATTCATAGTTTTTGCTTACTATATTCTAGTATATTCTCGTACCCAGGAAGAGCACGGGAATTACTTGAAAAATATGTCAAAGACGTTGCAGGAAAATCAACTTTTTTCCAAGTTCTTCAGTTAGCTGGACTCGATGGTATTTATTGGACATATGGTATCTAAGAATGAAAAAAATGGTAGATTCTAAGAGGATAGAAATAGTTCATAAATGGACGAGATCCATTTCCCCTACAGAGATTTCTTTTTTGCTTGACAGGCTACTATAGGCATTTGTGTAGGATTTCTCTAGAATAGCACCATCACTCACCAAGTTAACATAAAAAATCGCTAAATTTCAGTGGATAGAGAAATGTACAACGGGGAAGCATGTTTGACAATCACCGTAATGTTAGCCTTATTCTAATAGGCTCTAGAGGATTCACGATGTTATGTGATACTTCAAGAGTAGGATATGTCACGACCCGGATTTCCCACAGTCGGGATCATGATGGCGCCTAACTCTTAGAATGTTAGGCAAGCAAACAGATACAGTTCTAACGCATTAATCATTAACCAAAATAATAATTAAAACTAAACAGATATGAGTTCGGAAATTTTATAACAGTTTAAAACACTAATACACGACTACCCAAAAACCTGGTGTCACAATCCACGAACTTCTAAGAGTTTCTACAAATACTAGTTTAAAAGAAATACATTTGTTCTGAAAATATAGGAAAACGGGGAAAACTAGGATATATAGAAGGGGACTCCAGGGTCTGCGAACATCGGCATATCTACCTGGTCTTCTGTTGTCTGAAGGCAGCAACCCAAACTCTGATCAGTGCGGTCTAGTACTGGGATCTTCACAGAAAGTGTAGATTGCAGTATCAGTACAACCTACCCTATGTATTGGTAAGTGGCGAGGCTAGGGCACGACAAGTAACATAAACCTATGCAGTTAAATCATATACGAGAAATAACAATAACAGAAATTAACAGATAATGACGGGAAGGGGGAAAACATTCTGAGGGGACTATGAGTATTCTGAAAATAGTACAGTACAGAAACATAGTAGATATCATGCTTTGAACCAACAAAAGTAATTACACAACAATTACGTGCACGACATCACCCTTCGTGCTTTTACTCTCGTCCTTACCATAAGAAATAACATAAACTGCACGGCATAACCCTCGTCCATTAACTCCCTCATAAACATGGCACGACATCATCCTTCGTGCATTATCAATATCGGATACGGCACGACATCACCCTTCGTACATTATCACTCACTCACAAAAATATTGCACGGCATCACCCTTCATGCTTTACATTCTTCCTCACCCAAACAACAAAAACAATAACAACCCAACAAGGGAATTATCAATAAACAACCTCGTTTCAATATTTAACTTCACAATATAAATCTCAACTTGTGTCAATACTCAACAAATATCCAATAACAGGAAAACATAATAAGACTTGTTTAACATGAAGAATAACCAGTCTAAGCATGAATAGTACGTATAAAGAAACACAATATTCACAAGTATAGGATTCACTCGTATGCTATGACTCGACAACAACGTATAGATACTCGGCACCTTACCTATACATCGTACTCAACAACTAAACATGTAGTAAATAAGACAACAACACTTAATCCCTCAAGCTAATGTTAGCCACAACACTTACCTCGATTCCACGACCAAACTCAAGACTCAAATACCGCTTTTACTTTAGATTCCACCTCTAATTCACTTGTATCTAGCCATAATTAACTCAATATCAACAATTATTGCTAAGGGAATCAACTAAAATGCATAAATTAGTTTTCCCAAACTTTCCCCCAAAAGTCAAAAACCGACTTTGGTCCCGCTTGGTCAAAACTCGAGGTTCGGACCATTACCCATTCACCCACGAGCCCAAATATATAATTAGTTTCGAAATCCGACCCCAAATCGAGGTCTAAATACCAATTATACAAAAATCCCTAATTCTACCCAAACCCCCAATTTCTATCATGAAAACTCTATATTTTTGTATGAAAATTGATGAAATGTAATGGGTAATTGAAAGAAAATGGTTTAGAATCATATACTAAAACTTTGGGGAAGAACTTGTCTCTTGAAAATTGCCACTAAGCTTTTTTGGTTTTGAAAATATGAAAGAATGGCAAATTCCCGTTTTGAGTTATGTTTTTAAAACATTGGACAGACCTTCTTCACGTTCATAGGGGGCCTGTTGCATTCGCGATGCATTGGGTCCAGAAGGGCCTTTGCGTTTGCAATGAGCTGCCCGCGTTCACGATGGTCTGTCCCCCCTGACCATCGTGTTCACGGGCCTGGGACCGTGTTCGCATAGATCGGACTCGGACTCCCAGGTATCTACCTCAACAAGTTGACCTCTCTACTGCACACAAATCGAAGGATAACTCTTCGATCTCAACTGACAAAATTGCATGTCTAAAATGGCTACCGACTCCTCCTCATAGGTCAAATCATTGTTCAGCTGGACAGTGCTGAAATCTAATACGTGGGATAGATCACCGTGATACTTTCGAAGCATGGACATATGAAACACTGGATGTACTGCTGATAAATCTGGCGGCAACTCAAGTATATAAGCCATCTCTCCCACTCGATCAAGCATTTCAAAAGGCCCACTGAACCTAGGGCTTAACTTTCCCTCTTCCCAAACCGCATCACACCCTTCATGGGTGACACCCGAAGCAATACTCTTTCTCCGACCATGAATACCACATCACGAACCTTACGGTCGGCATAACTCTTTTGCCTGGACTAAGCTGTATGGAGTCTATCATGAATGATCTTAACCTTATACAAAACATCTTGTACCAAATCCGTACCCAATAACTGAGCCTATCCCGACTCAAACCATCCTACCGGCGACTGACACCGCCTACCATATAATGCCTTATAGGGAGCATATCCTCCAAAATTTGAATAGTACGCTCGGACTATCCGTCCGTCTAAGGATGAAATGTTGTGCTCAACTCGACCCGCGTACCCAACTCACACTGACTTGCCCTCTAGAAATGTGAGGTAAACTGCGTACCTCGATCAGAAATGATAGACACGGGCACACCATGGAGACGAACGATCTCATAGACATAGATCTCTATCAACCGCTCCAAAGAATAGGAAACTGCCACAGGAATGAAATGCGGTGACTTAGTCAGCCTATCCATAATAACCCATACTGCATCAAACTTCCTCTGCGTTTGTGGGAGTCTAGCAACAAAGTCCATAGTGATACGCTCCCACTTCCACTCAGAAATCTTAATCTGCTTAAGCAAACCACCAGATCTCTAATGCTTGTACTTTACTTGCTGACAATTCAAACACTGAGATACATATGCAACAATATCCTTCTTCATCCTCCTCCACCAAAAATGCTGCCGCAAGTCCTGATACATCTTAGCGGCACCCAGATGAATAAAATATTGGGAACTGTGGGCCTCATCTAGAATCAACTCACGAAGTTCGTCCATATTAGGCACACAAATATGACCATGCATACTCAAAACTCCATCATCTCCAAATGTAACTTGCTTGGCATCTCCGTGCGGCACTATGTCCCTAAGGACAAGCAAATGAGGGTCATCATACTGCCAATCTCTGATACTCTCAAATAATGAAGACCGAGCGACTGTACAAGCTAGAACACGGTTGGGCTCCAAAACAACCAATCTCACGAACTGATTGGTCAAATCCTGAACATCCAAAGCAAGCTCTCTCTCACCGACTGGAATATACGCAAGGCTACGCATACTAGCCGACTTCCTACTCAAAGCATCGGCCACCACATTGGACTTCCCAGGATGATATAAGATGGTGATATCATAGTCTTCCAATAGCTCCAACCACCTTCGCTGCCTCAAATTGAGCTTCTTTTGCTTGAGAAAATTCTACAAACTCTTGTGATCCGTGAACACTTCACACGACATGCCATATAGATAATGCCTCCAAATCTTTAGTACGTGAACAATGGCTGCTAGCTCCAAGTCATGAACTAGATAATTCTTCTCGTGAATCTTCAACTGTCGTGAAGCATATGTAATAACCTTACCACCCTGCATCCATACCGCACCAAGTCCAATACGAGATGCATCATAATACACTGCATAGGGCCCCAAACTCGTAGGTAATACCAACACCGGTGCCGTAGTCAAAGCTGTCTTGAGCTTTTGAAAGCTCACCTCACACTCGTACAAGCACCTGAACGGGGCACCCTTATGGGTCAACCTAGTCATCGGGGCTGCTATAGATGAAAACCCCTTCACAAACCGACGGTAATAACCCGCCAAGCCCAAGAAACTCCGAATCTCTGTAGCTGATGTGGGCCTTGGCTAGTCTTTGACTGCCTCAATCTTCTTGGGATCTACCTGAATACCCTCTGCCGATATAACTTGACCCAAGAAAGCAACTGAACTCAACCAAAAGTCATATTTCAAAAACTTAGCATATAACTGACTGTCTCTTAAAGTCTGAAGAACGATCCGAAGATGCTGCTCATGCTCTTCTCGGCTGCGGGAGTAGATCAAGATATCATCAATAAAAACAATCACGAAGGAATCTAAATAGGGCTTGAACACTCGGTTCATCAAATCCATGAACGCTGCTGGGGCATTTGTCAACCCAAATGACATCACTAGAAACTCATACTGCTTGTACCGAGTCCGAAAAAGTTGTCTTATGGACATCGAATGCCTTAATCCTCAACTGATGGTAACCAGACCTCAAATCAATCTTCGAAAACACCTTGTCACCCTGAAGCTGATTAAATAAGTCATTAATCGTCTGTAATGGATGCTTGTTCTTGATGGTGACTTTGTTCAACTGTCGATAATCTATGCACATCCTTATTGATCCATCCTTTTTCTTTACAAACAATACTGGTGCACCCAAGGCGTGACACAGGCCTAATGAAGTCATTATCAAGAAAATCTTGCAGTTGCTCCTTCAATTCCTTCAACTTTGGCGGGGCCATACGGTATGGTAGAATAGAAATGGGCTAAGTACCCGGAGCCAAATCAATGTAAAAGTCAATATCCCTTACGGTGGCATCCCCGGTAGGTCTGTAGGAAATACCTATGGAAACTCACGAACAATTGGGAAGGAATCCATGGAAGGAACCTTCGCACTAGAATCATGGATATAAGCCAAATAAGTTAAACACCCCTTCTCGACCTTACGTCGAGCCTTCATATAGGAAATAACCCTGCTGGTACAATGACCATGAGTCCCTCTCCACTCCAATCGATGCAACCCCGGTAAGGCTTAGGTCATAGTCTTGGCGTGACAGTCCAGTATGACATGATAAGGTGATAGGCAATCCATCCCCAGAATAACATTGAAGTCAGCCATGTCGAGAAGTAGGAGATCTACACTAGTCTCAAGACATCCAATAATAACCACACACGAGCGATAGACACGATCTACAACAATATAATCACCCACCCTTGTAGACACATATACATGAGCACTCAAGGAATCACGAGGCACAACCAAATATGAAGCAAAGTAAGATGACACATAAGAGTATGTAGACCCTGGATCAACTAGAACTAAAGTATCTCTACTACAAACTGAAACTGTACCTGTGATAACGATATCCCATGCCTCAGCCTCGGGCATGGATGGGAAAGCATAATATCGGGACTGGGCTCCACCACTCTAAACTACATCTCTGGGGCGGCCTCCTGCTGGCTGGCCTCCACCACTAGTGGCCTGACCTCTACCTCTAATACATCGACTTCCACCTCTAGCTGTCTGGCCCCTACCTCTAGCTAGTTGAGCGGGCGGTGGGACACCCGATGCTAGAACCATGGCACGAGAACCCAAATGCTGAGAACTTCTCAATGCTCGAGGACAAAATCTAGCAATGTACCTCGGATCGCCATAAGTATAACAAGTCCTTAGCTGCTGAGATGCTGACTCTGAAACTGACCCTGACAACCTAAGTAACCACCCTGAAAACTCTAGAGTGGAGGTGAACTGATATGAGAAGGTGATGTACTGTAGGGTAGATGATTAGAATACTGCATATTAGAGCCATAGCCACTTGAAGAACCGTGAGAAGCCTGAAGTGCTGAATGAAACAGCCTGAGAGGATGGCCTCTACCAAAAGAATCCCTACCTCCAAATGAGGCACCATTGAACCTACCAGAATGACGAGGCCTCATGTCATACCCCTGAACACTCCCCTAAGCCAAAATCATCTCAACTCGCCTGGCTACATTCGTCGCATCCTAGAGAGAAATCTTGCTCCCTGTCTACTTAGCCATCTACAATCTGATAGGTTGAGTGAATCCCTCAATAAAACTCCTCACCCTCTCTTTCTCGGTGAGGAGTATAAGAAGAGAATGACGAGCCAAATCAACAAACCTAGTCTCGTACTGGGTGATAGTCATAGAACCCTACTGAAGATGCTCGAACTGCCTGTGGTAGTGCTATCTTTGAGTGACAGGAAGGAACTTCTCGAGAAATAGCTGAGAGAATTGGTCCCAAGTCAAGGAAGGTGGCCCAGCTTGTCTAGTCAACACAAAATCATTCCACCATCTCTTGGTGGACCCTATCATCTGGAATACAGCAAAGTCGAACCCATTAGTCTCTACTATCCCCATGTTCCGCAACACCTCATGGCAGTTGTCAAGATAATCCTGGGGGTCCTCAAAAGCTGCCCCACTGTAATGAACCAGAAAAAGCTTGGTGAATTTATCCAACCTCAACAAAGCCTCAGAAGACATAGATGACCCACCAGCAGCATAAGCCGCAACAACTAGCTGAGCTACTCCCGAAGGCTGAGCTGCTGGAGTGTGGAATTGAGGAGCCATCTACTCCAAAGTGTGGGTAGCGGGAGTGTGAGCTCCTCTCCCAGCCTGAGACGACTGGTGCTAAAGAGAATGTGCCACTTTGAGTTGCGCTCTCCATAAGTCCCACTAGGCTGACAAAAGAATCTTGAAGTACCGGGGTAGCGATAAACCCCTCTAGAACCTGAGTTGGCCCTGCCGTTCCCGGAACCTCATCACCAAACTCTACCTAAGGCTCCACTACTAGTGACGCTGCTTGAGTTCTAGGCTGAGCCTTGCCCCTGCCCCAGCCTCTAGAATGGCCTCGGCCTCTAGAATGGCCTCGGCCTCTTCCTCTGCCCCTCGTAGGAGCTGCCACTGAGGGCTCAGGCTACTGATCAGCTAATGAAGCAGTACGTGTTCTCTCCATCTGCGAAAGAACATAGTAGAAGTTCAATTAGCATTAAGAAATCAAATCGCACGACAGAGAAGAATAGATGTGACGTTATTCCTAAACTCTATAGCCTCTGGAGGATAAGAGTAGACGTCTCCGTACCGATCCCTCAGACTCTACTTAGCTTGTTCGTGAATTGTGAGACCTAGGCAACCTAGTGCTCTGATACCAACTTGTCACGACCCGGATTTCCCACCGTCGAGTTCATGATGATGCCTAACTCTTAGAATTCTAGGCAAGCCAACAGATACAATTCTAACAAATTAATCATTAACCAAAACAATAAGTAATAATAATTAAAACTAAACAAATACGAGTGTGGAAATTTTATAACAGTTTAAGACACTAATACATGACTACCCCAAAGACATGGTGTCACAATCCACGAACTTCTAAGAGTTTCTACAAATACAAGTTTAAAAGAAATACATCTGTTCTGGAAATAAAGGAAAATAGGAAAAACTAGGATATAAGGAAGGGGACTCCAGGGTCTGCAAACGCCAGCATATCTACCTTGGGTCTCCTGTGGATTGAAGGCAGCAACCCAAACTCTGATTAGTGCAGTTCGGTACTGGGATCTGCACAGAAAGTGCAGAGTGCAGTATCAGTACAACTGGCACCATGTACTGGTAAGTGGCGAGCCTAACCTCGGCAAAGTAGTGACGAGACTAGCGCACGACAAGTAACATAAACCTATGCAGTTAAGTCATATATGAGAAATAACAATAACAAAAATTAATAGATAATGATGGGAAGGGGGAAACATGTTGAGGGGACTACGAGTATTCTGAAAATAGTACAGTACAGAAACACAGTAAATATCATACTTTGAACCAACGAAAGTAATTACACAACAATCACGTGCACGACATCTCCCTTCACGCTTTTACTCTCGTCTTACCATAATAAACAACAGAAATAGCACGGCATTACCCTTCGTGCATTAGCAATATCGGATACGGCTCGATATCACCCTTCGTGCATTAACACTCACAGAATATGGCACGACATCACCCTTCGTGCTTTATCACTCACTCACAAAAATATTGCACGACATCACCCTTCGTGCTTTACACTCTTCCTCACCCAACAACAGAAACAATAACAACCCAACAAGGGAATCATCAATAAACAACCTCATTTCAACATTTAACTTCACAATATAAATCTCAACTTGAGTCAATACTCAACAAATATCCAATACCAGGAAAACATAATAAGACTTGTTTAACATAAAGAATAACCAGTTTAATCATGAACAATACGTATAAAGAAACACAATAGTCATAAGTAGAGCAATCACTCACATGCAATGACTCGACAACAACGTATAGATACTCGTCACCTCACCTATACGTCATACCCAATAACTAAACAAGTAGCAAATAAGACAACAACACCTAATCCCTCAAGCTAAGGTTTGCCACAATACTTACCTCGATTCCACGACCAAACTCAAGCCTCAAATACCTCTTTTCCTTTAGATTCCACCTCTAATCCACTCGTATCTAACCACAATTGTCTCAATATTAACAATAATTTCTAAGGGAATCAACTACAATGCATAAATTACTTTTTCCAAACTTTCCACGAAAAAGTCAAAAACCGACCCCGGGCCCGCTTGGTCAAAACTCGAGGTTCGGACCAAAACCCATTCACCCACGAGCCCATGAGCCCAAAAATGTAATTAGTTCTGGAATTCAACCCCTAATCGAGGTCTAAATTCCAATTATACAATAATCCCTAATTCTACCCAAACCCCCAATTTCTACCATGTAATAAATTTTTGGATGAAAATTGATGAAATGTAATGGGTAATTGAAAGAAAGTGGTTTAGAATCATATACCAACACTTTGGGGAAGAACATGTCTCTTGAAAAACGCCTCTAAGCTTCCTTGGTTTTGAAAATATGAAAGAATGGCAAATTCCCATTTTGACCTCTCTTTCTAAAACACTGGATAGGTCTTCTTCGCGTTTACGAGGGGCCTATCGCGTTCGCGATACATTGCGGCCAGAAGGCCCTTCGCATTCGCTATGAGCTATTTGCATTCGTGATGGTCTGTCCCCCCTAACCATCGCGTTCGCGGGCATGGGACCACGTTCGCGAAGAGCAACTCGATGACTTCCCCAGCCACGTCCATTGCACTATGCGTTCGTGTATGGCCGATCGCGTTTGCAAAGATCTAACCCCCAGTGTTCCGCGTTCACGACCATAGCCTCACGTTCGTGTAGATGAAAAATCCTCCCCATCCCAGCTTTCACTTCGCGTTAGCGAGAGTTGCTTCACGAACGCGAAGCACAAAATGTCAGCATACCAGATGTAGCAACACAACAGATTTTCTAAGTGTAAATCACCTCGTAGCCTATCCAAAACTCACCCGACCCTCGGGGTTCCAAATCAAACATCCACACAAGTCTAAAAACATCATACGGACTTGCTCGCATGATCAAATCGCCAAAATAACACCTAGAACTATGAATGTAGCATCAAAATCAATGAAATTCTCAAGAACGCTTAAAGTTTCTATTTTTACAACTGAGGGTCCGAATCACGTCATATAAACTTTGTTTCTCACCAAATTTCAAAGACATGACTTAAATACCATATTAAACCTGTACTGGGCTCTAAAACCAAAATACGGGCTGATACCAACAAGATCAAACATTATTCAATTTCTATAAGCCATTATATTTTTATTTTAAGAATTTTCTTCAGAAATTCATTTCTTGGGCTAGGGACCTCGGAATTCAATTCCGGGCATACGCCCAAGTCCCATAATTTACTACGGACCCTCTGGGACTATCAAATCATAGATCTGGATCCGTTTACTCAAAATTTTGACCGAAGTCAACTTAAATGAATTTTGAAGGCAAAACTTAGTATTTTTCTAAAATTGCACATAAGGGCTTTCTGAAAATGTGCCCGGACTACGCATGCAAATTGAGGAGAAAGAAAATAAGGTTTTGAAGGCCTCGGAACCCTGAATTGGGTTCTGAAATACGAGATGACCTTTTGGGTCATCACATATTAGGATATTTTCTCATGCAAAATAGTCGCGTGATAGCCTATGCTCTAAGGAAACTGAAGAATCTTAAGTCGTATTATTCCATTCATGATTTGGAGATGGACATAATGGTATTTCCTTTTAAGTTTAGAGAAACTATTTATACGAAGAAACCTATAAGATTTATACCTAGCACAAGAGCCTGAAGTACATTTAAAACCAACAAAGATATAAATATTTAGCAATGCTAATGGAGGGAACTACTAAATATATAATTGTACTTTTTGTAATGTTCGGGAAATATAAATATTATAGCTTATGCCAAAAAACAATTATGGGTGATTTGGTGCATTTAGCTCCTGTAGAGATACTTCTAAACGAAGATATGCATAGACTAGAGGGTACACGTATTCGATTCAATGTAAAAAAAAATTCAAAGACATTATTGGCTATTGGTCAAGCTCGATCTAGAGTGAATAAAGGCTAGCCAATACGAGGATGAACGATTGTTTAGTTACCGATATTAGTTTCTACCTGGTATAAGCAAGGATATGATTGTTAATAGTGAGTGCATTCTCCGACTAGGTAATTAATTATGTGTAGTAAACATATATGGGTTAAGACAAGCTATTCGTGATGGATCTCACAACTCTAGATACACTGTATCAGTATGTTAAGGCAAGCACTTGCGTCTCACAGGCCCACTAAAACAACTCAAGATTCTGAAGTGGAAATACAATAGAACAATACATTATATGACTAAATTACTCAAAGGTATGATTATATGTGGGAAAGTTGTAAATTGGCTTACCAAGTAGGCACATTTCTTGCTAGTCAAAACCTCTTATAGTGAGGTAAAATATGTATAGATATACATGAACAGAAAATTATCTGACTCAATAGAGCTCTATTGTCCATCATCTCTAATAGAGGGTCACATTCACTTCACAATTTTAAAACTTTTTCAAGAAATATTTGGTACACGAGTAGATCTTAGTACTAGTTTTATCGCACGTAAACACAAAGTCCAAATGT
Organism: Nicotiana sylvestris; assembly: GCF_000393655.2. Classification (NCBI taxonomy): domain Eukaryota; kingdom Viridiplantae; phylum Streptophyta; class Magnoliopsida; order Solanales; family Solanaceae; genus Nicotiana; species Nicotiana sylvestris. The sequence continues at coordinate 123,025,228 of NC_091062.1, read as the reverse complement.
GCTATGCAGATCTTCGAGGATATGTTGAGAGATTGTATTCTTAAGTTTGGAGGTAGTTGGGAAGCTTATCTACCTTTAGCTAAATTTGCTCACAACAATAGCTTCGAGTCTAGTATTCAGATGGCATTGTACGAAGTATTATATGGTAGAAGGTGTCGTTCTCCTATCAGAGGGTTTAAAACTGGCGAGACTAACTTATTGGGACCCGATTTAGTACAAGAAGCTATTGACAAGGTCCAATTGATTAGACTGCAATTGCTCACAGTTTAAAGCAGACAAAAATCTTATTGTCACGACCCCAAATACCCGGTCGTGATAGCGCCTATCACATTACTAGGCAACCCAACCCAAACATCGATCATAACCCTTTTCTTTTAATAAACCATTTTCTAACACGGGTTTAAATACCAAATTTTCATAATATGTGTTTAAAACAACTAACATGTGCAGAAGTCAATAAAATATAAAACAACACAGCACAAGCATCTGCTGTCAAGAGTCTAGAGCCTCTAAATATACAACAGACTGTGTAACACATCATAAGTCTAAAATGCAGAAAAGAACAAGATAGGAAGGAGGAAAGCAGGGTTGCGGACGCCGTGCAACTAGCTTACAATCTCCGACGAACTCTGGGTAAGCTGAGGACCCTCACTCTGCCGCTTGGGCACCTGGATCTGCACACAAGTTGCAGGGAGTAACGTGCGTACGCCAACTCAGTAAGCAACTAAAGTAAATAAGGTCTGAAAGCAGTGGCGAGCAGTTAAAAACATATAAAAGAGTAAACAACAGTATAACAGATCAAATTCCACAGTTTAAACCAGTTTCGTCATAAAATCATCAATTTCAATTTAACTACTTGAAATCATATACTTAGTAGTTTTTCAACAATGGATTATTTTAAAAGAAGAGTGAAATCAATGAAAGTATCATAGTTAAGCCCCTCGGGCAAGATATCACACGGAATATGGCCTCTCGGGCAGCCTCTCAGTCACTCGTGACTCAACTCTCGTCCCTCAGTACTCACTATCAGCACTCAGGCTTATTAATATCTCATAATAATAATAATCATAGTAAGCGCTGCAGCGTGCAGCGCGATCCATAGTTTATAGTCGACTACGCTCACTAGGGGTGTACAGACTCTGGAGGGGCTCATATTGCCCAAGCGTCATGTTGTTGCAGTGCACAGCCCGATCCAATATATATATCGTTGCGGCGTGCAGCCCGATCCATATAAGTATCACTGCGACGTGCAGCCCGATCCATAATTCATACATATATAAACATCCTCACCTTTAGGTTCTCCACCTCTCTCAGTCATTAACCTCACAGCCTCTCGGGCACCACAGTAGAAATTAGGGGAACTCAGCCCAAACTGTCCTCACATTTAAAAGTAGAGTGATAAAACCAGAACAATAAATAGGTAAAACATGACTGAGGATATGCTTTCAATAAGTATAGTGAGGAAAAATTAGTAAAAATGCCCCTAAGGGTCTCAACAGGTTGGCACAAGGCCCCAAACATGGCATACAACCCATAATATAGTATAGATAACTAAAGTATGAAATATCATAAGGTTCCAAGTCAAATACGCGGCTTAATAGTCACTACGGGACGGACCAAGTCACAATCCCTACTGGTGCACGCCCACACGCTCGTCAGCTAGCATGTGCGTCACCGCATTTATCAAAAGCAATTCAAATACCGGGGTTTTTACCCTCAGTACTAGATTTATAATGGTTACTTACCTCAAACCGGTGTAAATACTACTCCGCGACGCCTTTACCCCTCGAATCGGCCTCCACTCGCGTCGAATCTATCCAAAATCAGAATCACAACGTCAAAATATGCTAAGGGAATAAAGCCCAAGCGAAAATAATCAATATACGACACAAATCCCGAATTTACCAAAACTCGACCCCGAGCCCACGTCTTGGAATTTGATAAAATTCACATCAATGGATTCCTTATCTCCCCACAAGTTCATACATATCAAAAGTACCAAAATCCGACCACAATAGGTCTCTCAAATCCTCAAGTTTAGGTCTCCAACACCAAGCCCTAGTTTTGCTCAATTTTAACCCTTAAAATCCATTAATTATAGCTCAAATCCGTGAAATAATACCATAGGAACGAGTTTTAGGTCCAAAATCCTTACCTCAATGAAGTTCCCTTGAAATCCCTCTTCCAAATCGACCAAAAAGCTCCAAAGTCGACTTAGAAATGGTGAAATAGTTCAAAAATTGTGAAGGAACAATTTATACCTTCTGGCCCATCCATTTTCGCATCTGCGGCCACATACCCGCTTCTAAGGTACCGCACTTGCGGCCAAAGAACCGCTTCGGCGGTTTTCACTAACTCTGCCCTAATCCGCATCTGCGATGCATCAGCCGCACCTGCGCTTTCGCAGGTGCAGTCCACTAACCGCTTCTGCAGTTTCCTGCCTCCCTAGCTTCATTCCGCTTATGCGGCTCCCTTCTTGCATTTGCAAGATCGCACCTGCAGTCCCTAATCTGCAGGTGTGGAAATACCAGAAGCAACAAAATCTGCAGCTTCAACAAAATCTCAAACTCCACGTCAACCATCCGAAATCACCCCGAGGCCCCCGGGACCTCAACCAAAAGCACGAACATATCCCAAAACCTTATTCCAACTTATACCAATCTTCAAAATACCTCGAACAACACCAAATCAACCAAAACACATCGGATTCAAGCCTAAGTTTCCAAAAATCTTCTAAATTCCGCTTTTGATCAAAAACTCAACCAAACCACGTCCGAATGACCTGAAATTTTGCACACTAAATGACATAACGGAACTACTACAACTCTCAGACTTCCATTCTGACCCCGATATCAAAATTCCACCTATCAATCGGAAATCGCCAAAAATCTAATTTCGCCAATTCAAGCCTAAATCCACTCCGGACCTCCAAAACTCATTCTGATCATGCTCTTATGTCCCAAATCACCTCCCGAAGCTATCCGAACCATCGGAACTCACATCTGAGCCCTCTAACTTATAAGTCAACATCCGATTGACTTTTCCAACCTAAGCTCCCTCAAAAAAGACTAAGTGTCTCAAACCTTACCAAATCCTTTCTGAACCAAGCCAATCAACCCAATCACATATAGAATCGATAGACAAAGCAATAAGAAGCAGAAATGGGGGAAATAGGATGGTAACTCATGAGACGACTGGCCGGGTCGTCACATCCTCCCCATCTTAAACAAACGTTCGTCCTCGAACAAGTCAAGAAACATACCTGAAGCCTCAAACAGGTGAGGATATCTGATTCGCATCTCCCGCTCGGTCTCCCAGGTAGCCTCCTCTACGGGCCGACCTCTCCATTGCACTTTTAATGAAGCTATATCCTTTGACCTCAACTTTCGAACCTAACGACCCAAAATAGCTACTGGCTCCATATCATAAGTCAAATCATCATCCAATTGAACCGTGCTAAAGTCCAAAACATGAGACGGATCCCTAATATACTTTCGGAGCAGAGAAACATGAAATACTGGATGCACACTCGATAAGCTAGGTGGCAAAGTAAGCTCATAAGCCACCCTCCGAAGCACTTCAAAAGGCCCAATGAACCGTGGACTCAATTTACCTTTCTTCCCAAATCTCATGACACCCTTCATGGGTGAAACCTTCAACAGAACCTTCTCGCCAACCATGCAGGACACATTCCGAACCTTCCTGTCAGCGTAACTCTTCTGTCTCGACTACGTTGTACGAAGCCTCTCTGGAATCACTTTCACCTTGTGTAAAGTATCCTGCACCAAGTTTGTCTCCAATAGCCTAGCCTCGCCCAGCTCAAACCAACCAACTAGAGATCTATACCGTCTCTCATATAAAGCCTCATACAGATCCATCTGAATACTCGACTAGTAGCTGTTGTTATAAGAAAACTCTATGAGTGGTAGAAACTGATATCATGACCCTCCAAAATTAATAACAAGCACGCAACATGTCCTCCAATATCTGAATAGTGCGCTCGGACTGACCGTTTGTCTGAGGGTGAAAAGTTGCGCTCAACTCAACCTGAGTACCCAACTCTCGCTGCACAGACCTCCAAACCTGCGAAGTAAACTGAGTGCCCCTATCTGAAATAATGGAAACTAGGACACCGTGCAAACGAACAATCTCCCGGATATAGACCACCACCAACCGCTCTGAAGAATAGGTAGTACACAAAGGAATGAAGTGTGCGGACTTGGTCAGCCGATCCACAATCACCTAAATAGCATCAAACTTCCTCAAAGTCCGTGGAAGTCCAACTACAAAGTCCATAGTGATCCTCTCCCACTTCCACTCGGGAATATCCATCCGCTGAAGTAAGCCACCCGGTCTCTGATGCTCATATTTCACATGCTGGCAATTGAGACAACGAGCTACAAATCCCACAATGTCTTTCTTCATTCTCCTCCACTAATAATGCTTCCTCAAATCCTGATACATCTTGCGGCACCCGGATAGATGGAATACCGTGAGTTGTGGGCCTCCTCCAGAATCAACTCCCAAAGCCCATCTACATTAGGAACAAAAATCCGGCCCTGCATCCTCAGCAGCCCATCATCACCAATAGTCACATCTCTGGCATCATCATGCTGAACTCTGTCCTTAAGGACAAGCAAATGCGGATCATCATACTAGCACTCTCTGATGCGATCATATAAGGAAGACCGATAAACCATGCAAGCCAATACCCGACTGGGCTCCGAAACATCTAACCTCACGAACCGATTGGCAAAGGCCTGAACATCAACTGCAAAAGGTCTCTCCCCAACTGGAATATACACCAAACTCCCCATACACACCGCCTTTCGGCTTAAAGCATCAGCCACCACATTGGCCTTCCCCAGATGGTACAGAATAGTAATATCATAATCCTTTAGCAACTCCAACCATCTCCGTTGCCTCAAATTAAGATCCTTCTGCTTGAACAAGTGCTGGAGGCTACGATGATCGGTAAACACCTCACAAGACACACCATACAAGTAATGCCTCTAAATCTTCAATGCGTGAACTGTGGCAGCCAACTCCAAATCATGAATGGGGTAGTTCTTCTTATGGGGCTGCAACTGTAAGAAGAAAAATCAATAACTCTACCCTCCTTCATCAACACACAACCAATACCAACTCGCAAAGCATCACAATACACGGTATATGAACCAGAAGCTGATGGCAAAACTACCACTAGAGTTGTGGTCAAGGCTGTTTTTAGTTTCTGAAAGCTCTCCTCACACTCATCCGACCACACAAATGGAGCACCCTTCTGAGTCAACTTGGTCAAGGGCGATGCGATAGCTTAGAATCCCTGAACAAACTGTCAATAATAGCCTGCCAAACCAAGAAAGTTGCGAATCTCTGTGGTTGAGGACAATCTGGGCCAACTCTGAACCACCTCTATCTTCTTCGAATCAACCTGAATACCCTCACTAGATACCACGTCCCCAAGAAAGCCACTGAACTGAGCCAAAACTCACACTTGGAGAATTTTGCATAAAGCTTCTCCTCCCTCAATCTCTGCAATATAGCTCTTAAATGCTCTGCATGCTCCTCCCGACTACATGAATACACCAGAATATCATCAATAAAGACTATGATAAACGAGTTGAGATAAGGCTGGAACACGCTGTTTATCAAGTGCATGAACGCTGCTGGGGAATTGGTCAGCCCAAAAGACATCACCAAGAACTCATAATGATTATATCGAGTCCTAAAAATTGTCTTAAGAATATCCGAGTCCCTGATCTTCAACTGGTGATAACCCAAATGAAGATCAAACTTGGAGAACACTCTCCCTCCCTAAAGCTGGTCTAATACATCATTAATGCGAGGCAAATGATACTTGTTCTTAATTGTTACTTTGTTGAATTGCTTATAATCAATGCACATCCCCATAGTGTCGTCCTTCTTCTTCACAAATAGAACCAGCGCACCCTAAACTGACACTCTAGGCCGAATGAACCCCTTATCGAGGAGTTCCTGAAGCTGCTCCTTTAACTCCTTCAGCTACGCTGGTGCCATACGCTATGTCGGAATAGAAATGGGCTGAGTGCCCGACACCAGGTCAATACCAAAATCAATATCCTTGTCCGGTGGCATGCCCGACATATTTGCAGGAAACACATCGGAAAAATCCCTCACAACTAGAACAGAATCAATACTGGGAGTCTCAGCTCCGACATCCCTCACAAAGGCTAGATACGAAAGACATCCCTTCCCAACCATACGCTAGGACTACAAGATTGAGATCACTCTACTGGGAACATAGTCAGTCAAACCTCGCCACTCGACCTATGGCACACCCGGTATAGCCAATGTGACTATCTTGGCATGACAGTCCAGAATAGCACTGTCACACCCCAAACTTGGGAGGCGCGACCGGCGCTCAATCGAGTGAACCCAACTGAGAAAGCCCTATCAAACACTTTCTACCCAACTCAATACGATAAAGGAAACCATGTTTTTGTTTATTTAGACAATAGGAAAGGTTGTAAATTCAACATTGATAGTTCATTTTATATCACAACCTTAAACCGTAGTTAAGTTTCCAAGGTTCCATCCAATTACAATCTAGAGAAACAAGAGTTTAGATTTATAACATAGTTCATAGACCCCTCAAACACCCGTTCAAAACCCACACAAACGTCTACAGAGCCTCTAAGGATACAAAAGACAATTATGACAACGCCGGCAACAAGGCCCCGGCTATACCTCAAAAGTGGATATCTACAACAAAAGATGTACAACATAACCCCTTGAAGGAGAAAGAGGCTCACCAAAGCTTTGAGAAGAGGATACTCTGCTATGCGCGATCGCCACTATCCGTTATGGAGCCACCTATATTCATTTAAAAATGTAGCGCCGCCGGCAAAAGGGGCATTAGACCATGGAATAGTACTAGTATGTATAACTAAATAACATTTTATTAGAAAGAACTATCATACAAGAACAAGGAAATCACAAGAGACAATCGAAAGCTTTTAACCAAACACCACATCACAAATACAAGAATCATATAATCTTTCGCATAATTTCCATAGCTTTAGTTTGGGGCACTTCATACTGTCCATCATCACTCACATTACCACCGCTTTCTAGAGCGGAGTCCGATCACGACCCGATCGGCTAGGTTGCCTCATTTGAGACATGTACTTCAATCACAATCTTATTCTTCCTTTCCGAAATTCAATATCAGCACAATACCACTATGTGTGCGGCATGGCGTAAGATCACGGCCCGATTGGCTAGGCCGCCATACCGAGGCGTTGTTCCTTTCTCATTAATCATCTCGTTTCAATCTTTTATTTCACATATATCAATTCATAGGCACTTAGGGCCACAATTATCATATCATTTCTAGTTTCAATGTTAACCTTGCAATTTGGGACCACAAGCACATACAAAAGCTATTCAAGTTGTAAGCATAGGTAATATTTCACATAGTTGGCATAACAATCTCAGTTTTAATCTTGACGTGAAGTCTAGGCATTTTACTACATGGTTCATATTCTTCGCACATCTTTAAATATCTTGAATAGTACATTACACACATTGAGGCACACCTTTCATGTGTGTGTATATATATATATATATATATAAACCAATTCATGTGAAGTAACAATCAATACATCAATCAAGTTTTCAGTCTTACCACATTTGCACATACACTAACGGAGCTCAATTTATAATAAGAAGGGGTTTTAGCCATACATACCTCAACAGAGCTTTCTTTAAATTCTTACAAAAATTCCGGGACTCTTAGCAACTTCAATCTATTTTATGAAAATTACAAATTGAACCAAGAATTAGAGACATGATTAAGATTCTAGCTCATTTGAGCACATTATCAAGCACTAGGTGTGCATTGTGATTATAGGACCCTTTTGTGAGAGATTTTCATTATCTTACACCCCAATTGCTATCTTTTTTTAGTTCACAACCTCCACATACCCTATTATCTTTTATGCATGCAAGAAAATCCATTTTTATACCCATGAACCCCCAAGCTAATTACTCACTCTAGTGTGAATTTCGAAACCAAAGGCTAAGGCTCAAGTTCTTACTTCTTGGGGTGAAGGTCTAGCAGCTTTACTTGATAATCTTCAAGGGTTTAGGCTAGGATTGAATGGGGACTTGATGAAGATCACCCTCTCTCTCTAGAACTCTCTCACTTTATTTGCAGTAAAATAACATAAAAGGGGTCTAATGGAGTATTTTTAATGGGATGGGGTCGGGTTTTAAAAGTTAGAAAATAGGAGCCCCGACGAAATCTGCAATCGCATAATGGACATGCGGCCCGCAAAAGGGAACACAAAAATGGCCCCAAAAACCTAAACAAACTGTCCGGGTATGCGACAGAAATGTGGTCCGCATACCTATTCTGCGGTCGCATAATGCACCACAGAACTGCCCCTTACAAAAATTCCAAGGGGATTATGTGATGACTATGCGGCCCGCATACTGATTATGCGATCGCATAATTGGCCGCATAGTTGACCTCAAATTAACCAACAAATTGTCTGACTCTGTGGCGACTATGTGGTCTGCATAGCTATTATGCGATCGCATAATGGATTGCAGAAATGCACTTTTATGAAAAATAGTATTCCTTAACTTTTTAATGCACAGATCGATCAAAAGGGTCCGAACCGCTGTTTACAAATTTCTAACACATATTCCTAATTTGGTATTACGAGCTTTCGAGTTTTTGAGTAGAAATTTCACGGGGCCTTACATCCTCCCCCACTTAAGATCATTCGTCCTCGAATGAGGATCAAGGTTCACTCATCAGCAATCTTTATGCAACCTCAACCTTTCACAACATGAAACATATCAACAACCCCAATGGCTAACTCCCTAAATTTTCAAAAATTTCTCTAGAGTTTCCTTTGTATCTAGGCCTATCCGCCTGTCAGAGAGCCCCCGAAACATATCCTAATAGCATATACACATTCCATAGACAGAACCTAACTTGTACAACACTAACCATGGCCGCATATGCAACATATAACCAAAACAGGACAGTTTTACACAGATCCAATCAAAAGATAAGAATACATAGAAACCAAATGCATATAAGCTATAACATGACTATTCAAACAAATGTGGTTACTTCCTTCTCATTTCTTCCTCTTCTTCCCAATTGGCTTCCTCAACCTGCTGGTTCCGCCATAACACTTTTATGGAGGAAATTTCCTTATTTCTCAATTTCCGGACTTGCCTGTCACGAACGGCAACTGGACCTTCTTCATATGATAGTTCCTCATTAACCTCAATAGTTTCAACTGGCACAATAGTGGACGGATCTCCCACTACCTTCCTCAACATAGACACATGGAAGACCGGGTGTACCAATGACATCTCGGGTGGCAGCTCGAGCTTGTATGCTACCTGACCAATCCTCTGAATGATTTTGTACAGTCCAACATACCTCGGACTCAATTTTCTTTTCTTTTCAAACCGCATGATACCCTTTATGGGGGAAACTTTCAAAAATACCCGATCATCATCTTTGAACTCCAAAATCTCTGCGACGAACGTCCGAATAAGAATTTTGGCGACTCTGAGCAGTTTTCAACCTTTCTTTAATAATCTTGACTTTCTCCATGGCCTGATGCATGAGGTCTGGACCTATCAATTCCGCTTCTCCAACCTCGAACCACCCAATGGGAGAATTTTACAAATTTCTAATACATATTCCTAATTGATACTACGAGCTTTCGAGTTTTTGAGTAGAAATTTCACGGGGCCTTACAAGCATGACACGGAGATAGCCAATCCATGCCCAAAATGATATCGAAATCCACATACACAATAATAAAAGATCCACCCGAGTCTCCAGACCCCCAATAATCACCACACACAATCAGTATACACGGTCTACAACAACAGTATCGCCCACTGAAATAGATACATGAATAGGTGAAACAAGAGACTCAGGGGGCGTATCCAAATATCGGGAAAAGTATGATGACACAAAAGAAAAGGTGGTTTGTTATATCCATGCTGGGAAAAAAGAAGAAGATTTCTCGGAGAGTTGGGCCTTCTAGATTTTTCTTTTCTAAACATTTTATAAAATTCTTTTAATAAGCTGAAATTATGTTCCGTGTTAATTACATATTTATCCCGTCTCAACAATTACAAACAAAAGTTAAAGAGGATGATGTATGGGATGAAGTCGTCAGACGTTACTTATATATTCCTTAGCTTTTCCATTGAAAGAATTAGCCTAACTTTCATGACAAGATATATTATTAGGAATTAATCTTGAAGTTTGGAATATGAGTACATTGTTCAAGTGATTAGCCAACTAATAAAAAGCGACTAGCTCACTAAATTTCCAACAAATCCTATTATTCTCAAGGCCAAATCTCATACTAATTCAAACAAGGTAATGCAAGTACATTAAAATATTATTTTATGTAAATAAATGATTGGAGAGAATCTTGAGTAGTTAGAACCCTACCAAATTCTTTACAGGCTATAAACTTTCCACCAATAATGCCCAAATAACAAACAAAGAAAAAATGAATACCATAATTTAGGATGTCTTATTTAAGCCAAGCATAATCTTAAACTAGCTAGTAGCCGACGAGTGGAATAGTCCATAATCAATTAATCTCGTTATTAGCATAGTTCGACCGGGCAGGTTCCATAATGAAATCACAATTAAACAATTTACATTGAACAGTCTTCAACCACAACAATTGTATCAATATAGTTATAAAATGAAATGGCCCTGCCACACTTGAAAAATGTACGCATTATCTTAATTTTGCCAGAGCAGAGTTAATTATCTGCTAGAAAATGGCAAAATACATATTTTATCGATCGACATTGTCCCCAAATCCCTCTTACACATCTATTAAAGACGGAAATAATATTACACACCAAAATTTTTAAGGGTGTGTTAATTACACACCACTTCAGTGTTTGACCACATCTGCTTAAAAATTGCTATTACCCGCGTCAATCAGCGTCTGACACATGTCATAAATCGTTAAAGAAAACCCTGCCCCACCCCCACTCCTCATGTTTCCAAATAAAAAAATACAGAAAAAACCCCACCCCCTCTTCATCTCCTAACCCCATCATCTTCTCCACCACCACCATACTACCACTAACCCTTCCATTGAAAGCACCTTCTTCCCCAACTATAGATTCAACATCTAAGTAAATTTTTATTCAACAATAATAACGAATTTAAACTAATTTTCTAGGTCATGGAATACCAAAATCAACAAGATCTGATTAAATTTTCAAGCTTTTTCAAAAAGTCAATAATGGTGATTCTTTAATTTGTAAAGAAAATAGTTAAAAAGGGGGGAAAAACTTAATTTCAGATGAATTTTATATTTTTCACGTGCCTCTTTTATGTGTAATACACATGTGTGACACATGGCAAAAGAAATGTGTAATTGACACACTTTAAAAGGTTTTGGTATGTAATACTATTCCCATGTTTAATATATGTGTAAGAGAGATTTGAGTACAATGTCGATGGGTAAAGTATGTATTTTGCCGCTAGAAAATAGATATTTTAATTTCCTCATCTCAGAAACCAAATTAAATGAGGTACTAAAGATCATGTCAGTCAATACTCCTAAAAGTTTATTATTCCACGCCCTAAGGATGGCCATAAATCAAACGGACAAATCATATGACCATCTGGTGGAACTACTAGTTGTTTTATCTCTGTTTCCTAAACTGAGAATCCATCGGAAGCAATATTTTTATTTTTATAAAATAGGGGTAAGATTTGCGTATATATTACTGAATTTTTGTGGTCAGTATACATAAACTATTCACGGTTATACACATATTATACATAAATTTTATATATATATATATATATATATATATATATATATATTGACTATTTTTAGTTTAACCACTTGGGTAAGCGGCTATTTATCACTTTGTCATAAATTATATATGCTGTCTCCGGACTCTATTTATGAAAATACATTGAATTTTTGTTGTTGTTGTTTTTGTTGTTTCTCCTTGATTAAGGACTTCAGTTTTTCTTCCTTTTTCAGTTTCATTACAGTTCTTCATTTTCAAAATGTCTACCCCGGAGTTTGATCATAACTTAACAGTTAACTCTGTGAATCACTACTAGAGTTTGATCATAACTTAACAGTTAACTCTGTGAATCACTACTCTTTGTGGATTATATTTACAGAGACTATAAGCAACAATGCTGTCTCTGAGCAAAAGAATAAAAGGAAAAAAAAGAAATGCACCATTTAAGTGGGACTTGGAATACATAATAATTTGAAGATTTAACTTAAATAGCCGCTTACCCAATTGGTTAAACTAAAAATAGTCAATATATATATATATATATATATATATATATATATATATATATATATATATATAAAGAAAATTTATGTATAATATGTGTATAACCGTGAATAATTTATGTAGACTGACCGGAAAAAATAAATAGAGAATTTGCCGGCTATTTGTCATGTAAAGATCCCATAATTTTGACTCTTTTGGAATTTTCACTATTGCATTCTGTCCACATATTACATATACTCTATATAAAGAAAAGAAAAAAAGGGAATAACCCATGATTTAATAACTTTGATTAGACTTTAGATATTAATTAATTACAATGACATTACATTTAAGTCACTTTGTCATTCTATCATTCTATGCATACCATTATGTTTTTAATACTATCAGGTTCATATTATCTTCCTTAGGTATCTCCTTAGTCATTCTACACATCATTATTTTGTCTAAATTATCTTTTATCTCTCCTTTAGATATTTTAGTTAATTAAATAACACTCCACTAATTGAAGCAGTAATGATAGATTTGAATTATTTTGAAATAAATTGATAGTTTGTCAAAATGATTAATACTTGGGATAGGAGGGAGTATCGATTTACAAATTCATTCTTGTTTTCTTTTATATGTTTTTTTTTTCTTTTTATTGCTTTTGCTTGGAGGCTGTTGAGAGGAAGGTTGACCAATTTGTACATTTTATTAATATACTGCACCGGAAAGTAGGGCCGTGCATACTTTGATAAATATCGAATTATAGTATCGAAATCGAAAATTTTAATATTTGTTATTCGACATTTCGATATTTGATATGATATTTGGTTAATTTTTTATTTTTTGAAAAAAATTTTGATATTAGATATGATATTCGGTATTTAAAAATAAAATGCTGAAGTACGATACCGCACCGAAATATATACTAAGTTACACAATATACATGTGACTGATGAAACATAACTATTAAAGTTATAAAATTTTCTTTCTCTTATTTTTATAGTTTTCTTTAACCTTTACCACATTTTCACCCACTATATTTGTCTTTTCCCCTTATATTTGGTTGCCTACTTACGTTTCAACCTTTCTCCCCTCTAGGTTTAATATTTTTAGTTTTCATAATTTTTTTACTATATTATAATATTTTTATTTTTGTATTTTTGAATACCTTATTTAAGGATATTACAGTCTATAATTTTATGCATTAGTTAATATTCAAGCCGATCAAATTGAATTTACCAAATCGAATAAATCAAAATTAAAAGGAGAAAAGTCAAATAATACCAAATTTAATTAGAAATAATATTGGTATAGTACTTTAAGAAATCCAATATAGAAAATAACGAACTGAAATGTACCGTATCGACCGAGGAAGATACATACCAGAAGCCGGGCGACCAATAGAAGTATGACGCGTTGAATAAGCCTCAGCTATATATTTTGAAGACAGCACAACAGACAATTACTCCATCTGTTCCAGTTTATGTGAACATATTTCCTTTTTGGTCCGTTCCAAAAAGAATGAACCCTTTCTAAATTTGGTAACAATTTAGCTTAAAGTTACAACTCTACCCTTAATGAGAAGCTTTTATAACCACACAAATATTCTGGGCCCCATTTGGACTTGTTTAGGACCACAAATTTTAAAAGTCTTCATTTTTTTCTTAAACTCCGTGCCCAATTAAACAAGTTCACGTAAATTGAAACGGAGGGAGTAGTTTTCTCGGTACTTTTCCTGTTTCCACGTAGAACAGGTCCACGGCAACTCGGCAAGGTCTATATATTTTACATGCATTACAGGTACGTGACAAGCCTCGGCTTTACCAATCATAAATTGTCAATACCTTCTTAATAATAATTAATGTTAAAGATAAGAAGTAGTTGCGGGACAGAAAAAAAAGGATAAAGAAAAGAATAGATACAGTAACGTGAACAGAGATGTTCAATACTAAAATGAACTATTTGTCTTTTGGACAGTACCTTTTTGGCATAAAATTTTGCCGAAGAAAGCAAGAGGGATAGATAGCAAGAGAATTAACTGCTCTTCTATTATGCAACGACATATATATTAATTTCCCATCCTCCCTATCGCTTAGCCAAGAGGAGGAAGTAAAGCATTAAATTTTAAAAACACAAAATGGAAGAAAAATAAAGGAGAAGGCTAAAAATGAATATTCATATAACACATAGTTGAGGATGATTGTACTCTTCTAATTCTGAAGAAAGTCGAAAGAATAACAAATTTTCTTGAACGTGGGCAAGTTGTCCTGGAACAAAGGAATGAAAACGTCAATACTTCCGTCTCCGATGAACGACGGGAGAAGAAACATCATGCCTTCTGTTGGGAAATAAGAAGGCATGAACATGTACGGACAACCAGTTCCAAAGTCTAGGTCGTAAAATGGAAATCTTAACCAGCTGTCAACTTCTAAATTAGGGCATAATATGTGCTTGTTCATGTCCGCTGTAGGGACAAGATCTTCGTCCTCCTTCAGTACTTTATGATTAGCAAAGTCAATGAATGATCTGAAATAGTTGTTGTTTACCTTCATAACGGCGTCATGAATAAGCTTTGTTGCATAGGGAAGAGGCTCTCTTAAAAGGTCCTTCACTTTTGCAGTTGGAAATGCCCAAAGGACTAAGTTTCCAAAATACTCATTAGGTATTCTGGGGTTCAACCTCATTCGACCATTGACGGAGATTCTTATATGAGTGGTCTCAAAGCCACTTAGACCACGAGCTTTAGTTATGGCTCTCCATAAATGTGCAACAAGGCTTTCGAATGTGCTATAAGGTTTATTGTTGCCATTCATGGAAGAAGCCTTAGCCTTGATCTTGGCAAGAAACTCTACTGTGAAATGGACTTTGTGCACCACTATATCTTCCGTTACATGATGAGTTTCATTGAGCGAATTCTCCTTTTTAACAAACTTTGACATGAACTCTGCCCCCTTATGCTCATACTCAATGAGAGGAGGGTTTCGAGGGTTGAAAATTGTACGATCATGCAAAGGAAGTGGATTGATGTCAAGCCCTCGACAGGCTTGACCCCATGCAACCAAGAAGTTGCTGGTGGAATGGCCATCCGCCACCGTATGGTGGGCGGTGAAGCCGACCACCAACGAGCCACAAGTGAATCTTGTGACTTGAACTTGAACTAATTCCACCACATTATTCAAGCTAGGATGTAGTTTGAGCAAAGAAGCCGAAGGCTTAAACGGTATTACTTTATCAAGGGTGCTATCCGATGATGCCTCGACGAATTTAACGCCTTCATCATTGAGTAAAATCACTGGATTGCCATGTTCGTCTTTTCCTAATCTCCCTGCCCATTCTCGGTAAACTGCTATGGCTTTTTGAAGTCCCAATTTAATGGCGGCATTTGGTGGGGTAGGAGGGCGATAGGCATAGATGACAGCAATTTGGGCTTCGTAGGTGACCTTATCAAATACACTAAGGGGAATGTAGCTTTTAGTAGAAGGAGGGATGTCTTCATAGAAAGGCTTAATGATTCTTGAACTTTCTACTTTGACCTTCATGATTTTTAAATTTTTTGATTTGGCAAAGTGGAAAGAAAAGAGAAGAGATATAGAAGAGGAGAATGGAGGTTGTTTAGCTCGAGTTATGATAAAGGCATAACTTAGGTTTTTATAAGTATTATGCACATGTCCAGTCTTACAATATAATTGGCTAGTAAGACATGTTTGTCTTATAGAGAGAAAAATATTAAAGTTGACAACAAAAACTAGTTAGGAAAAAAAGAAGGCCAAAAAAAAAGAAGGGAGAAACAGGCCATGGGGCCTATCATTCAATTAGGGAGAGGTGCTTAGTTGTCTTATTAGCTAGCTAGCTCTTGAAGATGCTTCATAGCCAAATTTAATATTATTACTTTTAAAAATTTAAAATTTCAGAAATGGGCTTGACTTTAATCAAATTGGTGTTAATATGTAATTAATCACATCTTGCCAACGTTGCAACTGCATGCTGTGATAATGTGATACCAACAACCTTCTTGTTAATTGTGCAACCCATTGACTTCTTCACAATTTTAAATGATACTCCCTTCAATCATTTTACCTTTGGCACACGATCATTAAGAAAATACAAATTCTTAGAGAAAAAAAGATGTATTTATTAAATTAATCTTAATTAATTATTATCTTAACATATTGGAATATGTAAATAAGGGTAAATTTTAAAAAAATAAAATTAATTTCTTCCTGATTATGTAAATGAATACTTATTTTGTATTAAAATAAAAAGATAAAATAGTCACTTATTTTGAACCGAAAGGAGTAATGAATTTGGACGCATATCCATCTTTCCTGATCACAAAAGGATCAGGTCTTCTTCATTCTGTTTTCCTAAATGAAATATATTTAGGATAAAAAGTTTTTGGACCTTGGCAAATGTCAATATGACATCTTAAAAATACTAATACCGTGTGCTGATCATGGGTATTAAAACGTAGTATGTGATTGGGATATAGTCGACAATGATTACAGTTTGTGTTCTAAAAGGTAACATGGGTTTACTTTTGTTTCTTTAATTTATCTTTTGGGATATACGGTAAATTCTCACTTGACTTCAAGCCTAAACCGACAACTGGTTATCTCAATTTTTAATGGCGGCTAGTATTGTGGTGAAGGCAGAATCGCACATTTGTAAGCTAAGGATTTAACAGTTTAATTTGAAAACTGAGATTTTATTAATTTATATAACTTTGTCCAAGAACGCTAGAAGACATTTTCGACCAGTTTGCATTTCAACAGTTTTCGACAAACTTTCAAAGGCATTTCATACACGAAATCGCTGAACATGACTTCATATACTAGTTCTTTACCTTATCAAATTTGTCGAGAAGATTACTAAGAACTGAGATGAAATGTCACGACCCAAGTTCTCCCTCCGTGAATCATCGTGACGGCACCTAGTCTCTATGACTAGGTAAGCCTAACGAATTGCGGAAGAAGAAAAACAACAGAATAAAACTAGACAAAACTGTAGAAAATATCAAAAGGAAGCGTTTAAGATGTCGCTCGGCATATACAATACAACTCTCAAACTGAAACTACATTTTCCAAAACCCGAAATCTCACGAAATCACAAGCTATTAAATAACTACAAGAGCTTAACTCCAGAATGTCTCAGCAAAAGTAAATACAGAAGGGATGATATTATAAGGGAGAATGGAAAGGGACTCCTCGGTCTGCGGACGCGGCAGATATACCTCGAAATCTCTGGAGAATCACCTCGCCTCAAGGGTAGTAGGGCTGAGTCGAAGTACTTGGATCTGCACATGAAATATATGCGCAGAAAGGGCATGAGTACACCACAGCAGTACTCAGTAAGTACCAAGCCTAACCTCGGTCGAATAGTGACGAGGAAGGTCACGGCCCTACAGAGTTCAAATGAAAAAAACAAAGTGTAACAGTATAGGATAAGACAGTATAGTTAAGTGCAACAGTAAGAAGTAACACATGATAGGAAGAACAATAACAACTATAACAGAGACAAAATAATCACAGAAAGAAATACAGCTGAACACAGAGATAACAACCGGGGATCTCCCAGGATACCGTCCTGTAGTCCCAAATATAAATATCCAGTGGATCTCCCGGGTGTCGTCCCGTAGTCCAACTCATAATGCACATGGATCTCCTGGAATACCGATCCGTAGTCCCAAATGTAAATATTCAGTACTGGGGGAATCTACCGGGTGCTGTCCCGTAGTTCCAATATAAAATACAGGGGGATCTCCCGAAATGCCGATCTGTAGTCCCAAAGTAAACATGCAGGGGGATCTCCCGGGATACCGTCACGTAGTCCCAAAGTAAACACACAGCAACAACACGAAGAATACACAATTCAATTCAAGTTTCATACCAAGGTAAAACAGGTATTTCTAACCTAACATGCTACACATAATCCAAATAAGGCAGTTTGAGCAAGTAATGCAATTAAGTCAATTAGACATACTTCTATAAGCTAACAGCGGGATTAAATTGCAAATAGTATAAACATGAAAGGAAACACAATTAAAGTTACTTAATAAAAACAGAATTTTCAACAATTAGCACAAGTACGCACTCGTCACCTCACGTACAAAGCATTCAAATATCAACAATACCAATCCTAAGGGGAGTTCCCCCTCACAAGGTTAGGCAAGCCACTTACCTCGAACCGGCTCAAAATCAACCTGAAACCACGCTCTTGCCACGAGTACTCAACTCCAAATGGTCCAAATTTATTCAAATCAATTGTATAATGTAAATATACCTTCAAGTAACTGATTCCACTAATTAATTCTAAGCTAATACGCGAAATTAGGAAAAATAACCAAAATGCCCCCCGAGCCCACATCTCGGAATCGGGTAAAATTTATAAACTCAGAAACCCTTACACTCTCACGAGTTCATTCATACCAAAAGTACCAAAATCGAACTTCAAATAGTCCCTCATATCCCCACTCAAAGCTCTCCAATTAATCAAGCCCTTACCCTCAATTTACCACTGATTTTCCTTCAAATTTCATGCTTAAAATGATAAAAATCACCACAATAATGAGCTTAGGAATCAAGGACCTTACCTCAATGAATCCCTCTGAAAATCTCCCATGAAATGGCTCCCAAAAGCTTCTTCTAGTTGAAAATATATGAAAATAACCCAAATTTGCGAATGAAATCTTTTTATACTTTCTGACCTAGGTTTTCCACACCTGCGGCCATTTCCCGCTTCTGCGGTCTAACCACCGTACCTGCGGTTTTCACTTAAAGGTCTGGGACAATACCTGCGGTCACTCTCTCTCGCAGTTGCGCCATTGCAGATGCGTCCAAATGTCCGTTTTTGCAGCTCTGCCTGACTCACCTCTTGGTCGCTTCTGTGGCTTGCTTCCGCATCTGCAGTAGTCACACCTGCGGCCTCCCAACCACAGATGCGGTTATGATAGCAACCATAAAACTTCAGCTGCCAAACTCAACTCCAAACTTTTCGTTAACTATCCGAAATCATCCCAAGGTCCCCGGAACCTCAACCAAAAGTACGAACAAGTCATATACCACTATCCAAACTTATACCAATCATCAAAACGCCTAAAACAACATCGAAACATCGAATTAACCATGGATTCAAGCTTAATAACTCCAAAAACTCTCAAATTATGCTTTCGATCAAAAAGTCTATCAAATCTCGTCTGAATGACCTGAAATTTTGCACACACGCCACAATCAACACTACAGAGCTACTCCAACTTCCGGAATTCCATTCTAAACCTTAGATCAAAATCTCACAATCGAACCGTAAACTTCAAAAATTCAACTTTCGGCATTTCAAGCCTAAATAAGCTACGGGCCTCCAAAACACAATCCGAACACACCCCTAAGCTCGAAATCACCCAACGGAGCTAACGGAACCAACAGAGTTCTATTCCAAGGCCGTCTTCACACTGCTCCGACTATGGTCCAAATTCTAAAATTTACTCTCATTTAGGAACTAAGTGTCCTAAAACTCTCCGAAACTCCAAATAAATCCTCCCGAGAACTCACAATAGCAAAAACAAACACGGGGAATGCAGTTAATAGGGGATCGGGGCTTTAATTCTTAAAATGACCGGCCAGGTCGTTACATCCTCCTATACTTAAATATTCATTCCGAACCTGCCTATCCAATATCACCACTAGCTCCTCAATATAAGATAGATCCTTGTCCAATTGGACAGAACTGAAATCTAACACGTGCGAAGGATTTCCGTGATACCTCCGGAGCATCGAAATATGAAATGCCAGACGAACTCTTGCCAAGCTGGGAGGTAAGCAAGCTCAAAAGTAACCTCCCTAACACGTCGCAATATCTCAAAGGGACCAATAAACCTCAGACTCAATTTCCCTTTCTTTCCAAATCTCATAACGCCCTTCATAGGCGAAACCTGAAGCAGAACCCACTCTCCAACCATATAGGAAACATCACGAACCTTCCGGTCCACGTAACTCTTCTGTCTGGACTGAGCTATACGGAGTCTATCCTGAATCACCTTAACCTTCTCCAAAGCATCCTAAACCAAGTCTGTGCCCAATAATCTATCCTTACCCGACTCAAACCAACCCACTAGGGATCTACACCGCCTACCATATAAAGCCTCGTATGGTGCCATCTGAATGCTGGACCGATAGCTGTTGTTAGAGGCAAAATCGGCCAATGGCAAAAACTGATCCCAAGACCCTCCAAACGCAATCATATACGTGATCGAGGCCAACCCTGTACTACTATTGAGTAGCAAGAGAGGTCGAAGTAGCTTTTATCCGAGAAGGTCGGGATCGATTTACACAGGGAGCTAGATATTGGAGTTGAGTTTCTATCGAAAGTGGAGTTGTGTATTTGTTCCTAATTGCACTTCTAAACATTTTTGGGTTTTATATTAATCCTAATTTTATAATACTACAATGCTAAATTAGGCTAAGTAAGCTAAGATTAAACTATTACAAGTTGTTCAAATAGATAAAAGGCACTAGGGTAGTGACTTTCTCCTAGGTGGTCAATTGACGGATTCTTGAGTCTAAGGCTAGATTGTCACATTTGAGGAATATGATATAACCATTGCACGATTCTACTCACTCTACACCTCTCGGTGGTTCGAGTGATTTTGCCCGAATTGACTTTCTCAAGACCAATTTGGTATGCAAATTTGTGCAAGCAATCAAGGGTCAAGTCGGTTATTACTATCTCTAGGTTTAACCCTTTATTGGGGCTATCAATCTCTTGAATATGCCCCAATTCCTTGTTGGACTAATTTCATGGACTTAGACTCTCTTTCTTAAGAAGAGCCAGTCTACTAGGCAACAAACTAGTGTTTGCAACCACTAATTCCACATTAAAACCTTAAATTAGCCCAAATATCAAACACTCATAGACAATCAAGCACCAAAACACAAGACCCATCAATTACCCATACTAGGGTTGAGCCACAACACTAACTAATGGGTACAACTACTCATAATTAGAGAAAAAAATAAAGCAATAGATGAAGAAAAGCCCATAATAATTAATTGTTAAATAAAACTTGAAGATTCAATGTTGAAACAAAGTTAAAATTACTCAAAATAGTAAAAGGAATGAGTTCACGAGCGCAGCTCTACGTCCAAAACTATCCGATGACCTAAAAATGGGAAAAGAAACTATTTATACTAGGAAGAAAATTCTGGAAAAAATACCCATGTGGGGCTAGTGCGGACCGCACAAAATCGAGTGCGGCCGCACTAAGGATCTTGGCTTGACTATTCTGCTCTCTGAAGTTGGCCACCACGGACCGCACAAAATGCACTACGGCCGTAATGGATTCTACTGCGGTCTGCACAAAAAGGACTGCAAACCACATTAGCTAGTTCCTCCAAATTGTCACCTCTCTAAACCTGAGCTCTGCGGACCGCACGAAATCGAGTGCGGCCGCAATGAACCTAATGTGGACCGCACAAAACCCTTTACGGCTGCATTGCCTGGTGGCCTGAAAAGCATACTCTCTGAACTTTATCTTTGCGGACCGCACAGAATGATGTGCGGCGCACTGGCCTTGTTTGACTGTGGTCTTGTCTTGGTACTTGTGCAAGTTTCACTCCTTTTGAGCTAGTTTTTGACACCTTGTCACCTTGTTGATTAAACCTACAATCAAGCACAACTTGTGAGCCTTTGGGACTATTTTGTACGCATTTCTAATCAAAACTTAAGCAAGAAGGAGTGTAAAATGCATCATAATCCCTAGTTATCAACTTCTCCAAACTTAAGCTTTTGCTTTTCCTCAAGCAAATAAAATAAGACCCACCCTTTAAGAGTCAATTCCAAGAAAATTCAACTGACCTAAAGTGACCTCATCTAGCATTAATTGGGACTAACAATTGCCCTCAATTCAGATGAATGACTAACAATGTTCACTCTTTTTAAACACCATGGATCTAGTGCGACACAAGAGCATCAAGAGTTGACTCAACATATCAAAGAAACTCTTCCTATTACTTTGGTCATTGTGGAACCCAAACTCACACATCCTCAGCTCTCCCTAAGCAAACCTCACCTTTAGGATAGTGGCACTCAGAACGAGGTTAATGGAACTACACTAATCTCTCTCAAGGAAAAGTCACAAGTTCGGCTCTAAGTACCATATGCTTGCCCCTTATGTAAGTCACCACTAATAAAAGTTTCATTCAACTCAAGATCATATAGGGCTTTTATGGAGACATAGTGAAGGCTTTTGGTTTAGGGTAGGGAATATTTGGTCTAATTAGGTTCCATCTCCCCTTTAGCACTTTTTATGCTTCATTTTGGCACACATTCACTCGACTTTTTGAGTCATTTCACTTCTTTCTAAGGGGTTAGAGAGACACACTATCACTCTTTGTTGTTCATTTCAACTCTTTACTCCTTTCTCAACTTTTCACACCTTTTATTCTTTGCTTTTATTGAATCCCTTCACTCATTTCTACTTTGAACTAGGGGTGTTAAATGGGCCGGGTCAACCCGGTCCCGGACCGGCCCAGCCCGGTTAAAATTGGAACCAGCCCGGACCGGTTAAATGGGGCTGGGTTGGGCTGGGTTAGGGGGGACAGGCGGGTTGGTCCGTTTACCATTAAAATACCGGTTACCCGGACCGGTCCAACCCGTTAGGTGAACAGTACCCATAAACCGGTTAACCGGCCCGGCCCGGTTTAACGGTAAAAAAAAATTACATTTTTTTTAAATTTGGGCCAGATCTGACCGTTGGCAACGGTCCATTTCAGAAAATGGTTGTTGCCCAACGGGTGAATTGCACAAATAGCCCAATTTTGGGTTTTTTTTATAAAAAAAATTAACCCCTCTTTCAAAATCTATTAATACCCTCCCCCCCTCTTCCTCGTTTTTTCACTCATCTCTCAATTCTCAATTCTCATATTCTCTCATTCTTCAATCTTCATTCTTCACCTATTAAAGTGCAATCAACTATTTGGCTATTTTTTTGGAATTTAATTTATCGTAGTACTTATTTTTTGAAGTTTGAACAATTGAACTTCAAAATTGGAAGAATTGAAGTTTCTTCGTGGTAATATATGAGTTGCAGAATCATCAAGTGCTCAATTTATTGCCGAATTCGGTGCACTCCCTCCAACTCTTTCTCTTATTTACTATTTTACTTGCATATTTATTTGTTTTGTTGCTAGTAGTTAAATTTTTACAATATGTTTAATGCTATAAAAAGAGTTTGTAACAAGGTTATTAATCGGGGAAATAAAAAAAGAGGTAGTACTTCAGGTTCAACATCTGGTAGTAATTTAAATACCTCTCCAAATATTCCTGAAACATTACCTGATAATAATATAGACTATGAACAATTGCAGGAAGATTTTGGTATAGATGATAATGAATTAGAAATGGAAGATGAGATACCACTTATACCTAGTAGTGTTGGAGCTGCTAGCAGGGGTGGTGGTCGTGTTGCTAGTAGTAGACCACCTGTGGCCCCGACTAGTAATCGTAGAAAAAGAAGTAAAGTTTGGAAATTCTTTGAGGAAATAGAAGGTACTGATAGAGTTAAATGTAAACTTTGTAATGATACTTTTAAACATAAGACTGGGGGTCAATTAGGGGGACTGGGACACTTAGTAGACATATGAGAATTGAGCATCCTATAGAATGGGGATCTGATGGAGATGAAAATCAATCAACTCTAAACCCTACTACTGGCGGTCTTGTGAAATATGATAAAATGAAGGATCGTGAGGAGTTAGTAAAAATGATTGCTTCGGGTTGTCTACCTTTTTCTTTTGCTTCTTCATCATATCTTATTTTGTATATTCAAAGGACTTACAATCCTTTATTTAAAGGTATCCCTAGAAGTACTTGTATAGCTGATATCTTTAGACTTCATGGACAATATCAAACATACATACGTTATTTGTTTAGCCACCTTCCTTGTAGAGTTTCTCTAACTTGTGATGTTGGCCATGCTGTTAATGGAAATGATTATTTGACAATTACATGTCATTGGATAGATGATAATACTTGTATGCAAAAACGTACTATCGCTTTTAGATATGATGAAGATCAGAGTCATACTGCTACGTTTATAAGTAGTACTATTTGTGAAGTTGTTGAATTTTATAATCTCAAGTAAAAAGTATTGTGTATGTCTTTTGATAATGCTTCTAATAATAATGCCGCAATTTCAATATTAAAACTGCATTTGCAACCACCTCTTGATGAAATTTTTCATGTTAGGTGTGCATGTCATGTTTATAATTTAATTGTTAAAAGTGGCCTTGATTTATTTTCAACTGAGATTACTCATGTTAGAAGAGCAGTTGGTGTTATTCAAGGAAATAATAGACAATCTAGAATAAAGGAATTTAAGAATAAGTGTGTCCAGTATAACCTTAAATCCAGATTCATGCAAGACGAAATTGTTACTAGATGGAATTATACATATATATTTTTAAAATGTTGCTACAAATATAGATTCCCAATAACTGAAGTTGCTAATGCGCATTGTACTGATCCAAACCGTATGTTAACAACTACTACTTGGGAGGTCATTAATGATGTTGTTAAATTTTTACATAAATTTTATACAGCTACTGTTGAGTTTTCTGGAGCATATTACCCTACTGTTACTATGGCTTTAGTACATATAGCTGAAATTTCTTTTCTACTCTTTGAATTTAAGAAGAAAGAAAAATATAGGGATGTTGTTGAAAAAATGCAAGCAAAATTCAAAAAATATTTCTTTCCAATTCCTCCGATTTACTTAATTGGTGTCGTTTTAAATCCTTCTATTAAGATGTCTGATTGTCACCAATTAATGAATGCTTTATATACTTATATGGAGATTGGACCAACTGAAACCCCAGATTTATATACTTGTATGAACAAGCTAAATGAATATTTACAACAATTATACAATTATTATGCAAATGTAATTGATGATGTTGCTCTTAATATAGGCAATGTTAATTCCACTATGCATTGTACCACTTCTGCTACTGTGGATGATGAAGAAGACCTTGATAGTTTTAACATTTTTTCTACATTTTCTAACACTCAAACCAGTAGCAGGAACATTGATGAACTTTAATTCTACTTGCATAAGCAAAAAGAGCCTCGCACAAAGGAATTTTCACCGTTGGGATGGTGGCATGAGAATGGAAAGCAATTTCCTGTTCTTTTCGCTATGGCTCGGGACATGCTGAATGTGCCAATTTCAATTGTTGCATCAGAGAGTGCATTTAGCCAAGCAAGACAACAACTTGGAGACACCCGTCACTCATTGGGAAGCAATGCTTTGGAAGTTTTAGTATGTTTCAGAGATTGGATTAGATCGGAACAAAGAAATCAAAGACGTGAAGATGTTGATAGCCCAAAAGACGAGGAACTTGGAGATATATTAACACATGGTAACCCATCCGAATTAACACTCCAGAAGAAGGTCACTCAGTTCATTGATTATGAAGAACTTACTAAGGCAATGCAAAACCTTTGAATTTATTCTTTTTTGGTTAATTTACTTGTTAAATCTAAACCTTTCAATTTGTAAGTTTGAATTTTGAAATAAATATAGCACTTGAAATTTATAAGTGCAATTTTTTTCCATCTTACTTGTATTCTTTATATTAATATAACTTACAATAGTTATACAAAATACAAAAAAAAATTAAAAAAATACACTAAACCCGGCCCGGCCCCGCCCCCTAAACCCGTAACCCGTACGGTTCAATTTTTATCCGGATGAACCCGAACCCGTTAAACCCGTTAAGAATCAACCCGAAACCGGCCCAGACCGTAACCCGTACAGGTCAAAAAAAAAGCAGCCCGGCCCGGCCCACCCGTTTAACACCTATACTTTGAACATTCTTTTTGTCTTTTTGCTTTTCTTTCTTTTTCTTCATTTTGTACCTTTTTACCACTTTGTTGCAATCCTCGTCTCTCCCTCCAAACTTATACTTTTGCCATGTGCTAAGGAAAAATCGGGTGCCAAGAGAGGCTATCTTATAGAATGGGTAAATGCTTGTATTATAGTTCTTGAAGAACAAATGTCTAAGGCTCAAAAGGGTTGACTAGGGATTTTATCATTGGTAGGTTATGGAAGTGTTCAAGCTATCATTTGGATCAAGGAGAGCCTATAATCATGTCTCAAGTCAAATTACACTTAGAATTTTGCCTCGACAAACATTCTGGGCAAGTTCTAGACCAATGGCTCGGGACTTGGACTTGCAATGCAATTTCTCACCACACAAACTATGGGATCTCTAAAGACACAGAGTCGGGGGCCCACAACAACCTTAGATAATATTTTAGCACACAATGATCCCGAAAAACCACTTGATGATTATCGGCCAACACAAGAGTCTCAAGGTCACAAATTTCACCATCCTATACACAACGATTTGTTTTTGACCATAGGATTAAAGGCACATGTGTTAGGCCCAAGTGAAGCTTTGCTTGAGGCACCCTTACCACTAACTACTAAAAAGCAAAAAAAAAAAGAAAAACAGACTCAAACCCTTAAGAAGGTTGCCATGCCATCCATCATCGGGAAGAGCCACCCGGCTTACACAAATTCCACCTTTGGAAAGAACCGTGACATTAAGAAAACCAAAGGATTATTGCAAAAAATCAAAACAATAAGCTACAAATATAAAATAAGAAGCTAAGAAAAGGAAAATGCGGAAAGTAAAATGAATATGTACAAGATGGGATTTAATCGAATATACAATAGGGGAGATGAATATATACAATGGAACATAACTTTTATATACAGACCCAAGGTAAAAAGTGCGAAAAATATAATGAAATACTGAAATTATATACATACCAAAGATTAAAAAAAAGAAAGAAATAAATCATTTATATATACAGTCATCCAGATCTAAATAGGGCCTACCCCCTCAAATGAAAGCTGGCATTGTCCCAAATGCCAACTAAGCAAAATAAGCACCAAAAATAGAGGAAAGAGGAAAAAGGAACTCCCTATGGGCCGTCCGTCTGCATGGGATCCTCTGTGGTCCCTGGGTCCTCTATATGTTCGGGAGCCTGTGACTGGCTCCCTGTAGTCTGTGGCTCTGCTGGGACCTGGGCCTGGACTGGCTCCTGGGTTGTATCCTGAGGTTGACTGTAGGAAGTCTCTGGTGGGTCCGCCCACCGAATAACTGCATCATCAGACTGAGGGATCACCCTCTTCCTCTTAGGAGGCCTCTAAGACTCCTGATTTGGCTGGGGCTGGGTTGGTGGTGCTAGGTCATGCAATATCAAATCTAAAGGCAGATGATCCGCCTTCAATCTCTCAACCACGACCTGGAACTCCGTCACCGACTCTTTGGAAGCCCTAGTCTTCCTCATCTTCTTTGCCTCCCTAGCAAGCTCCTTGAGAGCCTTTCTGTGTGAATCAACAACGTCCGTAAGCAATTTCTGATTCTCAAGGATCTTCTTCTGGTTGTCTAGAAGATCCTTGAGAGTGTCCTCAATGGACTGTGGGACCTGTGGAGGAGGATGTGCTAACTGAGCTTCCACAGTAGTAGATAATACAGACAGCTTAGAAATAATTGTCTGCATCTAGTTGTTGATGCTGGTGAGGGCCTAGCTCAAACGGTGAGTAGTCAATGGATAAGCAATGGTGGAAGGTATCTCTAGATCTGCTGAAGTGGACGGGCACGGGGCCATGTCTGCTGAAGTGGAGGGAGGCTGTGGAGTAGTCACTACTACTACTACTGGCTCTTCAGACTGGCCAGTTGAAGTAGTGGATTTTTCCTTGAAGTGCTTGCCCATAGGGTTGTCATCACCATGTAGGATATACCACGAGAAAGGTGCCTTTGCCTTCACTTTCATGTCAAATTTGTGCTTCTCCACATTTTGGTCCTTCAGGTACATGGTTAGAAATTTAGGGAATGGGTAAGACCTATCACCCTCACTCACTACCCGTGTAATAACCCGGGACATCACATTCCCGACATTGATTGGGTACCCTACCATGATGGATGCTACTAAGATCGCCCGATGAAGTGGGAGTGAGTTGTCATGGGTGGTAGGGTCTAGTCTGCTGCACAAGAATGTCTCCCACCCCTTGGCCTCGAAGTTCAATGTCCTCCTCAATATCTTCAGCCCCGCAGTCATCCACTCGGGGGTGGTACCTAGAATTTCATCTTGTCTAGGTACAGGGACTCATCCTCCTCCGTGAAGCCTAAATAGTCATTGATGGTCTTGCTATCAACTTAACTTTCAAATTCCTCACTTTGGTGATCGTGGTACCCTTTTTGATATGGGCCACGTTGGTGTAGAATTCTTTCACCAAGTGCTCATTGGCGTCATCCACCTGCCCGATAATATAGTCCCATCCAACTCTTTTTCTGAATTGCCTCAGCACATTGGGATTGTGAGGCAAAAGATCCCGGGTGATAATTTTTCTCTCAAGTATTAACCTCTTTTTTGGCCACCACTCTCTGAATTTGTGGTAGGCAATCTCACTGACGAACCGGTCCTCCCATGCCTCCGGGTTCCTAGTACGCTCTACCCCACCAACTTGGGGCTCTCCCTCTTCTGCTTCTTCCCCTTCTTCTGCTACTGCATCCTCTCCAGATAATGAAGCTGTAGGAGAGGTGGAGTACTCATTTCCACTACCTGTAGCTGAGCCCTTAGACGACTCAGAGGATACGTGCACTAAAGCTTGGATAGTGGGGGAAGGTGGGGGTGTATCTCTCAACCTGTTTATCTCCGACCAGTCAGGAATGTACTCTGGCACGGAGTCTTATGATATATCCCGAGAAGGCTCATACTCACTCCATGACTGATCAATGGCCCGGTCTGCAGCTTTTATAATCTTCCTTGTGTTTTTTATGTTTTGACGGGCTTGTGGGGTTAATCTTATCATCTTTTGTTTCCCACCCCGGGAGGACTCTCCTTTTCCTGTTTGTTTACCACCTTTTACTCTTGATCTCACCATTGTCTGCAAATGACATTCATTCAGACTTTGTTAGTATCCAGCAAAACAATGCAATTCACAGTTACAGGAAAAAAAATGTTGCAGACAGTTTTAAACTTTTAGAGTGAGGACCGCACAAAATGCAGTGTGGACACAAAGAGGCCATTGCAAACTGCAAAAAATCCATTGCGGTCCATATAGAGGTGGGGTTCGAACTACCTATTCTCTGAAACTATGCACCGCGGACCGCACAAAATGCAATGCGGCCGGGGTCCTCAAATGTCAACTTTCAGGACTTTCACCATTGCAGTCCGTACAAAATACTATTGCGGACCACACAGGGGCACTACGGTCCGCACAAATTCCACCGCGGTCCGCACTGAGTACCCAGTAGCAGCACCAACCTAGGGTTCATGATTTGTTCAATTTTAGTCCACTTTATCACCTATTGAAGAGTCCCTAAGTGTTGGTTTATTCATTTAACTACCTAATCCTAATTAACACAGTAGTTTAACTACCCTAAGCTACAAAGTCAAAGGGAAAACCGGAAGGGAAGAAGAAGAAGAACTAAGAAAAAAATAAAAATTCAAAGAAAATACATAAATTAAACAACTAAAAAGACGTTAATGTTACCAGAAATAGATGAAATGCAGAGTAATGAACTTGAGCAATTAGTTTCGTGCAGATGAGAAAGATGAATAGTAAATATTTTGTGCTCTGAGAGTGAAAGGATTGAAAAGTTCAAAAGGAGGGTCTCAGGTCCTATTTATAGAAAAAGGTCCTGGGGCCTAGCTTACCTACCCACCGTGGACCGCACAAAATGGCACTGCAGTCCGCATTGCTCAAAACCATAGGGCTCAGACAAGTCAACCACTGCGGTCCGCATAAAGTGCAATGCGGCCGCAGTGGACCACCGCGGACCACACAAAATGCAATGAGGTCGCAGTGGTAAACTTCAAAGAACCCCAAATTTTTCAAATCACCAGTGCGATCCGCATTGATTTCTTGACCCACACTGAGGTCTTTCCTGCCGTACAAAATGGCAGTGCAGTCCGCATTGACAACTTCAGAGAGTGGTCATTTTTTCCAACTTTTTTCCTGCTGCATCAACACAATCCTATAGCATCTCACAACCAGTCAGTCCCAAAATAAATCCCACACTACAATGAAAATCAAAGAAAAGCAAGAAGAAAAACAAATGGGTTGCCTCCCAAGAAGCACCTGATTTAACGTCGTGGCACAACACAGATTACCATCAAATCATTTGAGATGAAGAAGTGCCACCACGTGGTTGTCATCAATTTTTCCCAAGTAATGCTTGACCCTGTGGCCATTCACTCTGAAAGCTTCCCCATTTTTGTTCATTAAATCAAGTGCACCAAACGGGGTCACAAACACCACTTCAAAAGGTCCACTCCATTTTGACTTAAGCTTTCCCGGAAACAGACGTAACCGAGAGTTGAACAAGAGAACCAAGTCACCCACTTTGAACTCCTTGTCACGAGCATATTTATCATGAAGGTACTTCATCTTGTCCTTGTACAAGGACGAACTAGAATAAGCATGGAATCGGAATTCATCAAGTTCATTAAGCTGCTCCACACGAAGATTTGTTACCACATCTCATTCAAGATTTAATTTCCTCAAAGCCCACATGGCCTTGTGCTCTAACTCAACCGGTAGATGGCAAGCTTTCCCAAACACCAACCGATACGGATACATACCAATCAGAGTCTTGTAAGTAGTCCTATAAGCCCATAGAGCATCATCCAACATTTTTGACCAATCGGTCCTATTTGCATTGACTGTCTTTGACAATATACTCTTGATTTCCCTATTTGAGACTTCAACTTGGCCAATCGCTTGAGGATGATAAGGAGTAGAAACTTTGTGGTTGACACCATACTTTGCAAGCAAAGTGTCAAAAGCTCGATTGCAAAAATGAGACCCCCCATCACTAATGATTGCACGAGGAGTGCCAAACCTGGTAAAAATGCTCTTCTTGAGAAATGCAACACACTTCGGGCCTCATTGTTGGGTAAAGCCACGGCTTCAACCCACTTTGAAATATAGTCCACTGCCAGGAAAATGTATGTGTTCCCACACAAGCTAACAAACGGGCCCATAAAATCAATGACCCATACATCAAAAATATCAACCTCGAGAATGGTATTGAGAAGCATCTCATCTTTCTTTGAAATTTTGCCCGCTCTTTGGCATTCGTCACACCTCTTTACAAGTTCACTTGCATCTTTGTACAAAGTTGGCCAATAAAATCCACAACTAAGAACTTTGGAAGCCATCCTAGACCCGCCATAATGGCCACCATAGGGAGAGGAATGACAAGCCTCCAAGATACTCAATTGCTCTTCCTCTGGGACACACCTTCGGATCACACCATCCGTGCAAATATTGAACAAGTACGGCTCATCCCAATAGAAATCCAAACTATCCCGTTTGAGCTTCTTCCTTTGGCTAGAAGAGAGCTCATACAAGATTATACCAGTCACAAGGAAATTAGCAATGTCCGCAAACCATGGCATACCATTCACCGACACCGAAAGGCTTTGTTCGTCGGGAAATGAGTCATTGATCTCTAGGCCATCATGAGGCCTCCCCTCCTTCTCCAAGCGGGACAAGTGGTCCGCCACTTGGTTTTCACTACCCTTCCGGTCCACAATCTCCAAATCAAACTCTTGAAGTAACAAGACCCATTGTATTAGTATAGCTTTGGAATCCTTCTTCGTCATCAAGTACCGAAGTGCGGCATGATCGGTATGACTATGACCTTGGCATCCATAAGATACGACCGAAATTTCTCCATTGCGAACACAATAGCCAAAAGTTCTTTCTCGGTCACCGTGTAGTTCACTTGAGCGTCATTCATTGTCTTGCTCGCATAGTACACCAGATGAAACATTTTATTCACTCTTTGACCCAAAACTGCCCCAATCGCAACATCGCTCGCATCACACATGAGCTCAAAGGGCAAGCTCCAATTAGGTGTGGTAATGATAGGAGTGGTGGCCAACTTATGCTTGA
Source organism: Nicotiana sylvestris (assembly GCF_000393655.2). NCBI lineage: Eukaryota > Viridiplantae > Streptophyta > Magnoliopsida > Solanales > Solanaceae > Nicotiana > Nicotiana sylvestris. The sequence continues at coordinate 122,992,950 of NC_091062.1, read as the reverse complement.
GAGGTTCAATGGCTTGCATACATCTCTCATCGAACACAAACATGGTATCCTTTTCCAATAGCTTGCACAAGGGGTTCACTACCTTCGAAAAGTCTTTGATAAATCTTCGGTAGAACCCTGCATACCCAAGAAAACTTCTAACTCCCTTGACAGAGGTAGGGGGATGGAGCCTCGAAATCACATCAATTTTGCTTTGTCTACCTCAATACCATGCTTTGAAATTTTATGCCCAAAAACTATTCCCTCTTCCACCATAAAGTGGCATTTCTCCCAATTGAGAACAAGATTGGCTTCTTCACAACGGGCCAACACTCTATCAAGGTTTTTCAAACACTCATAAAATGAATCACCCACAACACTAAAGTCGTCCATGAACACCTCCAAAATGTCTTCCATCATATCGGTGAAAATGGCCATTGTGCATTACACAACCCAAAAGGCATCCGAGAAAAGGCAAATGTGCCATATGGACAAGTGAATGTGGTATTTTCCTGATCTTCCGGAGTAATCAAGATTTGGTTGTACCCAGAATACCCATCCAAGAAATAGTAGAAGGCATGCCCAGCAATTCGGTCTACCGTCTGATCAATAAAAGGCAGTGGAAAGTGATCCTTGCGGGTCACTTTATTCAACTTGTGGTAGTTTATGCATACCCTCCAACCAGTGACGGTTCTGGTCGGAATCAATTCATTTTGTGAACTTGCAGCCATGGTCATGCCACCCTTCTTTAGTATATATTGTAATGGAGAAGTCCAAGAGCTATTAGAGATGGGGTACACAACCCTGACATCCAACCACTTGATCACCTCCTTTTTCACAACTTCTTGTATTTCCTCGTTCAACCTCCTTTGATGTTCCAAGGAGGGCTTTGCATCCTCTTCCAGAATAATCTTGTGCATACAGAATGCGGGGCTTATCCCCCGGATATTAGCAAGGCCTTTTTCCGCTTTTGAAGCATCGTCAATGTGGCATCAACCTGCATGTTAGTAAGACAAGAGGAAAGAATAACTGGCAAAGTAGACCTAGGGCATAAGAACTCATACCTTAGGTGTAGAGGCAACGACTTCAACTCCAACACCAGAGGCTCCTCAATTGAAGGTTTTGTTGATGGAGTCTTCCGATTCTCAAGGTCCAAAGATAGTTTTCTAGGCTCATAAGAGTAAGAGCCCATCCCATGTAAAGCATTCACACACTCCACTCGGCCCTCATCATCATTAACATCAAGATTCAACAATACAGCCTACAGAGGGTCCTCCACAATGATCATTGCACTAGTATCATCAACTATCACTGCCGTGACAAGGTCCATAAAAGAGCACACCTCGAAACTGTTGGGCTGCTTTATTGACTTGCACACATGAAAGACCACTTTTTCATCACCCACCCGAAGGTAAGTTCCCTTGCTTCCACATCAACTAAGGCCTTCCCAGTAGCAAGGAAAGGTCTCCCCAATATGATTGGAACTTCATAGTCCACCTCACAATGCAAGATCACAAAATCGGCTGGCAAGATAAATTTGTCCACCCGGACAAGCACATCATCAATAATACCCAATGGTCTCTTCATCGTTTTATCCACCATTTGCAATTTCATGGAAGTCGGTCTCGGTTGCCCAATACCCTAAGTCTTGAAAACTGAGTAGGGCATCAAGTTAATACTTGACCCCTTAATCACATAGAGCCTTAGCAAAGTCCGCACTCCTAATGGTGCAAGGAATGGTGAAAGCACCAGGATCTTCAAGTTTCGGGGCCATTGAATGCACTATTGCACTAACTTGATGGGTCATCTTTATAGTTTTACAATCCATGGATCATTTCTTTGTCACCAAGTCCTTCATGAATTTAGCATAGCCCGACATTTGTTCAAGAGTCTCTACCAAGGTCACATTAATGGATAAGCTCTTCATCATATCAATGAACTTTTTAAACTTATTCTCATTTTTCTACTTCGCAAGCCTTTGAGGATAAGGTGGAGGTGGCCTTGGCAAAGGAGCCTTGGATTTAGGCACAACCGGCTCCGGCATGTCTATTACGTGTTCCCTAGACGATTTCACGTCGTTTTGAGTTTCCACCTCGGCATCTTGAATATCAATCCTCACTTCTTCATTCACATTCTCATCAATCACATTTTCAACCACCAAAGGAACTTCATCTTCTTGGAACTCAACTTCATCACTCAAAATTTGCTTTTGTATGGAGGCATTCACATCACCGCCTCGTCCACTCCTTCTAGTTACCGCCATAACATGATTGTTCCAACCCTTCGGGTTTACTACCGTATCACTTGGTAGAGAACCCTTGGGGCGAGTATTCAAGGACTGTGAGATTTGGCCTAATTGCACCTCCAAATTTCTAATTGAAGTATTGTGGGAAGACAACTAAGCATCGGAGTTCGCACTCTTTTTCATCATCTGTTCAAACATCATTTCAATTCTCCCCATGTCAAGGTTAGAAGAACTAGGACCTTGGGATGGAAATGGGGGTAGATTGTTTGGTTATTGGTACATTGGGGGCCTTTGAAAGCCTTGTCCGTGGTCTCCTTGGTTGCCATTGTTCCACAAATCTTGATTGTTGTTACCACCCCAGTTGTTGTTTCAATTCCAATTACCCTGATTGTTCGAATTATTTTTCTGATTGCCCAGTTGGAGTTTTGGTTTTTGTTCCCCCAATTACCATTGCCTTGTTGTTGATTACCCCAATTTCCTTGGGGCCTCCATTGTTGTTGGTTGGAAGAATTGCCCATTTGGCCTTGATAATTGTTCACGTATTGTACCTCTTCATTTTACCCATCATAACTATCATCTTGGAATCCACCACAATTATTGTCAAATTGCTCTGAATTCCCTTGATTCTGTTGACCTCTTTGTCTTCTTTTGTTGACTAGCATGTTGACACCCTCCATAGCATTCACTTGGCGAGGATTTTGAACTTGTTGCAACTGTGCCTTTGCTAGTTGGTTCATAGTAGTTGTCAACTCAGCTATAGCCTGCCCATGATCATGTAACTCCTTGTGCAAATGAGTGACCACGGGGTCACCCTGAGGAACATTGGCTCTACTCTACCAAGCAAAAGAAGTGTCATCCATCTCGTCAAGAATGTCACAAGCCTCATCATAAGACATTCATGAAGTTGCCCCCAGCAAGTTGGTTCACTATGTATTGGTTTGTTGTGTTAATGCCCCGGTAGAAAGTCTGTTGGATCATTGCCTCAGTCATATGATTGTTGGGGCATTCCTTTACCATTGTTCTATAGCGCCCCCAAATCTCATGAAAAGGTTCAGTGGGCTCCTGCTTGAAAGCTAAGATCTCATTTCTCAATGCTACCATATGCCCCGGTGAGAAATTTTTTACAATAAACTTGTCCTCCAACTCATCCCAAGTAGTGATGGAATGGTTGGGAAGTCTCTCAAGCCAATCCAATGCCTTCCCTCTAAGTGAGAATGGGAAGTCTCAACCGAAGTGCATCCTCGGACAGATTAGTTTGCTTGCTCCCCCAACAGATATCCACGAACCCCTTGAGATGTTTGTAGCATTTTGATTGGCAGCGCCTCTGAAATAGGCATGCTGCTCCAGTAATGTCAGCATCACATTGGTAGTTTGAAAATTGCCCGCCCGAATCCGGGGCGGGACAATTGAACTTGCATAGTCTTGGTTTGGAAGCACTCGAGGAGCCATACTTGGAGGTGGCGGGGGAGGGTCTGAAATATTATCATTGGCCTGGCGGCCTCTCCTTTGTCCTTGAGGCACAATAGGGACCTCATCTTCAACATTTTCATCTACTTCCTCCCTCGGCGGAAGATCTCCAAGAGGTGCGTTGTTTAAGTTTGCTGCCATTTAGTAACTGAAAGTTATGACACACACAAATTAGTAACAAAGAAGGAAGAAGAACAATACACAAAACTATTTAGATAGATATCTAAAACCATTAGCTCCCCGGCAACGGCGCCAAAAAGTGATCAAGGCCAACCCTGTACTAATATTGAGTAGCAAGAGAGGTCGAAGCAGCTTTTACCCGAGAAAGTCGGGATCGATTTCCATAAGGAGCTAGATATTGGAGTTGAGTTTTTATCTAAAGTGGAGTTGTGTATTTGTTCCTAATTGCACTTCTGAACATTTTTGGTTTTGATATTAATTCTAATTTTATAATACTACAATGCCAAATTAGGCTAAGTAAAGTTAAGTTTAAACTATTGCAAGTTGTTCAAATAGATAAAAGACACTAGGGTAGTGACTTTCTCCTAGGTGGCTAATTGACGCATTCTTGAGTCTAAGGCTAGATTGTCACATTTGGGGAATATGATATAACCATTGCACGATTCTACTCACTCTACACCTCTCGGTGGTTTGAGTGATTTTAACCGAATTGACTTTCTCAAGACCAATTGGGTATGCAAATTTGTGCAAGCAATCAAGGTTCAAGTCGGGTATTACTATCTCTAGGTTTAACCCTTTAATTGGGGCTATCAATCTCTTGAATACGCCTCAATTCCTTGTTGGACTAATTTCATGGACTTAGGCTCTCTTTCTCAAGAAGAGCTAAAGTCTACTAGGCATAAACTAGTGTTTGCAACCACTGATTCCACATTAAAACCCTAAATTAGCCCAAATATTAGACACCTATAGACAATCAAGCATCAAAACACAAGACCCATCAATTATTCACATTAGGATTGAGCCACAAACCTAACTAATGGGTCTAGCTCATAATTAGAGAAGAAAACAAAGCAATAGATGAAGAAAAACCCATAATAATTAATTGCTAAATAAAACTTGAAGATTCAATGTTGAAACTAAGTTAAAATTACTCAAAATAGTAAAATGAATGATTTCACGAGCGCAGCTCTACGTCCAAAACTATCTGATGACATAAAAATGGGAAAAAAAACTATTTATACTAGGCTGAAAATTCTGGACAAAAATACCCCTGCGGGGCTAGTGCGGACCGCACAATATCAAGTACGGCTGCACTAAGGCTCTTGGCTTGACTATTTTGCTCTCTGAAGTTGGCCACCGCAGACCGCACAAAATGCACCGCGGCCGTGGTGGCTTCTACTGTTGTCCAAACAAAAAGGACCGCGGACTGCAATGGCCAGTTCCTCCAAATTGTCACCTCTCTGAACCTGAGCTCTGCGGACCGCACGAAATTGAGTGCGTCCGCAATGAACCCAATGCGGACCGCACAAAACTCTTTGCGGCCGCATTGCCTGGTGGCCTGAAAAGCTTATACTATGTTGTTCAAATAAAAAAGCACTAGGATAGTGACTTTCTCCTAGGTGGCTAATTAACGGATTCTTGAGTCTAAGGCTAGATTGTCACATTTGGGGAATATGATATAACGATTGCACGATTCTACTCATTCTACACCTCTCGGTGGTTTGAGTGATTTTGCCCGAATTGACTTTCTCAAGACCAATTGGTATGCAAATTTGTGCAAGCAATCAAGGTTCAAGTCAGGTATTACTATCTTTAGGTTTAGCTCTTTAATTGGGGCTATCAATCCCTTGAATACGCCCCAATTCCTCGTTGGACTAATTTCATGGACTTAGACTCTTTTTCTCAAGAAGAGCCAAAGTTTACTAGGCATAAACTAGTGTTTGCAACCACTAATTCCATATTAAAACCCTAAATTAGACCAAATATAAAACACCCATAGACAATTAAGCATAGAAACACAAGACCATCAATTACCCACATTAGGGTTGAGCCACAACCCTAACTAATGGGTCTAGCTACTCATAATTAGGGAAGAAAACAAAGCAATAGATGAAGAAAAACCCATAATAATTAATTGCTAAATAAAACTTGAAGATTCAATGTTAAAACTAAGTTAAAATTACTCAAAATAGTAAAAGGAATGAGTTCATGAGCGCAGCTCTACATCCAAAACTATCCGATGTCCTAAAAATGGGAAAAGAAACTATTTATACTAGGCTGAAAATTCTGGACAAAAATACCCCTGTGGCGCTAGTGCGAACCGCACAAAATTGAGTGCAGCCGCACTAAGGCTCTTGGTTTGACTATTATGCTCTCTAAAGTTGGCCACCGCAGACCGCACAAAATGCACCGCGGCCGCGGTGGCTTCTACTGTGGTTAGCAGAAAAAGGATCGCGGACCGCATTGGCCAGTTCCTCCAAATTGTCACCTCTCATAACCTGAGCTCTACGTAGTGCACGAAATCGAGTGCGGCCGCAATGAACACAATGCGGACCGCACAAAACCTTTTGCGGCCGCATTGCCTGGTGGCCTGAAAATCATACTCGCTGAACTTCATCTTTGCGGACTGCACAGAATGGTGTGCGGCCGCACTGGCCCTGTTTTACTGAGCTTTATCTTGTCTTGGTACTTGTGCAAGTTTCACTCCTTTTTTGAGCTGGTTTTTGACACCTTGTTGATTAAACCTGCAATCAAGCACAACTTGTGATCCTTCGGGACTATTTTGTACACATTTCTAATCAAATCCTAAGCAAGAAGGAATGTAAAATGCATCATAATCCCTAGTTATCAACACGCACGGAGCATATCCTCAAGAATCTGAATAGTGTGCTCGGACTGTCCATCCGTTTGAGGGTGAAATGATGTACTCAACTCCACCCGAGTACCCAACTCATGCTGTACGGCCCTCCAGAACGATGTGAACTGAGTACCTCTATCTGAAATGATGGAAACTGGAATACCATGCAGACAAACAATCTCCTAGATATAAATATCCGCCAACCGCTCCGAAGAATAGGTAGTACACACAGGAATGAAGTGTGCAGACTTAGTCAGCCGATCCACAATCACCCAAATGGCATCAAACTTCCTCAAAGTCCATGGGAGTCCAACTACGAAGTCCATGGTGATCTGCTCCCACTTTCACTCCGAAATCTTTATCTGCTGAAGCAACCCACCCGGTCTCTGGTGCTTATACTTCACCTGCTGACAATTGAGGCACCGAGCTACAAACCCAACTATGTCTTTCTTCATCCGCCTACACCAATAGTGCTGCCTCAAATCCTGGTACATCTTCGCGGCACCCGGATGAATGGAATACCGCGAACTATGGGCCTCCTCTAGAATTAACTCCCGAAGCCCATCAACATTGGGTACACATATCCGACCCTACATCCTCAATACTCTGTCATCACCAATAGTCACATCTCTGGCATCACCGTGCAGAACCTTGTCCTTGAGGACAAGGAAATGAGGGTCATCAAACTGACGCTCTCTGATACGATCAAATAAAGATGACCGATAAACCACGCAAGCTGGAACCCGACTGGGCTCCGAAAGATCTAATCTCACAAACTGGCTGGCTAAGGCCTGAACATCCATCGCCATGGGCCTCTCCGCTGCTTGTAAATAGGACAAACTCCCCAAACTCTCCGTCTGGCGACTCAAAGCATTGCCACTACATTGGCCTTGCTCGGGTGATACAAATTAGTGATATCATAGTCCTTCAGCAGCTCTAACCACCTCCTCTGATGCAAATTAAGATCCTTCTGCTTGAACAGATGCTGGAAACTCCAGTGATCAGTATAAATCTCACAAGGCACATCGTACAAATAATGACGCCAGATCTTCAAAGCGTGAACAATAGCAGCTAACTCAAGATCATGGACAGGATAATTCTTCTCATATACCTTTAACTGTCTGGACGTGTAGGCAATTACCCTACCACCCTGCATCAATACTGCTCCAAGGCGAATCCTCGAGGCATCATAATAGACAGTATAAGACCCCGAACCTGTAGGAAATATCAAAATTGGGGCTGTAGCCAAAGCTGCCTTGAGCTTCTGAAAGCTTGCCTCACACTCTTCCGTCCATTAGAACAGAGCACCCTTCTGGTCAGCCTGGTCATAGGGGCTGTAATGGATGAAAACCCCGCAACAAATTGACGGTAATAACCTACCAAGCCAAGAAACCCGCGGATCTCTATAGCTGAGGATGGTCTGGGCCAACTCTGCACTGCCTCCACTTTCTTTGGATCCACTTAAATACCATCACTCGTTACCACGTGGCCTAAGAATGCTGCGGAATCCAACCAAAACTCATATTTCGAGAACTTTGCATATAACTTCTTTTCTCTCAAAGTCTGAAGCACTGTCCTCAGGTGCTGCTCATGATCTTCCCGACTCCGAGAATACATCAGAATATCATCAATAAAGACAATGGCGAACGAGTCAAGATATGGCCAGAACACACTATGCATCAAATGCATGAAGGCTGTTGGGGCATTGGTCATCCCAAATGACATAACAAGGAACTTGTAATGACCATACCGAATCTTGAAAGCAGTCTTCGGGATATCTAGCTCCCGAATCTTCAATTGATGGTAACCTAAACGCAAGTCAATCTTAGAAAACACTCGTGCATCATGTAGCTGGTCAAACAAATCATCAATACGAGACAAAGGATAATGGTTACATAATGTAACTTTATTCAACTGGTGATAATCAATGCACATAAGCATAGAACCATCCTTTTTCTTCACGAACAAGACAGGTGCACCCCAAGGTGATACACTGGGCCGAATAAAACCCTTATCAAGCAATTCCTATAACTGATCCTTCAACTCCTTCAACTCTAGAGGGGCTATACGATACGGAGGAATAGAAATAGGCTGAGTGCCCGACAATAGATCAATGCCAAAATCAATATCTCTATCGGGCGGCATGCCCGGAAGATCAACTGGAAACACATCAAGAAAATCTCATACTATTGGGACGAAATCAACTGTAGGGGTATCAATACTGACATCTTTCACATAAGCTAGATACGTGTCACACCCCTTCTCAACCATACGCTGAGCCTTAAGGAATGAAATCACTCTACTAGAAGTATGATCTAAGGTACCCCTCCAATCTACTCACAGTACACCTGGTATAGCCAGCGTCACAGTTGTGGTGTGACAATCAAGAATAACATAATGGGGCGATAACCAGTCCATGCCCAAGATAACATCAAAATCTACCATGCTAAGCAATAATAAATCGGTTCTGGTCTCAAAACCGCTAAGAGCAACCACACACGACCGATAAACGCGGTCCACAATAAGAGAATCTCCCACAGGAGTAGAAACATAAATAGGGAAACTCAAAGAATCCTGAGATACACCCAAATGCGGGGCAAAATAAGGAGACGCATAAGAATAGGTGGAGCCTGGATCAAATAAAACTGATGCATATCTATGACAAACCAGGACGATACTTGTGATGACAGAATTGGAGGCGACAACCTCGGTACGGACATGAAAGGCATAATATTTGGCTTGGACTCCCCCTCTAGGGCGACCTCTACCTCCAACTCTAGCTAGCTGAGCAGGTGGGGTAGCAACTAGAGCTGTAACCATAGCTTAAGAACTCTGCGGGGCACGCTGTGGCTGAGAGTTCTGTGGAGGTGCATCTCTCCTAAGTCTGGGGAAATCCCTCACCATATGGAGTGTGTCACAACACTCAAAACAATCTCTAGGAGGACGTGGCAGCTGTGACTCGCTCGGGCTAGGTCTGCTGAACTGACCATTGAAATTACCCCGCGCAGGAGGCACACTAGATACTGAAGGTGCATAATAAGGCTCCTGAGACCTAGGAAGAGCTGGAGACCACTGGCTTCTAGAAGAGCTGAATGAACGGGGTGACTCATATAACCCCTACCATGATGAATTTCACCTGGAGCACGGGCACCATAATAATGGCCCGACTCTCGAGACCTCTTGGCCTCCCTCTCCTCTCTGTCTCTAGCATGCATACCCTCTATCCTCCTAGCAATGCTCACCACCTGCTGATAAGAAATATCCATCTCCATCTTACGAGCCATGCTAGACTTGATGCTGGTAATAAGCCCCTCAATAAAGCGGCGAACCCTCTCGCGAGCAGTAGAAACCAAGACTGGGTCATGTCTAGCCAAACTAGTATAACGGACAGCATACTCCAAGATAGTCATAGTACCCTGGCGCAAATGCTCAAACTCTGCGTGTCATGCGTCCCTGAGGCTTTGAGGAACATACTCTCTCAAGAACATATTTGAAAACTGAGTCCAAGTCAGGGAAGCTGCCTCATCTGGACTGTCTAACTGATAGGTATGCCACCACTCATATGCGGCTCCTCCAAGCTGGAAGGTAGTGAAGGAAACCCCGCTCGATCCTGATATACCCATGGTACGGAGAATATGGTGGCACTCATATAGAAATCCCAAAGCATTATCTGATGCTAGACTACTAAATATAGGAGGCTTATACTTCTTGAACCTCTCAAGCCTCAGCTGCTCATTCTCGGAAGTCGCTGACCTATCCTCGGGCTGATCTGGGACTCTAGGCTGTACAGGAATAATCTCTGGGGCCTGATCATCATGCACTTGCTGCTCAGGAGTGCGGGCGGTGGGAGTTTGTGCTCCTTCCCCGGCCTGAGATGTAGCTGCAGCAAGGGGAAACAACCTTGCCTAAGCCAGAGTGGTGTACATGCTTATGAACTACGCAAGAGTCTCCTGGAGAGCTGGAGTAGTAGTAGCAGTAGGCGTATCAAGTGCCTGGACTCTGGCTGGAACTGCAGGTGGCACCTCGGTGGCAGCTAGCATGGGTGCTCTGGCTGCACCACGTGCGCGTCCTCGGCCTCTACCCAGCCCTAACCTCTGACGGCTCCAGTAGGGGGTGCGGGTGCCTGATCATCTTTTGTAGCACGTGTCCTCACCATGTGTGAGAGAATAGAAGATAGAAGTTTAGAATTGTGATACCAAAATCACACACGACAAATAAATCAAATGGAGTGGAATTTTCCTAACAGTTACATAGCCTCTCGTAGATAAGTACAGACGTATCCATACCGATCCGCGAGACTCTAATGAACCAGCTTGTGATTCATGACTCCTATGAACCTAAAGCTCTGATACCAACTTGTCACGACCCAAGTTCTCCCTCCGTGAACCGTCGTGACGGTACCTAGTCTCTACGACTAGGTAAGCCTAACGAATTGCGGAAAAAGAAAAACAACAGAATAAAACTAGAAAAAAATGTAGGAAATATCAAAATGAAGCATTTAAGATGTCGCTCGGCATATACAATACAACTCTCAAACTGAAACTACATTTCCCAAAAATCGAAAGCTCACAAAATCACAAGCTATTGAATAACTACAAGGGTCTAACTATAGAATGTCTAAGCAAAAGTAAATACAAAAGGGCTGATATTATAAGGGAGAATGAAAAGGGACTTCTCGGTCTGCGAACACGGCTGATATATCTCGAAGTCTCTGGAGAATCGCCTTGCCTCAAGGGTAGTAGGGCTGAGTCGAAATACCTGGATCTGCACATGAAAAACATGCGCAGAAAGGGTATAAGTACACCACAGCGGTACTCAGTAAGTGCAAAGCCTAACCTCGGTCGAGTAGTAACGAGGAAAGTCATGTCCCTACTGAGTTAAATGAAAAGAACAAAGTATAATAGTATAGGATAAGACAGTATAGTTAAGTGCAACAGTAAGAAGTAAGACAGGTGATGTTTTAGACTTCAATACCACACAAGAGGGGAGGTGATTTGTATGGTGACCAATTTTTCGCTTAAACTGATTGTGGAAGGACCTGGTTCTTCTATGCATTCCTTCTGCTACTGTTGCGGAATAATAAATGTAGAAAGTAAAGAACACAAGTATTTTTACGTGGAAAACACCTGGCTCAAAAGGTGAAAAAACCACGACCTACTACTTAGTAGAATTTTTCCCAATACTTCACTAAATCACTGAACCAAAACAACATTTACAAAACTCATTGTAAACCTAAGGATTACCTCTAATCCCGTCGTAGCAACCAGCCTCTAACTGTTGCGACAACTTCAAGTTAACTCTAACTTGAATACTCAAAATACCTATTACAGTTGCTTATAGATAAAGCTGAAAGGTACAATATGAAAACACATACTACAATTGAACTAGAAATAAGGAAAGACACATAAAACTCTTTATGGAGCTGGTTCTTCAATCTGGTTCATGTAGCTTCAGGTTTGCACACTTGAATTACACGCGAATTGCTTGAAAAAAGCCTTGCTATTTTGCTCTCAATTCACGTTTAACTTCTGCATTTTTGTGCAACCCTGTAATGTGAGAACATCCTGCAATTTATAGAGTTAGTAGATGAAGAAATAACTAGAGTTCTGATGCAACTCTTCCTTGGTAGAAGAGTTCTAGTAGATTTCAACTTCTAACTCCTTCCCTATCTTGGATATTGTTCTCTTTGATTAAAGAGTCCTTCTTCTTATCAATTATGCAACATTTTCGATCAGGAGATATTAAATACACCAAGTTAAGCTTATCTCCTTCACGTGCAACCCATATGCTCGAATCTGCCCATTTTTGTGAACCTGGGGATGGACCACTAGGATTGACCACTGGGATGGACCTGGTTCATGCCTGAGTTCCTTTGTCAGTCTTCAAAACTAACATTTACTTGGGCCAACAAATTCCCCCTTTTTGATGATGATAAACTCTGTGCTTTTCATACACTTAGGCTTTGCCAGAGCTCAGCTCAACATCAATGCAAAGTTAAAAAAATTTCACTTATCATCAAGGACCAAATATATTAGGTTATAAACATCACTGTTCAAAGTGTAAACATCACTTGTTTAAAGCACGACCTTTTTCCCCCTTTTGACATCATCAAAAATTTGCATAAAAAATGTGAGATAACCAGATTTTAAAGCTTACTCATGGCCACTAGGGCTACTTCAAATACAATCATGGATTAATCCTCATAGATCAAGCTAAGAATTTTAACCATCAAAGAAATATAAACAAACAGTTAGAGCAAAAGACAGTGAATTTCATTGATGATTGATAAGATTCTACACAAAGTATAAGAAGAAATAAAAATATTAAAAACATGAGCAAAAGAAACAAAACGTCGCGAACTGGGTCACTGGTTGATCTACACTAGGCTAGGAGGCTTAAGGCTGGGAAGAACTAGGTGCTTGGTTTTTGACTTGGAGGGGTTTCAGCATACTTTGAACAATGCCATCATTCTTCTTTTTTTCTCTTGCCAGCTCAGTTTTGAGAGCATCACTCTTAGTCTCCACCTCAACCAACCTCTTCTTCAGCCTTTTAATCTCAACATCCTCAGCCCCACTCTCTTGCACCAAGGCTCTGACCTTGCTATTCACTAGTATCTTTTTGGACGAACTAAGTTCTTTAGGAGTGACATTGACTTCGTAATCGCAAGCAAGCAGAGTATTAACTAAAAAATTATCCATGCTTGTACTAACTTCCCACTTTTTCATAGGTACATTGAAATGTGCAAGCACAGTTGTGAGAATGAAGCCATAGGGAATGATATGAGTTTTCGTTCCATTAATAACTTTATCAAAAAGCTGGATTATAGCTTTTAGTCATTTTCTTCTACAGGTCTTACGAGGGTTTCCTCTACAGATGAACCAGGTTCATCACCCCAAACAACCATTGCACATGCGTCTTTGTTTAAACTCACAGGAGTGGGTGAAGAATCAGCCACTCTTGTCCCATTTCCCCTCATAGTACTCCTAGCACCCTTTCTCTCCTTTTTTTCTTTTTCATTTTTACCACCAACTTCTCCAAATTTTGTAGTCTCAACGCCTGTTATAGATCTTACAAATCTATTTTCCAAATTTATAGCAACTTTAGAAATTGCCTCAGGAGAAACTTTAGAATCAGAAGATACTTGTTCAATTTCGGAAGAGCCACTTTCTTCCCCCTAAGTAGCAGACTTAAAAGAATATAGGTAGTTTAATACGGTCAGGAGTCTTGAACGTAATTGGTTCACTTGTAACGGATAAGTTCAAAAGAACTTTGGTATTTGGTAGGACTCTGCTCATGATCCAAATATAGTTATTTCAAATTGTGTAGAGTGTAGAAAACATACCGTGTTATCTTGATGAACCAGGTTCTTCACTGATAATTCTCTTGTGTAAGTCTAAATTTGCCAAAATAGAGAAAATATTAGATATTAATGAGTTATTTTAACACATGGCACAAGAGTATACTATGGAAAGTATGAGACTGAGCAAGATTTAATCTAATTATACACAATTTACAGACTTTCTAACCAAATTTTTTTTTTCAATTTTTCATTTTTTTTCGTTTAACCTTGAACTGGTCCTTTTAGGTGATCTTAATCATCCATAATTCCATCTTGTTCCTATAAAAGTGATCTTTACTTAAGTCTTTTGTGAAGATGTCAGTAATTTGCTTGTCAGTAGCACAAAACTCCACAGTGATCAAGCCTATCTCATAGTTGTCCATCAAAAAATGGTGCCTAACATCTATGTGCTTAGTTCCCTTATGATGAACTGGGTTCGTTGTCATACTAATAGCACAAGTGTTATCATAAAAAATAGGGATGCAACCAAAATTAATTCCAAAGTTCAATAATTGTTGTTTGATCCACAACAATTGAGCACAACATGAAACAGCAGCAACATACTCCGCTTCAGCAGTAGATAAGACCACTAAATTTTTGCTTTTTAGTGGCCCATGAACCAAGGAAGTGTGCCATACCTGAGGTGATCTTCCTATCCACAAAGAACCCTGCATAATCAACATCAACATATCCCACTAGGTTAAAATTATTACATTTTAGATACCAAAGGCAAAGGTCAGTGGTGCCTTTCAAGTATCTCAATATTCTCTTGACAACAGTCAAGTGGGACTTCTTGGATTTGCCTGAAATCGAGCACAAAGACCTATACTGAAAACAATGCCAGGTCTGCTAGCAATAAGATACAAAAGAGAACCAATCATTCCCTTATACAACTTCTGATCAACAAATGAACCAGGTTCATCTCTATCCAATTTTGTGGATGTTGCAATAGGAGTGTCAATTTTTTTGGATGTTCCTTCCTGGTTTTGTTACTGAGGAATAGGTTCATGTACAGGTTCACTCAAAGTTTGAGGATCAGTTCCTCTCTAGTTAGTTCCCCTTGTCATGTTACCGTAGGTGGAAGGACCTATTCTATCACCTGTTCCTTCCTGTGATGCATCTTCAGGCTGGACTGTGGTCTCACCATTTGAATTTCTTATCAGCCCAATCTCTTCATTATCTTGTTCCTGCCTCTCATAAAGAATGTTAGTTTTTTAAAAAAATAACATATATATTTTTTCTACACACATAGTTCTTTTATTGTATATCTTATAAGCTTTACTATGTGAAGAATATCCCAAGAATACTCCCTCATCACTTTTGTGATCATACTTACCTAGGGAGTCTTTGTCATTATTGTGCACAAAGAACTTGCATCTAAATGCCCTAAGATGGGATATATTTAGCTTTCTACCTTTAAGTGACTCATAGGGAATCTTCTTAACAAGATATCTAGTCATGCAACTATTTATGATGCAAAAATTCAGCAAACTTAGCATTTTCAAATTCAATTCCATGATCAGATTGATTACCTAGTTGTTTGTGAGCTTTTCTAACAAAAGAAGTAAACATGTCAAATGCTTCATCTTTAAATGTTAAAAACAATGTCCAAGAAAACCTAGAGTAATCATCAACAAGCACCATCACATATCTTTTACCACCTCTACTTATTATTCTCATTGGATCACAGAGATCCATATGGACCAGTTCCATCGTTTATGTGGTGCTTATCACTTTCTTTCATTTAAAAGAGGATCTTACATGCTTCCCCCTTGCACAAGCCTCACAAACTTTGTCTTCCTTGAACTTGATGTTAGGCAGCCCTATCACTGGATCCTTGGAGACTAATTTGTTGAGTTGACTCAGACTTGCATGTCCAAGTCTCTTGTGCCAAAAGAGGGGATCATTGTCCAACACACTTAAGCAAGTGAGTTCATTTTCTAAAAGTGTGGACAAATCTACAATGTATGTATTGTTTACACTTTTTCCCTGCCAAACAATCTTGTTAGTGGTAAGATTAATCACAAAACATTTGGTAGAGGTGAATGCTACCAAGTTACCTCTATCACACAATTGTGATTGTCTTATTAGGCGGTATTTTAGGCCATCTATCAAGTAGATAATCTCAGTAGAGTGAGAATCAGTCTTACCTATCTTTCCAACAAAATGATCTTACCTTTCTTCCCATTTCCAAAGGAGACATTACCTCGTTTGAGGTCCTCAAGTGAAAGGAATTGGTTCTTGCTTCCTGTTATATGCTTTGAGTAGCCACTATCCATGTACCATATTTGGATTCTCCTCTTCACTTAGATCCACAAAAGGAAATCAGGGGTTAGTCTTAGGAACCCAAACTAGTTTGGGTCCCTTTCTATAGGCAAAAGGGTGAATCAAATTCTTTTTAGCCCAACCTGGTAGCCTATTTTTCCCTTGAATAAATTCTTTATTCTTTTAACTAGCCTTTTCTTTCGCAATACATTCAGATTTATAGTGATCAGTTTTACCACAGCGTGTGCAAATTATGTTCTCAGGGAGTGTGAGATACTTGCTTTTGGGATCCCACTTTGGTGCAGGGGTCCCGTAGCCAAGTCCCCTCTTATTGCTACTATGGTGTTCATGTAGCCATGAAAGTGCATTGGAGGACCTATTCCATTCACAGGTTATGTCTAGCTCGTGCTAACCATGTTTAGATCCTCCTTAAGGACTCTTTTCTGCTCATCTTTTTTGTACAACTCATCTTTCATTTTTGCTACATTTTCTTCTAAAGTGAGTTGTGTGTGATCAACTTTCTTTTTACCAATTCCTAATTTCAATTTTAGATTTTTATATCTAAACTCTAGGATAGTGGTGTCAAGTTCATGAACCTAGTTCTTTAACTCAGCATTTTTACTTTCACTTTCACTAGCCCTAAGTTCCAGATTTTTGCACTTAGCTTTCAAATCACACACTCCTTAGACAGCTGTTCCTTTTCATTATTTAGATCCACAGATTCATCAATGAAATCCAGGAGTAACTCAGATAGCCTTTCTTTAGACAAAAATTTAATCTTATCTTTGAGATGAATTATACTTACCTCAGATTCCTCATCGGATTCTCCAATTGCCATAAGTGCTTGTTCATCTCCATCTTCACCCTCTGAGTCCTCATCTGAGCTTTCTCCCCACGCAGCAACCATAGCCTTTGTTGATCCTTTGTTCTTCTTGGGTTAAACTTGTTCCTTCTTCTTGTTTCTTCATTCAGCTATTTCCTTCTTCCATTCAATTTCCCATTGAGGACAATTTTTGATGTGGTGATCAGTCTTCCCACACTTGTAACACCCCTCATTGTTTTTTTTTTCAGGAACCCCTGGTTTGTTGTAGCTTCCACTTCTTGAAGGACCATTTCCTCTCATTAGGTACTTCTTGAAGTCCTTTGTTATCATGGTCATTTCATCCTCCTCTAGATCAATACCTTCAGTGATTCTGAATGACAGGATCCTTTCCTTCTTGGGTGTATCCATCTTCATAGTTTGCCTTCTAAGTTTATAGGCAGTGAGATTTTCAATTAGCTCATCCAACTTAAGAGTGGCAATGTTCTTTGATTCCTGAATAGCAGTGATTTTGCTTTCCCAAGTAACAGGCAAAACCATTGTCAGAATTTTCTCAACCTTGTCTTCTTCAAGAATAACCCTTCCAAGAGACTTAAGTTCATTTTTCAGTATGGTGAACCTTGTATACATCTCCTAGATGGTTTCCCCTTCCTTCATGCTGAAATTCTCATATTGAGCATACATCAGTGTTCCTCTTGATCTCTTCGCTTAAGGAGTTCCTTCATGAGCCACTTGCAAAGTATCCCAGATTTCCTTAGTAGTGGTACAACTTTGATTTCTACTGTACTCGTCTGGATGAAGTCCACACACAAGCCATTTCTTGGCCTTAGCATTCTTTTCTCATTTCCTCAAGTCCTCAGCATTGCAGTCAACTCTTGTTTTTGGCACATCTACTCCTTCAGCATTCTTCTTTATGGTAGCCAGGGGACCATCAGTGACAATGTCCCACAACTGATAGTCTTATTCGATGATATGATCTCTCATCCTATTTTTCCACCAAGAGTAGTAGTGGCCATTAAAGAGTGGAGGTCTTTCAGTGGATTGCCCTTCCCAGTTTCCAGGTGGTGCGCTTATCTTGATCTATTCCTAAGATGTTAGCATTTTCAAGGATAACCTACTCTAATACCAATTGATGTTTTAGACTTCAATACCACACAAGAGGGGGGGCTGATTTGTGTGGTGACCAATTTTTCGCTTAAACTGATTATGGAAGGACCTGATTCTTCTATTCGTTCCTTCTGCTACTATTGCGGAATAATAAATATAGAAAGTAAAGAACACAAGTATTTTTATGTGGAAAACACCTGGCTCAAAAGATGAAAAAACCACGACCTACTACTCAGTAGGATTTTCCCCGACACTTCACTAAATCACTGAGCCAAAATAGCATTTACAAAACTCTTTTTAAACCTAAGGATTACCTCTAATCCCGTCGTAGCAACCAGCCTCTAATTGTTGCGACAACTTCAAGTTAACTCTAACTTGAATACTCAAAATACCTATTACAATTGCTTCTAGATAAAGTTGAAAGGTACAATAAGAAAACACCTACTATAATTGAACTAGAAATAAAGAAAGACACATAAAACTCTTTATGGAGTTGGTTCTTCAATCTGGTTCATGTAGCTTCAGGTTTGCACACTTGAATCACACACGAATTGCTTGCAAAAAGCCTTGCTATTTTGCTCTCAATTCACGTTTAACTTCTACATTTTTGTGCAACCCTGTAATGTGAGAACATCCTACAATTTATAGAGTTAGTAGATGAAGAAATAACTAGAGTTTTGATGCAACTCTTCCTTGGTGAAAGAGTTCTAGTTGATTTCAACTTCTAACTCCTTCCCTATCTTGGATAGTGTTCTATTTGATTAAGGAGTCCTTCTCTTTATCAATTATTCAACCTTTTCGATCAGGAGATATTAAATACACCAAGTTAAGCTTATCTCCTTCACCTGCAACTCATATGATCGAATCTGCCCGTTTTTGTGAACCCGAGGGATGGACCACTGGGATGGACCTGGTTCATGCTTGAGTTCCTTTGTCAGTCTTCAAAACTAACATTTACTTGGGCCAACAACAAGATAGAAAGAACAACAACAAGTACAACAGAGACAAAATAATCACAAAAAGAAATACAGCTCAACACAGAGATAACAACCGGGTATCTCCCAGGATACCGTCGTGTAGTCCCAAATATAAATATCCAGTGGATCTCCCCGGTGCCGTCCCGTAGTCCAACACATAATGCACTAGGATCTCCCGGAATACCGATCTGTAGCCCCAAATATAAATATTCAGTACTGGGGGAATGTACCGGGTGCAGTCTCGTAGTTCCAATATAAAAGTACAGGGCGATCTCCCATAATATCGATCCGTAGTCCCAAAGTAAACATGCAGGGGGATCTCCCGAGATACCGTCCCGTAGTCCCAAAGTAAACACACATCAACAACACAAAGAATACAAAATTCTATTGAAGTTTCATACCAAGGTAAAACAGGTATTTCTAGCCTAGCATGCTGCACATAATCCAAATAAGGCAGTTTGAGCAAGTAACACAATTAAATCAATTAGACATACTTCCCTAAGCTAACAGCAGGATTAAATTGCAAATAATATAAACAGGAAAGGAAACACAATTAAAGTTACTTAATGAAAATAGGGTTTTCAATAATTAGCACAAGTATACACTCGTCACCTCATGTACAAGGCATTCAAATATCAACAATACTAATCCTAAGGGGAGTTCCCCCACACAAGGTTGGGTAAGTCACTTACCTCGAACCGGCTCAAAATCAACCCAAAACCATGCTCTTGCCACGAGTACTCGGCTCCAAATGGCCCAAATCTATTTAAATCAATTGCATAATGTAAATATAACTTCAAGTAACTGATTCCAATAATTAATTCTAAGCTAATACGTGAAATTAAGAAAAATGACCAAAATGCCCCCTTGGGCC
Source organism: Nicotiana sylvestris (assembly GCF_000393655.2). Classification (NCBI taxonomy): domain Eukaryota; kingdom Viridiplantae; phylum Streptophyta; class Magnoliopsida; order Solanales; family Solanaceae; genus Nicotiana; species Nicotiana sylvestris. Next base: position 122,973,059 of record NC_091062.1, on the reverse strand, counting down.
CACATCTTGAAATCGGGTAAAATTTACAAACTCGAAAACCTCAAACTCTCACGAGTTCATTCATACCAAAAGTAATAAATTGGTCCCTCAAATCCCCACTCAAAACTCTCCAATTAACCAAGCCCTAACCCTCAATTTACCACTGATTTTCCTTTAAATTTCATGCTTAAAATGATAAAAATCATCACAATAACGAGCTTAGGAACCAAGGACCTTACCTCAATGAATCCCTCTGAAAATCTCCCTTGAAATGGCTCCCAAAAGCTTCTTCCCGTTGAAAATTTATGAAAAATAACCCAAATTCGCGAAGGAAATCTTTTTATACTTTCTGACCCAGTTTTTTCGCACCTGCGGTCATTTCCTGCTTCTGCGGTCTAACCCACCGCACCTGCGGTTTTCACTTAAAGGTCTGGGACTGTACCTGCGGTTACTCTCTCTCGCATCTGCACCATTGCAGATGCGTCCAGATGTCCGCTTCTGCGGCTCCGCCTGACTCACCTCTTGGCCGCTTCTGCGGCTTGCTTCCGCATCTTCGGTAGTCGCACCTGCGGCCTCCCAACCGCAGATGCGGTTATGACAGCAACCATAAAACTTCAGCTACCAAACTCAACTCCAAACCTTCCGTTAACCATCTGAAATCATCCCGAGGCCCCCGGGACCTCAACCAAAAGTATGAAGAAGTCATATACCACTATCCAAGCTTATACCAATCTTCAAAACACCTAAAACAACATCGAAACATCGAATTAACCACGGATTCAAGCTTAAGAACTCCAAAAACTCTCAAATTACGCTTTTGATCAAAAAGTCTAGCAAACCTCGTCCGAGTGACCTGGAATTTTGCACACACGTCACATTTAATACTACGGAACTATTCCAATTTCCAGAATTCCATTCCGACCCTTAGATCAAAATTTCACTATCGAACCGGAAACTTAAAAAATTCAACTTTCGGCATTTCAAGCCTAAATAAGCTACAGACCTCCAAAACACAATCCGAACACGCCCCTAAGCCCGAAATCACCCAACGGAGCTAACGGAACCAACGGAGTTCCGTTCCGAGGCCGTCTTCATACTGCTCCGACTACGGTCCAAATTCTAAAATTTACTCTCATTTAGGGACTAAGTATCCCAAAACTCTCTGAAAGTCCAAATAAATCCTCCTAACAACTCACAATAGCAGAAACAAACACAGAGAATGCAGTTAATTGGGGATCGGGGAGTTAATTCTTAAAACGACCGGCCAAGGTCGTTACATGAAATATCTTGACAAAGTTAACATCTTCACACTTAATTATAATTGTTATTTTTATATCATATAGGTGTTGTCAAATTGAATTCTCGTGGCTAAAGCCTGAGAAACACATTCAGACTAATTACTATTATTTGCATCTCAGTGTCAAACAAATACTCAGAAAAACTCTATTTTTTGTTATTATTTTTGAAATGTTATCTTTTATTACTTTATCCAGTAAAAGAATAACTTGGTGTAGCTTAGTCATCGTGGTGAACCTTTTATTTTCCAACATTTCCTCCCAATCATGAGCTCCTCCCCACCCACTTCTCTTTTGTTTCTAATTCCATTTGATTTGGTCCACGTGTACTGTCAATTCGATCGGTAGTGACTCTAAGAATCGAAATTGCTTCTTGTCAACGTTACTTACAAAAGCAGCTGAATTTAGGTAAAGATTATAGATACCTAACTAAGTAGAAAATGTTGCATTTGGCAACAATTTGTCACTTTTGCTTGGACTTACAGACTTGTGGTAGTTGTGGAAATTGTACTGCTTTGAATAAGACATATGTGTCGAGTAGTTAACTTGGAGTATTCCGAGTTTCCATCTAAATGCCAAAAGGAGATATGCACTGATTTCAAATGAGACGATATATGATAAAAATTGAGTGTTCGATTTAAAATCCAAGCACTACAAATGTAAAAAAGAAATTTAAAATCCCAAAATATATCTGCAAATTAAAGTAGCACAATTGAAATTACAAGAATTGGATTTCAATAAGCTTACAATTTTGTTTAATAATACATGCAATGTTAGAGCAAAAATTATAATACAAGAAAGTCAGAGTATACACTTCATTCGTTATATAGTTTTTTGTTTCTTGAAGATCCGCTATAAGAAGAAAAACTGTGATGCCCCAAAAGGTCATCACATGTTTTAAAATGAAATTCTGTATTCCGAGGCCTTAAGAACCACTTTTAGCATCACCTCGATTTGCATGCGCAGTCCGGGCGCATAGCCGGAAAGCCTATATATGAAAATCTGTGAAAAATAATAAATTTTGACTATAAAATGAGTTAATTTGATTTTGATCAACGTTTTGGGTAAACGGACCCGGACCCGTGATTCGATAGTCCCGGAGGGTCCGTAGGAAAATATGGGACTTGGGAAATTGCCCAAAATCGAATTTCGAGGTCTGAAGCCCAAGAAATGAATTTTTGAAGAAAATTGTTTATAAGGTTTGGAAATGAAGTTTGATTAGAACATGTTGGTATCGGGCCCGTATTTTGGTTCCGGCGCCCGGTACAGGTCTTATATATGATTTAAGATAATTCTGTGAAGTTTGGTAGGAAACGGAATCCGTTTGACGTGATTCGGACCTTAAATGCAAAATTTGATGTTTAAAGAAATTTTGAGAAATTTCATTGATCTTGAGGTTTAATTCGATGTTCATGATATTATTTTTGTGATTTTATTATACGAATAAGTCCGTAGGATATTTTTGAGGTTCTGTGTATATTTGGGTTGGAGCCCGGAGGGCCCGGGTGAGTTTTGGATAGGCCACGTGATGCATTTTGAACTTAGAAAATTGTAGATTTTTCAGTTGTGCATAGCAGGCCTGCAGGCTTTGCATTTTCGCAAATGCGATGTCGCAATTGCGAAAGAAGCCCAGGCCAGCTCCCTCTCACAAATGCGAGTTTATCCTCACAAATGCGAAGTTTACCATTTGGCCAGTGATCGTAAATGCGATGTTGTAGTCGCAATTCCCAAGTCGCAAATGCGATATTATTTTCGCAAATGCGAAAGTCCAGCATTTATGAAGGGTTCGCAAATGCGAGCCCTGTTTTGCATTTTCCAACTTAGCAGAGGATTGTGAACCCCTGTTCGCATTTTCCATACCTGCGACCTGCAACTTTATACGTAGACGATTTTAAAAATATTTTTCATATCCTCTCAAAATGTAAAAACACTAGAGCGATTTATCAAAGGCTTCTTCCTCTCCAAATAAATTGTAAGTCGTTTTTAACTCATTTTCTTCAATCACTAATATCTTTTAACATGATTTCAACTTAAAATTAATGATTTTCTTGGGGGAAATTGGGTGTTTTGGGTAAGACCTAGGTTTTTTAAAAATTGGGGATTTGGACCTCGATTTGAGGTCCAATTTCAAAATAAATTAAATATTTGGGTTCGTGGGGAATGGGTAATCGGGTTTTGGTTCGAACCTCGGGTTTTGACTATGTGGGTCAGGGGGCGATTTTTGATTTTTTGGGCAAAACTTTAGAAAAACTCATTTTCATATATTGGGGTTGATTGATTTAGCATTTATTGATGTAATTAAGTAACTTATGACTAGATACGAGCGAATTGGCGGTGGAATCAAGGGGTAAACCTATAATTGAAACTTGAGTTGGATTCCTGGCATCGAGGTAAGTGTTTGGTCTAACCTTAGCTTGAGGGATTAGGAGTTGTGTCTTATTTGCTACATGTTAATTGTGGAGTACGGCGTATAGGCATGGTGACGAGTAACTATGCATTGGTGTCAAGCATGCCCATGAGTCTTGTATTATAATTGTTATGACTCCGTTGTGGTTTATTGCACTTCATATGTTATTATCATCATTGTTCCCTTGCCGAGATGTTTGTTTGATATTAATGATCCATTGCCGGGATATTTATTTTGATATTGTTGTTCCCTTGTCGAGATGTTGTTGAAATATCATTGTTCCCTTGCCAGAAAGTTGTTATATTGCTCTTGTTCCCTTGCCGGGATTCCTTGTGATTATTGTTGGCTTGTAAATGGGAGTGGGTGGTACGGCTACCACAAGATATAATGAAATGGGAGCGGGTGGTACGCCTACCATAAGATATAATGAAATGGGAGTGGGTGGTACGCCTACCACGAGATAAATAAAATGGGAGCAGGTGACATGCCTGCCACAAGATACATGAAATGGGAACGGGTGGCACGCCTGCCACGAGATACAGGAAATGGGATCGGGTTGCATGCCTGCAACAAGATGTGAAAGAAAAGTGAAATCTGCCTTTGTTTTCCTTATTCTTGTTAGTGGTTGGATTTTGATTCCTTATTTTTCTTGATATTTTGTTTTTACCTGTTATTCCCCGAAGCATGTTTCCCCCTCCCATCTTTACTTGTTTATTCCTGCTTTACTTTCCGCTGTATATTATATAACTGCACAGGTTTATTTGGTGGTCTGGTCCTAGCCTCGTCACTACTTCGCCGAGGTTAGGCTAGACACTTACCAGCACATGGGGTCAGTTGTGCTAATACTACACTCTGCACTATGTGCATATCCTGGAGCAGCTCTTGGACCGTAGTTGGAGGCTACCTTCAGTCCACGCGGAGATCCAAGGTAGACCTGCAGGCGTCCGCAGGCCCTGGCGTCTCTTCTATCTTTTAATTTTTGTTTCATCCTTTTGCTTCAGAAATAGTGTGTCTTTCATTCTCGGACCTTGTATTTAGCAGTCTTAGACCGTCCGTGACACCAGGTTTTGGGTTATTAAGCCTTAAGTAGTTGTAATAGCTACAGATTCAGATATTTTGTTATTTTTCTTCCGCTTAATTAAATATTTCGTTGTTTTTATGTTATCGCTTTATATCTGTTAAAAAGAATTAATTGGATAATGCTGTAATTAGTTTAAAGTATTGGCTTGCCTAGCTCACATTAGTATGCGCCATCACGACTCCTGAGGGTGGGAAATCCGGGTCGTGACAAGTTGGTATCAGAGCTCTAGGTTGCATGGGTCTCACAGTTCACAGACAAGCTTAGTAGAGTCTGAGGGATCGGTACGGAGACATCTGTATTTATCCCCTAAAGGCTACAGAGTTATTAAAAACTTCACATTTATTCTCTCCTATCGTGCGGTTTGGTTTCTCAATGCTAATTGAAATTCTACTCTGTTCTTTTGCAGATGGCGAGAACACGCACTTCCTTATCCACTGACCAGCAGCCCGAGCCCCCAGCAGCAGCTCCCACGAGGGCCAGAGGCCGCGGCCGTGCTAGAGGCCGAGGTAGGGGCAGAGCTCAGCCCAGAGCAACAACACCCGCAGCGGAGCCTAAGGTTGATTTTGATGATGAGGTTCTAGCCCCAGCAGTTTCGGTGGGCCCAGCTCAGGTCCCAAAGGGGTTTATTGCTACCCCAGTCCTCCAGGATGCTCTGGTCCGTCTAATTGGCCTTATGGAGAGTGTCACCTAGGCCGGTTTGCTTCTTGTAGCAACAACCGTCTCTCAGGCTGGAGGAGGAGCCCAGACTCCTGCTACTTGCACTCCGGAGCAGGTAGCTTCCCAGATTCGGACTCCAGCAGTTCGTCCAGTTGGAGCAGTTCAGCCGGGTGTGGTAGCTCAGACCTATGATGGAGCAGCTATGTCTGCCGATGCTTTGTGGAAGCTGGATAGGTTCACCAAGCTCTTCACTACTACTTTCAGCAGTGCATTTACTGAGGATCCCCAGGATTTTCTAGACAACTGTTACGAGGTTCTTAGGAACATGGGGATAGTTGAGACCAAATGGGTCGATTTTTCCACTTTTCGCTTGTCTGGATCCGCCAAGACTTGGTGGAGGGATTAATGTTTGGCTAGACCAGCCGGATCGCCAGCTTTGACTTGGGAACAGTTCACTCAGCTATTTCTGGAGAAGTTTCTCCCCATCACTCAAAGAGAGGCCTATCGAAGGCAGTTCGAGCGTCTTCAGCAAGGTTCCATGACTGTTACCCAGTATGAGACCAGATTCATCGACTTGGATCGTTATGCTCTTATCATACTTCCCACCGAGAGAGAAAGGGTGAGGAGGTTCATTTATAGAATTATTCAACCGATTTGTCTTCAGATGGCTAAGGAGACCGGGAGTGAGATATCTTTCTAGGAGGTGCCCAATGTGGCTCGGAGAGTGGAGATGGTTCTGTCGCAGGGAGGTGGTCATGGGTCGGACAAGAGGCCCCGTCATTTAGGCCGATTCAGTGGTACCTCGTTCGGAGTTAGGGATTCATATGGTAGAGAAGCCAACCTCCTAGGCCTTTTCAGTCAGCACTTCAGGTTGCTCACGGTGCTTCAGGTGGCCGTGGTTCTCAGATGCAGTATTCTGATCAGCAGTCCTACAGTGCACCATCAGCTCCTATCAGTGCACCGCCGCTTTAGAATTTCCAAGGTCATCAGCCCCAATAGCCGAGGGCTTGTTTTACTTGTGGCGACACGAGGCACATTGCTAGGTATTGCCCTCGAGCACCGAGTAGCTCTCAGCATCAGGGTTCCCGTGCCATGGTTCAGGCACAAAGTGTTCCACAGCCCGCCCAACCAGCTAGAGGTGTAGGTAGAGGTATTAGAGGTAGAGTTCAGGCCGCTAGAGGTGGAGGCCAGCTAGCAGCAAGCCGTCCCAAAGATATAGTTTAGGGTGGTGGGGCCTAGCCCCGATGTTATGCTCTTCTAGCTAGGCCCGAGGCTAAGGCTTCTGATGCAGTTATTACAGGTATGGTTCTGGTTTGTAATAGATATGCTTCAGTGTTATTTGATCCATGGTCTAATAACTCGTATGTGTCCTCTTATTTTGCACCATATCTGGTCATGCCTAGTGATTCTTTGAGTGATCCTGTTTATGTGTCTACACCGGTGGGTGATTCTATTGTGATATATTGAGTCCATCGCTCATGTATAATTGTGATTGGAGGTCTTGAGACTCGTGAGGATTTTCTTCTTTTGGACATGGTCGATTTTGATGTCATATTAGGGATGGGATGGTTATCACCTTACCACGCTATCTTGGACTGTCATGCCAAGACTATGACCTTAGCCTTACCGGGTTTACCTCGTTTAGAGTGGAGATAGATTCCTAGTCATTCTACTCGTAGTGTTATCTCTTATGTAAAGGATCAACGTATGGTCAAGAAAGGGTATTTGGCCTATTTGGCATATGTTCGTGATTCTAGTGCTGAAGTTCCTTCTATTGATTCTATGCTAGTTGTTCATGAGTTTCCTGAGGTATTTCCTTTAGACCTGCCGGGTATGGCACCCGATAGGGATATTGACTTTTGCATTGATTTGGCTCCGGGAACTCAGCCTATTTCTATCCCGCCATATCGTATGGCCCCGCCTGAGTTGAAAGAGTTGAAGGAGCAATTGCAAGACTTGCTTGAGAAGGGTTTCATTAGGCCGAGTGTTTCGCCTTGGGGTGCGCCAGTGTTATTTGTTAAGAAGAAGGACGGATCGATGAGAATGTGTATTGATTACCGGCAGTTGAATAAGGTTACAATCAAGAATAAGTATCCATTGCCGAGGATTGATGATTTATTTGATCAGCTTCAGGGTGCCAAGGTATTTTCGAAGATTGACTTGAGATCCGGCTACCATCAGTTGAGGGTTAGGGCACCGATGTCCCTAAGACAGTTTTCCGCACTCGGTACGGGCATTATGATTTTTTGGTGATGTCATTCGGGTTGACAAATTCCACCGCAGCTTTTAAGGATTTGATGAACCGAGTTTTCAGGCCTTATTTGGATTCGTTTGTGATAGTCTTCATTGATGATATTTTGATATATTCCCACAACTGGGAGGAACACGAGCAACATCTTAGAGTGGTTCTTCAGACCTTGAGGGATAGTTAGTTATATGCTAAGTTCTCGAAGTGTGAGTTCTGGTTGAGTTCAATTGCATTCCTGGGTCATGTTGTATCAGCAGAGGGTATTCAGGTTGATCCGAAGAAGACTGAGGCAGTCAAGAACTGGCCTAGACCAGCATCAGCTACAGAGATTCGGAGTTCTTGGGATTGACAGGCTACTATCGTTGGTTCGTGGAGGGGTTCTCATCTATCGCAGCCCCAATAACCAGGTTGACCCAGAAGGGTGCCCAGTTCGAATGGTCGGATGAGTGTGAGGCGAGCTTTTAGAAGCTCAAGACAGCTCTGACTATGACACCGGTGTTGGTTTTGCCCACAGGTTCAGGGCCTTATACAATTTATTGTGATGTGTCTCGTATTGGACTTGGTGCAGTGTTAATGTATGATGGCAAGGTCTTTGCCAATGCTTCGCAGCAGTTGAAGATTCATGAGAAGAATTATCTGGTTCATGATTTGGAGTTAGCAGCCATTGTTCACGCGTTAAAGATTTGGAGACATTATCTGTATGGCGTGGCATGTGAGTTGTTCACGGACCACAAGAGTCTGCAGTACTTATTCAAGCAGAAGGAGTTGAATTTGAGGCAGAGAAGGTGGTTGGAGCTATTAAAAGACTATGATATCACCATTTATATCATCCGAGAAAGGCCAATTTGGTGGCTGATACTTTGAGTAGAAAATCAGCCAGTATGGGCAGTCTTGCTTATATTCCGGTCGGTGAGAGGCCGCTTGCTTTGGATGTTCAGGTTTTCGCCAATCGGTTCATGAGGTTGGATGTTTCTGAGCCCAGCCGTGTGTTAGCTTGCACAGTCGCTCGTTCTTCTTTATTGGAGTGTATCCGAGATCGGCAATATGATGATCCCCATTTGTGTGTCCTTAGAGACACGATGCAACACAGAGGTGCCAAGCAGGTTACCTTAGGTGATGATGTAGTTTTGAGATTGCAGGGTCGAGTTTGTGTGCCTAATGTGGATGTTCTTTGAGAGTTGATTTTAGAGGAGACTCATAGCTCCCGGTACTCTATTCACCAGGGCGTCGCGAAGATGTATCTGGATTTGCGGAAGCATTATTGGTGGCGGAGAATGAAGAAGGATATCGTTGCATATGTGGCTCGATGTTTGAATTGTCAGCAGGTTAAGTACGAGCATCAGAGGCCCGGTGGTTCATTTCAGAAGATTAAGATTCCTGAGTGGAAGTGGGAGCATATCACCGGACTTCGTTGTTGGTCTCCCACGAACTCAGAGGAAGTTCGATGCAGTGTGGGTTATTGTTGATAGGATGATCAAGTCAGCACATTTCATTCCTGTGGCAATCTCCTATTCTTCCGAGAGGTTAGCTGAGATCTATATTCGGGAGATTGTTCATCTTAATGGTGTGCCCGAGTCTATCATTTCTGACTGAGGTACACAGTTTACCTCACATTTTTGGAGAGCAGTTCAGCGAGAGTTGGGCACGCTGGTTGAGTTGAGCACAGCATTTCATCCTCATACGGGGGCAGTCCGAGCGAACCATTCAGATTTTGGAGGATATGCTCCGAGCTTGTGTCATTGACTTTGGAGGCTCATGGGATCAGTTTTGCCTTTAGCAGAGTTTGCCTACAACAACATGTACCAGTTGAGTATCCAAATCGCTCCTTATGAGGCTTTGTATGGTAGGCGGTGTCGATCTCCGGTTGGATGGTTTTAGCAGAGTTTGACTATAAAATGAATTATATATGACTTCGGTCAACGTTGTGGGTAAACGGATCCGGACCCGTGATTTGACAGTCCCAGAGGGTCCGTAGGAAAATATGGGACTTGGGCGTATACCCGGAATCAAATTCCAAGCTCCCAAGCCCGAGAATTAATTTTTAAAGAAAATTATTTTCTGAAATTGTTTATAAGGTTTGGAAATAAATTTTGATTAGAACATGTTGGTGTCGGGCCCGTATTTTGGTTTCGGCGCCCGGTACAGGTCTTATATATGATTTAAGATAATTCTGTGAAGTTTGGTAAGAAACGGAATCCGTTTGACGTGATTCGGATCTTAAATGCAAAATTTGATGTTTAAAGAAGTTTTGATAAATTTCATTGATCTTGAGGTTTAATTCGATATTCATGATGTTATTTTGGTGATTTTATTACACGAATAAGTTTGTAGGATGTTTTTGAGGTTGTGTGTATATTTGGGTTAGAGCCCCGAGGGCTCGGGTGAGTTTTGGATAGGCCACGGGGTGCATTTTGAACTTAGAAAATTGCAGGTTTTTCAGCTGTGCATAGCAGGCCTGCAGGCTTCGCATGGCTCGCAAATGCGATGTCGAAATTTCGAAAGAAGCCCATGCCAGCTCCCTCTCGCAAATGCGAAGTTTTCCATTTGGCCAGTGATCGCAAATGCGATGCTGTAGTCGTAATTCCCAAGTCGCAAATGCGACATTATTTTCGCAAATGCGAAAGTCCAGCATTTATGAAGGGTTCGCAAATGCGAGCCCTGTTTCGCATTTCCCAACTTAGCAGAGGATTGCGAACCCTTGTTCGCATTTCCCATACCTGCGACCTGCAACTTTATACTTAGACGATTTTAAACCCATTTTTCATATCCTCTCAAAACATAAACACACTAGAGCGATTTTTCAAAGGCTTCTTCTTCTCCAAATCAATTGTAAGTCGTTTTAAACTCATTTTCTTCAATCATTAACATCTTTAACATGATTTCAACTTAAAATCAATGATTTTCATGGGGGAAATTGGGTGTTTTGGGTAGGACTTAGGTTTTTCAAAAATTGGGGATTTGGACCTCGATTTGATGTCCGATTTCAAAATAAATTATATATTTGGGTTCGTGGGGGAATGGGTAATCAGGTTTTGGTTCGAACCTCGGGTTTTGACTATGTGGGCCTGGGGGCAATTTTTTGACTTTTTGGGCAAAACTTTAGAAAAACTCATTTTCATACATTAGGGTTGATTCATTTAGCGTTTATTGATGTAATTAAGTAACTTGTGACTAGATACAAGCGAATTGGTGGTAGAATCAAGGAGTAAAGCTATAATTGAAACTTGAGTTGGGTTCGTGGCATCGAGGTAAGTGTTTGGTCTAACCTTAGCTTAAGGAATTAGGAGTTGTGTCTTATTTGCTACATGTTAATTGTGAAGTACGACGTATAGGTATGGTGATGAGTATCTATACGTTGGTGTCAGGCATGCCCGTGAGTCTTGTATTATAATTGTTATGACTCCGTTGTGGTTTATTGCGCTTCGTATGTTATTATCACCATTGTTCCCTTATCAAGATGTTTGTTTGATATTAATGATCCCTTGCCGGGATGTTTGTTTTGATATTATTGTTCCCTTGCTTGGATGTTGTTGAAATATCATTGTTCCCTTGCCGAGAAGTTGTTATATTACTCTTATTCCCTTGCCGGGATTCCTTGAGATTATTGGTGGCTTGTAAATTGGAGCGGATGGTACGCCTACCACAAGATATAATGAAATGGGAGCGGACGGTACGCCTACCACAAGATATAATGAAATGGGAGCGGGCGGTACGCCTACCACAAGATATAATGAAATGGGAGCGGGCGGTATGCCTACCACAAGATATAATGAAATGGGAGCGGGTGGTACGCCTACCACAAGATATAATGAAATGAGAGCGGGTGGTACGCCTGCCACAAGATATAATGAAATAGGAGCAGGTGGTACGCCTGCCACGAGATAAATGAAATGGGAGCGGGTGGCACGCCTGCCATGAGATACATGAAATGGGAGCGGGCGGCACGCCTGCCACGAGATACAGGAAATGGGATCGGGTTGCATCCTGCAACTAGATGTAAAAAGAAAATGAAATCTGCCTTTGTTTTCCTTATTCTTGTTAGTGGTTAGATTTTGATTCCTTATTTCTCTTGATATTCTGTTTTTACCTGTTATTCCCCAAAGCATGTTTCTCCCTCCCATCTTTACTTGTTTATTCCTGCTTTACTTTCCGTTGTATATTATATAACTGCACAGGTTTATTTGGTGGTCTGGTCCTAGCCTCATCACTACTTCGCCGAGGTTAGGCTAGACACTTACCAGAACATGGAGTCAGTTGTGCTGATACTACACTCTACACTATATGCAGATCCCGAAGCAGCTCTTGGACCATAGTTGGAGGCTACCTTCAGTCCACGTGGAGATCCAAGGTAGACCTGCAGGCGTCCGCAGGCCTTGGCGTCTCCTCTATCTTTTAATTCCTGTTTCATCTTTTTGCTTCAGCAATAGTGTGTCTTTTATTCTTGGACCTTGTATTTAGTAGTCTTAGACCGTCTGTGACACTGTGACACCAGGTCTTGGGTGATTAAGGCTTAAGTAGTTGTAATAGCTATAGATTCAGATATTTTGTTGTTTTTCTTCCCCTTAATTAAATATTCCGTTGTTTATATGTTATCGCTTTATATCTGTTAAAAAGAATTAATTGGATAATGGAGTAATTAGTTTAAATGACTGGCTTGCCTAGCTCATATTAGTAGGCGCCACCACGACTCCCGATGGTGGAAAATCCGGGTCGTGACAAAAACGATTTTTTCATATATGCTCAAATAGACAAAATTACCCATTACAATAAATAAAAATAAATTGATACTAGTAATTAAGATTAGAGATGAATCTAGAATTTTAAATTTATTGGTTCTGAATTTTTTTTAAAATAATTTAGTAAGTTCTAGGTAAATTATTTATATATATTAAATAAATTTTTAATACAAATTTACAATATTAACTAAAGTTATTAAATTTTGTTGAGCTCGTAACTAAAACTATTGCCCTGCTCTCCTGAATAGGATGTTATATAATGCAGATTGAGAAGTTTCATGTCCCAATGAAATGATTCTCCACCGGAGGTTGATGCTGCGTGGAAAAATGGTATGGGGTGGTAGGTATCACTGTTGATAGGCAGGTAGCAACTTGTCCCATGTTATAGATGGGATTTCGGCCTATAATATAATATTCTAGAGTGTGATGTCCTACTGCACACGTCGTTTCCACAATAACTAACAAGAAGTAAAGGACGTCGTCGCAGTCCAGTCGTTGGATTTAATAATGCATTAATTATTGAGGAGATGTGTGAAAATGGAGAAGTTTTATTTTGTATCTCATACAACTATACAACTGACATTAGTTGTATGAGTTCCCTTTTTGTCTCACAAATTTGTGAACTCCAATTTTATATTTTTGGGTCCACAAAATCTGGATCCACAAAATTATGAGACAAAAAAATACCTCATACAACTAGTGTCAGTTGTATGAGACACAAAATAAAAAATTTCGTGAAAATGTGTTAACCTAGGACCAATGTTCCTCCTCACCCCTTAGATAAAATGGGCTTAAAAATCGTGGATATAACTTAGTGGGCATTTGGACATAAGAACCGTAAAATTCCAAAAAAAAAAATGAAAAAGTTTTTCAGGTAAAAATGGTATTTGAAAACTAGAGTTGTGTTTGGACATGAATATAATTTGGATTGTTTTTGAAGTTTTGCGGGTGATCTAAGTGAAATTTTTTGAAAAACAGCCTTTTGAAGTTTTTCAAATTTTTGAAAAATTCCAATATTCATTTTCAAGTTAAAATTGGAAATTTTATGGCCAAACACTGATTTAAAAAAAGTGATTTTTTTTTTGAAAAAGTAAAAAAATTCTTGTGTCCAAACTGGCTCTTAGTATCGTTATAAAATAGAGCGGTAATGTAATAAACCAAAGACAAGTATAGACAAAAATTGATATATTATTCAACCTCAAACTGATGTACATAATGAACTGAAATCTCCTCTATTTATAAAATAAAGAAAGCAGTTGCGAGGTTTTTCTTGAGTTGCTTGTAAGTTGTTTGCATGAGCTATTCGCAACCTGCCTGTTTAATAAAAAGTTGATGCAAGTCATATCATTGAGTTGCTTGCAACCTGCATGCATCAACTAATGGGAGATAAACATCAATGAAGTACTAAATAGATAATCTTCTTCACCCCCATTGGCCGATGGCATGATGGCTGATTGTTGCTGCGAAGGGTAGCCGGAACCAGGGGTTCATGTCTGTCGACTACCTTCTCCAACTGCATGGCCGAGATGTTTTCGGCGGCCATCTTTATGGGAAAGCATGGTATGGTGCAGGGCTTGGACCCGTTTTCTCCCATCATCAGGAGCATGTTGGCATATGGTACCGGTATGGTGTTGGTTTGCCTCATGAACTCCAAACCCACTATGATGTCGAAGTCATCTATGATTGCAATGCACAGGTCGATGCTTCCTTTGTATGGGCCAAGTTTCACTGGGACATTTGTAGCTGTTCCACCCAATGTCTGAGGTGGTGAGTTGATAGCCTTGACGCGGCCTTTGCTCTTTTGTACAACAAGACCTAGGCGCTCTACTTGCGTTGATGACAAGTAGTTGTGGGTGGCACCCGTGTCTATCAATGCGTGAAGGGGCTTGCCGTTCACTTTCAATTCGACGAACATTAGGGTCCTCGCTTGTTTAGGAGGCCTCTCGTCCATCTTTTCCTTCCCTTTCTTGGTGATTGGGACTGATGTTTTCTTAGGAGGACATGCACTGGTCCCCGCTAAGGCATGTGGGATAGAGCCAACAATTGCATTGAAGGCGGCTACCTGGTCGTCTTCGGATGTGTCTGATGCATCTGTCTCATCCTCGACAGTATGATGAGCATTGACCTTGATTTTTGGGCATTCATTGTTCCAATGTGCCCCGCCGCAATGACGGCATTCTGAGGGAGGCTTTCTCCCCTGATTGTTGTTGATGGATGCAACACTGTTGCTGTTGGAGGGAGGAGTCTTAGTTTTGGATGCACTCCGATCTCCCCCACTTTTGCTTGGGCCACCATTGCTGGGATGGTGCCCGTTGAATCCCCCTCGGACAGACGGCTGGGGTCTGTCATTCTGAGTTCCCAAATGATAATCGCCAAGGCATTCTGCAGCTTGAATGGCCTTGGGCAGGGTGTCTACCCGTTGTCTTTGTAGTTCCATACGGGCATGAGGTTTCAAACCTTCTATGAATGCGAAGAGTTTGTCTTTGTCCCCCATGTCGCATATGTTTAACATGAGTGCGGAGAATTCGCGCACATACTCCCGCACTGATCTGGTGTGGCGGAGTTCCCGTAGCTTTCTCCTTGCATTGTATTCCACATTTTCGGGGAAGAACTGCAGGCGTATGACTACCTTCAATTCATCCCATGTCTGAAGAGTATCTTCACCGGCCTTGATGGCTTCGTATTTGACCCGCCACCAAAGTTTGGCATCGCCCTGAAGATACATGGCAGCAGTCGCTACCTTTTTGGATTCTTCCAAATGGCCCACGGCATCGAAGTATTGTTCGATGTCGAAGATGAAGTTTTCCACTTCTTTAGCATCCCGGGATCCGTCGTATGGCTTTGGCTCCGGTATCTTAAGTTTTTGTGGAATGGGGGTGAGATTTGCTGCACCCCTGATATGGTTGTCGCCTTCTCGAAGTAGATTATCTACAACGGAGTAATAAATAGACATCCATAATAATATTTTCATAACACTGCCTCTTGGATGATCATTATTAACTGCCTAATTAAAACCTTACTAGGAAAAATTCTGTGGGAAAAATCCAGTGAAGGAAAAAAAAGTACACATATTTAGTAATACGCATTGCTAGCTACCTCATTAAAAATCTTACAAGAATAAACCTTGTGGGAAAAATCTTAGTAAGGGAAAAAAGAATACAACACAAATTTTATTCCCCCTAATGAAAACCTTATTTCAAATATTTGAGTCTCCACACTCCAATCTTGTATACCATCTTCTCAAAAGTTGAAGTTGGTAAAGATTTAGTGAATAAATATGTCGGATTGTCATTTGAACGTATTTGATGCACATCGATATTACCACTCTTTTGGAGATCGCGTGTG
The DNA here is from genome assembly GCF_000393655.2 of Nicotiana sylvestris. Classification (NCBI taxonomy): domain Eukaryota; kingdom Viridiplantae; phylum Streptophyta; class Magnoliopsida; order Solanales; family Solanaceae; genus Nicotiana; species Nicotiana sylvestris. The sequence goes on along the minus strand of NC_091062.1, from coordinate 122,957,311 downwards.
AAGAATAACTTTGGTTAAATGTGTTTCGTTCTATCTTTTTTTATGGATCCTCCCTTTAATTGGGCCATGCATCAAGTATTGTCTTCTTATAAAATTGTGAATTTTTTATCACATGCCAAACCACAGTTTTCTCGAATAAAATGAACCATTTATCTCAACCATATGCATTCCCTACTTGTTTCATGAATAACTATTATCTCAGCATGATTTGAAGGAGTGGCAACAATAGATTGCTTTGTGGAGTGCCATGATATGACAGTACCTCTACATGTAAACACATACCTGATTTGAGATCGAGCTTTATGTTGATCAGATAAATAACATGCATCTGCATAACCAACAAGATCTGTACTACCTTTGTTAGCATAAAGCAAATTCATATCAAGAGTTCCCTTTCTGTATAGGTAGTTTGATGGATAAAGATTCCGTCTGCTAAATGTTTATTTTGCAGATCAGGATAAAGTTATGTCTTTCCAAGATCTTTCATCTCAAATTATTTCTTAAGATATTCAGTTACCTTTTTGAGCTCTTCTGGAGTTCCTAACAAGATTTATGTCATCATCATAAATAAGAAGTATAACAAAATTTTAATGCCATTTTTTTATACATGGCCAAATAACAACATTTATGTAACCTTCTTTAAGCAAATATTCACTGAGGCAATTATACCACATGCGCCCAGATTGCTTTAAATCGTACAATGATCTTTGTAATTTCATTGAACATATTTTTCGAGATTTTGGATATGCTTCAGGCATTTTAAATCCTTCAGGGATTTTCATATAAATTTGATCAAATAAGTCATATAGATTATGACTTAAATTTAAATGGCATGACATCTTCAAGTATCTGGACTACAGGTCCGATCCTCACAATATTTTACAATATTGTACACTATATTATTCAAATATATCGCCGACGATTATTTTTGTATCGGTTTCCAAGCAACATAACTTGTTGAGATCTCATTACTTTTTATTTTTATTTTTAGGTACCTAAACTTATTCTTGAATTTCATGAAATGTTATGTCGTGGGCTCTTCTAGAGCTCATTTCCTCCTGATTAAGATCGTTTTGATCATTTGCTCCTATCCTTTTTTAAGAATTTTTATCTTTGGAACTGATTGGTCTACTACGCTTCATGGATGCAGTAAACTCTATTCTTCAGGGACTTTAATTTTAATATGAGCATTTGCAGCTGAAATATGATATTTACTTTTGGATCAACAAATGCTCCCGGCATTTGACTTGAATTATCTTATGAATGAAGATCATATTAATAATAATTCGATTCATATAACATATTCTTCAACTTCTTATTTCACCCCTCAAATGTTAGAAAACTAACATATATCCTTAATCTTATTTGGGAACCTATTTTTGTGCATTGTGGTAGAAAAATTAATCATATACCACACATTAAAATTATTATATAGTAAAAATATTTGATTTCTAATCCAAAACCAATTGTGAGGTGAGGACTTATCATATCTTGTTGGTCTGATACATACAAGTGTTGATGTATGCAATTTAGAAAATCTTAGACCAACACATGAAGCTTTATTCTCATAAGCAATAGTTTAGCAATTAATAGGAGGTATTCAATGCTAAACCAGCTTGGATATAAACCAGCATTATCAAGATGAACTGTCTTGATTACTCTGAAAATTATGCTCTTAATTGAGAAGAGCAATTTTAAATGACAAACTGCAGGTTGACAATAAACACATATGTGACCATCTCATATATGCATCTATAAATAGTTCACATGATAGGTGAATACGCCTATATATTCACCTTATATATATATATATATATATATATATATATATATATATATATATATATATATAAGAATTCAAGGATCTTAGTCCCAACTTTAGTTGGTATAATCAATTTATTATGAGAACAAGCAACACAAGAGGATTTTTGAAGAATCTTCTAGTTCTTCAATATATGCTTATCATAATTCTTGATTAGCTCATCATACTTAAATCTGATGGCAATATCGATTATACGGAATGATAACTTATTTGCATTTGAAAACTTTAGGTTTATCATGGCATGTACGGTTTTTCAGTAAACTTTTGATTTACTATGGCATAAACTTTTGCATCAGTAAACCTCTGATTTATTGTAGCTACTTTTGTATTCATAAATTTCGGGTTTACTGTAGCTACTTTTACCTTAGTAAAATTTATGGTTTACTGTGACTACTTTTGCATTAGTAAACTTCTGATTTACTGTGACACGTGATGTAGTACAGAATGAGGAAATATGAACATTTTCAATCTTCCAATGATTTGTAGTCTCGGTATGATAGTCATATGTATTAGTAAACTTCAGGTTTACTACAATATATGTTTTGACCATAATCATATAATATGAATGATATATTTGTATATAAGCTCTTCGAGAGTCTTCATTTATTATCTACAATCTAATTCTGACACTACTGGTGTCATGTGTCTTCTAGATAAACATTTAGCTTTTCACGAGTTTTTGATATATTTTGTACTATTAAATATTGCCCTGACACTTCTGGTATCATGATAGAAATCATAATCAAATGAACAATATAAAGACAATTCTAGATTTATAAATGATAAAAATTAAAAAAATTCAGTATTTCACCACCAACTTTGTGACAAATGTCTACTTCAGGGAGAAACGACATTAACACCTGAATATTTTATATAAAAGCTACAACACAGAGTCATTACATCCTTTAGGGAAAAATACATGAGTTGTTATTTTCTTCGGGGTAGTTGACAACAATTAACCATAATATCAATGTAGTTATAATAAAAAGTATTCTACAAGAATCCCTTTGCCTTAGAATAAAAAATTATCGAAGATGTTTGACGTACAACACGTACGTGCTATAATGATCTCTATGCCACAAAAATAATATTTGTATTTTTTGTTATTCTACCTCTTTAGACGGTGAATTGTGGTATTTACACTGCTTTATAATATTTTCCTGCTTCAGGAGGAAATTTTAATTGTTTAATACTTTAGGGGCAAATTTGAAGTACGAAAGATTAAGCATATGTTCTCTCAATCATATTACCTCTTCTGGAGGTAAGTTGTGATATCTTCACAACCAAGAACACGTCTATATTTACAAGCTTTATTAATATTACTTCATTCACTTCTGGAATAGATTAATAATTATCATTCATCCTTCGGGGAATAAAATATAATTATTTGAACGTGTTAATCACATCATATTGTGATGCTTCGAACCTCTTTTTAAGATATTTGCTACTTCGGGAGCAAATTGAAGCATATATGTAATATGACAAATTTTTCTCTAACGTATCTTTAACTGTAATTATAACAAGCCTAAATTATCACTTCTAGTGGTCATATGCATATACGCTTCTGGTGGTCAACAAAATTTAGTTACAATGAAATAAACGAAATATTTCCACTTCTGGTGGTTGTACTCTAGTCGAGTTCAAGTAAACCACAAAATTAAGCCATAAATATTGCCACTACAGGTGGTTATATATTTCTTGCAAACTCTCATGCGTAGCCATCAATATAGTTGAAAATAATAAACTATAGTGTCTTCTCGTAATATTGTTCTTCGAGAACAAATTTATAGCATGAACTGCCAAGTGAACCAATTAGGCTCCTTAGGACCAAGAACAAAACTCATACTATTGGTAGCAAAAATAGGAATATCTGATATGAAGGAAGTACTAACCTCCCGAGTAGAATTCTTAATGATGGCGATTAGATCTGATTTATAGCCATAGACTTTTGCTAACTCAACTCAATGAATAGTTAGTGTTAAGAAAATATATAAAAGTACAAAAATTAATGTCACGAGTCCTTTACTACAAACCTACTTCAAGATGACAAGGCAGCAAGGAAAAATAATTTATTCTTCACAAAGATGAAGTGATACAGTAAAACCTTTAAGCCAAACATGGAATTATTTTCATGTTTTCTTTGCTAATATGGAAATGAAATAGTGACGCTAAAGAAATATCAATTGTTCAACGCACTATATAAAGGGTAAAAATCCATAAATACAATAATTTTGTCTTACTTACAATGAGAATCGATACCTTTGGACGAGGATAACTACAATAACATATCTTTCAAAGTACGTGCTAAAGGCAAAGTCTCGTGCTGATAACATGTTTTAAAATAGAGAACGTAAAGTAATAAATTAAAGAGAAGTATAAAGAGAGATTGATATATTATTCAAATTCAAACTGATTGTCACAAGACAAAACCAAACCATCGTGATAGCGCCTATCATACTACTAGGCAAGCCGACTACTCAGACATTTCCAACACTTTTAAGCTTTGAAAGATACTAAAAACAGTTTAATTAAAGAAAATTCTCTTAAAAACAGGATAGGAAATCATAACTCTATACATAATCTCTCCCAAAACAGGGGTGTCACTAAGTACATGAGTATCTACATAATGACACAGTCTGGTACACTGTCTAGAAAGTAAAACTAAATAAATAACTAAAAGATAAGGGAGGAGAGTCAAGTTCTGTAGACGCCAAGCAACTACCTCGATGATTTCCGAAGGTCTGAACTCCGCAAATCAGCAACCGCCATGATCGAAAATACCTAGATTTGGACACGAAGTGTAGGGTATAGCATGAGTATAACCAACTCAATAAGTAACCAATCTAACCTTTGGACTGAAAGTAATGACGAGTTCAAATATTACAGCCAACTTTCAACATTTAACAACATGGTAAGTTACAAAAAATACTACAGTGATATCTCAGAAATTCTTAGTTTACAAGTAAAGGTACAATAATTTAGACATGCTTTCAGATTTTACAACAAAACTTAACACAGAACAGGGTAGATCTAGCCCAAATATAAATAAACCAGGGCAGATCTAGTCCAAATGCAAATAAACCAGGGCAGATCCAGCCCAAATGTAAATAACTGCTAGCATTGTGCCCACTGTGGATGTGCAAACTCCGGAGGGGCCGATCCAACCCAAGCGCTATAATAAGTCATGTTCTGGCATGAATCAATAAACCTGCTGTGGCATGCAACCCGATTCCATGAATACCGCTCACAATAAAGCCTAAGCCTCACTTAGTCATTAATCTCTCTAGTCTATCGGCTCACCCGAACTATGGTAATTAACACAAACAATGATGATATGATGTATCAAATGAGGACAACAGAGACTGAGATATAATTTGCAATTAATAGTCGTGACTAAATATAGAATGGAAAGTTAGGCAGATAGTTCAACATGTAACACGACCTCTGTGTGTTCCAACATTACCAACATGAAATCTAAACAGGATTTCTAGCATGGCTGACAACTCAATTTCTCTAACACGTGGTGAAAATATGAGTAACAGCAAGATTATTCAACTATACGGTCCCATGAAATCGACCAAGTAACGATCCTTTCGGTGCACACCTACATGCCTGTCACCTAGCACATGCATCACCTCAACACCAATCACATAACACGAAATTAAGGATTTTAAACCCTCGTTTTGAAATATTTAAGTTTCTACCCAGATATCCCTTCATCGTGATCGCGTAGCACAAATCTTAGGCTGACAAAATCAGACGCTACGCAAATGCAGACAAGTCTATGTGAACGTGTTGCATACCTCTCCAGACCCACACGATCACACCAACACCCATGTGTTCGCATAGAGCAACGCGCGTGACTAGCTCTCTTCCTTTCCTCTTTGTGAATGCGGCCTAGCGTATCCATTCACGGTGCTCTGCCTATACTAACCAACACGATCGCGTACTCCAGCTCACGACCACGTAGAGTAAAATACCATCTGCCTCAACTAAGCCTTCACGATCGCGTTCCTACTCACGCGATCGCATAGAAGGAAACCATAACTGGACACCAACAATCCTCAACAGTCCTTCAAGTTCAGTTTTCACTTTGTTAACCATCTGAAATTCACTCGAGGCTCCTGGGACCTCAACCAAACATACAAACAAGTCCTAAACCACCATACAAACTTAGCTAAGCCTTCAAATCATCTCAAAAAACGCAAAAACTACAAATTTCACATTGATTCAACCTAATAAACTTTTGAACTTCTAACTTTTACATTCGATGCCGAAACCTATCAAATCACGTCTGATTGACCTTAAATTTTACATACAAGTCACAAATGACACAACGGACCTACTCCAATTCCTGGAACCCCAATCTGAGTAAGGTAAACATAAAGTTCACTTTCGGTCAAACTTCTTGTCACGACCCAAACTGATGGGCCACGATGGATGCCTGGGTCCTACCTGTCAACCACCCCTACGCATGCGTCTAAGATATGAACCTGAATAACATCTAGTGAATTACAAAAATAACATACATGAAGGAAACCTGCTAACAAGGCATATGTACGTATACATGCAATATACAGTGGGCGAGCTGGCAAGGCTACTATAGACAACTATACATCCAAAACTGAAAGCCGACAAGGACATATACAACCCAACTAGACATACTGTCTACAGACCTCTAATAGAAACAAAATTGTACAAGGACGGGACTGATCCACATCATACTCATAAATATATACAAACGTATCGTACCAAAATCAAAAGCAGCTCCGAATCAAGTGGAGCACGCCAACTCTCGTTGATCAGGGATCCTAAGAAGGGGGACCGTCAGCTTGCCTACCTATACCTACGGGCATGAAACGCAGGCCCCGTAAAATAGGGTGTCAGTACAAAAAATGTACTGAGTATGTAAGGCATGAAAATTAGTACGTAAAAGACATAGTTGAAACATGGAATATAGAAACACATCTTTAAATCTGAATAACTTTATAAATTCTGAAACATTTATAATGTCATGCACGTGCATATAAATGTCGTGTTATGCATAGGTATGGGTGTACATTATATCATCAAGCCACTGAGGGCATCCCATCATATCGTCTCAGCCACTATGGGCAACATCATCAACATATACCAGCTGATCAAGTGGTGGTGCGTATATAACATCGTAACCTTTTCCCATATCCCATATACATATATTTACATATATACGCGTATATAACGCCATCTGGTCATGGGTCAATGCACATGTATAAATAGGTGAAATGAATGAAAAATACGTAAAAATCTCAATATTCCTTCCTTATAAACTTTTTCAGCTGCGTATTATTCTGAGACCCATGAACAGAAGATAATAATAATTTACATGGGGAACCAAGAGTATAGATACCCATAGTATTTCTATGAATAGAGTAATTTGTGGAAACTATGTGTTTTCTCGTTGCTTCAGTATAATTTGGACCATGCCAAAAGAAAGAAGGGATGGACTTAACATACCTGGAGGAGGAAAAACTCCGTATAATATTCTTGACGAAGATTGCACTGTACTCTTTTGTAATTGTAAAATTTTGATGGAATTACGCTGAAGTATTTTGAACGAAAATAGGCTTCTTCTTCTTTGGATTACTTGGATGGAATTAATTTTGCAGGAAAGGAAGCTTATGCCCTTAATGTTTTGAACTAAAATGACATACGAACAAGACTAAATAGATGTACTACTACTTGTCCAAATAAACCAAGCTCTTTAAAGTTAACCAAGCTTTTAAAGTGAACCTTTTAAAATGACCCATTCTTATAAGTCTTTTAATGATTTACACGTCTTTAGCCTACTAAGCATATATGACTAATGAATCATATGCTTGAATAGTGGACTACTGCCACGTGGTGAGTGGGGTGAAGATTATTAATCTTTACCCACTTATTAGTTAACTGGGTAATGTCCCATTACCCGGTAATTAACCAATTACCTGCATAATTTAAAAATTGCCCCAAATTACTTAAAATTCTACTTATTTTTAATATACTTTATACATTATACTACCGTGGTCATATGGTACCTTGCATGGTACTAGTTTATAATATCAGGTATTATCGTTCGAACTGTATTTTATCCCAAATTGGCCACTTTCAACGAAACTCATTTTCTTTAATTTGTGTAACCCTTTATCCTTCATAACACTTATTTATCGCTTGTTATAAATAGCGTAAATATGTTAACGTCAAGATGTTCTCATCCCCGAGTCTACGTCAATTAACTGAAGACGAAACTTTTAACGTATAAAAATATGAGATAACATCCTTTCCCCCTAAGAAACATTCATCCTCGAATGTTCAACACCACTACCAACTCTCTCCGTAGAAGCCTAATAACCCAATGCCACTCAGAACCATAATTATGAATAACAACAATGGCCTCATATGACCAACAATAATAACCAACACAAGAATTTCTACACGTACCTTATGGTTATGACGTCTCACTCGTACCCTTCTCTGGAGGAGAAAATAAGTAGGGATATCTAGACTTCATGTTTTCCTTAGCCTCCCAAGTCATTTCTTCCACATTGTTATTCCTCCAAAGTACTTTCATGGAGGCTACCTCCTTATTCTGTAGCTTGCAGATTTGTCGGTCTAGGATGGCAACCGAAATTTTCTCGTATGACAAGTCCTCTGAAATCTGTACATCATCCGTGGGCACCACTCGAGTAGGATCTCCAATGTACTTCCATAACATAGAAACGTGAAAACCGGATAGACAGACTCCAATTCTGAGAGCAATTCTAACTCATAAGCTACTTGGCCCACTCTCTGAATGATCCTATAAGGCCCAATAGACCGTGGGCTAAGTTTGCCTTTTTTGCCAAATCTCAACACACCCTTCATAGGTGACACCTTTAAAAATACCTAGTTATCAACCCCGAACTCTAAATCTTGTCGCCGCATGTTAGAATATGACTTTTGATGACTCTGAGCTGTTAACAGTCGATCCCGGATCAATTTTTCGTTTTCTATGGCCTGCTGAACCAGGTCTGGCCCATGTAATTCAGATTTTCCAACATAGAACCACCCTATAGGCGACCTACACTTCCGTCCGTAAAGAGCTTCGTACGGAGCCATCTGAATGATGGAATGATAGATATTATTATACGCGAACTCAATAAGCGGCAGATGATCATCCCAGCTACCTTTGAAGTCTATTACACAAGCTCGTAACATATCCTCCCGTATTTGAATTGTACGCTCAGCCTGTCCGTCTGTCTGGGAATGAAATGTTGTACTAAGACTTACTTGAGTCCCCAATCCTCTTTGAAAGGAACTCCAGAAGTTAGTTGTAAATTGAGCTCCTCTATACGAGATAATAGATATAGGGACACCATGCAGTCGTACTATTTCCTTAATATAAAGCCTTGCATAATCCTTTGAGGAATATGTAGTCCTAACGGGCAGAAAATGGGCTAACTTTGTAAGCCTATCAACAATCACCCATATCGAATCGAACTTACGTTGGGTATGAGGTAAGCCCACGATAAAATCCATATTGATTATTTCCCATTTTCAAGTTGGAATCTCCATAGCCTGCAACAATCCAGCGGGTTTTTGATGCTCAATCTTAACCTGCTGACAGTTAGGACACTGAGCAACAAATTCTGCTATATCCTTTTTCATTCTGTCCCACCAATACACTTCCTTGATATCATGATACATCTTGGTCGCTCCCAGATAGACAGAATAATGAGAATAGTGAGTTTCTGCCATAACCTACCGACATAGCCCTGCAATATTAGGGACACATAATCGTCATTGATATCTAAGGACCCTTTCTTCTGTAGTTCCAAACGGTGTATTCTCCTTCTGAAGGGTGGTATCCCTATAATGAACTAACAAAAGATCCTTGCACTGGCGTTCCTTTACTTCAGTTACTAAAGAGGATATTATCGTATTCTGAATAGTAATTCCAATAGCACCTGAGTCCAGTAACCGAACTCCAAGACTAGCTAGTTGATGAGCCTCATGGTCTATTCCCCTCTTTTATGGCTATAAATATGATAGGATACCTATAGATCTACGGCTGAGGGCATCAGCTACTATGTTCGCCTTCCCCATATGGTATACAATATCAACGTCATAGTCTTTAAGTAGCTCCAACCATCTCCTTTGACGTAGATTCAATTCCTTTTGCTTGAAGATATACTGGAGGCTCTTATGATCCGTATAGATATCAACATGAATGCCATACAAGTAGTGCCTCCATATCTTTAATGCATGAATTATCACGACTAAATCTAAATCGTGGGTCGGGTAGTTCTTTTCGTGCTATCTTAGTTGTCTAGAAACATAAGCCACAACCTTACCATGCTACATCAGCACAAAACCCAATCCAACACTGGAAGCATCACAATAGATCACATAATCATCGGTCCCTTCTGGGAGCGTTAGAACCGGTACTAAAGTTAATCTGTCCTTTAAGGCCTGGAAACTTCGTTCACAAGCGTCGGTCCATTAAAACTTGGCTCCCTTTTGAGTGAACTTACATGGGTATTCTAATCTTTCACTATTCATGGAATTCCCTTCTTCGAAGGCCCAAACTTTATCCTTCATCTATCACAATTACGCCCTTATTTCAATACCAAGGCAGTATTTCATCTAATCTAAATGTTACAAGTCTTATACTCCTTTGGGTTCATTCAGGCTATACTGAGCCTTCTATAACTTAGAGAAACTATCAGCTCTCTTATGAGCTTAACCCCAAGGACTTATCCATTCTCGTCACCTTTTCACTCATCTTTTCTTATCCTTCCTCGTGTCTTCCTAAAACCTTGTCAAAGGTGATGAAGGGAAGAAAATCCCTCTACAAATCTCATGTAATAATATACCAAACCGAGAAAGCTACGAACCTCCGTCGGTGTTGTGGATCCAGGCCAAGTCTTTATTGCCTCCATCTTTTGTGTATCCACCCGAATGCCTTCACCCGAAATGATATGCCCAAGGAAAGCTAACGAGTTCAACCAGAATTCACATTTAGAGAGTTTTGCATACAACTTCCATCTTTGTAGAACTCTGAGCATAGTACGCAAGTGATCTGCATGCTCATCCTCTAAACGACAATTATACCAATATATATCGTCAATAAATATAATTACGAACAGATCTAAAAAGAGCATGAACACACGGTTCATCAAATCTATGAATATTTCTAGGGCATTGGTCAAACCGAACGACATAACACGAAACTCAAAGTGCCCGTATCTAGTCTTGAATGCTGTCTTTGGAATATCTTCCTTCTTAACCCTTACCTGATGGTACGCGGACCTCAAGTCTATCTTTGAAAAAACAATTAACACCTTGCAACTGATCAAATAAATCATCAATCCTCGGGAGCGGGGTACTTATTCTTGATCGTCACCTTATTCTACTATCGATAATCAATACATATTTGTAAGGTACCATCTTTCTTCCTAACAAATAACACAGGTGCTTCCTATGGTGATGTACTAGGTCTGGTAAAGCCTTTTTCAAGCAAATCCTTTAGTTGTTCCTTCAACTCTTTTAGTTCTATAGGGGCCATCCTATAGTGAGGAATAGATATTGGATGCGTATCTGGTAGTAGGTCAATAGAAACTCAATTTCTCTCTTTGGCGGAAGACCCTAAAGTTCATCGGAAAAACTCATTAACCACAGGGATGGACTGAATTGTTGGTGACTCTACTTCCACATCCCAAACTCGAACTCAGTGATAAATATAGTCCTTTATGATCATCTTCCTTGCCTTGAGATAGGAGATAAATTTACCTCTTGGCGATGCTGTATTACCTTTCCATTCTAAAACAGGCTCTCTTGGGAATTAAAATCAAACCATCTTTGATCTACACTTGATGTTAGCATAACAAAAGGCCAACCAATCCATACCTATTATAATATAAAGTTCTACCCAACTGAACACCACGTACCTTATCCTTGTTTATTATCAAATCTATCATGGGCCATTTTGGGCCATATTCATATATATAGGTAACAATATTAAAACATAACTTGCATAACTAGTTTAAAAAAAGGTTTATATACATAGGGGCCGACCAGATCGTAGACATGTCATACCCAAAACTATATACAAGATACTGCTACAAAGCCTCTAGGTAAACATAACCATAGTATATATACAATTCGGGACAGAGCTCCCTACGTCCTTATAAAACAACCTAACATGTGCCGAACCGTGAATTGGCAATATTCCCAGAAGAAGTGGAGCTCACCAACCCAAAAGCTGACATCTCGAGAAAGTCTAGAGTAGAGGGTCTTTGCCTCGTCCTATATGAGAGCCTTGATCGGAAAGACTTCGAAGCAGAATCTTTATGTCCTTATCAGTTACCTTCCTCCTCTTGGCCCGACTACTATCTTCTTCCTCTGCGCATACCATAACATACACTCATGAACCTTGATTGACGGACTCCCAAGAGTGTGGACCATCTGGAACCTCAGAAGAGCTGGTGTCAGCAAATGACTTGACATAATTTTGAGCCTAAGGGAAACCCGGCTGTGCTAATCCATGCATTACTCCCCTCATATCCTGATCAACGGGTTGTGATAATGAAACTAAGGGTCTTGGTAAGGTCGGAACTCCTCTCACCCCATCTGCTGCCGGAGTGGTCGAAACAGCTCGAACGGAGGACTCATATGGATCCTCCTCAATAGAACCCATGATTTCCAATGGGTCTGACTCCATAGTGTAACTTATATCTCTTTCTAACATTTCTGTAGCCTTCTAACCCATGCTAGCAGATGTAGTCTTCAGAGGCATTGCTGAAAACGTAACATATCATTAGGAACATGAATTCTTATATCGCACGATCTAAGATAAAAACAGAGGATAACATCCTATATGTACTGTAGCCTTTTGTCTATAAGTGTGGTGCACAACACACCCATAAACAAGACTCTACTAGACACAATCTGTAGAAAATCCTAGGACAGAACTGCTCTGATACCACTTTTGTCGCGGCCCAAACTGATGGGCCGCGACGGGTGCCTGGGTCTTACCTGTCAAACACCCCTAACCATGCTTCTAAGATATGAACCTGAATAACGTCTGATGAATTACAAAAATAACATACATGAAGGAAACCTGCCAACAAGGCATATGTACGTTTACATGCAGAATACAATGGGCGAGCCGGCAAGGTTGATATAGACAACTATACATCCAAAACTGAAAGCCGACAAGGCCACATACAACCCAACTAGACATACTATCTACAGACCTCTAATAGAAATAAGATTGTACAAGGACGAGACTGATCCACGTCACACCCATATATATATACAAACATATCGTACCAAAATAAAAAGCAGCTCCGGATCAAATGGAGCACGCCAACTCTCGCTGATTAGGGATCCTAAGAAGGGGGACCGTCAGCTTGCCTACCTGCACCTGCGGGCATAAAACGCAGGCCCTATGAAATAGGGCGTCAGTACGAAGAATGTATTGAGTATGTAAGGCATGAAAATTAGTACGTAAAAGACATAAATGAAACATGGAATATAGAAACACATCTTTAAATTTGAATAACTTTGTAAATTTTGAAACATTTATAATTTCGTGCACGTGCGTATAAATGTCGTACCATGCATAGGTATGGGTGTACATTATATCATCAAGCCACTAAGGGTATCCCATCATATCGTCTCAGCCACTGTGGGCAACATCATCAACATATACCAGCTGATCAGGTGGTGGTGCGTATATAACGTTGTAGCCTTTTCCCATATCCCATATACATATATTTACATATATACGCGTATATAACATCATCTGGTCATGGGTCGATGCGCATGTATAAATGGGTGAAATGCATGAAAAATACATAAAAATCTCAATATTCCTTCTGGATAAACTTTTTCAGTTGCGTATTATTTTGAGACCCATGAATAGAAGATAATAATAATTCACATGGGGAATCAAGAATATAGACACCCTTAGTATTTCTATGAATAGAGTATTTTGTGAAAACTGTGCGTTTGCTCGTTTCTTTAGTATAATTTGGACCATGCCAAAAGAAACAAAGGATGATCTTAACATACCTGGAGTAGGAAAAACTCCGTATATTATTCTTGGAGAAGATTGCACCGTACTCTTTCGTAACCATAAAATTTTGATGGAATTACGCTGAAGTATTTTTAACGGAAATAGGCTTCTGCTTCTTTGGATTATTTCGATGGAATTAATTTTACAGGAAAGGAAGCTTCTGCCCTTAATGTTTTGAACTATAATGACATACGAACAAGACTAAATGGATGTACTACTACTTTTGTCCAAATGAACCAAGCTCTTTAAAGTTAACCAAGCTTTTAAAGTGAACCTTTTAAAATGTCTCGTTCTTATAAGTCTTTTAATGATTTACACGTCTTTAGCCTACTAAGCATATATGACTAATGATTCATATGCTTGAATAGTGTCCTACTACCACGTGGGGAGTGGGGTGAAGATTATTAATCTTTACCCACTTATTAGCTAACTGGGTAATGTCTCGTTACCTGGTAATTAACCAATTACCCGCATAATTTAAAAATTGCCCCAAATTACTTAAAATTCTAGTTATTTTTAATATACTTTATATATACTTTATTTATTATACAACCACGTTCATATGGTACCTTGCATGATATTAGTTTATAATTATCGGGTATTATAGCTCGCCCCGTATTTTATCCCAAATTTGCCACTTTCAACGAAACTCGTTTTTTTAATTCGTGTACTCCGTTATCCTTCATAACACTTATTTATCACTTGTTATAAATTGCGTAAATATGTTAACGTCAAGATAATTTCAACCCCGAGTTTACTTCAATTAACTGAAGACGAAACTTTTAACGTACGAAAACGCGAGATGTAACACTTCAAAATTTCCAACTTTCGCTATTTTAAGCCTAATTCAACTACAGACCTCCAAATCACTATCTGAACACGCTCCTAAGTCCAAAATCACTCAGTGAAGCTGACGGAATTAGAAACTCTATTCCGGAGCCATTTACAAACAAGTCAATATCCGGTCAACTTTTTCAACTTAAGCTTCCAATCACGAGACTAAGTGTCTCAACTCATTCTGAGAAATATCCGGAATTGAACCAACTACCCTGGCAAGTCATATAGAAACTAATATGCATAAAATGAGTAGTAAATAGGGGAACAAGGCTACAACTCTCAAAATGACCGGCCGGGTTGTTACACTATTGTAACAATAAGCCGGTCATTTTGAGAGTAATACCCCTGATCCCTTATTTACTGCTTCCCCTATATCGTTTTATGCTTATTGACTTGCCGGGAGGTTTTGTTCTTGGTTTAGGAGTGTTTTGGGACACTTAGTCCCTAAAATGGAAGCTTAAACTTTAGGATTTTGACCGTAGTCAGAACTGTATGAAGACGACTCTCAAATGGAGTTTTGTCAAATCCGTTAGCTCCGTTGGGTAATTTTGGACTTAGAGGCATGTCCGGATTGTGTTTTGGAGGTCTGTAGTTGATTTATACTTGAAATGGCGAAAGCTAAGTTTATAGAGATTTTGACTGGTAATGGACTTTTTGATATCGGGGTCGGATTGAATTTTTAGAAGTTGGAATAGGTTCGTGGTATCATTTATGACTTTTGTACATAATGTAAAGTCAATCGGACGTGGTTTGATATGTTTCAGTATCGGTTGTAGATATTTGAAGTTTCAAGTTCATTAAGTTTGGATTGGAGGGTGATTCATGTTTTTGTTGTTGTTTGACATGCTTTGAGGGCTCAACTAAGTTTGTATGGTGTTTTAGGACTTGTTGGTATGTTTGGTTGAGGTCCTGGGGGCCTCGGGTGTGTTTTGTATTCTTAACAGATTGAAATTTGGACTTATGCAATTGCTGAAGTTTTCTGGTTTCTAGTGTTTTCCTACCTGCGGTTGGGAGATCGTAGGTGCGAGATCGCACATGCGGAAGGTGTAGTACAAAAGCAGAGTGGGATGGGAGATCAGGGGTCGCAGGTGTGAGGTAATAGTCCGCATCTGCGATGCCCACAGATGCGCCTAAGGAGCGCAGGTGCGAAGAGAGACGGCAGAAGCAGACCAATTTTCGCAGGCATGCACTCGCAGGTGCGGCCACCTTCATCGAAGATGCGAAACCAAACCGTTAAGTCATTTCCGCACCTTCGAGGTAAATTCTGCACGTGCAGCATCGCAGGTGCAACTATAGGCTCGCAAATGTGAAATCGCTAGGCAGAAAAGGGCAAGTTCGAGAGTTTTTCTCCCATTTTCAATTTTGGGACATTTGAGAGCTCGGATTAAGGCGATAATTCAAGGATTTTTCATAGAGAACTTTGGGGATAATGGTTCTTAACTCATGTGGGGGAACTCCGCTTAGGATTTGGTACTGTTGTGATATGTGAGCGTCATGTATGTGAGGTGACGAGTGCCTACACAGGCTATTTATTTAAAACTCTGTTTTTCATTGAGTAATAACCTGTTTCATTTTAGTTGAGTTATACTAGCATGTGTAATTATCCTGTTTAGCCTAGAATAACATGTCTATGTGTCTTAAATGCTTATTTGAACTCTGTGCAGTAAGGTTAGTGGATTTCTTGCTTCTTTCTTGACTTGTACTTAGTCTAAACTGTAGAATTTCATGTCGCAGATATTATTTCCATTATTTGAGATGTGTATTTACTTTTGGGATTACGGAACGTTATTCCGGGAGATCCACCTATTATCCTTCTATGATTTCCTTCTAGTTAAATTTCAGTCTTTTATTTTACAGCAATATATTTGCTCCGTCTTATTTTATACACACACACACACACACACACACACACATACACACATACCAGTAGGGTCCTGACCTGACCTCGTCACTACTCGACCGAGGTTAAGCTTGGCACTTATTGGATACCGTTGTCGTGTACTCATGCTACTCTTCTGCACATATTTCGTGTGCAGATTCAGGTACCTCCTATCAGCCTCGCTTTTAGTTGCATAGTTGTTGTTGTTCAGGAGGCTTCAAGGTATATCTGCCCGCGTTCGTAGACCTCGGAGTCCCCCTCTATCCTCTTATGTTGATTCTTCCCTTACTTTTTTAGACACTGATGTATAGAACAGTTAGAAATTCTTAAAAGCTTGTGACTTACAGTGTTCCGGGTCTTTGAGAAATTTTTGTGTATAACTCGAGATTGGTTATTGTATATGTCGAGCGGCACTTATTTCAGTTGTTAAATTATTTGTTGTAGTTAATTGTTAAATTTATGTTTTCATTTTATTATTCCGCAAATATTAGGCTTACCTAGTCATAGAGACTAGGTGCCGTCACGATATCTCACAGATGGAGGATTTGGGTCGTAACAACTGCTGTACATAATGAATTGAAATCTCCTCTATTTATATAATAAAGGAAGCAGCTGCAAGGCTATTTTGGAAGCAGCTGCGAGGCTTTTCTTGAGTTGCTTTTAAGCTGTCTACATGAGCTGTTCGCAACTTGCCTGTTTAATAAGAAGCCGCTACAAGTCATTTCATTGAGTTGCTTGCAACCTGTCTGCATCAAGTGCTTGAAGATAAACTTCAATGGAGTACTAAATGGATAATCTTGTTCAGAAAAATTATCTACAGCGGAGTAATAAATAGATATCCACAATAATATTTTCATAACAAGTATTATTAATATGCTGATCAATATTCTCTTTTTTGATCGAAAATAATTCTCTTATTTTTCTCAAAATTTTAAAAACGAGTTTCAATTGCTAACTTTCATGTGATGCCCATAAATGAGAGCAGTTGATGAGGATAGGTTAACGAGAAAACTTATCACAAGATTATAGGCTAACAAGCTTTGTGAAACGAGGGAAAATTTTATTTTGTGTCTCATACAACTGACATTAGTTGTATAAGACATTTTTTTTGTCTTACAGTTTTGTGGACCCAGATTTTTATGGACCTAGAAGTGTAAAATTGGGGTCCACAAATTTGTGAGATAAAAAGGAGTTTCATACAACTAGTATCAGTTGTATGAGACACAAAATAAAACTTCTCGTGAAAGAAGATGCATGTGACACCTTGATGTAAATTCTGCATATGTAAAAGGAAGGAGGTAACAGTTAAGTAGTATTATTCAGTTTTTGAATTGGGCCTTAGGCTACCCTTTCCAGACCCCACCTGCTGGGATCAAACTGGGTTTGTTGTTGTTGTTTAAGTTTTGCCCCGCCCCGCCCTATTTATTTCATACCCTGCCTTATTAAGTGTCTGCCCTGCCTGCCCCGGCCCGCCCCGCCCTGCCTCAATTGTCATTCCTATAACTGTGGTATAAGTCTTGGATTAGTTACCTCCTATAGCAAAGGTTGATACCTTATTTATTTTAAATAAATATCATTTTAAAAAAGTATATTCCATAGCTACATTTTGATTTTTTATAGTCAAATATTTATTTATGGTCATCTCCTACCCTTAAGTCATAAAATAAGCTTTGTATTAATTTTTTCTCTCCACTCAAATTTCTCCTATCCCCTCAAATTTATCTATTCTCCCTCTCTCTCTCATCCTCCACATTCATCTTACTTTTACGGAGCTTCTGAAAGATATTTTTATTAGTACAGTTTCGAATCTCATCTCTTTGCCATGGATTTGAACTGCAAAGTTTTGAAGTTTATGATGATGAAAACTCCGGCTGATTCCATTCCTCCGTTGAAAATTGCCGGCGATTGCTCTAATTACCCTATTTAATTGTAGAACTAGTATTTCTAAAATTAGGGCAATTCAAGAAGGAAAATTCGAGCAATTGCGATAGAAGTTCATAGGAAGTAGGCGTGAACATCTTTTTTAGTTTTGTGATTGCAGCAAAAACTGATGGTCCAAACTAAATTGTTATTTTCATCCGCTGAGACGATATTTGGGTTGTTCTTGAACAAAGACGACGGAGTTTGGGGTTGAGCAACTTGAATTTTCTGTTAATATATTTCAGTGTATCTCACTGCTGAATAGATCATGAATTACGCTATTTACGTTACTGTATTCACAAATACATATCGTGAATACAGTCGAATACAATAATTTGTCTACTGTAATCCCCTGTTTCACGCCTAGAAATGCTACTGTATTCATGAATACAGTAGCTTAAATACATCGAATACACTTGAAAAACCCTGGAAATATAGCTATAGAAAGTAATATAGTAAATGATAGCTACAACTAACTAATAATCACTAAAATATAGTAGTTTATGAAAGTTTCTCACGAATAAATCGTACAATCTCTTGGCTGAAGCGGATAAATGGCCGATAATACGCCATATATTTTTGAGATGTGACAAATATGATAGCAAAGTTTGACTAGCAACAAATAGCGAAGTGGGGAAATTGAGAGGGAGATAACGTGAAAATTTTATTAAAAAAATTTAGTTCGCATGATATGCGCCCTTTCGAGATCATCCGCTCCGCTGTGAAGTCTTATGAGCCAAACGCATGCCATAAAGGAGGATCGTTTTTTGTTTTTGTTTTTACTATTTTTCCTTAGGATTTATGGAAATCAGCGGAGGGACGAAATTGTGGTGCTTATGGAGTAGACACAAGTTCTTAATAATTTCTGCTACTTGTACTTAAAATTAAACCAATTTGTATAAAAGTCATAGGCATAAATTATTTGTTTACTTTTCTATTCGTCGTTCTCCTACTTCCAACGCCATTGGTACGTCCTTTTTATTCATGCGTGTGTTGAGCTCACGTTTGATTATTTTCACGATATTAGTACACTAGAAATGTAAAAGGTTTAGGAATATCATTGTTTTTGTGGTTGAAGCAAATAAAAGAATAATCTGAATTTCAAATAATTAATTTTACTTCACTTTTCCTAATATAAAAGAACAATTATAGTGAAAAATATGATCTTAGAATCACAAGAATATTGGTAATTGATAGTATTACTTTGTAGTTTCCTAGATGAGGATACAAAGTATAGAAATGGGCTTTATATAAGAGTACAATTATAGTGGAAAATATGATCTTAGAATCACAAGAATAATAGAGGCTTTGAAGTGTTCCACTACCAATATGAGACAAACATACCCTCCAACAACACTAAGATCTCACAACCAAATCGAGGAAGAGTTATCACCTAATTTCAGATAAAACATCGCATAATTATAAGGACATGTTCGATTTAAAACCCAACCATTGCAAATTAAAAAAAGTGTTCAAATCCAAAATTAATATATAACGGCGAAACAAGCATTATCCACAAAAAATGGGAGTGAGATTTCAATGTTTTGTTTATGTTTTGTGTTAAATATAATTATATAAGAAAATAGTACTACCACCAAATGTGTCGACGGTGCGTGGAAAAATGGTGTGGTTGGTCATTGGTGTCGGTGTTCTGCTTCTGCTACCTGGCTTCTTAATAGAGGTTGTTTTCCCAAGCAAATGCTCCTAAAATTTTAGAAAAAAATGGGCGGCTATCAAGGTCTAATCTGATAGGTGATAACTGAAATATATGTCAATACTTTCCTGATTTCCCGGTGAAGACGGAGGAAGAAGGGTACGGACATACGAGGTTAAAAATAAGGTTGGGAGTCTTCCTTACCGAGGCTTATAAAAGGTGAACGATGTGCTCATCGTCGGGCGTGATAAAATAACATTCCCCTGGCCCGAAGCGACCTCTAAGACCTCGGAAAATATGACAAACGGTTACGCACAACTAATAGAGGGCCGTGATATCCGTACCCGACAGGATATCACTGTGTAGATCTCGCCCGATATTGGTTACAGATCAGTAATTAACGAAAAAGGAAGATTTTTACTTTTTTTTGAATTGTACTAGAGATGAAATTCTCCTACTATATAGAAGGTGGTCTTTAATAGAGGACATTATAACACGTGAATCAATGCAATACAAATTCATTTTTCTATTCTTTAGATATTGTAGAGTTCGTGTTTTACTGTTTGTTATTCGTTCATAAGTGGCTTCGAACCAAGGGCCCAATCGAAGGTAAAATTACTATTCAATCTAAGTTCTACCCGGGCCGTGACATTACAATTGGTTTGATCTTTCATTTTGTCTTTAACTCATTTATCTAATATTCTTGATTATTTGTGATGAATCTATCTACGTATCCTTAAAACCGCGTACAAATTTAATTGGGCCTACCTCCGGTTGCGGATGATTGGGTCATTCAGGAGTTCTCTCAAGGGCTTAACCATCGAAGCTCCTTGGCTTCGCAGCAACTAAAACAAAATTTGGTTGAGTACCCGGTAGTAACTTGGGCCGGCGTCCACAACAGGTACCAGTCTGTTACACCCCGTAAGTTTAATAACCCTGATACCGTTATATTTATATATATTTGATGTGGTATATTTCGTGGAATATTTTTGTAAAAAAATGGTTTGAAAAATATGATTTTATATAATTATTAATATTACCACTTTCGTATATGTTTTAAATTATACACATTATATGAGAAAATTTTATGACATTTTCTTTATTTTAAAGATATGAAAAAAAAATTTCACAAGAAAAAAAGGTTATCTTTTTACCATTTTAAGAATTAAGCGTACGAAAATTAATACTCTTTATATGAGATTAGGAAAATTATAAGTTGAGAATATATATATATATATATATATATATATATTTACATCGATGTTTTAATGAAATAATAGTGTATGTATTTATTTTGTATGGTACATGACCATGATAGTAAGTTATATAATATGTGTTAAAAACGAATGGTATTTTAAATAAGTTGAGATAAATTTTAATTATGTGGGTAATTGGTAATTATCCAAAAAAATAAATTTGGATAAGAACATGACGTGGCAGCCATGCAATAGTCATAAGATGACTCTTAAATTAGAGGGTTTTGGTAACAAAGTCAGCATTTTTATAACACTTCTCATTTTTAAGTTGATAGATTTTGCTCAATCTCTCCAAGACTATTCGTTCTTTTTGTTTGTCATCTTCTGTGACGAACGGCCAGTCGTCTTAAGAATTTATGCCCCGATCCCCTATTAATTACTTTTTCCGAGTCTATTTCTACTATTTTAATTCGCCAGGATGTCCGGTTTTGAGTTTCGGAGTGTTTTGGAACACTTAGTCCCTAAATGAGAGCTTAAGTATTGGAAAGTTGGCCATAGTCGGAACAGTGTGAAGACGGCCTCGGAATGCAAATCCGATGGTTCCGTTAGCTCCGTTGGGTGATTCGGAATTAGGGGCGTGTTCAGATGGTTATTTGGAGGTCCGTAGCTAATTTAGGCTTGAAATGCCGAAAGGTCAAATTTTGAAGTTTCCGGTTCGATAGTGAGATTTTTATCCGAGGGTCGGAATGGAATTCCGAGAGTTACAGTAGTTCCGTTGTGTCATTTGGGATGTGTGTGCAAAAATTTTAGGTCATTCGGACATGGTTTGGTTGAGTTTTTAATCAAAAGGGGAATTCAGAAGATTTTAGAAAACTAGGCTTGAATCCGATGTGTTTTTGTTGTTTTGATGTTGTTTGAAGTGTTTTGAAGATTGGTACAAGTTTGAATAAGGTTTTAGGATATGTTGATGCCTTTGGTTGAGTCCGGGGGCCTCAGGGTGATTTCGGATGGTTAACGAGAGGTTGAGGAAATGTTGCAGCTGCTGTATTTTTGCTGCTTCTGGTATTTTCGCATCTGCGGTTTGGGGACCGAAGATGCGGCACCGCAGAAGCGGCTAAGGAGACCGAAGAAGCGGATTTAGGTCTTTTCTTCAGGTTCCGCAGATGTGAAAGGAATACCACAAAAGCGTTGGCGCATCTGTGAAATGGTAATCGCATATACGGTTTTTGGTCATTTAAATGAAAGTCACAGATGCGACGTAGTTTCCACAGAAGCGGGACCGCAGATGCGGTCCCAGGGTCGCAAATGCGGAAATCGCTGGGCAGAACATATAAATAGTTGCCTTCGAGAATTTGAGCTTTTCTTTCACCATTTTCATCTGGGCTCTAAGCTTTTGAGAAAGATTTTTGAGGAAAACAAAGGGGAATCACCTGGAGGTAACATCCTTGACTTCATAACTTGTATTTATGTGATTAAGGACCTAATTAATGGTGAAAAATGGGTAATTAGGTCTTGAGTTTAAGAGACCTTTGAATAAGGATTTGAGGGGTCATTTGGACTCCGATTTCAGTGGTGTTGTTATGTATAGACTCGTGAGAGTACGAGGTTTCTGAAAATGTAAATTTCACCCGATTGCGAGACGTGAGCCCGATGAGCATTTTGGTTATTTTACATAATTTCGCGTATTAGCTTAGAATTTAATTGTAGAATCAGTTAGATGAAGTGTTATTTACCTTATTCAATAGAATTGAATAGATTTGGGCCATTTGGAGTCGAGTACTCGTGGCAAAGATGTGGTGTTGGGTTGATTTTGAGCCGGTTCGAGGTAAGTGGCTTGTCTAACCTTGTGTGGAGGACCTTCCCCTTAAGATTTATATATTTGGTAATTGAAATACCTTGTACGTGAGGTGATGAGTGCGTACTTGTGCTAATTGTTGGAAATCCGGTTTTCTTTAAGTAATTTACTAGTATGTTTCCTTTCTTGTTTCTATTACTTGTACTATTAAGCCTGTTGGTAGTTTAGGAAATCATGTCTAAGTGACTTAATTGTTTTATTTTATTCAACCTGCCTTACTTGAATTTTGTGCAGCATGGTAGGCTAGAATTACTTATTGCCTTAATATGAAATATTTCCATTTCTGTATATCTTCCTGCTGCTGCTGCTGCGTATTTATTTTGGGACTACGGATGTGGGATTCCGGTAGCTCCCCCTTGTCTGTTTACTTTGGGACTACGGGTTAGATTCCCGATAGATCCCCATGCACATTTACTTTGGGACTAAGGGTTAAATTCCTGGTAGATCCCCCAGCACAGTTATATGGAACTACGGGAATGCACCCGGTAGATTCCCCCAGTACTGGGTATTTACATTGGGGACTACGGAACGGGATTCCGGTAGATCCCCGCGCACTATGAGTTAGGCTACAAGACGGTATTCCAGGATACTTATCAGATATGTGTATTTGGGACTACAGGACGGTATCCTGGGAGATTCCCGATTGGTATTATTGGTGCTGAGCTGTACTTTCTTTCCGTGTTTACCTCACTTCTGTATAATTGTTGTTGTCCTGTATATCATATGTTACTTTCACTGCCGTATTTCATTATACAGGTCTATTCTATACTGTCAAACTTTATATTTTTATTTAATCTCAGTAGGGCCCTGACCTTCCTCATCACTACCCGACCGAGGTTAGGCTTGGCACTTACTGAGTACCACTGTGGTGTACTCATGCCCCTTTCTGCGCATGTTTTTCATGTGTATATCCAGGTAATGCTACTCAGGCCTATCATCCTTGAGATAGGCGACTGCTAAGACACTTCGAGGTACATCTGCCGCGTCCGCAGACCGAGAAGTCCCTTTTTATTCATGTTTTTAGTATTTAGCCCTTCTATACTTCTATTATTATTAGAAAAAATTCCGGAGTTAAAGCTATGTAGTATTTCTTTTTCTTAGCTTGTGATTCGTGGGTTTTCGGGTCTTGGATTTAGATATTGGTTTTGAGATCTATATAAATATGGTGTATGCCGAGTGGCACATTTAACACTGTTATTGCCTTATTTCTGTTTTTAAATTGTTTTACTTCCACAAGTTTTGGTTATCTTCCGCAAGTTTAGGCTTACCTAGTCGTAGAGACTAGGTGCCGTCACGATTGTTCATGGAGGGCGAACCGGGGTCGTGACAAGTTGGTATCAAAGCTTTAGGTTCATAGGAGTTACAGATCACAAGTCAGTTTATTAGAGTCTCGCTGATCGGTACGGAGACGTCTGTACTTATCTACGAGAGGCTATGTAACTGTTAGGAAAATTTCTCCTTCATTTGATTTCCTTGTCGTGCGATATTTTGACATCACAATTCTAAACTTCTGTCTTCTATTCTCTCACAAATGGTGAGGACACGTGCTACCCGAGATGATCAGGCACCCGCGCCCCCTACTACAGCCATCAAAGGCTGGGGTAGGGGTAGAGGCCGAGAATGCGCACATGGTGCAGCCAAAGCACTTGCGCGAGCTTTCGCCGAGGTACCACCAGCGGATCTAGCCGGAGTCCAGGCACCTGACACGCCTACTGCTACTACCACTCCAGCTCTTCAGGAGACTTTGGCATAGTTCATGAGCATGTACACCACCTTGGCTCAGGCAGGGTTGCTTCCCCTTGCTGCAGCTATGTCTCAGGCCAGGGAGGAGCACAGACTCTTGCCGCCCGCACTGCTGAGCAGCGAGTGCATGTTGAGCAGGTCCCTGAGATTATTCTTGTATCGCCTATAGTGCCAGTTTAGCCCGAGGATAGGGCAGCGGCTTTCGAGGATGAGCAGTTGAGGCTTGAGAGGTTCAAGAAGTACAAGCCCCTATATTCAGTGGTCTAGCATTGGACGATGCTTTGGGATTTCTAGATGAGTGTTACCGCATTCTTTGTACCATGGGTATATCGGGATCGAGCGGGGTTTCCTTCACTACTTTCCAGCTTCGAGGAGCCGCCTATGAGTGGTGGCGCACCTATGAGTTAGATAGTCCAGATAAGACTGCTTCACTGACTTGGACTTAGTTTTCAGATCTGTTCCTGAGAGTGTATGTTCCTTAGAGCCTCAGGGACGCATGTCGCGCAGAGTTTGAGCATTTGTACCAGTTACTATGACTGTCTTAAAGTATGCTGTCTGTTACACCAGCTTGGCTAGGCATGCACCAGCCTTGGTTTTTATTGTCCGCGAGAGGG
Source organism: Nicotiana sylvestris (assembly GCF_000393655.2). Lineage (NCBI taxonomy): Eukaryota > Viridiplantae > Streptophyta > Magnoliopsida > Solanales > Solanaceae > Nicotiana > Nicotiana sylvestris. Next base: position 122,931,712 of record NC_091062.1, on the reverse strand, counting down.
TTCACCAGTTTATTGAGGGCCTTATTCCCAGCATCAGATCTAGCATGGCTCGTGAGTTGGAGATGGATATATCTCATCAGCAGGTGGTGAGCATTGCTAGGAGGATCAAGGGTATGCATGCAAGGGAGAGAGAGGAGAGGGATGCCAAGAGGTCTCGAGAGTCGGGCCATTATTCTGGTGCCCGTACCCCAGCTGCAGGTCGTCATGGTAGGGGTTATATGAGTTGCCCTATTCATGCAGCTCTTCCAGTAGCCAGTAGTGCTTCAGCTCCTCCTAGACGTTAGGAGCCTTATTATGCACCACAAGTATTTAGCGTGCCTCCTGCGCGGGGTGCTTTTAGAGGTCAGTCCAACAGACTTGGCCCTAGCCAGTCACAGCCACCACGTCCTCCTAGAGCTTGTTTTAAGTGTGGTGACACACTCCATATGGTGAGGGATTGCCCTAAACTTGGGAGGGGTGCACCTCCACAGACTTCTCAGCCATAGCGTGCCCTTTAGAGTAATCAGGCTATGGTTATAGCTCCAGTTACTACCCCACCTGCTCAGCCAGCTAGAGGTGGAGGTCGGGGAGGTAAAGGTCTTCCTAGAGGGGGAGGCCAGGCTAGATACTATGCCCTTCCTGCCCGTACTGAGGCTGTTGCCTCCGATTCTATCATCACAGGTATTATATTGGTTTGCCACAGAGATGCATCAGTTCTATTCGATCCAGGCTCTACTTACTCTTATGTGTCTTCTTATTTTGCTTCGCACCCTCGGGATTCTTTGAGTTCCCTTATTTATGTTTCTACTCCTGTGAGAGATTCTCTTGTTGTGGACTATGTTTATCGGTCGTGTTTGGTTGCTCTTAGTGGTTTTGAGACCAGAGCTGATTTATTGTTACTCAGTATGGTTGACTTCGATATTATCTTGGGCATGGATTGGTTGTTTCCCCATTATGCTATTCTTGATTGTCAAACCAAAACCGTGACACTGGCTATGCCAGGTATACCACGTGTTGAGTAGAGGGGTACTTTAGATCACACTCCCAGTAGAGTTATTTCTTTTCTTAAAGCTCAGCGTATGGTTGAAAAGGGGTGTGACGCGTATTTAGCTTATGTGAGAGATGTCAGTATTGATACCCCTTCAGTTGATTCAGTTCCAGTAGTACGGGATTTTCCCGATGTGTTTCCAGCTGATCTTCCAAGCATGCCGCCTGCTAGAGATATTGATTTTGGCATTGATCTGTTGCCGGTCACTCAGCCCATTTCTATTCCTCCGTATCGTATGGCTCCTCCTGAGTTGAAGGATCAGTTACAAGAATTGCTTAATAAGGGTTTTATTTGGCCCAATGTATCACCTTGGGGTGCTCTTGTCTTGTTTGTGAAGAAAAAGGATGGTTCTATGCGTATGTGTATTGATTACCGCCAGTTGAACAAGGTGACAATCAAGAACCATCATCCTTTGCCTCGTATTGATGATCTGTTTGACCAGCTTCAGGCCGCACATGTGTTTTCTAAGATTGATTTGCACTCAGGTTACCATCAATTGAAGCTAGATATCCCGAAGACTACTTTCAGGAATTTGTATGGTCATTACGAGTTCCTTGTTATGTCATTTGGGATGACCAATGCCCTAGTAGCCTTTATGCATTTGATGCACAGTGTGTTCCGGCTGTATCTTGACTCGTTCGTCATTGTCTTTATTGATGATATTTTTGTGTATTCCCAGAGTCGGGAAGATCATGAGCAGCACTTGAGGAATGTGCTTCAGACTTTGAGAGAGAAAAAGTTATATACTAAATTCTCGAAATGTGAGTTTTGGTTGGATTCAGTGGCATTCTTAGGCCACATGGTATCAAGTAAGAGTATTCAGGTGGATCCAAAGAAGATATAGGCCATGCAGAGTTGGCCCAGACCATCCTCAGCTACTGAGATCTACAGTTTCCTTGGATGGCTAGCCACTACCGTCATTTTGTGGAGGGGTTTTCATCGATTGCAGCCCTTATGACCAGGTTGACCCAAAAGGGTTCTCCATTTCAGTGGACGGAGGAGTGTAAGGCGAGCTTTCAGAAGCTCAAGACATCTTTGATCACAACTCCAATTTTGATACTGCCTACATGTTCGGGGTCTTACACGGTCTATTGTGATGCCTCGAGGGTTGACCTCGGAGCGGTGTTGATGCAAGACGGTAGGGTGATTGCCTACATGTCCAGACATTTGAAGATACATGAGAAGAACTACCCTGTTCACGACCTTGAGTTAGCGGCCATTATTCATGCCCTAAAGATTTGGTGCCATTACTTATACGGTGTTCCCTATGATGTTTATACTGATCATCGGAGCTTGCAACACTTGTTCAAGCAAAAGGATCTAAATTTGCACCAGAGGAGGTGGGTAGAGTTGCTGAAGGACTATGATATCACTATTTCATATCACCCGGGCAAGGCCAATGTGGTGGTCGATGCTTTGAGTCGCGGACAGAGAGTTTGGGGAGTTTGGCTTATTTACCAACATCGGAGAGGCCTATGGTGATGGATGTTCAGGCCTTAGCCAGCCAGTTTGTGAGATTGGATCTTTCGGAGCCTAGTCAGGTTCTAGCTTGCGTGATTTCTCGGTCGTCTTTATGTGATCGTATCAGGGAGCGACAGTATGATGACCCTCATTTGCTTGTCCTCAAGGACAAGGTTCAGCACGACGATGCAAGAGAGGTGACTATTGGTGTTGATGGGGTATTGAGGATGCAGGGTCGGATTTGTGTACCCAATGTCGATGGGCTTTGGGAGTTGATTCTAGAAGAGGCCCATAGCTCGCGGTATTCCATTCATCCGGGTGCCGCGAAGATGTATCAGGATTTGAGGAAGCACTACTGGTTGAGGCAGATGAAGAAGGATATAGTTGGATTTGTAGGTTGGTGTCTCAACTGTCAGCATGTGAAGTATGAGTACCAGAGACCGGGTGGGTTGCTTCAGCAGATAGAGAGAGTGCAAGTGGGAGCGGATCACCATGGACTTTGTAGTTAGACTCCCACGGACTTTGAGGAAGTTTGATGCTATTTGGGTGACTGTGGATCGGCTGACCAAGTCCGCTCATTTCATTCCTGCGTGTACTACGTATTCTTTGGAGCGGTTGGCGGAGATTTATATCCGAGAGATTGTTCGTTTGCATGGTATTCCACTGTCCATCATCTCAGATAGGGGTACTCGATTTACATTACAGTTCTGGAGGGTCGTTCAGCATGAGTTGGGTACTCGAGTGGAGTTGAGTCCGAGCGCACTATCCAGATTCTTGAGGATATGCTCGGTGCGTGTGTGATTGAGTTTGGAGGGTCTTGGGATCAGTTCTTGCCATTGGCGGAGTTTGCTTACAACAACAGCTATCAGTCCAGCATTCAGATGGCACCATTGAGGCTTTATATGAGAGACAGTATAGATCCCCGGTGGGTTGGTTTGAGCTTGGTGGGGCTAGATTATTGGGCACAGACCTAGTTCAGGATGCTTTGGAGAAGGTTAAGGTGATTCAGGATAGGCTCCGTACAGCCTAGTCTAGACAGAAGAGTTACGCGGACCGGAAGGTTCGTGATGTTTCCTATATGGTTGGAGAGCGGGTTCTGCTTTGGATTTCTCCTATGAAGGGCGTTATGACATTCGGGAAGAAAGGGAAGTTGAGTTCGAGGTTTATTGGCCCTTTTGAGATGTTGAGGCGTGTTGGGGAGTTTGCTTATGAGCTTGCCTTACCTCCCAGCTTGGCAGGAATTCATCCGGTATTTTATGTTTCGATGCTCTGGAGGTATTACGACGATCCATCGCACGTGTTGGATTTCAAGTCAGTCCAGTTGGACAAAGATCTATCTTATATTGAGGAGCCAGTGGCAATATTGGACAGGCAGGTTAGAAAGTTGAGGTCAAAGAACATTGCATCAGTGAAGGCCCAATGGCGGGGTCAGCCGGTCGAGGAGGCGACCTGGGAGACCGAGCAGGATATCCGCAGCCGTTACCCTCATCTTTTCACTACTTCAGGTATGTCTCTAAGCTCGTTCAAGGACGAATGAATGTTTAAGTGTAGGAGGATGTGACGACTCGGCCGGTCGTCTTAAGAATTTATGACCTGATCCCCTATTAACTACTTTCCCCGAGTCTATTTTTGCTATTTTGATTCGCTGGGATGTCCGATTTTGAGTTTCAGAGAGTTTTGGGACACTTAGTCCCTAAATGAGAGCTTAAGTGTTGGAAAGTTGACCGTAGTTAGAACAGTGTGAAAACGGCCTCGGAATGGAAATCCAATGGTTCTGTTAGCTCCGTTGGGTGATTTCAGGCTTAGGGCGTGTTCAGATGGTGATTTGAAGGTTTGTAGCTAATTCAGGCTTGAAATGCCGAAAGGTCGAATTTTGAAGTTTCCGGTTCGATAGTGAGATTTTTATCCGAGGGTCAGAATGAAATTTTGAGAGTTACAGTAGTTCTATTGTGTCATTTGGGATGTGTGGGCAAAAATTTCAAGTCATTCGGACGTGGTTTGTTTGGGTTTTTGATCAAAAGGGGAATTCAAAAGATTTTAGAAAACTTAGGCTTGAATCCGATGTGTTTTGGTTGTTTTGATGTTGTTTGAAGTATTTTGAAGATTGGTAAAAGTTTGAATAAGGTTTTAGGATATGTTGATGCCTTTGGTTGAGGTCCCGGGGGCCTTGGGGTGATTTCGGATGGTTAACGAGAAGTTGAGGAAATGTTGCAGCTGCTGTATTTTTGCTGCTTCTGGTATTTTCACTTCTGCGGTTTGGGGACTGCGGATGCGGCACCGCAGAAGCGGCTAAGGAGACCGTAGAAGAGGATTTAGGTCTTTTCTTCAGGTTCCGCAGATGTGGAAGGAATACCGTAGAAGCGGTGACGCATCTGCGAATGAGTAATCGCAGATGCGGTTTTTGGTCATTTAAATGTAAGTCGTAGATGCGATGTAGTTTCCGCAAAAGCGGGACTGCAGATGCGGTCCCAGGGTCACAATTGCGGGACCGCAGATGCGGTCCCAGGGTCGCAAATGCGGAAATCGCTAGACTGAGTTTGAGGCCTAAATCTGAGCTTTTCTTTCACCATTTTCATCTGGGTTTGAAGCTTTTGAGAGAGATTTTTGAGGAAAACAAAGGGGAATCACTTGGATATAGCATCCTTTACTTCATAACTCATTTTTATGTGATTAAGGACCTAATTAATGGTAAAAAATTTGGGAAAATGGGTAATTAGGGCTTGAGTTTAATAGACTTTTGAATAAGGATTTGAAGGGCTATTTGGACTCCGATTTCTATGTTCTTATTATGTAAAGACTCGTGAGAGTACGAGGTTTCTGAAAATGTAAATTTCACCCGATTTCAAAATGTGGGTCCGAGGGGCATTTTGGTCATTTTATATAATTTCGCGTATTAGCTTAGAATTTAATTGTAGAATCAGTTACTTGAAGTGTTATTTACCTATGCAATTGAATTGAATAGATTTGGGCCATTTGGAGTCGAGTACTCGTGGCAAAGACGTGGTGTTGGGTTGATTTTGAGCCGGTTCGAGGTAAGTGGCTTGTCTAACCTTGTGTGGGGGACCTTCCCCTTAGTATTTATATATTTTGTAATTGAAATGCCTTGTACGTGAGGTGACGAGTGCGTACTTGTGCTAATTATTGGAAATCCGGTTTTCTTTAAGTAATTACTAGTATGTTTCCTTTTCTTTTTCTATTACTTGCACTATTAAGCCTGTTGTTAGCTTAGAAAAGCATGTCTAAGTGACTTAATTATTTTATTTGATTCAACCTGCCTTACTTGAATTTTGTGCAGCATGCTAGCCTAGAATCACTTATTGCCTTAATATGAAATTTTGCCATTTCTGTATATCTTCCTGCTACTGTTGCGTATTTATTTTGGGACTACAGATGTGGGATTTTGGTAGCTCTTCCTTGTCTGTTTACTTTGCGACTACGAGTTAGATTCCCGGTAGATCCCTTTGCATATTTACTTTGGGACTAAGGGTTAGATTCCTGGTAGATCCCCCTGCACAGTTATATGGAACTACGGGAATGCACCTGGTAGATTCCCCCAGTACTGGGTATCTACATTTGGGACTACAGAACGATATTTCGGTAGATCCCCGTGCACTATGAGTTGGGCTACGGGACGGTATCCCGGGAGACTTATCGGATATGTGTATTTGGGACTACAGGACGGTATCCTAGGAGATCCACGATCGGTATTATTGGTGCTGAGCTGTACTTTCTTTCCGTGTTTACCTTGCTTCTGTATAGTTGTTACTGTCATGTATATCATATATTACTTTTATTGCCGTATTTCATTATATTGTTCTATTCTATACTGTCGAACTTTATATTTTTGTTATCTCAGTAGGGCCCTAACCTTCCTCATCACTACCCGACCGATGTTAGGCTTGACACTTACTGAGTACAGTTGTGGTGTACACATACCCCTTTCTACGCATGTTTTTCACGTGCAGATCCAGGTACCGCTACTCAGGCCTACCATCCTTGAGAGATGCAACTACTTAGAGACTTCGAGGTACATCTGCCGCATCCACAGACCAAGAAGTCCCTTTCTATTAATGTTTTTTGTATTTAGCCCTTTTGTACTTCTGTTCTTATTAGACAAAATTCCGAAGTTAGAGCTATGTAGTGTTTCTTTTTCTTAGCTTGTGATTCGTGGATTTCCGTGTCTTGGATTTAGATATTGATTTTGAGATCTATATAAATATGGTGTATGCCGAGCGTCACATTTAACACTGTTATTGCCTTATTTTTGTTTTTAAATTGTTTTACTTCCGTAAGTTTTAGTTATCTTCCGCAAGTTTACGCTTAACTAGTCTTAGAGACTAGGTGACGTCACGATGGTTCATGGAGGACGAACTGGGGTCGTGACATCTTCAAAATCAGACACATTTTGTAGCCTACCAAATAAACATGGTAAGGAATAAACATGTTTTTTAGGCTTTGAGAATCACAAAATTGATCACTGTTTACTTAGACACAGTTGACTGGTTTGAAGTTAGAAGCCAATTTGACCTGTATATTATCTTTGGTACACTAAGAAAACATCAAATTACTGGTTAGAATTTTATCTAGGAATCAATAAGAAACCTGAAAGCTGTATTATCTCATGATTATGATTTAATCTAAAATTCAAATGAATTGTTAAAAGTTTTCTGGGGAGTTAGGGAGAAACCAGTATCATAACATGGTTATTAGTTTAATTTTTAAATTTTGTGTGTACTCTTTACTTTTTTGCTGTTATTGTTTAGGTGTAAACTTTAGTTCTTTTTGCATCTCCCATGTCATTATGACCTTGCATGAAACTTGGTGATTTCCAATTTTGGCCTTCGTGAATCTTTAGCTTAATTTAGTTTAATGGCAACTTTTGATGAACAGTAATAGCATTGTAGTTTTGTTTAGTTGAAATGATAAAAGCTGACAGAGTGTTGATATATAACACTGGAGATTAAAGCTTTTACAAGTTGCGAGTACCCATAAAACATCTCACTGATATCGCAGTGATTTATATTTCCCGAAGTTACATCATACACCAAAGGTTACTCCCAAAAACTTTATGCGGAGGTTTATATAGAGGTTCATTAGGTAATTGACCAAATAAGGAATTTGATATTTTGGAGCTGACGAAGACGTACAAGTTGATTAGCTAACACCAAGAACTAGTTTTATCTAAAGTTGAAGAGGAATATTAAAGTGTATTACTGAAGTAGTAATTTGTCGGTAGTCCAACTAGGTGATTGTTTTCTTGCTCAATTATCCTTTTTATGTTGAAGAGTGTAATGAGATGATGACTAATGGAGTCTTTCTTGAGAAGATATGAATACTTCGATCCGTCGTTACGTGTTTTTGCAAAAGATGTGTATTAGAGGGATTATCAAGAGAATCATCTCAAGTACGTTAAGGTTATCCCTTCTTTCTTTTTGGCATGGCATATACGACACGAACAAAAAGAGAAAATGTGCAATTTCCATAAATGACTCTATTCGTAGAAATACCAGTGATGCTTATGTTCTTGATTCCCTATGTGTCATATTATTCTATCATCTATTCATGGGTCTCAGAAAATACGTAAGTTGATAAATTTTATTTCATGATATTAATCAGAGGCATAATTATCTTATGATATACCGAGAGATTTTATTAACGTATTTCATATGCGTTTCATGCATTTATACGTGCACATTGACCCATGACCAGATGGTATTATATACGCATATATATGTATATATATGCATATGGGATATGGGAAAAGGTTACGGCGTTATATATGCACCACCACTTGATCAACTGGTATACAATGATGATATTGCCCACAGTGGCTGAAATATGACTCAGACGACGTTATATACGCGTATATATGTATATATATGTATATGGGAAATGGAAAAAGGTTCGGCGTTATATACACACCACCACCTGGTCTGCTAGTATACGTTAATGGTTTGCCCACAGTGACCGAGATGATATGATGGGATGCCTCAGAGGCTTGATAATGTTATGTATGTACAGACCAATGCATTACATGACAGTTATATGCATATCCTTGACATTATAAATATTTCATGATTTACAGAGCTATCCAGACTTGCGAGTTGAGTCCTTTACTCCATGTTTCTTCCATGTCCTTTATATACATATTTACATGCCTTACATACTCGATACATTATTCGTACTAACGTTATTTGGCCCGAGGACGCTGCGTTTCATGCCTGCAGGTATAGATAATCAGTTTGACAAGCCCTCATAGTAGATGAGATTGGCATTCAACGAAGGATCGGTACAACTCCACCTCACTCGGAGTGCAGTCGAGTCTATGAGTCTTCGTGTCAAAGTTTTGCTACAAACTTAGGGGTAGGCCGGTACCCTGTCCCATTTGTATCAAATAATCTTAGAGGCTTTGTAGACACAAGTTTATTATGTACAGTATGTCAAAGTCCTTGACGGTCCATATGTATTCATGTTTTAAGAAAAATGGTTCAGTAATACAGTGTTGCCCACCTATAGTTATACATTACGAGTTGTGGCCATGTTGGCCCATGATAGTTACAAAGAAAAAAAGGGAGTTGTAGAGTGATTTGCTGGGGCCAGTGCGACACCGGGTGCCAGTCACGCCTCCCTAGGTTTGAGGCGTGACAAAGTGGTATCAGAGCGGGTCGTGTCCTAGGAAGTCAACAAAGTTGTGCCTAGTAGAATCTCACTTATGGATGTGTTCTGCGCCATATTTAGAATTGAGATGTTATAGGACATTTAGGAAATGTTACCCTTCTTTGGTTTTCAGATCGTGCCATAGAGTTGAGTCGTAAGAAGTCAGTATAAAGTTTTCACCGAATTTTGTATACACTAGATGTGCTATCACAATAGAGCTTTAAGTCGTAGATTTTTATTTCCACCTATGTTGAAAGAAGTTATGAAAGAAACAGAAGATACGCTACGAGATACTCATTTATAAAAGGTTGTGAATAGTCGAGACTCCAGATATAGTTTGGGTTTAATTTACACATGAGACCCTAGTGAAAATTTTGTAAATATCTAAGAATTAACATTCGAGGACTAATGTTCTAAAAGGGGGAAGAATGTTACACCTCGTAAGTCTAATAACCTTGATACCGTTAATTATATATTTGATGTGGTATTTTGAGTGGAATATTTTTGTAAAAAAAACGGTTTGAAAAATATGATTTTAACACATAATATGAAATTTTTTATGAGATTTTCTTTATTGTAAAGATATGAAATATTTTTTTCACAAGAAAAGATGGTTATCTTTTTACCATTTTAAGAATTAAGCGTACGAAAATTTATACTCTTTGTATGAGATTAGGAAAATTATAAGTTAAGAATATATATATTTTTTTTTACATGGATATTTTAATGAAATAATAGTGTATGTATTTATTTTGTATGGTACCACATGACCATGATAGTAAGTTATATATTATGTGTTCAAAATGAGTGATATTTTAAATAAGTTAAGATAATTCTTAATTATATGGGTAATTGGTAATTATCCAAAAAAAATAAATTTGGATAAGAACATGACGTGGCAGCCATGCAATAGTCCTAAGATGACTCTTAAATTAGAGGGTTTTGGTATCTCAGTCAGCATTTTTACAACACTTCTCATTTTTAAGTTGATAGATTTTGCTCAATCTCTCCAAGACTATTCGTTCTTTTTGTTTGTCATCATCAAAATCAGACAAATTTTATAGCCTACCAAATAAACATGGTAAGGAATAAACAGGATTTTAGGCTATGAGAATCACAAAGTTGATCACTGTTTACTTAGACATAGTTGACTGGTTTGAAGTTAGAAGCCAATTTGACCTGTATATTATTTTTGGTACACTAAGAAAATATCAAATTACTGGTTAGATTTTTATATAGGAATCGATAAAAAACCTGAAAGCTATATTATATCATGATTATGATTTAATCCAAAATTCAAATGAATTGTTAAAAGTTTTCTGGGGAGTTAGGGAGAAACCAGTATCATAACATGGTTATTAGTTTAATTTTTAAATTTTGTGTGTACTCTTTACTTTTTTGCTGTTATTGTTTAGGTGTAAACTTTAGTTCTTTTTGCATCTCCCATGTTATTATGACCTTGCATGAAACTTGGTGATTTCCAATTTTGGCCTTCGTGAATCTTTAGCTTAATTTAGTTTAATGGCAACTTTTGATGAACTGTAATAGCATTGTAGTTTTTTTTAGTTGAAATGATAAAAGTTGGCAGAGTGTTGATATATAACACTGGAGATTAAAGCTTTTACAAGTTGCGAGTACCCATAAAACATCTCACTGATATCGCAGTGATTTATATTTTCTGAAGTTACATCATGCACAAAAGGTTACTCCCAAAAACATTATGCGGAGGTTTATATAGAGGTTCATTAGGTTATTGACCAAATAAGGAATTTCATATTTTGGAGCTGACGAAGATGTACAAGTTGATTAGCTAACACCAAGAACTGGTTTTATCTAAAGTTGAAGAGGAATATTAAAGTGTATTACCGAAGTAGTAATTTGTCGGTAGTCCAATTAGGTGATTGTTTTCTTGCTCAATTATCCTTTTTATGTGGAACAGTGTAATGAGATGATGACTAGTGGAGTCTTTCTTGAGAAGATATGAATATTTCGATCCGCCGTTACGTGTTTTTGCAAACGATGTGTATTAGAGGGATTATCAGGAGAATCATCTCAGGCTTGTTAAGGCTATCCCTTCTTTCTTTTTGGTATGATCTATACGACAAAACGAGCAAATGCGCAATTTCTATAAATGACTCTATTCATAGAAATACTAGTGATGTTTATGTTCTTGATTCCCTATGTGTCATATTATTCTATCATCTATTCATGGGTCTCAGAAAACACGTAAGTTGATAAATTTTATTTCACGATATAAATTAGAGGCATAATGGTCTTATGACGTACCGAGAGATTTTATTAACTTAATTCAGATGCATTTCATGAATTTATACATGCACATTGACCTATGACCAGATGACATTATATACGCGTATATATGTGTATATATATGCATATGGGATATGGAAAAAGGTTACAACGTTATATACGCACCACCAACTGATCAGCTGGTACTCAATGATGATGTTGCCCCCAATGGCTGAAATATGACTCAGACGGCGTTATATATGCATATGTATGTATATATATATATATATATATATATATATATATATATATATATATATATATATATATATGGGATATGGGAAAAGGTGACGGCGTTATATACGCACCACCGCCTGATCAGCTAGTATATATTGATGGTTTGCTCAAAATGGCCGAGATGATATGATGGGATGCCTCAGAGGCTTGATGATGTTATGTATGTACAGACCTATGCATATGCATGGCATTATAAATACTTCATGATTTACAGAGCTATCCAGACTTATGAGTTAAGTCCTTTACTCCATGTTTCTTCCATGTCCTTTATATACGTATTTACAGGCCTTACATACTCGGTACATTATTCGTACTAACGTCCTTTGGCCTGGGGATGCTGCACTTCATGCCTGCAGGTATAGATAATCAGTTTGACGAGCCATCATAGTAGATGAGCTTGGCATTTAGCGAAGGATCGGTACGACTCCACCTCATTCGGAGTGCAATCGAGTCTATGAGTCATCATGTCAGAGTTTTGCTACAGACTTATGGGTAGGCCGGTACCCTGTCCCATTTTGTGTCAAATAATCTTAGAGGCTTTGTAGACACAGGTTTATTATGTACAGTATGTTAGAGGCCTTGATGGTCCATATGTATTCATGTTTTAAGAAAAAATTATTTAGTAATAGAGTGTTGCCCACCTATAGTTATACATTATGAGTTGTGGCCATGTTAGCCCATGATAGTTACAAAGAAAAAAAAGGGAGCTGCAGAGTGGTTCGCTCGGGCCAGTGTGGCACTGGGTACCAGCCACGCCTCCCCAGATTTGAGGCGTGACACAGTCAAAGATCAGAGTCGATGATGACCAACTCGGAGCCCCTTCTGAGTCTGTTTATCCCAACAGATCTGACAACAGTTAAGAGAGTTGTCGATCATGAGCCAATGCCGATCCACAATTGGTACCAACCATATAGTATGGATCGAAGGGGAAACGGGTCCAAGCGTCACCCTATAAGGAACGAAAAGAGGAGCGATTGAGGGCCCAATGGCCGAGGTTTGATAAGACAAAATGGTTTCGATAGGCCGCTCAAGGGTAGGGAAACGCAAAGATTATTATAGTATAATTTCAACGTTGATGCTGCCATCATCGTATCAGCCATCGGGCGTATCAAGGAAACCAAGTGACCTCGACCATTGCAATCTGACCCTACCCAAAGAGATCCCAACTTGATGTGTAAGTATCATGACACTCATGGCTACAGATAGAGGGTTGTCGACAATTGAGAGAGGAAGTTTCCCGGTTGTTCAATAACGGGCACCTCCGAGAATTCCTGAGTTATTGGGCTAAAAACCACTTCATGAATAGGGACGCCAACAAACTGGCCAAATAGGTGGAGCCTCAGCACTTCATCAACGTGATCATTGGAGGGGTCAATGTCCCCCAAGGCCTAGTGATAAAGCGCACTAAAGTATCTATCACAAGGAAAAAATGCACACGAGATTATGTCCCGGAGGGAACCATTTCGTTCAGCGACAAGGATGCCGAGGGCATCATACAACCTCACAATGAAGCACTGGTAATATATGTACTTATCAATAAATCTCGAGTTAAATATGTGTCAATTGATCCAGATAGCTCAGCCAACATCATCAAATCGAGGGTCTTAGAGAAATTGGGGTTACATGACCAAATAGTGCCGGCAGGTCGGGTGTTGAACGAATTTTATATGGCATGCAAAACCACTAAAGAGGAGATAACCCTACCAGTGAACACCGTCGGGACGATCCGAGAGATGAAGTTCCACATGATCGAAGGGTACATGAGGTATAACACCGTAACGCCCTATTCAGAAGGTCGTGGGTTTACAACATGATAGAGGTACCCTCAACTTTGTATCAAGCATTAAAACTCCCTACGCTAACATAAGTTCCATCTAGTTAAGCAGAAGAGGAGGCCGCGGTCCGAGGTCAAACATACATTCATCAAGGACGAGGTATCCAAACTCCTTAAAATTCGGTCTATCCGAGAGGTTAAATACTCGGATTGGTTAGCTAACATAGTGGTAGTACCTAAAAAAGGGAATAAGCTAAGAATATGTGTAGATTACAAAGATCTGAACAAGGCATGCACTAAAGATTCTTTCTCGTTGCCTAACATCGATCAAATGAGCGATGCGATGGCGGGGCATGACATACTCAATTCTCTTGATGCCTATTCTAGGTACAATCAAATTCGGATGGACCCGAAAGATCAAGAAAAGACTTCTTTCATCACTAAATTTGGCACCTGCTGTTATAATGTAACCCCGTTTGGATTAAAAAATGTCGGTGCCACCTATCAACGCCTAGTAAACCGAATGTTTAAAGAATAGATAGGAAAAACAATGGAAGTTTATATTGACGACATGTTAGCCAAGTCCCTGTGGCAGAGGACCATTTGAATCATTTGTAGGAGACCTTCGATATGTTGCAGAAATACAATATGAAGCTGAACGCAGAGAAGTGCGCATTCGGGTTCAGATCATGAAAATTACTTGGGTTCATGGTATAAAATCGACGAATCAAGATCAACCCCGATAAAATCAAGACCATATAGGGCATCACCATGGTGGACAATGTGAAGGCCATCCAAAGACTGAGCGGGTGAATACCCACCCTAAGCTGTTTCATCTCGAGGTCCTCAAAGAAAAGCCATCGATTCTTCTCACTGTTAAAAAAAATAACAATTTCTCATAGACCTAGAAATTCCAAAAAGATTTGGAAGAACTCAAATGGTACCTATCGAGTCCGCCCCTGCTGCACACTTCGAAGGCAGACGAGTAGTTGTACCTTTTCTTGGCAATTTTTGAGGTGGCGGTAAGTGTAGTCTTAGTCCGGGAGGAGGAAGGTACGCAATATTTTATTTACTATGTCAGTAGAACCTTAGGCGGGGCTAAAACAAGGTATCCTCACCTCAAAAAAGTGGCGCTCGCTTTGCTAAGCGCCCCTAGAAAGCTAAAACGCCATTGTATATGTGTCGAGAACTCTTATCCACTAAGGAAAATCATGCACAGACCTAAGCTCTCAAGCCGGTTGGCCAAATGGGCCATCATCAGCGGGTATAATATCGAGTATCAGCCCAAAACCGACACAAAATCTTATATTTTGGCAGACTTTGTGGGCGACTTTACGTCGGCCTTAATTCCCAAAGTCGAAAGGGAGTTATTGTTAATCTCAGGGACTACTTCGGGAATTTTGACCCTATTTACATATGGTGCCTCAAACGCAAAGGGCCCAGGCTCGAAATCATATTAATATCACCTACGGGGAATATAGTTAGGCAGTCTATTAGAACTGTGAAATTGACTAACAATAAGGTCGAGTATGAGGCTATGATTGTAGATCTTGAATTGGCTAAAAGCCTTGGGGCCGAGGTGATCGAAGCTAAGTGCGACTCCCTCATCGTGGTAAATTATGTTAATGGGACGTTCAAAGTAAAAGAGGAACATATGCAAAGGTGCTTAGATAAATTACGGATAACGCTGCACAAATTCAAGGAATGGACCCTGCAACACGCATCCTGAGATCAGAACAGCAAGGCCGATGCTTTGGCTAACTTGGTGTCATTGGTCAATGCTGATGAATTCAGTTCGGGAACAATAGTGCAGCTCATTAAGTCTATGATAGAAGAATGCCACAAGTAAATTTGATGGGTTTAACTTGGGATTGGAGGAACAAGTACATAGACTACTTGAAGACCAAAAAATTGCTCTTGGAACCCAAAGAATCGAGAGCCCTACATACCAAGGCTGCCCGATTTAGCTTGGTCTAAGGGACATTGTTCTGGAGAACATTCAATGGCTTGCTAGCCAGATGCTTGGGGCCAGGAGATACCGAATATGCCTTGAGAGAAGTTCACTAAGGCACTTGCGGGAACCATTCGATGGCAGAATCTTTGGTTCAGAAATTAATCAGGATTGGCTATTACTGGACCAAATTGGAGAAAGATTTGAAGGACCCAGTAAGAAAATGCGACGACAGCCAGAGACACGCCACGATAATCCATCAACCGGGAGAAATACTGCACTCGATCTTATCCCCCGTGGCCATTTATGAAATGGGGAATGGACATCGTTGATTCCCTACTCTGGGCATCCGGTAAGGATCAATTCATACTATTCGTGAGCGATTATTTTTCCAAATGGGTCGAAGCTCAAGCGTTTGAAAAGGTTCGAGATAAGGAAGTCATTAACTTAATCTAGGACCACATAATATGCCGAATTGGGATACCGGCCGAGGCTGTTTGCGATAATGGAAAACATTTTATCAGCAGCAAGGTAAATAAATTTTTCGAAGACCACAAGATCAAAAAGATACTATAAATGCCTTATCACCCTAGTGGGAACGGGTAGGAAGAATCAACAAACAAGACTATACTTCAAAACCTGAATAAGAGGTTTACCGATGCGAAAGAGAAATGGAAGGAAATCTGTGGGCATTCCGTACGACCTTGAAATCTAGTACCGGGGCTACCCAGTTTTCATTGGTCTACAAGACCAAAGCCTTAATACAAGTCGAAGTGGGAGAACTGAGCCTCAGGTTCCAATATATGATAGAAGAGTTAAACAACGAGGTCATGATCATGAGCCTGGAACTATTAGATGAAAGGCGGGAGGCCTCCCAGAAATAGCGAATAAAAAGGTACTACAACCGAAAAATCCAACCGTCGAAACTTTCATATCAAGGACTTGGTGTTGAGGAAAGTAACATTACACACCAGGAACTCGAACGAGGGGAAGCTAGGACTAAACTAGGAAGGACTATATCGAGTTGTTGGACTAACCGGCAAAGGCTCATATAAACTCAAAGCAGGAAATGACGTACAACTATCGAACACTAGAATGTGACATACTTAAAAGATACTACTGCTAAGGCACGAACTTAAGTACTTCTTAATCATGTTGTAAATCGGACTAACATATGCAGGAAAACGACAAAAGATGGATATGACCATTAGATCTGAAAGCACGTATTGCACTCTTTTTCCCTTGAATTGGTTTTGTCCCAAAATGGGGTTTTCGGCAAGGTTTTTAATGAGTCAACAGTAAAACATCCTAACTTAGATTCGAAGACCAGTTTCAGACCAGAGTCAATGATTGTTTGCTTCAGGTCAATAGTATTTGATCCCTCACGAGTTAGACCTCGGATGCTGGGGGGCTCGGATTGAGGTCTTTAGCAAGGGGAAAAAGAAAACTTTGTATACTAAAAGCTAAGGCTTGGTAGTTAGGATTCATTATAAGGGCCAAACGGTCATATGAATCGTGCCCGGGTAGTCCACTCTAGCCATGGCAAATGTTTTTATGAGCTTTCGATCGTGTACCTTGCATACTAAGAAATGAAGGAAATTTACGTTTTGCTATTACGCATTTTTCCTTCATCGATCCCGGATCCCAGAGCCCACGTCCTACCCTTACTCGGGGACTATCGAGCCCATGGGCTACCCCTACACGGGGACTGTCGCTCGAAAAAATTCAGACGACACAGGCTACTGAATCTTGGAGGCACCAAACCTATTAGGTGATGCCCAAAAACAAAATGCTATGGCCACCCTAAAAATGACTCAAAGACGTCCGAAGCTCGTAATCATAAAGTAAGGCCTTTACAAAAACTCGAAACCTACTAAAAGGTTACCCTCGACAAAAGAATCGTCTAAAAACACTTAAGCATCTTGGAAACCTCCGGTCGCACCGAGGTTTCGAAGCCACGAGCAAACAAAGTTGCATCGAAGTCCGGCTTCGTTCGAACCTCCAAAAATGAATACCCCATAACTATATATGATTTTATGCTAAGGCATCAAAAACTATACATGCATAGAAATTGCAAGAAGATGCTTGAAAAGTAAAGACGCGATATCGCTAGAAAGGGAAAATTTCATATATTTACTCCAAAATATATTTACAAAGGCCCAATAGAACGACCTCAAAACAAACAAAAAATACATAGGGAAAAACAAAAACCTAAAAAGGTATTAAGGCATCAACACCTGATCTTCACCGGGGCCCGATTCGTCAACGAAACCATCAGAGCCCTCAGAGCCTTCGGCACCCTTAGGGTCGTAGAGATCCTTTTCCTCGGCCTCGAGCCTCTTAGCTTCTTCGATATCGGCCGATAAATCAAAAACTTGGGCATGAATCTCTTTAAGGGTCTCTCTTCGGGACAACCACTTCATATATTGAGAGCGAGTCTCGGCTGCCTCAACATCGGCCTTGTATTAGGTCACTATTTCCTCGGCATCAGCAGAGGTTGTGTCCAATTTGGACCTTTGTGCCGTATATTCTCTTCCGAGAGCATCCCGTTCTGTGACGGCCAAGCTCAATTGTGCCCTGATATAATCATTCAGCTAAGACCACTTATCGGCTTTATCCTTTGCCACCCAGAGTTGATTCTCGACCGATTCCAGCTCCACCTTCATAGTTTCTTTCTCTAAAGCTAGTAGGTCCATCTTGCTCTTCCACCCTTTGACCATGGCCTTAACCTCGTCCATCTCAGCTCGCACCTGGTCAATCAAGTTAATCTTCTGCTGGACCAGCGAAGTTGTGTTATTAGTAACCACGACTAGCTCCTCGTTGTTAGCTTCAAAGACCTTTACCTTTTTAACCAGATCGACATGTTCCAATTTCAGGGTCGATGCTTCCTTCTAAGCTTTTTCCAGCTCGGCCTAGAGAATCGAGAGGTAATTAAGGTCCTTGTCTGTTGCTCACTAAGAAGTCTATACATGTCCTTCTTCCAGACATGTTCTTTGAGCTCGAACTCGAGCTAGCTGATTTCCAAGCGATACCACATGAAGCTTTCATGGTGAAGCACTGAGTCCTGTAATACAACGAAAGTAGTAAGAGACATCAAAACATAAGCGGAATTTATAAAGGGGTATAAAAGTGTTGGAGCCTTACTCGGTTCAGTGCCTACTGCTCCTCGTTCAAAAGACTTGACGTACCCACCTCGTTCATCTTTGCATGGTCCTCTTCAATCACCAAGCATTGGAGGTAGCTGGCTACGCCCACAAGAGCAGATAGGACCCGAGCATCCTCCGGGACTATAAAGTAATCGTTCTCTTGCGTTCGGGGTCCACGCTAGGTGCGGGAAATTGCTTCACCAATTTTGGGATTGAACTCGGCCCGCCAGCTCCCGAGGGCACGTCCTTCTTCGGGATCTCCAGGTGACCAGCTCAGAAAAATTCTCTAATGTGGACTTGTCCATACCATCGAAGAAGGAGTGGAGAGGATCGTCTGCACCTTGTACTCCTTCACTTGACTTCTCTTTGCCCGCTTGGGCCTCTTCGAGCATGTACTCGTTATAGGAGGGTGTCTAGATAATGTCGATCAAACCGGTCACCTCCTTAAGACCATGAACGACTTCTTGGGAGGTCGCAACCTCCATCTACCCCTCAGCCTCCCGAGTCGGAAGGGGATTAACCTCGTGGCCCCTTTCTTCGGTCGTCGCCTGCTCCCCAGTAGGGGTCGATCCATGGATAATGAAGATGTCATCTTCTTCGGGCTTATACTTGAGCCGGTAGAGGAAGTCAGGGTCCGGTACCGTGGACTTGGTATTATTCTTGGATTTCCAAACCCGGGTGGCCGCCCTCTTTGTCCTCTTCGCCTCTAGATCTGGGGAACCCAATGACTTTCTTTTCCTCTTCTTCTCCTCCTCCTTAGCAATCTTGGGCTACCCCAAAATGAAGGTCTCGGCAGGTAAGGACATATCTTCGTCCCCGTCCAACGACCTAAGTTCGGTGGTCTTAGGCAGATCTATAAAAGAAAAGAAAAGGATAACAATGTGTAAGTTAGGGACCTAGTGATAGCTATGTAGAGAAGAACCTTACCATGAGAGTGGGCCTCCCATTTTCCCTTCGGAAGTTTGCGCCATGTGCATTCAGAGTATGGCATCTGCTTGCAGATCCCTTCGATCCACTTCTTGAATCGAGGGATCGCATCAGGAACTCGGGCAACAACTGCACGACCGTAATACAGGCAATAAGAGGAACAATTAAAAGAAGTTAATACTTAAGGAAGACGGCACTTACAATAAGCGTTCCACTTCTCTAGGAACGATAGGAACTAGAGATGGATTATGTCTTCGGTTATTATCCGAACAAACCTCCCCTGACAGCCTCGGTCTCGATACTTGAGAAGGGGGCCTTGCTTGCCCAACGAACGAGCTTGATCAGTCCCCCTCAAAAAATTTTGGGACTATACAGACGGAGTAGGTGGTCAATGGTGAATTGAGGAGATTCGGTATTGTTCACGAAATAGCACAAGAGAATCACAATCCTCCAAAACGATGGATGAATTTGCTCGAGCCACACCTCGTACCTCTTATCAAAAGCCAGGATTTATAAACACTCCACCATATGAGTAGTAATATAATTATTAGGCCCGAGGACGACCATGTCTTTACCTTCCCATTTACTGTCACGACAAAATTTAGTATCACGACCGGCACTTAGGAGCAAGTGCCCCTAAGTAAGCCTCATCGGTATTTTACAAAAAATCGGGCAGAGTTTCCCCTATTTTTGGACTATCCCCAAAATTTTGCTGTCTCAAATCAACAACCAAATATCCTAATATCATACCAAATAATCGACAACTTATCAATCAACCAAAACAAGTCTCCACCATTACTAATCAACCCACTAACAACCATAAATACTAATTTATCTCCAACTTTGATAATAAAGAACGATACTCAACATAAGCCTATAATAACAAAAGAATACTCATGATAATAAACTATTGACTATGGAGCGACTCTAAGAGTTCAAAGAAAAGAGTATAACAATAAATAAAATCTCCGCCCATGCAAACAAGTGCGAGGCTCACCTAGAACTATCAACCTGTGCGCTCTAATTAATGAAATCTTTGCCCGCGTCAACTGCTGTCTCTGTAAAAAAAATTAGCGGGGAATGAGTCGCTAGCTCAGTGAGTAATAACAGTTAACCACAACCGTTTTATTGGGGACAATTCAGAAAATATGGTAGTATCTCAAACAGAAAATAATATCAAAATGCCCTTTCAGAAACAATAAATAATTTTCAGTCTCATCATGCTTTTCTTGTAGTATAATACCATTAACAGTTCAGTAATAAGCTCGGTAACCACTATATAATATCAATATTCACATTTTGGGAGGTTTCAATGAACGGATCATGTAATCGATATAACTGTGGACTTCTTTGCAAGAAGTCAAATACAACAGTAGTCCTTACTCAAGGGAAATCGGTAACGTTATGCTAGTTCTACCTTCCCACTAGCGAGGGCTATAACTGTACTTTGTAACGGTAAATACAAGGTGCCCTAGGTCTAACAAACTCGCCGTTAGCTTCGGGATCCTTCAAAGTCTACTCCCATTTATACTTGTCTCTGTATCCATATAGACTCATAGGAAAATATTTTAAAATAATATAGGGCATTTCGGTTCAAATGAGATCATGTAATTTCATTTTGATAATAGTAAATTCAAGTAACGGTAAAATATATCTAGTGGAAGCAAGAATATTTAAAACAACGGCAATCATGTCAAATAACTATTTCGGTATCATATCGAGTAAAAGACTTGTCCCACATGCAACTCAAATTAATCGGTAACATATTCATATTAAAAATCAAGTATAAATCATGCAGGTTATGAAAACATAAATTGCAGTAAGATTACTACTTACAGTACTCGTGCCGAAATACCAAATGCTTCACCTCGAGCAATTCGTACAAATTCCCCCCATCAATCTATAATTA
The DNA here is from genome assembly GCF_000393655.2 of Nicotiana sylvestris. Lineage (NCBI taxonomy): Eukaryota > Viridiplantae > Streptophyta > Magnoliopsida > Solanales > Solanaceae > Nicotiana > Nicotiana sylvestris. The sequence goes on along the minus strand of NC_091062.1, from coordinate 122,910,316 downwards.
CATAATATCAATCTCATGTTAATTTCCTTGTTTAGACTAATTCATAGCTAATTTAGAATACCCAACCCTCGAGGTTTCATATTTGACTCTTAATTCGCCGAATTATATTTACCCACCTATGAGTAATTACTAATCTATCAACTCCAACATATTCATATATTTTATTAATCCAATTTCATAAAGTTCTATTGATTCTTTAGGAAGAAAATTCTCAAGTGTAAATGAACTAGTATAATTTCTTTTACTCTGTAGAATCTCCCAATCATGAGAATCAAAAGTAAAATCTACCAGAAGGAGAAGCTCAAGCTATACCCGTAAGACACAATTCGTGCTTAAGATTCCTCAACAGATTGCCAAAGATTAATAAAATTTTATACATATCTTTCCTTGTTTCACTGACTTTTGCCAATCTCCTTATAACTCTAACCATTAAAATATATTCTCAAATTTGTGGAATAAAGTACCTAAAGATTTGAGCAAATAATGGATGGAAGTGGCTTCTTTTGCGGTACCAAGCTTTTCCCTAACTCACCTTCTATATTTGTTTTTGATTTTCGCTTTAGTTCTAACTCGTCAAAATCCCTTTTTTCTTCTGCTTGGTTTTACGCAACAGAATTTGATATTATTGCCAAAGAAAGGGGCTTCGCCTTTTTTTCCTTTTTTCTTTTCTGTTAGCTAGCGTAGGGCTTTGCCCTATTTCATCTTATTTGTAATTTTGTTTTGGTAAATTACTTAACTACCCTCTTTTTTTTAATGAATATTACATTCTCCCCACCTTCTCAAATTTCGGTCTCCGAGTTTAGCTCAGGTACATAACTATAGACTGAAATAAATGAGGATACTTGACTTGAATAACATCTTCTATTTCCCATGTAGCTTCTTCAACAATATGATTTATCCATAAGACTTTAACGAGCATAATTTCTTTTGACCGTAGCTTTCTTACTTGCCTATCAACAATAGCCATCGGCTCCTCCTCGTAGGAAAACTTCTCATCGAGTGATATAGTCGGTGCTTCAATCACCTAATATGAGTCTGATATACATTTTCTTAGCATTGAGACATGAAACACCGGATGAATAAAGGACAACTCAAGAGGAAGTGCCAAACGATAAGCCACCACTCCCACTCGGTCTAGTATCTCATACGGTCCTATAAACCTGGGGCTCAACTTGCCTTTTTCCCAAACCGCATTACACCTTTCATAAGGGAGACTCGTAGGAACACTTTGTCTCCAATTGTGAATACTAAATCTCTTCTTCTCTTATCATCATAAGACTTTTGTCTGCTTTGAGCTATAAGCAATCTCTGTCTTATCAATTGGACTTTGTCCATATCTTCTTGTACTAAGTCAGGTCCCAATAAGTTAGTCTTACCAGCTTCAAACCATCCGATAGGAGAACGACATCTTCTACTATACAATGCTTCTTACGGTGTTATTTGAATAATGGACTGGAAGCTATTGTTGTAAGCAAATTCAGCTAAAGGAGATAAGTGTCCCAACTATCTCTAAACTCAAGAATGCAAGCTCTCAACATATCCTCCAAGATTTGAATAGTACGTTAAGACTACCCGTCTATCTGTGGATGAAATGCAGTACTAAGATCTACTCATGTACCCAATACTTCTTGAAAAGATTTCCAAAAGCCTGAAGTGAACTGTGATCCTCTATCAGAGATGATGGATACTGGAACTTCGTGAAGTCGAACAATTTCATTCATAAATATCTGTGCGTACCTCACTCCACCATATATAGTCTTCACCGGCAAAAAGTGTGATGATTTTGTTAGTCGATCTACAATTACACACTCCGAATCATAACCTCTATGGTTTCGTGGTAGACCGGTGACAAATCTATAATATTCTTTTCCATTTCTACTCTGGAATCTCAATTTGTTATAGTATTCCTGCGGGTCGCTGATGCTCAGCCTTGGCCTGCTGACAAGTCAAACAACTAGAAACAAAGTTAACAACATCTTTCTTCATACCTTCCCACCAATAAAATTGCTTCAGGTCATGGTACATTTTTATGGATCCAGGATATATAGTGTATTTAGAGTTGTGGGCTTCTTCAAGAATAGCATGTCTCAACCCATCTACGTCTGCTACACATAGCCTGTTACCCATTCAAAGCACACCATCACTTACAACAATCATATCCTTGCTTTTACCAGCTAAGATCATCTCTGTATTTGCAAAATCGCTCATCCTCATATTGGGTGACCTTAATGCACTCAACTAATGAAGACTTAGCTTGAGCATAAGCCAACAATGCCTCTAACTTTCCGACACTAAATCTAATACCTGTATCTTCTAGTCTCTGAATATCTTTGGCAAAAACTCTCTTTGCAGGAGCTATATGTGCCAAAATCCCATAGATTTTCTGCTCAATGCATCAGCCACCACATTGGCTTTTCTAGGATGATACAAAATAGAACAATCATAGTCTTTGAGTAGTTCCATTCACCGACGATGCCGAAGATTCAGATCTCTTTGCTGAATGATATACTTCAAACTTTTATGGTCAGTGTAAATCTCACAAGTTTTGCCGTATAGATAGTGCCTCCAAATTTTTAGAGCAAATACAACTGCAGCCATATCCAAATCATGTGTGAGATTGTTTTGCTTGTGCTTTTTCAATTGTCTCGAAGCATAATCTATAACGCGACCATTTTTCATGAGAACACATCCTAAACCCACCCTCGAGGCATCACAGAATACCGTAAATCCTCCAGAACCTGATTGTAAGGCTAATATTAGTGCAGTTGTCAGACACGTTTTGAGTTTCTGAAAGCTCTGCTCACATTCTGCCGTCCACTAAAACATTGCATTTTTTTGTGTTATCTTAGTCAGTGGCGTTGCTATTCTGGAGAAATCCTGTATAAACGCCTGTAATAGCTTACTAAGCCTAAAAAGCTATGAATCTCTATAGGAGAAATAGGCTTTGGCCATTTCTGCACAGCTTCTGTCTTCTTAGGATCTACCATAATTCCATATTTGGATACAACATGCCCTAGAAATGCGACCGAGTCTAGCAAGAATTCACACTTCGAGAACTTAGCATAAACTCAATGTTCTCGCAATGTCTGCAACACTGTCCTGAGATGATCCTCGTGTTCTCCTTGGCTAGGAGAATATATCAGGATATCATCAATAAATACTATTACAAATCTATCCAGAAACGGCTTAAACACCCTATTCATTAAATCTGTGAATGCTGCTGGAGCATTAGTCAGTCCGAAAAGCATCACAAGAAACTCATAGTGCCCATATCGAGTTCTGTAAGCAGTCTTAGAAATATCTTTATCTTTGATTCTAAGTTGATGATAACCAGAACGGAAGTCAATCTTTGAAAAGTGGGCAGATCCTTATAACTGATCAAACATGTCGTCTATACGAGGCGAAAGATATTTATTGCGTATTGTTATCTTGTTCAACTTCATATAATCAATGCACATTCTCAGGGATCCGTCTTTCTTCTTTATGAACAGTACTGTTGCACCCCATGCCGATACACTATGTCTAATAAAACCCTTATCTAACAAATCCTATAACTATTGCTTTAGCTCCCTTAACTCTATTGGTGCCATTCGATATGGGGGCATCGATATGGGTTGTGTGTAAGGAAGCAAATCAATACCAAAGTTTATTTCTCGTACTGGAGAAAATCCTGGTAAATCCTTAGGAAATACATTAGAAAATTCTTGCACTACAGGTACACTTTCTATACTAACTATTTCCTTTCTTGTGTTATTTACAATAGCTAAGAGACCCAAGCAATCTTTCTTCAGATATCGTTGAGATTTCATAACAGATATAACTTGGCAAATATCTGGAACCTGACTCCCTCTTAGATTAAAATTGGGTTCATTTGGTATCTCAAACTTAACTATCTTTGCATGACAATCGACTATAGCATAGCAAGAAGATAACCAATCCATTCCTATCAGCATGTCAAAGTCAATCATATCAAGTACAATAAGGTCAGCTAGAGTATCTCTACCCTTAACCCGAATCTGACAAGCACGATACACGTATTTAGCTAATAGAAACTCTCCAATAGGAGTAGCAACTAGAAAAGGATCATTCAATAGCTGAGGCTGTCTACTAAACCTCAAAGCAAAGTACGAGGACACATAGGAGTGAGTAGATCCCGGATCAATCAACGCAAGTGCATCAAATAAACAGACAGAAAGAATACCTGTAACCACAACATTCGAGGCCTGAGCATCCTGTCTAGTAAATGCAAAAACTCTTGCCTGACCTCTACCAGCATTCCCTTGTCCTTGATTCACAGTAGCACAGTCTCCAACACCTCGACCTCTATTTCCTGTACCTGTAGCACCTAAAGTATTACGAGTAGTCCGAGTCGGTGCAGCTGACTAAATAGAAGCCTGGTTGAAATTTCTCGGAGGCTGAGGGCAATCCCTCAAGTGATGTCCCAACTGGCCACACCGAAAGCACTCTCCAGTTAGAACATGACACTAGCCCAAATGTGTTCTACCACAGGTCTAGTAGATGGAATAGTGGCATATATCTGCCTAGAATTACGATGTCCAGATGCTGACGGGCCCCTAGTACCCTATCTATAATTTGGTCTGTATGTGGATTTTGAAGACACGTGTGTCCCTGTCTGAGAACCCTATTGTTGTTGTCCCTGATTTCTTGCTCTTCGATTTTTACTAAAACTGCCACTGAAAGACCCTCCTGTCTTGGCCTTCTTACGTAAATCACTAGCAGCACGCTCATCACGTCCCTTGTTTTCAATCTTTGTAGCAAGATTGACTACATCAAAGTAGGATAAAGTCTTCATCTGTGGGACTATTGTAGTGTATAGACGACCAACCAATCCATCAACAAACCTCTGAACTCGAGCTTCTTCGGTAGGCACTAAGTAAGGAGCATATATAGCCAGCTTACAAAACTTAGTGTTATATGTTGATACATCCATATCTAGAGTCTGAACCAATCTCTCAAAGTCTCTAGCATATTTTTGCATCAGGCTGTCTGAAAGAAAATGATTCTTGAACAACTTAGTGAACTCGTCCCATGTCAGTGGTGCTGCTCCTGCTGGCCTTCCTAGCAATACAATTTCATACCATGTGTTATCCATATCCTCTAGTTTGTATGCTGCGAGTTCCATGGCTCTCTCACTAGAATACCCTAGAGCACGTAATGCCTTGAGTGTCCCATCCAAGAAACTTTGAGGATCTGCTGAATTATCGGAACCTGTGAATTTTGGTGATTTCAATTTCAGGAACTCTTGTAGGGATACTTCCTTATTCCCGAAAGTCTGAGTCTGTGCAAGTGCTTGTGTTTGTAAAGTAGCCTGAGGAGCTAAAGTTCCACCCTAAGCAGGCACCAATGCCTCTAACACATTCAATAACCTTGTCACAGCGTTTGCAGGTAAGGCAACAATAGGTACAACAGTTGACACTGGTGGTGGATCGTCTTGGCCTCCCTGTCCTTGCACTTTATCTGGCATAGCAGCTTGGGGTTAACTCATGTTCCCAACTTTAGCTTGAGGAGCACTCTGTCTTCTAGTTTGTTGGGGTTAACTCATGTTCCCAACTTTAGCTTGAGGAGCACTCTGTCTTCTAGTTTGATGAACCCCAACTTGACCGCCACCCTGGATAGTACCATGTCCAGCAGATGAGGGTGTGCGTGTCCTAGCCATCTGCGAAAGAAATACTCCCAAGTCAATCTCAAGTTATCTCAACACACGATCAAAGAATGAAAAAAAGGTAAAACATTCCTAGATGTTCAGTAGCCTCAAGATCATAAGTATGGATGCCTACATACCCATGAACAAGACTCTACTAAACATTGCTCTACGACTCGGGACTTTAAGCCTAAGCTCTGATACCAACTTTGTCATGACCCAATTTAGGATCATGACCGACACTTAGGAGCAAGTGCCCCCAAGTAAGCCTCATCGGTATTTTAGATAAAATCGGGCAGAGTTTCCCCTATTTTTGGACTATCCCAAAAATTTCCCTGTCTCAAATCAACAACCAAACATCCTAATATCATACCAAATAATCGACAACTTATAAATCAACCAAAACAAGTCTCCACCATTACTAATCAACTTACTAACAACCAGAAATACTAATTTATCTCCAACTTTGATAATAAAGAATGATACTCAACATAAGACTATAATAACAAAATAATACTCATAAAACAAATCTTTTGACTATGGAGCGACTCTAAGAGTTCAAAGAAAAGAGTATAACAATAACAAAATCTCCGCCCATAAGAACAAGTGCAAGGCTCACCAAGAACTATCAACCCGTGCGCTCTATTAACGAAATCCTTGTTCGCGTCAACTGTTCTCTCTGTAAAAAAATTAGTGGGGAGTGAGTCTCTAGCTCAGTGAGTAATAACACTCAACCACAACCATTTTATTGGGGACAAGTTAGAAAATATGCTAGTATCTCAAACAGAAAATAACATCAAAATGCCCTTTCAGAACAATAAATAATTTTCAGTCTCATCATGTGTATGCGGTGAAATCAGGGGAATCTATTTCCCGCCATTATGGTATATTCGGAATATCATGTAAGCATCTCGAGGCTATGGGACCATGATAGAGCTCCCTATCTCGAGGATCATCCGCGGCCCTGCAGAGGCTCCGAGGTTAAGGGATCTGTCCGTGACCCAGCAAAGGTTACAAAGATGGGGGACTCACGAGGCAAGCAGCTAGAGTCAATAGGCACTAATACCATGTCTAGCCGTCCCATCCCCGCATCTTTACATTTAATACACCCTGTACTATATGGTATTCCCCTCCTATATAAGGGGAATCCATGCCACTTTGTAAGGGGCTGATGTTACTCTATTTCTCCACAAGTGCAATAATATCTTTCTCTCTCTTCTTTATAACTTGTTTTTCTCACTGTCTCGAGGCCGCTTTAATATCTATCGCCCTCTTACTTGTTCTTCATTATATTGCTCAATATCGGTCATAAAGAGCCTTGCTTAATTGTATCCTTAATTGTTATCCCATTACCGGCTGCCTCCGATAGCTCAAGCCCGACCCGATCCTCGACCCCAAGGTCCTCTCCGGCCGGTCCTGCATCCGGGCAACATGCCCCTTCATTTTGATTACTGCCTCATTTTAGCTTGCATTTCATCGTTAAACTCCACGTTCTTAGCTTCAATTGCTCTAACAACTAGCTTGAGAATAGATCACGCATTTTTAGAGTCCCATTTACAAATTTAATTGTCGTTACCATTTTCACGGTAAATAGTTTGGCACCCACCGTGGCGCTAAAAATAATAGTGATTATTTTCTTGCTGGTTTCATTGCACAAATACACATTATCTTTCACACTTTTTCTTGTCCAAGATCCTTTGATTTCAGGTCAAAATGTCTGGCTCGGTAAATGGAGTTGAGAACGACAACCTCGAAAATCACGAGAAAAATGGCATGGCTGTCCCGGCCGCTGGAGCGGCTCTACAGAATCCTGATATCGCGCTCGGACCAATCCTAACGAACGCAGATTTGCAAGACGCATAACAAGTCGATGAAACTTCTCACACCAATAGGAACATACGGCACGACGACCAATAGGAAGCTCAAAAAACCCCGGCCCGGGAAGAGAAGGAAGTTATTCTTCATGATATTTTTGAAATGTTGTAGGCACAACAATTGGCCATTGCTCAGTTGCAAAACCACCCAAGAACCCCCAGCACAGCAGCACCAGAGACAGCTCCCCCCGCCGAGGAAGTACTCGAAAAGTCAAGCAACAACGGGTCAATGGCTGACCCCGCCATAGTAAAGATGCTCGAGGACCTCACCAAAAGGATTGAATCATATGAGAGAATGATTGTGGCCAACGATAAAAAGGTCAAGACCTACAACTCTAGGGTCTATCAAATCCCAGGTGCACCCCCGATCCTCAAGGGTTTGGATTCAAAGAAGTTCATTCAAAGGCCGTTCCCTGAGGAAGAGGCCCCGAAGCCCATCCCAAAAAAGTTCAAAATGCCGGAACTCCCTAAGTACAATGTCACCTCTGACCCCAATGAACACGTTACTGCCTACACATGCCAGTAAAAGGCAACGACATAAAGAATGACGAGATTGAGTCCGTATTGCTGAAAACATTCGGGGAAACGCTTTCGAAGGGGGCCATGATGTGGTACCACAACTTGGCTCCTAACTCCATAGATTCATTCACCATGTTAGTGGACTCTTTCGTAAGGGCACACGCCGGCGCCATCAAGGTAGCAACAAGGCAGTCCGACGTGTTCAAGATTAAGCAAAGGAAGAGCGAAATGCTGTGAGAATTCGTGTCTCACTTCCAGATGGAACGGATGGAGCTGCCGCCGGTCTCCGATGATTGGGCAGTGCAGGCCTTCACCCAAGGCCTGAACAAACAAAGTTCGGTGACCTCGAAGCATCTGAAGCAAAACCTGATCAAATATCTGGTCGTGACCTAGTCGGACGTCCACAACCGGTATCAGTCAAAGATTAGGGCCAAGGACGATCAATTTGGAGCCCCTTCGAGCTCATTGTACCTAAACTGACTCTTGGTAAAAGAATCAAAACCAACCAAACAAAGATACCAGCCGTACCTCGAAGACAGAAGGAACGCCCTAAGGCACAACCCACCTCGCAATGATCAGAGGGTAGTTCGGGGACAGGACCCTCGAGGGTTCGTCAATAGAACCAGGTTCGATCGAAGTATAGCGCTAACAAATGCGCCCCACCTATCGTAATACAACTTCAGCATCGATATGCTAGATATTGTGTTCGCCATTAGAAAGATCGGAGATGTCAGGTAGCCCAGACTGTTGCATTTAGATCCTTCCCACAGAAACTACAATTTGACTTGCGAGTTCCACAACTCGCGCGGGCACCAAACCGAAGATTGCAGGCAGCTTTGAGAGGAAGTGGCCCGATTGCTTGACAACGGGCACCTTCGGGAACTTCTCAGCAGCCGCGCTAGAAATCAATTACGAAAAGGAGAGATGGAAAAGGGCAACAAAGCAGACGAGCCTCAACACGTCATGCACACAATCTTCTGATGATCGTCCTGAATGTTTTTAAATAAAGGACCATTTAACGACTGCAAAATAGGCGCCAGAACTCGAGAAGCACTGTCGCTACTGAGGTATAAGAGACCATCCCTCTTCCCATCTTCTACTTCACGGTTACCCTTGTATAGGAAAATAACCAAGATAATCGGGACGATACCCCGGCTCGAAGATTCTGAGGCTTCAGAATCTCCGTTGCACTCTTTTCCTTTGATCGGATTTTTTATCTTAAAACAGGTTTTCTACCGGCAGGGTTTTTTTAACGAGGCAGTGCCGACACACTTCCCAAGAAGGATCTAACAGGCCTGCGGGACTCTGTCTGCAGCCGGTTCCCACGCCGAAAAATGACGAATGAGACCCCAACAGGGAATAATGCAATGGACCGAACAATCCAAATAGCCGCGCTCGTGCGGGCCGAGCTCACAACAACAGAACGACATGTATTCACAGCGTATATCTATGCCGAGAAATAAAGAATATCTTTTGGCATCTTATACTTTAGAAAGGGAAATTTCAACGTGCTCACAGCGAATGCCTCTCCATCAAATGCGTCCCGAGATACTCGGAGACTTAGCATCAGCAATTCAACACCCGCACGGCCCCAGGGTCAGAACTCCGGGCTCATAAAGCCCCCACAAGGCAACTCCGAGCTCATGAGAAGCATTCTTCAAGCTTAAACAAACTCGATGACTCGGAGACTGCCACTAATCGCCATATGTTGGAAAACCCAAAACTGTAAAACCCTTAGCGGGCACCCTCGGCGTAACTAGATCTATTCGACATTACACAAACTGTAAGACCTCAATAGGCATGACAAATTGTAAGACCTCAACAGGCATGACAAACTGTAAGACTTCAACAGGCATGAAAATCCCGAAGTTTAGGCTATACGTCACATTTGTAAGAATACCTAAAGGGCATACCCTTGGTGTAGACGCCTAAACTATCACTCGGGATCAAAAATGGCTACGGCCAAACGCACATGACTGTGGTCAAAACGGCTGATACAACCAAAATAACGCGACTCAGGGATTCCCGACTATCGCTAAAATCACAGGCCACTACTCCGAATATATTTCTGAAAGAACCGATTAAAACAGGTTTCCCTCAATAGGCAAAAACGAGCTTTGACCATGTCTGCTCCAAATTGCAAAAGCGTTGATCTACTCTACTTTGAGCTATGAACCTTCCGAGGTGCTCAAAACATCGCCGACAATGACTTGAAGTTGAGGTTCTTCCAGAATCGACGACGAGTCAATCAAAAATATTTCAAAAGACCTTAACGAGCGGAAAAAAAAGCCTACAAAAAAGCCCACGGGCAAAAACGGCGTAAGAGTCATTGTCGCCAGCTAAGCAAGCCTCCAGGCCACATATTGAAAGGTCTCTACGACCAAACAACGTAAGAGCCATTGTCTCCAGCTAAAAAATTGACAACTTGAGGATTAAAATGAGCTCGAATCATAACCCGATTTGGAGACCGGATCCAAAATAGTTAAATGTGCAAGCCTCCGGGCAACATATTGAAAGGTCTCGACGACCAAAAAGGATCAATTAAAGCTCGGATCATAACGCGACTTGGAGACTGGACCCGAAATGGCTAAACTACAACGTGCCTAAGGGCACGACATAAATGCTACTATCACTAGCTGAGTGAGCCTCCGGGCCACCCATCTGTAAGGTCACTTCGACCCGAAACACAAAAGGCCATCAACGTCTGTAGGGAATGATCATTCTGCTCTTTTCTAGCAGTTATAGCCCGGCGGTCTCCTCCTCATCATCCTCGGCAACAGACAATAGGAACTTGGCATCGTACGCCTCTCCTTTGGCTTGCTCAATCACCCCCGAGAGGTCAAAGCCCCTGGCATGAATCTCTTCGAGGATTTCCCTCCGGGATCTGCACCTCGCGTATTCCTTGCTGTTGTTGGCATGATCGAGGGTTTTCTGCAACTCAGCTTTAGCAGCGGCAACGCTCCTCGAATAAGCCGCCATTTTCTATCCCATCCTGGTATTATCCATCACAATATCGGCCCGGATATTCACCACCTCGGTTTTTCCCTTGAATGCTCGGATGAAAGTCTCACGATCATCTTCACCCGAGCAGAATCATTTGCACGGGCAGCCTGAATTTACGCCTCAAGAGTGGAAACCCCGGCCTAAGCCTTCTCTTTGGCCTCAGAATAGGCTCTCACATGTGCCTGCAGTTTAGTGAATTCACGTTTGACTCTGCCAACCTCACCCCAGAGTTGTTCCAGCTCATCCTCCTTATCCTTCAACTGAAACGGCCACACCTCAAAGATGGCAAGACAAAAAAGGGAATACAGGCCAGTGCGAAATACAGAATACCTATTTCTCCAAGAGGGGCTCCCGGGAACGGCTTTGGTCCACCTCATGCTGTAAAGGAACGAGCTTGCTCTCCTTCGCTGCATAGAGAAGTTTGAGGGATTTTTCCCTATCTCGAGCCTCCCGCAACGGGGCCCCACAACGAAGCAGTTCGGCTTTGAGCCTATCAAAATCCTAAGAAAGAAAGCCAGGTGAATAAAAAGAAAAGAAAGGAGTGCAGGGCCAGAACATCCTTACGACGGCCAAAACTCACCATAAGGCCAAAACGCTGAGCCTCGTCGAAGGCCGAAGCAACGTCCGATGTTGCACCAATCCCGGAAGCTTGCTGGTCGACCGAATCGCTTCCCCTTAACAGCTACAAAGAAAGTGCCTCACGACAAGCCTTCTCGCACCCCGGAGCACCTTTCCTTTTACCGGCGCTCCTTGATCATGGGGCCAGCAATCTCTCCTCCTCCATCGGGGAACCCAGTCTCACCTCGTATGAACCCCCGGCAACTGCGGCAGATGAATCGGATGAATCAACAAAAAGGAAGCCGCCCCTAAAAAAAGGGGGGGGGGGACGCTAGGAACCTACCATGATGCTTCGCCTCCCATCTCCCTTTTGAAAGATCTCGCCATCATCACTATCGTAAGTCCAACAAGCTGCCAGCCTACGAGACCATTCGGCTAAATCAGGGACCTCGCCGGGAAACCAATGAGTTGCAATAAATACAGAACAGGAAGACATCATTATGGGTCCAACCTCATATGAAGAAAAAGACAGTTCGAACAGAGCGCTTACGTGTGAAGTTCCATTTCTCAGGAAACGATAAAAATTCTCCGAGGATAATGTCAGTCGTCCGGATTCGGACGAACTGACTCATCCATCCACGATCCTTATCCTCCTCGCTGCCGATCGCGGGAGCTCGGGTGGACCTAAGCTGAAGAGAAATCAAGCTCTGATAACGTAATGATCGGTACAACTTTATGAGTTGACTGAGGGTAAATTCTATCCCAGCCTTATCAGCAAAATATCTCATCGACTGCACTATCCTCCAAAGAAAGGGATGAACCTGCACCAACGTTACTAGATATTTTCTATAGAAATCAAGCACGACCCGGTACGGGGAACCCGACACAAGAATGTGGATATACAAGCTCAAGAAACCCTCAACATATGTCATGACACTCTCCTCGGGGGAAGGTACTTGTAGAATCGCGCCTTTCTCCCATCCACATTCTCCCCTGATCATCTCGAGTTTCTCCTCCTTCACCGATGAAATAATCCTCGATACATGCTCTCGATGGCCCGAAACATTAGGAGGCTTCCCCGGTATGACGACCCTTTTTAAGGCAAGGCACCCCGGGTCTCGCCCTCCCGACATTGGGGGCGAGCCGCTGGCGCCAACCAAAGGTGGAACACAGGAGGGAGTCCCCTTCATCCGAGGATCAGGTGTCGAGGCAGCGGCCATGACTACGACAGAATAAGGAGAATAAGAGGAAGATCCAGGCAAAAAAACTTTCTGAAGCAAAAGAGCGGAAGGGCTCACACAAAGCGCCAGGATCTATAGAGGGGATAGGCCTATCAAAGATTGCAAAATCACCGCTTAAAGGGCGGGTAAACAAATATATAGGGGCTAAGAGACAACTGCTCATTTGCCCAAGAAGGCCAATTAATTCTGGCCGCGTTAACGTCACCATCTCCTTTGGAAATGCACTGGCAGAATCATTCCAGGCTCCCACATAACTCGTAAAATCAAGGGACCTCGGGAGATCCCAGACGTCGTAAATATCGATCCGGAGGAGCTACTGATTCAACCTCGGGACATGGCTTGTCTTGGGGCCCCCGGTCCGTCCTACGAAAAGGCTCTGAAGGGCCTGTGTTGGAATGCAAAGACAAAAAAAAGAAGAGAAAGCAACCCGAAGATCTCCGCTTCCAACTAACTGATCTGTGAGCTACTAAGATGAACCTATGATAAAGGTCAAGTCGATGAATATATGAATCCAGAACATGTGTGAACACAGAGTAAAAGGGCGGGTATGATCAAGGGAAAGTACCTGAGCAGCAAGAGCAGCCTTCTCCCGAAACGCCGCCTCTAAAGAGGTTCGAAGCTCCCCCAAGTCTCTATCCCCCTAGGCACCACGAGCCTCCGAGTCCTGTAGCTTCGAAGCTATGTTATTACGCTCCTTCTCATGGAAAAAAAAGTTCCCCACGAAGTCGAATAATGGCATAATCATACATCTTTTTACACTGCGGCACAATGAGAAAGTTAAGAAAAACGACGAATAATGCCCAAGAATGAAAAGAAACGCGCAAAGAATAGCTATCACCTGTTGCATGGACTTCTCCTCCGCTTTAACGACGCTTGAGACGTCGAGAATTGGACATATCAATTATGCCATCAAAAATATTGGCAATGAAGTCTCCCCATCTGAGATGAGTCCCAACTGTGGCGCCGATCATCCTTTCAGCATCCCTCAGTTCTCCCGATGAGACCAGAAAGTTTTGAATGAAATCGTTTGGGTTGCCAATTTATCTAAATAGCGACCCACATTCCTGGAAAGACCTGAACTCCAATCCCTCAAGACGAATGATCCTCCTAGCAGAAGATACTTTGAATCCGGCTGCACGATTCGAAGCTACATCAGCGTCCCCTTCAAGGTCCTCAGCTCGTTAGCCCTGTCAGAACCAGCTGTTCCAAACTCAGCAGCCTCCGACTGGGATGCCTATAAATCTCCCATGCTAGACCTTGTTCTCCTCTACAACGGGCTTCCATCATCGTCCTCCCCCTTGACATCGGGGTTCAACCCGGAGGATAGGGCAATAGTTTCAGTAGGACGAGTAGTGACTGCCCTGTTTTTCCTTTTCTTGTTCGTATCAGGCTTCAAGGCCTCTACTTCACCAACGGGGGGCGGCCTCATTTGCATATTCTCGCCAAGGCCTGAACCAACACAATAAACATGATACATTTTTGCTAAGAGCTTGGAAGGCAACACAAAGTGTGAAGCACAGGCAGTAAAGGAACCTCACCGTGATTCTTGGCCACCCAACACTCCTTAGCCATGACGCTCCAAGACCGAATACAGTGTGGGAACTTTTCATCCAAATGCCTGATCCATCCCGACAAATCTGGGACAACCTCGGGATGCCATGCAGCAGCTGGAGAGATCATAAAGAGGTTACCATGACAAATCAAAGAGTAATTGAGAAGTGGTTAAAGGGAAGTTCACTTACGTCGATCGTTCCACTGCTCTGGAAAGGGCATCCTCCAGGCCGGGATGATGTCCGAGGTCCTCACTCAGATAAACCTGCTCATCCATCCCTGGTCCTTCCCCTTATCAATGCTCGTGAAGAAAGACTTTTTAGACCGATGTTAAAGCTTGATTAAGCCTCGATACAGCCGAGGGCGGTACATTCTGATCAAATGGCTAAGGGTGAAAACTTCGCCTCTAACTCCTTCGGTGAAATACCTAAGAATTAACACTATCCTCCAAAATGATGGGTAGACCTGATCGAGGGTCACCTGATATCGGGCGCAGAAGTCAAGAATAACCGGGTCCACTTCCAAGGGGGGAGATTCGACGGACTTATCAGGGCCCAAGGTGAATGGGTAAGTGTATATGTGAAGGAAGCCAACCTTGAAGTCGGTAATGTTATCATTAGGGCCGGGGATCTCTATCTCCACAACCTCGCTATATCGGCATTCCTTCCTCACTTTGCTATCATTGACCACGATGCTAACGTATCGAGACACGTGCTCGCACCGGCCCGACGTAGATGATGGAGTCTCGATGTCAAAATCCTGCGAGGTGTCTAGATCAGGAGGAATCCATTGCTCTAAAGTGGGAAGTGATTTGTTTTCCCCCTCAGGTAATCGGGATGATGACGCGACATCGTTCTGTCGGGGGACCATCCTTGAAGTCCAAGACATGAAAAATAACAAAGACCCTTTTTGTGAAAAGATGAAAGGATATTAAGCAGTAAAATTCTAGTTCACAGGTTTACAAGAAAGGTGAAGATAAGGAGTATCTGGCAACCGGTGCATTTATAGGAAGCATTGGGGAAGCAGAAGCAACGAGCCTACGACAGTGCATGAGTTTCTCGATTACCGCATCTGATGGCGGCATTGCGCGGTTCTCTGGGGCATGTCATTTAATGCTCTCAGATGGTTGACATCATGGCAATAATGACCTAAATACGATGATTCAATATCGTTTCCTATTACTTCGTTCTAGGAAACGTAGAGACTATCTGTATGCGGTGATATCAGGGGAATCTATTTCCCACCACTAAGGTATATTAAGAAAACCATGTTAGCATCTCAAGGCTATGGGATCACGATCAAGCTCCCTATCTCGAGGATCATCCGCGGCCCTACAGAGGCTCCGAGGTTAAGGGATCTGTCCGCGACCCAGCAAAGGTTACGAAGACGGGGGACTCCCAAGGCATGTAGCTAGAGTCAATAGGCACTTGTACCATGTCTAGCCATCCCATCCCCGCATCTTTACATTTAATACACCATGTACTATATGGTATTACCCCTCCTATATTAGGGGAATCCATGCCACTTTGTAAGGGGCTGATGTTACTCAATTTCTCTACAAGTGCAATAATATCTCTCTCTCTTATTTCTAACTTGTTTGTTCTCACTGGCCCGAGGTTGCTTTAATATATATCGCCCTCTTACTTGTTCTTCATTATATTGCTCAATATCGGTCGTAAAGAGCCTTGCTTAATCATATCCTTAATTATTATCCCATTCCCGGCTGCCCCCGATAGCTCAAGCCCGACTCGAACCTCGACCCCGAGGTCCTCTCCGGCCAGTCCTTCATCCGGGCAACAGGCCCCTTCGGTTTGATTACTGCCCCATTTTAGCTCGCATTTCATCGTTAAACTCCACATTCTTAGCATCAATTGCTCTAACCACTAGCTCGAGAATAGATCACGTATTTTTAGAGTCCCATTTACAAATTTGATTGTCGTTACCATTTTCACGGTAAACATCATGCTTTTCTTGTAGTATAATACCATTAACAGTTTAGTAATAAGATCAGTAACCACTGTATAATATCAATATTCACATTTTGGGAGGTTTAAATGAACGAATCATGTAATCGCTATAACTGTGGACTTCTTGTAAGAAGTCAAATATAACAGGTAGTCCCTAATCAAAGGAAATCGGTAATGGTATGCTAGTTCTACCTTCCCACTAAAGAGGGCTATAATTTTACTTTGTAATCGATAAATACAAGGTGCACCAGGTCTAACAAACCCGACGTTAGCTACGGGATCCTTTAAAGTCTACTCACATTTATACTTATCTCTGTATCCGTATATACTCATAGGAAAATATTTGAAAATAATATAGGGCATTTCGGTTCTTATCAAATCATGTAATTTCATTTCGATAACAGTAAATTCAAGTAATGGTAAAACATATATAGTGACAACAAGAATATTTAAAATAATAGCAATCATGTCAAATAACTATTTCGGTATCATATCGAGTAAAAGACTTGTCCCACATGCAACTCAAATTAATCGGTAACATATTTATATTAAAAATCTTGTGTAAATCATGCAGGTTATGAAAACACAAATTGTGGTAAGATTACTACTCACAGTACTCGTGCCGAAATACCAAATGCTTCACCTCGAGCAATTCGTACAAATTCCTCCAATCAATCTATAATTACATAATATCAATGTCATGTTAAATTCCTTGTTTATACTAATTCATAGCTAATTTAGAATACCTAATCCTCGAGGTTTCATATTTGACTCTTAATTTGCCTGTGCTGACCCGACCGGTTGTCTTAAGAATTAATGCCCCGATCCTCTATTAACCGCTCTCCCCGTGTTTATTTATGTTGTTGTGAGTTGCCGGGAGGAAATTTTTGGAGTTTTGGGACACTTAGTCCGTAAATGAGAGCTTAAGTTTTCCGTTAGCTCCGTTGGGTGATTTCGAGTTTAGGAGCGTGTTCGGATTGTGCGTTGGAGGTCTGTAGCTAAATTAGGCTTGAAATGTCGAAAGTCGAATTTTTTATGTTTCCGGTTCGATAGTGATATTTTTATCCGAGGGTTAGAATGGAATTCCGGAAGTTGGAGTAGATCCGTAGGGTTGAATGTGACGTGTGTGCAAAATTTCAGGACATTTGGATGAGTTTTGATAGACTTTTTGATCGAAAGCATATTTTGAGAGTTTTTGAAATTTTAAGGCTTGAATCTGATGCTAATTGGTTTATTCGATGTTGTTTGAGGTGTTTGGAAGATTTGTATAAGTTTGGATAGTGGTATGTGACTTGTTTGTACTTTTGGTTGAGGTCTCGGGGGCCTCAGGATGATTTCGGATGGTTAACAGGAAGTTTGAAGTTGGAAATTGCAGCTGAAGCTGCAGAGTCTGCTGTCATAACCGCACATGCGGCTTGGGGACCGCAGGTACGAGCTCGCAGAAGCGAAAGGAGATCCGCAGATGCGGCCAAGAGGAAGAAAGACTGTAGGCACATATGCAGGTGTGTGGCCGCACCTGCGAGGCCGCAGGTGCGGGAGGAATATCGCATAAGAAGAAAGGCAATTTAAATGAGAAGTCACAGATGCGACCATGGATCCGTAGAAGCGGGACTACACGTGCGGTCCCGAGACCATAGATGCAGTTTCACTGGTCAGAAAATAGGGATTTCGAGTGTTTAGTTTCAAAACTTGGAAAAATCAAATTGGAGCTCGGGAGAGGGCGATTTTGGGAGGAAGTTGAAGATGAAATCATTGGGTAACAATTCTTTAACCCTTTCTAGTTATATTCCATAAATCTATTGTTAGTTTTATCATTTAATTTCGGATTGGATATGAAAATTGGGGAAACGTTGGAAGAAAGTTCTTAGACCTAGAATTCGAATTTGACCTTTGATTTGGATAATTTTTGTATGCATGAACTCGTAAGAGTATGAGGATTCTAAAAATATAAATTTTACCCGATTCGAAGACGTGGGCCCGAGGGGCATTTTGGTCATTTTACCTAATTTCACGTATTAGCTTGGAATTTATTTGTAGAATCAGTTACTTGACGTGTTATTTACATTATGCAATTGAATTGAATAGATTTGGGTCATTTGGAGTCGAGTACTAGTGGCAAAAGCGTTGTTTCGGATTGATTTTGAGATGGTTCGAGGTAAGTGCTTTGCCTAACCTTGTTTGGGGGACATTCCTCTTAGGATTTGGTATTTGTAGTAATTGAAATGCCTTGTACGTGAGGTGATGAGTGCGTTCTTGTGCTAATTATTGAAAATCCTGTTTTCACTAAAGTAGCTTTAATTGTGTTTTCCTTTCCTATTTAATCTACTTGAAATTTGAGCCTGATGTTAGCTTAGAGAAGCATGTTTAATTGACTTAATTGCCTTATTGCTTGAACTACCTCATTTGTATTATGTGAAGCATGTTAGGTTAGAATTACCGGTTTTACTTTGGCACGAGATTGAGTTTAATTAAGTATTCTTTGTGTTATGGCTGTGTGTTTTACTTTTGGACTACGAAACGACATCCCGGGAGATCCCCTGTACATATTTTATGATTTGAGTTGAGGTGCGGGATACCGAGAGATCCCCAGCACGTATATTGAAGATACCAAAAGATCCTCGGGATACCAGGAGATACCTAACATATATTGAGGATACCAAGAGATCCCTGATATATATTAAGGGTACTAAAAGATCCTCGGGATACTGAGAGATCCCCGGTTATTATCTTCGTGAAGTGTGGTATTCCTGGTGATTGTTTTTGCCTCTGTTTTTGTTGTATTTATCCTTATTATCATGTGTTAATTCTTACTGTTATATTTCAACTTTACTATTTATCTTATACTGTCGTACCTTATATTTCATTTAATCTTAGTAGGGCCCTAACCTTCCTCGTCACTACCTGACCGAGGTTAGGCTTGACACTTACTGAGTATCGTTGTGGTGTACTCATGCCCTTACTATGCATGTTTTTCATGTGCAGATCCAGGTACCTCCACTCAGACTTATCACACTTGTGACGAGGCATTCGTAGAGACTTTGAGGTATATCTGTCGCGTCCGCAGACCGAAGAGTCCCTTTCTGTTCTTCCTCTTTGTATTAGCCCGTCTGTACTTTCGTTTCTTTGTTAGATATTCTGGAGTTAGATGCTTTTAGACATTCAAAGTCTTGTGATCATGAGATTCCGGGTTTTGGGAAATGTATTTAGTTTTCGAGAGTTGATATTGTGTATGCCGAGCGGCACTTTTAAACACTGTTTTTATTTCACTACTTCAATTTTAATTATTTCTTCCACAAATCGGTTTATTTTCTGCGTTGTTAGGCTTACCTAGTCTTAGAGACTATGTGTCATCACGATGGTTCACGGAGGGCGAACCGGGGTCGTGAAAAGTTGGTATCAGACTCTAGGTTCATAGGAGTCATGAATCACAAGCCAGTTTATTTGAGTCTCGTGGGTCGGTACGGAGACGTCTGTACTTATCTGCAAGAGGCTATGTAACTGTTATGAAAATTCCACTTCATTTAATTTCCTTGTCGTGCGAGATTTGATGTCACAATTCTAAACATCTATTTTCTATTCTCTCACAGATGGTGAGGACACGCGCTACCCGAGATAATTAGGCATCCGTGCCCCTACTGCAACCATCAGAGGTCGGGGCTGGGGTAGAGGCGAAGGACGCATACGTGGTGCAGCCAGAGCACCTGCGCGAGCTGCCACCGAGGTACCACCAATGGTTCCAATCGTAGTCCAGGCACCTGATACGCCTAATGCTACTACTACTCCAGCACTTTAGGAGACTCTAACACATTTCATGAGTATGTATACCACTTTGGCTCAGGCAGGGTTGCTTCCCCTTGCTGCAGCTACATCTCAGGCCGGGGGAGGAGCACAGACTCCCACTGCCTGCACTCCTGAGCAACGAATACATGTTGAGAAGGTACCTCCTGTACAGCTTGCAGTCCGAGATCAGCCCGAGGACATGGCAGCGGTTTCCAAAGATGAGCAACTGAGGCTTGAGAGGTTCAAGAAGTACAAGCCTTCTGTATTCAGTGGTCTAACATCAGATGATGCTCTATGATTTCTATATGAGTGTTACCGTATTTTCCGTACCATGGGTATATCACGATCGAGCGGGGTTTCCTTCACTACTTTCTAGCTTCGAGGAGCCGCCTATGAGTAGTGGCACACCTATTAGTTAGACAATCCGGATGAGGCTGCTTAACTGACTTGGACTCAGTTTTCAGATCTGTTCCTGAGAGAGTATGTTCCTCAGAGACTTAGGGATACACGGCGTGCAGAGTTTGAGCATTTGTGCCACGGTATTGTGACTGTCTCAGAGTATGCTGTCCATTATACTAGTTTGGCTAGAGATGCACCAACCTTGGTTTCTACTGTTCGCGAGAGGGTTCACCAGTTTATTGAGGGGCTTATTCCTAGCATCAGGTCTAGCATGGCTCATGAGTTGGAGATGGATATTTCTTATCAGCAGGTGGTGAGAATTGCTAGGAGGATTGGGGGTATGCATGCTAGAGAGAGAGAGAGAGGAGATGGAGGCCAAGAGGTCTCGAGAGTCGGGCCATTATTTTAGTGCCCGTGCCCCAGCTGCAGGTCATCATGGTAGGGGTTATATGAGTCACCCTGTTTATTTAGCTCTTCCAGCAGCCAGTGGTATTCCAGCTCCTCCTAGGCCTCAAGAGCCTTATTATACACCTCTGGTATCTAGCACGCCTCCTACACGGGGTGGTTTTAGAGATCAGTCCAGTAGACCTAGCCCGAGCCAGTCACAGCCCAGAGCTTGTTTTGAGTGTGGTGACATACACCATGTGGTGAGGGATCTCCCTAGACTTGGGAGGAGTGCTCCTCCACAGACTTCTCAGCCACAGCGTACCCCGCAGAGTTCTCAGGCTATCGTTACAGCTCCAATTGCTACCCCACCTGCTTAGCCAGCTAGAGGTGGAGGTCGGGGAGGTAGAGGTCGCCCTAGAGGGGGAGGACAGGACCGATATTATGCCCTTCCTGTACATACCAAGGTTGTTGCCTCCGGTTCTGTCATCACAGGTATTGTCTTGGTTTGTTACAGAGATGCATCGGTTCTATTCGATCTAAGCTCCACTTATTCTTTTGTGTCTTCTTATTTTTCCCCGCATTTGGGTGTATCTCGGGATTCTTTGAGTTCCCCTGTTTAAGTTTCTACACCTGTGGGAGATTCTCTTGTTGTGGACCGCGTTTATCGGTCATGTTTGGTTGCTCTTAGTAGTTTTGAGACCAGAGCCAATTTATTGTTTCTCACCATGGTAGATTTTGATATTATCTTGGGCATGGACTAGTTGTCGCCCCATTATGCTATTCTTGATTGTCATGCCAAAACCGTGACGCTGGCTATGCTAGGTGTACCGCGTGTTGAGTGGAGGGGTGCCTTAGATCACACTCCCAATAGAGTTATTTCTTTCCTTAAGGCTGAGCATATGGTTGAGAAGGGGTGTGACGCGTATCTACCTTTTGTGAGAGATGTCAGTATTGATACCTCTTCCGCTGACCTTCCGGGCGTGCCGCCAGATAGAGATATTAATTTTAGCATTGATTTGTTGTCGAGCACTCAGCCCATTTCTATTCCTCCGTATCATATGACTCATCCTTAGTTGAAGGATTAGTTATAGGAATTGCTTGATAAGGGTTTTATTAGGCCCATTGTATCACCTTAGGGTTCTCTTGTCTTGTTTCTGAAGAAAAATAATGGTTCTATGTGTATGTGTATTGATTATCGCCAGTTGAACAAAGTTACAGTGAAGAACCGTTATCCTTTGCCTCGTATTGATGATTTGTTTGACCAGCTTCAGGGCGCACAGGTGTTTTCTAAGATTGACTTGCGCTCAGATTACCATCAGTTGAAGATTCGGGAGCCAGATATCCTGAAGACCACTTTCAGAACTAGGTATGGTCATTACGAGTTCCTTGTTATGTCATGTGGGCTGACCAATGCCCCAGCAGCCTTTAGGCATTTGATGCACAGTGTGTTCTGGCCATATCTTGACTCGTTCGTCATTGTCTTTATTGATGATATTCTGGTGTATTCCCGAAGTCGGGAAGATCATGAGCAGCACCTGAGGATAGTGCTCCATACTCTGAGGGAAAAGAAGTTATACGCTAAGTTCTCGAAATATGAGTTTTGGTTGGATTCCGTGGCATTCTTAGGCCACTTGGAATCGAGTGAGGGTATTCAGGTGGATCCGATGAAAGTAAAGGCAGTGCAGAATTGTCCCAGGCCATCCTCAACTACAAAGATCCGCAGTTTTCTTAGCTTGGCGGGTTACTACTGTCACGCCCCTTTTTCCGTCCTTTTCGTCTGAAAATCGGGTTTATGACATTTTTGGTTATACGACAACTCATTCCTTTTGGGAACGAGGTTTGCATTTTGAAGAGTCGCCACCTAATGATTTAAGGTGCATTAGGACACCTATAGGGTTCATTTCTAAGTTTGTTTGATAACCAGAGATAGAGTAAGTACTTGAAATTATCCTAAGGGGAAGGTGTTAGCACCCCTCAGGATCCACTACTGTGGTTCCTGACCAGACAGTTTTGTAAGTTTGTACATTTAGTAATAGACAAGTGTAGGCTCAAATAGTAGGGGATTTAAGTTTAAACACATAAGAGTTTGAAAACAATCATTAAAAGGCGAATTTTAAAATGGAGTTACAGTTTTACAAATACTTGAGAATATAAAAAGGAGGGGGGAGAGTCCTAGGTTTGTTTATAATATGGATCACATCAATGCGATACTTGGTATGACACTCCTCAGAAGAGGGGATACGCATGGTATTAGCGCATCGGTCATCATATCCATATCTCCCCTTCCCACCCAGCTAAGGTATTAAAGCGCAGATTGGTCTCGACCTCTATTGCATGCTATTACCCATCTTATTCCTACCAGTCCCGAAGGAATTTAGAACTACTATTCCTATAAGAGGGAGGATTTTAGGCTGACTCTTAGGTTTTAAAGGTAAAAGGCTAAGGCGACAGACAAAACATGTAGGACTACATATAAAGGGGAAGCACATAAACAATTAAGAGGCTCATATATACCTCCGCAAACAATGACTTAAATACAGTTGGGGTCAGAATTTAAAGTACTAAGGCATGGTGTTTTAATTGTTGAAGCAGACCGATTTATTACATAACTCAGATGAGAAATCCAAATCAGGCATGCCTGCAGGTTGTAGTAGTGCTAATTAAACAAAGGCGATTCAGTTTTATCATTATTACCTAAGGCTTGCCTAGGCGCAATAGTAAATATGATATCTATTACTGATTAGGGGTGTAGTAAAATAGTAAACAATTTGAAACGAGCGACTTGGATCCTACAGACATGCTTTCTAACCGTATTAATTTAAAAGTGCAGGTTATTTAAACTGATTCAGAACTGTACGAGTAAAACCGATTTTTTAACTAAACTGGTTTTAGATCTTGTAGACATGATCTCTATTATAGCTGATTTTAATTCCTACAGACATGGTATCTAAATATTAAAGGCTAATTTTGGTCCTATAGACATGGTATCTAATCATGAAGTGAAGCAGGCACGATCCATTTGATCATAGCGAAATTCCTATAGACATGATTTCTATGAAAAATTGATTTTGATCTTATTGGCATGGCATCTAATTTCAAAGCTGATTTTAACCTTGTAGGCATGATGTCCGATTATAGTCATTTAGACCCTATAGGCATGGTGTCTAAGTGTGGAAGTAAAACATGCAGAGTTTATTAAACAGATCCTATAGGCATGTTATCTACCCTTCTGATAGTTAAAGCATGCATAATCACCCCATCCCTTTTCACTAGCCAACCCCAATATTCGTTACAAATTATTACAGTCCAAAAATGACTGAATTACATCAGAAAAGTGCAAAAATAAGGAGTTACAACCATAGGAAGCCTGATTCTTGACTTCCTCTTTGAGTTATGGAATAAACTACCTCAAATGCCCATGTTGTTTCAAAGCCTTTCTCAGACCTGGGTGTGTCAAAGTTCCATAAGGGCCTCAAGGGACCCCGAGCAGTGCTTACACCCAGGTTTGCATAACCTGACAGAAATGAGTGCAGTGTGGAAGGGCCAACCCTTATGTGTCCAAGTTCAGAGGGAGCTCAAGGGTCCCAAGGCAAGGCTAACACAAGAGGGGCAGAACCTAGGTTCTAAGAATATAGTGGAAGTGCAGAACACATAGTTTTTAAAAAAAAAAGAGTTTGTTTAAAACTGGACTGGTAAGTCCATTTTTTTGAAGGTAATCAGTAGCAGAAGTGTTTAAAATCAGCTGGGGTAATGACCAAAACACATAATTAATAGTCATACAAGGGGTCAAAGGGGTTTTGGGAACACATTGTTTGTAAGCACATGACCCAACAGGGGTCTAGTTTGGTCATGCACAACAATAGGTGATGCTGGCATGGCCACAAACCAACCAGAGGAACACAAAAACATAGATGGGATATGGGGTTTGGGATTCATACATAGAGGAGAGCATTAATTTAAAAGGGGAAGGGAACATATTTCAGCATGTTATTAATGTAACTTGACCGAAGAAACATAAGCAGAAGTAGACAAGAATGAGATAAGTTGGAACAATTAAAGAAACATGTTGTTGTTGATGCTTGAAAATTAACTAGGACATACCAGTAGAGAAGCAAAGTGCAGAAAGGAAAAGTAAGCAAAATTCCACAGTCTAGCCTTGGCTTTCAGCCGACTAGACAAAGTAGTAGCACAAGTAGTAGTAGAAAAAAGAGAGAAAGTTTTGAGTGTAAGTGTGTGTTCTTGAACTCAAATTGTTCGTGTCTTTGAAAGAAGAGGTGGTTGGCAATTGTAGTTGTGAAAACGAGTGAAGAAGAGGTAAAGTATTAAACACAAACATGGAAATAATCACAATCAGAATCAATTAACACAAGTGATTCCATTTAATTAAGGAATCACTGTTTAACAGGTAGTAATAAGTTTAATTAAGGGAAGAAATCAGTTTGGGGATAGATTGATTATTGCCATATAAGGGGATAGTAAAAGTATGAAGTAAATAACCAAGTCTAAGTACAAAATAGGCTTATTTTGGGAAAGGATTCAGCAAGGTAAAACATCACAGTAAAGGAAAACAATTAATTAATTTTAAACAGATGAGTAAAAATTAAGGATCGTAAGAAAACCTTTTACAATTACTCAGAAGATCAAGGAAATCAAGATCAATCAAGAAAGGAACATGATTCTGCACTTCACCATATAAATAGCAAGGGATGAACAAGCATGCTGAGTTAAACATATTGACAAAAGAAGCAACACAAACATACAGTAGTAGTAGGGGTAAGCTAGGGTTCAGTAGCAAGAAAATATTCGAAGCGCGATAGTCAAGTAGGTCAAGTAGTCACATAGAATCAACAATGAAAAGAACATAGTAACAAGTAAAGAGAGTCAAAAACAAGTAAAGGTCTCACGAGTAACAAGTGAGGCAAAAATTCTAAGAAATTAGGGCTTCAACAGTAGCCAAATTTAAGAGATGATAAAAATTCAAAATCAGATGAGTCAAACAAGGTAAAGAGAGTCATAAACGAAGAACTTAAAATAAGCACACATTTAAGCAAACAATTTCAGAACTTGGATAAGACCAAAAAGGGAACTAGGGTTTTTAACTTGCTGAAATAGATAGAAGGACAACATGAGCAAATCGTTTTAAATATAGCAAAATCACAGACAACATTGAAATCAGAGATGAGATCTTTTGAAAAACTTAAAGGAAACCCTAATCGTCGAAAAATGAAGAGTTGTTTTGAAAGAAAAGTTGAAGAACCTTCGAGAAAGCACTTAAGAAGTTTGTAGTAAACACAGATTTAAGATAGATCTGAAGAAAATTGCCAGATCTTAAAGAATAGGGTTTCAGAAAACCCAAAAAAGATGAGAAAGACCTTGAGAATTACCGATCTAACCAGGAAAGTCAAGGATCTACCTTGAAAGGCCATGAATGACCGGAGAAATGTCATGGATGGACAGAGAAAGGCCATGAACAGAAGTCAAGCAAGGACTGGACCATATTCCTTTGAGGTTTGGCCATGAAACCACAGAAACAAACACCCAGGAGCCATAGGAGGCCGATACACATCTCAAATGGCCATGAGAGACCATGGATTAGGCAGAGGTTGAGGTGGATTATGGTGGAATTAAATGGCGGTGACTAGGGTTCATATGAGGTTGCAGAGAGAATTGAGAGGGAAGGGATTCAGAGGCGGCGGGTGGTGGGAAATGAGTTGGGTTTAGGGGTCGTTCAGGGTTAAAAATGGCAATGAGGAAAGGTGGTCGTTGATCTAAATGATCAACAGCCTAAATTTAAAAGTGTAGGTGGGGAATCCGGGTTTGGGTTGGTTTAATTGGGTTAGGGGTTGGGTTTAAATGAAATTGAGCCGGGAAAATTGGGTCTGATTTGGGGTCAGATTTAGGCTACAATTTAAATGCAATTGGGCTATTATTAAAATAGCCAATTTGCCTTTTTTTTAAAATTATAAAAATAGTAAATAAATTCTGGAAATAAATTGAAAGCACTAAAATGATTTATAATATACAATTAACAATTTAAAAATACAGGGCTTAAATTTTATGAATACAAAACACAATTAAATCTTAAAAGGGCTAATATTACAATTATATGCAATTAGCTTTATAAAAACTTAATAAGATTGTAAAAATTACATTAGCCATATTTTGGCATAAATATAAAGATTCAATAAATGAATCATCAAAAATAATAATTTTGGACATAATTATTGGGATTTTATGGATAAAAAAGGGAAATAAATTGATTTAAAAATCTTTAAAAATCATGGAAAAATAATAAAACACTTGGATATGCTTACATATTCATATATATGCCATTTTAAGTTATTTTACATATTTAAAATATATAAAAAAATTGGGTATCAACAACTACCATCGTTTTGTGGAGGGGTTTTCATCGATTGCAGCCCCTATGACCAGGTTGACCCGGAAGGGTGCTCCGTTCTAGTGGATAGCTGAGTATGAGATGAGCTTTCAGAAGCTCAAGACAGCTTTGACTACAGCCCCAGTTTTGATATTACTTACAGGTTCGGGATCTTATACTGTCTATTGTGATGCCTCGAGGATTGGCCTTGGAGCGGTTTTGATGTAGGACGGTAGGGTGATTCCTTACGCGTCCAGACAGTTGAATGTTCACGAGAAGAATTATCTTGTCCACGACCTTGAGTTACCTGCCATTGTTAACGCCCTGAAGATCTGGTGTCATTATTCGTATGGGGTCCCTTGTGAGATTTATACTAATCATCAGAGCATGCAACACTTGTTCAAGCAAAAGGATCTAAATTTGCGCCAGAGAAAGAGGTTAGAGTTGCGGAAGGACTATGATATCACTATTTTGTATCACTCGGGCAAGGCCAATGTGGTGGCCAATGCTTTGAGTCGTCGGGAAGAGAGTTTGGGGAGTTTGTCTTATTTACCAGCATTGAAGAGGCCTATGGCGATGGATGTTCAGGCCTTAGCCAGCTAGTTTGTGATATTGGATCTTTCGGAGCCTAGTCGGGTTCTAGCTTGCGTGGTTTCTCGATCTTCCTTATTTGATCGTATCAGGGAGCGTTAGTTTGATGACCCTCATTTGCTTGTCCTCAAGGATAAGGTTCAGCATGGTGATGCCAGAGATGTGACTATTGGTGATAATGGGGTATAGAGAATGTAGGGTCGGATTTGTGTACCCAATGTTGATGGGCTTCAGGAGTTGATTTTAGAGGAGGCCCATAGCTCGTGGTGTTCCATTCATCTGGGTGTCGCGAAGATGTATCAGGATTTGAGACAGCTCTATTGGTGGAGGCAGATGAAGAAAGATATAGTTGGGTTTGTAGCTCAGTGCCTCAATTGTCAGCAGGTGAAGTATGAGCACCAGAGACCAGGTGGGTTACTTCAGTAGATAGAGATTTCGGAGTGGAAGTAGGAGCGGATCACCATGGACTTTGTAGTTGGCACGCACGGACTTTGAGGAAGTTTGATGCCATTTGGGTAATTGTGGATTGGCTGACCAAGTCCACACACTTTATTCCTGTGTGTACTACCTATTCTTCGGAGCGGTTAGTGGAGATTTATATTCGGGAGATTTTTCGTCTGCATGGTATTCCAGTTTCCATCATTTCAGATAGAGTAACTCAGTTCACATCATGATTCTGGAGGGATGTTCAACATGAGTTGGGTACTCGGGTGGAGTTGAGTACAACATTTCACCCTAAGATGGACGGACAATCTGAGCGCACTATTATGATTCTTGAGGATATTCTCTGTGCATGTGTGATTGAGTTCAGAGGGTCTTGGGATCAGTTCTTACCATTGGCGGAGTTTGCCTACAACAACAGCTATCAGTCCAACATACAAATAGCACCGTATGAGGCTTTATATGGTAGGCGGTGTTGATCCTCGATGGGTTGGTTTGAGCGGGGTGAGGCCAGGTTATTGGGCACAAACTTGGTTCAGGATGCTTTGGAGAAGGTTAAGGTGATTTAGGATAGATTCCGTACAGCCTAGTCCAGATAGAAGAGTTACGCGAACCGGAAGGTTCGTGATGTTTCCTATGTGGTTGAAGAGCGGGTTCTACTTCGAGTTTCGCCTATGAAGGGCGTTATGAGATTTGGGAAGAAAGGGAAGCTGAGTCCGAGGTTTATTGACCCTTTTGAGTTATTGAGGTGTGTTGGGGAGGTTGCTTATGAGCTTGCCCTACCTCCCAGCTTGCAGGAGTTCATCCGGTATTTCATGTTTCGATGCTCCAGAGGTATCATAGTGATCCGTCGCACGTGTTGGATTTCAGTTCAGTCCAGTTGGACGAGGATTTATCCTATGTTGAGGATCCAGTGGCAATATTGGACTGGCAGGTTAGAAAGTTGAGGTCAAAGAACATTGCATCAATGAAGGTTAAGTGGGGGGTCAGCCGATCGAGGAGGCGACCTGGGAGACCGAGCAGGATATGCGCAACCGTTACCCTCATCTTATCACTACTTTAGGCATGTCTCTATGCTCGTTCGAGGATGAACAAATGTTTAAGTGTAGGAAGATGTGACGACCCGGCCGGTCGTCTTAAGAATTAACGCCCAGATCCCCTATTAACCACTTTTCCCGTGTTTGTTTCTGCTGTTGTGAGTTGCTGGAAGGAATTATTTGGAGTTTCGGTGAGTTTGGGACACTTAGTCCCTAAATGAGAGCTTAAGTTTCGGAAATTTTACCGTAGTCAGAACAGTGTGAAGACGGCATCGGAATGGAATTTTGATGGTTCTGTTAGCTCCATTGGGTGATTTTGGGTTTAGGAGAGTGTTCAGATTGTGCGTTGGAGGTCCGTAGCTAAATTAGGCTTGAAATGTCGAAAGTCGAATTTTTGAAGTTTCTGGTTCGATAGTGAGATTTTGATCCAAGGGTCGGAATGGAATTCCGGAAGTTGGTGTAGCTCCGTAGGGTTGAATGTGACGTGTGTGCATAATTCCAGGTCATTCGGACAAGGTTTAATAGACTTTTTGATCGAAAGCGTATTTTGAGAGTTTTTGAAATTCTTAGGCTTGAATCCGATGCTAATTTGTTGATTTGATGTTGTTTGAGGTGTTTGGAAGATTTGTATAAGTTTAGATAGTGGTATGTGACTTGTTTGTACTTTTGGTTGAGGTCTCTAGGGCCTCGAGATGATTTCGGATGGTTAACGGGAAGTTTATAGTTGGAATTTGCAGCTAAATCTGTTGAGTCTGCTGTCATAATAGCACCTGCGGCTTGGAACCGCAGGTGTGAGCCCGTTGAAGCGAAAGGAGAGCCTCAGATGCGGCTAAGAGGAAGAAGAACTAGAGTCGCAGATGCGGGTGTGTGGAAACACCTACGAGGCCGCAGGTGCGGGTGTGTGGCCACACCTACGAGGCCGCAGGTGCGGGTGTGTGGCCACACCTACGAGGCCGCAGGTGCGGGATGAATATCGCAGAAGCGCAAAAGTGATTTAAATGAGAAGTCGCAGATGCGACCATGGCTCCACATAAGCGGGAGCGCAGATACGGTTTCACTGGTCAGAAAATAGGGATTTCGAGTGTTTAGTTTCAAAACTTGGAAAAATCAAATTGGAGCTCGAGAGAGGGCGATTTTGGGAGGAAGTTGAATAGGAAATCAGTGATTAACAATTCTTTAACCCTTTCTAGTTACATTCCATCAATCTATTGTTAGTTTTATCATTTAATTTAAGTTTGGAGATGAAAATTAGGGAAAAGTTGGAAGAAGGTTCTTAGACCTAGAATTCGAATTTTGATTGGGTATTTGACCTTGGATTTGGATAGTTTTGGTATGCATGAACTCGGGAGAGTATGAGGATTCAAAAAAAATAATTTTTACCCGATTCCGAGATGTGGGCTCTACGGGCGTTTTGGTCATTTTACCTAATTTCGCGTATTAGCTTAGAATTTATTTGTAGAATCAGTTACTTGAAGTGTTACTTACAATATGCAATTGAATTGAATAAATTTGGGCCATTTGGAGTCGAGTACTCATGGCAAAAGCGTGATTTCAGGTTGATTTTAAGTGCGTACTTTTCTAATTGTTGAAAATCCTATTTTCACTAAAGTAGCTTTAATTGTGTTTTCCTTTCCTATTTAATGTACTTGAAATTTAAGCTTGTTGTTAACTTAGAGAAGTATGTTTAATTGACTTAATTGCCTTATTGCTTGAATTGCCTTATTTGTATTATGTGAAGCATGTTAGGTTAGAATTACCTATTTTACGTTGGTACGAAATTGAGTTTAATTGAGTATTCTTTGTGTTATGGCTGTGTGTTTTACTTTGGGACTAGAGAACGACATCCTGGGAGATCCCTTGTACCTATTTTATGATTGGAGCTGAGGTGCGGGATACCGAGAGATCCCCAACACATATATTGAGGATACCAAAAGATCATCGGGATACCAGGAGATCCCTAGCATATATTGAGGATACCAACAAATCCCTGATATATATTGAGAGTACTAAGAGATCCTCGGGATATTGAGAGATCCCCGGTTATTACCTTTGTGAAGAGTGGTATTCCTGGTGATTGTTTTTGCCTCTATTTTAGTTGTATTTATCCATTTTATCCTGTGTTAATTCTTATTGTTATCTTTCAACTGTACTATTTATCTTATACTGTCGTACCTTATATTTCATTTAATCTCAGTAGGGCCCTGACCTTCCTTGTCACTACCCGACCGAGGTTAGGCTTGGCACTTACTGAGTACCGCTGTGGTGTACTCATGCCTTTTCTATGCAGGTTTTTCATGTACAGATCTAGGTACCTCTACTCAGACTTATCACACATGAGATGAAGCGTTCGTAGAGACTTCGAGGTATATCTGCTGCGTCCGCAGACCGAAGAGTCCCTTTCTGTTCTTCCTATTTGTATTAGCCCTTCTGTACTTTTGTTTCTTTGTTAGATATTTTGGAGTTAGATGCTTTTAGACATTCAAAGGCTTGTGATCATGAGATTCTGGGTTTTGGGAAATGTATTTAGTTTTCGAGAGTTGATATTGTGTATGCCGAGTGGCACTTTTAAACACTGTTTTATTTCACTATTTCGATTTTAATTATTTCTTCCACAAATCGGTTTATTTTTCGCGTTGTTAGGCTTACCTAGTCTTAGAGACTAGGTTCCGTTACGATGGTTCATGGAGGGTGAACCGGGGTCGTGACATCGCGAAATTATTGTCACAACCCCAGTTCGCCCTCCGTGAACCATCGTGACGACACCTAGTCTCTACGACTAGGTAAACCTAAATTTGCAGAAGGTAACCAAACTTGCGAAAGTAAAACAATTTAAAAACAGAAATAAAGCGATAATAGTGTTTAAATTTGCCGCTCGGCATACACTCTATATAAATCTCAAAAAAACCAATATGTAAATCCAAGACCCGGAAACCCACGAATCACAAGCTAAGATAAATACTACATAGCTCTAGCTCTGGAATGTCTAATAAGAACAGAAAAATTACAGAAGGACTTAATACTAAAGGCAGGAATAGAAAGGAACTTCTCGGTCTGCGGACGCGGCAGATGTACTTCGAAGTATCTAGAGTAGTCTCCTCCTCGAGGATGATATGGCTGAGTAGCGGTACCTGGATCTGCACATGAAAAACATGTGCAGAAGAGGCATGAGTACACCATAGCGGTACTCAGTAAGTGCCAAGCCTAACCTTGGTTGGGTAGTGATGAGGAAGGTCCGGGCCCTACTGAGATTAAATAAATATAAAGATGACAGGATAAGATAAACAGTACAATTGAAAATCTACAATAAGAATCTACACAGGATAATAAGAGTACAATAACGGGAACAAAGATGAAGGCAAACCACAAGAAAGTACCACTCATAACAAGGATGATAACCGGGGATATCTTGGTATCATGAGGATTTCTTGGTGTCCTCAATATATAGTAGGGATTTCTTGGTATCCTCAATATATGCTAGGGATCTCTTGGAATCCCGAGGATCTCTTGGTATCCTCAATATATGCTAGGGATCTCTCAGTATCCCGAGGATCGTTTGGTATCCTCAATATATGCTAGGGATCTCTTGGTATCCTCAATATATGTGCTAGGGATCTCTTGGTATCCCGCACCTCAGTTCAGATCATAAATATGTATAGGGGATCTCCCGGGATACCGTCCTGTAGTCCCAAAGTAAAAACACACAGCAGCAACACAAGAATACCCAATTAAGCTAAATTTCGTACCAAGTGAACAGTTAATTCTAGCCTAACATGCTTCACGTAATGCAATTAAGACAGTTTAAGAAAATAGGTAATTAAGTCAACTAAACATGCTTTTCTAAACTAGCAACAGGCTAAATTCATAAGTAGAATAAAACAGGAAAAAGAACTCAATTGAAATACTTAAGGAAAAATCGGATTTTCAACAATTAGCTTAAGTATGCGCTCGTCACCTCACGTACAAGGCATTTCAATTATCAAATATATCATATCCTAAAGGGAAGGTCCCCCACACAAGGTTAGACATGCCACTTACCTCGAACCCACTCAAAAATCAATTCGAAACCACGCTCTTGCCACGAGTACTCGACTCCAAATGGCCCAAATCTATTCAATTCAATTGCATAATGTAAATAACACTTCAAGTAACTAATTCTACAATTAAATTCAAAGCTAATACGCGGAATTATGTAAAATTACAAAAATGCCCCTTGGGCCCACGTCTCGGAATAGGGTAAAATTTATATTTTCAGAATCCTCACACTCTCACAAGTCTAACCATATCAAATTTATCCCATTCCGATGTCAAATTCCCAATCTTTTGGTCTAAGAACCTTTCCCCCAATTTCTACCAAAATTTCGAAATTAAAGGATGTATTTAAGTGTATATTCATGAAAATTAGTCTTAACCGAGTAGGAATCACTTACCCAAATCGCCTAGGTGAAATTCTCTTCAAAAATCGTAATCTCCCGAGCTCCCAAGTCCAAAATATGAATTATGGTCTAAACCCTCAATTTTGGGTTTTAAATTCTGCCCAGGTGTTTTGTTAATCGCGATCGCGAAAGGTGACTTGCGATCGCGAAGAGTAAAAGTTGATGGCTCCTGAACTGGGCTATGTGAACGCAAGATAGAGCACGTGAACGCGAAGAAGGAAAGGGAAGGCTTACGCGTTCGCGGACAAGGCCATGCGAACGCGAAGGGAAAAAGGACACTATACCACCAGCTACTAGTTCTACTATGCGAACGCGAAAGGGGGAATGCGAACGCGAAGGAGGAAGGGACAGACTTCCGCGATCGCAAGCCAATTAATGCGATCGCGAAGAACAATTTAATCACCCTCCAAAATTATACTACGTAAATGCGGAGGGGAGGTTGCGAACGTGATTAAGGAAACTAGATACCAGATTTTTCTGCAAGTCTACAAGTTCCAAAATGACTCGTTGAGCATCCGAAACACACCTGAGACCCCCGGGACCTCAACCAAACCTGCCAACCAATCCTAAAACATCATTCAAACTTGTTCCAACTTCTGGAATTCCATTCCGACCCTCGGATCAAAATCTCACTATCGAACCGGAAACTTCAAAAATTCAACTTTCAGCATTTCAAGCCTAAATTAGCTACGGACCTCCAAAACACAATCCGAACACGCTCCTAACCCCGAAATCACCCAACGGAGATAACAGAACAATCAAATTTCCATTCCGAGGCCGTCTTCAAACTATTCCAACTACAGTCAACTTTCCAATACTTAAGCTCTCATTTAGGGACTAAGTGTTCCAAAATTCTCCGAAACTCAAAACCGAACATCCCGACAAATCAAAATAGTAGAAATAAACTTGGGGAAAGCAGTTAATTGGGGAACAGGGCGTTAATTCTTAAGACGACCGGTCGGGTCTTAACAATTATATTTACCTAGCTATGAGTAATTACTAACCTATCAACTCCAACATATTCATATATTTTATTAATCCAAATTTATAAAATTCTATTGATTCTTTTGGACGAAAATTCTCAAGTGTGAATGAACTAGAGTAATTTCTATTACTCTGTAGAATCTCCCAATCATAAGAATCTCCCAATCATGAGAATCGAAATTAAAATCTACTAGAAGGAGAAGC
Organism: Nicotiana sylvestris; assembly: GCF_000393655.2. NCBI lineage: Eukaryota > Viridiplantae > Streptophyta > Magnoliopsida > Solanales > Solanaceae > Nicotiana > Nicotiana sylvestris. The sequence continues at coordinate 122,875,306 of NC_091062.1, read as the reverse complement.
TCAAGCTATACCCGTAAGACACAACTTGTGCTTAAGATTTCTCAATAGATTGCCAAAGATTAACAAAATATTATACATATCTTTTCTTGTTTCACTGACTTTTGCCAATCTCCTTATTTAACTCTAACCATTAAAATATATTATCAAATTTGTGGAATACAGTACTTGAAGATTTGAACAATAATGGCTAGAAGTGGTTTCTTTTGCGGTACCAAGCTTTTTCCCCAACTCACCTTCTATATTTGTTTTTTATTTTCGCTGTAATTCTGACCCGTCAAAATCCCTTTTTGCTTCTGCTTGGTTTTACGCAACAGAATTTGATTTTATTGCCAGAGAAAGGGGCTTCAACTTTTTTTCCCTTTTTGTTTCTATTAGCTAGCATAGGGATTTGCCCTATTTCATCTTATTTGTAATTTATTTTTGTAAATACTTAATACTTTGTCATGACCCAATTTAGGATCAGGACCGGAACTTAGGAGGAAGTTCCCCCAAGTAAGTCTCATTGGTATTTTATAGAAAATCGGGCAGAGTTTCCCTTATTTTTGGACTATCCGAAAAATTTCCCCGTCTCAAATCAACAACTATACATCTGAATATCATACCAAATAATCGACAACTTATCAATCAACCAAAATAAGTCTCCACCATTACTAATCAACCCACTAACAACCAGAAATACTAATTTATCTCCAACTTTGATAATAAAGAACGATACACAACATAAGACTATAATAACAAAAGAATACTCATGATACTAAACTATTGACTATGGAGTGACCCTAAGAGTTCAAGGAGAATACAATAACAATAAATAAAATCTCCACCCACGCGAACAAGTGCGAGGCTCACCAAGAACTATCAACTTGTACGCTCTAATTAACGAAATCCTCTCCCGCGTCAATTGCTTTGTCACGACCCAAACTAGAGGGCCATGACTGCACCCGACCATACTTGTCGAGCACCAACGTACATTTTATCTAACCTTCTTTTATTATCTTTTAGGGCCGACGAGATCAATATAATTGGTAGACATGGATTATGGACAACTAACAACAAAAGATGATTACATGAATATATATAACATGGAATGACCAGACAATTAATAAACTATATATATGGTACGAGCTACCATGCTACCATGAAAGACTATAAAACAAAAATCAACCGACAAAGGATACCAAACTATACATGAGTCGACACCTGTCTATGAGCCTCTTTCTAAAGGAACATAAGTGCTGCAACATTGCCAGAATAGGTCCCCGACATACCCATAATGTCTATAACAAAAATGCATACCAAGACCACGGCAAGTCCTAAGAAGGGATATCGCCAATCACCGCTGAATTGGAACGCCTACTGTGGTGGGGGAGCTGCGCCTAGCTGTCTATCAGGACCTGCAGCACGACATTTAGCGTCCACAAATAAATGGACGTCAGTACGAATAAAGTACTAAGTATGTAAGGCAAGGAACCATAAGTACGAACAGTAATGTAAGCAAGGATAGAGAATATACAACCTGTAATGCCTGGGTACCTCTGAGGGCTACTGATATGCAATGCATGATACATATGTATATATGCATAAACTTTTAAGACATACTTCTCTGTGGGCATCATCATCATCATATCATACCCGACCGTAATAGGCTTGGTAAAAACATACCCGGCCATTATAAGGCTCGGTAGAATCGTACCCGGCCACATGGAGCTCGGTAAAACCCAACTGATTAGTGGTTTCACAATAGATGTCGTACCCGGCTGACTATAACGCGGCTCGGTAGAATAAAATAGATACATATATAATACTGCATGCTCGACTCATGGAATCACGTTCTAAACCTTTCGGAGTGACGTAAGGTCGGTATCCTCTGTACACGTTATTAGGACAAACTCTTCACTATGAACGTTATAAGAATTAGAAAGTACCAACAACATTGATAATATAAGAATAAGAGAAGCAACATCAACATTAATCGTTCCATAAGAGGGGAAATAATATAAGTACTGCTAGCTTCTAAGAGTAGAGTATCTTTGGAAGCTCGTTCATTACATTATGTATAATTGGAATCATGTAAAAGAAGGAAAGGGATAGCCTCACATACCTTGTATATACTGCCCAACCCCAAGCTATGCAAATTTCAAGACTCTTGAGTCTACAATAGGAGAAATGACACTATCGTTAACGTTTAAGCGTCGTGACTATTATGTACCGACCACAACCTATTTTATGATGAAATGGACAGCATCTCCCCTATTTATATGACTTCCACAAGTGAAAAAAATAACCAAACAGCCCAAACAACATCAATGTTAATCATATTGAACCTCCCAAAATAGTCCACCAACCGATAACATTACTACCAAGCCTTTCGATATATATTCTACAAGTTCTAGCTTCAATGACTTAGCCGCAACTTGGATAATATTAAATGCATATAGAGTAAGAGGTTCCTTACCTTTATACAGAAAGAACAACTCCTATTTGACCTTAATTTTCCATGAAATATCCCTCTAATGCTGCCACAAAAACAAGAAAGCGAAACTAGCAATCAATTAGTGTTTTTTGGCACTAAAATCACTTAAGAATGCTTGAAATCTCCTAGGGTTGATATTAAGAACTTGAGGGAGTATTTACAGAACATAAACCTTTTAAAACAACCTCCCACACGAGCTGGAACAACACAAAAATGAGCATCAACAAGAAGAAAAAGAAACTTACTAGCGCCACAGGATTCTCGACACTTGATTTGTGTTGTTTGCCCTTTATTTGGGTCTTGAATCTTGAGAGAACCTTGAGTGGGTGTTCCTATGGTTCTAACATATGAATATCGTGAAACAAAATGACTTAAAATGGGTTGGAGGCATCATATATATACTCAAATGTGTTAAACCGCCTAAGTGGGCCCCATAGAGAGGTGCTTGGCGCGGTCTCACGAAAACGCGAATATCTCTCTACTCCGAGATCGTATCGATGAACGGTTTAATGCGTTGGAAACTAGACTCATAGATATTCAATTTTGTGGGTATACTACTCATAATTCTAAGTAAATTGGGAGAAAAGCTTAGTAACATTTGACCTAATGTTTAAGTAAAATTATGAACCTAAGTTGTGACAACTTTTGTCGACTTTTGTCTCATAACTCATTTGACTTCAAGACTTATAATACGGATATTATATTATTCAAATACCTTAAAACACTACCTCTTGATTGTATTAAGCACCTCTAGGTTTATCCGAATATACGGCTGACAACATCCTTGATTCGTTTAACTTCTAATATTTGTTAACCACTCTTATACACCTTTGTATCATTTAAGACCAATAGGATTAACTTCTTATCATCTTAAAGATAATCTCTTCATGGGTTTACGTTGACTACCTTATGGCATGAGCTAACATACGTGAATATGGGTTGTAACACCCTCCCCCCTTAGGAACATTCGTCCTCGAATGTAAGGGTCTATGGGGAGTCCAAATAATCGTGGATTCCAACGGAAATTTCTGATTAATTTTCCCCCATAAAATGGTTACTAGAAAAACTTGCAAGTAGTTAAGCCCAACATATGGCCTTACAAGGATTCACAAAGCATTATGGATAGTTACATTATCTGCATATCACCATTTTGTATTAAGGAAGAGTATTCTCAAGTTATTGCTTACCTCATAGAGCCATTTCACCTTCCAATGTATCCTGTGTTCCACCAGCATCCTTGTTATCTTCATTCTGGAATAGGTACGGGTATTTAGAATTCATCTCCTTTTCTGCTTCCCATGTCATTTCTTCTATATTCTTATTCCTCCACAATACTTTGACGGAAGCAACATCTTTTGTTCTCAGCTTGCAGACTTGTCGATCTAATATAGCCACTGGCACTTCTTCATATGATAGGTCATCTGTAACTTGTACATCTTTGATAGGGATGACTCGATAAGGGTCTACAATACATTTCCTCAACATAGATATATGGAATACCGGGTGGACAAATTCCAATTCAGATGGCAATTCTAACTCATAAGAAACCTGTCTAATTCGTCGAAGAATTTTATACGGCCCGATATACCTTGGACTCAGTTTACCTTTCTTCCCAAAACGCATAACACCCTTCATTGGTGAGATCCTCAAGAAAGCTCAATCACCAACCTCAAACTCCAGATCACGACATCGAACATCGGAATAAGAGTTTTGCCTGCTTTGTGCCGTCCTCAATCGCTCCTGTATCACTTTCACCTTCTCAATAGCTTGGTGAATCAAATCTGGCCCATATAATTCTGTTTCACTGACTTCGAACCATCCAACTGGTGATCTACTTCTCCTCCCATATAGTGCCTCGTATGGGGCCATTTTAATACTGGAATGGTAGCTATTATTGTAGGCGAATTCTATGAGTGGAAGACGATCATCCCGATTCCCTTTAAAACCTAGAACACATGCTCGTAGCATATCTTCCAGTGTCTAAATGGCACGTTCAGCCTGTCGGTCAATCTGCGGATGAAATGCAGTGCTGAGATTCACTTGTGTGCCTAAACCCTTTTGAAAAGACCTCCAAAAGTTAGCCGTAAATTGAGCTCCTCGGTCTGATATAATAGATACCTGCACACCATGAAGCCTAACAATCTCCTTGATATACAACTTCGCATAATCTTCAGCCGTGTAAGTTGTCTTCACTGGCAGAAAATGGGCACATTTTGTAAGTCGATCAATTATCACCCAGATGGAGTCAAACTTATGATAAGAGCGAGGTAATCCAATAATGAAGTCCATATTAATCACCTCCCACTTCCAGGTCGGAATCTCTATATTTTGAAGCAATCCACCGGGTTTCTGATGTTCTATCTTTACTTGTTGACAATTGGGACACTGGGCTACAAATTCTGCAATAGACTTCTTCATATTATCCCACCAATATTGCTCCTTGACATCATGATACATCTTTGTCGAGCCGGGATGGATGGAATATCGGGATTGATGAATCTCATTCATAATCTTCTCTCGCAACCCTGCCACATTAGGCACACACAATCGGCCCTGGTATCTCAGTGCCCCATCTCTTCTGATCTCAAAAGCCGTACTTTTACACTGCTGAATGCTCTCTCTTAATTGTACTAAGATAGGATCTTCATATTGTCGTGCTTTTACCTCGGCTACCAAAGATGATTCTGATGTATTCTATACAGTAACACCTCCGTCATTAGAGTCTAACAATCTGATTCTCATATTGGCTAGCTGATGAAGCTCTTTAGTCAAACCCCATCTACCTGTCTCAATATGTACTAAGCTTCCCATTGACTTACGGCTGAGAGTGTCTGCCACAACATTGGCTTTACCGGGATGATAAAATATCTCGACATTGTAGTCTTTCAATAATTCAAGCCACCTATGTTGCCTCAAATTCAACTCTTTTTGCTCGAAGATGTATTGTAAACTCTTGTGATCTGTGTAGATGTCAACATGGATGCCGTATAAGTAGTGCCGCCATATTTTCAAAGCATATATTACTGCATACAATTCCAAATCAGTGGTTGGATAATTCTTTTCATGTTTCTTCAATTGTCTTGATGCATAAGCAATCACTTTCCCACGATGCATCAATACGCACCCCAAACCTATACCTAAGGCATCACAATATATCACATAACCTTTTGTTCCTTCGGGGAGAGTGAGCACTGGTGCAGATGTCAATCGATTCTTCAGCTCCTGAAAACTATGTTCACAAGTGTCAGACCACTAGAACTTGGTAGCTTTCTGTGTTAACTTAGTCAATGGTGCTGATATAGAGGAAAACCCTTATACAAACTGCCTATAATATCGTGCTAGCCCCAGGAAGCTGCGGACTTCTGATGGTGTTATTGGTCTCGGCCAATTCTTTACTGCATCGATCTTCTGAGTATCGACACTAATACCCTCGTCAGATATCAATGGCCAAGGAATGCTTCTAAGTTCATCCAAAATTCACATTTGGAGACCTTAACATATAACTTACGATCCTGAAGTGTCTGTAATACTATCCGCAAGTGGCCCACATGTTCTGCCTCCTAACGAGAATACACTAGAATGTCATCAATGAATACAATCACGAACACATCAAGATAGGGCCTAAATACAGTATTCATATGATCCATAAAGGTTGTTGGGTCATTTGTTAGTCCAAACGACATCACCAAGAATTTAAAGTGCCCATATCTTGTCCGGAAGGCCGTCTTTGGAATATCCTTCTCCTTAACCCTCACCTAATGATACCCTGAACGTAAATCAATCTTGAAGAAATACTTGGAACCTTGGAGTTGGTCAAACAGGTCGTCAATTCTTGGAAGTGGATACTTTTTCTTTATAGTAAACTTATTCAACTGTCGATAGTCGATACACATCCGTAATGACCTGTCTTTCTTCAGCACGAATAGGACTGGTGAACCGCAAGGTGAAGTGCTAGGCCTAATGAAGCCCTTATCCAGCAAGTCCTTCAACTTCACCTTCAACTCTTGCAACTCTGTCGGGGCCATTCTGTATGGAGGGATAGAGATCGGTTGAGTGTCAGGCAACACATCAATGCTAAACTCAATCTCCCTTTCAGAAGGAAGGCCTGGGAGTTCATCTGGGAAAACATCTGGAAATCCGTTGACCACGGGTATTGATTGTAGAGTAAGCGGCTTCGCCTCCTCATCCCTAACGCGAATGAGATGATAAATGTAAACTTTGAGATCATTTTGCTTGCCTTAAGAGAGGAAATAAACCTACCTTTCGGTGTAGCAATGTTCCCCTTCCATTCAATGACGGGTTCACCAGGAAATTGAAACCTAAACATCTTCATACGACAGTCAACATATGTATAGTATGAGGCCAACCATTCCATTCCCATTATCACATCAAAATCAACTATTTCTAACTCAAATAAATTTTCCGAGATTTGACGACTATAAATCATCACAGTGCAACCTCTATATACCCTTCTAGCAATCACAGAATCTCTTATCGGAGTAGATACCGCAAGGGGTTTATTTATCAATTCAGGTTCAATGCCAAACTTATTAGCCACAAAGGGTGTAACATATGATAATGTAGATCCCTGATCAATCAGCACGCATACATCATAAGAAAACACAGACAATATACCTATAACAACATCTGGAGATGACTCGAGATCCTGTCGACCTACTAGAGCATAGTTCCGATTTTGAGCACCACTCGAACTCGGCACTGCACCTCTACCTCTACCATGACCTGTCGACTGCTGAAAACCCCGGGCTGAAGGTTGAACGGATGAGGAAGAACTAGACACAGATCCAATCGGCTGAGCCATACCATCACCTCCTCTATTAGGACAATCCCGTATCATATGGCCAGACTGTCCGCAAGAATAACACACATTAGAACCTCGACGGCACAGTCCAAAGTGGGCCTTACCGCACTAATCACAATGTGGTGTTGGGGGTCTCGACTGACTAGTATCCCTGTGATGTTGCGAGCCTGATGCCCGCAAACTCTGACCCGGACTAGAATAGGTAAATCGATCATATCGAGGTCTCTGAAACTGTGGAGGAGCACTAGCTACAGGTGGCGCCGAACTCCTCGAAGACCGGGGCCTAACGCTGCCTCTGAAGTCATCAGAATACCCTGAAAATCTCGCCCTCTTATGTTGGCCCCTATTCTGCTCCCTATCAACTCTTTGCTGGCGCTTATGATCTTCTAGGGTCTGGGCATAAGCCTGAATACGGTAAATATCCATGCTCTTCACCAAGGAGGCTGTCATACACTCATTTATCAGATGTAGTCCCAACCCGTTCACGAATAGATGCACCCTATCACTCATCTCGACCACCATATGCGGAGCATACCTTGCCAAAGAATCAAACTGCATACTATACTCTCGTACACTCATATTATCTTGTCGAAGGTTCAAGAATTTATCAGCTCTAGCTCGTCGTATCTCAACTTGAAAGTAGTGACGAAGAAAGGCCTTAGAAAATTCCTTCCACACTGCTGGAGGAGCATTCGGACCCCTTGATCTCTCCCAACTATCATACCAGAAAACCGCTAAATCTCGTAACCAATAAGAAGCCAACTCTACTGCCTCCGTATCACTAGCATACATAACCCGCAATGTACGATGAACCCGGTCAATAAAAGTCTGTGGGTGCTCCTTGGGGTCTGATCCGGTAAACACTGGAGGGTCTAAATTAATAAAATCACAAACTCTCGTACTAACTGGTTTATCAGCAGCACCTGTATTCTGCCTCTGAGCCTGAGCAGCTACCAAGCTAGTCAACAACTGCAAAGCACTCCGCATATCCTGGTCTGTAGTACCAGACGGAGGAACTGGAGGTGCTGGGTGCCTCCTAATATCCTCTGGAGGAGACGGAGTAGATGGGGTATGAGAGGACATCTCACTTTGAGCCTCACTTTGTCCTGCTTTGGCTTGAGGCACCTGACTAGTACCCTCTCCTGCTGCTGTATCAAGCCGTCTACTAATAGTTTGCTTCCTAGTCTAAGGCATCACTGAAAGAAAACAAGGTGAATATTAGAGACGAACACTTACGACTCAACTCTACGCACGATCTAGATTCAGGAAAAAGGTAACAACCCTAGATGTCATGTAGCCTCCTGATTATAAATGTGGCATGCTACACATCCACAATCAAGACTCTACTAGACACGGCTGATAGACAACCCCTAGGACACACTTGCTCTGATACCAAGTTTGTCATGACCCAAATTGGAGGGCCATGACTAGCACCCGGCCATACTTGCCGAGCACCAACATACATTTTATCTAACCTTCTTTATTATCTTTTAGGGCCGACGAAATCAATATAATTGGTAGACATGGATCATGGACAACTAACAACAAAAGATGATGACATGAACATACATAACATGGAATGACCAAACAATCAAGAAACTATATATAAGTTACCGGCTACCATGCTACCATGAAAGACTATACATTAAAAATCAATCGACAAAGCATACCAAACTATACATGAGTCGACAACTGTATTTGAGCCTCTAAAGGAACATAAGTGCTGTAACATTGCCAGAACAGATCCCCGACATACCCATAATGTCTATAACAAAAATGCATACCAAGACCACGGCAAGTCCAAAGAAGAGATCTCGCCAATCACCGCTGAATTGGACCGCCTACTGAGGTGGGGGAGCTGCGCCTGGCTGTCTATCAGGACCTGCAGCATGACATGCAGCGTCCACAAATAAATGGACGTCAGTACGAATAAAGTAATAAGTATGTAAGGCAAGGAACCATAAGTACGAACAATAATGTAAGCAAGGATAGAGAATATACAACCTGTAATGCCTGGGTACCTCTGAGTGCTACTGACATGCAATGCATGATACATATGTATATATGCATAAACTTTTAAAACATACTCCTCCGTGGGCATCATCATCATCATATCATACCCGGCCGTAATAGGCTCGGTAAAAACGTACCCGACCATTATAAGGCTCGGTAGAATCGTACTCAGCCACGTGAAGCTCGGTAAAACCCAACTAATCAGTAGTTGCACAATAGGTGTTATACCTGGCCGACTATAGCGCGGCTCGGTAGTGTAAAATAGATACATATATAATATTGCATGCTCGACTCATGGAATCACGTTCTAAAACTTTCGGAGTGACATAAGGTCGGTATCCTCTGTACATGTTATTAGGAAACTCTTCACTATGAACCTTATAAGAATTAGGAAGTACCAAAAACATTGATAATATAAGAATAAGATAAGCAACATCAACATTAATCGTTCCATAAGAGGGGAAATAATGTAAGTACTGCTAGCTTCTAAGAGTAGAGTATCTTTGGAAGCTCGTTCATTACATTATGTATAATCGGAGTCGTGCAAAGGAAGGAAATGGATAGCCTCACATACCTTGTATATACTGCCCAACCTCAAGCTATGCAAATGTCAAGACTCCTTAGTCTACAATAGGAGAAATGACAGTATCATTAATGTTTAAGCATTGTAACTATTATGTACCGACCACAACCAATTTTATGATGAAACAGACAGTATCTCCCCTATTTATATGACTTCAACAAGTGAAAACAATCACCAAACATCCCAAACAACATCATTGTTAATCATATTGAACCTCCCAAAATAGTCCACCAACCGATAACGTTACTACCAAGCCTTTCGATATATATTCCACAAGTTCTAGCTTCAATGACTTAGCCTCAACTTGGATAATATTAAATGCATATAGAGTAAGAGGTTCCTTACCTTTATACAGAAAGAACAACTCCAATTTGACCTTAATTTTCCATGAAATATCCCTCCAATGCTGCTACAATAACAAGAAAGCGAAACTAGCAATCAATTAGTGTTTTTCGGCACTAAAATCACTTTAGAAGGCTTGAAATCTCCTAGGGTTGATTTTAAGAACGTGAGGGAGTATTTACAGAACATAAACCTTTTAAAACAACCTCCCACACGATCTGGAACAACACAAAAATGAGCAACAACAAGAAGAAAAAGAAACTTACTAGCGCCACGGGATTCCCGACACTTGATTTGTGTTGTTTGCCCTTTGTTTGGGTCTTGAATCTTGAGAGAACCTTGTGTGGGTGTTCCTAGGGTTCTAAGGTCTGAATATCATGAAAAACATGACTTAAAACGGGTTGGAGGCATCATATATATATCCAAATATCTTAAACCGCCTAAGTGGGCCCCATAGAGAGGTGTTTGGCGCAGTCTCGCGAAAACGCGAATATCTCTCTACGCCGAGATCGTATCGATTAACGGTTTAATGCGTCCGAAATTAGACTCATAGATATTCAATTTTGTTGGTAGATTACCCCATAATTCTAATTAAATTGGGAGAAAAGCTTAGTAATATTTGACCTAATGTTTAAGTAAAATTATGAACCTAAGTTGTGACAACTTTTGTTAACTTTTGTCTCATAACTCGTTTGACTTCAAGACTCATAATACGGATATTATATGATTCAAATCCCTTAAAACACTACCTCTTGAGTGTATTAAGCACCTCTATGTTTATCCAAAAATACGGCTGACAACATCCTTGATTCGTTTAACTTCTAATACTTGTTAACCACCCTTATACACCTTTGTATCATTTAAGACCAATAGGATTAACTTCTTATCATCTTAAAGATAATCTCTTCATGGGTTTACGTTGACTACCTTATGGAATGAGCTAACATACGTGAATATGGGTTGTAACATACTGTCTCTGTAAAAAATTAGCGGGGAATGAGTCGCTATGTCAGTGAGTAATAACACTTAACCACAACTGTTTTTATTTGGGACAAGTCATAAAATATGCTAGTATCTCAAAAAGAAAATAACATCAAAATGCCCTTTCAGAAACAATAAATAATTTTCAGTCTCATCATGCTTTTCTTGTAGTATAATACCATTAACAGTTCAGTAATAAGCTCGGTAACCATTGTATAATATAAATATTCACATTTTGGGAGGTTTCAATGAATGGATCATGTAATCGATATAACGGTGGACTTCTTTACAAGAAGTCAAATACAACGGTAGTCCCTACTCGAGGGAAATCGGTAACGGTATGCTATTTCTACCTTCCCACTAGCGAGGCCTATAACTGTACTCTGTAATCGATAAATACAAGGTGCACCAGGTCTAACGAACCCGCCGTTAGCTACGAGATCCTTCAAAGTCTACTCCCATTTATACTTGTCTCTCTATCCATATATACTCATAGGAAAATATTTTAAAACAATATAGGGCATTTTGATTCTTATCAAATCATGTAATTTCATCTCGATAGCAGTAAATTTAAGTAACGGTAAAACATATTTAGTGAGTGCAAGAATATTTAAAACAACGACAATCTTGTCAAATAACTATTTCGGTAACATATTCATACTAAAAATCATGTGTAAATCATGCAGGTTATGAAAACACAAATTACGGTAAGATCACTACTTACAATACTCGTGCCTAAATACCAAATGCTTTACCTCAAGCAATTCGTACAAATTCCTCCAATCAATATATAATTACATAATATCAATCTCATGTTCATTTCCTTGTTTAGGCTAATTCATAGCTAATTTAGAATACCCAACCCTCGAGGTTTCATAGTTGACTCTTAATTCGCCTGTCACGACCCCAAATACGCGGTTGTGATGGCGCCTATCACATTACTAGGCAAGACAACCCAAACCATCAATCACATCGAATTTATTTTATAAAACCATTTTTTTTCAAAATAGGATTAAATACCGGTTTTCATAAGAAGTGTTTAAAACAGCTAAAATAATGCAGAATCCAACAAAACATAAGACAACACATCCCCAAATATCTGGTGTTACGAGTCTAGAGCCACTACTACATAACTAACTGTCTGATACAACAAAAGTCTAGCAAAATGCAGAAAAAGAAAAAGATAAGAAGGAGATAACATAGATGTGGACGCCATGCAGCTACCTTGAAATCTCCGTCAACCTCTGAATCAGCTAAGGACCCTCACTCTACCACTCGGGCACCTGGATCTGCACATAAGGTGCAAAGAGTAACGCGATTACGCCAACTCAGTAAGTAACTAAAGTAAATAAGGTCTGAAAGCAGTGACGAGTAGTTTAAAATCATATAAACGAGTAAACAACAGAATCACAGATCAAACTCCACAATTTAAAAACCAGTTTCATCATAAAAAATTCAATTTCAATTGGAATACTTAAAATCTTTTACTTAGCCACTTTTTTCAACAGAGGCTTATTTCAAAAGAAGAGTGAAATCAGTGAAGATGTCATAACTGGGCCCCTCGGTCAAGGTATCACTCAGAATATGGCCTCTCGGGCAGCCTCTTAGTTACTCGTGACTCAACTCTCATCACTCAATACCCACTCTCAGCACTCAGGCTCATTAATATCTCATAGTAATAGTAATCATAGTAACCGCTGCGGCGCGCAGCCCGATCCATAGTTTATAGTCGACTACGCTCACTGGGGGTGTATAAACTCCGGAGGGGCTCCAACAACCCAAGCGTCATATCGCTGCGGCGCGCAGCCTGATCCAATATACATATCAGTGCGGCGTGCAACCCGATCCAGTATATATATATATATATATATATATCTCGCTGCGGCATGCAACCCGATCCATATAAGTAATGTTGCGATGTTCTGCCCGATCCATAATATATACATGTAATATCCTCATTATTAGTTTCTCAACCTCTCTCAATCATTAACTTCACAGCCTCTCGGGCACAATAATAGAAATTAGGGAACTCAGCCCAAACAGTCCTCACAATTAGAAGTGGAAAGATAAAACTAGTTTTAAATATTTAAACGGGTAAAACATGACTGAGGATATGTTTTTAGCAATTAAAGTGAGGAAAAACAGTCAAAATGCCCCTAAGGGTTTCTACAGGTCGGCATAAGGCCCCAAACATGGCATACAGCCCATAATACAGTATAAATATCCAAAATACGGAATAATATAATATTTCCAAATAAAATACGCGGCTTAATAGTCGCTACGGGACGGACCAAGTCACAATCCCTACCGGTGCATGCCCACACGCTCGTCACCTAGCATGCGCATCACCGCATTTATTAAAACAAGTCAAATATCGGGGTGTGTACCCTCAGTTCCAGATTTACAATGGTTACTTACCTCAAACCGGTGAAAATACTACTCCACGACGCCTTTGCCCCTCGAATCGGCCTCCACTCATGTCGAATCTATCCAAAATCAGAATCACGATGTCAAAATATGCTAAGGGGACGAAGCCCAAGCGAAAACAATCAAATAATACCAAAAATCTCGAAATTGGCCAAACCCGACCCCTAGAACCACGTCTTGAAACTCTATAAAAATCACGTCACCAGAATACTTATCCTCCCACGAGTCTATAGATATCAAGAACACTGAAATCGGAGTCCAAATGACAGCTCAAATCCTCATTTAAAGTCTATTAATCTCAAGCCCTAATTCCTTAATTTTAGGCTTAGATTCCATAATTTATTAGGTAGATTTAACAATAGAATCGAGTTTTAAGTCCAAAATTCTTACCTCCAAATGTTTCCCCTTGAATTTCTCTTCATTCTCCTTCAAAAAGCTCCAAAAACGACCAACTATGGAGGAAATAAACCCCACATTGGCGGGCAAGATGACATTTTAAACCTTCTGCCCATGCCTATTTACCTTCGTTGCGATCGCGGGAAATCCTTCGCGATGGCAAAGCACAAATTCTCAACTCCCACAAATTACTCTATGCGAACGCATAAGACACCCTGCGAACGCGATGCCCAGGCAACTAACTCTACGCGATTGTGGATTTCCTACCGCGTTCGCAATGAACAAATTCAAGTGAAGACCCTAGGTCCACTTAACTCTACGCGAACACGACCTTCACTACGCGTTTGCGATCAACAACTTCACCATTCTATGTGATCGCAGCTCAACCTTCACGAATGCAAAGAACAAATGGACTGCCCCCTCAAAAGCTTCTATGCGATCGCAGGAAGCCCTACGTGATCGCAGAGAAGGAATCTTTGCATAAGCTGAACTTGCAATTCCGCAACTTCTCCAAGACATGAAATAGTCCGATTGACCATCCGAAACTCTACCGAGGCCCCCAGGACCTCAACCAAAGGCACCAACATATCCTAAAACCTTATTCAAACTTGTACCAATCTTCAAAACACCTCGAACAACATCAAATCAACCAAAACACATCGAATTCAAGCTTAAGTTTCTAAAATCTTCAAAATTACGCTTTTGATCAAAAACCCAACCAAACCACGTCTGAATGACCTGATATTTTGCCCACACATCCCAAATGATACAGCGAAACTACTGCAACTCTCGGTATTCCATTCTGACCCCTATATCAAAATCTCGCCTATCAACTGGAAATCGCCAAAATGTCAACTTCGCCAATTCAAGCCTAAATCTACTCCAAACCTCAAAAACTCATTATGATCATGCTCCTAAGTCACAAATCACCTCCTGAAGCTAACCGAACCATCAAAACTCACATCCGAGCCCTCTAACACATAATTTAACATCCGGTTGACTTTTCCAACTTAAACTTCCTTAAAAGAGACTAAGTGTCTCAAACCTTGCCAATATCAATTCGAATTTGATCCGACAAACCCGATACAACAAAACATGGATAACAAGGCACAAGGAAGCAGAAATGGGGAAAATGGAGCGGTAACTCATGAGACAACTGGTCGGGTCGTCACATCCTCCCCAACTTAAACAAACTTTCATCCTCGAACGAGTCAAGAAACATACCTGAAGCCTCAAACAGGCGAGGATATCTGCTCCACATCTCCCACTCGATCTCCCAGGTAGCCTCCTCCACGGGCCGACCTCTCCACTGCACTTTCACTGAAGCTATATCCTTTGACCTCAACTTTCGAACCTGACGACCCAAAATTGCTACTGGCTCCACATCATAAGTCAAATCATCATCCAACTGAACCGTGCTGAAATCCAAAACATGAGACGGATCCGCAATATACTTTCAGAGCGTAGAAACATGAAATACCGAAGGCACACTCGACAAGATGGGTGGCAAATCAAGATCATAAGCCACCTCCCCAATCCTCCGAAGAACCTCAAAAGGTCCAATGAACCACAGACTCAATTTTACTTTCTTACCGAATCTCATTGCACCCTTCATGGGAGAAACTTTCAACAGAACCTTTTCACTAACCATGTAGGACACATCCCGAACCTTCCTGTCAGCATAACTCTTTTGCCTCGACTGCGCCGTACGAAGCCTCTCCTGAATCACCTTCACCTTTTCTAAAGCATCCTGCACCAAGTCTGTCCCCAATAGCTTAGCCTCACCGGGCTCGAACCAACCAACTAGATATCTATACCGCCTCCCATATAAAGCCTCATATGGAGCCATCTAAATACTCTACTTGTAGCTGTTGTTATAAGCAAACTCTGCAAGTGGTAGAAACTGATCCCATGACCCTCCGAAAGCAATGACACAAGAACGCAACATGTCTTCTAATATCTGAATAGTGCACTCGGACTGCCCGTCCGTCTGAGGGTGAAAAGCTGTGCTCAACTCAACCTGAGTACCCAACTCTCACTACACAGACCTCCAAAACTATGATGTAAACTGAGTGCCCCTATCCGAAATGATAGAAACTGGGACACCATGCAACCGAACAATCTCCCAGATATAGATCCCTGCCAACCACTCTAATGAATAAGTAGTACACACAGGAATGAAGTGTGCGGACTTGGTCAGCCGATCCATAATCACCCAAACAGCATCAAACTTCCTCAAAGTCCGTGGAAGCCCAACAACAAAGTCCATAGTGATCCTCTCCCACTTCCACTCGGGAATGTCCATCTAATGAAGCAAGCCACCCGGTCTTTGATGCTCATATTTCACCTGCTGACAATTGAGATACCGAGCTACAAATCCCACAATGTCTTTCTTCATTCTCCTCCACCAATAGTGCTGCCTCAAATCCTGATACATCTTCGCGGCACCTGGAAGAATGGAATATGTTACACCCCATATTTTCGTACATGAAAATACGTCATGAATAAATTAATGAGAGCCCAGAAGTGAAATGTCACGTTCCGCAATACTACGTTACAACAATGTTGCTCCCTGCGTACGTTGAATTTGTCATAAGGTAACTGACATCGGTCCAAGGAAAGGATTATTTGGAGATTATAAAGATTATGCTATTTCAAACAAGTAATAAATAAATTCGTAAAGATAAAAGGGGAAGAAAGTTAAAGAAAATAAATTTTCGTTCAAGTTTGGCATGTTGGGATAAAATACGGCTCAAGCTAAAATACTCGGTATTTATGGACTAGTACCATGCAAGGTAACCCATAGCTATAATAGTAAGGTGTATACAGTATATTAAAAATAAGTAGAATTTTAAGTAATTTGAGATAATTTTTAAATTATGCGGGTAATTGATTAATTACCAGGTAACAGGGCATTACCCGATTAACTATTAAAATTAGGATAAGTTTAAATCCCCACCCACCCCACGTGGAAGCAAGGTTTTGCCCATATTGATGACTCTTACAATTAAATTGAAAGGTGGCAAATATTTTATAACATTCAGCCAAGTGGTTTTGCTTTACAACACGCCACTTTAGTCCTTTGGATTGTGCCGTTAGCAAACTTAGTGTTTGATACACAATCTGCTTTATGAATTGAATCCTATTTAACAATATGGCTTTATTGCTCCACTATTACACAAGCATTTCACTTGACAATATAACAAGGAATAAGGCTTTCCTGTAGAAAATAACTTCTACAAAAATAACTATTTTCACGTGGTCTCACAATTAATTGCAAAAAAAAAAAAAAACAATCATGAGTTTTTCCTCTCCAAATGCTTAAGCATAAAGTATCTGCTCCAAACTTCTGAGTCGTTCATTTATTTCATCAAATTATATTGGATTATTTTTGTTAATCAATGGATATCACGTAAGAGTTCAAGAATTCAAGGATTCTAGCAAGAAAATTACTTAAGCATCTTAGCAACGTGACTCTAAAGAAGCCCGGTATAATCTTTCTCAAGAGAATTAGTTCAGGTATGTTAAGGCTATCCCTTATTTCTTTTGGCATGATCCATACGATACGAACGAAACGTGCAAATACACAAATTCCATAAGTGACTCTATTCATAGAAGTATTAGAAATATCTATGTTCTTTAATTTCCATGTATCATAATATTTTATCATCTGTTCATGGGTCTCAGAAAAATACAAAAGTTGAAAAGAGTTTACTTTATGATATTACTTAGAGGAAAAATGGCTTATGACATTCCGAATGATTTTATTGACGTACTTTTCATGCATTGCATTCATGTGCATTGACCCATGACCAGATGGCGTTATATACGCGTATATTTGTAAATATATGTATATTGGATATGGGAAATGGTTATGCCATTATATACGCACCACCACCTGATCAGCTGATATATGATGATGATGTTGCCCATAGTGGCTGAAATATGATCCAAACGGCGTTATATACGCATATATATGTATGTACTCAAATGGCATTATATCCGTGTATATATGTATGTATATATATGTATATGGGATATGGGAAAGGTTATGGCGTTATATACGCACCACCACCTGATCAGCTGGTATACGATGATGATTTTGCCCACAATGGCTGATATGATATGATGGGATGCCCTCAGAGGCTAATAATATTATGAAACATGTACCTATGCATGACATGACATTTATACGCATATGCATGACGCTAAAAGTATTTTATGATTTACAAAGTTATTCAGACTTACATGTTGAGTCATGTACTCTATATTTCTTCCATGTCTCTTATGTACTTATTTATGTACCTTACAAACTCGGTACATTATTCGTACTGACGTCCCTTTTGCTTGGGGACGCTGCGTTTCATGCCCGCAGGTCCCGATAAACAAGTCGAGAGCCCTCCAAGTAGGCTATCAGCTCAGCGGAAGATGTTGGTGCGCTCCATTTGCTTTGGAGTTGCTTATTTGGTTAGTGTGATTTAGATGTGTATTGTGTAGTATGGCGGGACTCTATCCCGACCTTTATGACATTTATGTACTCTTAGAGGCTTGTTGACATATGTCTTGTACGTGAAAGATTGTACGGCCTTGTCGGCCTATGTTTTGAGTTTATAAAAGATCATATTGCCCTATTAGGCCCGTATGTCATGTGTATATGATAATGTAATAAGAAAGATATGTTACGTTGGTACTCGATTGAGTAAGGTACCGGGTGCCCGTTGCGGCCCATCGGTTTGGGTCGTGACAGAATATCGCGAGCTTTGGGCCTCCTCTAGAATCAACTCCCGAAGCCCATCCACATTGGGCATACAGATCCGGCCCTGCATTCTCAACACCCCATCATCACCTATATTCACATCCATGGCATCATCATGCTGAACTCTGTCCTTAAGGACAAGCAAATACGGATCATCATATTGGCGCTCTCTGATGCAATCATATAAAGAAGACTGAGAAACCACACAAGCCAATACCCGACTGGGCTCCGAAATATCTAACCTCACAAACCAATTGGCCAAGGCCTGAACATCAACTGCAAGAGGTCTCTCCCCAACTGGAATATATGCCAAACTCCCCATTCTTACCGCCTTTCAGCTCAAGGCATCGGCCACCACATTGAGTAAGGTACCGGGTGTGAGCACGTGATTTTTTGCCTCACGAAAATTACTCCAAAATAAATCAAAAATAAAATAAATTTCTTTTAGTGTGCAATTTTTGAATTTGCGTGGTGTTAAATATTTGTGTTATGTCCGTAAATATTTACGTTGTCATAATAAAATGAAAATAAAAATAAAAATATATGTTTCATGCATATCTAGGATTTAATTATGCATTTAATAATTGATTCAAAATAAAATCACAAAAATATGCATTTTTATTTTTATTTTTCGTCATATTAATTGTGTCATTGTGTGATTAATGTTTTATCTACGTGTTAATGGTTATTAAAAGGTAATTAGTATTATTGAAATGATAATTTTGTTTTTATAATTTTGATTAGGATTTTATTAATTAAGAATAAAATTTAGGAAATGAAAAACAGGTTGAAAACATAAAAAATATCGGACCTGGATTAAAATCCAGGCCCAAACCAAGTTACCCCCCCCCCACAGCCCAAACCAAACGACCCCAGGTCTGGTCCGTCTCAAAGATACCCCAAACGACGCCGTTTTAGGAAACTTTGATGAAGGCCGTTGATTTCAAATTGATCAACGGTCCGAAAGCATTACTTTCCACCCGACCTGTTTCCCGTCATAGACCGATCCGGTCTCAAAGGAAATGAAACGATGTCGTTTCATTTCAATAAGCAATCCCAGCCGTAAATTGCATTTGATCTAACGTCCAAGATCCACTGATTACCCTAGTATATAAACTCAAAAATCCCACCCCACACCCCAGGCAAGACCCCCCTCTCCTTTCTTCTTCCCCGAGTCTCCAAAGATCGGAACTCAAGCCACCGCCCTCACGGCGGCGAACGGTGACCATACTTCCCCATTTTCACACCCCGAACTCACCTCAACTTCCCGATCCTAGATCCCTGAACCTTATCCTCCAAATATCAGCCAACGTCTTCGAATCTCCGATCGAAGATGCAGTCCAAAACCTAGTTCATCTAATAGCCACCAAACTCACACCTTTCAACCTCTGGACCTCTCTCACCACTAGAGCCTTATGAGTTTCCTTCGAATCAGCCTGGAACCCCTCAAATATCGAATCAAAATCAAGAACCCTAGCGCCGCCATGAACTGCCCTGGTGGCGGCGCCATTCTAATCAGTACCAAACTAACGCCAAATGACCCCTAAGCCTCTCTCACCCTTGAGTCATCCTTAGTTTCCTTCGAATCTACCCAAATTTGGTCGAACCCTAAATCTGAGAAAAGTGAAACACTGAAATACCAACTCGTGGGATTTGTCCGAGTTAATTGAAGGTTTGAGGTCTAAGAGAATTTAATCGAGGTATTCTCAATTGAGAATACCTCGAATAAAGTCTGTTCAACCTCAAAAAGATCCGAATTCAAAGTTAAGCTTTTGTCCGTATAGATTTGAAGATTCAAAGGTATTCTTCTGATTTCTTTTGTATCCTATGTATAAATTATTGCCTGTTTCAGTAGCTTGTTTAATTTTTCATATCTGTTTAGTTAATTCTGTGATTCTACCTCGTACTCGATTAGTTGATCAAAATTATATCATTGTTTCTGTTGATTATGAGTGTTTATAATATGTGTAATCGACTCGATTAAATTCGTCGATTAGTTGTTTTGTGAATTCTTATTGCCACTAATATTGATTGACACAACCTGTTCATCTACTTGAAGACTGATTGTTTGTCAATTATGGTAATTAGTCGGTCGATTAATGAGTGGTGTCAATTAATCAGTTTCTGTAAAATCCTTGAGTCTGGCAATAATCCTAAAGTTATTTGATTTGCTTGCTTTCATTATTTGCTGATCAATGTCAACTACAATCATCTGATTAAGTTTCATTGATTAGTCTGTCTGTATAAACTGAATCATTTTCAACATTCTGTTTGGTTTTAATTTTAGATTGTTAATTACCCTATTAAACTCTGTAAAAACAATTCTGACATGGTATCCAATGTTTTTCTTTTATCTGTGTTAATCCAAGGATTGGTTATAGCTACTTAAACAAATTTTAAAATCTGTATTGTTAGATTCTGAATTTAAGGCAGTAATAACAGTAGAAAACAGTAGGTCAGGGACATTTCTGGGTAAAACAGTGAAGGTAATCTAATAATAATAGTGAGTTGAAAGTGGAATGTTAGTGGCTATAGTTTAAGATAATAATGGGGAACAAAGGGTAATGGGGCTGCTTAAAATCAGGATAAGATCACTTAAAGTATTAAAAGCAGCTTTTAATGGAACTTTCTGATTTTTAAAAAGAGAAAAGGGTCCAGGCAACACTTAAAAAAGATGGGGCAGACCTGTATAAAAGAGGGGGATTGGGACTGACTTGAGGAGAGCTTTCAGACAGAAAGGAAAGAGAGAAAGAAAAAATCTGATCTGAAAGACAGATTTTAAAACTGAAGAAGAAAAAAATAAGGAGAGATTAGGAGAAATGTCAGATTTTGAATACAGATTTTGAAAAAAAAAAGATTGAGATCAGATTTTAAGAGGGAATTGAGAGAGAGAAATCAGTTTTCAGACAGAATTTTAGAGATCAGTTTTCAGAGAGATTTGAAGGGAGATTAGAACAGGGAAAAATGAGATTTTGGGCAGATTTTAAAAGGAGAAACAATCTGATTTAGAAAGGCAGCTTTTTTCAGAGAGTTTTTAGGAGAGGATGATTTCTAAAACATTAGGAAATACACACAGAAATACATACACATTTGAGAAAAACAGAAAGAAAGAAATATGAAATAGGAATCTGAAACAGATAGAGGAAAGAAACTGAAATCTGAAATGTTATCTTTCTAGAATCTGTCCGTTGTTTTCTTGTGAATATTGTTCGGTTCAAATCTGAAATTTTTCTCAAGTTTCTGTCACTGTTCATCGGGGTTAACGGGTCTTGTTCAGACTTGCTGTGTTATTGGTATATTCTGCTGATTTTGTTACTGCTGCTACTGCTGAAATTTACTCCTTCTACCTTCATTTTCAGGTACATATCTTTTAAATTCTATGTTGGAAAGAGATTCAACATGACAAATAAATAAAGTTTGAATTGTAATATTGTCTTCTATTCATTTGAGTTCTTTAGTTAAAAATTTCAGCTTTGGTTTCATGTTGGTTAACCAGTAGTGAGTTCGACTCGATGGCTACAAGTTAATTGTCTTATTTTGAAATTCATATAAAACTTTGTAATAATGTTATCCATGTCAAAATTTCATTAGTTTAGTTATCTTTGAGTTGTGCAAATAGGAAGCATGGCAGAAAGTTGGCTTTTATTTACACTTTATGGTATTGTTAGCTAGGTATAGCATAATATGGAAATATCAAGGAAAATACGCTATCAGTTTATTTTGTTAGTAAGTTAGTTGTTGTTTAAAGCTAGATGATGTTGGTTGCAATTTGCTATCTTTTGGCACAACCTTGGTTGTGTTTATAATCAATAGTTGAAAGACGCGTTAGTACAATCCGCTATGTTCACGATGTCAAATATGGTGAGTAATATTGTATGCAATATCATTTTATTAAGTCAACAGGTAGACTTGTTCTCTTTCTTAATAATAAAGGGCCTAGGAACTTATACAATGTGAAAGTTAATGTTTAGCAATAATTCATATAGATTGAGAATCAAATTGGTTTGATTATATATATATATATATATATATATATATATATATATCCCAACTCAATCATAAGCATAATTAATTAAAATAATTTCGTCTATTAGATTAAAAACAAGTATATGAGAATAAGTTGAGATGTACATGCACAAATTGCAACACTTTATATCAATGGTAATTAGAAATAGAATTTGCACTAAATAAATAATGAAAAATTATTCAAAAAATACGTCTTCCCTTCATAAATCATTTTTGTTAGTTTCATATACAATTCATTCTTTGGCATATATATATGTTGAATTTGCTAAAAAAATCAAATTTTTATTCTTTTCTTTGAATTTGAATAGTTGGGATGAATATAATTTATACTCGGAAATTATAATCGACGGGCAACATTTAATAAATTGTGAATTCTTTTAAAAGAATTTAAAGGCATCCCTTAAATGTGAATTTCTCAGGAATTTCATATAAAATGTGTAGATATAATAAACAATTTTGTGGAAAATCCATAATATTATTACAAAAAATTTGCGCAATTAGGGATGCGTTCGCGTACCGTGACTATATTTTAAAGCAAATTCGGATTATGCGTACGCGCAATTTCGAGCGAATATTTAATAAAAAATATTCCTCCAAAAATGTTAAAATAATTTTCATATAACCCGGGATGTGCAGTTCACTGTTTAAATATAAGGGTGGTGACGTTCTTAATTCTATTTTAAATCACGAACATATGAATTTGTAATAAAGGATATAATATGATCAATTATATTGTGTACACGTATGCGTGACATGATCCCCGTAATTATGAAAGGTATATAATACGAATATACGTACGCGTAATTCGTTTATATAATTGTAAACAATAAGTAAAAGTGGTAGTAAAATCATGCAATAAAAACGTATTTAGTAAAAATCAAGATAATTAAGCCAATAATAAAAACAGTTGAGCGACCGTGCTAGAACCACGGAATTCGAAAATGCCTAACACCTTCTTCCGGATTAACAGAATTCCTTACTCAGGATTTCTGGTTCGCAGAATAATAAACAGAGTCATATTCTCCTCGATTCAGGGATTAAAATTGGTGACTTGGGACGCCTTAAAATTCCCAGGTGGCGACTCTGAAATAATTAAATAAATCCCGTTTCGACTGTCCTTCAATTGGAGAAAACTCCCCACGCGCCCCGCGGGCGCGGTAAAAAGGAGGTGCGACAGCTCTGGCGACTCTGCTGGGGACAATAGGGCTACAGTGTAAACTGTAACCCAGAACCATTGGTTCAGCGTTTAAAGAATTCGAGCTTAAAATATTTGTTAATTGGCTTTATTTATTATCTGATTTTTTTACATGATATATGCCCAATGTGCTAAATGACACTTTTACCGCTTTAATATTATTTGAATTATGAATATATACAACTGCTACGAAACCCCCTTCTTTCTGAGTCTTCTAAATTTATGGTGCACACGTGCGCGTGGCCCACCTTTCTGTTAAAGTCATACCAAATAAGACGAAGTTGGGACAAGTAACTAGGCCGGGTAGACTTTCGTGCTCCCGGTACGTTGCCCCCGCTTCGGCTCAAACTGTCCGTTTGGGTAAGCCAGGTTTAGAACAATCAACCTCAGGTTTTTCACCTAGAATAACTCAGCCATGTACCGGATCCCTAGTAGGAACGTCTATTTGCATCATGTACATTTGGCCTTGGAGACTCAACACAGGGGTTGGGTCTGTCTAGGACAGGTGAACCCGAAACAAAAAGACCATCCTGATGCATCCTACTTGCTACTTGTGCATTCATTTGCCTCGAACATGCTTGTTGACCAGCTTAAATGAAATCATGGTGAGAACCGAGGAATAAAATGGGTTGTTTTAAAAATTTACAAAAAATAGTTTTAAATCTTGAAATAAAGGTGTTTAATAAATAAAAAAATTTGAAAATGATTTTTTAGTGTATATTTTCAAAATGAGTCTTGACTTTATTAAATTAAATTTCAGATACAAAATGAGCACCACGCAAAACCCCCCATCCACGAATACAGAAGAGTTTCTATTTCAGCTTCAAATGTGGTGGTATGATTTAGGCGAAGATGGTCAAAAATGGGTCGTCAAGCATTTGGGAAATCTCACGGATATTATGAAAGTTAAACCCCGTGATGATCTGATTGCGGCGTTAGTAACTTTTTGGGACCCTGTTCACAATGTCTTTCGTTTCTCTGACTTCGAGCTTACTCCTACATTAGAGGAGATAGCTGGATATGCTGGTTTTGACGGAAGTCTAAGAAATCAAAGCCTGATATTCACAAAGGCTCCTTCGGTACATCGATTCTTCGGTCTTCTGAACATCAGCAGTCAAATCAGGAAAAGCAATGTCATCAATGGATGTTGTTCCTTCAACTTTTTGTATTCAAGGTTCGGAAAGTCAGATGGGTTCGAAATTCATGAGAAAGGCCTTACTAACAAGCAAAACAAAGACACTTGGCAGATTCACCGTCGCTTTGCCTTCATGGTGGCTTTTCTAGGAATCATGATCTTCCCAAACAAAGAGCGAACAATTGATATTCGCACCGCGAAAGTTGTGCAAATCCTCACCACCAAAGAAAATCACACCCTTGTCCCCATCATTCTCTCAGACATTTATCGGGCTTTGACTTTATGTAAATCAGGAGCAAAAGTCTTCGAAGGATGCAAAATTTTGTTGCAAATGTGGGTGATTGAACATCTCCAACAACAGCCCAAGATCATACAGTATGGGTCAAACAATGATAATTGCATCGAGAGTTATGAGGAAAGAATAAAAAATTATCAGGCTCCAGAAGGGATAGAAGCATGGGTATCTCATCTAAAGGCTTTAACGGCAAATCAGATTGAATGGACTTTGGGATGGCTCCCGATGAGGGAAGTGATACACATGTCAACCTCAAATAGTTATCTGCTACTATTGGGATTGAGAAGCATCCAGCCGTATGCGCCACTAAGAGTCCTAAGACAACTAGGGAGATATCAAGTAGTTCCTGATGATGAAGATTTGAGTATGCAAGTAATCGAATTACACCCAGAAGCCACTATTCCCGAGGCTCTACTTCAGCAGATGTGGAATGGATGTCGATACTTGAAAAGTGATACTCAAGTCCCAGACACTACAAAGGGTGAGATAAATCCTGGATATGCAAGGTGGTTTGAAAAACGGTCTCGCGTGGATGATGTACCAGAGCCTGAGCTAAGAAGGCCAACAAAAAGACCCCATGTTCAAAACTTCAATGATAAAATCCAAGAGCGGTTGATCTGGGGAGAAAAGGAAAAAGGGTACAAAGCAACTATCCATGCCCTAAAAGAAAATCTGAGAAGCCTCAGTTTGGAGAAAGATTTGCAAGCACAAGAAGCCGAAGGCGAGAAGAAGAGTCTAGCTTGTGAGAATGAAAATCTTCATGCTCGATTCCAAAAAATGAAAAGAGTTTCTGAGACACCAAAGAGGAGCTGGAAGGATCAAAAAACCATCGCCAATCTTTTTGAAAGAATGCAAGATTATGATTCCATTCTTGCGGAAAACGAAAGGGCGTTGAGCAAAGCAAAAGAAAGGATCCAACAATTAAACGAAGAGGCCAGATCCAATAAGGAACGCCAAGTAAGGCAATACGAAGAAGACAGGGCACAATTCAAGAAGGAAAAAGACCATTGGATACGATCAGAAGGTCAGCTTCGTGCACAACTAGAATAGGCAAGAAGATGCAACAGGGAACATCAACAAGCAGACATCGATAGGGAAAGAGCGCATGCAAGATTAGAGTAGGCCAGACTCCGAGCTCTATTAGAGTCAGCTCTAGATCGTGAAAACTGTGTCAGAGATATAGCCACCACTCGCCAACAGCAATTGTAGGACCAAGACCAATGTCTCCAAGATTTCAGAGCACAAATTCACGACCTGGCGGTCTACACCTCTCAAAGTTACGTAAACTGCCAAGGAATGGATTATGAAAGGTTTACGGAGCATGCACCCATTTTTTCCCATCATCTAGCAATGGAGTTGGAAAGGATGTATCGTACGCTGGGAGGTCATCCAGGCCAAGCCCCACATTGAGCAAATAATCTATTAATTTACAACACAAGTGGAAAGTGGGGCACGTTGCGAGATGTTAAGAATTGTATCTTTTATTTTGATTTAAGTGTGTGTGTTTCAAGCCATTTTCTTACAAAGTTTTCAAATGTAATGTCTGTTCATCTTTGTATAATGAATAAAAGTGTTTGCCTCATGTCCGAACTACGCAAGGTCTGATTCATGCGGGGACATGATACGTAGGCAATCTCTATAAGATTCGACCACCACAATAAAAGGAATATAATAAATAAAATAAAAGTGAGTAACAATAAAAATTTCAAGAAAAGCTAGGACGACACAAGCAGCCGAGCAAATGCATAATAGAAAGGGATTATTTGTCTAGGAGCATTGCATCTCAACGTGTAATTATATATGTGTTAAACTCTCAAAACTAACAAGTTTGTTCATTTCCAGAATTCAAGCAGTTAGTTTCTCTAAAGAGTATACTGGCATATTATCATTATCACACAAGATCAAAAGGACCAATACCCGAAAGTATGTCTATCCCAGATGTTGACACAGGTATGGAGCTAGAGGAGATGGATGTCGGGAAAATGAAAGAAGAGATGTTTAAACTCAAGCAGCAAATGGCTGAGATGTACCAAGCCTGGTCTACAGGACAGTTACCCCCGTCTTACTCAACTAACCCTGCTCCATCAATGACCCAAACTCAGGATAATATTACCACTGAATTATCCCCAAATTTCCCCATTTACCAGCACTACCGAGGCACCACCTCTCAGACACCGCAGTCTCCACCTCCGAAACCAGTTCCATATTTTCCTCCACCTATGACTCCTGTTTTCGTAGCACCTCCCCCTGCTACATTCCACAAATCTCCTAGTGAGCCTACATTCCAGGCCCAGGACAACCAATATTACCCCCCGGAGCCCACCCTCAAAGCCTCCGAAATCCATTCAACTGCTCCTCGTTTTGATCTCCCAACCGAAATTGACAAGCCAGCCAAAAATGCTGAACAAGAAGAGATGTTCAGGAAGGTCAAGAGTCTAGAACAATCGTTCAGAGACATGCGAGGATTAGGTGGGCAAGTCAGTGTAGCATACAAAGATTTGTGCTTATTCCCCAATGTACAATTACCAGTTGGCTTCAAGATGCCCAAATTTGACCTATACAACGGGCACGGCGACCCAGTAGCCCACTTAAGGGGTTTCTGTAGCAAGATGCGAGGAGCTGGGGGAAAGGATGAATTATTGATGGCTTACTTCAGTCAAAGTTTAAGCGGATCAGCTTTGGAGTGGTATACACGCCAGGACCATGGGAGATGGTACACCTGGGATGACCTGGCACAGGCATTCGCATACCATTTCCAATACAATCTGGAAATCATCCCAGATAGATTATCTTTGACAAAATTTGAGAAGAAACATAATGAAAGTTTCAGAGAGTATGGTTTTCGGTGGAGAGAACAGGCAGCAAGAGTGGATCCTCCTATGAAGGAGAGTGAAATGGTAGACTACTTCCTCCAAGCCTTGGAACCAACTTACTATGCCCATTTGGTTTCAGCGGTAGGGAAATCATTCAACGAAGTAGTGAAGATGGGAGGTATGGTGGAAGAAGGCCTCAAGACAAATAAAATCATGAGCTATTCAGCAATTAAGGCGACTTCTCAAGCTATTCAAGGCGGGGTAGGAGGAATCGGAAGAAAGAAGAGGGAGGAAGCAGCGGTAGTTGATTCAGGAATTTGGTCAGGACCCAGAGGTTCACCGCTTTACTATAATCAGCAACGACCTCGCCAATCAGCTTACCACCATGATTCATCCCAACATTACTATCACCCTTCAGAGCCTCATTTCGCCATTAACCACGCTCAAGCATACAATCAGCCACCTGTTCACACCAATTGGCGTGCTCCTGTCACACCAAATACCTACCCCCGAGCTTATCCCGGACCAGGTTTCAGGCCTAGACCAGCATTCAGGGGAGAAAGGGAACAGAAAAAGAAAACTTACACTCCATTGGGAGAGTCTTACACTAGTCTGTTCCACAGGCTGAGACAGTTAGACATGCTAAGACCAATACAATCCAAGCTACCCAATCCTCCTCCAAAGAATCTGGATTACACCATTAGCTGTGAATATTGCTCCGGTGCACCAGGCCATGATACGGAGAAATGCTGGCATTTGAAAAATGCAATACAAGAGCTGATTGATACTAATAAAATCGAGGTTCAAACCCCCGAAGCTCCCAATATCAATAGAAATCCAATGCCAGCCCATCAAGAGGCCAATATGATAGAAATCATACAAGCTGATGGGGAGACAAAGAAGCCGTCACAAACTGTCATGATGATCAAGTCTCATGAAGCCAAGCCAGATAAGCAGTTAACAGAGGAGAAGCCGGTACCTAAGCAGAACAGAAATGGTGATGAACCATCTATGATAGTCGAGGAGGGATCATCGAGCAAAGTTGCCACAAAACAAGAAAGGCCGAAAGTGATAGTACCAGGGGTTGCTAACAAACCCATTGTATTCGTGGAAGGAGCCCGTACAGATCGGGTTATTATCACACCTGTAACCCAGCTGCCAGTCATCAACAACAAAGCCATCCCATGGAACTATGAACGGGTGACTGTAATGTACAAGGGAAAAGAAGTCAAGGAAGAAGTGTGTGAGGTGCAAGGCTTGACTCGTTCGGGAAGATGTTTTACGCCCGAAGAGTTAAGAAAAACTAAAAATAATCCAACACCAATAAAGAGAGCTGTGACGGAAGAAGAGGCGGAAGAGTTTTTAAGAAAAATGAAACTCCATGATTATTCTGTTGTGGATCAATTGAAGAAGACGCCCGCTCAAATTTCATTGTTGTCATTACTGATCCATTCAGAGGAGCACCGTCTGGCTTTGATGAAAATCCTGAATGAGGCTCATGTTCCTGAAAAAATCTCTGTAAATCATTTGGGAAGAATAGCCAACAGAATCTTTGAGACAAACAGAATTACATTTGCTGATGATGAATTGCCTGTGGAAGGTACCGAGCATAACAGAGCTCTTTACCTCACCGTGAAATGTGAAAACTCCGTAGTAACCCGGGTATTGGTTGACAATGGGTCAAGTGCAAACATATGCCCTCTCTCCACTTTAAGCAAATTAAAAATTAAAGAGGAGAGGATCCAGAAGAATAGTATCTGCGTACGAGGGTTTGACGGTGGAAGCAGAGATTCATTTGGCGACATAGTGTTGGAACTAACAATAGGGCCAGTTGAATTCACAATGGAATTTCAAGTGTTGGACATAACTGTTTCTTACAACTTGTTGTTGGGTCGACCATGGATCCATGCTGCTAAAGCAGTCCCGTCAACACTACATCAGGCTGTCAAGTTTGAATGGGATCATCAAGAAATAGTTGTGCATGGTGAAGAAAGTTTAAATGCTCACAACAGTACAATTGTACCGGTCGAGGGAACAGAAAATGACCAGGGACCATGGGTATACCAAGTGTCCGACACAGTGTCGGTAGAGAAAATTCCAGAGGGGAAATACCTTCCGAATCCAAAGATATCCTCTGCATCAGTCATGGTAGCCTATGAAATGTTAAAAAATGGTTTTATACCCGGCAAAGGTCTGGGCTCATCTTTGCAAGGAATTATACAACCAGTATCTCTCCCCGAGAACTGGGGAACATTTGGTTTGGGATTCATACCCACTGTCACCGACGTGAGAAAGGCCAGAAAGCTGAAACAAAAGGCATGGGTTCTTCCAAAACCAGTCCCACATCTATCAAAGTCTTTTGTCAAGACCGGTGCTAAAAATCGTCCGATAACAACAATTCCTAAATCCCGGGTCAATCCTGAGAAGGAATTAATTGAAAGGTTCGAGAAATTGTTTAGTGATGTGAATATGTTGGAAAGCGGAGAAGGGTGTAGCAACGCAGAAGTTCAATTCGTTGGGCCAGAAACAAAGCTCAATAATTGGAAAGCCACTCCTCTCCCAATTCGAAAGGAGTCTTGGTAGTTTATTTTGATTTTCTTTCAGTTTGTTTGGGTTACTTCAGGGTTGTAATCCCAAAGCTTATCTTACAGTTTGTTTGAAGTGTGCAAAACCTTGTTATCTTTCATCATCCAATAAAAAGCAGTTTCCTTTTTATTATCATTCCTGATAGTTTTCTTTTCTTTTTCTTCTTTCCTGTACAGTTCTTTTTACGCTGGCTCTAGTGATATGGCATGCATGAGGAATCCTCAGCCCAGTCTTAAAAATCAATCTGGTTCCGAAATATTAATTCAAGAAATATATTGTGATTATGAATCAGAATATGATGAAGATGAGGTTTTTGAAGAGATTAGTAAAGAGTTAATTCACTTTGAGGAAAAAATCAAACCTAACTTGAGTGATACCGAGGACATCAATATAGGGGACACGAGTAATATCCGGGAAACTAAAATAAGTGTCCATCTCGAACCAAAGATCCGAGAAGAGTTAATTAAAGCACTCATAGAATTCAAAGATGTTTTTGCATGGTCATATGACGACATGCCGGGCCTGGGCACCGATTTAGTGGTTCACAAATTGCCCACCGATCCAACGGTGCCTCCTGTCAAGCAGAGGCTGAGAAAATTCAAGCCTGATATGAGTGTGAGAATTAAGGAGGAAATTACCAAACAGTTGGAAGCGAAGGTCATTCGAGTCACTCGATATCCTGTTTGGTTAGCTAATATCGTTCCTGTGCCAAAGAAAGACGACAAAATTAGAGTATGCGTCGACTACCGCAATCTCAACAAAGCCAGTCCGAAGGATAATTTCCCATGACCCAATATCCATATTTTGATCGATAATTGTGCCAAGCATGATATAGGGTCTTTTGTGGATTGCTATGCCGGGTATCATCAAATTCTAATGGATGAAGAAGACGCAGAAAAGACGGCATTCATCACACCATGGGGAACTTATTGCTACCGGGTAATGCCATTCGGTTTGAAGAATGCCGGAGCCACCTACATGAGAGCAATGACCATAGTGTTTCATGATATCATACATAAGGAGATTGAGGTATACGTGGACGATGTGATCATAAAATCAAAGCAGCAGGCCGACCACGTTGGGGATTTGAAGAAGTTCTTCTTAAGACTTCGCAGGTATAACCTCAAGCTTAACCCTGCCAAATGCGCATTTAGAGTTCCATCTGGAAAGTTGCTGGGATTCATAGTCAGTCGGCGAGGTATCGAGCTAGACCCATCAAAAATCAAAGCCATCCAAGAATTGCCATCTCCAAAGAACAAAACTGAAGTAATGAGTTTGTTGGGAAGGTTGAATTGCATCAGCAGGTTTATTGCTCAGCTTACAGCAACCTGTGAGCCTATTTTCAAATTGTTGAAAAAGGATGCTGCGATCGAATGGACCGACGAGTGTCAGGAGGCGTTTGACAAGATAAAAGGATACCTGTAAAACCCACCCGTGTTGGTCCCGCCAGAACCAGGAAGACCTCTGATTCTTTACTTAACGGTCTTGGAAAATTCATTTGGTTGGGTATTGGGGCAACATGACCTCACCGGCAGAAAAGAACAGGCCATCTACTACCTTAGCAAGAAATTCACAGCTTATGAGGTTAAGTATACTCATCTGGAAAAGACATGTTGCGCCCTAACATGGGTAGCTCAGAAGTTGAAACACTATTTGTCGTCCTACACTACTTACCTCATTTCTCGTCTGGATCCATTGAAATATAATTTTCAAAAGCCTATGCCAATGGGAAGACTTGCAAAGTGGCAGATATTGCTCACAGAATTTGACATCATCTATGTGACTCAGACTGCAATGAAAGCCCAAGCACTGGCCAATCATTTAACTGAAAACCCGGTCGACGAGGAGTACGAGCCTTTGAAAACCTATTTTCCCGATGAAGAAATAATGCATATTGATGAGATGGAGCACATTGAAAAACCTGGCTGGAAACATTTCTTTGATGGGGCTGCTAACATGAAAGGAGTCGGGATAGGAGCTGTAATCATTTCTGAAACAGGGCATCACTATCCTGTTACGGCCCAACTGCGATTTTATTGCACCAATAATATGGCTGAATATGAAGCTTGTATTATGGGGTTAAGGCTAGCCGCAGACATGGGTATCCAAGAAATCTTAGTCATGGGAGATTCGGATCTTCTGGTACATCAAATTCAAGGAGAATGGGAAACCCGAGATTTGAAGCTCATACCATACCGACAATGTCTACATGATCTTTGTCAGTGGTTTCAATCAGTGGAGTTCCGGCATATTCCAAGAATTCGTAATGAGGTTGCCGATGCATTGGCTACCCTGGCATCAATGTTGCACCATCCGGACAAAGCTTATGTAGATCCAATACATATTCAAGTCCACGATCAGCACGCTTATTGCAATATGGTTGAAGAAGAATTTGATGGTGAACCATGGTTCCACGACATCAAGGAGTATATCAGGATGGGGATATATCCCGCACAAGCCACAGGAGATCAAAAGAGGACCATTAGGCGATTGGCAAATGGATTCTTCTTAAGCGGAGGAGTTTTGTATAAAAGAACACCAGATCTTGGATTATTAAGATGCATAGATGCCAGACAAGCTACAGCTGTCATGTCTGAAGTACATTCGGGAGTTTGCGGACCCCACATGAGCGGATATGTGTTGGCAAAGAAAATCCTCCGAGCTGGTTACTATTGGCTTACCATGGAGCGAGATTGTATCAGTTTTGTGCGCAAGTGTCATCAATGCCAGATACACGGAGATTTGATTCATTCTCCACCATCCGAGTTGCACACAATGTCGGCACCATGGCCCTTCGTTGCCTGGGGCATGGATGTGATTGGACCAATTGAGCCGGCAGCATCCAATGGGCACAGGTTCATTCTGGTAGCTATTGATTATTTTACCAAATGGGTTGAGGCCAAGACATTCAAATCAGTGACCAAGAAAGCTGTGGTCGATTTTGTCCACTCAAATATCATATGTCGATTCGGAATCCCAAAGGTGATCATCACAGATAACGGTGCTAATCTTAACAGCAACTTAATGAAGGAAGTATGTCAACAGTTTAAGATTACACATCGCAACTCTACCCCATATCGGCCCAAGGCGAATGGAGCAGTCGAGGCAGCCAACAAAAACATAAAGAAGATACTTCGGAAAATGGTAGAAGGTTCAAGACAATGGCATGAAAAATTACCATTTGCATTATTGGGATACCGCACTACTGTTCGCACTTCAGTAGGAGCAACTCCTTATTTGTTGGTATATGGCACTGAAGCAGTAATTCCTGCAGAAGTTGAGATTCCTTCCCTTCGGATCATCGCTGAAGCAAAGATTGATGATGATGAATGGGTCAAAACCCGTCTAGAACAGTTAAACTTGATTGATGAAAAATGATTGGCCGCAGTATGTCATGGTCAATTATATCAAAGAAGAATAGCAAGAGCATACAACAAAAAAGTGCGTCCACGGAAGTTCGAAGTGGGTCAACATGTGCTGAAACGTATTCTTCCACATCAGGTTGAGGCAAAAGGCAAATTTGCCCCGAATTGGCAAGGACCATTCATTGTGACCAGAGTATTATCGAATGGTGCACTATGCTTAACAGATATTGAAGGCAAATGCATAGACATGGCGATCAATTCTGACGCGGTAAAGAGATATTATGCATAACTTTTTGAATGTTTGTATTTAGCATTATTTCGAAGATTGGAATGACAAAGGCAATTTATTCTGCTATCCAAACACTATACCCTTTGCTTCCCCTTTGAGCCATATTTGTTTCTTTCCTACCCTCTCGTGGAATCAATGAAAATCAAATATGAAAAAAAAATCACTATTATTTAGTGAACTACGTTTGACCTGATTCCTTAAAGAAGGATACGTAGGCGCCTCACGGCTCGGTCATAGGGTGCACAATATGCATAATGTGCACAAAAAGAAACATCAAGAGACCCCAAATCAAGAAACTGGGGCAAAGAATTGTATTGGAAATAAGAAAAAGATTCCAAGAGTTGTAATTTTAAACCCATACCAAAGCTATTTAGCTTTTAATACCTTTTCTATTTCTAACCACATACCAAAAAGACCTTTCGATCAATCTTAGAAAAATGCTGAGACAAACAAATGAAGATGGTTCATAACACTCTGGTACAAACAAGAAAAGAAAGTAAAAATGAGAGAGTCTTATAGGTGAAAACCCACACGGGCACCATAAGGCGATGAAAGTTGAGAGAAAGTAAAATGAGAGAGTCTTATTGGTGAAAACCTTCGTAGGCACCGTAAGGCGAAAAAGAAGTAAGAAATGAACAAATGAGGAAGGTTTATCGGTGAAAACTCTTTGAGATATTGCAAGTCCAACAGGTCTGTAAAATGAAAAATGAAGTTGGATTACGGAAATTTTGGGGAAAACAAAAATGAGACAATTGAAAGGAGATTGATTAAAAGACTGGGTTGATTAATCCGAAATGCATACCCTGATCATTGGCGCCAGTAACTCCAATCAGATAAGTTTTTATTCTTTCTCCAACAGTCATCCAAACTTGGATTTTTCTTTTCATTCTATAATTGTCGAAATCAGCGCGCTTCGTCAATAATAATCTTACTTTTCTAAAGCTTTGAGATAACTTTTATTCCAAACAAATAAGAAGGAATGTCAAGGTATACTACCAAGATTCAGGATTACATGATGCAAAAAAACGGCCATGAAAGGCGGGAGATAAAAATAATAAGATATGGGTGTAAGAAAAGTGAAATCAAAAGTGGATCAGCAATGTCAGGAGGGACATATGATTACAGTTAAAAGGGTTTGAAGGAAAACATACAGAGGGGAATCCTATAGTCAGGGATCAATTACAAAGACAAAATAGTCTTTTTCAACCATTCCAAGGCAATAAAAGGAGACGAAGAGAAGCCCCACCATCGGCAAGAATACCCCAGTTAACCACCCTGCTTTAAATTAACGAAGTTTTCTTTGATTTAAAACAGGGGCAAAAAACAACATTTGTGTCAGGCGTCCACCTGGAGAATGAGGACAAAAAAAAATTGAAGAAGTCAGGCGTCCACCTGGAGAATAAGGATGAAGAAGTTAAGAAGAAATCAGGCGTCCACCTGAAGAATGAGGATGAGAATTAAAGAAGTCAGGCGTCCACCTGGAGAATGAGGATTAAGAATTGAAGAAGTCAGGCGTCCACCTGGAGAATAAGGATGAGAATTGAAGAAATCAGGCATCCACCTGGAGAATGAGGATGAGAATTAAAGAAATCAGGCGTCCACCTGGAGAACGAGGATGAAGAATTAAAGAAGTCAGGCGTCCACCTGAAGAATGAGGATAAGAATTGAAGAAGTCAGGTGTCCACCTGGAGAATGAGGATGAGAATTGAAGAAATCAGGCGTCCACTTGCAGAATGAGGATGAGAATTAAAGAAATCAGGCGTCCACCTGGAGAATGAGGATGAGAATTGAAGAAATCAGGCGTCCACCTGGAGAACGAGGATGAAGAATTAAAGAAGTCAGGCATCCACCTGGAGAATGAGGATAAAATTGAAGAAGTCAGGCGTCCACCTGGAGAATGAGGATGAGAATTGAAGAAGTCAGGCGTCCACCTGGAGAATGAGGATGAGAATTGAAGAAATCAGGCGTCCACCTGGAGAACGAGGATGAAGAATTAAAGAAGTCAGGCGTCCACCTAGAGAATGAGGATGAAGAATTGAAGAAGTCAGGCGTCCACCTGGAGAATGAGGATGAGAATTGAAGAAATCAGGCGTCCACCTGGAGAATGAGGATGAGAATTAAAGAAATCAGGCATCCACCTGGAGAATGAGGATGAGAACTGAAGAAATCAGGCGTCCACCTGGAGAACGAGGATGAAGAATTAAAGAAGTCAGGTGTCCACCTGGAGAATGAGGATGAAGAATTGAAGAAGTCAGGCGTCCACCTGGAGAATGAGGACAAAGAATTGAAGAAATCAGGCGTCCACCTGGAGAATGAGGACAAAGAAAAGAAGCAGTCAGGCGCCCACCTGGAGAACAAGGGAATACAATTAAAGCAGACAGAAGTCAGACACCCACCTGGAGAACAAGGGAATACAATTGAAGTATTGAAGTCAAAAGCCCGCTCATATGAGAAAGGAGCACACTTAGAATCAATAAAGCAGAGTGATCCAACAAAGTCCCCAGCAGGAAACGACAAGAGTCCCAAACAGATGAAGAAAATACGGGACACAATGAAAAGGAATACGGAATAAGCCAAATGCCCAAGAGTCACCAAGATATCAAGACAACAAGAAACGCAAGGGCATGATCTAGATAAGATTTTATAATTCATGTACCATAGTCTAGTTTAGCTTTTTGTATTACCTTTGAAGTAAGGTGTAATAAGGAGGTCAGCAAGCAGTAAAAACAGCACGAAGCAGCAGTAACATCACAGTCCCATGGTAGTCCCAGCTACCCAAAACTTCCCAAACTACATTGACCTGATTCCTTTATAGCCAAGGATATGTAGGAAACCTTTGAAGCAGAGGTTCGGTCAAATCTTTCAAAAAATGCTTTCCATGGAGTATTTGAACGGGCAAAAAATCGCTCGTATCTGCTCACTTTATCTTTGCATGAAAACTCTTCGAGTTTCCACGCAAAGAGGGGCAGCTGTGAGCACGTGATTTTTTGCCTCACGAAAATTACTCCAAAATAAATCAAAAATAAAATAAATTTTCTTTTAGTGTGCAATTTTTGAATTTGCGTGGTGTTAAATATTTGTGTTATGTCCGTAAATATTTACGTTGTCATAATAAAATGAAAATAAAAATAAAAATATATGTTTCATGCATATCTAGAATTTAATTATGCATTTAATAATTGATTCAAAATAAAATCACAAAAATATGCATTTTTATTTTTATTTTTCGTCATATTAATTGTGTCATTGTGTGATTAATGTTTTATCTACGTGTTAATGGTTATTAAAAGGTAATTAGTATTATTGTAATGATAATTTTGTTTTTATAATTTTGGTTAGGATTTTATTAATTAAGAATAAAATTTAGGAAATGAAAAATAGGTTGAAAACATAAAAAATATCGGACCTGGATTAAAATCCAGGCCCAAACCAAGTTACCCCCCCCCCACAGCCCAAACCAAACGACCCCAGGTCCGGTCCGTCTCAAAGATACCCCAAACGACGCCGTTTTGGGAAACTTTGATGAAGGCCGTTGATTTCAAATTGATCAACGGTCCGAAAGCATTACTTTCCACCCGACCTGTTTCCCGCCATAGACCGATCCGGTCTTAAAGGAAATGAAACGATGTCGTTTCATTTCAATAAGCAATCCCAGCCGTAAATTGCATTTGATCTAATGGCCAAGATCCACTGATTACCCTAGTATATAAACTCAAAAATCCCACCCCACACCCCAGGCAAGACCCCCCTCTCCTTTCTTCTTCCCCGAGTCTCCAAAGATCGGAACTCAAGCCACTGCCCTCACGACGGCGAACGGTGACCATACCTCCCCATTTTCACACCCCGAACTCACCTCAACTTCCCGATCCTAGATCCCTGAACCTTATCCTCCAAATATCAGCCAACGTCTTCGAATCTTCGATCGAAGATGCAGTCCAAAACCTAGTTCATCTAATAGCCACCAAACTCACACCTTTCAACCTCCGGACCTCTCTCACCACTAGAGCCTTATGAGTTTCCTTTGAATCAGCCTGGAACCCCTCAAATATCGAATCAAAATCAAGAACCCTAGCGCCGCCATGAAATGCCCTGATGGAGGCGCCATTCTAATCAGTACCAAACTAACGCCAAATGACCCCTAAACCTCCCTCACCCTGGAGTCATCCTTAGTTTCCTTCGAATCTACCCAAATTTGGTCGAACCCTAAATCTGAGAAAAGTGAAACACTGAAATACCAACTCGTGGGATTTGTCCGAGTTAATTGAAGGTTTGAGGTCTAAGAGAATTTAATCGAGGTATTCTCAATTGAGAATACCTCGAATAAAGTCTGTTCAACCTCAAAAAGATCCGAATTCAAAGTTAAGCTTTTGTCCGTATAGATTTGAAGATTCAAAGGTATTCTTCTGATTTCTTTTGTATCCTATGTATAAATTATTGCCTGTTTCAGTAGCTTGTTTAATGTTTCATATCTGTTTAGTTAATTCTGTGATTCTACCTCATACTCGATTAGTTGATCAAAATTATATCATTGTTTCTATTGATTATGAGTGTTTATAATATGTGTAATCGACTCGATTAAATTCGTCGATTAGTTGTTTTGTGAATTCTTATTGCCACTAATATTGATTGACACAACATGTTCATCTACTTGAAGACTGATTGTTTGTCAATTATGGTAATTAGTTGGTCGATTAATGAGTGGTGTCAATTAATCAGTTTATGTAAAATCCTCGAGTCTGGCAATAATCCTAAAGTTATTTGATTTGCTTGCTTTCATTATTCGCTGATCAATGTCAACTACAATCATCTGATTAAGTTTCATTGATTAGTTTGTCTGTATAAACTGAATCATTTTCAACATTCTGTTTGGTTTTAATTTTTGATTGTTAATTACCCTATTAAACTCTATAAAAACAATTCTGACATGGTATCCTGTATAAAAAAGATGGGGCAGACCTGTATAAAAGAGGGGGATTGGGACTGACTTGAGGAGAGCTTTCAGACAGAAAGGAAAGAGAGAAAGAAAAAATCTGATCTGGAGGACAGATTTTAAAACTGAAGAAGAAAAAAATAAGGAGAGATTAGGAGAAAGGTCAGATTTTGAATACAGATTTTGAAAAAAAAGATTGAGATCAGATTTTAAGAGGGAATTGAGAGAGAGAAATCAGTTTTCAGACAGAACTTTAGAGATCAGTTTTCAGAGATATTTGAAGGGAGATTAGAACAGGGAAAACTGAGATTTTGGGCAGATTTTAAGAGGAGAAACAATCTGATTTAGAAAGGCAGCTTTTTTTCAGAGAGTTTTTAGGAGAGGCTGATTTCTAAAACATTAGGAAATACACACAGAAATACATACACATTTGAGAAAAACAGAAAGAAAGAAATATGAAATAGGAATCTGAAACAGATAGAGGAAAGAAACTGAAATCTGAAATGTTATCTTTCTAGAATCTGTCCGTTGTTTGCTTGTGAATATTGTTCGGTTCAAATCTGAAATTTTTCTCAAGTTTCTGTCACTGTTCATCTGGGTTAACGGGTGTTGTTCAGACTTGCTGTGTTATTGGTATATTCTGCTGATTTTGTTACTGCTGCTACTGCTGAAATTTACTCCTTCTACCTCCATTTTCAGGTAAATATCTTTTAAATTCTATGTTGGAAAGAGATTCAACATGACAAATAAATAAAGTTTGAATTGTAATACTGTCTTCTATTCATTTGAGTTCTTTAGTTAAAAATTTCAGCTTTGGTTTCATGTTGGTTAACCAGTAGTGAGTTCGACTCGATGGCTACAAGTTAATTGTCTTATTTTGAAATTCATATAAAACTTTGTAATAATGTTATCCATGTCAAAATTTCATTAGTTTAGTTATCTTTGAGTTGTGCAAATAGGAAGCATGGCAGAAAGTTGGCTTTTATTTACACTTTATGGTATTGTTAGCTAGGTATAGCATAATATGGAAATATCAAGGAAAATACGCTATTAGTTTATTTTGTTAGTAAGTTAGTTGTTGTTTAAAGCTAGATGATGTTGGTTGCAATTTGCTATCTTTTGGTACAACCTTGGTTGTGTTTATAATCAATAGTTGAAAGACGCGTTAGTACAATCCGTTATGTTCACGATGTCAAATATGGTGAGTAATATTGTATGCAATATCATTTTATTAAGTCAACAGGTAGACTTGTTCTCTTTCTTAATAATAAAGGGCCTATGAACTTATACAATGTGAAAGTTAATGTTTAGCAATAATTCATATAGATTGAGAATCAAATTGGTTTGATTATATATATATATATATATCCCAACTCAATCATAAGCATAATTAATTAAAATAATTTCGTCTATTAGATTAAAAACAAGTATATGAGAATAAGTTGAGATGTACATGCACAAATTGCAACACTTTATATCAATGGTAATTAGAAATAGAATTTGCACTAAATAAATAATGAAAAATTGTTCAAAAAATACGTCTTCCCTTCATAAATCATTTTTGTTAGTTTCATATACAATTCATTCTTTGGCATATATATATATGTTGAATTTGCTAAAAAAAATCAAATTTTTATTCTTTTCTTTGAATTTGAATAGTTGGGATGAATATAATTTATACTCGGAAATTATAATCGACGGGCAATATTTAATAAATTGTGAATTCTTTTAAAAGAATTTAAAGGCATCCCTTAAATGTGAATTTCTCAGGAATTTCATATAAAATGTGTAGATATAATAAACAATTTTGTGGAAAATCCATAATATTATTACAAAAATTTTGCGCAATTAGGGATGCTTTCGCGTACCCTGACTATATTTTAAAGCAAATTCGGATTATGCGTACGCGCAATTTCGAGCAAATATTTAATAAAAAAGATTCCTCCAAAAATGTTAAAATAATTTTATATAACCCGGGATGTGCAGTTCACCCTTTAAATATAAGGGTGGTGACGTTCTAAATTCTATTTTAAATCACGAACATATGAATTGGTAATAAAGGATATAATATGATCAATTATATTGTGTACACGTATGCGTGACATGATCCCCGTAATTATGAAAGGTATATAATATGAATATACATACGCGTAATTCGTTTATATAATTGTAAACAATAAGTAAAAGTGGTAGTAAAATCATGCAATAAAAACGTATTTAGTAAAAATCAAGATAATTAAGCCAATAATAAAAACAGTTGAGCGACCGTGCTAGAACCACGGAATTCGGAAATGCCTAACACCTTCTTCCGGATTAACAAAATTCCTTACTCAGGATTTCTGGTTCGCAGAATAATAAACAGAGTCATATTCTCCTCGATTCAGGGATTAAAACTGGTGACTTGGGACGCCTTAAAATTCCCAGGTGGCGACTCTGAAATAATTAAATAAATCCTGTTTCGACTGTCCTTCAATTGGAGAAAACTCCCCACGCGCCCCGCGGGCGCGGTAAAAAGGAGGTGCGACACCGGGTGCCCATCGCGGCCCATCGGTTTTGTGACAAAAGTGGTATCAGAGCAATTCTGTCCTAGGGAGTCTACAAGCCGTGTCTAGTAGAGTCTTGTTTATGGGTGTGTCGTGCACCACACTTATAAGAAGGAGGCTACAAGACATTTAGGACTGTCACTCTTTCTTCTTACTCTAGATCGTGTGGTAGAGCTTAGTTGTAAGAACTCAATTTCCTAAACTCTACCTTATTCATAATACGACGATGCCTACATCCAGAAAGATAGGTGGTAAGATATATAGCTATGGGAGAGTTGAGTCAGAGGAACTCGACTTTGCATCATGTTTATGATAAGTAAATATGAGGCCTTCAGCAGATCACGTGCGTACTAAAAGGTGTAAGCCTCTTGGTAAGGATCTTGAGGCAAGAATACATATCCACCTTAATGGTGAATGACAATGAGAGATTTGAAAGGTAAATACAAGTGTCAACAAGTAAAGGAAGTAAGATGAAGAAAAGTACGAGGCACCCAGTTAATGAAGGTTAACGGTGTTTATAATTCAAGTAGAGGAACATAAGCTTTTTGAGTTATATTCAATAGTAACATAAGTATATACAATTGGTCGTACCCCTTCAAGATATGCCCTATAGGGGTTAACGAAAGCAGTATAAGAAGATATGATGGATGAATTGATTGCATCAGTTGACATTTTCGAAGGATATTGCAAATGTGTTAATAGATCTCTTTATGAGATGCCTAGATGGTGCACTCTAAAATAGTGTAGCCAGATATGAGTGCTACAAAGACATGCACTATAAGCCTTGCAGGGATAAATATTACCATAATGTTGCTCGTGTCCCTAGTAAAGCGAGAACGTTAAGCACTTTAAAGAGCCACTGGATGAAGCAAAGGAAAGCTAAAAACGAAAGAATGTCGCAGAAATATTAGTAGAAAAATGAGAAGAGGGATAAGAAAGCATTATGAATAAGGTGTGATACGTGGATGAACATGGTAGAGTGTTACAAAACCTATAGTCAAATGAGGGAAGAGACGAAAGGTGATGTGCCTTAAGACAACAAAAGAGTATAGGCCATAAGGTTATATCCTCATTTCGAGAAATAAGTTCGTGACTCCAACGTGACTACCAGAGGGGAGAGTTAATCCTTAGAGTAATAGAACCAGTATGGATTGGTGAACAAGATAAACTAAACATGAATTAGGAACTGAGTGACTGGTGATAGTCGCGCATCATAAGAACTTTAGATTTTTTTCCGCTAATAATAGAATGGACGACAAAATAAGATTCATGAGACATTCAGAGAATGATCATTCAGGAAGACACTTCGCTACAACAAGCAATGTGAGCAAAGTTCAGCTTAAGGGACTGTATGTGCCAGTTATACTAAATTTCACCCTCGTGAGTAAGGGATTTTGCTATCCTTGGTATGGAAGGATTACAGAAAGGCGAGTAAGAGTCATCGATGATGTGAAAGGATTCCAAAGATGAAAAGGTGAAACATTTATAGGCAGGTCGTCGTAGCTGCAATTCTTAGTACTCCCCTAAAGGGGGAATATGGAATGATAAAAGGAAGAATGCGATAAAAATGAGAAAGGAATGATATTGCACTTATCCAAATACTATAGATATGCTATTATTCCAAAACATTATGCGAACGTGACGTCAGGGAGAAGAAGTAAGGGTTCCTGTCCGAGATGTTATTGATAATTAAGGAGCCAGTGCGAGACATAAGTTAAGACCAAGGAAATAACCCAATAAAGATTTCGCGGAATATTGACATGAGGATGGGCCAACGAGTAGTTAGTAGTTGATTCAAAAAGAGCCTAGCTATGGCTAGTCAAGAGGATACAGAACAAGACAGCAAGTCGTGCAAGATAAAGATAGTAAATACCAATATAGTGAATTTAGCTCCATAGTTATGACATTGTAATTCTTGAGAAATATTCAAATAGGAGTTGGGGTATTAAAGGGTATTATGAGTGTTACGGAAAGATAGTTCCACTAGGAAGACAGTCAAAACTTCAGTTCAGAAGCAGTCGTACGAGCAGATGAGTATAGAGGTAAGTAACTAAGGACAATTACAGGTGAGCACGAACATCAAAAATTCTATCGGGAATACAGTATAATAAGCTCGCATCTTTACAAGAGTCAGAGGGTCTTCCCTAAATACTACAACGAAAGACAAGTTGAGGAAATAAGGAAGAAGGCTTCAACCTAAGCACCACGACCTAAAGAGGAAATAGTCGTGTAATAACAGTCTCACAACAACACTGGAAGCACTCCAACGGAAAGTGGCACCTACCATGGCTAATGAATGGGAAGTAACAACTAAAAGTAATATTCGAGATCATATGAGTTGTATGAAAACTCTGGCAAGTGTGGGCACGAAGATAAGCTAAGTGTAGATGCAACAAGGAGGCAGAAAGACCAGGAAAAGTAATAACTTACGTTGAAAGAAAGCTAAGATGGAATGAAAGAATTATTCGATCAATGATCCAAAGTTAGTACGTTATGGATAAACTCAAGATTTTGGAGCATTATCTAGGCAGTATATTTGTTGACAATCATATAGCCCTAAAAGACTCTGATATAAGTTAAAAGAAAGAATTGAGCCCAGGGCATTGACAAAGGATTGATTTGTTAGAAGATTGTATCATGAATATTCCATAACGCCCATGAAAGGCTAAGGTAGTAACTGATACCATGAGCCATAGATCGGAAGATAGCTTAAGCCTACGTGAAGGATGATCAGAAGGAAGAGGAAACTAAAGGATTACATCACCCAAGTAAATCAGGAGTCTGATTATTGAAACTAAAAAAATTATAGAAGTTGTGCTTGAGAATATTATAGAATCACTCTTAAATCAGATGTTCAAGAGAAATGACATAACAACCATAA
The DNA here is from genome assembly GCF_000393655.2 of Nicotiana sylvestris. Taxonomy (NCBI): domain Eukaryota; kingdom Viridiplantae; phylum Streptophyta; class Magnoliopsida; order Solanales; family Solanaceae; genus Nicotiana; species Nicotiana sylvestris. Next base: position 122,830,455 of record NC_091062.1, on the reverse strand, counting down.
TCTATAGTGGCTCTATAAGTAAGCCAGTTAGAACAAGTACTAGCCTCATAAGAAGTCAGTACGAAACTCCCACGGGATTGTGTATGTACCAGAAGTGCAAGTATTATAATAAAGCTTCAAGTTATGGACGTAAATTACACCTAGGTGGAAGGGAGGTCATGAGAGAGATAGAAGATACGATGCGAGATTTTAATATAAGTAAGGTAAAGGTGAACCCCGTACGAAATACTCAAGTATAGAAGGGTGAGAGTGGTCCATACTTCAGGTAAAAGACTATAAGCGCTGAGATTCAGTATTTAGGAATGATAGCAGCATCGTCAGTGGCATACCTTCCAGCCTATGGTTTCTAAGTACCGAAAGGTCTAATTAAAGAGTAAAAGAAGAGTAGAGATGATGTGATGTCTCGATGTTACAGAAAATCATAAGTAAGTCAGTCACAAGCTAAAGTATGATAGAACGACAAGGTTTTATAAAGACAGAAGTAAGGATAAAAAGAGGGAAAGTGAGAAGGTGACGAAAATGGATAAGTCCTCAGAATAAGTCGTGTAAACAAGAAGAGCAGACAATTTCTCTATGTTATACAAAGCTCACTATAGTCTTAATGAACTCAAAGGAGTCTAAGATTAATAGCATTTAGAAGGAATGAAATGCTAACTTGGTAATAAAATGAGGGTATAATTGTGACAGATACATGATGACGTTTGGGCCTTCATTTGAATAATAATTTGACAAGAAAAAAAAACAAAGAAGAGAAGGAGAAAAGATTTCGCTGGCGGCACGAAATTAGGATACCCCCATAAGGTGAATCACATTGAGACACTATGAAATACAATTATGGGAATCACTTCGAATATTCCTTGAGGTAACGTAAGCCTAGGGACAAAGTATTACGTAAGAAATTTCAAGTTATGAGTGGTATATTGTAGATCAATTTTGAGAGGAATCAATAATAGATGGACAAAAGTCACAAAGTATGAGATGAGATTTGGCTGTCATTCTAAAGATGAGCAGTAATGTGGAAGCATTAAAGGACTTAAAATCCCAACGAGAGTAAGTTGGGATTTGGTAGCAGACCTCAGCAACGATAAATTAAAGTAAGAATTATGGTAGTAAATTCATACGGATGGCTAAACGGACCTATGCGATGAAATATAGCAATATTTTTTAAATCAACAAAGTACCGAGCGAAGAACTTCGGTATACTCAAAAATGCCCAAAGGGACATCTTATCAAGCTCAACATGTGAAGCCTAGAGATTGGGCACACTTATAAGATCAAAACTATACAGGCTGCATGATGAAAGGTAGCAACAGTTACGAGATTAGAAGGATTCCGACTACAAGTTGTGGTATGAAAAGGAGGCCTAAGGGGGGATGCCCTAGACTTTGGACTTAATTCACAGATCAGTTGCCTAGATGGCAAGAGGACTACTAAAGTATTCTCAAGAGCTATGGGATATGAGAACGATAAGCGCATCAGTCAGCATTCGAGGACGAATGTTCCAAAGGGAGGAATGATGTTACACCCCATATTTTTGTACATGAAAATATGCCATAAATAAATTAATGATAGCCCAGAAGTGAGATGTCACGTTCCGCAGTACTACATTACAACAATGTTGCTCCCTGCGTACGTTGAATTTGTCATAAGGTAAATGACATCGGTCCAAGTAAAAGATTATTTGGAGATTATAAGGATTATGCTATTTCAAACAAGTAATAAGTAAATTCATAAAGGTAAAAGGGGAAGCAAGTCTAAGAAAATGAATTTTCGTTCAAGTTTGGCATGTTGGGATAAAATACGGCTCAAGCTAAAATACTCGGTATTTATGGACTAGTATCATCCAAGGTAACCCATAGCCATAATAGTAAGGTGTATAAAGTATATTAAAAATAAGTAGAATTTTAAGTAATTTGAGATAATTTTTAAATTATGCGGGTAATTGATTAATTACCAGGTAACAGGGCATTACCCGATTAACTATTAAAATTAGGATAAGTTTAAATCCCCACCCACCCCACGTGGAAGCAAGGTTTTGTCCATATTGATGACTCCTACAATTAAATTAAAAGGTGGCAAATATTTTATAACATTCAGCCAAGTGGTTTTGCTATACAACACGCCACTGTAGTCCTTTGGATTGTGCCGTTAGCAAACTTAGTGTTTGATACACAATCTGCTTTATCAATTGAATCCTATTTAACAACATGGCTTTATTGCTCCACTATTACACAAGCATTTCACTTGACAATATAACAAGGAATAAGGCTTTCCTGTAGAAAATAACTTCTACAAAAATAACTATTTTCACGCAGTCTCACGATTAATTGCAAAAAAAAAACAATCATGAGTTTTTCCACTCCAAATGCTTAAGCATATAGTATCTGCTCCAAACTTCTGAGTCGTTCATTTATTTCATCAAATTATATTGGATTCTTTTTGTTAATCAATGGATATCACGTAAGAGTTCAAGAATTCAAGGATTCTAGCAAGAAAATTACCTAAGCATCTTAGCAACGTGACTCTAAAGAAGCCTGGTATGATCTTTCTCAAGAGAATCGGTTCAAGTATGTTAAGGCTATCCCTTCTTTCTTTTGGCATGATCCATACGATATGAACAAAACGTGCAAATACACAAATTCCATAAGTGACTTTATTCATAGAAGTATTAGAAATATCTATGTTCTTTAATTTCCATGTGTCATAATATTTTATCATCTGTTCATGGGTCTAAGAAAAATACGAAAGTTGAAAAGAGTTTACTTTATGATATTACTTAGAGGAAGAATGGTCTTATGACATTCCGAATGATTTTATTGACGTACTTTTCATGCATTGCATTCATGTGCATTGACCCATGACCAGATGGCATTATATATGCGTATATATGTAAATATATGTATATTGGATATGAGAAAAGGTTATGGGGTTATATACGCACCACCACCTGATCAGCTGGTATATGATGATGATGTTGCCCACAGTGGCTGAAATATGATTCAAACCGCGTTATATACGCATATATATGTATGTACTCAAACGGCGTTATATACGCGTATATATGTATGTATATATATATGTATATGGGATATGGGAAAGGTTATGGCGTTATTTACGCACCACCACATGATCAGCTGGTATACGATGATGATTTTGCCCACAATGGTCGATATGATATGATGGGATGCCTTCAGAGGCTAATAATGTTATGAAACATGTACCTATGCACGACATCACATTCATACGCATATGCATGACGCTAAAAGTATTTTATGATTTACAAAGTTAGTCAGACTTACATGTTGAGTCATGTACTCTATATTTCTTCAATGTCTCTTATGTACTTATTCATGTGCCTTACAAACTCGGTACATTATTCGTATTGACGTCCCTTTTGCTTGGGGATGCTGTGTTTCATGCCCGCAGGTCCCGATAGACAAGTCGAGAGCCCTCCAAGTAGGCTATCAGCTCAGCAGAAGATGTTGGTGTGCACCATTTGCTTCGGAGTTGCTTATTTGGTTAGAATGATTTAGACGTGTGTTGTGTGGTATGGCGGGACTCTATCCCGACCTTTATGACATTTATGTACTCTTAGAGGCCTGTTGACATATGTCTTGTAAGTGAAAGATTGTACGGCCTTGTCGGCCTATGTTTTGAGTTTATAAAAGATCATGTTGCCCTATTAGGCCCGTATGTCATGTGTATATGATAATGTAATAAGAAAGATATGTTACGTTGGTACTCGGTTGAGTAAGGTACCGGGTGCCCGTTGCGGCCCATCGGTTTGGGTCGTGACAGAATATCGCGAGCTTTGGGCCTCCTCCAGAATTAACTCCCGAAGCCCATCCACATTGGGCATACAGATCCGGCCCTGCATTCTCAACACCCCATCATCACCTATATTCACATCCATGGCATCATCATGTTGAACTCTGTCCTTAAGGACAAGCAAATACGGATCATCATATTGGCGCTCTCTGATGCAATCATATAAAGAAGACTGAGAAACCACACAAGCCAATACCCGACTGGGCTCCGAAATATCTAACCTCACAAACCAATTGGCCAAGGCCTGAACATCAACTGCAAGAGGTCTCTCCCCAACTGGAATATATGCCAAACTCCCCATTCTTACCGCCTTTCAGCTCAAGGCATCGGCCACCACATTGGCCTTTCCCGTATGGTATAATATAGTGATATCATAATCCTTAAGCAATTCCAACCATTTCTGCTTCCTCAAATTAAGATCCTTCTGTTTGAACAAGTGCTGGAGGCTACGATGATCAGTAAACACCTCACAGGACACACCATACAAGTAATGCCTCCAAATCTTTAACGCGTGAACTATGGCAACCAACTCCAAATCATGAACGGGATAGTTATTCTCATGGGGATTCAACTAACGAGAAGCATAAGCAATAACTCTACCCTTATGCATCAACACACATCCAATCCCAACTCTCGAAGCCTCACAATACACGGTATACGAACATGAAGCTGATGGCAAAACCAATACTGGAGCTGTGGTCAAAGCTGTCTTGAGCTTCTGAAAGCTCTCCTCACACTCGTTTGACCATACAAATGAAGAACCCTTATGAGTCAAGTTGGTCAAGGGCGATGCGATAGATGAGAATCCCTGAACAAAACAACGATAATAACCTACCAAACCAAGAAAGTTGCGAATCTCTAGGGCTGAGGACGGTCTAGGCCAACTCTAAATCGCCACTATCTTCTTTGGATCAACCTCAATACTCACACTCTGAGAATTTTGCATAAAGCTTATCCTATCTCAATCTCTGCAACACAACTCTTAGATGCTCTATGTTCTCCTCCTGACTACGCGAATACACCAGAACATCATCAATGAAGACTATGACAAACGAGTCAAGATAAGGCCGGAACACACTGTTCATCAAATGCATGAGCGCTGTTGGGGCATTGGTCAGCCCAAAAGACATCACCAAGAACTCATAATGACCATATCGGGTCCTGAAAGCTGTCTTAAGAATATCTGAGTCCCTGATCTTGAACTGGTGATAACCTGAACAAAGATCAATCTTAGAGAACACTCTCGCTCCCTGAAGCTGGTCGAATAAATCATCAATGCGAAACAAAGGATACTTGTTCTAAATTGTTACTTTGTTCAATTACTTATATTCAATGCACATTCTCATAGTGCCATTCTTCTTCTTTATAAATAGAACCGGCGTACCCAAGGTGACACACTAGGCCGAATGAACCCTTTATCAAGGAGTTCCTGAAGCTGCCCTTTTAATTCTTTCAACTCCGTTGGTGCCATGCGATACGGTAGAATAGAAATAGGCTAAGTGCCCTGGCACCAGGTCAATACCAAAATAAATATCCCTGTCCGGTGGCATGCCCGGCAGGTCTGCAGGAAACACATCGGAAAAATCCCTCACAACTGGAACAGACTCAATACTAGGAGTCTCAGACCGACATCCCTCACAAAGGCTAGATACGAAAGACAACCCTTCCCAACCATATGCTGGGCTTTCAAGAACGAGATTACTCTACTGGGAACATAATCAAGTCATACCTCGCCACTCGATCCATGGCACACCTGGTATAGCCAATGTTACTATCCTAGCATGACAGTTCAGAATAGCACGACACAGAGATAGCCAATCCATGCCCAAAATGATATCGAAATCCACTATACACAATAATAAAAGATCCACTCGGGTCTCCAGACCCCCAATAGTAACCACACATGACCGATACACACGGTTGATAACAATAGTATCGCCCACTAGAGTAGATACATGAACTGGTAAAACAAGAGACTCACGGGGCATATCCAGATAACGGATAAAGCATGATGACACATAAGAAATGGTGGAACCAGGATCAAATAATACAGAGGCATCTCTATGGCAAACTGAAATAATACCTGAAATCACGGCATCTGAAGCAGCAATATCTGGTCTACCCGGAAGATTATAGAAATGGGCCTGACCACCACTTGATCGACCTCCCCTCTAGGGCGACCCTTGGCTAAATGAACTCCACCCCTAGCTGGCTGGGCGGGTGGTGAAGTAATTGGAGCAGAAGTTGAGGGCTAACCCCTCTACTGAGATAGACCATCATGAAGACGAGGACACTGCCTCCTAATATTCTCGGACTATCCACACTCATAACAACTCCCCGGTGCTAGAGATGGGGACTAAAGGGAACCCCTGGCACCAGAGTGACCAGTAGAAGGACCTGGCATGGAAGAACCCTGCACTGATGAAGCACAGGACAAACTCTAGGCTGGGAGGGCACTGAGTGATGAGTGGCCCTAATGAGAACTATGAGAACCATGACCTAATGATGCCCCACGATACCCTGGGCGAGCTGACTGAGCATGTCTGAAGGGACAGCCTCTACCCTACTGGAACTGACCCCTCGACGGGGTACCACTATAACTACCAGATCCTCGAGTCCTCTTGGCCTCCCTCTCCTCTCACTCCTGGTGGCGAACCGTCTCAATCTCATAGGCGATGTCAACAACCACCTCGAAAGTAGCACCTATCACTCTCTCCCTAATCATGAGAATCCGAAGCTGATACGTGAAACCATAAACAAACTTCATAATCCTCTCTCGATCTGTGGGAACCAACGAAATTGCATGACGGGCTAACTCGGAGAACCGCATCTCCTACTGCGTCACAGCCATCTCTCCTTAATGCAATTGCTCAAACGGCCTGCGCAGCTCCTCTCGGCAAGACTGTGGCACATACTTCTCTAGAAAGAGAACAGAGAACTGCTGCCAAGTAAGGGGCGCTGCACCAACAGGCCTACGCCTCTCATCCGCCTCCCACCAAGTGAAGGCAACCCCAGAAAACTGAAAGGTGGTAAAAACTACACCACTGGTCTTTAGGATCCACGTCATACGAAGCATCCTCTGGTACTTATCCAAGAAACCCTGGGCATCCTCGCCCTCCGCACCACTAAAAGTCGGAGGCTTAAGCCTACCAAACCTCTCTAGTCGACGCTACTCGTCGTCCGGCATAACTGGTACCACAAACTTCTGAGCTGGTGCAAACGGCTGGGCTGGAGGTGCCCCTGGTGTCTGGAGTCCCTGCACAACCTACTCTGGTATGTGTGCAACGGGAGTTAGGGTGCCCCCCCGGGCCTGATAAGTAGCTGCAGCCGTAGTAACTGAAAGAGCCTGAGCCAAACCGGTACACACTAATAAGATATGAGCTAAAGCCTCCTGAAGGCCTGGAATCACAATGGGCACAGTTGGTGCCTGAGCTGGTGCTACTGTAGTGTCCACAACTGTGACTTGATCCTGAACTGGGGCAACTGATGGATCTGTAGGTGCTGCCCTAGCTGCTCTGCCTCTACCACAGCCTCGACCACGTCCTCGGCCTCTGGTGGCCCCAACTGGTGGAACTCGTGGTCGTCCACCCTTCCTGGTAGCACGTGTCCTCACAATCTGAGAGAATGGAATAACAGAAGTTTAGTATTCGGATCAACAAGTTCGCACGACAAGAATTTCAAGAATATGAAGTTTTTCCTAAAGGTTCTGCAGCCTCTCGAGGATAAATACAAATGTCTCTGTACTGATTCGTGAGACTCTACTAAACCGGATCATGACTCGTGAGACCTATGTAACCTAGGCTCTGATACCAACTAGTCACGACCCCAAATACTCGGTTGTGATGGTGCCTATCACATTACTAGGCAAGCCAATCCAAACCATCAATCACATCGAATTTCTTTTATAAAACCATTTTTTCCAACATAGGATTAAATACTGGTTTTCATAAGAAGTGTTTAAAATAGCTAAAATAATGCGGAATCCAACAAAACATAAGATAACATAGCCCCAAATATCTGGTGTCACGAGTCTAGAACCTCTACAACATAACTGACTGTCTGATACAACAAAAGTATAGCAAAATGCGGAAAAAGAACAAGAATAGAAGGAGATAACAAGGTTGGGGATGCCATGCAGCTACCTTGAAATCTCCGGCAACCTCTGAATTAACTGAGGACCCTCGCTCTGCCACTCAGGCACCTGGATCTGCACACAAGGTGCAGGGAGTAACGTGAGTACGCCAACTCAGTAAGTAAATAAAGTAAATAAGGTCTGAAAGCAGTGATGGGCAGTTTAAAATCATATAAAGGAGTAAACAACAGAATAACAGATCAAACTCCACAGTTTAAAAACCGGTTTCGTCATAAAAACATCAATCTCAATTGGAATACTTAAAATCTTTTACTTAGCCACTTTTCAACAGAGGCTTATTTCAAATGAAGAGTGAAATCAGTGAAGATGTCATAACTGGGCCCCTCGGGCAAGGTATTACTCAGAATATGGCCTCTTGGGCATCCTCTCAGTCACTCGTGACTCAACTCTTGTCACTCAATACCCACTCTCAGCACTCAGGCTCATTAATATCTCATAGTAATAGAAATCATAGTAACCACTTCGGCGCGCAGCCCGATCCATAGCTTATAGTCGACTACACTCACTGGGGGTGTACAGACTCAAGAAAGGCTCCTACAACCCAAGCGTCATATCGCTACGGCGCGCAGCCTGATCCAATATACATATCACTGTGGCGTGCAACCCGATCCAGTATATATATATATATATATATATATATATATATATATATATATATATATATATATATATATATATATCACTGCGGCGTGCAACCCGATCCATATAAGTAATGCTGTGGCGTTCAGCCCGATCCATAATATATACATATAATATCCTCACTATTAGTTTCTCAACCTCTCTCAGTCATTAACCTCACAGCCTCTCGGGCACAACAATAGAAATTAGGGAACTCAGCCCAAACAGTCCTCACAATTAGAAGTGGAAAGATAAAAACCAGTTTTAAACATTTAAATAGGTAAAACATGACTGACGATATGTTTTTAGCAATTAAAGTGAGGAAAAAAAGTCAAAATGCCCCTAAGGGTTTCTACAGGTCAGCATAAGGCCCCAAACATGGCATACAGCCCATAATACAGTATAAATATCCAAAATAAGGAATAAGATAATATTTCCAAATCAAATACGCGGCTTAATAGTCGCTACGGGACGGACCAAGTCACAATCCCTACCGGTGCATGCCCACACGCTCGTCACCTAGCATGTGCATCACCGCATTTATTAAAACAAGTCAAATATCGGGGTTTGTACCCTCAGTTCCAGATTTACAATGGTTACTTACCTCAAATCGGTGAAAATACTACTCCACGATGCCTTTGACCCTCAAATCGGCCTCCACTCATGTCGAATCTATCCAAAATCAGAATTACAACGTCAAAATATGCTAAGGGAACGAAGCCCAAGCGAAAACAATCAAATAATACCAAAAATCTCGAAATTGGCCAAACCTGACCCTTAGGACCACGTCTCGAAACTAAATAAAAATCACATCACCAGAATCTTTATCCTCCCATGAGTCTATACATATCAAGAACACTGAAATCGGAGTCCAAATGACCCCTCAAATCCTCATTTAAATTCTATTAATCTCAAGCCCTAATTCCTTAATTTTAGGCTTAGATTCCATGATTTATTAGGTAGATTTAACAATAGAATCGAGTTTTAAGTCCAAAATTTTTACCTCCAAATGTTTCCCCTTGAATCCCTCTTCATTCTCCTTCAAAAAGCTCCAAAAACGACCAACTATAGAGTAAATAAACCCCACATTCGCGGACAAGACGACATTTTAAACCTTCTGCCCGGGCCTATTTTCCTTCATTGCGATCGCGGGAAATCCTTCGCGATGGCGAAGAAAAAATTCTCAGCTCCCACAAATAACTCTATGCGAACGCATAAGACACCTTGCGAATGCGATGCCCAGGCAACTAACTCTACGCGATCGCGGACTTCCTACCGCGTTCGCAATGAACAAATTCAAGTCAAGACCCCAGGTCCACTTAACTCTACGCGAACGCGACCTTCACTACGCGTTCGAGATCAACAACTTCACCATTCTATGCGATCGCAGCTCAACCTTCGCGAACGCGAATAACAAATCGACTGCCCCCTCAAAAGCTTCTATGCGATCGTAGAGAAGGAATCTCTGCATCAGCTGAACCTGCAATTTTGCAACTTCTCCAAGGCATGAAATGGACCGATTGACCATCTGAAACTCTCCCGAGGCCCCCGGGACCTCAACCAAAGGCACCAACATATCCTAAAACCTTATTCAAACTTGTACAAATCTTCAAAATACCTCGAACAACATCAAATCAAACACATCGAATTCAAGCTTAAGATTTTAAAATCTTCAAAATTATGCTTTTGATCAAAAACCCAACCAAACAACGTCCGAATGACCTGAAATGTTGCACACACATCCCAAATGATACAATAGAACTACTGTTGATACCAATTTTTCCTGTATATATTTTATATGCAAAATACTTTTAAAACAACATATGTAGGCATACATAAGTATGTCCAATTGTGTTATTATTTTTTCGTAATTTTTAAAAAAATTAACACCAATTTATTCCCCTATTTTACTCATAAAAGCCCAATAATATTTCCAAAATTATCATTTTTGGTGATTCATTTATTGGATTCTCATATTTATACTAAAATATAGCTAAGATACCTTTTGCATTTTTTTTATAATTGATTTAGTATTTTTAAGGCTAAATAGCATATAATTACAATTTTAGCCTCTTTTAGATTTAATTGTGTTTATATCTATAAAATTAAGTCCAGTATTTTTAATTTGATAATTATGTACCATAAATCATTTAAGTAACTTTAATTTATTTACAGAAATTATTTTATTACTTTTTATAAATCAAATAGGAAAATTGGCTATTTGAATGTTAGCCCCGTTTTATTTCAATTATAGACTGATTTTTGAACCCCAATTGAACCCAATTTGAAGCCCAATTACCTCGACCCAATTACAATCTGAACCGTTCCAAACCCTATTCTTTAAACCGCCCCACTTACCTATTCAATCCAGGCCGTTGATCAAAATGATCAACGGCCACCAGACCCCCTTACCTTATTAATCCCAAACGACCCCCTAAACCCTACCATTTTCCACCATACGCCGCCTCTGAATCTCCCTCCTCTCTCAAATCCTCTCTACAACACCCTCAAACCCAGCCTCCACCACCCTAATCCACCCTAATCCATGGCCTTCCAAGGTCATCAGAGACCAGTATCATCCTCCTATGGCTTCTACGTGTTCGTTATTGTGGTCTCATGACCAGATCCTGAAGGGGGTTTTGTCCGGTTTTTGCTCGATGACTGTTCTCCGGTCGTCTCTAACCTTTCTCCGGCTAGCCATGGCTATTCGAGTCAGACTTTTGACTTTTCTGCTTAGATAGATGGTTTTCAAGGCCTTTCTCATCACTTGGGGTTCTTCTGAAACCCTAATCTCTAAGGTTCTTTCGATTTCTTTTAGATCTGCTTCAGATCTATGTTTGCTTTGAACTTCTAAGCATTTTTCTCGAAGTTTCTTATAATACTCTGCTTTCAAAACTCTTTATCTTTTCCGATTAGGGTTTTATTGTTGAGTTATTTCAAAATGTTTCTCTGATTTTTTTGACATGTTTTGCTATGTTTGCTCATATCGTTCTTCTACCTAAGTTTTCATGCTAAAAGCCCTAATTTCTTTTGACTGTTTATTAGGCGAATGCTTGTTTGCTTGAGTTTTGTCCGATTTGTTTGTTTATCCTCTTTTGAAGCTCTTCTATTGTTGAAAATCCTATGGCTTTAGGTATGAGATTGTTCGTTTAAGTACATGGCTCGATTTGAAGTTCTTTATTTCGAAACCTCTTATCCCTTTGTGTGATTTTTCTTATTCTGGGTTTCTATCTTCTCTAAAACTCGATTATGCTCGAAACCCTATTTTATTAAAAGGGGTTTTCCTCACCTGCTACTGTGAGATCTTCACATGCTTTTGATATTCTATGTTTTCTTCACTGCTGATTCAATGTGACTTGACCTACTGGACTATCATGCTTTGAATGTTGCCATCTACTGAATTTTGTGCTACTATTGCATGCTATTTCCTTTTGCCAATAGGCTTGGCCTCGCATGTATAGTGTTTGTGCACTCTATTTATTTATTGATTTTCCTTCTTTGATTGATCTTCAAACTTGTGACTGATTTCAAAATTTTCCTTTGTGAAATTCTGATTTCACTCGCTTGTTAAGGTTAATTGATTTCTTTTCCTGTTTTACCTTACTGAATTTCTGTACCTAGACTAGATTGCTTACTTAATGCTTTACTACTACTTTTACAGCAATTGTTAGCCTGCTTACAAATTGATTTCTTTCCTTATTTTGAAACTGTCACTGCCCGTTAAGCAAGTGATCCCTTAATTAAAGGCAATCACTTGTATAATTGATTCTGAATTGTGATTGTTTTCATGTTTGCAGCTTATTACTTCTCTCTTACTCATTTTCAGAAAGCTATAAATACCCTGCACTTCTTTTCTTTTTCAAACACACGAACACAAGGCATAAAATACTTGAGTTCAGACACACACCCCACCAAATCTCTCTGTTTTCTCTGTTACTACTTGTATTGCTGCCTTACCTAGCCAGCTGAAAGCCAAGGCTAGGTTGTGGGAAAGTTTCTTATTTTTCTCTGCATTCGCATTTCTTACTTGTATGTTCTAATTATGCTTTTGCACCACCAACAACATGCTTATTTACTATTTCTTGAATCCTTGTTTGTCTACTGTTTGTATTTAACTCAGTACAATTATTAAGCATGCTGTAACTTCCCCTTCTCCTGTTCAGAATTAATGTATCGTGACTTGTGAATCTTAAACCCCTACCCCAATGTATTTAATAATTGTGGTTGGTTTGGGGCATGACAACATGGGACATTGCTATGCATGACCCAAACCTGATTCCCTTGGGATCATAACCTCCATGTTTCTCTTATATATTGTATGTTCTGATTAGTTTACAGGCATGTCAGCACTTCCCATTGTTGTGCATGCCCAAAGCTAACCCACGCCTAAGTATATAGGCTCCTTGCAATGGATTTCCAACCCCTGACCCCCCTTGTATGAAATTATTAACTCTGTGAGATGCTAGTGGTTGTCTCCCAATCACCCTTTCCTCTCTCCTTTATTCCCTCAGTTTCTAAAACTCTGTTCCTACACTTTCATTATCTTCTTAGATCTTGAGTTCTGCCCCCCTTATGTTAGCCCTACCTTGGGACCCATGAGCTCCCTCCGAACTTAGACACATAAGGGCTGGCATTTCCACACTTTACTCATCTCTATTCTGGTTATGTAACTTGGGTGTGAGCACTGCCCGGGGTCATCTTGAGACCCTTTGGGATCTTTGACACACTCAAGTCAGATAAAGGCTTTGGATTAATGGCATTTGAGGTGGTTTATTCCATAACTCAGAAAGGAAGTCAAGAATAAGGCTTCCTCTGGTTGTAACTTTTCTTTGTACTTTTCTGGTGTAATTCATTACTTTTGGTCTGTAATAATTTGTAATAAACACTTGGGGTTGGCTAGTGAAAAGGGTTGGGTGATCTTGTATGCTCAAGGGTAGAAAGCATGCCTGTAAGACTGTTTTTCTTAAATTTCTGCATGTCCAATTCTGCATTTTTAGACACTATGTCTATAGGGTTTATCTTAATTTCTTAATGATCAACTTCACACTTAGATAACCTACCTATAGGACTTATTTAAATTCTGCATGCCACTTAGATATCATGCTTTAAGTTCTAAACGGATATAAGTAAGTGTCATGCTCATAAGGTTGAAATCAGTATAACATATAGAAATCATGCCTATAGGGATTCCCAAGTAAAATTCTAGTTCATTTTCTATTCACATTCAATGTTAGATATCATGCCTATAGGGATTAAAATTAGCAATATTAGATACCATCGCCTACAGAATCTGAAACTAGTTCAATTTAAAATCAGTTCGATTCTGAACCAGTTTTAAACAACTTTCCTTCTCTATTTAACGAGGTTTAGCAAGCATGCCTATAGGATCTCAAACAATTCGCTTTAAGTTGTTATTGTTTCGCCACATTCTGAATCAATTAGATATCATGTCTATAGGACCTCACCTAAAACACTTAGGCAAGCCTTAGAGTAATAACCATAAAATTGAATCCGCTTTTGTTAATTGCTACAACCAGTAGGCAGGCCTGATTCGGACTTCTTATTTGAGTTATGTAATAAATAGATTTGCCTCAATAATCAAACTACCCTCGTCTTTAGTATTTTAATCAGACCTAAAAAAAGTATGTGCAAGTCATGCTATTTATGTATTTTGTTTTAGGAGGTGTACATGGGCCTTTACCTGTTTATATGCTTCCCCAACATGCAATATATGTGTTTTGTATGTCACCTTAGAGTTTTACCCTTTGAAACCAAAAATCAGGCTAATATCTCTCCCCTTTAGGAATAGTAGTCCTAAGCTCCTCCGGAACTGATAGGAATGGGACAGGTAAATAGCATACAATAGTAATCGAGACCAATCCGTGCTTTAATACCTTAATGGGGTGGGAATGGTAGATATGGATATGATGATCGGTGCGCTAATACCACGTGTATCCCCTCTTTTGAGGAATGTCATGCCGGGTATCGCATTGTTGTGATCCATATTAAATATAAACCTAGGACCCCCTTTCCCTTTATTTACAAACTATTTTTTAAAACTCTTCTTTTAATTGTTCTTTCTTTTATATGTTTAAATTTAAATCCCCTAATATTTGAGCCCATACTTGTCTATTTGCTAAATTCACAATAAACTGTCTGGCCGGGAACAACACTAGTGGATCCTGAGGGGTGCCTAACACCTTCCCCTTGGGATAATTGCAAGCCCTTACCCTATTTCTGGTTATTCCAACAAAACATAGAATTTAACCCTACTGGTGTCCTAATGCACCTTAAATTATTAGGTGGCGACTCTTCAAAAAATGCAAAACCCAGTTCCCAAAAGGAACGAGTTGTCCTATACCAAATGTCATAAACCCGATTTCGCGAGAAAAAGGGGACGCAGCAGCATGGTGACTCTGCTGGGGATACTTAGGTTCTTACCATAACGAATTTTGCTTGTGTGGATTATTGGATTTCTTGTTCGACTTCTTTCATATACCTCCTTTTCTCGTTCCTTTATTTGCTCAAAATTGCTATATCATGAACCTCCCTTCCTTGTCTCCTTTACTCGCTTTATTTAATTATGTTTTGAATTTTTTTGTGAACTATGCTAACTTATTTCCTTTGTATTTTATTTTTTTTCTTTCTTCCCTTCCTCTTTTTCTTATTTTATCGCATTATTTAATACTGCCTTTATATGTTTTCACCATGTAAATTACTTGACCATAAGTTATCACTTTTGCATAAACATGTTTTTAACTCATATTCCACCCGTGCCAACTATCAACATAGCAACGCTTATAATGAGTGGTTGCGCTCTTCCTATATTATTACCCCCTAAATTCGAAAAAGGCATATTTACGATAAAACCAGTTGATCAACGGTGTAGTTGACGGTTCCGTGCCTTTCCCCCTTGAGTTGTCCGCTCAAGGGTACCAGTCTAAAACCCCATAGAAACCTTACTCTGTTTAAACTGTGCATGCATCATGGTCAAACCTAGCCCAGTCAGTTATGTTTTCCGCATAATGACTCTTTAAGATATGCCTTGTCCAAAGTCTACTAGGTTTCCCTAAACCCAAACGGACATCACCACGTTCTGTGCATTTGTTTGGGGAACTAAATGTTTTATGCCAATTGTTGATATTAAATAGTCGAGTTTGGTAGGGGTAAGGGCCTAACCTTATTTGTCTTGAAGAAATATGAGGTACAAGTCCCCATATTCAGCATGGTCACCAACATCCACCCAAAATTGCTAAGCTGGTGGGAGGATCTTCACTCTAGTGATTAAACTCTTGTCCGGAAATATCTGGGAAATTTACCTTCTCTTCTGGAGATTCAACCCAGCAACAAGATCATAGAAGCTGCTACTTTGTTCTGGGACTGTGAGAGGGCTGTATTCCGCTTCGGGGACATTAAAATGACACACTTTCTAGAAGAAATAGGAGGAATGCCCGGTATAGCATGGGAAACTACGGGTTTGTTAATGCCTGAGAACCGCAAGGGCAGGGGCTTTCTAAAAATGATGGGTCTGAAGAAGAATCCAGAGCTGACATGTTTGAAAGAATCCTACATCCCTTTTGACTATTTGTATGAGAGATACGGTCACAGCTAATCCTACCGTACCTATCCTGACGAGTTTGCCATCACATCACTAGGGCATTTTCACCGATGGGTCTTTGTATTCATGTTTTGTTTCCTCGGGTTGATCGTGTTTCCCATGAAGAAAGCAAGAATCCATACTAGGTTGGCCATGGTAACTAAGACCTTAATGGAAGGAATTGGCGGGCAACCCTTCAGCATTGTGCCCATGATCATTGCGGAAATATATCAAGCCTTGGAGAAATACCAACAAGGATCCAAACACTTCAAAGGCTGCAATTTGCTACTTCAGCTCTGGCTCATGGAGCATCTCCAAAGGGGTGAATACCGATAAGAGATTCAGTGAAAAGACTGGGATGATCATATCGTTTTCCATCATCCGAAGCGAATGAATTACATGCCCAACATGTTCGCCCAGCTAGAAGATGCCAAAGGATGGGTAGAATTATTCGATAATCTAACTCAGGACTAGGTACAGTGGATGTTCGAGTGGTTTCCGACCGAGGATATCATTGCCCGATCCAGAGATGCACCTTTCCTGATACTGATCGGTCTACGAGGAACATCACTTACGTCCCTCTCTGGGTTATGAGGCAAGCTGGTAGGAAATGGGTTATACCTAGGGTCGACAAGATGAGCCATTTCCGGGATGACTTCCAGGCTGATGATAGTCCTTATAAGTGCCAAGCTCAGCATATGTGGCACTGCAAGATCGTCATGGGGAGAAATACCATCGAGCCAGACAGATAGCATGCTGGTTGCGCTCCCTACTATTGGGGCTGGTTGGAAGATAATCACAATGGTCTGGGCTAGCCAGGGTTTGCTAGGGGCCACATGATCATAGATGAAAGGGCCGAGGCACAGGTCAAATACAACCAACTGCACAAGAGGATCTGAGAGTGCGAAAGAGAGCACCGTGAGATACAAGAAGCCAACCAGAAACTGATTGAGTAATGGACTGACATGGCTGTCAGTGCCAACAAGCGACTGGGATACTTGGAGCGAAGCATAGTGGAATTGGAAAGAAAGTTTCTCAAGAGGGTCGAAGACTGCCAAAATGCTGAAGGAAATGAAGGTGGACATCTAGCCAGAGGCTACCTATTGCTGGGACTTCACGAGTTGGGAAAGCTATTCGATGGAGCAAGGGACGCTGAATCTGGGGAAGGTCCTTTAGAGACCAAGTAGATAGGAGTTTATCTTTTTGCTTTATAAAATGTAATAAGGACAATGGCCATTAGTGATTTTTATTTCCTGTTTGTTTAGTGTCGATTTGGGATTTGTCTTATTTTTTTGCTTTATAAAATGTAATAAGGACAATGGCCATTAGTGATTTTTATTTCCTGTTTGTTTAGTGTCGATTTGGGATTTGTCTTATTTTCTATCAATAAAATTAGGCATTTAGCTTTCTGAGTTCTCCAAATTAATTTGTCGCTAGGCCTACCTCAGGCACAAAGAGGTCCCCAAATTAGGACATGATTTACATTCTCGCACTATGTGTTTAAATATTGCAATGCTTTTTATAAACCTCACTAACTTGTTATCTTTTTGTTTTATTATTCCCCTTCCCAAAAGGTTAGTTCGTGCACTCTAGCAACATTATCCTATTCCACGAGATCCAGGGGCCCTCCACCCACTCCTCCTCTTAGTCCTATCAAAAACAAGAACAAAGGGAAGATGGAAGATTTGAATAATGTCAGAAAAGAGAACTCAACTGAACGGGTAGAGGTTACTCATGGTCACGGTACTCAGGTTCCTAAGGAAAATGCATCCCAACTCGAACAAAAACTGCTGAAATTCAAAAAAGAGCTTGATCAGGTTCGGAACTTGGCAAATCTGTCATTTTCCTTCACCACTCCAGATATCAATTTTCCAAACGCTCAGAACTCCACACCTCCGTAGAATATCCCAAAGCAACAGAATCATCCCGCTCCTCACCATCACTGCAACACCTACCATACCTCAACAACACCTTGTTGCTCATCCTAAAACTCCAAATCTCCACAAATGACCACTTTCACACCCACCATAATACCCCCATCTACGTGGAGACTGTGCCACACTCCACCCAACCCATCTCAAGCACACCCGAGTCTGATGATAAATACTTGCTCATTAGGAACCTGGCTGAAGAACTTAAGAAATTAACTAGCCGGATTCAAAGCATTGAAGGAAGCAAGGGAATTGAGTGGCTGAACTACGAAGATCTTTGCATACAGCCCAATATCGAGCTGCCCGAAGGGTACAAACCTCCTAAGTTCGAGATGTTTGATGGTACAGGGTATCCAAGGGTCTATTTGAGAACGTACTATGACAAGCTGGTTGGAGTAGGGAAAGACGAAAGAATCTGCATGAAGCTTTTCATGAGGAGCTTGAAAGGAGATGCTTTGTCCTGGTACATTATCCAAGATCCAAAGAAATGGTCGAATAGGGTAGGCATGGCGTCTGACTTTATTGAAAGGTTCAGGTTCAACACAGAGAATGCGCCAGATGTGTTCTATATACAGAATCTAAAGAAGAAGCCTACGGAGACACTCTGTGAGTATGCCACTCGCTGGAGGTCCGAAGCTGCTAAGGTTAGACCTTCCTTAGAGGAGGAACAAATGAACAAATTCTTTGTCCGGGCTCAAGACCCGCAGTATTATGAATGACTAATGATGATCGAGAGCTACAAATTTTCTAACATTATCAAGCAGGGAGAAAGGATTGAAGAAGGCATCAAAAGTAGTATGGTTACGAACTTCGAGGCCTTGCATGCTACAAATAAGGCTTTACAGTCAGGTGGAGTGTCCAAGAAAAGGGACATAAGAGCCATAATTGTTGCACAGTGAACCAAATCCCCCATCAAATACCAAACCTACCCAATGCCTCCACTCACATATCAGCCTACTCCGAACTACCAAGCACCCTTACCCTCTTACCAAGCTCCACCGCCACCTTATCAATCACCTCTACCTCCCAAATATCAGCCTACTTCGCCCAGATATTCCCAACCTGCACGTGTCTACCAAACCTAAAATGCTCAACCATCTCACTATCAATCACCTCCTATACGTTAAAACTTCCCAAGACCTCGACCAAATAACGACCGCAGACCCCCGAAATAATATACAGACATTGCTGAACCTATTGACCAGTTGTACGAGAGACTCAAAGCTGCTGGTTATGTTGCCCCCATCCCTGCTAAAACTTTTGAGAACCCTTCTAAGCGGGTTAACCCAAACAAATCTTGTGCATACCATTCCGGCATGAAGGGACACACCATCGACGAATGTAGCTCTCTCAAAGACAAGATCCAGAATTTAATTGATAACAAGATTATTGTGGAAAAGGAACCTACTCCAAATGTCCACAACAACCCTCTGCCAGACCATAAGGGTGGAGGTATCCACATGATTGAAATAGAGGATGATTGGTATCCCGAGGGATTATTCGGGTTGATCGTAGAAGGTGATGACCCAAAGAAGCCATTAGTTACTCTCAATCCGATCGTAGTCCAGATTCATCCCTCTGGGCACGCTGAGGTAAACATGTTTGTGCCACTTATGATTGAAGCAACGTCATCTGCAAAAACTCCAGCGCCAATTGAGGTTAAATTCGTGTCTCCAGCAAATACACTTACACCGTTTGAAGTGGCACCACCCAAGGCACATGCTCCGTTCGAAGTAAAGATTGCCACGCCAATCCCAGTGGTGATGTCGACCAAGACGCCATTCCATACGAAGACTATACTATGGGACTATACAGTCGAGGCAAGGAGGAAATGCAAGGTTAGCTTCAAGGAAACTATTGCGCACAGGGTATGACGAGAACCGGTAGGGTTTATACCCCAGAACACTTAGTTGAGTCAAGCAAGTAGGCCTCCAACCGGCCACCCATTATTGAGACAGGTCCAGACAATCTTTGAGAAAGATACAGGCCAAGGAGTACTCGGTCATCGACTAGTTGAACAAAACACAGGCGCAAATCTCCATTCTTGCTTTGCTACAAAATTCTGAGGCGCACAAGAACGCTCTATTGAAGGTGCTGAGTGAAACATACATACCAAGCAACATCATTGGCGGAGAAATGGCTAACATGGTTGGACAAGTATTGGAAAGTCATAAGATCACATTTCATGAGGATGAGCTACCACCTGAAGGTTTGGGACACAACAAAGCACTGCACATCACCGTGCAATGCAAGGACTATTTTATCACCAGAATCCTGATCGATGGAGGTTCCAGTCTTAACATTTGTCCACTGGTAACACTCAAAAAGTTGGGTAAGGGACTGCACAAGATAAAAGATGGAGCTATCAATGTGAAGGCTTTCGATGGCTCCCAGAGGTCCACTATTGGGGAGATTAGTTTGTCTTTGCCAATGGGCCCACTTGGTTCGATGTTGATTTCCAAGTGATAGACGTGTCGGCATCTTACAATCTGCTGTTGGGACGACCATAGATCTATGCCGCTGGGGCCGTAGCATTGACACTGCATCAGGAAGTAAAATTTGAATGGAATCATCAAGAGGTGATCATTCACGGCGACGATGGCAACCCTATATAGAATCGCCAGACCATTCCGTCAATCGAAGGAAGAAAGAAGCTGGGTGGAGAGACCTACCATCACATTGAACTGGTAAATGCTGTTGACAAAGACAAATGGTGGGATAACAAGATCGAGAGTACACTGAATTAGAGTGGGTACGAACCTGGCAAGGGGCTCGGTAAGAACCTCCAAGGAATCATAAACCCATAAAGCTCAAGAAATATGGCACCATTTTTGGTCTGGGATACGAGTACACCTGGGAAGAATTCAACAACTGGTCGCCACTATGGCGCGGTCCTTACTATCCACTGGAGCAGCCGATACCATATTCGGAGCAAACTTTCCAACCGGCCGATATTATTTTTGGGTCAGATGAAGAAGAAGCACTGGCAGTGGTGAAGAACTTGTTCTTAGAAGACAATGACATGGACTGTTGTGTTGTTCTTGAGGAGGAGGTGGAGGAAGGCCCTTCCATACAGGCTGTAAGCAGAGGGGCACGCCTCAATAACTGGACAATTCGGACAACCAGAGCCTGACGAGCCTCGGGGTAGCAAGGCTAAAACAAGCATCATGCACTATTTTATTTACTAAATGATTTTTGTTTTGCATTTTAATTCCCGCAATAAGATCTCCAATGTTCCAAAATAGTTATGCAATTTATTAAAGTTTTAACTTTTCTTATGATTTGATGCTCATTATTATTTTCCTCCTTATTTTATTTATACAACATTACTGTTACTTATCTTGATGAACCAATGACTGTGACATGCGATGAGACAACGCAACAAACGGACATAGATTCAAAGGAAGATGACATGCCAGAAGAGATTGTTAAGAAAGTTGAGAATTTTGAAAACAGACCGAAGTCCAACCTGGACGAGACTAAGATTATCAATCTAGGAGATGCAAAAAACATCAAAAAAACACAAATCAGCATTCACTTATCGCCGTCAGAAAAGAAGGAATACACAGAATCTCTAAGAGAATATGAGGACATATTCGCCTGGTCGTATGATGACATGACTGGTCTGAATACATCTATTGTGGTCACAAACTGCCAACCGATCCAACATATCCTCCGATAAAGCAAAATCTCAGAAAGTTCAAGCCTGATATGAGTCTAAAAATCAAGAAAGAAGTCACTATGCAAGTCAAAGCTAAGGTTCTCAGGGTAGTAAAATACCCGACAAGGTTAGCCAACATTGTACCGGTGCCAAAGAAGGATGGGAAGGTTATAGTCTGTGTCGACTACCAGGATCTCAACCGGGCCAGTCCAAAAGTGATTTCACTTTGCCAAACATACACATCCTGATCGACAATTGTGCCAAGAATGAGTTGCAATCATTTGTAGATTGTTTCGCTGGTTATCATCAGATCTGGATGGATGAAGAAGATGCTGAGAAAACGACTTTTATTACACCGTGGGGAATATATTGTTACAAGATGATGTCGTTTGGGTTGAAGAATGCAGGGTCCACTCACATGAGGGCCGTGACCACCATTTTCCATTATATGATACACAAGGAGATTGAGGTATATGTAGATGATGTCATCATCAAGTTCAAGAAAGCCACCCATCACATGGAATATTTTAGAAAGTTCTTCAATAGACTGCGAAGGTATAACCTAAAACTGAATCCCGCAAAGTGTGCATTTGGGGTTCCTACTGGAAAATTTATTGGGTTTATTGTGAGTCGCCGAAGAATAGAACTGGATCCATCAAAAGTCAAAGCCATTCAAGAATTTCCACCGCCAAAGAACAAGAAAGATGTGATGTGTTTCTTGGGAAGGCTTAACTACATCAGTCGGTTCATAGCACAATCTACAGTTAACCAAATGGACTGATGACTGCCAAAAAGCTTTCGACAGAATCAAGGAATACCTGTCAACACCACCAGTCTTAGTCCCGCTTGAGCCAGATAGACCCTTATTACTCTACCTTGCTATATTGGATGGAGCTTTCAGTTGCGTTTTGGGGCAGTATGATGAAACAGGGAGGAAGGAGCAGGCCATTTATTACCTCAGTAAGAAGTTCACCCCGTACGAGGCTCGGTATTCTCTGTTAGAGTGCACCTGTTGTGCTTTGACTTGGGTAGCTCAGAAGCTGAGGCATTACTTCTGTGCCTATACTACATATCTCATATCAAGGATGGATTCTTTGAAGTACATATTTTAGAAGCCCATGCCCACTGGCAAGCTAGCCAAGTGGCAAATACTGTTGAGTGAGTTCGACATTGTTTACGTAACTCAGAAAGCAATCAACGGACAGACATTGGTAGATCACCTTGCTGAAAGTCCCGTGGATGGAGAATATGAACCCCTGAAAACATATTTTCCTGATGAAGAGGTATCGTTCATAGGAGAGGACATTGCAGAATCCTATGACGGTTGGAGATTGTTTTTCGATGGAGCAGAAAATTTCAAAGGAGTTGGCATAGGAGCAGTCCTGGCATCAGAAACCGGTCAGCATTATCCGGTGTTTGCAAAACTCAGGTTCCCGTGCACTAACAACATGGCTGAATATGAAGCTTGCATCATAGGGCTCAAGATGGCCATTGACATGAACATTCAAGAGTTGTTAGTGATCGGAGATTCAGACCTACTCATACATCAGGTCTGAGAAGAATGGGCGACCAAGAACTCTAAGATATTCCCATATCTGCATCATGTACAGGAATTGAGGAAGAGGTTCACTAAAATGGAGTTCCAACATGTTCCTAGAGTCCAGAATGAGTTCGCTGATGCATTGGCTACCTTGTCACCTATGATACAGCATCCAGACAAAAACTTCGTTGATCCCATTCAAGTAAAGATCCACGATCAGCCAGCTTACTGTGCCCACGTCGAAGAAGAAGCAGATGGAAATCCTTGGTTTCATGATATCAAGGAATATTTGGCAAAAGGCAAATACCCAAAACTTGAAAATCCTACTTAGAAACGCACACTTCGGAGGTTGTCCAACAATTTCTTTCATAGCGGAGGAATCCGGTATAGGAGGACTCCTGATTTGGGGTTACTAAGGTGTGTCGACACAAAAGAAGCATCCAAGCTACTAGAGGAAATCCACGATGGGACCTGCGGTCCACATATGAATAGTTTTTTCTTAGCAAAGAAGATACTCCGAGCTGGTTACTTTTGGATGACTATGGAGATTGACTGCATACAGTATGTCCGAAAGTGCCACCACTGTCATATACATGCATACATGATAAAGGTTCCTCCAAACGAGCTTAACACAACAAGCTCACCATGGCCGTTCGCCGCCTGGGGAATGGATGTTATTGGACCAATCGAGTCTGCCGCTTCCAACGGGCATAGGTTTATCCTAGTAGCAATCGATTATTTCACTAAATGGGTCGAAGCAGCATCTTACAGAGCAGTAACTAATAAAGGCGTGGCAGACTTTGTCCACAACCGCATTGTTTGTCGATTCGGGATTCCCGAGTCGATCATTACTGATAATGGCTCTGACCTCAATAGTAACTTGATGAAAGCTATGTGTGAAACTTTCAAGATCAGACACAAGAATTCCGTAGACTACAGGCCCAAATGAATGGAGTTGTGGAAGCCGCCAACAAGAATATCAAGAAGATATTGAGGAAATGATAGAGAAGCATAAACAGTGGCATGAGAAGTTTTCATTTGCTCTATTAGGGTATCACACCACAGTTCGCACATCAACCGGGGCAACCCCCTCTATGCTGGTCTATCGTATGGAAGCCGACATTCCTGCCGAGGTAGAAATTCCTTCCCTAAGGATCATACAAGAAGCTGAGCTCGACGACGCAGAATGGGTGAAAAGTTGTTATGAGCAACTAGCCCTTATAGACGAAAAGAGAATGAACGTAGTTTGCCATGGTCAACTCTATAAGGACAGAATGTCCAGTGCTTTCAACAAAAGAGTCAAGCCGAGACAATTCACACCAGGGCAGCTGGTGTTAAAGAAAATTTTCCCGCATCAAGATGAAGCCAAAGGGAAGTTCTCTCCCAACTAGCAGGGTCCATAAATGGTCCACTGGATTCTGACAGAAGGAACCCTCATACTTGCAGAAATGGACGGAGAAGTCTGGCCAAAGCCAATCAAGTCAGATGCAGTCAAACATTACTATGTGTAATCTTACGCTTTTCTTATATAATGTAAATTGAACTACGCCTGACCTGATTCCCGTTTAAGAGGGGATACCTAGGCAGCCCTATGGTTTCGGTCACAATTGAATAAAATTTTCACATCCCCCCGCAATTGGATACTTGGGCAGAGTTTTGAGGAGGTCCCTCAAAATTCCATTGCAATTCCAGCCAATCATAGCAAGCAACAGTCAGAAACATCAACCCATTAAACTGGGGCAGAATTTTGAGGAGGACCCTCAAAATTCTGTAGCAAGAGAGGTTGCAATGTGTTGAACCACGTCACAGTTTTCAGTTCATCTAAAAGTTGTTTCTTAATTACATACTTATGTCATACTTTATACGAAATCATGCATGTTTATTACTGAAATCACCTTGTTTAACAACGCTACCCCAATGATACATATAGTATCACCA
Source organism: Nicotiana sylvestris (assembly GCF_000393655.2). Classification (NCBI taxonomy): domain Eukaryota; kingdom Viridiplantae; phylum Streptophyta; class Magnoliopsida; order Solanales; family Solanaceae; genus Nicotiana; species Nicotiana sylvestris. Next base: position 122,805,189 of record NC_091062.1, on the reverse strand, counting down.
GATCAAAGCCGAGCAGGTCAAGCAGAGCCAGTGGGGATACGAACTAACCTTCCCCCTTTACAAAACTCATGATTTTTCTTTGGATGCAGGCAGTTGGATTACGAAAGCATCAGACATACTATACAGTCACGAGACAAACATCGTTCAGGAAATAACTCTCAGAACTGTCGCACTTACTCACATTTGCCATCCATACATACCGGTGACATTCCGTGTGTCACAATGTCCCCAACAGTCACAATATCGCAATCCACTATCAGTTAAGAAAGCTCTATTATCGTTTGCTATTTTATTTCTTGCATAAGGCTACCATTCTGCCTTCCGAGACTAAACATTGTCTCCATCTGCATTTCTGCATTGCATAAGGCTACCATCCTGCCTTCCGAGACTAAACACTATCTCCATCTGCATTTCCGCATTGCATAAGGCTACCATTATGCCTTCCGAGACTAAACGTTATCTCCATCTGCATTTTTGCATTGCATAAGGCTACCATTCTACTTCTGAGACTAAACACTGTCTCCATCTGCATTTTCTGCATTGCATAAGGCTACCATTCTGCCTTCCGAGACTAAATACTGTCTCCATCTGCATTTTCTGTTTTGTATAAGGCTACCATTCTTCCTTCCGAGACTAAACGTTGTCTCTATCTGCATTGCATGGTTGAAAGATCGCCACCTTATTTACATTCACATGGCTGAAAGATCACCACCTACTACATTGAATGGATGAAAGATCGCTACCTTATCTATATTCGCATGGCTGAAAGATCGCCACCTTATTTACATTCGCATGGCTAAAAGATCGCCACTTTATCTACATTTACATGGCTGAAAGATCGCCACCTACTGCATTGCATAGGCTGAAAGATCGCCAAATACTGCATCTCATGGGCTGAAAGATCGCCAAATCATCTAAAGCCATCATTGTTCGGAGGCACCATTTCATATCCCGAGAACACCATGTCATGGCCTGAGGACCCCTTTTAATATTTCGCATATCATTATTCAAAGGAATCATGGTTCGGAGGCATCATCCTCATAGCGTGAGAGCATCATTTCATGGCCTGCGAATCCTTTATTATACACTTCATAGCCCAGGACATCATAGTCTAAGAACGTCATCCTAACCGTCCAAAGACAACCTTCATGATCCGACGGGAAATTGCATCATGTTTAAATTTATGCACAATATATGTTTGTATTGCTTATTTGCAAGTAAACCAGCAACCAACGGCCATCTCTGCAGGAGCAATCCCGCTCCAGTTCCCGCATCCATATCAAACCTTAACCATTCCCCCGTCCTAGATATTGCGTCCGTTCTCGAAAGTCTTCATCGGCATACGCTGCAGACGGATCCCGAACTACATATGGCCTAATTCTTGTAAAATCAGGGATATGTAGGCAGCCCAGAATCCAGGGCGCGGCCTAAACCTCTTCGAACCGTTTTGCTCGGTCAAAATTGGTCATCATATCTTTACCCGACAACTCTTTCATCCTTCCCGGGTAAAGAGGGGCAGCTGTTGATACCCAATTTTTTCTGTATATTTTTTATATGCAAAATACTTTCAAAACAGCATGTGTAGGCATATATAAGTATGTCCAATTGTGTTATTAGTTTTTCGTAATTTTTATAAAATATTAAAACCAATTTATTCCCCTATTTTACTCATAAAAAACCCAATAATATTTCCAAAATTATTATTTTTGGTGATTCATTTATTGGATTCTCATATTTATACTAAAATATAGCTAAGATAGTTTTTCCATATTTTTTTATAATTGATTTAGTATTTTTAAGGCTAAATTGCATATAATTACAATTTTGGCCTCTTTTAGATTTAATTGTGTTTATATCTATAAAAATTAAGTCCAATATTTTTAATTTGATAATTATGTACATAAATTATTTTAGTACCTTTAATTTATTTACAGAAATTATTATATTATATTTTATACATCAAATAGAAAAATTGGCTATTTAAATATTAGCCCCATTTTATTTCAATTATAGCCTGATTTTTTAACCCCAATTGAACCCTATTTGAAGCCCAATTAACCCGACCCAATTACAATTTGAACTGACCCAAGCCCTATTCTTTAAACCGTTCCACTTACCCATTCAATCCAGGTCGTTGATCAAAATGATCAACGGCCTCCAGACCCCCTTACCTTAATTAATCCCAAACGACCCCCTAAACATACGCCGCCTCTGAATCCCCCTCCTCTCTCAAATCCTCTCTACAACACCCTCAAACCCTAGCTGCCACCACTCTAATCCATGGCCTTCCAAGGTCATCAGAGACATGTATCATCCTCCCATGAAGACGTGTTTGTTTCTGTGGTCTCATGACCAGATCCTTAAGGGGTTTTGTTAGGTTTTTGCTCGATGATTGTTCTCCGGTCGTCTCTGACCTTTCTCCGTCCAGCCATGGCTATTCGAGTCAGACTTTTGACTTTCTTCTTAGATCGATGGTTTTCAAGGCCTTTCTCATCACTTGGGGTTCTTCTGAAACCCTAATCTCTTTGGTTCTTTCGATTTATTTTAGATCTACTTCAGATCTATGTTTGCTTTGAGCTTCTAAGCATTTTTCTCAAAGTTTCTTTTAAAACTGTACTTTCAAAACTCTTTAGCTTTTCCGATTAGGGTTTTCTTGTTGAGTTATTTCAAAACATTTCTCTGATTTGTTTTTGACATGTTTTGCTATGTTTGCTCAAATCGTTCTTCTACCTAAGTTTGCATGTTAAAAGCCCTAATTTCTTTTGATTGTTTATTAGGCGAATGCTTGTTTGCTTGAGTTTTGTCCGATTTGTTTGTTTATCCTCTTTTGAAGCTCTTCTATTGTTGAAAATCCTATGGCTTTAGGTATGAGATTGTTCGTTTAAGTACATGGCTCGATTTGAAGTTCTTTATTTCGAAACCTCTTATCCCTTTGTGTGATTTTTCTGATTCTGGGTTTCTATCTTCTCTAAAACTTGATTATGCTCGAAATCCTAATTTTTTAAAAAGGGTTTTCCTCACCTGCTACTGTGAGACCTTCACATGCTTTTGATATTCTATGTTTTCTTCACTACTGATTAGATATGACTTGACCTACTATACTATCATGCTCCGAATGTTGCCATCTACTAAATTTTGTGCTACTAATGATGCTATTTCCTTTTGCCAATAGGCTTGGCCTCGCATGTATAGTGTTTGTGCACTCTATTTATATACTGAGTTTCCTTCTTTGATTGATCTTCAAACTTGTGACTGATTTCAAACTTTTCCTTTGTGAAATTCTGATTTCACTCGCCTGTTAAGGTTAATTGATTTCTTTTCTTCTTTTGCCTTACTAAATCCTTTCCGAAATTAGAATATTTCTGTACCTAAACTCAATTGCTTACTTAATACTACTCCTTTTACGGCAACTATCAGCCTGCTTACAAATTGATTTATTTCCTTATTTTGAACCTGTCACTGCCCGTTAAGCAAGTGATCCCTTAATTAAAGGCAATCACTTGTATAATTGATTCTGAATTGTGATTTTTTCTATGTTTATAGCTTATTACTTCTCTCTTACTCGTTTTCAGAAAGTTATAAATACCGTGCACTTCTTTTCTTTCAAACACACGAACACAAGGCATAAAACACTTGAGTTCTGACACACACCCCACCAAATCTCTCTCTTTTCTCTGTTACTACTTGTATTAATGCCTTACCCACCCAGCTGAAAGCCAAGGCTAGGCTGTGGGAAACTTGCTTATTTTTCTCTGCATTCGCATTTCTTACTGGTATGTTCTAATTCAGCTTCTACACCAACAACAACATGCTTATTTACTGTTTCTTGCATCCTTGTTTGTCTACTGTTTGTATTTAACTCAGTACCATTATTAAGCATGTTGTAACTTCCCTTTTTCCTGTTCAGAATTAATGTATCATGACTTGTGAATCTTAAACCCCTACCCCAATGTGTTTAATAATTGTGGTCGGTTTGGGGCATGACAGCATTGGACATTGCTATGCATGACCCAAACCTGATTCCCCTAGGATCACAACCTCCATGTTTCTCTTATATATTGTATGTTCTGATTAGTTTACAGGCATGTCAGCACTTCCCATTGTTGTGCATGCCCAAAGCTAACCCATGCCTAAGTATATAGGCTCCTTGCATTGGATTTCCAATCCCTGACCCCCTTGTATGAAGTCTCTCCTTTATTCCCTCAGTTTCTAAAAATTTGTTCCTGCACTTTCATTATCTTCTTAGAACTTGAGTTCTGCCCCCCTTATGTTAGCCTGCCTTGGGACCCATGAGCTCCCTCTGAACTTGGACATATAAGGACTGGCATTTCCACACTGCACTCATCTCTATTCTGGTTATGTAACTTGGGTGTAAGCACTGCCTGGGGTCCTCTTAAGACCCTTAGCGAACTTTAACACACTCAAGTCTGAGAAAGGCTTTGGATCAATGGCATTTGAGGTGGTTTATTCCATAACTCAGAGAGGAAGTCAAGAATCAAGCTTCCGCTGGTTGTAACTTTTCTTTGTACTTTTCTGGTGTAATTCATTACTACGTGTCTGTAATAATTTGTAATAAACACTTGGGGTTTATCTTAATTTCTTAATGATCAACTTCACACTTAGATAACCTACCTATAGGACTTATTTAAATTCTGCATGCCACTTAGATATCATGCTTTAAGTTCTAAACGGATATAAGTAAGTGTCATGCTCATAAGGTTGAAATCAGTATAACATATAGAAATCATGCCTATAGGGATTCCCAAGTAAAATTCTAGTTCGTTTTCTATTCACATTCAATGTTAGATATCATGCCGATAGGGATTAAAATCAGCAATATTAGATACCATTGCCTACAGAATCTGAAACTAGTTCAATTTAAAATCAGTTCGATTCTGAACCAATTTTAAACAACTTTCCTTCTCTATTTAATGAGGTTTAGCTAGCATGCCTATAGGATCTCAAACAATTCGCTTTAAGTTGTTACTGTTTTGCCACATTCTGAATCAATTAGATATCATGTCTATAGGACCTCACCTAAAACACTTAGGCGTGCCTTAGAGTAATAACCATAAAATTGAATCCGCTTTTGTTAATTACTACAACCAGCAGGCAGGCCTGATTCAGACTTCTTATCTGAGTTATGTAATAAACAGATCTGCCTCAATAATCAAACTCCCCTCGTCTTTAGTATTTCAATCGGACCTAAAAAAAGTATGTGCAAGTCATGCTATTTATTTGCTTTGTTTGAGGAGGTGTACATGGGACTTTACTTGTTTATATGCTTCCACAACATGCAGTATATGTGTTTTGTATGTCGCCTTAGATTTTTACCCTTTGAAACCAAAAATCAGGCTAATATCCCTCCCCTCTAGGAATAGTAGTCCTAAGCTCTTCCGGGACTGATAGGAATGGGACGGGTAAATTGCATGCAATAGTAATCGAGACCATTCCGAACTTTAATACCTTAACGGGGTGGGAAGGGTAGATATGGATATGATGACCGGTGCACTAATACCACGTGTATCCCCTCTTTTGAGGAGTGTCATACCGGGTATCGTATTGATATGATCCATATTAAATATAATCATAGGACCCCCTTTCCCTTTATTTGCAAACTCTTTTTTAAAACTCTTCTTTTAATTGTTCTTTCTTTTATATGTTTAAATTTAAATCCCCTAATATTTGAGGCCATACTTGTCTATTTGCTAAATTCACAATAAACTGTCTGGCCGAGAACCACACTAGTGGATCCTGAGGGATGCCTAACACCTTTCCCTTGGGATAATTTCAAGCTCTTACCCTATCTCTGGTTATTCCAACAAAACTTAGAATTGAACCCTATTGGTGTCCTAATGCATCTTAAATCATTAGGTGACGACTCTTCAAAAAATGCAAAACCCAGTTCCCAAAAGGAACGAGTTGTCCTATACCAAATGTCATAAACCCGATTTCGTGAGAAAAAGGGGGGGCGGTAACTATTGAAACTCTCAGAATTCCATTCCGACCCCTATATCAAAATCTCGCCTATCAACCGGAAATCGCCAAAATATCAACTTTTTCAATTCAAGCCTAAATCTACCCCGAACCTCCAAAACTCATTCCTATCACGCTCCTAAGTCACAAATGACCTCCCGAAGATAACCAAACCATCAAAACTCACATCCGAGCCCTCTAATACATAAGTTAACATCCGATCGACTTTTCCAACTTAAACTTCCTTAAAAGAGACTAAGTGTCTAAAACCTTGCCAAAATCATTCCGGATTTGATCCGACCAACCCAATACCTCAAAACACGGATAACAAGGCATGAGGAATCAGAAATGGGGAAATTGGAGCGGTAACTCATGAGATGACTGGCCGGGTCGTCACATCGCCGAATTATATTTACCCACCTATGAGTAATTACTAATCTATCAACTCCAACATATTCATATATTTTATTAATCCAATTTCATAAAGTTTTATTGATTCTTTAGGAAGAAAGTTCTCAAGTGTAATTTCTATTACTCTGTAGAATCTCCCAATCGAAATTAAAATCTACCCGAAGGAGAAGCTCAAGCTATACCCATAAGACACAATTCCTGCTTAAGATTCCTCAACAGATTGCCAAAGATTAACAAAAATTTATACATATCTTTCCTTGTTTCACTGACTTTTGCCAATCTCCTTATTTAACTTTAACCATTAAATTATATTTTCAAATTTGTGGAATACAGTACCTGAAGATTTGAACAAATAATGGCTGAAAGTACGCAGCAAAATTCGATTTTATTGCCAAAGAAAGGGGCTACGGCCTTTTTTTCCTTTTTTGTTTCTGTTGGCTAGCGTAGGGCTTTGCCCTATTTCATCTTATTTGTAATTTTTTTGTTGGTAAATTACTTAATTACCCTCTTTTTTTAGTGAGTATTACATTTACAGTCTTCTTAGACTATGAGAAGGGTATCTTCAGTAACGGAGCATACGTATCTCCATGCTCCCTCACATCGATCTTGCTAAACAGAGTTCTTCTCAACCTTGAAATCATCCTCGATGGAGCAACCCCGGGATATAAAGCTCATAATAGGATTTAGCCATATGTGATCTGGACAAATATGGGGACTTGAAGGAGAATATAAAGATTCGAAGGAAAAATATGAAGATGTGAAGAAAGAGTATGAAGATATGATGATCTGGGTTGGAAATTCCAGAAAAAATATGAAGGTTTGAAGGTTTGAAGGTTTGAGATGAAGATATGAAGGTTCAAGAAGCAGGGTATGGAGATTTGAAAAAGTTAAAAACCGTTAGAAAAATCGAAGGTAGAAGCTAGGATCGCAAAGTGGAAGAAGTATAGAGGGTTGAAGCTTTTATAAGGGAAAATGCAATCAATGTATGACATTTCACATTCGAAGACAACCAGCTGATGACCGACACATGTTCGAAGTCAGAACGATGCCGACTGATGGGACATTTCGATTTACCCGTCATCTCAGTTATAACGTGCAAGGGAAGAAACCGGACTTTATCTATTCGTTCTCCATTGTTCTAGCAAACCTACTCTCCGAAAAATGAGGGGACTATCTGTATACGGGTAAAATTGAAAACAATACTTACTCAATATCCCCGTGAAGAAGGCGGAAGAAGGATATAGACATACAAGGTTGAAAACGAGATTGGGAGCCTTTCATGTTGAGGCCTATAATAGGTGAATGATGTGCTCATCGTCGGGCGTGATGAAGCAACACTCCCCGGAACCGAAACGAGCTCTAAGACCTCAAAGAAATATGGCGAACGGTTACGCACGACTAACAGAAGGCCGTGATATCCATACCCAATCAGATATCACGGCGTTGATCTCACACGATGTTGGTTACAGATCAGTAATTAACAAAAAAAGGAGGATTTTTACCTTTAATAGAATTGTACTAGGGATGAAACTCTTCTACTATATAAAGGGAAAGTTTTTCTTTAACAGAGGACATTGTAACACGCGAATCAAGGCAATACAAATTCAGTTTTCTATTCTCTAGCTATTGCAAAGTTCTTGTTTTACTGTTTGTTCTTTGTTCATAGGTGGTTTCGAACCAAGGGTCCGATCGAAGGCAAAACTACTATTCAACCTAAGTTCAAGCAGGGCCGTGACTATTGAGTTTAACTCGTTTATCTAATATTCTTGACTATTTGTGTTGAATTTATTCACGTATCGTTAAATCCGCGTACAAATTTATTTTTTATCCATTTTAAGGGTAAACATATGTATAAATTATTTAAGTTACACAATGACATTTAGCAATTATTAACCCCTTCAGTTCACTTTAAGTGATTTTTTGTTCTTTTCACACATATTAACGAATTTGCCTTTTAACATTAATTAACAATAAAATTGACCATATTAATCTTAATTTGCTCCTTGAAAATATAACAAACTACTCCTAAACTCTTTAATCCGAAGGCAGATTTGAAAAGAGGAAGTTAATTACTTCTTGATATTTGGAAAAAATTAAATATTATGGACCTCAAAAAAGGATCAAAAAATCACTTAAAGTGGACCGAAGAGCATATAAGCAGTATATTTATTTCTTTCTTTTTCTTTCTTTTGAAAAAACTAATAATCCAACTCTACGTACTGAAAACAGTTACCATAACAACAGTCGACATAGAAGTCAGTGGAAGGACAATAATGAGCATAAAAACCATAACATAAGAAACATAAAACCTATTGCGTGCGCAACGAGTTAAGAGGACCTAATTCTAATTTTTGTAATGTAGAAATTATTCATTGGATATGGGAAACCAATAAATGGTCACATGCCTTTTGACTTTCTATTTGATGTCCATAACCAACCACCATAGGCACACCCTTTTTTATTCCTGCACTTGTTTAGCGACGTGTTATTATTTCAACCTTATAGAACAGCAAAATTGTTATGGAAAGGTTTAGGAATCAAATTTTATACTTTATTTGTTGAATATTTATAAATTGACTGTAGGCACCTTGTCTCAAGCGGTATCACGTGATTACTAAATATGTATATTAGAAAATAAGAAAAATATGGGGTAAAAATATAAAAATGGCATCGCTTATTATTAGTAGTAATTTATTCATTTGTTCACTTTTTCAAATATTAACAGTATCACTTGTAAAATTTCTTGCGCGCCATTAAGCAGTTCAGGTTAATATTTTCATGAAAATGGAAATATTAAAAATAAATAAAAAGAAATAATAGTGCCTCTAAACTTCCCAATATTTTTCATTTGCATTTGTGACTTGCTCGTGGATCATTATCTTACATCGTCGGTTTATTTGAGAAAAGTAATATTCCCATTAGGTTTATCTACTGACTTTGACGTGTACTATTTTTTTCTAAAGTATTAATTAGGTAGAAAAGATAGATTTAAGGACGGGGTGGTTTAGACTTCAAAATTACATTAGCAAGTATATATATATATATATGCATAAATATTCCCCGACCTATGGCCTGATTTTTCAATTACACATTTTATCTTTGCGGGAATTCTATTACCTCCCCCCTAAACTTTTTAAAATGGAATTAGTACCATCCTAAAGTTAGACAACCAAATTCTTTGTAAGTTGTGAATTATGCGCGCTGCCACATGTATATTTAGTACCTTTTTTTTATTCTTTCTTCTTTTTCTTATCCTTTATATTTATTTCTTATTATTCTATTATTGTTCTCATTTTGTTTTTTGTTATTTCATTCTCTTTTTTTTTTGTCACTGACGGCATAAAATGGTGGTCGTCGGAATACTCTATTTTTTTCGGCGCAAAAAAAATTTCCGGCGATAGATTTTTATCCCGATCTGTGTGTTGCTTTATATATATATATAATTTTCTTGAAAGTTTAATTTATGTGTGGGAGGAAGAGTAAAAGAAAGAAAAAAGTATATAAACTGAAAATGGTGGTCGAAATTTCAAAAACTCCATTTTTTCCAGTGCAATTTTTTTTCTAGTGACAGATCAAAAAATAATGAGCTCCTAGAAAACTTCCTGGCGATCAACTATCAGCAATAAAATTCTTCTTCCTCATTCTCTTCAAAAATTCTTCTTCAACAAATAAAACTTAAAGAATAAAATCTGAACTCGATCTCGCCAAAGAATATGGAGAATGCCGGAGCTAATTTCCGGCCAAGTTTATAAGTAAAGAAACTGGAGGAAAGAAAAGGAAAAGAGAAAGAAACGAAGAGAAAAGAAAAATAGGAAAATAGTATTTTATAAAAAATGTTATAAAATAAAATTTCAACTTTCTCTGTTGTCACGATCCAATTTTCCTTCCGAGGATGTCGTGATGACACCTAATCTTAGGGACTAGGTAAGCCTAACATTTGCTGAAATAATAAAAATAATAAATAACGATTGACAAATGCGAAAAAGAAATCTCGAAAAAGTTTACAATCCCAAAATCGATAGTGCAACTCACAAGCTCTACAGAGTTTGCTAGAAACCTCTAAGTACAACTGTTTCGAAATAAGAATAAACAGTGTAAAAATAACATCAGAAGGTGACTCCGAAGTGTTACATCCCATAGTTTTGTATGTGAGGGTACGTCGTATATCAATTAATATAAGCTCTGAAATGAGATCATCTTTGAATGTACATAAGGTAAGTTAATCATGTTAACTTGGAGGTTACAAATATTTATTATCATGGATTGCAAGTACCAAGAGGGTTGGAAGGCTTAGAAGCTAAACCAATTGAAGAAAATAAGTTTCGCCGAAAGTCGACAAGTTGGGAATGTTATAACATGTACTTTTGGGGTGAGACTAAGGTGCTCAAAATGATAAGGAGATTATGTTATGAGTTATTTTTGTCTCATGATAGTCGTGTGTTATGTTTTGAAGTCAAGCAAGTTGTGGAACAAAAGTTGGCAAAGATCATCACAAGTTACATTCATAAATATGCTGAAAATTAGGTCAAATATAGCTGATCTTTTCTCCCAATATACTTGGAATTAGGGGATGATTTACCTACCAAATTTAATAACAACGAGTCTATATTCGAACGCATTAAACCGTTCATCGATACAACATAGGAGTAGAGAGATATTTGCAGTTTTGTGAGACTGCGCAAACTGCATAGGTGACAAGTAGGTATGTCACTAAAGCTTTTGAGCAATACGTTTCATGTCTTATATGAGGTCTTTTTGGGACATATTATATACCAAATTTAAGATCTTGGAATGTAGTTTCTAACGCTCTTAAACTTTGATTCATATGACATTCGGATAAGAAAATATAAGCGTCTGAAGAAGAGCCAATAATAGGGTGCCAAGCTAGCACCTCTTGGACTTCTCAAATATATATATATATATATATATAGGCTTTATGTCATCTCTTTCTTCACTTTTTTACATACCACGACCAGAATAAGACCACTAAGTTTATCCTCAAGCCCTCCACAAGGGTTTCCAAGAATATTAACATCCTGGTTACGAAACCAAGAAGTGATAACACTAGAATGATCCCTACGATGTAAGTGTCGCTATATCGCCTCTTTTTTTCTCTGTAGTTTGCGGTTTGGAAGGTACTTCATAGTTAAAAAACGTCTATTTTCTGTATTTAAGCTTTAAATATCAATTAAGGTTGATAAATTTATTTCTTAATAGTTAGAACTCACGGGACGGTGATTGAAAGTCGTGAGTTCGAGTTATTAAACTTGTAGTAGACTGTTTTGTGGTTGTTTCGTGTTGCATTTAGGCTGTCTATTTTGCTGATGTTTATGGAATTTTGGAGGATAAAAGTGCGGAGAAACACCACATAATAATGGAATGGTGGGCTAGTCATTCGTCATTACATTTTTTTTAGGTTGTCTAACATTACTTTTGTTGCCGTTTTATGTATGAACTGATTAGGGTGTATGGGCTACTTTGTGATATATTGTGATGGAGATAATGTTAGAAAATGCTGCATACATGTTGTTTGTTGTGTTATTGGTATTGTTGGTACATGGTATTAGAGGAGAGCCTTGTTACAGGGAAATGCGGTCCAAATTTACGTAAACGAGCTACTAGTTTAAGTTGCGAACTTAGCCATTACTCAACGGTGATTTTGAATCTCCTTATGATGTGGTAGATTGAGCTGAGTTGTTTGAAGAATTGCTTGGACGATATTAATGATTCAACAGAGTTAAGGTATGTTAAGGCTAAACCTTTTCTTCATTTTGGCATGTTCCAGTAACTACATGTGTTTGATAAAGAGACATAAAAAGAAGTTCATATTCCAGAATTTATGTATATTTTCCTAGTCTCATAAGCTACAGTATTCTCCCTTATTGGGACTTCATATTCAATTTAGTTTTATCTTCTTTCAGCCAAGAGAGCAGGAGTCTATATGCCACGACCCCAGTTCGCCCTCCGTGAATTGTCGTGACGACACCTAGTCTCTACGACTAGGTAAGTCAAACAAATTAGGAAACTAATAATTTGAGAAAGAAATAATCGAAAACCAAAATAACCGAATGAAACAGTATTTAAGATGTCGCTCGGCATATATAATACAACTCTCGAAACTAACAATATTTCCCAAAACCCGAAATATCATGAAACCACAAGCCTTTGAATATCTACAAGTTTCTAACTCCAGAATGTCTAACAAAAGTAAGCACAGAAGGGCTAATACTTAAAGAGAGAATAGAAAGGTACTCCTCGGTTTGCGGACGCGGCAGATATACCTCAAAGTTTCTGGGAAATTCTCCTCGCCTCAAGGGTAATAAGACTGAGTCGAAGTACCTGGATCTGCATATGAAAAACATGCGCAGAAAGGACATGAGTTCATCACAGCGGTACTCAGTAGTGTCAAACCTAACCTCGGTCGGGTAGTGACGAGGAAAGTCAGGGACCTACTGAGATTAAATGAAACATAAGGTAACAGTATAAAATGAGACAACATAACTAAATGCAATAGTAAGAAATGACACAGAATAGAAGGAACAACAGTAACTATAATAGAGACAAATAATCACGGAAAAAGAGTACAGCTCAACTCAGAGATAACAACCGGGGATCTTTCAGGATACCGTCGTGTAGTCCCAACTATACATATCCAATAGATCTCCCGGAATACCGTCCCGTAGTCCAACTCATAGTGTGCGGGGATCTACCGGAATCCCGATTTGTAGTCCCAAATGTAAATACATAGCAGCAACATGAAAAATATTCAGCAAATGTCAATTTTATATTAAGGCAAACAGGTAATTCTAGCTTAGCATGCTGCACAAAATTCAAGTAAAGCAGTTTGAGCAAATAAAGCAATTAAATCACTTAGACATGCTTCCCCAAGCTAACAACGGGCTAAAATTGCAAGTAGTAATTACAAGAGGAGAAACACAATTTTAATTACTTAGTGACAACCGGATTCTCAACAATTAGCACAAGTACGCACTCGTCACCTCACTTACAAGGAATTTCAAATATTAACAATATTAAATCCTAGGGGGAAGTCCCCCACACAAGGTTAGGCAAGCCACTTACCTCGAACCAGCTCAAAATCAACTCGAAACCACGTTCTTGCCACGAGTACTTGACTCCAAATGGCCCAAATCTATTCAATTCAATTGCATAATGTAAATAACACTTCAAGTAACTGATTCTACAAAGACATTCTAAGCTAATACGCGAAATTAGGTAAAATGACCAAAACGCCCCTCAGGACCACATCTCAGAATCGGGTAAAATTTATATTTTCAGAATCCTCATACTTTCACGAGTTCATGCATACCAAAATTATCCAAATCCAATGCCAAATTCCCAATCAAAACTCAAAATCTAGGTCTAAGAACTTTCTTCCAATTTTTCCTCAATTTTCATCGCCAATCCGAAATTAAATGACAAAACTAAGATTAGATTATAAGTGCAACAAGAAAGGGGTTAAGAATTGTTACCCACTGATTTCCTCTACAAAATACTCCCAAAATTGCTCTCTCCCGAGCTCCAAATCGATTTTCCAACTTTTGAAACTAAACCCTCGAATTTTTGATTTTTCTGCCGAGCAAACCTGCTCATGCGGTCCACCAATCGCATCTGCGATACTGCTTCTGCGGTTGGGGAACCGCTTTTGCGGTTCTCACTTAGAATTCCATCTCCACAGCTGCAACCCAGATGCCGCATCTGTGATGATTCATCGCTCCTGCAGTCCTTTCTCTATTTCCTCTTGGCCACTTCTGCGGCTTGACTCCGCATCTGTGGGAGTCGCATCTGCGGCCTCTCAACCGCAGATGCGGTTATGACAGCTGCAAATTCCAAATTTTCAACTTCCCGTTAACCACCCGAAATCATCCCGAGGCCCCCGGGACCTCAACCAAAAGCACAGACACGTCACATACCACTATCCAAACTTAATAAAATCTCCCAAACACCTCAAACAACATCTAATCAACCAATTAGCCTCGGATTCAAGTCTAAAAACTTAAAAGACTCTCAAAATATACTTTCGATCAAAAAGTCTATCAAATATTGTCCGCATGACCTGAAATTTTGCACACACATCACATTTAACACCACAGAGCTACTCCAGCTTCCAAAATTCCATTCCGACCCTCGGATCAAAATCTCACTATCGAACCGGAAACTTCAAAAAATCAACTTTCGGCATTTCAAGCTTAAATTAGCTACGGACCTCCAAAACACAATCCGAACACGATCCTAAACCATAAATCACCCAACGGAGTTAACGGAACCAACATAATTCCATTTCGAGGTCGTCTTCACACCGTTCCGACTACGGTCCATATTCTAAAACTTAGGCTCTCATTTAGGGACTAAGTATCTCAAAACTCTTCGAAACTCCAAATAAGTCCTCCCGGTTACTCACAATAGCAAAAAGAAACACGGGGAATGCGGTAAATATGGCATAGGGGCGTAAATTCTTAAAATGACCGGCCGGGTCGTTACATCCCCCACACTTAAACATTCGTTCATCCTCGAAAAAGCATAGATACATACCTGAAGTAGTGAAAAGATGAGGGTAACAGTTGCGCATATCCTGCTCGGTCTCCCAGGTAGCCTCCTCGACCGGCTGGCCCCGCCATTGAACCTTTACTGATGCAATGTTCTTCGACCTCAGCTTTCGAACCTGCCTATCCAATATCGCCACTGGCTCATCAATATAAGATAGATCCTTGTCCAACTGAACTGAACTGAAATCCAACACGTGCGACGGATCCCCGTGATACCTCTGGAGCATCGAAACATGAAATATCGGATGAACTCCTGCCAAGCTGGGATGTAAGGAAAACTCATAAACAACCTCCCCAACACATCTCAATATATCAAAAGGACCAATAAACTTTGTACTCAACTTTCCTTTCTTCCCAAATCTCATAACGCCCTTCATAGGCAAAACTAGAAGCAGAACCCGCTCTCCAACCATATAGGAAACATCATGAACCTTCCGGTCCACGTAACTCTTTTGTCTGGACTGGGCTGTACGAAGTCTATCCTGAATCACTTTAACCTTCTCCAAAGCATCCTGAACCAAGTCTGTGCCCAATAATCTGGCCTCACCCAGCCCAAACCAACCCACCAGGGATCTACACCGCCTACTATATAAAGCCTCATACGGTGCCATCTGAATGATGGACTGATAGCTATTATTATAAGCAAACTCCGCCAGTGGCAAGAACTGATCCCAAGACCCTCCGAACTCAATCACACAAGCACGGAGCATATCCTCAAGAATTTTAATAGTGCGCTCGGACTATCCGTCCATCTGAGGGTGAAATGTTGTACTCAACTCCACCCGAGTACCCAACTCATGCTGAATGACCCTCCAGAACCATGATGTGAACTGAGTACCCCTATCTGAAATGATAGAAACTAGAATACCATGCAGATGAACAATCTCCCGGATATAAATCTCGGCCAGATGCTCCGAAGAATAGGTAGTACACAAAGGAATGAAATGCGCGGATTTGGTTAGCCGATCCGCAATCACCAAAATGGCATTGAACTTCCTCAAAGTCTATGGGAGCCCATCTACAAAGTCCATGGTGATCCGCTCCCACTTCCACTCCGAAATATCTATCTATAAAGCAACCCACCCGGTCTTTTGTGCTCATACTTCACCTGCTGACAGTTGAGGCACCGAGCTACAAATACAACTCTATCTTTCTTCATCCGCCACCACCAATAGTGCTTCCTCAAATCCTGGTACATCTTTGCGGCATCCGGATGAATAAAATACCACGAACTGTGGGCCTCCTCTAGAATCAACTCCTGAAGCCCATCAACACTGGGTACACAAATCCGACCCTACATCCTTAATACCCTGTCATCACTAATAGTCACATCTCTGGCATCACCGTGCTAAACCTTATCCTTGAGGACAAGCAAATGAGGGTCATCAAACTAATGCTCCCTGATACATAATAATAAGGAAACCAAGAAACCACGCAAGCTAGAACCCGACTGGGCTCCGAAAGATCCAATCTCACAAACTGGCTGGCTAAAGCCTGAAGATCCATTGCCATGGGCCTCTCTGCTGCTGGTAAATAAGCCAAACTCCTCAAACTCTCGGCCCGGCAACTCAAAGCGTCAGCCACCATATTGGCCTTGCCCGGGTGATACAAAATAGTGATATCATAGTCCTTCAGCAACTTTAACCACCTCCTCTGGCGCAAATTTAGATCCTTTTGCTTGAATTGGTACTGCAAGCTCCGATGATCAGTATAAATCTCACAAGGAACACCGTAAAAATAATGACACTAGATCTTCAGGGCGTGAACAATGGCAGCTAACTCGAGATCATGGATAGGATAATTCTTCTTATGCACCTTCAACTGTCTAGACACGTAGGCAATTGTAGTTAAAGATGTCTTGAGCTTCTAAAAGCTCGCCTCACACTCTTCCATCTACTGGAACGGAGCACCTTTCTGTGTCAGCCTGATCATAGGGGCTGCAATTGATGAAAACCCTTCCACAAAACGACGGTAATGACCCGCCAAGCCAAGAAAACTATGGATCTCTGTAGCTAAGGATGGTCTGCGCCAACTCTGCACTACCTCTACATTCTTCGGATCCACCTGAATACCCTCACCCGACAACACGTGGCCTAAGAATTCCACGGAGTCCAACCAAAACTAACATTTCGAAAACTTATCATATAACTTCTTTTCTCTCAAGGTCTAAAATATTGTCCTCAGGTGCTACACATGATCTTCCCGACTCTGGGAATACACCAGAATATCATCAATAAAGACAATGACGAATGAGTCAAGATACGGCCGGAACACACTGTGCATCAAATCATAAAGGCTGCTAGGGCATTGGTCAACCCAAATGACATAACAAGGAACCTGTAATGACCATACCGAGTCCTGAGAGCAGTCTTCGGAATATCTGGCTCACGAATCATCAACTGATGGTAACCTGAGCGCAAGTCAAACTTAGAAAACACTCGTGCACCCTATAATTGGTTAAACAGATCATCAATACGAGGCAAAGTATAATGGTTCTACACTATAACTTTGTTCAACTAGCAATAATCAATGCACATATGCATAGAACCATCCTTCTTTTTCACAAACAAGACAGGAGCACCCTAAGGTGACACGCTGGGCCTAATAAAACCCTTATCAAGCAATTCCTGTAACTGATCCTTAACTCCTTCAACTCAGGAGGGGCCATACGATATGGAGGAATAGAAATGGGTTGAGTGTCCGGCAACAAATCAATGCCAAAATCAATATCTCTATCGGGCGGCATGCCCGGAAGGTCATCTGGAAACACATCAGGAAAATCCCGTACTACTAGGACTGAATCAACTGTAGGGGTATCAATACTGATATCTCTCATATAAGCCAGATACGCGTCATACCCCTTCTTAACCATACGCTGAGCCTTAAGGAATGAAATAACTCTACTGGAAGTGTGATCTAAAGTACCCCTCCACTCAACTCTCGGAAATGGCATAGCCGGCGTCACGGTTTTGGCATGACAATTAAGAATATCATAATGGGGAGACAACTAGTCCATGCAAAAATAACATCAAAATCTACCATGCTGAGCAATAACAAATCGGCTCTTGTCTTAAAACCACTAAGAGAAATCAAACACGACCGATAAACGTGGTCCACAACAAGAGAATCTCCCACAAGAGTAGAAACATAAACAGGGGTACTCAAAGAATCTGGAGATACACCCAAATGCGGAGCAAAATAAGAAAACACATAAGAATAGGTGGAGCCTAGATTGAATAAAACTGATGCATCTCTATGACAAACCAGGACAATACCTGTGATGACAGAATCAGAGGTGACAGCCTCGGTACGGGCAGGAAGGGCATGATATCTGACCTGGCCTCCCCCTTTAGGGCGACCTCTACCTCCCCGACCTCCACCTCTAGCTGGTAGAGCAGGTAGGGTAGAAACTGGAGTTGTAACCATAGACTGAGAACTCTATGGGGCACGCTGTGGCTGAGAAGTCTGTGGAGGTGCACCCCTCCTAAGTCTGGGGCAATCCCTCACCATATGGCGGGTATCACCACACTCAAAACAAGCTCTAGGAGTACATGGCGGCTGTGACTGGCTCGGGCCAGGTCTGCTGGACTGACCACTGAGAGCACCCCGCGTAGGAGGCACACTAGATACTAGAGGTGCATAATAAGGCTCCTGAGGCCTAGAAGGAGCTGGAATACCACTGGCTGCTGGAAGAGCTGAATGAATGGGCGACTCATATAACCCCTACTATGATGACTTGCAGCTGGGGCACGGGCACCAGAATAATGGCCCGACTCTCGAGACTTCTTGGCCTCCCTATCCTCCCTATCCCTAGCATGCATACCCTCAATCCTCCTAGCAATGCTCACCACCTAATAAGAATGAATATCTACCTCTAACTCATGAGCCATGCTAGAACTGATGCTGGGAATAAGCCCCTCAATAAACCGTCGAACCCTCTCGTGAATAGTGGAAACCAAGGCTGGTGCATGTCTAGCCAAGCTAGTTAACGGATAGCATACTCCGAGACAGTTATAGTACACTGGCGCAAATGCTCAAACTCTACGCACCATGCATCCATGAGGCTCTGAGGAACATACTCCCTCAAGAACATATCCGAGAACTGAATCCAAGTCAGTGAAGCAGCCTCATCCAGACTATCTAACTTATAGGTGTGACACCACTCATAGGCGGCTCCTCGAAGATAGAAAGCAGTAAAGGAAACCCCGCTCGATCCTGATATACCCATGGTAAGGAGAATACGGTAGCACTCATCTAGAAATCCTAGAGCATCAACTGATGTTAACCCATTGAATACAGGAGGATCATACTTCTTGAACCTAACAAGCCTCCGCTGCTCATCCTCTAAAGTCGCTACCCTATCCTCGGGCTGACCTGGGACTGCAGGCAATACATGAATAATCTCTGGGACCTGATAAACATGCACTCGCTGATCTGGAGTGCGGGCAGCGGGAGTCTGTGCTCCTCCCCCGGCCTGATATGTGGCTGCAACAAGGGGAAGCAACTGTGCCTGAGCTAAAGTGGTGTACATGCTCACGAATTGTACAAGAGTCTCCTGAAGAGCTGGATTAGTAGTAGCAGTAGGCGTATCAGGTGCCTGGACTTCGGCTGGAACTACTGGCAGTACCTCAGTGGCAGCTCGCGTGGGTGCTCTGGCTGCACCACGTCCTCGGCCTCTACCCCAGCCCCGGCCTTTGACGGCTACAGTAGGAGGCATGGTGCATGATCATCTCGGGTAGCATGTGTCCTCACCATCTGTGAGAGAATAGAAGAAAGAAGTTTAGGATTGTGATATCAAAAATCTCGCACGACAAGGAAATCAAATGAAGTGGAATTTTCCTTACACTTACATAGCTCCTTGTAGATAAGTACAGACGTCTCCGTACCGATCAGCGAGACTCTAATAAACCAGCTTGTCATTCATGACTCCTATGAACCTAGCGCTCTTATACAAACTTGTCACGACCCCAGTTCTCCCTCCATGAATTGTCGTGACGGAACCTAGACTCTACGACTAGGTAAGCCTAACAAATGCGGAAAATAATAATTTGCGGAAGAAATAATTGAAAACCAAAATAACCGAATGAAACAGTATTTAAGATGCCGCTCAGCATATACAATACAACTCTCAAAACTAACAATATTTCCCAAAACCTGGAATCTCATGAAACCACAAGCCTTTGAATGTCTACAAGTTTCTAACTCCAGAATGTCTAACAAAAGTAAGCACAACAGGGCTAGTACTTAAAAAGAGAATAGAAAGGGACTCCTCGGTTTGCAGACGCGGTAGATATACCTCGAAGTCTCTGGGAATGTCGCCTTGCTTCAAGTGTAATAAGACCGAGTCAAATTACCTAGATCTGCACATGAAAAACATGTGCAGAAAGGGCATGAGTACACCACAGCTGTACTCAGTAAGTGCCAAGCCTAACCTCGGTCGGGTAGTGATGAGGAAAGTCAGGGCCCTACTGAGATTAAATGAAATATAAGGTAACAGTATAAAATGAGACAATATAACTAAATGCAATAGTAAGAAATGACACAGAATAGAAGGAACAACAATAACTATAATAGAGACAAATAATCACGGAAAAAGAGTACAGCTCAACTCAGAGATAACAACCGGGGATCTTCTAGGATATCGTCTTGTAGTCCCAAATATACGTATCCAATAGATCTCCCAAGATACCGTCCCGTATCCAACTCATAGTGCGCTGGGATCTACTGGAATCCTGATCCGTAGTCCCAAATGTAAATACACAGCAGCAACATGAAAAATATTCAGCAAATATCAATTTCATATTGAGGCAAACTGGTAATTCTAGCTTAGCATGCTGCACAGAATTCAAGTAAAGCAGTTTGAGCAAATAAAACAATTAAATCACTTAGAAATGCTTCCCTAAGCTAACAACAGGCTGAAATTGCAAGTAGTAATAACAGGAGGAGAAACACAATTTTAATTACTTAGTGAAAACCGGATTTTCAACAATTAGCACAAGTACGCACTCGTCACCTCACGTACAAGGTATTTTAAATATAAACAATATCAAATCCTAAGGGGAAGTCCCCCACACAAGGTTAGGCAAGTGACTTACCTCGAACCGGCTCAAAGTCAACCCGAAACCACGTTCTTGCCACGAGTACTCGACTCCAAATGGCCTAAATCTATTCAATTCAATTGCATAACATAAATAACACTTCAAGTAACTGATTCTAAAAAGATATTCTAAGCTAATACGCGAAATTAGGTAGAATGACCAAACTACCCCTCAGGCCCACATCTCGGAATCGGGTAAAAATTTACATTTTTAGAATCCTCATACTCCCACGAGTTCATGCATACCAAAATTATCCAAATCAATGTCAAATTCTCAATCAAAACTCGAAATCTAGGTCTAAGAACTTTCTTCCAATTTTTCCCCAATTTTCATCTCCAATCCAAATTTAAATGACAAAACTAAGATTAGATTATAAGAATACAGCTATAAAGGGATTAGGAATCATTACGCACTGATTTCCTCTTCAAAATCCTCCCAAAATCTCCCTCTCCCGAGATCCAAATCGATTTTCCAACATTTGAAACTAAAACCTCAAATTTCTAATTTTTCTGCCGAGCAAACCTGCTCCTACGGTCCACCAATCGCATCTGTTATACCGCTTTTGCGGTTGGGGAACCGCTTATGTGGTTATCACTTAAAATTCCATCTCTGCACCTACGACCCAGATGCCGCATCTGCGGTCCCGCTCTATTTCCTCTTGGCCGCTTCTGCTGCCTGACTACAGATGCATACCACTATCCAACTACAGATGCATACCACATACCACTTCTGTGGGAGTCATCTGCGGCCTCTCAACTACAGATGTGGTTATGACAGCAGCCCAAAGAACTTCAGCTGCAAATTCTAAATTTCAAACTTCCCATTAACCACCCGAAATCATCCCAAGGCCCCCAGGACCTCAACCTAAAGCACAGACACGTCACATACTACTATCCAAACTTATACAAATCTCTAAAACACCTCAAACAACATCGAATCAACCAATTAGCCTCGGATTCGAGTCTAAGAACTTCAAAAACTCTCAAAATACACTTTTGATCAAAAAGTCTATCAAACCTCGTTCGAATGACCTAAAATATTGTACACACGTCACATTCAACACCATAGAGCTACTCCAACTTCTGGAATTCCATTCCGACCCAGGAATCAAAATCTCACTATCGAACCGGAAACTTCAAAAATTCAACTTTCGGCATTTCAAGCCTAAATTAGCTACGGACCTCCAAAACACAATCTGATCACGCTCCTAAACCTGAAATCACCCAACGGAGCTAACAAAGCCAACAGAATTCCATTTTGAGATCGTCTTCATTCCGTTTCGACTATGGTCCAAATTCTAAAATTTAGGCTCTCATTTAGGGATTAAGTATCCCAAAACTCTCCGAATCTTAAAATAAGTCCTCCCGGCAACTAATAATAGCAGAAACAAACACGGGGAATGCAATAAATAGGGGATCGGGGCAAAAAATCGTAAAACAACCGACCAGGTCATTACACTATATATATACAGTATTATAGTATTTTAACCACCATCGAGCTACAATCGATGGGTAGGCCCCTATTGGGAAACCTCTGATCAGATGGTGAGTTAGATATTGAACCTACTGTGGTTGAGGGCCTATGAGCGAGCCCAGAATGGCCGAGATACCGAGCCTAGTATGGCCGAGCACCTATGAGCGAGCCTACTATGGTAGAGTAGTTACACATACTGACCCGTATAATGCCGGACATATATTTTACTTACTATATTAAGTGATTTGAGTCAGTATTAGGAGGTAAGCGTATCTTCAGATTATCTTTGACTCCCAGTTACTTCTAATTATTATATTATCAGTTTAGTTTTAGCTTTCAGTTATTCTGTTGTCTTACATACTCGGTACATTATTTCGTACTGACGTCCCTTTTGTTGGGGACGCTGCATTTCATGCCTGCAGGTCATCATTGACAGTTGAACAGACCCTCCCAGCAGACAGAGCCAAACATAAGGTTGGTTGATAAGCTTCACTTCCTCAGAGTTACCAGGTATAGACCTTGGAGTCCATTTATATACAGATTTGATGGTTAGGTCGAGGCCTTGTCCCGACCATAGTACAGTTCAATTATCTCTAGAGGCTTGTAGACATGTCATGTATATTTTTTAATATCAGTAGATGTTCATGGCAGCTTCATCGGCCTGCATAGTTATATATATATATCAGTTTGGGTATAAGTTGAGAGACGTTATTTTTAGATGATTCAGAATATGGAATCATCGGCTTAAGTTGAGAGTTACCCTTCTAAAATTCATAGTTACATAGTAGTACGCTCGGGCCGAGTATGGCATCGGGTGTCGTCCACGCCTCTTTAGGTTTGGGGCGTCAAAAACTTGGTATCAGAGTAGTTCTCTCCTAGAGAATCTACAAGTCGTGTCTAGTAGAGTCTTGTTTATGGGTGTGTTGTGCACCACACTTATAAGTAGGAGGCTACAGGTCATTTAGGACTGTCACTCTTTCTTCTGACTCTAGAGCATGTGGTAGAGCTCAGTTGTAAGATTCAAACTCTTAACATTTATTTTATTTATAATACAACGACACCTACATCCAGAAAGATAATTGGTAAGAGATTGAATGTGGTTGTAGAAGAGTTCAAGCCAAGACTTATGTTTGCTCATTATAAAGATTCTTGCAATTTGAAAAATTATAGCTAGCTAGAGGGCTAAAAAAATGGCATGTAAGGGCATTAGTAGAGAGAGAATTCTTGACGACAAGGCCCTGTTTGAGGCCCTATCAGACCGTAGTGCAAATTTCCAGCTTAAGACCCTAGGACGGAAATATCTAATTGTCACAACCCGGACTTTCCATCTTCGGAATCGTGATGGCGCCTACTAGTGTAAACTATGCAAGCCAATTATTTTACCCTTTTCATTTTTAATCCATTAACAGTTATAAATTAATATCTATAAACAGCGAATATTAATAGAGTGGAAGAATGTATGAATCCATAACATAAACTACCTAGAACTGGTGTCACACTCTCACAAACTGTCTAAGAAAACTACAAATAAAGTCTGAACAAGAAAGTACATGTCTGTCTCTGAAATAGTAAAGAACATATGAAAACTAGATAGGGAGGGGATGCCAAGGCATGCAGACACCTGCAGGACTACCTCGGGTCTCCGGTGGACTGAAGGCAGCAACCCCTAGTTAAGGTCCGTATGCTCCAGTACCAGGATCTGCACAAAAGAGTGCAGAGTGTAGTATCTGCACAACTGACCCCATGTGTTGGTAAGTGTCGAGCCTAACCTCAGCGAAGTAGTGACGAGGCTAGGACACCACAACCAAACAACCTGCAGCTAAATAGTATCTAACAGAATAACAGTAATAAAAGCCATTCAAAAGTATGGTGGAAAGGGTAACATGCTATGGGGGAAACATTGACATAATGAATCACAGTAGTAGTGGAATAACACAATTAAGGAACTTGAACCGAAGTGACAAGAAATAAAAAAAACAGGCAATAAGTGCACAACATCGTCCTTCATGCTTTTACTCTCAATCCTCACCAATGCAATCAAGTAATGAAAATGTGCACGACATCACCCTTCGTGCTTTATCTCTCTTCCTCACCATATATGTATTAGAAATGTACACGGCATCACTCTTCGTGCTTTATCTCTCTTCCTCACCATATGCATCAAGATCAATAAAAATATACATGGCATCACCCTTCGTGCTTTATCACACTTTCCTCACCAAATGCATAAGTATGAATGTGCACGACATCACCCTTCGTGCTTTATCACTCTTTCCTCACCCAAACAATAGCAACAACAATTTCTCGACAAGGGAATCAACAACAAGAATAAACACAACCTGGCAAGGGAATCAACAGTAAGAATTAAGTACATCCCGACAAGGGAATCAACTATAACCAAACTTGTACCAACACTTAACTTCACAATCAAAACCTCAACTGGAGCCAATGCTCAACAATAAATAAATACCACGAGTTAATAATAGGTCTCTCTCAACACGTAGAATCAACAATTTGGGCAATTTTAGTACTTATTAAGAAATACAACAATTACAATTTAAGGCTCACGGGTGTGCTTGACACCGACGTATAGATATTCTTGTCACCACACCTATACGTCGTATACTACACTAGCACAAAGCAAATAAGGCACAATACCTATTCCCTCAAGTTAAGGTTAGACCAAACACTTACCTCAAACTTCCACGGCCAACTCAAGCCTCAAACACCGCTTTTCCTTTAGAATTCGCCTCCAAATTACTTGTATCTAGTCCAAATTAATTTAACAACATCAATAAATGCTAAAGAATTCATACCCAATGCTTAATTATATGTTTCTATCATTTTACTCCAAAAAGTCAAACATCGACCACGAGCCCGTTTGGTCAAAGCTCAAGGTTCAAACCAAAACCCGATCACCCATTCATCTTCGAGCCCAAATAAGCAATTAGTTTCGAAATCCGACCCTAAAATGAGGTATAAATTCAAATTATTGAAAAAGCCCTAACTACCCAAATTCCTAATTTCTACAATGAAAACTCTTGATTTTTGATTAAAACGTGATGAAAAACATTGGGTAATTGAAAGAGTAAAGTTTAGAATTGATTACCAACACTTTGGGGATGAATTGGTGTGAAGAAAATTGCCTCTAGGCCTTGGGAGTTCAAAAATATGGAGTAAATGGGCTATACCCGATTTTTGGTTATGTTTTTAAAATAACTGGGCAGGGCTTCATTTCGTTCGCGATGGGCCTGGCACGTTCCCGATGGGTCAGGCCCAGATGCCCATCGCGTTCGCGTTCGCAAAGCTTCAGCTCCTCAAGCCTTCGCGTTCGCGGTCAGGTGGTCGCGTTCGCATAGAACAATTTGTAATCCCTCCCCCAGGCCCACTAACCCTACGCGTTCGCGAGAGCCTAAACGCGTTAGCGAAGGGTAACTCACCCTACAGCTTCACGTTCACGAAGAACAATCTAGCACTGGAGGAAACTTGCCTTACGCATTCGCGAGTGAATCCATGCAAACGCGAAGAACAAAATCTCTATGCACCTGAGACAGCAAAACCTGCAACTTTTCTAAGTGTAAAAACATCTTGAACCCTATCTGAAACTCACCCGAGCCCTCGGGGCTCCAAACCAAACATGAATACTAACTCAAAAACATCATATGGACTTAATCATACAATCAAATCGCCAAATTAACACCTTTAACAATGAATTTAGCATTAAAATCAAAGAATAATCTCAAGAACTCTTAAGTTCAAATTTTTGACAACCGAGGGTCCGATTCACTTCATTTCAAGTCCGGTTTTACCAAATTTTACAAGCTCAGCCTAAATACCATATACGACCTGTACCAGGCTCTGGAACCAAGATATAGGACCGATACAATTAATTTCAAACACATTCAAATTTCCAAAAACTCTAAAAATTTCAGTTAAACAGTTTTCTTTAAAAATTTATTTCTCGGGCTTGGGACATCGGAATTCAATTCCGGGCATACGCCCAAGTCCCATATTTTTCTACGGACCCCTGGGACCGTTAAATCACGGGTCCGGATCCGTTTACCTAAAATGTTGATTGAAGTCAACTTAGTTTCAATTTTAAAGGCCAAATTAGCATTTTTATCAAAATTTCACATAAAAGCATTCCGAATATACACTCGGACTGTGCATGCAAATCGAGGTGAGATAACAAGATACCTTTAGGGATCGGAACACAGAATTGACTCAAAAATCAAGTGATGACCTTTTGAAGTCATCACATCCTCCACCTCTAACCCTTCATCCTCCAACGAATATAGAAAAGAAGTATCTGAGTCGGGGAAAAGATGGGGAAATTGGCTTCGCATATCGGACTTGGACTCCCAGGTAGCTGCCTCGACAGGCTGACCTCTCCACTGAACACGAACTAAAGGGAACTTCTTCGATCTCAACTGACGAACCTGCCGGTCTAGAATAGCTACCGGCTCCTCCTCAAAGGTCAGATCCTTGTCCAACTGGATAGTGTTGAAGTCTAACAGGTGGGAGGGATCGCCATGATACTCCCGAAACATGGACACATGAAACAGTGGGTGCACAGCTGATAAACTCGGCGGCAATGCAAGTATGTAAGCCACCTTTCCCACTTGATCAAGAATCTCGAAAGGACCAATGAACCTACGGCTTAGCTTTCCCTTCTTTTCAAATCTCATCACGCCCTTCATAGGCGACACCCGGAGCAATACCCGTTCTCCGACCATAAATGCCATATCAGGAACCTTACGGTCGGCATAGCTCTTCTGCCTGGACTAAGCTGTACGAAGCCTATCCTGAATGATTTTCACCTTGTCCAAGGCATTCTGTACTAGATACGTACCTAACAACCGAGCCTCTCCCAACTCAAACCATCCAACCGGTGACTGACACCGCCTACCATATAAAGCCTCTTAGGGAGCCATCTGGATGCTTGACTGGTAGTTGTTGTTGTATGCAAACTCTGCTAAAGGAAAGAACTGATCCCACGAACCTCCAAAGTCCATAACACAAGCTTAGAGCATATCCTCCAAAATCTGAATAGTATGCTCGGACTGTCCATCCGTTTAGGGATGAAATGCTGTGCTCAACTCGACCCGTGTGCCCAAATGATGCCAAGCTGCGTACCTCGATCAAAATGATAGACATGGGCACACTATAAAGATGAACAATCTCCCGAATATAGATCTCAGCTAACCTCTCGGAAGAATAGGAGATTTCCACAAGAATGAAATGCGCTGACTTGGTCAACCTATCTACAATGACCCACACTGCATCGAACTTCCTCTAGGTCCGTGGGAGTCTGACAACAAAGTCCATAGTGATCTGCTCCCACTTCTAGTTAGGAATGTCAATCTTTTGAAACAAACCACCAGGTCTCTGATTCTCGTACTTTACTTGCTGACAATTCAAACACCGAGCTACATAGGAAACAATATCCTTATTCATCCTCCTCCACCAATAATGCTGCCACAAATCTTGATACATCTTAGCGGCACCCGGATGAATGGAATACCGGGAACTATGAGCCTCCTCTAGAATCCACTCACAAAGCCCATCCACATTAGGAACCCAAATACGACCCTGCATTCTCAAAACTCTATCATCTCCAACTGTAACCTTCTTGGCACCTCCATGCCGCACCGTGTCTCTAAGGACAAGCAAATGAGTATCATTATACTGCAATCTCGGATATGCTCAAATAATGAAGAACGAGCGACTGTGCAAGCTAGCATATGGCTGGACTCAGAAACATCCAACCTCACGAACCGATTGGCCAAAGCCTGAACATCCAAAGCAAGCTATCTCTCACCGACTGGAATATACGTAAGGCTGCCCATACTGGCTGACTTCCTACTCAATGCATCAGCCACTACTTGGCCTTTCTTGGAAGATACAAGATAGTAATATCATAGTCTTTCAACAGTTCCAACCACCTCCTCTACCTCAAATTTAGCTCCTTCTGCTTGAACAAGTATTGCAAACTCTTGTGATCCGTGAACACCTCACATGATACACCATATAAATAATGCCCTCAAATCTTTAGCGCATGAACAATGGATGCTAACTCCAAATCATGAACTGGATAATTCTTCTCGTGGATCTTCAACTGTGGCAAATGAAATTATAACAAACAAAAACTTCACCTCTAGAGCTGAAGTTCCCCAGTTACAAAATAAAACTTCAGCTCTAGAGCTGAAGTTCGCCAGTTACAAACCAAAAAGTTTAGCTTTAGAGCTGAAGTTCACCAGTTACAAAACAAAAACTTCAGCTCTAGAGCTGAAGCTCGTCAGTTACAAAAACAAAAACTTCAGCTCTAGAGCTGAAGTTCGCCAGTTACAAAACAAAAACTTCAGCTCTACAGCTGAACTTCAGGCCCGGCTACTAGAATGCTGAAGTTTTGCGTGATTGCCTTTGCTACTTCAGCCCCGTATGCAGAAGTTATGCGAAAAGCGGGTATGCTTGCAATATTTTTGCAAAATGGGCACAAGTTAAAACGTGACACAAAAAACGGGTATATATGCAAATGCCCCTTAGAAAAGTTTTTCCAACCTTAGATTAAAACAATTCTCATTTTAAAGGCCCGATGTCTTTTGGTTCAAGGGAAGACCACGATTTAAAAGAAAACCTATCACAGTTGTTTGTAACAAAATAAATTGATTTTAAAGAGAACATAAAATCTGAAATTACTCAAGTTGTTAAAATTTCACAGGTTAATTTTCTTAGAAAAGACTCGGTTTTACATAATTGAAAAAGTCACTAAAAACGATCTTAAATTTCTTATTCTAATCACCATTAGTATGCTAGAGCAAAGAACCTATCTGATTAAGCCCAAACTTGTGATCAAATCCAAATACACAAGTAAATTAACAATCACAAAAATTAGATAAGATGAATGGCAAAAGAATTAGAAGAAGAAGAAGGACCCCAAGCGTTTAGCTTATTTTCTCGCTATCCGGTGCATTCTAAGGATGATATGTCGTGTATTGACTCTATCTGGTTGTGATGAAACACCATCTTTTCAAGTTCCGAATGAAGACTCCATATGCGGGTATGAAAGTCTAGCATTAAGATTCCTATTATCTCCAAAGTGTACATGAAAAGGAAGAGAGAAATAAACAATTAGCAAAATAATGTAAGAGTTCAATTAACATATGCAAGGATAAGAAGGATTAGAGAGTGGAACTTGATTCTTAATAATATATCAAGATTAAAATATGCAAAGACGTCCTAATGTCAAATTGTTTTATGAAATTCCAGCCATACTTCTTGTCTTCAGACAAACACACAACTATATGAAAGATAAATATTTCTAGTAATTTAGACTAGTAGCATAAACTCTCAAATGACTGAAATATAAATTTCTAGTGATAATCACACAGCAACATGGACATATTTCATCAAGACATAATTTTATCTTAACAAAGTCATCGACACTTTTAAATCCAAATACTAACCAGCACAAAGAAATAGGCACAAAAGTTCTGTAACTATGTTTCCTAAAGAAAGAATTTTGGATATCTAATACTAAAGAAAATCAAGTCTTCACTTAACAGTGTGCATTTAAATAAACCTATTCTTAAACAAATTGTTTGAAATTTTAAGCACGATGTCTAGGAAAAAAATGTCTTAAATCACAATGGCAAATAAATCTTTTGCAGGGCAACTAGCTCATGATAAATCCTTCTTAAAATCATGGCATCTAACAGAGAAGTATGCAAACAGAAATAGGTATTTTCATGTGAACATTTCATCAAATATTGGTGAGGCATGTTCCCAACAATAAGAATCTCTTAAAAAATTATTCCTATCAACTTTAACCACAGGATTATTCCATCAAACTAAGGATAAACAGAAGTAGAAGTAGAATACCCATCTTTATAGTATTAAAACGTGGAAACTTAACAAAAACTAACAACTCTTGAAATAAGAAAACACCAAGTATCAAACATTCTCTAATCAGAACCAACCTATAGCGAAGGAGAAGAAGATACGGATCTCTTGCAGGGCAGTGAACTGAGGCGGGGATCTAAGGTGCACTATCAAACTCCGACCTCGGACTCGCTACCTCGAATCAACGTTAATCGCTAGGACAAAGAAATAAAAAATGTTTCTGTTTTGGTTAAACCAACAGAACTTAGAGATTAAAAAGAAGGAAATTTTGAGAGGAAGGGATGGCGGCTAAACAAAGGTTAGAGGGAGCTGAGGCTTCCAACTTTGGGGGTGAAAGTGGGCAGCTCTGAGCCTCAGGTTAAAGGAGGGGGCTGAAGCTTCATCGAAAATCTCTTCAAAGGCGGGTATTTATAAGCTGATTTCTAGGGTTTTTGATTTAGGCGGGATTTCGAAATTGAGTGAAAAGCTATTGAACGTTTTGAAATTTGAACGTTGATGTTGAAGAAAATTAAATGGGGTGCAGAGCTTCTTGTTCAAAAATGGTAATGACAAGTTCTGCCATGATTGATCAAGGATGAAATTTTGTGAAGAAGAGGAAAGGGAGGATAAGAAGCGTCTGTGTTGGGTTAGGAGAGAGAGAACAGGGTTAGCAAATTGGATTTAATTGATAGGATAAATATTGACCATTGAATTAAAATAACGGATGGTTAGGATAAAACAAGATAAAAATAAAATAAAATATATAGAATTCTCTATAAGATGCGGGGTCAGAGTGTGAAGGGTGTGCTAGGTGTGTGCTTGGCGTGTGTTTTAGATCGTTGGTGCCTATGTGGCACTGACATGGGGCTTATGTGGAGCTGACATGGAAAGAAGTAGAGTAGGCGGGCTGGTGGGTATGGGCCTCTGATTTGGGCAACGGAAAAGGCCAAATCTCTTTCTTCTTTGTCTTGTATTTGGGCATCTTAAATCTTATCCATATTTTAAAATAACAAAGCTATTAATATGAAATAAGTAATTAAATTTCGATATGCCTGTAGACAAATGTTTATATTAAATAATTTGCTACTGCTTAAATAATTACGAATTTATGTTGTAAATATCCATTTAGTAGATAACCATTAATTTAAAATGGGCATGCAACCAATATGTAAATCACTTGAATAAATATATTACAAATAGGAGTAGGATTAATATAATGCAGTGAAAATATTTGTAAAGGAAAATATTATTGGTTGATTAACATTGAATGTAATAATTTGAGATATAAAATCATAGTAGTAGTAGTAATAATAATAATACCAGCAATGACAATAGTATTATGTCATGATGATAACAACAACAAAAATAATAATAAAATAACGATACTAATTAGAAAAATAGCAAAATAAATATTTTCACATTATTAATAATATTAGAAGCTCAAGTACACAATTTGGAAGAAAAGAGGGACAAAATTAAACGTCAACAACCGTACATGTGATAATTGCATCGGAGGCCTCAGCCTCAGGTCTACCTGGCATAGCATAACATTGGGGCTAGGCCCTACCACTCTAAACTGCATCCCTAGAATGACCTCCTGTTGGCTGGCCTACACCTCTAGCTGGCTGGCCTACACCTCTAGCTGCCTGACCTCCATCTCTAGCGACCTGGCCTACACCTCTAACACCTCTACCTCTACCCCTAGCTAGTTGAGCGAGTGGTGGAACACCAGGTGCTGGGACCATAGCACGAGAACCCTGGTGCTGAGAACTGCTCGAGCCTTGAGGGCAAAATCTAGCAATATGCCTCGTATCACCACAAGTATAATAAGACTTGGGTTGTTGAGACTACTGATCCTGAAGCTGACGCTGAAACTGACCCTAACGGCCTGGATAACCACCCTGAAAACTCTGGAGTGGAGGCGCACTGATAGGAGCTGGTGGTGCACTATAGGGTAACTGATCATAATACTACATGTGAGAACCACAACCACCAGGAGCACCATGAGAAACCTGAAGTGCTGACTGGAATGGCCTAGGAGGATGGCCTCTACCAAAAGAATCCCTGCCTCCAAATGAGGCACCACTGAATCTTCCTAAATGACGAGGCCTCTTATCGGACCCCTGACCGCTCCCCTGAGCCAAAACTATCTCAACTCTCCTGGCAACATTGGCCACATCCTGAAAAGAAATCTCGCTACCTGTCTCCTTAGCCATTTGAAGTCTAATAGGATGAGCGAGTACCTCAATAAACCTCATTCTCTCTCTCTCTCTCTCTCGGTGGGGAGTATCAGAAGAGCATGATGAGCCAAATCAATAAACCTTGTCTCGTACTGGGTTACGGTCATAGAACCCTACTGGAGACGCTCAAACCGTCTGCGGTACTCCTCTCTCCGAGAGATGGTGATCCAAATGGTCTGTCCAAACAATAGTCTCTCTTCCATTTTTTGGCTGAACCTAACAGATGGAAAGCAGCAAGGTCGACCCCATTGGTCTCCACTATCCCCATGTTTCGAAGAACCTCATGACAGCTGTCTAAGTAATCCTGGGGATACTCTAAAGATGTACCACCATAAGTAGTTGTGAATAGCTTGGTGAACCTGTTCAACCTCCACAAAGCATCAGCAGACATAGTTTCTCCATCACCAGTCTTAGCTACTACATCCGGCCGAACTGCTCTAACTAGCTGAGCCGTTGGAGTCTGAAACTAGGGAGCCATCTACTCCGAAGTGCGGGTAGCGGGAGTCTATGCTCCTCCCCCAGCCTGAGAGACGGCTGGTGCTACAGGAAGTAAGTCTGCCTGAGTGACACTCTCTATAAGGCCCACTAGATGGACTAGAGCATCCTGGAGTACTAGGGTAGCAATGAACCCCTCTGGGACCTGAGCTAGGCCCATCGGAACTGTCTGGGCCGGAACCTCATCATCAAACTCAACTTGAGGCTCCACCGTTGGTGCTGCTACTCTGGGCTGATCTCTGCCCTTGCCTCGGCCCTAGCACGGCTTGGACTCGCCCTCTGCCCCTTGTAGGTGCTGCTGCTGGGGGCTCGGGCTGTTGATCGGCGGATGAAGAAGCACGTGTTCTCTCCATCTCGAAAGAACAGAGTAGAAGTTCAATTGGCATTGAGAAACCAAACCGCATGACAGAGATGAATAGAAGTGAAACTATTCCTAAACCTGTAGCCTCTGGGGGATAAGCACAAACGGCTCCGTACCGATCCCTCAGACTCTAGGAAGCTTGTTCGTGAGTTGTGAGACCTAAGCAACATAGAGCTCTGATACCAACTTGTCACAACCAGG
Source organism: Nicotiana sylvestris (assembly GCF_000393655.2). Taxonomy (NCBI): domain Eukaryota; kingdom Viridiplantae; phylum Streptophyta; class Magnoliopsida; order Solanales; family Solanaceae; genus Nicotiana; species Nicotiana sylvestris. The sequence goes on along the minus strand of NC_091062.1, from coordinate 122,771,489 downwards.
ACTTTCCACCCTCAGGAGTCGTGATGGATACTAGTGTAAGCTAGGCAAGCCAATTATTTTATTCTTTTCATTTTAATCCATTAATAGTTATAAATTAACGTTTATAAACATCAAAAAATAATAGAGCGGAAGAATGAAAATTTAACAATTTTAGCTAATAACAATATGAATCCATAACATAAACTACCCAGAACAAGTGTCACAATCTTACAGACTGTCTAAGAAAACTACAAATAAAGTCTAAACAAGAAAGTACATGTCTTCCTCTGAAATAGTAAAGAACAGATGAAAACTAGATAGGGAGGGGACGCCAAGGCCTGCGGACGCCTGCAGGACTTCCTCTGGTCTCCTAGTGGACTGAAGGCAGCAACCCATAGCTAAGGTCTATATACTCCCGTACCGGGATCTGCACAAGAAAGTGCAGAGTGTAGTATCAGCACAACCGACTCCATGTGCTAGTAAGTGTCGAGCCTAACCTCGGCGCAGTTGTTCCGAGGCTAGGACACCACAACAAAACAACCTGTAGCTAAACAATATCTAATAGAATAACAGCAATAAAAGCAATTCAAAAGTAACGGGGAAAGGGTAACATGCTATGGGGGAAACATTGACATAATGAATCACAGTAGTAGTGGAATAAGACAATTAAGGAACTTGAACCGAAGCGACAAGAAATCAAAATAAATAGGAAATAAGTGCACGGCATCACCCTTCGTACTTTTACTCTCAATCCTCACCAACGCAATCAAGTAATGAAAATGTGCACGGAATCACCCTTCGTGCTTTATCTCTCTTTCTCACTATATATGTATTAGAAATGTGCACGTCATCACCCTTCGTGCTTTATCTCTCTTCCTCACCATATGCATCAATATCAATAAAAATGTACAAGGCATCACCCTTCGTGCTTTATCACTCTTTCCTCACCAAATGCATAAATATGAATGTGTACGACATCACCCTTCGTGCTTTATCACTCTTTCCTCACCCAAACAATAGCAACAACAATTTTCCAGCAAGGGAATCAACAACAAGAATAAACACATCCCGACAAGGGAATCAACAGTAAGAATTAAGTATGTCCCGGCAAGGGAATCAGCTATAACCAAACTTATACCAACACTTAACTTCACAATCAAAACCTCAACTAGAGCTAATGCTCAACAGTAAATTAATACCACGAGTTAATCACAGGTCTTGCTCAACACGGAGAATCAACAATTTAGGCAATTTTAGTACTTATTAAGAAATACAACAATTACAATTTAAGACTCAACGGGCATACTTGACACCGACGTATAGATACTCGTCACCACACCTATACATCGTATACTACACTAGCACATAGCAAATAAGGCACAATACCTATTCCCTCAAGCTAAGGTTAGACCAAATACTTATCTCGAACTTCCACGGCCAACTCAAGCCTCAAACACCGCTTTTCTATTAGAATTCGCCTCCAAATTACTTGTATCTAGTCCAAAATAATTTAACAACATCAATAAATGCTAAAGAATTTATACCCAATTCTTAATTATAGGTTTTCTATGATTTTCCCCAAAAAGTCAAAAATTGACCCCGGATCCGCTTGGTCAAAACTTGAGGTTCGGACCAAAACCCGATCACACATGAGCCCAAATATGCAATTAGTTTCGAAATCCGACCCCAAAATGAGGTCTAAAATCAAATTATTCAAAAATCCCTAACTCTACCCAAATTCCTAATTTCTACCATGAAAACTCTTGATTCTTGATTAAAAAGTGATGAAAAACATTGGGTAATTGAAAGAGTAAAGTTTATAATTGATTACCAACACTTTAGGGATGAATTCGTGTGAAGAAAATTGCCTCTAGGCCTTGGGAGCTCAAAAATATGGAGTAAATGGGTTCTGCCTGATGTTTGGTTCTGTATTTAAAATAATTGGGCAGGCCTTCATCGCGTTCGCCATGGGCCTGTCGCGTTCGCCATGCGTCAGGCCCAGATGGCCATCGTATTCACTTTCAAAGGCTCGCGTTCCTGGAGCTTTAGTTCCTCAAGCCTTCGCGTTCGCGGTCAGTTGGCCGCGTTCGCATAGAACAATTTGAAATCCTTCCCCCATGCCCACTAAGCCTATGCGTTCGCTAGAGCCTGAACGCAATCGCAAAGGGTAACTCCACCACAGCTTCGCGTTCGCGTCCTAAGCTCCGCATTTGTGAAGAATAATCTGGCACCAGAGGAAACTTGCCTTACGCGTTCGTGAGTGAAGCCACACGAACGCGAATAACAATATCTCTGTGCACCTGAGATAGCAAAAGTTGCAACTTTTCTAAGTGTAAAAACATCCCGAAACCTATCCGAATCTCACCCGAGCCCTCGAGGCTCCAAACCAATCATGCATACTAACTCAAAAACATCATATGGACTTACTCGTGTGATCAAATTGCCAAATTAACACCTTTAATAACGAATTTAGCATTAAAATCAAAGAAGAATCTCAAGAACTCTTAAGTTTAAATTTTTGACAACCAAGGGTCTGATTCACGTCATTTCAAGTCCGTTTCTTTCCAAATTTTACAGGCTCAACCTAAATACCATATAAGGCCTGTACCGGAATCCGAAACCAAGATACGGGCCTGATACCATCAATTTCAAACACATTCAAATTTCCAAAAACTCTTAAAATTTAAGTTAAACAATTTACTTCAAAAAATTATTTCTCGGGCTTTGGACCTCGGAATTCAATTCCCGGCATACGCCCAAGTCCCATTATTTTCTACGGATCCTCGAGACCGTCAAATCACGGGTCCATATCCGTTTACCCAAAATGTTGACCGAAGTCAAAGTAAATTCAATTTTAAAGGCCAAATTAGCATTTTTTAATAAAATTTTCACATAAAAGCGTTTCAGATATAAGGTCGAACCATGCACGCAAATTGAGGTGAGATAAAAGGAGACTTTTAGGGCCTCAGAACACAGAATTGACTAAAAAATCAAGTGATGACCTTTTGGGGTCATCACACTAATATACCCCGCGAAGAGCAGGCCATGGGAGTATTAGAAGGTAAAATTATAAGTTTCAAAAGATAATAGAAGTAAGGTGAAGAGGGTACGAGGTACCCAGTTAATGAAGAATATCCAAATTTTCAATTCAGGCAGAGAAATATAAGGCTTTTAAGTTACCTTCAAAAGAAATAAAGGTACGTACAATTGGCCACACCTATCTCAGTTATGCCCTATGGGAGCTAACATATATAGTTTAAGAGAAGATGGAATATTAGGATCCATCTCGGGTTAGAGTAACCCAGAATGGTGGATTGAGCCAGGGGAGCTAAAAAAGTGAAACAATGTTTTGTTGAGAGATTCAATTCCACTAGGTGCTACCCTCGCGCGTAAGAAATTCAGTTATCCCTAGTATAGAAGGGTTATTGCAAGGCAAGTAAGATTCAGTGAAGATGTAAAAAGATGCCAAAGATAAAGAGGTAACTATAAAACTAGTAAAGGAAGAATGCGATAAAAAGGCGAAAAAGGTTGAGATTGCATTTATTCAGATCCTGCATATATGTTATGACTCCAGAACATTATACAAGCACGATGGAGGGAAGATGCAGTAAAGGTTCCCTCCCAGAATGTTATTGATAAATAAGTGCGAATGAACACTTGATACATAAGGAGCCAGTACGAGAGGTAAGTTAAGACAACTAAAACAACCCAAGAGAGATTACGCGGAATATAGATATGAGAATGGACCAACGAGTAGTTAGTAGTTGATTCAGGAAGAGCCTAGTTAGACAAGAGGATACAGATAAATCAACAGATCGTGCAAGATAAACCTAGTGAACCCAGCATAGGGAATTCAATATCACAAATACGACATCATAATCCTTGAGAAATATTCAGATAGGATTTGACTTAGTTATAATTTCCATAAAAGTGTTATGGAAATAAAAGAGAGTGCCACGGGGGAGACAAAAAAATTTGAGTTCAAAAGTAACCCTAAGAGAATGAGGGCACGAAGGTAAGTAACTGAGGATATTTATAGGTGAGTAAGAACATCAAAATTTCCGTTAGGCATATGATAGGATAAGCTCACAGATTTACAAGAGTCAGAGAGTCTTCCCTAAGTCCTACAATAAAAGAATAGCTGAGGAAATAAGGAGGTAGTCTTCAAACTAAGCATAGTAACCTAAAGAAGAAATTATCTTCTAGCAACAGTCTCACTACAACATTGTATGCTCTCCATAACAAAGTGGCACCTATCGTAACTAAGGAACCGGAAGTAAAATCCAAAGTAATATTTGAGATCATATGAGTTGCATAATATTCCAATATATGTGGGCACTAAGATAAGCCAAATATTCATGCAACAAGTGGCAAAATGACCAAGAAAGGTAATTGCTTACTTTTAACGAAAGCTGAGAAGGAACAAAAGGAATTATTCGATCTATGACCTAGATTTAGTTACGTTATGAACACACATAACATTTTAGTGTGTTATCCATGTATCATATATGTTGACAATGATACAACTGTAGGAGACTCCAACATAACTTAAAAGAAAGAATTGAGTTCACATCACAGACAAAAGCTTGAACTGCTAGAAGGTTACATCATGGATGTTCCATAACGTCCACGAGGGGCTAAAGTAGTAACTAATACCTTGAGCTGCAGATCAGAAGATAAAGTAAGCCTACTTAAAGGATGAGATAGAAGAGGAAACTAAAGAATTACTCAGCTAAGTGAATTAGGAGTCTGATTATTACACCCCGATGAGTATAGAAATCGTGATTCAGAACATTGAAGAATCACTCTAAATATCAGAGGTACAAAAGAGATAGCACAATAGCCATAATCTATAACGACTCTACGATAAAGCCAGTTAGAAGAGTACCATCCTCATAAAAAGTCAGTATGGAGCTCCTACCGAATTGTGTATGCACCCAGAGGTACAAGTATTATAGTAGAGCTTCAAGTTGTGGATCTGAATTCCACCCATGTGGAAGGGAGGTAATAAAAGAAACAGAAGATAAAATGCAAGATTTAAAGGTTAGAAAGGTAAAGGTAAAGAAGGTATGAGATATTTAAGTGCAGAAGGTTGTGAATAGTCCAGGCTTCAGATAGAGGGCTAAAAGCACTGTGATATAGTATTTAGAAATGATAATGGTGTCTTTAGTAACATATCTTCAACCTATGGTTTCCAGGTACTGAGAGATCTAGTTAAGAGGGTAAAGAAGAGTTAAAGATGATGTGATGTCTCACATGAGGTTCTGTAATAACATAAGGAAGTCTATGGTGATAGCAAGTTAAAAGAAGGTTGCAAGTAGTATAAATAGATATATGTAGGTCTCAATCTAAAGTATGGTAAAGCGACAAGGTTTTAAGTAGACATGAGTAAGGATAAGAAAGGCGAATGAGAAGGTGGCGAGAATGAGTAAGTCCTAGGGATTAAACCTATCACAACCAAATAGTTGATGGTTTCCATAAGTTATAAAAACCTCAGTATAACATGAGTGAACTCAGAGGAGTTAGTCGTTGATTCAGGAAGAGCCTAGTTATATAAGAGGATACAGATAAATCAGCAGATCGTGCAAGATAAACCTAGTGAACCCAGCATAAGGAATTCAATATCGCAAATACGACATCATAATCCTTGAGAAATATTCAGATAGGATTTGACGTTGTTATAATTGCCATAAAAGTGTTACGGAAATAAAAGAGAGTGCCACGGGGGAGACAAAAAAATTTGAGTTCAGAAGTAACCCTACGAGAACAAGGGCACAGAGGTAAGTAACTGAGGATATTTATAGGTAAGTAAGACCATCAAAAATTCCGTTAGGCATATGATGGGATAAGCTCACAGATTTACAAGAGTCAGAGAGTCTTCTCTAAGTGCTACAATAAAAGACTAGCTGAGGAAATAAGGAAGTAGGCTTCAAACTAAGCATAGTAACCTAAAGAAGAAATTATCTTCTAGCAATAGTCTCACTACGACATTGTATGCTCTCCATAACAAAATGGCACCTATCGTAACTAAGGAACCGGAAGTAAAATCCAAAGTAATATTTGAAATCATATGAGTTGCATAATATTCCAATATATGTGGGCACTAAGATAAGCCAAATATTCATGCAACAAGTGGCGAAATGACCAAGAAAGGTAATTGCTTACTTTTAACGAAAGCTTAGAAGGAACGGAAGGAATTATTCAATCTATGACCTAGATTTAGTTACGTTATGAACATACATAACATTTTAGAGTGTTATCCATGTATCATATATGTTGACAATGATACAACTGTAGGAGACTCCAACATAACTTAAAAGAAAGAATTGAGTTCACATCACAGACAAAATCTTGAACTGCTAGAAGGTTACATCATGGATGTTCCATAGCGTCCACGAGGGGCTAAAGTAATAACTAATACCTTGAGCTGCAGATCAGAAGATAAAGTAAGCCTACTTAAAGGATGAGATAGAAGAGGAAACTAAAGAATTACTCAGCTAAGTGAATTAGGAGTCTGATTATTAGACCCCGATGAGTATAGAAATTGTGATTCAGAACATTGAAGAATCACTCTAAATATTAGAGGTACAAAAGAGATAGCACAACAGCCATAATCTATAACGACTCTACGATAAAGCTAGTTAGAAGAGTACCATCCTCATAAAAAGTCAGTATGGAGCTCCTACCGAATTGTGTATGCACCCAGAGGTACAAGTATTATAGTAGAGCTTCAAGTTATGGATCTGAATTCCACCCATGTGGAAGGGAGGTAATAAAAGAAACAGAAGATAAAATGCAAGATTTAAAGGTTAGAAAGGTAAAGGTAAAGAAGGTACGAGATATTCAAGTGCAAAAGGTTGTGAATAGTCCAGACTTCAGATAGAGGGATAGAAGCATTGTGATATAGTATTTAGAAATGATAATGGTGTCTTTAGTAACATATCTTCAACCTATGGTTTCCAGGTACTGAGAGATCTAGTTAAGAGGGTAAAGAAGAGTTAAAGATGATGTGATGTCTCACATGAGGTTCCGTAATAACATAAGGAAGTCTATGATGCTAGCAAGTTAAAAGAAGGTTGCAAGTAGTATAAATAGATATATGTAGGTCTCAATCTAAAGTATGGTAAAGCGACAAGGTTTTAAGTAGACAGGAGTAAGGATAAGAAAGGCGAATGAGAAGGTGGCGAGAATGGGTAAGTCCTAGGGATTAAACCTATCACAACCAAAGAGTTGATGGTTTCCATAAGTTCTAAAAAGGTCAGTATAGCATGAGTGAACTCAGAGGAGTTTAAGACTAGGAGAATTTAGAGGATACGAAATACTCCCCTAGTGGTAGAATAAGGGTGTAATTGTGATAGATAAGAGGATGACATTTAGGCCTTTGATTGGGTAATGATTTTGAGAAAAGTATTTCATGAATTGCACGAGATTAGAATACCCCCCATAAGTTGAATCACATCGGGATGCTATAAAATATGGTTATTGAAGTATAGTATTGACCCTAAATTGATCAGGCAAATAACCCCAAATGTTCCCCGATGAGACATGAGCCCTAGTGATAATATATTACATAATAGTTTCAAGTTATCAATAGTAGATTATAGATCAACATTAAGGTGAATCAACAATAGTTGGATAAAAGTTGCACAGTACGAGATGAGATTTGTTTGTCATTCTTAAGATGAACAGTAATGAGAAAGCATTAAAGGACTTAGATTTATACATATAGGATAAGCAGCGATGGAGTAACTTGGAGTTTGGTAGCATACCTCGGTAATAATAAATCAAAGCATGTGTTATGGTATAGTATGACATACCTAGATATAGTAAATCCATAAGGATGGATATCCAAGGTCTATGAAACAAGATATAGAAATAGTCGTAAGTTCGACAAAGTACCAAGAGAAGGACTTCAGTGCACCTATAGACGACTAGACGAACAACTTGCCATAGTTCTGTATATGTTCCCAAAGTGAGACCTAGAGATTGGCTAAAAGCTGGAGGAAAAAGGATAGAAGAGTTGTATAGGTGCACATACAAGGATAAATTCATACAAACTGCATGACAAAAGGTCGCAACAGTTACGAGATTGAAAGAATTCTGACAACAAGTCGTGGTGTGAGAAATAGGCCTAAAGGAGAAATGACCTGGACTTTGAGTTTATTCACAAAATAGTTGCCTAGATGTCAAGGATAATACTAAATTATTTGTAAGAGCTATAGATTATGAGACTGATAAGCACATCAGCCAACATTCAAGGACGAATGTTCCCAAGGGGGGAATGATGTTACACCCCATAGTTTCGTATGTGAGAGTACGTCGTAAGTCAATTGATCTATGCTCTTAAATAAGATCATCTTTTAAAGAACATAAAGTAAGTTAATCATGTTAACTTGGAGGTTACAAATATTTAAGATCATGGACTGCAAGTACCAAGAGGGTTGGAAGGCTTAGAAGCTAAACCAATAGAAGAAAATAAGTTTCGTCAAAAGTCGACAAGTTAGGAATGTTATAACATGTAATTTTAGGGTGAGACTAAGGTTCCCAAAATGATAAGGACGTTATGTTATGATTTATTTTTGTCGCATGATGGTCGTGTATTATCTTTTGAAGTCAAGCGAGTTGTGGAACAAAAGTTGGCAAAAATCATCACAAGTTACATTAATAAATATGCTGAAAATTAGGTCCAATGTAGCTGATCTTTTCTCCCAATATACTTGGAATTAGGGGATTATTTACCTACTAAATTGAATAACTATGAGTCTATTTTCTAAAAAATTAAACCGTTCATCGATACGACATAGGAGTAGAGAGATATTTGCAATTTCGTGAGACTGCGCAGACTGCATAGATGAGGTGTGTCACTAAAGCTTTTTGAGCAATACATTTCGTGTCTTATATGAGGTATTTTTGGGACATATTATATACCAAATTTAAGGTCTTGGAATTTAGTTTCTATCCCTATTAAACATTCATTCATATGACATCCGGATAAAAAATACCTGCAGAAGAGTCAAAAATGGATATATATATATATAGCACCTCTTGGACTTTTCAAAAATGGATATATATAGGCCTTATATCGTTGTTTTCTTCACTTTTCCACATAACACGACCAGAATAAGTTCCATAAACTTATCCACAAGTGTTTTCAATAATATTAACATCCCAGTTATGAAATCAAGAAGCGATAACACTAGAACGATCCCTACGATGTAAGTGTCGCTATATCGCCTCTCTTTTTCTTTGTAGTTTGAGTTTTGGAAGGTTCATCATAGTTAAGAAAACGTCTACTTTCTGTATTTAATCTTTAAATATCAAGGAAGGTTGATAAATTTATTTCCTAATAGTTAGAACTCATGGGGCGGTGATCGGAAGCCGTGAGTTCGAGTTATTCAATATGTAGCGGACTGTTTTGGGCTGGCTCGTATTGCTTTTGGGTTGTCTATTTTGCTGATGTTTTATGGACTTTTGGAGGATAAAAGTTGTGGAGAAACACCACATAATGAAGGAATGGTGGGCTGTCATTTGTTGTTACATTTTTTAGGTTGTTTGACATTACTTTTGTTGTCGTTTTATGTATGAAGTGATTAGGGCGTGTGCGCTACTTTGTGATGTATTGTGATGGAGATAAGGTTGGAAAATAATGCATAAATGTTGTTATTGATGTGTTCTTGGTGTTGTTTTGTATATGGTATTAGAGGAGGGCCTTGTTACCGGGGAAATGCTGCCAAATTTACGTAAACGAGCTACTAGTTTAAGTTGCGAACTTAGCCTTTACTCAGCACTAATTTTGAATCTCCTTATGTTGTGGTAGATTGAGTTTAGTTGTTTGAAGAATTGCTTGGAAGTTATTAAGGACTCAACAGAGTTAAGTATGTTAAGGCTAAACCTTTCCTACATTTTGGCATGATCCAGTAACTACATGTGTTTGATAACGAGACATAAAAAGAAGTTCATATTCCTGAATTTATGTACATTTTTTTAGTCTCATAAGCTACAGTATTCTCCCTTATCGGGACTTCATATTCAGTTTAGTTTTATCTTCTTTCAGCCAAAAAAGCAGAGAGTATATATATATAGTATTACAGTATTTTAACCACCATCGAGCTATAATCGATGGGTAGGCCCCTATTAGACAACCTCTGATCAGATGGTGAGTTATATAATGAGACTACTATGGCCTAACGCCTATGAGCGAGCCCAGAATGGTCGAGATACATAGCCTAGTATGGTCGAGCACCTATGAGCGAGCCTACTACAGTAGAGCAGTTACACATACCAAGCCTTATAAGGCCTGACAGATATTTTACTTACTATATTGAGAGAGTTGAGTCAGTATCAGTAGGTAAGCATATCTTCAGATTGTCTTTGACTCCCAGTTACTTTCAGTTATTAGACTATCAGTTCAATTTCAGCATTCAGTTATTTTGTTGCCTTACATACTCGGTACATTATTTCGTACTGATGTCCCTTTTGCCGGGGACGCTGCAGTTCATGCCTGCAGGTCCTCATTGACAGTTGAACAGAGCCTCCCAGGAGACAGATCCAAACATCAGCTTGATTGGTAAGCTCTACTTCCTCGGAGTTACCAGGTCTAGACCTTGGAGTCCATTTTATATATACAGATTTGATGGGTAGGTCGAGGCTTTGTCCCGACCATAGTACAGTTCAGTTATCTCTAGAGGCTTGTAGACATTTCATGTATATTTTGTATATCAGTAGATATTCATGGCGGCTTTGTTGGCATGCACAGTTATATATATATATATATATATATATATATATATATATATATAGTTTTGTGATATGCTCACCCCACAGATGAGAGAGGCGTTATTTTCAGATGATTCAGAATATGGCATCTTCGTCCTAAGTTTAGGATTACCCCTTTAGAGTTTACAGTTACAAAGTAGTACGCTTAGGCTGAGTGTGGCACCGGGTGCCGGTCACGCCTCTTCAAGTTTGGGGCGTGACACGAAGCCTGCGAATGTAACAACAATTTTACCTTGAGTCTCCATAGCAAAAGTCCATACATCTGGCTGACGATCGACTGGCATCGAAATACCTAGATCTACACAAAAAATGTTCAGATGCATAATATGAGTACAACACAGTGGTACCTGATGTGCCGGAGAATTTCGGCACATTTAATACCAATTGCTTAGATTTTAGCTTGTTTTAAATGCAATTATCTTTTATACTAATGTATTTTTAATATTTTATAGTGTATGAGGCTTAAGGACCTAATAACATGGAAATGAAATCAAAAATCCACAAAAGGACAAGAAAAAGGCAAAATGCGATCGTAGATGTGAGTATGCGGACCGCAAATCTAACATGCGGACCACATATTGCTTTGAGGAATCGCAAAGCCCAACAATCTGTTGGCCAAATTCAAGCGAAAGAAATGCGGTCCATTATGTGACCGCATAACAGGTTTGCGGGCTGCATAATAGATCGCAAACTCGTTGTAGAAGTTACTGAAGGCGGAAATGCGGTGACAAATCGCAAATCAACAATACGGACCACATAACCTAAATACGACGACTACCTGGGAACTAGGGTTTCAAAGATGCGATGGATGTGTTGAGAATGCGGATCGCATGTCTGTTATGCGACAGAAATGCGGTCGCATAGTTGACCTGGCAGGGCATTTTTGTTCGAAATTGGTCCCGAGTTTTAGCCCACTATAAATAGATTTATTTGGGTTTTTTGGGGGGCATCTTGTCTTGTTTTTGAGCTATATTCTAACCTTTAAATATTCCTCTCTTTTGGAAGCTTTAGGAGTAAAGAATCTTGTACTTTTTAAGCTTTATGGAATTTAATATTCTTATCTTTTGTATTCTAGCTTGAGTAGATAGCTTTAAATACTAAGATTGTGGACCCTAAATGGGTGTTATGCTAATGGGTGTTTAACATTGAATATATATATATAATGGTTGGTTGATATATATTTATTTCTCATTCTTCATTTATTGTTGGTGGTTGCAAACATTAACAAGAGCCATTAAACTCTTTCTTTACTTGGAAAAGTGAGTTAGAGTTGGTAGAAGTAAATATCAAAGACTCAAGACTTTAAACCTTGTTTAATAGAAATGCTTAGGAATAAGTGGGTTTTATTTGGCATAAATTGATTGCTCTTAATTGCAACTCTTTTATATTTGGAAAAATCATAAAGAGGAAATACTACCCAAATATTGGAAAATATTGGGTAGTCATTTAGAAATCATTTCCATATCTAAAGAACCTTCCATTAGAAATATATCATATTAACACCGATAGCATTACATTTCATTGAAGGGGACACAACCTTGGTTTCCTTAATCAAATTATTTACATTCTCATTGTTAAAATTAGTTCTCTCTTTAAATCACGATCATATCATTCTCTTGTTACAATTAGCGGAATAGAATTACGACCTAAGTCAAGTAGCACACTACTCTAGTAACCGTTTCACGCCTATTCCATGTGGGATTTGACCCCAACCTTGTTGGGTTATTATATTTGACATCGACCGCCTTACACTATTTAATTAAATTGTAATTTGAGCGTATCAAATTTTTGCGCCGTTGCCACTTTTTTTGCCACTTGGACGAGCACTCAACTTGGAATCAAGCTTGTGACCATGAGCGGTGGGGGTGGTTAGTCGATGATCAAGCCAATCCGTTAATTCTTCATTTTGCACTTCATGGCTTTCATGTGAGGAATGTCATTTTGCCTTGTAGTTCCCTCAAAATGTAAAATTTATGGTATGAGTTTTTCCTCCTCGCAATCCTCCATTGATTCGTGTAGTTCAACTTCCACATCACCACACAATTCCAATGTTGAAAAATTCTTGGAATGTGACTTCAACCTCCAACTTGCAATTTTTCTTGGATTTTGACTTCAATCCATCGACCACTCAGCTATCAGCAGACGAGGCTAGTAGCTCACAGGCCCCAGCTCCAGTGTCAGGCCAGTTGGAGATCCCTCCTCCATCAGTGGAGGTCACTCCTCAGGCCGAGATCTCATCGGCCCCAGCTCCAGCATCAGAGTGTGACCCCACCATCATTCAGCCGGCTTACGACTTCCATAGCGCTTAGTGCGCCTCAGGGAGCCCCTAAACTCTATCTTACATTCTTATGCATTGGGGAAAATGCATGGTTTTTAGTTGGGGGTGGGATAGTCTTACAAACTTTTTGTGAATTGTTGTACATGTTTTTGTGTTATATAAGCAAATTTTTGTAACTTTTGTATATACTTATGTTGTTTTTGTATATATGTTATCTTTGTATAGAAAAAAAAACAAAAACAAGTAGATAGTTGGATGCATGTTCATCTTTAGTAATTAGCAATGAATTCTCCTTGAATTTTCTTCGTCGGATTCTTTTCCAAGGGTGTAATAGTAGAACCGTGGTAGTAGGATGAAACATTTTGACTGGTTTGGTGTAATTGTCTAGTCTCAAGCATGTATGTCTATTAATATCCTATACCCTTCCATTAATATAAAAAAGAAAAAGAAATCAATTGTGTGAACTTGAGGCTCGCTCTTTGACTTTTTGTTTACCTAGAGCTATACATGTAAATATGAGGAAAGCTTCAAGTTGCCAAGTGTTGACTCGAGGGCTAAAACTATGTTGAGTCAAACAGTTTGTGTGCCATGTGTATGAGTCTTTGTATAAATAATTCTTGTGTTTTCTTCTGCCATCTAGAACTTGCTCGGTTGGTCTTTCGATGCTAATGATAATTACATTTGGTTGGAGAAATGACCTTAGGCAGTCTTTCTGATATGGGAAAACCAGTTAGCCTTTCAAGCTACCCATTGTATAGATATTATCAGTAGTTGCCCCATTTGAGCCTTTAACACTTTCTTTGGCCACCTCATTACAAACCTTTCCTCTTTTGTAAAATAATTCCCTCATTTTGAACCGGTCCCTCCTTGAACATTGAGAATGAGGCTAAAAGCCTAAGTTGGGGGTGTGGTGTTAAGCCGAAAATTGGCAAGGTTGTACAGTGAGTGTAGGAAAGTATACCTCAAGATATTCATATGAAACTATTCAAGCTCCAAAAGAAAAAAAGAAAAAGAGATGTATGTATATATATAAATATGGATCCTTGAAGAAAATTAGAAAGGTATTTAAGGCGGTTCAATGTTGGAAATTAGGGGCTAATGAGGGCTATGTGGTTAGAAAAGAAGCAAAGATCAACAAGAAAGAAAAATGTAAGTAATGTTCAAGGAGAGTGTAGTAACTTGTACCCAAATGTTTATCCGACCCTTCCCTAAACCTACATTTCAAGCTTAAAAAGTCCTTATGAGATCTCCAACCGAACGTTCTTAGAATAAAGTGATGAATTATAATAAGGTCAAGCCTATGGTATGGCATGTTGTAACACTTGAAACTCTTTTTGAGAGTGAGTGTTTTTGTGAATCTGTCTCTTTTGTTGTCATTGTAAATATTGGGAGTTTGGGACTTTCTTTCTAGTGAGGGCACATGAATTGTGAGGTTGGAAAGAAGTTGAGTTCTTGAAGTCGAATGCAAGTGCACTCAATTGAGGGTAACATTTTGTCAAATTGGTCGAGGCTCAAAGTTTCACAAGTTGATTAGTTTCTTTGTAAATAACAATGATTGTTCACGAAGGGTAAATAAATGAAAGTGCATGCTTGTAGTACTGACAAGTAACGCTGTCCATGGTAACAATTGTTTCATATCATTTAGCTGGAGTCTAGAATAGGATACTGTTGTTTTAGTTTCTTGAGGACAAGCAAGAGTAAAAGTTGGGGGTGTTGATGTGCCGGAGAATTTCGGCACATTTACTAGAAATTGCTTAGATTTTAGGTTGTTTTAAATGTAATTATCTTTTATACTTATGTAATTTTAATGTTTTGCAGTGTATGAGGCTTAGGGACCCAAGAACATGGAAATGAAATCAAAAATCCGCAAAAGGACAAGAAAAGGAAAAATGCGATCGAAGATGTGAGTATGCGGACCGCAAATCAAACATGCGAACCGCATAATGCTTTGAGGAATCGCAAAGCCCAACCATCTATTGGCCAAATTCAAGCGAAAGAAATGCGGTCCATTATGTGACTGCATAACAGGTTTGCGGGCCGCATAATAGATTGCAAACTCGTTGTAGAAGTTGCTAAAGTCGGAAATGCGGTGACAAATGTGATCGCAAATCCTCCGCATAACCTAAATGCAACGACTACCTGGGAACTAGGGTTTCGAAGATGCGATGGATGTGTCGAGAATGCGGACCGTATGTCTGTTATGCGACAGAAATGCGGTCGCATAGTTGACCTGGAAGGGCATTTTTGTCCGAAATTGGTCCCGAGTTTTAGCCCACTATAAATAGATTTATTGGGGTTTTGTGGGGGCATCTTGTCTTGTTTTTCAGCTACATTCCAACCTTTGAATATTCCTCTCTTTTGGAAGCTTTAGGAGTGAAGAATCTTGCACTTTGTAAGCTTTATGGCATTTAATATTCTCATCTTTTTGTATTTTAGCATGAGTAGCTAGCTTTACATACTATGGTTGTGGACTCTAAATGGGTGTTATGCTAATGAGTGTTTAACGTTGAATATATATATATATATAATGGTTGGTTGATATATATTTATTTCTCATTCTTCATTTATTGTTGGTGGTTGCAAACATTAACAAGAGCCATTAAACTCTTTCTTTACTTGGAAAAGTGAGTTAGAGTTTGGTAAAAGTAAATATCAAAGACTCAAGGCTTTAAACCTTGTTTAATAGAATCATTAGGAATAAGTGGGTTTTATTTGGCATAAATTGATTGCTATTAATTGAAATTCTTTTATATTTGGAAAAATCATAAAGAGGAAATACTACCCAACTTTTCGAAAATAATGGGTAGTCATTTAAAAATTATTTGCATATCTAAAGAACTTTCCATTAGAAATATATTATATTAACACCGATAGCATTACATTTCATTGAAGGGGACACAACCTTGGTTTTCTTAATCAAATTATTTAAATTCTTAACGTTACAATTAGTTATCTCTTTAAATTACAATCATATCATACTCTTGTTACAATTAACGGAATTGAATTACGACCTATGTCAAGTAGCGCATTACTCGAGTAACCGTTGCATGCCTATTCCCTGTGGGATTCGACCCCAACCTTGTTGGGTTATTATATTTGACATCGACCGCCTTACACTATTTAATTAAAGTGTAATTTGAGTGTATCGGTAAGTATCCAGACTAACCTCATTGGAGTAGTGACGAGGTACAGTCAAGACACCTACTGAACTAGATAACTTGGATGAGTATAAGTGTAGAACTAACAGAGTACGATATCTCTACAAAGACTACGCATAATGACAAAAATAACACGGTATTTGCAGTAAGAAAATGAAAGCCACAATTAGCAGCGGAACACAACAAGTAATAACACAGTAGAGTGAACTGAATACAGTTTAAATCCCGTGAACACAGATAAAGGAAAGGCAAGTAGCAGCTCAACAAGAAAAACCACTTTCACTCTAGGTTTTAGTCAATAATCTCCACGAGGTACCAAGCCTCAATATATTCACAAGTCACGGGTCCCTATTCGTGAACCCTAAACACTTGGCATCTTGTGCCCTCATTTCAACTATATTCACAAGTCACGGGTCCCTATTCGTGAACCCTAAACACTTGGCATCTTGTGCCCTAAACACTTGGCATCTTGTGCCCTCATTTCACTCTAGGTTTTAGTCAATAATCTCCACGAGGTACCAAGCCTCAATATATTCACAAGTCACGGGTCCCTATTCGTGAACCCTAAACACTTGGCATCTTGTGCCCTCATTTCAACTAGTAACCGCATGGCTGATACACGTGCCAATAGAGCCATTCTCACATAGAAGGCAAATAGACAATGGTGTGTAGAAATGATCAATAACATCAGGATCCATCTTCTTAAACCGTTAGGAGTGAATAACTAGGTGTATGTTTGTGCTAGTGTTCTATCACAAATCGGGCCAACTAATAAGAATAGAAACAATGAATGACACATAAGAAACAATCACTACGAAATGTATACGGTATAACTCACACAGGGTAAGTACGCCACTACACAAAGATCAACAACAACAATGCCCCCATGCCATCACAAATCATCACAAACAATCCCCGACATAGCACCTTATCTTGCCACGTGCACAATAATAAAGTAAATGCTTGCCTTGTCTCGCCACACGCACATAGTAATGTTCCTACCTTGTCTCGCCACATGCGCAAAAACACATATATAGCCCGCCTAATTATGCCGCATGTGTATAATCAACAGTAACAATAGCACGGCAGAAACCTCGTGCAAACACCCGAATAGAATATCCCAACAACATCACATGCCAACAACACATCAACACAATAGAATGGCCTTCACAACATGTGCTCATATTCCACAACACTTCCACTAAATAATCTCAATACCACAACAACGCATATCCCTCAGCTCAACAAACTGAGTACCACAAGAACAACCACAATAATACGCGAGAATACGACAAGTAAATCAACTCAAAAGCTTTAGAGCACAAGGAAACGGTAGAACAAGCTCACAAAGAATAAGCACAATAGAGAATACCAGTCACAATAAGAGTAGCTCAACAAGGGAGAAATCATATGTAACAATAACATCACAAGGTACAATTCGACAACAAAGTGGAACAACATGAGTCATGAATTCCAAATAAGGATGAGGCAACTATGATAAAGGATAACTAACTTCTTTTAGGTTTGAGCAAATTACGGAAACAATATAGAAACTTAATTAAGGATAAGCAACGGAAAAGATAGCATGGTAAATTGAAGAGGCAACAACTTCAGTTAAGGCACATGAGAGTCAAATAGACAATAAGGGTGGAACATGAAGCGATTAATTCCAATAAAAACACGTAGAGGTCAAACTAGTAAATGAGGAACTTAACATAACAAAACGACTTCATATCTAATGAACATAAGAACCTAAGAACCCTAGAAGGTCAACTTTCCACAAATAAGCCCGAGCACGTACTCGTCACCTCGCGTACATGGACTTTATATAATACAATTAGCATAGAAGACCCAAATCATAAGGGGTAGTTCCCCTACATGAAGTTAGGCAAGATACTTACCTTAAAGCAAACAGATCGATACTCAAAATGAACTTCTCGGGTGAAATAACCTTCGGACGGTTCAAATCTATCTAAAATAACATCACACAAATAAAACTCATAAGAAACAATTCCGGATAATAAAGCTTAAATATTTATCAAAAATTAAAAAACAACCCAAAAGTCGACCCCCGGGCCCGCACCTCAGAACCCGAAAAATTTCACAAAACCCAAACACCCATTCCAATACGAGTTCCACCGTACCAAAATTATCAAATTGTGATACCAATTCGTCCCTCAAATGATTATTCTACATTTTGAAAGTTTTCTTCAAATCCCCAATTTTCATCAACTCAAAACACTAATTTAATGACAAAATTAAAGATAAAATCATGGAATATAATAAATTCTAGGTGAAGAACACTTACCCAATTGATTTGCTTGAAAAACTCAAAAATGAATTGCTCAAAACCGAGCTCTAGAACTCCAAAAATATTAAAAATGGCTAACCCTCAGAACAGAGTACTTTTATTCTGCCTAGGTATTTAAAGCATCACGATCGCGGAACATCACTCGCGATCAGGAAGAAGCAAAATGAAGGCTGCCAAATCGTGATACGCGTACGCGGAGAGGAAAATCTGATTGCCCAATGACTGAGCTACGCGAACGAGTGAAGCAGTACGCAAACGTGAACGTGAAGAAGAGAATTTCACACCTACACGAACGCGGATAGAAGAATGCATACTCGAAGAGGAAATATTTCATCCTCCAAAATTACACTACGCGAATGCGGATACACGGATGCGAACGCGATAAAGGAAACCAGATAGCAGAACCAGCAATTCTAAAACCTGAAGAAATGGCCCGTAGCCCATCCGAAACACACTCGAGGCCCCCTTGACCCCGTCTAAACACACCAACAAGTTCCATAACCTAACACAGACTTGCTCGGGGTCTCAACGCACATCAAACAACGTCAAAACTATGAATTGCACAATGAATCAAACTCATGAACTTCCAAATCTTCCAACTTCTAAAACTCGCGCCGAAACCTATCAAATCAATCTAGAATTACGTCAATTTTGCAGGCAAGTCCAAATGACATAACGGAGTTGTTCCAACCTTTAGAATTGCATTCTGACCCTGATATCACCAAAGTCAACTCTTGTTCAAACCTCTCAACCTTCCAAAACTTCAACTTTTCCAACTTTCGCCGAAATGCTTTAAACTACCCTACCGACCTACGAATCCAAATCCAGACACATGCCTAAGTCAAAAATCGCCATACGAAGGTTGAAATCATCAAAACCCCATTCTGGAGTCATTTATAAAAAAGTCAAATTCCAGTCAACACTTGCTTCCAAAACTAGAATCCTTCTTCGAAATTGACTCTGAATCATCCGGCAACCGAACTCGACCACGCATGCAAGTCATAACACATAATACGAAGTTGTTCAAGACCTTATGTTTCTGAAATATACTTATGTTCTCAAAACGACCGGCTGGACCATTACATCCTCCCCCTCTTAAACAAACATTCGTCTACGAACGTGCCAAGAATCGTCCTGAAGTCATCAAATCACTGAATGCATTCATCCAACATACACTTGCGGGTGACCCCGCGTCACCCCAAACCACATAAGCCTGATGACACCATCTCTACTACAACATATCCCTTCTACCAATACCATTAAGCCTTAGAGCCGAAATCTTTAACCATCTGCTTATCTCCAAAATACCTGATTTCCACATTCACACCCAGTATCATCCTCAACCAGCTACAACCACTTATGCCTACACCCATAAAGTACAACCACACAATGTGAAATAACACACATAGGCCCATAATAACATTTCTAATCATAATAGCTGTCTGTAATCAAATCTAGCACCGATGATTAGCCTCATATCCATTAGAACCCTATTTCAAACCTCCACAATACTGACAACGATACAAGAAACATGGAGACCTCATAGCTATTCATCCCAATTAACAAGTCACATCTAATTCCACCGGGCACACACCACGCAAGCTAAACTCAATAAGCACAACACGAAAATGACTGGATATGTTAGGAGAAACACATAAGAGAAATATCAAACAAGCCCGACAGGAACAACTCCCTATTAGTACCATCCTATGCATCAGTTTACAAGGGAAAATCAAAGTATTGGAACAAATCACAAGGATCTCATCCTGATATAACTTCCACCACGGAACGCAGCCCAGTTCAAACACATCAAATCACATGAAATCACGAGGATCTTACCCTCAACTCTGAATCACAAGTAGAATGCACATCATACCAACCAATTCCTACCACTAGTTCAATTCTGCCAATAAAATTACAACACATACTGGCTCTCATACCGGTAGAGCATCTAAATCATAAATTGTAACCAAATTACTCAGGAATCACATCAAAACCTACCGTAATAGATGATAGGACTTCACTTCTAGTCTCGTAACTCTCAATAATGAATAAAAACAAACGATAGAAATGGGTTACGACTCTTAGAATCTCCCAACAGGGGTAAACACATAAGCAGAATACTAAATCACAAAACTCACCCACATGTGAAGCAAAATAGAAGGACTCACCCCAATAAGCATAATCGAAACAAAATACAAATGGTGCTCCTCTATAACAAATCAAAAGCAAACCTGTATGACATCATCTGGCGCAGTGGCCTCAAACCTACTGTATGAAACACATCAACGGGCTGGGCCTCCCTAGGCGCCCTCTACTCGCTCGAATACCCCGCTGTGACACATCTGTCCGGAGTCTGGGAATATCTCTCACCATGTGGCTGGTATCTCCACACTCGAAGCAACCTCTCTACTGATTTGGCTGTGGGAAATGTATGGCACAGGTGCTTTGAGACCCATGAATACCTGGAACACCATGCGAAGCTTGAAGTGCAAACTGAACTGCCTAACCCACAATACCTCTACCATGTCGTACCCTGCCTCCAAAGTAAGGACCAGTGGATCTCTCTGGTCTGCAAAGCCTCCCTACCTCCATGTCCTTTCTCTCTTGATCTCGCCTGTCCTCTCTCTCCTGGCCCCGCCTATCCTCTCTCTCCTAGCCCCGCCTATCCTCTCTCTCCTGGTCCACATGTTTTCTAATCAGCGAGCGATCTCTACCACCTGCTGAAATGAAACATTTGTCTCTAACTTCCGAGCCATGCTGAATGAATATCATTCCTGAGCTCCTCAATGAATCTACAGACATGCTCTCTAACTGTAGCGACCAAACAATGTGCATGTCTGGCCAAATCAGTAAATTTAATGGCATACTCTAACACTGACATAGTGCCCTAGCGCAGCTGTTCAAACTCCGCACATCAGGCATCCCGAAGGGAATGAGGTACAATCTCTCTCAAGATCATCTTTGAAAATTGAGTCCATGAAAGTGGAGCTGCATCGGTCGGGCTACCTAACTCATACGCCCACCACCACTGATAAGGTGCTCCTCTGAGCTGGAACGTAGTAAAAGCAACCCCACTCGTCTCCACAATACCCATAGTGCGGAGAATGCGATGGTACTCCTCTAGAAAAGCTTGTGCTCCCTCTAAATCCAAACCACTAAAAGTAGGAGGGTCATACTTCCTGAACGTTGCAAGTCTAAGCTCCTCTTCCTCAGATGTTGCTGCCCTAACCACGGGTTGAACTGGAACCACAGGCTGTGTCGCTATGACATATGGAACCTGACCAACAGGAACGCGCTGCTCTGGTCTACGGGCGGCAGGAGTCGGAGTCCCTCCCCTGATCTGTGAAGTAGGTGGCGCAACCTGAATCAACCCCGCCGAGCCAATGTACCAAACATGCTCAGGAACTGTGCTAAAGTCTCCTGACGTTTGGGGTGGCAGCAGGCACCTTCGGTACCTGTCCCCTAACCAAATCTATTGGCGGCTCTTTAACTACTGCTCTAGTAGGTTCCCTAGCTGCGACACGTGCTCCTCTTCGGCCTTTGCCTCTACCTCTAGCGAAACCTGATTTAGGAGCAGCAACATCAGTAACTATAGTTCGTGTCCTCACCATCTGTGAGAGAATAGAATGATAAAAGCTCAAACCCGAGATCAATAAACTCGCACGATAGGAATGAAATGAGTGAAACTGTCCTAATTGTTCTGTAGCCTCTCGAACATAAGTATAGATGTCTCTGTACCGATCCGCAATCTACTAAACTCGTTTATGACTCGTAGCACCTATGAACCTAGAGCTCTGATACGAACTTGTCACAACCTAATTTTTCTTTAGTAGGAAGCCGTGATGGCTCCTAGTCTTAGGGACTAGGTAAGCGTAACATTTGCTGAAATAATAACAATAATAAATAATGACTCATAAATGTGAAGAAGAAATCTCGATGCAAGGTTTACAATCCCAAAACCGGTAGTACAAGTCACAAACACTACATAGTTTAATAGAAACCTCTAAATACAACTGTTTCGAAATAAGAATAAACAGTGTAAACACAACATCAGATGGTGACTCCGAAGCCTACGAATGTAGAAGTAGGTTTACCTTGAGTCTTAATAGTAGAAGTCCGTACAACTGGCTAACGATTGACTGGCTTCGAAATACCTGGATCTGCAAAAAACATTATGCAGAAGCATAGTATGAGTACACGACAATGGTACCCAATAAGTATCATGACTAACCTCAGTAGAGTAGTGACGAGGGACAATAAAGACACCTATTGGACTAGATAACCTGGACAACTATAAGTGTAGAACTAACAGAGTACGATATCTATGCAAAGACTACGCAAAATGACAACAATAACATGTTATTTGCAGTAAGAAAATGGAAGCCGTAATTAGCAGCAGACCACAACAAGTAATAACACATTAGACTGATTTGAATACAGTTTAAATCCCGTGAACACAGATAAAGGAAAGGCAAGTAGCAACTCAACAAGAACGACCACTTTCACACCAGGTTTTAGTCAATAATCTCCACGAGGTACCAACATCAATATATTCACAAGTCACGGGTCTCAATTCGTGAACCCTAAACACTTGGCATCTTGTGCCCTCATTTCAACTAGTAACGCACGGACGATGCACATTCCAATAGAACCATGCTCACATAGGAGTCAAGTAGACAATGGTGTGTAGAAATGATCGATAACATCAGGATCCATCTTCTTAAACTGTTAGGGGTGAATAGCTACGTGTATGCTTGTGCCAGTGTTCTATCACAGTTCAGGCCAACTAATAAGAATAGAAACAATGAATGGCACATAAGAAATGATCACCACGAAATGTACACGGTATAACTCACACAAGGTAAGTACGCCACTACACAAAGATCAACAACAACAATGCCCCCAGGCCATCACAAGTCATCACAAACAATCCCTAACATAGCCCAACTTGTCTCGCCATGTGCACAATAATAAAGTAAATGCCCGCCTTGTCTCGCCACACACGCATAGTAATGTTCCCACCTTGTCTTGCCATATGCGCAAATACACAGGTATAGCCCGCCTTTTCACACTGTATGTGCATAATCAATAGTAACAATAGCACAATAGAAACCTCGTGAAAACACCTGAGCACAATATTCCAACAACATCACGTGCCAACAACATAATAACACAATAGAATGGCCTTCACAACATGTGTTCATATTCCACAACACTTTCACTAAACAATGTCAATACCACAATGATGCATAGCTCTCGGCTCAACAAACTGAGTACCATAACAGCAACCACAACAATACACAAAAGCCTAAGAGCCCTAGAAGGTGAACTTTCCTCAAATAAGCCCGAGCACGTACTTGTCACCTCAGGTACACGAACTTTATATGATACAATTAGCATAGAATACTTAAATCCTAAGGGGTAGTTCCCCTATATGAAGTTAGGCAAGATACTTACCTCAAAGCAGACAGGCCGATACTTTATACTGAACTTCTCAGGTGAAATAACTTTCGGACGGTTCAAATCTAGCCAAAATAACTTCAAAGCACAAATAAAACTCATAAGAAACTATTCCGGATAATAAAGCTTCAATCTTTATCAAAAACTAAAAATCAACCCAAAAGTCGACCCGCAAGCTCGCTCCTCGAAACCCGACAAATTTTACAAAACCCAAACATCAATTCCGATATGAGTGCAACCGTACTAAAATTATAAAATTCCAATACCAGTTTGTCCCTCAAATCATCATTTTACATTTTGAAAGTTTTCTTCAAAATCCCCATTTTTCCTCAACTGAAAACACTAATTTAATTATAAAAACAAAGATAGAATCATGGAATATAATAAATTCTAAGTGAAAAACACTTACCCAATTGATTTTCTTTAAAATCCCACAATGAATCACCCAAAACCAAGATCTAGAACTCCAAAAATGTTAAAAATGGCTAACCCTCGGAATAGAGTACTTTATATTCTGCCCAGGTGTTTAAAGCATCGCGATCGCGGAACATCACTCGCGATTGTGAAGAACAAAAATGAAGGCTGCCAAATCGTGCTACGTGAATGCGACAACATGCTCGGGAACACGGAGAGGAAAATCTGGTGGCCTAACAACTGAGCTAGGCGAAAGCGTGAGGCAGTATGCGAACGGGAAGAAGGGAATTGCACACCTACTCGGACGCGGACAGAAGAATGCAAATGTGAAGAGGAAATATTTCATCCTCCAAAATGACACTACGCAAACGCAGATACACGGAGGCGAACGCGATGAAAGAAACCAGATGACAGAATCAACAGTTCTAAAACCCGAAGAAATGGCCTGTAGCCTATCTGATACACACCCGAGGCCCCTAGGACCCCGTCTAAACACACCAACAATTTCCATAACCTAACATGGACTAGCTTGGGGTCTCAAATCACATCAAACAAAGTCAACACTATGAATTGCACCATGAATCGAACTCATGAACTTCCAAATCTTACAGCTTCTAAAACTCGCGCCGAAACCTATCAAATCAACCCGAAATGACGTCAAATTTTGCAGGCAAGTCACAAATGACATAACGGAGTTGTTCCAACTTTTGAAATTGTATTCCAACCTTGATATCACCAAAGTCAACTCTTGGTCAAACCTCTCAACCTTCGAAAACTTCAACCTTTCCAACTTTTACCGAAAATGCTTCAAATTACCCTACGGGCCTCTGAATTAAAATCTGGACACACGCATAAGTCAAAAATTTCCATACAAAGCTGTTGAAATCATCAAAACCCCATTTCGGAGTTGTTTACATAAAAGTTAAATTCCGATCAACTCTTACCACTTAAGCTTCCAAAACTAGAATCCTTCTTCCACATTGACTCTGAATCATCCTGTAATTGAACTTGATCACGCACGCAAATCATAACACATAATACGAAGCTATTCAAGAGCTTATTCCATCGAACGATACTTAAATTCTCAAAATGACCAGCCAGATTGTTACATATGTTTTTATTACTCTCCCCAAAAGAGTGACATACACTCTCTTCTGCCACATCAGCACTAAGGGTATACTAATTCCATTTAAAAAAAGTTAAGGGGGTAATAGGATTCCTGCAAAGATAAAGTGTGTAGCTGGAAATCCGGCTATAGGTGGGGGTACTTATGCATTTTCCCTATATATATATATATATATATATATATATATATATATATATGTACCCCCTCCGTTCAGTTTTACTTGTCCAGTATTCTAAAAATAGATATTTACTTTTACTTGTCACTTTTAGCATATCAAGAGAAGTGTTACAACCTAAAATCCATTAAGGGTCATGATGGTACCGGACACCACTATCAGGCAAGCTAACACCAAGAAGTTAATTAATTTCTCATTTTGATATTTTTGAAATCATTTCTTTTCCTTACATTAAACAATAAATAATGAACTTAACCGAGTAAATAATGATTTCTTTAACAAATTTAAATACCGAATAATCCCATAGTCATCCCAAAACCCAGTGTCACAAGTGCATGGGTAAATTTTTAGGAAATAAAATGTAATACAATAACTGTCTGGAATACAAATTGGACAGAAAAGAAAATACAATACTCTGAAGGAGACTCTGCTGGCTCCGGGTCGTCTCGAGAGATGCAGCTCACCTAAGTCTCTGTATCAACCATGTTGCTGAGCCAACGAGGCCACTAGACATACATGTGCAACAAAAATACACAACAAGTGTAGTATGAGTACAAAAGCAATGCATACCCAGTAAATATCCGGTCTAACCTCAAAGAAGTAGTGACGAGAGGTCGACTTCGACACATACTAGTGGTCCAATAATAAAATACCAATAATTCCAAAACAATCAATCAAGTCATGCGCAAATCATGGTGAGGTTGTACGGCCCGATCCAACAAATATTTAAAATGTGCACACCCAGAGGGTCGAATGGCGCGAACAATAGATGCATCTATTACCCCGCTCGCTAATCATACATGTGACATGATCAAATATAAATAAAAGAATTACCCCACTCATGAATCATACATGCAACGTGGTTACACATAGATAAACACATTCAAATAGTCAATTAGGATTTCATCGGGGAAACAATTACCCAAGGAAATGGCAACTTCTCTTTTAACAGTCAAGAAAGTGATGTTTAACCCTTTAGAAATTTATTTACCAAGTTCGATGTGATTTAAGCAATTTAAATTGACAATAAAGTTATAAATATTGCAAGTAAAGCATGCTATTTGGTCCTAGACTACCCGGACTTAAGCATAATAGTAGCTACGCACGGACTCTCGTCACCTCGAGCATATGTAGCCCCCACAAATAGGAGCACATATTTAATTAATTTACCTATGCGGTTAATTCCCTCATACAAGGTTACAAAGGAGACATACCTCGCTCCGAAGTTCCATAGCCGGCTCCCAAGACTTTCCAACAATTCAAACCGATGCCTGCTCCAAAACTAGTCAATAAATAGGCAAAATCCATAAAAATATACTCTAATAATCACAATAATTCGATTTAAATAAATTCCTAACTCCACTAAAAAAGTTGGCAGTGGGACCCACGTCTTAGAACCCAATGAAACTCACAAAATCCGACAACTCATTTCGATACGAGTTCAACCATACCAATTTTATCAAATTCCGATAACAACTTGACCTCCAAATCTTAAATTTTTGTTCTTGAAAAGTTTTGCAAAAATCTTGAATTCTTCCGTTTAAATCCGAAACAAATGATGAATATAATCATAGAAACATGAAATGTAATTACTTTCAGATATAGAACACTTACCCTAATCTATATGGTTAAAATCACCTCAAAATCGTTTCAATCCGAGCTCTATAGCTCCAAATATGTTAAAAATGGCCGAAACCTTGAAATATAGCTTCTGCCCAGGTATTTACTCTTCGCGATCATGGAAAATGCTTCGCAATCGCGAAGCACAACATTTCTCAGCCCAAATTTTGCCCACCGCGATCTTGGAAAAAGCTTCGCGATCCCGAAGAACAAATGCCCACCACTTCCAGACATCCTATAGTATAATGGTCATAACCTTTTCTACAATACTCCAAATTGCAAATGGTTTAACTTTATGAAAACTCGACTCCAAGGACTACAACTTTCATGCCTTGCTTATTTCCTATTTCTTTATATATTACGAGATATAAGCTCCCAAAGTCAGCCCTATGCAACACAAATTTCTTCTTCATCTTCCCAGACATCCTGTAGTTTACCAGCCATAACTTTTTGTACACAACTCCAAATACTAAATGGTGTGATTTTTTGAAAACTAGACACAAAGGGCTACAAGTTTCATTTTGTATCATCTCCAAATTCCTTATAGATTGCAAGATACAAGTTTCTAAAGTTGGGTCAGTGCAGTAGAAACCTTTCCTCTACGCGATCGCGAAAAACCTTCCATGATCGCGAATCACTGGCCAATTTCTCCCATGTTACTCATCGCGATCACGGACAATTCCCCGGGATCGTGTAGCACACTGCTGTAGCCAAAATCCAGAAGCTAAAAATGTCCTAGAAATGGTCTGAAACCACCTCAAAACTCACCCAAGTCCCTCGGGACCCCATCCGAACATACCAACAAGTCTCAAAACATAACACGGACTTAGTCGAGGCCTCAAATCACATAAACAATGCTAAAAACATTAACCACACCCCAATTTGAGTCTAACGAAACTAAGAAATTCCCATTTCTACATTTGATGCAGAAACCTATCAAATCACGTCTGATTGACATCAAATTTAGCACACAAGTCACATTCAACATTACAGACCTACTCCAACATCTAGAATCGGAATCCGACCCCGATATCAATAAGTCCACTCCCGGTCAAACTTCTCTAAACCTTCAAATTTATAACTTTCGCCAAATGACCCCGAAATGACCTTTGGACCTTCAAATCCTCTTTCTGACGCGCTCCCAATACCAAAATCACCATACATAGCTATTCCCAGACTTGGAATCCCAAACAGACATCGATAACATTGAAATACACCTTAGCCCAAATTTTTGAAATTCTTCCAAAAATGCTAACTTCCACGATAGGAACTGAAATGCTCTTGGGTCATCCAAAACCCGATTCGGACATACGCCCAAGTCCAAAATCATCATACAAACCTGCTGGAACCTTCAAATCCCGATTCCGAGGTCGTTTACTTAAAATTCCAACCTTAGTCAATTCTTCCAACTTAATGCTTCCGAAATGAGAATTCTCTTTCCAAATCGACTCTAAACTTCCCGAATTTCAATTACGACCATGTGTAAAAGTCATAATACCTGAATTGAAGCTACACATGGCCTCAAACTGCTGAATGACATGCTAGAGCTCAAAATGACCAGTCTCTCACTTAAATATACGTTCATCCTCGAACGTGCTAAGAATCGCACTGGAGTTGTCTGAAATCACTACTTAACACCTCGTGCACCTACCCGTGCTACCACTACTCAGTTGAGCATATTAGCTTGATCAAATCTGAAGATATCCTCTTTCATTTAGTCAAATAAGCCTTAGAACCAGTTCCAACATTCAGAATTCTCTGCTAGTCCTGCTTCCAACATACGAACACTGTATTAATCACCACAGGATGTACCAAAACATGAATGCATACCTTTGCTGAAATCACACCATGCACCACATCATTCACATGACCATAATAACATTCTCTAATCATAATAGCCGACATTCCCCGAATCTGATGCTTACAATGCACCCTATGATATATGTAAGTCCTGTTCTAACTCTTGCAATACCGCCACGACAGAAGAGGTGTGTAGAAATTCATAACCAACTACCGAGTCAACCAATCATTGAGTCTCTCCTCTTGACTAGAATCATCACCTCGTTATGAACCAAATAATGGTATTTGCTCTTTAATATACTTCATATAATTCGATCGCACTGATCCCAGATCCAAAAATCTCGTCTCACCTAGTATAAGCTGCTCAGGCAACAAGCCATCCCATACATGACCAAAAGTCTCATATAATGCTAGAATGTTCCAATAAGATACAAAATTGAACATGATACATAAGAAAAACGAACTCTAGAAGGGAGTACTCAACTCACGCAATTAATTAGACAACCGAAAAGGTGTTGTTTACCGTGAAAATGGTAACAACAATTAAATTTGTAAATGGGATTTTAAAAATATGTGATCTATTTTTATGCTAGATGTTAGAGCAGATGATTCTAGGAATATGAAGTTTAATGATGAAATGCAAGATAAAACGAGGCAATAATCAAACTGAGAGACCTGCTGCCCAAGTATAGGACCGGTTGATGGGGGACCTCGGGGTCGATATCTGGGTTGAGCTCGAGCTATCGGGGATAGTCGAGAATGGGATAACAGTTAGGTTATGATCATACAAAGCTCTATATAGCCAAGGCCAAGGGATAAATAAAGAACAAGTATGAAAGCGACAGATGCTAAAGTGGCCTCGAGCCAGTGAGAATGAGCAAGTTAGAAAGAAGAGAGAGAAAGGTATTATTGCACTTGAGTAGAATAGTTGGAGCTATGCTTTACAGGGTGTTAGAGACTCCCCTTTTATAGGAGGGGGAGCCCAAACATTGTACAGGATACGTTGCATGATAAAGGAAATAGGATGGGACAACCGGTTAGCTTTATGACGTATACGTCGGCCGATGTCGAGCTGCTCAAAATATACCTGATCGACCCCGGATGCATTCTTCGGAAGATTCCCGAATTCGTCAGGACTTTGGTTAGCATTATCCTTTGCTGGGCATTGACATATCTTAAGGGAAGTGACCGGTTTGAGATCCCAGGCCTCCGGGATCACCCTCTAAAGCATTTTTGTCAAGGAGAAACCGGCCTCCCTGATTTCACCGCACATAGATAGTCTCTGCATTTCATAGAGGGAAGTGATAAGAAATGATTCTGACACCCTACTTCTCGGTCTCTCATAACGACATCGTGCTGATGGTGCAACCCCCCTTTTACAAGTGCGAGGCATTTCGCCTTTCCGCTTCTCCAGGATCATCTGAAATGTCGCGACTCTTTGTTCTTCGGGGTTGTGTTATTGCTATCGACTCAGCTTCCATGATGAATTGATTGCGCCTGTTGTTATGCTTTTCGAGGGCGGTAATGGCGTCGTTGGTTACTTTGCCCTCCCCCTATAAATAGGTCTTCTTATGGTCGGCTTCTCATTCAAACTACCTTTGATATCCATCTTTTCCTTCTTTCCTGCTATCTTTAGTCTTTGCCATCTCATTATGTTTTAGGCACATGGTCTCAAGATCTTACGTCATGTGTGCCTTGGCCCAACTCTCGATTCATTTTTGGTTGGACGAAGTTGTGCCGCTGTGATGCTATTGTTGTTATTGTTGTTGTTGTTGTTGTTGTCACTGTTGGCTCAGGGCGATGAGGCAGAGGGACAATTTCCTCCAACCCTGAGAGATACTTTGGATTATGCACCACTGCTTAAGAGGGGGCTCGAATTATACATTGTTGCTCACCCTCCTCCCTTGGCTCGGTGTGTTACACCCCTTTTTGATTCCTGGGGGGCATGGCAATAGTCTCTGCTGGTTGTTACCTCCCGGGCGGAGGCAACGTCTCAAGAAGTGGCTTCAAAATGGTAGTACTAGCGGAGTTCGTACTAGCCAAATTTTTCACCCAGCCACTTCTTGTCTTCTTTCGGCCTCTCCCTCGCCATTTTGCTCTTCTCCCCCGCCTTCCTCTTCTATATCCTTCCTTTTGAAGATGCCATTCCGGGAGGATTACGATGGGGTCCCCGAGGGGATTGGACTTGGAAGATATTGTCTTTGAGGTCATTCGCTTGAGGGGATGATGATGGAGATGCCACATATAGGGAATAGGCTAGACTCTTAGGCTCTTGTTATGCATATCCTTTGAACTTCTCTACTTTTATGTAAGGATCCCCCTGCAGGCTTTTGTAATCATATGTAAGGACCCCTCGAGGGTCGTTGTAAGTGAAGATATTTATAAATACAAAGATATTTCCTCGATTCCTTCCTTCGATACTTGCTGTATTTCTTTATGTTTTTGGCATCTCTAAATGCACGGTCTTATTTTATTGTTTGTGATACTGACCTCGGATGCGAGTTTTCTTCCCAGTCTTTGGTTGATAAAAACGGCTTTGCGCGGGGTCCTTTGTGATTTCTCAAACAGAACCCGAATAAGGTCAATAACCGCGGGCCGTCGGGACCTAATCCATGCGTTGAGGCATGGATAATGTTTTCGGGGCTCATAATAACCCTCTAGAAGAAACTTGCTCAAGGACCCGCGGACAAGGGACACCGATGACTTCCTGAAGGCGGTCTCTGAATGGAGGCCTGCCCGTGTGCCAATATTGTATTGGTGAAGGCGTTGT
This sequence comes from Nicotiana sylvestris, assembly GCF_000393655.2. Classification (NCBI taxonomy): domain Eukaryota; kingdom Viridiplantae; phylum Streptophyta; class Magnoliopsida; order Solanales; family Solanaceae; genus Nicotiana; species Nicotiana sylvestris. Next base: position 122,739,619 of record NC_091062.1, on the reverse strand, counting down.
TGGCCCTCTGGAGCACTGTCTTACTATGATGGAGGTCTTCGGGGTTGAGTATTACCTCGAGACTGGAGGTGGTTCTGATGGTTGGTGTCTTTGGTTGGCTTTGAATTGTTGCCTCTCTTCCCATACGTAACGTGAGGCTGCTTCCGCCTCCCTGGGGTCATCGGAGTCTGCTGGCTCCATGGTGCCGGTGGATCATGCCCTTAACGATTGTTATTTAGGGGACGGCAGAGATCAGGCACGGACAAGTCGCTCTGCTCGGTGTTAACCGCTGATACAATACCTTTGGAACCCTCATTATTTGTTTGAAAAGTGGAACAATACTCTTTAGGCAGCGCGCCCAGTGCTTTGCCAGCTCTGCTTATGGCGATAGCGAATATAGTAGTCATGCCCTCCTTCCTCCGTCGCATTTCTACGGGCGTTGTTGGTATCGAACGGTCCCTCAGGGGTAAGGTTGTGCCCCTCCGGAGAGGGGGAGGAGTTGTAGGCTTCCGAGCTAAGGGACGACGACAATAAATGAGCTATGTGCTCATAATGCGAAGGATCTTTTAACGGGGCAAGACGGGCCTGTGCTTCTGAAGAGAGCGCATCATCCGAACTGGCTGTTCCTGGAGTCCTTGGTTCTGGAGCGGTGGTTCTTTTGAGTGATTACGCCCCGACCGGGGTTGGTTCTTCCGGGACAAATAAGGTTGGGCCAACAGGAGTGTGCTTGGCCTTCGTGGAGGTCCACCGGCTTCATTTTTTGGTGAGTTTCAGCATGATTCTTCCGCAACTCGAATCTTCCCTTTCTTATCAGGTTTTCCCTTCGTAAGACTTTGATAGGCTCAGGCTTAAGCTGCTCCGCCAAGGGGCTAAACTTCGGGGGGGGGGGAATGGTTGAGTGTATGTCCCTTAGGCTTCTTGGAGAGGAGAAAGAGGTTCTGAGTCGGTGCACTAGCGGTTCGGAGCGTATCGGAGCTCGCATTACAGAAGTCTTTTGATGAGGCAGGAGCCTTCTTGTGATAAGCGTTTTTCCTTTTCAACCTTTTAGGCTTTTGTTTATTTTTTAGTTTCAGGAGTACCTTAGTGGTGAAGCCGATCGAGCCAGGAATGCTTATGGTGAACTAAAGGTTCAAATGCAAGCTCGAGCATTGATTTGAGTGGACATGATCGTGAAGCTGTAGTCTGATTCCTCAAAAGTCCGGGTTGAAAATAATCGGTGCCCTGACTGATGTATTACTGAGTCGGACCGAGGACGATGAAGGAGTGGGTACCCATTTAAAAGACGTCACTGATGTCCGAGCTGAGCTGGAGCGGGCCCTCGATCATGAGAAAAGGAACAAGGGATACGTTCTTCGTAGATCTCGGGAGAGGCGCTTGAAGAGACCTGCGCCAGGGGTTCTGTCCTCCTAGAAGGGTTTGCTTGAGCAAAGGCAGTCGAGCGTGATGCTTTGTTTCTTCTTGGCGATGCCACAGTCGGGGCTGATAGGCCGTAACCTTTTGGGGTGGAGTGTAGATTTTGCCACCTTGTATTTGCTATTTGTTGAGGACGTTTGTAGATGGAGAGAGCGCCTTTCGCGCATATATAAAACAAGAGAAAACTTGAAGCTTTATCTCCTTTGTATCTCTTCCTGCATTGCCTTTGACCAGGTGGGCTGGTTTCGGTGTTTGGAAGGAATCTCGTGGGTTCGGAGCCAATTAGGCATGCTTGGAGGCTTTTAAGTGCGACTTTTGTCGTAAGCAGGCGTTGGGGCCTCTATGCTTTGCTCAACTGTTTAGGCTCAATCTTTGATCCCAGCCTTGACTCGAGCTTACCAGACCTCCAATCTCCTGCGCTTGCATGAGTGGATGATAATCGTTTTTATTTCTCGCCCTCGGGTGTTTGTTGTTTCCACTATTTTGGGTTCAGTCTCCGAGTCGCGTTGCGACTCCAGCTTCAATTGACCCTCAAGTTTTTTGGATTTTCAAGCTAGTGACAGTGGCTCTTACGCTGTTTGGTCGTTGAGACCTTTTAATATGCAGCCCGGAGGTCTCCAAGTCGGGTTACGACTTGAGCTCATTTTAATCCTCAAGTTGTCAATTTTCAAGCTAGCGACAATGGCTCTTACGCTGTTCAGTCATTGAGACCTTTTAGTGTGTGGCCCGGGGGCTTATTTGGCTGGCGACAATGGCTCTTATGCTTTTGCCCGTAGGCATTTTGTAGGCTTTGTATTCCTTTCGTTAAGGTCTTTTTGAAATAATTTTTCCTGACCCATTGTCGGTTTGAGAAGAACCTTGATTTCAAGTCATTAACGGTGATGTTCGAGTCACGTTACGACTCGAGCTTCAATTGACCCTCAAGTTTTTTTGTGCCTGCATGGGCGGATGATGATGGTTTTTATTTCTCGCCCTTGGTCGTTTGTTGTTTCAACTATTTTGGGTCCACTCTCCGAGTCGCGTTGCGACTCAAGCTTCAATTGACCCTCAAGTTTTTTCTATTTTCAAGCTGGCGACAGTGGCTCTTACGCTGTTTGGTCGTTGAGACCTTTTAATATGCGGCCCGGAGGCTTGTATAGTTAACTATTTTGGATCCGGTCTCCGAGTCGGGTTACGGCTTGAGCTCATTTTAATCCTCAAGTTGTCAATTTTCAAGTTGGCGACAATAGCTCTTACGCTGTTCAGTCATTGAGACCTTTTAGTGTGCAACCCGTAGGCTTATTTGGCAGGCGACAATGTCTCTTACACTTTTTCCCATAGGCATTTTGTAGGCTTTGTATTCCTCTCGTTAAGGTCTTTTTGAAATAATTTTGCCTAACCCGTCGTCGGTTCGAGAAGAACCTCGATTTCAAGTTGTTAACGGCGATGTTCGAGCACCTCGGAAGGTTTTTAGCTCGTAGGCTGAGCAGGTCGAAGCCTTGTGATTTGGGGCTGACATAGTCGAAGCTCGTTTGCCTATTGAGGGAAGCATGTTTCAACCAGTTCTTTCTGAAGTATATTCGATGAAATGGCCTGCAATTTTGTTTAGCGATGGTCGGGCATCCCCGAGTTGCATTAATTTGGTTGGATCAGTCGTTTTGACCGTAGTCATATGTGTTTGGCTGGAGCCATTTTTATCTCGAGTGATAGTTTAGGCATCTACACCGAGGGTACGCCCTTTCAGGATTCTTACAAATGCGACGTATAGCCTAAACTTCGGGATTTTGAGTTTTATGCCTGTAGTAAGGTCTTACAAAAATTTTCATGCCTGTTGAGGTCTTACAGTTTGTGCTACTTTGTAGAATAGATCTGGTTATACCGAGTCTGCCCGCTCAAGGTCTTACAGCCTCGAGTTTCCCAGTGTAAGGCGTGTGGCGACAGTCTCTGAGTCATTGAGTTTGCTTAGGCTAGAAGGCCATCATTCGTGAGCTCGGAGTTATCTTGATGGGGCTTTATGAGCCCGGAGTTACGACCTGGGTCGTGCGGGTACCAAATTGGTGACGCTAGGTCTCCGAGTACTTCGGGGCACATTCGGTAGAGGGATCCTCACTGCGATTATGCCGAACTTTCTTTTATTGGAGTACAAGGTGCTTTTGGTGGAAGTTACCCTTCGATTAATTTACGTGAACATATATTGTTGTGTTGAATCGATCGAATTTGATCGCCCGACGATTTTTGACCCGCAGGTCATCTGAGCGTTTGAACTGCTGTCGTCCGTTCCCGATTTTTCGGGACGTTTCTGGTGAAAGAATTTGTTACCTTACTAGGAGGAGGAGTTTTCTTTTTTCTTTTGACAAAAGGTATTCTTTGATTGCTCGATACAATAGTACATGTATTCGCTGATGGGGGCCTAACTATATGGTCATGGCTCGTTCGACCGTTCGGTCCGATACATTGTTTTCCCATAGGAACCTTATTTGGCATTTCCAAAACTCCTTCGAGCGGGTAACTTTCCGGGGGAATGCCCCTTGCTATTCAAAAGTCGGCTGTAAGGGAAGTCTTGATCATTTTGTAGAGTTCCTCCATAGGCGCTCGCAGACGTTGCCTCGTTAAAAACCTTGCCGGTAAAAACCCTTCTTTTACGAAAAAAATTCGGTCGAAGGAAAAGAGTGCAACGGATGCGTTTTTAGAGCCTTGAGGTCTTCCGACAGCACTAGCGTTCCAGCAGCTCTGGTCGGGTGCCTGCATAAGGGTTAGTTGCAAAGTGAGATATGCTGGCGATGCCTCGGGATTGGTTCGTTATAGTTTCCTGGGGCAGAGATGCGGCGTGGATTTCTACTTAATTTTGTTAAGCTTGACCGAGGGTGAGGCCCAATTCTCTTCTTGGTTTATTCGGGGATAGAGGTATGAGCGTTGGTACCACGTCGTGTATTGCAAACATTTCCCTTGCCATGTTTTGTTCCTCGTAGGCGGTTTTGATCCCATCCTTTGTTGGGAATTTTATCATCTGGTGGAGGGGGATGGTACTACTCTCATGCAGTGCATCCACGACACCCAAATAAGGCTTTATACCTCATATCTCCCTCGATGACATGGAATTTGGTGTCTTTGGTCGTGTCGGCCACGGTAACTGCAAGGACGATTTCTCCTTTCGTCGTTTCGCTCACCATGCTGAATCCATTGAGGACCCAAGTGGCGGGCACGATCTGGTCGAGCAGTCCGAGCTGTTCTATCACCCTTGACCTGACAATATTGGCCGAGCTACCTAGATCCACGAGTACATGTTTTATCCGAAAAGAATTTACAAGGAAAGAAATTACCAGGACATCGTTGTGGGGCTGAGACAGGGCCTCGATGTCCTCTTCGCTGAATGTGAGGGCGTCTTCGGAGATATATAACCGAGTCCATTTTTCTCTGGTGATGGATATTTTTGTTCTTCTTATCACAGGTTCCTACATGGCATCAGTGCCCCCATGATCATGTGGATGGCATGTTGCAACTTGTTTGCCTCATTTTTCGTGGTTGCCTCCCTTTCTCGGAACTGGTTTTTGGCCTGATCGCTAAAGAATTCCCGGATGTGTAATTTGTTGAGCAATCGAGCCACCTCCTCTCGTAGTTGATGGCAATCCTCGGTCCTGTGGTTGTGCGTGTTGTGGAACTCACATATTAAGTTGTAATTCCTCTGTGAAGGATCCGACTGTATCCGTTTGGTCCACTTGGCGTCTCTGATCTTACTGATAGCGAACACGATGTCCAACACATCGACGCTAAAGTTGTATTCCGATAGGTGGGGCGCATTCGTTGGCACTATATTTTGATCGATCCTGGTTCTGTTGATGAGCCTTAGAGGGTCATGTCCTCGGTCCACCCTCCGATCGTTGCGAGGTAGGTTGCGCTTTGTGGCGTTCCTCCTATATTTGAGGTACGGCTGGTACCTTTCTTTGTTTGGTTTTGATTCATTTGCAAGGAGTCTGTTTGGGTATACTGAGCTCGAATGGGCTCCCAACTAGTCATCCTCAGCTCTGATCTTTGGTTGATACCGGTTGTGGACGTCCGACCAAGTCACGGTCGGATACTCGATCAGGTTCTGCTTCAGCTATTTTGAAGCCACCGAGCTTCGTTCGTTCAGGCCTTAGGTGAAGGCCTGCACTTCCCAGTCGTCGGAGACTGGCGGTAGCTCCATCTGTTCTATTTGAAAGCAGGACACGAATTCCCGCAGCATCTCATTCTCTCTCTACTTGATTTTGAAAATGTCAGACTTCCTCGTTGCTACCTTGATGGCTCCGGCATGTGCCTTTACGAAAGAGTCTGCTAACATGGCGAATGAATCTATTGAGTTGGGAGCCAAGCTGTGGTACCATATCATGGTCCCCTTCGAAAGTGTTTCTCTGAATTTCTTCAGCAATATGGACTCAATCTCGTCATTCTTTATATCGTTGCCTTTCACTACGCAGCTGTACACAATAACGTGTTCGTTAGGGTCGGTGGTACCGTTATACTTAAGGAGTTCCGGCATTCTGAACTTCTTTAGAATGGGCTTCGGGGCTGCTTCCTCGGGGAACAACCTCTGTATGAACTTTTTTGAATTTAAGCCCTTAAGGATCGGGGGCGCACCCGGGATCTGATCGACCCTAAAGTTGTAGGTCTCGACCTTTTTATCGTTGGCTGCAATCATTTTCTCACCCGATTCAATCCTTCTGGTAAGGTCCTTGAGTATCTTTAATATGGCAGGGTTGGCTATGGACCCGTTATTGCTTGCTCTTTCGAGCACTTGCTCGGCGGGGGGAGCTGTTTCTGGCGCTGTTGTGCTGGGAGTCTTCGGATGGCTTCGCAACTGAGCAATGGCCAATTGTTGTGCCTGCAACATTTCAAAAATAACATGAAGACTAAATTCCTATTCTTCCTAGGTTGGGGTTTTTTGGGCTTCCTGTCGGTTGTTGTGCCGTACAATTTCGTCGGTGTGGGAAGTTTTGTCGACTTGTAGTGCATCCTGTGAATCCGCGTCAGTTAGTCAGCTGTCCAGCGGTCGAGACAGCCACGCCGTTTTCCCCATGGTTTTCGAGGTTGTCGTTCTCGATTCTATTTACCGAGCCAGACATTTTAACCTGAAATCAAGATATCTTGGACAAGAAAAAATGTAAAAGGTATCTTGCTTTGTGCAATGAAACCAGCAAGAAAATAATCACTATTATTTTTAGGCCCACGGTGGACGCCAAACTGTTTACCGTGAAAATAGTAACAACAATTAAATTTTTAAATGGGATTCTAAAAATACGTGATCTATTTTTATGCTAGTTGTTAGAGCAGATGTTGCTAGGAATATGAAGTTTAATGATAAAATTCAAGCTAAAACGAGGCAGTAATCAAATCGAGAGGCCAGCTGCCCGGGTATAGGACTGGTCAATGGGGGACCTCAAGGTCGATATCCGAGTTGAGCTCGAGCTATCAGGGATAGTTGGGAATGGGATAATAGTTAGGTTATGATCAAACAAAGCTCTATATGGCCAAGGCCAAGCGATAAATAAAGAACAAGTAAGAAAGCGACAAATGCTAAAGTGGTCTCGAGCCAGTGAGAACGAGCAAGTTAGAAAGAAGAGAGAGAGAGATATTACTGCACTTGAGTAGAATAGTTGGAGCTCTGCTTTATAGGGTGTTAGCGACTCCCCTTTTATAGGAGGGGGAGCCCAAACTTAGTACAAGATACGTTGTGTGATAAAGGAAATAGGATGGGACAACCAGTTAGCATTATGACGTATACGTTGGCTGATGTCAAGCTGCTCAAAATAGACCTGATCGACCCCGAATGCATTCTTCGGGAGATTCCCATGTTCGTTGGGACTTCGGTTAGCATTATCCTTGGCTGTTCATCGATAGATCTTGAGGGAAGTGACCGGCTTGAGATCCTGGGCCTCTGGGATCACCCTCTGAAGCATTTTGTCAAGGAGAAACCGGCCTCCCCGATTTCACCGCACACATGAGTTATAAACCTTTCTCATAAAATGGGAAACAAAACATACAAAAATAGATGTAGGGGACTATACTCAATATCACATTGTTGCGGCGAGCAACCCGAACCAAACAACATATCTGTGGCGACGTGCCACCCGATCCACATATAAAATCAAAATATGGAGATACATACCGAGCTAGAGTGCTCGTTACTATGAAATACCGAATATCGGCAACATGCATGCTAAGTACATAATACCATCCCTAGGGGGCAGATAGCGCCATACACTATAAAACGCAAGCACAACCGAGGTACGATATATGATCTGAATATCGAGAGCCATCCTGCTCACATAACACCATCGCTATGCGGAACCTCAACACATAAGAAAATTATCAAGTCGTTTCACAACTAACACGACACAATGTAGTATTACATGAAATAGCCGACGACAAAATAACATCCAACGTTCGAATATTCCTCCATAAGGAGTGCTATGCTGAAATGAACACATTCGTCCTAATATAGAGCCCATATTCATATTTAAATCCATCCACAGACCTCATGCTTATTCTGATCAAACTGCACTAGGCTAATAACCTTTTAAGGGTCCATAATAACCCTTTTTCCCATGACACACAAGATCGGCTGTCAAATTCGGAACAAACTCCCGGAGTCTACAACCAAATGAACCGAGCGCCCTCTAGGCATGAATTCTCAAAGTAGCGATATCACCACAATCTTCATACTTGGTTTCAATCTTCAATCAATCAAGTGACTACATGCCACACTTATACAATCTTCCCGTGGAATACGCTCCCACGACCTTCCGCACCAGGTAACAAGTTTGCACATCCATACCACTGGCCACACAAATGTGTAAAGCAAATAAAGAATCCATAACCAGGATGCAAATCCTCTTACACAAAACACTGATATCAGGTGATGCCGAAGACAATACCAGCTTACTCTAAACGTCCAAATCCCTTTCCTGCTCATTCGAGCTCGTGACATCATTGTCAACACCGAACCACAACCTTGATCCTTACTTTCAAATTTCATACCGCTCGTTAAACCTAACATGCCAATATTCGATAGTACAAGAATTTCATCATAACCATTGAGCTACTAATAGGGCAAACACTTCATCATATAGAAACCTTTTACTTAACTCATTCCAAGAGAACCATAGCAACAAGCGAATGAATTCTCATAACCGTAGAACATGCAAATCCAAGTAGTGGTCTAAACCACCATAACCCTCCCGAGATCCATCTATGCATAACAGGCCATAATACTTGAATACTCCCAAATAAAACCAATTAGGGCGACCGTCGCACGTACTATCATAAATCACATGCATAACTTAATACGCTGAATGAACTGATCATTGCCACCATCATGCCGATTCAACCATTTCTAACCGAACCAACTTTTTCTAATTTACTCTGGACTTTCCTTAGAAATAACAATGTCTCCTATTCAAAATATAAGGAACTTAATCCGCACTCATCCTGAGTGATCCCATTTCACGAGACCACATTGTCTCAAAACCCACGAATCATCTCATACCCTCCTTGTGCGCACATTTGCATCTTCAACTGGTACACCTATTCTGATAATTCCTCTATGAGTTTCGAAGTTATTTTCTCCCATTCCTACAATGCTACAGCGCAGACAAAAGATAACATAAAACACTCCAAGCCTTTTTCATAATCCGTTTCAAAAGCTCGATACTTAACCATACCACGGACTCAAAATCTTTAGGCACTGAACTTAATTTTGAACCTACTAGGTCCATTGTTGAGAGTCACTCACTCTGACTTGTTCCCGAATATAGTCACATTCCAAGGCTCTACTAGCACATGAACACCCTCTCCAAGAAGCATACACTCTGAGAAGCATACCCTTTCCTTATATATCACATCCACACGAAGCATACACTCTGAGTATTCCCAAAGCCTGAACATGAACCGATAAGGCCAAAGATAGCACATATTCCTCAAATCCTTTGCTCAAATTACCACTGATTTTTTCCCCTTAGTCGTAATAACCCACCAATACACCGATAATTGGAAACCGTGCAAGTAGACAACCACGCAGTCAAATCATACATGGTGGGGTTATCCCACTTAGCTTGAAGCTACAATTACATAACCCTGAGACCCACCGAGGTTCCTTCTTCCCTATTGGCATCAACTAAAAGTCCAAAAACATATTCCAAACTCGAAGTCATGTTGCACCTAAAATATCTGTGGACCTAGTCGTTGTCCACCATGAATTTCCCAAATGGCTCCAAACTTTCCTCAAGGCGTGTGACCATCCTACCACAGAACGCATATGTTACTCTACCACTCTCCCACTTTGGCCAAACCTTCTTCGTTAAGCAACTACTCGACTTTCGCTTCATACACCTGGCCTTCTAGAAATTTAACCACTGCATGACATTCCCCATATGTCCTTCCTCATCCTTTGCTGCCCAAATGTTGCCTTAAATCAAAATCAATCTCGGTAGCATTTGAACCAATAGATCACTACTAACTTTAAACCTTTCCGAAGATCATCTTTCTCAAGCCAACGACACAAAAAACACTGACTAAATCCTGAATCACTGCACACCGCAATCTTTGACCGCCGCCTCCCCGACTCTATTTCACAATACCCTAACCCAAAGGCGTATTGAAGAAGACCATAACACCAGCAAACTTAACACATTCAATCGAGGGCAACGATACTACATTGCACATGAAAATTCCACCACACTCGAAAACACCAAGACTCGTTACTCTATCACCCAAACCTGAACATTTATAGTCTAATTACTTTTCCTCCGCCGAAAATGAGTTACTGAATCTCGAAACCATACACTGAGTAGACCTCCTTTCAAATCATTCACTGCCCTGACACATGTGCATGCATCCCACCATCACATTAATATTGTGCGATAACTAATCATGAGCATCATAGCAACCTATGCATAGCCTCAAAGCTCTTTGAAGTGTAGCTACTGAGCTGATATGACAAAATATCCTTCCGCAAGGCGATGACAATACCCCAATCAACTATGCAGGGAGAACATTTATTGTAACATTACAATTCCTCAGTTCCCAATTGATAACAAGCGCTTCACGTCGTATATGATTGAATATGAAGGAAATGAAGGCATAAGACACAAGGGAATCAAACCGCACGATGAGGAATCAAGAAAGGAAGTGCTCCTAATAGCCCTGTAGCCTCTCGAAGATAAATACAGACGTCTCCTTGCCGATCCGCAAGACTATACTAGACTTGCTCATGACTCATGAGACCTAAGGGAACCTAGTGCTCTGATACCATGTTGTCATGACTCAAAATCCATTAAGGGTCGTGATGGCGTTGGACACCATTGTCACGCAAGCCAACACCAAGAAGTTAATTAATTTCTCATTTTAGTATTTTTGAAATAATTTCTTTGCCTTACATTAAACAATAAATAATGAACTTAACCGAGTAAATAATGATGTCTTTTACAAATTTAAATACTGATAAATCCCATAGTCATCCCAGAACCTGGTGTCACAAGTGCATGGGCAAATTTCTAGGAAATAAAATGTAATATAATAACTGTCAAGAATACAAATTGGATAGAAAAGAAAATACAATACTCTGAAGGAGACTTTGCTGGTTGCGGGTCGTCTCGAGAGATGCAACTCACCTAAGTCTCTGTATCAACCATGCCGCTGCGCCTAATGAGGCCACTAGACATACATGTGCATGTGCAACAAAAATGCACAGCAAGTGTAGTATGAGTACAAAAATAATGCGTACCCAGTAAATATCCAGTCTAACCTCGAAGAAGTAGTGATGAGAGGTCGACTTCGACACATACTAGTGGTCCAATAATAAAATACCAATAATATGAAAAATCATGGATTTTTATAAGGTGACTGCAAACTCAATAAGCATGAAGCAGGTACAATTCTCTGGTTAATAGAATTTTTCAAACTTATTTTCATCCTTTAACAATTTACATCATCGACCAATGAGGCCACATCAATTATCAATAATTCCAAAACAATCAATCAAGTCATGCAAAAATCATGGCGAGGTCGTATGACCCGATCCAATAAATATTTAAAATGTGCACTACCAAAAGGTCGAATGGCGCGAACCCTAGATGTATCTATTACCCCGCTCGCGAATCATATATGCGATACGATCAAATATAAATAAAAGAATTACCTCGCTCAGAATCATACATGCGACGTGGTTACACATAGATAAACATATTCAAACAGTCAATCAAGAATTTATCAGGGAAACAATTACCCAAGAAAATGGAAACTTCTCTTTTAATAGTCAAGAAAGTAATGTTTAATCCTTTAGAAATTTATTTACCAAGCTTGATATGATTTAAGCAATTTCAATTGACAATACGGTTATAAATATTGCAATTAAAGCATGCTTTTGGGTCCTAGACTACCGGGACTTAAGCATAATAGTAGTTACGCACGGACTCTAGTCACCTCGTGCGTACGTAGCTCCCACAAATAGGAGCACATATTTAATTATTTCACCTACGGAGTTAATTCTCTCTTACAAGGTAAGTAAGGAGACTTGCCTTGCTCCGAAGTTCCATAGCCGACTCCCAAGCCTTTACAACAATTCAAACCGATGCCCGCTCCAAAACTAGTCAATAAATAGGCAAAATCCATAAAAATATACTCTAATACTCACAATAATTTGATTTAAACAAATTCCCAACTCCACTCGAAAAGTTGGCAGTGGGGCCCACATCTCGGAACCCGATGAAACTCACAAAATCTGACATCTCATTCCGATACGAGTTCAACCATATTAATTTTATCAAATTCTGATAACAACTTGACCTCCAAATCTTAAATTTTCGTTCTTGAAAAGTTTTACAAAATTCTTGATTTCTTCCATTTAAATATGAAACAAATGATGAATATAAACATAGAATCATGAGGTATAGTTACTTCCGGATATAGAACACTTACCCCAATCTATATGGTGAAAATCGCTTCAATCGGAGCTCTATAGCTCCAAATATGTAAAAAACGGTCGAAACCTCGAAATATAGTTTCTACACAGGTATTTACTCTTCGCGATCGCGTAAAATGCTTCGCAATCGCGAAGTACAACATTTCTCAGCCTAAAATTTGCCCACCGTGATCGTGGAAAAAGCTTCGCGATCACGAAGAACAAATGCCCAGCTCTTCTAGACAACTTCTAGTATAATGGTCATAACGTTTTGTAAAAAGCTCCAAATTACAAATGGTTTAACTTTATGATAACTAGACTCCAAGGACTACAACTTTCATGCCTTGATCATCTCCATTTCTTTATATATTACGAGATATGAGCTCCTAAAATCTGCCCTATGCAACACAAATTTTTTCTCCATCTTCCCGGACTATAGTTTACCAGACATAACTTTTTGTAAACAACTCCAAATACTAAATAGTTTGATTTTCTGAAAATTAGACACAAAGGGCTACAAGTTTCATTTTTGGATCATGTCCAAATTTCTTATAGATTGCAAGATACAAGCTTCCAAAGTCGGGTCAGTGCAGCAGAAACTTTCCTCTACGCGATCGCGAATCACTAGCCAATTTCTCCCATTTTACTCATCGTGACCGCGGCCAATTCCCCACGATCGCGTAGCACACTGCTGTAGCCAAAATCCATCAACTAAAAATGGCCTAGAAATGGTCTGAACCCACCCTGAAACTCACCCGAGCCCCTCGGGTCCCCATTCGTACATACCAACAAGTCTCAAAACATAACACGGGCTTAGTGGAGGCCTCAAATCACATCACACAACGCTAAAAACATGAATCACACCCCTATTCGAGTCTAACGAAACTAAGAAATTCCAATTTCTATATTTGATGTCGAAACCTATCAAATCACGTTAAATTGACATTAAATTTTGCACACAAGTCACATTCGACATTACGGACCTACTCCAACTTCCATAATCGGAATCCAACCCCAATATCAAAAAGTCCACTCCCTATCAAACTTCTCAAAACCTTCAAATTTATAACTTTCCCCAAATGACTTTGAAATGACCTACGGACCTTCAAAAATCCACTTCCGAACACGTTTCCATTACCAGAATCACCATACGGAGCTATTCCCGACTCGGAATCCTAAAGGGACATCAATAACATTGAAATACACCTCAACCCAAATTTATGAAATTCTTCCAAAAATGCTAGCTTCCACGATAGGCGCCGAAATGCTCCTTGGTCATCCAAAACCCGATCCAGACATACGTCCAAGTCCAAAATCATCATACGAACCTGCTGGAACCTTCAAATCACGATTCTGAGGTTGTTTAGTTAAAATTCCAACCTTAGTCAATTCTTCCAACTTAAAGCTTCCGAAATGAGAATTCTTTTTCCAAATCGACTCTGAACTTCCCGAATTTCAATTCCGACCATGCGTACAAGTCATAATACCTGAAGTGAAGCTACTCACTGCCTCAAACTGCCAAACAACATGTCAGAGCTCAAAACGACCGGTCGGGTCGTTACAAGAAGGCAATTTTCTTTTTCATGTTATACTCACAACATTAATTACTCATTTCAAATCATTTTCTCAAAACTATTAAAAATATGCATCAATTAATATGGGTATCATGGTAAATTATGCACTTCATTTATTATTTCTTAATGGGCATGAAAAGTCAAAACGTATCAAGTAAAAGTAAACGGAGGGAGTATACTATTAAAAGGAGAGGAAAAAGCCTCCACATTAAGACAAGGGGCAACCCCACAATAGGCAACTTGGCAATTTAGGACAATGTTAGTTAGATTAGGTAATAATTAGTTTTTTATTTTAAATTTTAAAAAATTTAAATTATGTATTATGTGTTGTTAATAATTAATTATTCTCTTTGAGTTAACAAATTCATAATTTTTAAATTATTCTAAAATAAAAAAAATAATAAGAAAAAAAACTGCCAATTCAAATTGGAAAGTAGTTTCTTCCTAATATGGTAGTATACATTTATAAAATACTACAAATATATTTTTTAATAAATGAAATAATTTGATTTCGAATCTATATACTATTAAAAGGAAAGGAAAAAGCCGACAAATTAAGCCAAGTGGCAGCCTCACAAATTATTTCAAATTTATAGATAGAAATATTTTAGTTGGATAAAATAAAAGTTCATATTCTTATGGCAAATAATGTAAAATATATTTTTTGATATAGAAAATAATTTGATTTAGAATATATATCTATATATTATTAAAAGGAGAGGAAAAAACCTCCAAATTAAGTCAAGTGGCAACCTCACAAATTATTTAAAATTTATAGATAGAAATATTTGAGTTGAGATAAAATAAAAATGCACTTGCTTATGGCATATAATGCAAAATAACAATTATTAAATTTTAAATATACTTAACTATTTATTTACGATAATAATAATTTTTATATATTGAAAATTATTATTTTGAAACCCTTTTTATTTTAAATTTGAAAGTTACCCACACATAAGATAACTTCATAAGTTATATTAAAAGAGTGATAGTGAAGCATGATGCCAAGTCAAGTGTGATATAGAGAAAATGCTACTTTCGCACTTTTAAAGGCAAAGTTTAACTATATTTTATAACAAAATTCAACATAGATCTATATTATAGATTTGTATAGATAATTTGGAATGCTAAAAAAAATTAAAATCTAAAACACACAATCTTTAATATTCTTATTATATTATATCATTTCAAGATATTGTATATATTTGAATTGATATAAAAAATATTAGTCTTGCATGTCATTATCGATTCACACAAAATAAACGGTAGTCTATATATTTGAATTGATATAAAAAAAAATTGGAGCTTTAAAATTATTCTAAAATTAAAACAAAAATAATAAGAAAAAAGTTGTCAATTCAAATTGGAAAGTAGCTTCTTCATGAAGAAGAAGTCATAGTGCATTACTGCTACCCCAATACAATCATAGTGACGCTTTTGGAATGGAAATGAGTCAAGATTTTTATGAAAAAGGGGAAGAGGAAGAACTATTGGGTGTCTCCTTAAAAAATGTAGCTAGGGATGGAGAAGTCTCTGTACTTGGACTCTATTGTGTACTCAATACTTTACTACTTCCTTTTATAGTAACAACCAGTCGGCCTACAAATTGATTTTCTTTCCTTCTTTTAAACCTGTTAGCCCCGTTAATGACATGCAAGACTAATATATTAAAACAGTGGAGGTTGATTCCTTAAGGATTTTTGAAGTTCTTTAAATTTGATTTGGAGCAGGTTTTTATGATATCGAGGTCCGAACAAAATTTCGAGACCGAGAATAGTTTTCTGATGTCATTTAAGACTTGCACGCAAAATTTGGTGTCAATCCGAGTAGTATAAGTGTATTTCATCAGATTGGAAGTAAATTGAAGAACTTGAAGTTTATAAGTTTGAATCAATTGGTTTTAGGGTGTGATTCCTAGTTTTAATGTTGTTTCCGGCATTTCGAGAGTTCGAGCGAGTCCATTTTATAATTTCAAACTTCTTAGTATGTTCGAACAGGGCCCGGGGGCCCCGAGCGTCAATCGGACGAGGCTCGAGTTAAGTTGAAAAAATGGAGGAGGAGCTGAAGCTCTAGATGTTGTCATAACTGCACCTGCAGTTAGCCAGCCGCAGATGAGAACCCGCAGGTGCAGGAAACGACTCGTAGATGCGGCCAAGGGTGGGAAGCCCAGAAACCGCAGATGCAGCCCCTCCTCCGCAGAAGCGGAATCGCAGATGCACTGGGCCTTCCACAGAAGCAGCCCTAGTTGGCCCAGCCCCTTTTTATAGAAGCAAACACTTGCCCGCAGAAGCGAGACCGCAAATGCAGAAATTGCTGAAGGCAGTGGCCTTCATTTAATACAGAAGTTGTATCATTTTTGACACATTTTTACTCCATACTTGGGCGATTTGAGAGCTCCAAAAGGGGAGATTTCAACCTAGTTTGTGAGGTAAGTTATTTTTACTTAATGTGAGTTTAATGCACAGTTTATGGGCATATGACAACATGTAAATTAGTAGAAATTATGGTTTTAGAGTAAAACCTAGGTTTTTGATAAAAACAAGATTTAACCACGAAATTCTTTATGGAATGAAGTAAAAATCATATATTCTTGATCCTTAGGTTATGGTTAACAACTTTCTTCAAAAATTTATGGAATCCGGGCACGTGGGCCCGGGGATGAATTTTAGTAACCTTGCATTTAGGGTTGGGAAATTAGTTTAATAGTTAGAATATGAACTCTTGAACATATATTGACTAGTTCTTGCCCCATTTGAATAGTTTTGGATCGTTCGACTCTGATTTGAGTGTTTGAGTGCATTCTTGAATTTGGAAGTAAGATTTGGGACGAGGTAAGTCTCTTTTCTAACCTTATAAAAGTGAAATTACCCCATAGGTAAACTTAATAAATATATGATGATTGAGGGGGCTAAGTACACATGAAGTGACAAGAGTCCGTGCGTAGCTACTATTCCTGTTATGTCCGGGTAGTTCTAGGCTTACACCATGCTTTGTGGGTACCGTTATATGATCATAATTATTGATTTGCATTGAATGGAACTAAGTTGAGAATGTCATGATTTCAAGTAAAAATTTATTTGGAAAAGAATTGAGGAAACATTAAGTTATATGTATACTTAACCGCATCGCAAGTATATTTCACGAGCGGGGAAATTATTTCCACTACTCTCATGGGAGCGGGTCGTTTGCCTCAGCAGGTTATAAAAGTATATATGGTTCGGGCCGTTCGACTCTCGGTAGTGCACAATTTACTTTTATGTTGGATCGGGCCGAACATCCTTGGTGGTTTTTGTGTGTGATAATAGAACCGTAACCCCTTATAATTCGTAAGATTCATTGCTTGAAAGGTCACTTGTTTTAAACGAAGAAAGTACATAGATTTATTAATTGGATGAAAGGATTTTCAATATTATTCTTGTTTTAGCTTGTTGTTATCTACATACCTTATGAATTAAAATATTGAACTTCATATTATTATATTTGCTGACCCTAGTAAGTGTCGAAGTTGACCCCTCGCCACTACTTCTGCAAGGTTAGCCAAGATACTTACTGGGTACATATTTTTATATACTCACGCTACACTTTTGTACTTGATTGTACAGGCTTTGAGGCAGGTGCACTTGGCCATCAGTCCGGCATGTAGATTGGACTCCTCGGCTTGAAACTTTCCGGTGAGCTGCACTCTTGAGCAATTCCGCAGTAGTTGGAGTCTTTCAATGTCTTACTTTTCCTATCTATTTCCTTTTCAGACAGTAGGATAGCATGGTTTTGTATATTCTACTAGATTGCCCACATACTTGTGACACCAGGTCTTGGCACACACATTAGTAGACTATTACTTTTGGGTTGTATTTCTATTATAATGAAGTTGTTAATCATCGACTGTTTTAAATTTAAGTTAAGTAAATGTTGGGATTGTTTATTGAAATAAATGAGAGCTCACTAAATGATTAGGGTTGGCTTGCTTAACAATGGTGTTAGGAGGCATCACGGCATAATATGGAATTTGGGTCATGACAATATGGTATTAGAGCACTAGGTTAACGTAGGTCTCACATGTTATGGGCAAACCTGGTAGAGTCTTGTGGATCGGTATGGAGACGTCTGTGCTTGTCTTCGAGATGCTATAAGGTGTTAATAAACTACTCTTTATTCATCTTCTATCATGCAGTCGATGGTATACTAAATTTCCTTCCTCCATTTTCTCATAGATGGTGAGGACACGTACAACGGATGTTCTAGACTCGGGAGGAGCTTCTCCCCCCCATTGCTAGAGGCCGAGGTAGAGGCCAGAGGAGGGCACCAGCCCGAGGTAGGGGACGAGGGCATCCCATAGCTGCCCTAGTTGCACAACCGGTGGATCTAGCAGGGGATCCCATTATTGAGGAGCAGGGCAAGGTGCCCGTAGTAGAGGTCATGGGCTGTATGATGCGGTTCATAGACTCTATGACTCAGGTTGGTTTATTTCCGGCTGACCCAGCCACATCTCAAGCAGGAGGTGGAGCACAGACCTCTACTACTTAGGCTCTTGGGCACACAACTGCCGTATATCAGACTCCGAGTACTCTACCCGCAGGCGGTGCCCAGCCAGTTGCAGTAGTGGCACCTGAGCCCAGACCAACTGCGGATGATGATTCGTAGAAGTTGTTAGACAGATGTACTAGGATATACCCTCCCATCTTCGGAGGTGAGCGGCATGAGAATGCCCAGGATTTCATTGATAGGTGCAGGGACGGACTGCACAACATAAGGATATTGGAGTCCTATGGAGTGGATTTCACCGCCTTCCAGTTAGACGGTAGGGCCCAAAGATGGTGGCAGTCTTGCCTTCTCGGCAGACCAGCAGGTTCTCCTCCCATATCTTGGGATAAGTTTACATGGCTTCTATTGGATAGGTATATTCCACCCTCTTAGAGGGAAGAGTTATGTTGTCAGTTTGAGCAGCTCGAGCAGGGTCAGATGTCTGTGACCGACTATGAGGCGAAATTCTTTGAGTTATCTCGCCATGCACTTATGATACTTCTTACAAACGTAGAGAGAGTGCGGAGATTTATTGCGGGGTTACACCCTGGTATTCGAGCTAGCATGGCCCAAGAGGTTGAGATGGGGACTGAGTATCAGCTAGTGGTGGAGATTGCTTGGAGGATTGAGGGTTATCGCCAGAGGGGTAGAGAGCAGTTGCAGCAGGACAAGAGGACCCGATTCTCTAGATAGTTTAAAGGTTCCCTAACTAGAAGAAGAGGTCACTTTGGGAGAGGTCAGCCCAGCAGGCCCCCAAATTTAGCACCACCACCACCTCCTCGAGGTGCCCCAGTAAGGCCTTATTTCAGTGCTATGCCGGAGAGTTCTTATCGCCTGCCAGCTATTCAAGGTTCCTTCGACGAGTATTATGGTCATCAGGGTTCTTCCAGTACCTACTTCAGTGCTATGCGAGAAAGTTCATACCGCCCACCAAACATTTAGGGTTCTTCTAGTGCGTATTCGGGACAGCAGGGTCAGGCTTCAAGACAGTAGTCTATGGTACCGCGGGTTTGTTACGAGTGTGGGGATTCGGTTCACATGAAGAAATTTTGTCCCAAACTTCAAAGCAAGGCAGTACAGTAGGGTCATCTGCCCATGATTGTAGCACCAACTGTCCGGCCACCCATAGGTAGAGGGCAGGCAGGTAGGGGTCATCCTAGATGTGGAGGCCAGGCAGAGGGAGGTCAGTTAGCCATGGCTCAGCCAGGCGGAGGACCGCCAGCTGGCGCTCCAGCCAGATTCTATGCTTTTCTGTCCAGACCAGATATAGTGGCCTCATATGCCGTGATCACAGGTATTATTTCTGTCTACAGTAGGGATGTTTCGGTATTGTTTGATCTAGGGTCTACATATTCATATGTGTCATCTCTATTTGCTCATTTCCTGGATCTTCTTCGTGAGTCTTTGAGTACTCATGTCTATGTATCCACTCCTATGGGCGATTTTGTGGTTGTGGATCAGATCTACCAGTCCTGTGCGGTTACATTCTGTGGTTATAAGACTAGAGCAAACCTTCTGTTACTTGACATGATCGACTTTGAGGTCATCTTGGGCATGGATTGGTTAGCTCCATATCACGCCATTCTTGATTGGCATGCCAAGACTGTTACTTTAGCGATGCCAGAGTTGCCGAGATTGGAGTGCAAGGATTCCTCCGTTAGTTTATGTAGTTGGGTTATCTCTTTTCTGGAGGCTTGACATTTGGTCGAGAAGGGGTGTTTGGCGTATCTAGCCTATGTTCGGGACACCACCGTAGAGTCTCCGATGATTGATTTAGTGTCAGTAGTCTAGGAGTTCGCCAATGTGCTTCCTTCTGAATTTCCAAGCATGCCGCCAGATTGTGATATTGATTTCTTTATTAATTTGGCTCTACGTACCCAGCCTATATCCATCCCACATTACCGTATGGCTCCGAAAGAGTTGAAGGAGCAGCTTGAGGAGTTGATAGCAAAGGGGTCCGTGAGAACCGGTGTATCACCTTGGGATGCACCAGTGTTATTTGTTAATAAGAAGGATGGGACTATACGGATGTGCATTAATTACCGCTAGTCGAACAAAGTCACCATTAAGAACAAGTACCCGTTGCCTCGTATCGATGATTTGTTTGACCAGTTGTAGGGTGCTAAGGTGTTTTCTAAGATCGACTTGAGATAGGGGTACCACCAGTTGAAGATTCGGGACTCAGATGTTCTGAAGACTGCCTTTCGTACTATATATGGCCATTACGAGTTTCTAGTGATGTCCTTCGGCTTGACTAATGCCCCATCGACATTTATAGACTTGATGAATAGGGTGTTCAAGCCTTAAATTGATTCCTTTGTTATTGTATTCATTGACAACATCTTGATCTACTCACGCAGCCTGGGGGAGCACGAACAACATTTTAGAGTAGTGCTCCAGACATTGTGAGAGTAGAAGCTATATGCTAAGTTCTCCAAGTGTGAGTTTTAGCTTGAGTCAGTAGCGTTCTTGGGGCATGTTGTATTAGGAGAGGGTATTAAGGTGGATCCTAAGAAGATCGAGGCAATTCAGAGTTGGCCACGTCCTACTTCAGTGACTGAGATCATGAGTTTCCTAGGGTTAGCAGGTTATTACCGCCGATTCATACAGGGAATTTCATCCATTGCATCACCTTTGACTAGATTGACCCAGAAGGTGCTCACCTCTGTTGGTCCGATGATTATGAGGGGAGCTTTCAGAAGCTCGAGACAGCTTCGACTACAACATCGATTCTAGTATTGCCTTCCAAATCGGGGATGTATACGGTATATTGCAATGCTTCACGCGTTGGCTTGGGTTGTGTAGTAATGTATGAGGGGCGAGTTATTGCATATGCTTTGCGTCAGCTGGAGATTTATGAGAAGAATTACCCCGTGCATGATCTAGAGTTAGCGGTGATTGTTCATGCTCTTAAGATATGGAGGCATTATCTGTACGGGGTGTCATGTGAGGTTTATACTGATCATCGCAGCTTACAGCATTTGTTCAAGCAGAGGGATCTCAATTTGAGGCAGCAAAGGTGGCTTGAGTTACTTAAGGATTATGACATCACCATTCTTTATCACCTGGGCATTCATACCAGCAGAGGAGAGGATGGTGTTCTGTGAATCCAAGGTCGCCTATGTGTTCCTAATGTTGATGGCTTGAGGGAGAGGATTCTAGATGAGGCACATAGTTCACGATATTCTATTCATCCAGGTGCTATGAAGATGTATCGTGACCTGAGGCAGCATTATTGGTGGAAGCGGATAAAGAAAGACATAGTGGAGTATGTAGTTAGATGCCTAAATTGCTAACACATCAAGTATAAGCATCAGAGGCCAGGTGGCCTACTTTAGCAGATGACTATACCTGAGTTGAAATGGGAGCGCACTACTAAGGACTTCGTAGTTGGGTTGCCACGGACCTTGTGAAAGTTTGATGCGGTTTGGGTCATTGTCAATAGGTTGATCAAGTCGGCACACTTCATTCCAGTTTTGACTACCTATACTTTAGATAGGTTTTCCCAGATTTATATTCGGGAGATAGTTCGGTTGCCCGGTATGCCTGTTTCCATCATATAAGATAGGGGCCCTCAGTTCACTTCACATTTCTGGAGAGTAGAGTGAGTAGGGGACCCATGTGGAGCTCAGCACAACATTCCATCCTCAGACCGACGGACAGTCGGAGCGGATAGTTCAGATATTAGAGGACATGTTGAGATCATGTGTGATTGACTTCGGAGGACAATTGGATCAGTTCTTGACTTTGGCCGAGTTTGCTTACAACAACAGTTATCAGTCCAGCATCGAGATGGATCCATTTCAGGCTTTATATTATCGGCGATGTCGTTCTTCTATCTGGTGGTTTGAGCCTAGAGAGGCTAAGTTGTACGGTACTGACTTGGTGAAAGATGCCTTGGAAAAGGTAAAGTTGATTCAGGAAAGACTTCGCACAGCACAGTCTAGATAGAAGAGTTACGCGGATCAGAAGGCGCGTGATGTATCATTCATGGTTGGTAAGAAGGTTCTCTTGAAAGTCTCGCCGATGAAGGGTATTATGAGATTCGGGAAGAAAGGCAAGTTGAGCCTATGGTTTATAGGCCCATTTGAGGTGTTGAGGTGAGTTGGGGAGGTTCCTTATAAGCTTGCTTTACCTCCCAGCCTATCAGGGGTTCATCCAGTTTTTCACGTGTCTATGCTTCGGTGGTATCACGCCGACTTGTCTCATGTGTTAGACTTCAGTACTATTTAGCTAGATAAGAGCTTGGGTTATGAGGAGGAGCCAGTTGCCATTATTGATAGATAGGATCTCTAGTTGAGATCCAAGAGGATTTCTGCGGTAAAGGTCTAGTAGAGGGGCCAACCAGCTGAGGAGGCGACCTGGGATTCCGAGGAGGACATGCGGAGCAGATATCCACACTTTTGTTTAGCACTTTAGGTATGAATCTAAACCCATTCGAGGATGAATATTTGTTTATGAGGTGGAAAATGTAATGACCCGACTATTCGTTTTGCTTTCTAGAACCTTGTTTCATTAAATAAGACTCCTCGTACTTGCTTTAACTGATTTATGACTTGGGGGGATGGTTGATTCGGGACTAGGAAGAGTTTGGGTTGAAATCGGAACACTTGGTTCTTTAAGGTTGGCTTAAAGAGCAAAGTTTGACTTTGGTCAACATTTTGAGTAAATTAACTCGCAATCGAGATTTGAAGTTTACAACAGGTTTGTATGATGATTTCGAACTTGGGCGTATGTCCAGATCGGGTTTTGGATGACCCGGGAGCATTTTGGCACCTAATAATGGAAGTTGATTCCTTAAGGATTTTTGAAGTTCTTTCAATTTGGTTTGGAGCTGGTTTTGTGAGGTCCAAATGAAATTCCGAGATCGAGAATAGTTCCGTAATGTCATTTAAGACTTACACGCAAAATTTGGTGTCAATCCGAGTAGTATAAGTGTATTTCGTCACATTCGAAGTCAATTGAAGAACTTGAAGTTCATAAGTTTGAATCAATTGGTTTTAGGGTGTGATTCCTAGTTTTAATGTTGTTTCCGGCATTCCGAGGGTTCGAGTGAGTCCATTTTATATTTTCAAACTTCTTGATATGTTTGGGCAGGGCCCGGGGGGCTCCGAGCGTCAATCGGACGAGGCTCGAGTTAAGTTAAAAAATGGAGGAGGAGTTGAAGCTCCAGATGCTGTCATAACCGCACCTGCGGTTGGCCAGCCGCAGATGCGAGCCCACACGTGCAGGAAAAGACTCGCAGATGCGGCCAAGGGTTGGAAGCCCAGAAACTGTAGATATAGCCCCTCCTCCGCAGAAGCGGAACTGCATATGCGGTGGGCCTTCGCAATAGTAGCCCAAGTTGGTCCAACCCTTTTCTGCAGAAGCGGACACTTGCCCTTAGAAGCGAGACCGTAGATGCAGAAATTGCTGAAGGCAGTGGCCTTCATTTAATACGGGAGTTGTGTCATTTTTGACACATTTTTACTCCATACTTAGGCGATTTGGGAGCTCCAAAAGGGGAGATTTCAACCTAGCTTCTGAGGTAAGTTATTTTTACTTAATGTGAGTTTAATACATAGTTTATAGGTCGATTATAACATGTAAATTAGTTGAAATTATGGGTTTAGAGTAAAACCTAAGTTTTTGATAAAAACAAAATTTAATCATGAAATTCGTTATGGAATGAAGTACAAATCATATATTCTTGATCCTTAGGTTATGGCTAACAACTTTCTTCGAAAATTTTTGAAATCCAGGCACGTGGTCCCAGGGATGAATTTTAGGAACCATGCATTTAGGATTGGAAAATTAGTTTAATAGTTATAATATGAACTCTTGAACATATATTGACTAGTTCTTGCCCCATTTGAATAGTTTTGGATCGTTCGGCTCCGATTTGAGTGTTTGAGCGCATTCTTGAATTTGAAGTAAGCTTTGGGACGAGGTAAGTCTCTTTTCTAACCTTGTAAGAGAGAAATTTCCCCATAGGTGAACTTAATAAATATATGATGATTTTGGGGCCTATGTATGCACGAAGTGACGAGAGTCCGTACGTAGCTACTATTCTTGTTATGTCCGGGTAGTTCTAGGCTTACACCATGCTTTGTGGGTACCGTTATATTATCATAATTGTTTGATTTGCATTTAATGGAACTAAGTTGAGAATGTCATGATTTCAAGGATTTCAAGTAAATATTTATTTTAAAAAGAATTAAGGAAACATTAAGTTATATTTATACTTAACCGCGTCGCAATTATATTCCGTGAGCGGGGTGATTATTTCCACTACTCTCATGGGAGCGGGTCGTTTGCCTCGATAGGTTATAAAAGTATATATGGTTCAGGCCGTTCGACCCTCGGCAGTACACACTTTACTTTTATGTTAGATCGGGCCGAACGTCCTCGGTGGTATTTGCGTGTGATAATAGAACCGTAACCCCTTATAATTCATAAAATTCATTGATTGAAAGGTCACTTGTTTTAAACGAAGAAAGTGCATAGATTTATTAATTGGATGAAAAGATTTTCAATATTATTCTTGTTTGAGCTTATTGTTATCTACATACCTTGCGACTTAAAATATTGAACTTCATATTATTATATTTGATGGCCCTATTAAGTGTTGGAGTCGACCCCTCGTCACTACTTCAGTGAGGTTATTCGAGATACTTATTGGGTACATATTTTTATGTACTCACGCTACATTTTTGTACTTGATTGTACAGGCTTTGGGCAGGTGCATCTAGCCATTAGTCCGGTGCGTAGATTGGACTCCTTGGCTTGAGACTTTCCGGTGAGCTGCCTTCTTGAGCCATTCCGCAGCAGCTGGAGTCTCTCTATGTCTTACTTTTCCTGTCTATTTCCTTTCCGGACAGTAGGATAACATGGTTTTGTATATTCTACTAGATTGTCCACATACTTGTGACACTAGGTCTTGGCACACACATTAGTAGACTATTACTTTTGGGTTGTATTTCTATTATCATGAAGTTGATAATCATCGACTCTTCTAAATTTTAGTTAAGTAAACGTTGGGATTGTTTATTGAAATAAATGAGAACTCACGAAATGATTAGGGTTAGCTTGCCTAACAATGGTGTCGGGTGCCATCTCGACCTAATATGGAATTTGGGTCGTGACATCATTGGGCCCATCTTTGAATCTGCACTCCAAGTATTCTAACTTGGTTCTACTTAGTTTGAAACCTTTAGATTCCAAGGTCTTTCTCCAAACATCCAACCTCGCGTTAACTTCGCGTCTCGTCAATCAACACTATATCATCGGCAAATAGCATGCACCAAGGCACCTCCCCTTGGATGTGTCGCGACAGTACATCCATCGCCAAGGGAAATAAAATGGGCTAAGAGCCGATCCCTGGTGCAACCCCATCACCACAGGGAAATGCTCCGAGTCACCACCCACAGTCCTCACCCGAGTCTTAGCATCATCATACATATCCTTAATCACCCTAATGAACACTATTGGAATGTTTCTCCCCTAACTCCTGAGCTTTGTCCTTGGTCAAGTTACCCCACTTGATCTTAGGTTGCGTGCACCCCGCCCTCTTCCTCCTACTTCTCTTGATCTCCAGGTCCATAACTAGGAGCCTATGTGGGGTCGTGAGGTTCTCACTTGGGATGACCTTGCAGTCAGTGCACAGACCTTTATCGCATTTCCTGTAGAGAAGATAATCAATCTGAGTCTTGCCCATTGAATTATGGAAAGTGACCAGGTGCTCTTCTCTCTTCGGAAAAATCGAGTTAGTTATAACCAAATCAAAATCTCTAGTAAAATACAATAGTGAATTCCCTCCCTCATTCTTATCCCCAAAACCGAACCCGCCATGCACATCATCATAACCCCTAGCATTAGCCCCAATACGGCCATTGAAATCTCTGCCAATGAACAGCTTCTCTGTGTGCGGAATACTATGCATCATCTCGTCTAAATCCTCCAAGAATTGCTTCTTGACCTCTTGGTCTAAACCTATCTGAGGAGCATATGCACTAATCATGTTTACAGTAAACCCACCAAATACTAGCTTGATACTCATCAACCTATCATTTACCCTCCTAAGCTCGACCACGAGCTCCCTGAGGTCCTTGTCAACTAAAATACCTACCCCATTCTTACCCCCAGCGCTTCCTGAGTACCATAGTTTGAACCCCTCTACATCTCGTGCCCTAGTACCCTTCCATCTAGTCTCCTGAACACATGCTATGTTGATTTTACTTTTCTGAAGAATCTTACCTAACTCTTTAGTCTTCCCCGTCAACGTACCAATGTTCCAAGATCCAACTCTCAGCCTAGAGGCTTTCTCCCCCCCCCCCTTCCCACCCCTGGACCCCACCCCCAACCCCACCCAAGGACATGAACTGACTCTCACATCTTTTACTACCGCCACTATAAGCAAAAGGTATTAGGTAAACACTACCTCTAAGAACAAGTAGCATGAACGAATGACTACAAGCTATGAACCCGAGAGCTAAAAATAACTCAAAGGCGCTACTACGAGAACAGTAATGCGAGCAGGCACTAGAACAATGAAGACACCACGTCTAAGAAACTACCCCTATGCAAACACAGAATTAAAATGGATAGATGAAACCTTAAGCTTAAAACACTAATAGAAAAGACAGAAAAAGCAATCAATCCAACTACGGGTTACCGACAAGGTAACCAAAACTAATAGATGTGTAACACAAACAATTAGTTTTCAAAATCTCAGATATTCTCAACCAAAGAGACAATAAACCAATTACAATAATTTAAACATCGATTCAAAAGCAGGAGAAGAAGGCACGAAATATGATTAACGAACCTGGGAAGATCGATTGTAGCAGAAGAATTGAATCTTGGATAATGATTACTTTTTTCATTTAACCACAGCAACAAAAAATCAGAAACAAAAAAGAAATTCTACACGATAGGGTTTGAAGAAGAGCAAACAGAGACGAAACAAGAACAAGAGAAAAACCTGCCCGTTACAAGGAACTGAGGAGATTCTACTTCACCGCTTGTAAGATTTAACGGTGAGAGACGACGAGGATGACGGCAATTTAGAAAATCAAAGATTCGGAAATCTTTAAGCTCACAGTAGTAGAAATGATCCTTTCACAATATCTTTAACATACTAAAAAAATATTTGTGATAAAATTAAAGAAGTGCCTTAAGAACCTGGGGAGATCGATTGTAGCAGAAATATTGAATCTTGGATGATGATTACTTTTTCATTTAACCACAGCAATGGAAAATCAAAAACAAAAAAGAAATTCTACAAGATAGGGTTTGAAGTAGAACAAACAGATATAAAACAAGAATTAGAGAAAAACCTGCCCGTTACAAGGAACTAAGGAGATTTTACTTCACCGCCGACGAGTTTTAACAGCGAGAGATGGCGAGGATGACAGCAATTCAGAAAATTGAAGATTCGGACATCTTTAAGCTCATAGTAGTCTTTCGATAATTGAAATCTTATGAAATGTAATGGGTAATTGAGAAAAAGTAGGTTAGAATCACTTACCACCTAATCGGGGAAGAACGCTCTTGGAAAAATCGCCTTTAAGGTTTCTAGGTTTGAAAATTTGAAAGAATGAGAGAAATATCATCTAACTCAGCTTTTATCTAGCTGCAGATGTCGCAATTGCAATTTCATGTTCACAATTGCGAACATCGCAATTGCATGAAAGAAAGAGGTTGCAATTACGAACTCCTCTCAGAATCCCAGTAATTGCAGTTGCGATAAAATGGTCGCAAATGCGAACCCTGATGCCCTCGCAAATGCGGACCTTTTCTTCGCATATGCGGAGATCATAAAATATGTGTTGAGTCGCAAATACGACTCTACCTTCGCAAAGCAGAAGTGGCAAGTTCACAATTGTGAATTTTACCTTACAAATGCGAGGATCCCCCAGCCATGCCCAAGCTCGCAAATGTGAATGTTTATTCACAAATGTGAGATCTGCAGCATGCAGCAGAAACTAAATGCATTAGCTATGATTCTAAATCCAAAATCCTTCTGTAGCCTATCTGAAACTCACCCAAGATGGGCTCCAAACAAAATATGCACACAAGTCCAAAAGGCTCATACGAACTAGTTCGTGCAACCAAATCGTCAAAATAACATCTAGAACTAAGAATCGGACACCAAGATCAAATGAAATTTTCATTGAACTTAAGAATTTTGATTTTAACAACCGGGCGTCTGAATCACATCAAACCAATTCCATTTTTTACCAAATTTTGAATACAAGTCATAAATACATAATTTTATAGACCAAGCAGCAATAAAGTCAAACTTTTGTCAAATATTTAAATTCATTAAACCTTTAGACTACATATTTTTGACAAAATGTGATAACTCGAGCTAGGGACCTCCAAATTTGATTCCGGGCATACGCCCAGGTCCCAAATCACGATAGGAACCCACCGGGACCGATGAAATACAGATTCGGATCTGTTTGCTCAAAATGTTGACCAAAGTCAACTCAAATAGATATTTAAGGTATAATTTCATATTTTATAAATTTTTAACATAAAAGCTTTCCGGAAAAAGATACAGATTACGCACACAAATCAAGAAAGGCTAAAATAAGATATTTGAGGTTTCACACAGAATTAAGGTTTAAACTCTAGATGACCTATCGGGTCATCACATGAATGGGGAATTGGGTTTTGGTCCGAATCTCGGATTTTGACCAAGCGGGCTCGGGGTTGATTTTAGTTGACTTTTTGGGAAAAGTGTAAAGATCTTAAATTTATGTCTTGTAATTGATTTTCCTATCATTATTTGATGTTGTTGAGGCGATTTTGGTTAGATTCGATTGGTTTGGAGGCGGATTTTAGATGAAAGGTCTCGATAGAGCTTTGATTTGCTTGCGGAGCGAGGTAAGTATTGTGTCTAACCTTGATTTGAGGAAATTAGGAATCCTTGAGCTATGTGCTATGTGAAATACATGTGCAACGCCATATCTGCGAGGTGAAGAGAGTATATACACCATCAAAATACTTGTTTCCATGTTTTCCCGCATTTCATTAATTATTCTCTTCAATGTCTTAACTGTTACATGCTTTAATTTCTTCCTATGCCTTAATTTGCTATCTGTCATTTATTATTCTCGTATTAAATGTTATTTTCTCCCATGCTTCCATGATTTAATTGCTACTTGTCTTAATTGCCTTGCTTGTATACTTTACCTGTCATATATTCGACTTGTCTTGTTACTTAGTATAAATTGTATCACTTCTTGATTTAGTACGAGATTTCCTTTATGGCTTTCCTTTCTTATTCCTTATTCGTAGGGCTTGTTGCGACCAAAAACACTCACGCAAGTGCACACTATCGTCTAGCAATAAAGTAGTGAGTAGAGTATCGTTCCCACGAAGACTTATGACTAACTTTTAACTGATTCAAACTCAATTAACTTATCGATTCAAGAGATTTCTCACAAAATATAGAAGTAACTAATTTACTCACTAAAATTATCAATCAATGAATTAACTAAAAATCAACTAAAACAAATAGCAATTTCAAATAACAATCAGCAGGAGAGAATATTCCAGGGTCACGAGTTAGCAAACAATCGTGTTGCGTTCTTGGCTTAAAATAACTAATTGATTTATCTGGATTGTTGATTGATAGGGTTGATATTACTCATAAGAATATGCAATCTAGAGTTTCCACTTTTGAGTTCAACTCTAGATTCGTAGATAGTATTTCACTGTTAGCTACTCAGCAAAATAATTAAAAACGGAATTAAATAAACAACCCAATATGATAAAATCAACTTCTTCAAATTAAACTTCAAACATCAACATTCATGTTTCACCCATGACCCTAGAACAATAGGGTTTTTAGCCATTCATGTTCATACAATCATCAAATATAAAATCAATGAGTACTAGAAAAGGGATGGAAGAATTGATCAAATTTGTGCTCCCAAGTGTTTTGCTCCTTTGTTTTCTCTCCACAATCACGTTCTCCCCTCAAAATAGGTTTTAGGATGGCTTTTATATCAATTGGAGATGCCTTGGGGTTAAAATAACCGAGTCCAAGTCGGAATAGGGCACTTTAGCGACCTGAGCGTCCATGGCAGCATGGTGCGCTGGCCCTGGGGCTCAAAATATTGGCATACTGGAATCCCTCAAAATCGACTTTTTGCCTTTTGCTCCGATTTGCTCCAATTCGCTCCCTTTCATCCCAAATTGTATCCGAATAATTCCTACACATAGAAATACCATACATTAGCACAAATCATCATATTAAACATCTTAAATCATCGAGATATGAGCAAAATGATAGGCGATATATAACAAAATATACATACTTTAAGCCGATTATCAACACCCAGACCTAGACACTTGCTCGTCTTCAAGCGATGGAACTAAATCAATCCCCCAAAACATACTTATCACTATGAAAGAGCACTTCACAATTAATTCAATCAAACACCCTATCTTTGGACTATGATCGATATCGGCAATTAAGCATGAACACGCGAATTAGATTCTTCCCGTTTTCAAACTAGCCCAAGTATATACAATGCTATTCAACCAACTCAAGAAACCTCTCCACAACCACCTTACCTCAAGAGATGAATTGTTACACTAATCATCCTCAACTCACGCACTAACCCAACAAAAGAAAGTGTACAACATCACCAATCCGTCATGAGACCAAGTGCCCTCACCACAAACAAAACAATGAATATAAAAGTAGTCCACACATTCAAATATGTCATTGAACATAAATTAAGGACATCACACAATTGAACACAATTCTCTCACTATCACAAAGAGTTCATATGCATCCCGTGGTCGTACCATAAGCTTGCCCGTAGTGTATATCTCTACTAATCTAAGCTAGCCAAATCTAGAATCAATTAGGACTTTAAGGTTGTAATGTAGGCTAAGGGATGGGTAGGATATATTTAGTTATAGTGACTAACCCTCCTAAGCACTTTAATATACTACACTCGAAAATCAAGCTCAATTTCTTCTTAACCCATTCACTTGTCATACATCATATATAACATAGCCCTCTTTTCAATTAAGCACCTATATGGATTCACTAGCATGAATGAAAAAAAATGGGCGGTGTGTATTTATTTTTCATTATTTGAACTTTTATTTGCTTTTTCTTGAAAACATTTTTTTTTCTTTTTCTTCACACACTCCATGCCCTTGAAGTTCTTAAACTAGTGACTTTTATTCACAATCTTAGTGCACCTTAAAGGCTCCTCCATGGTTCCACTCAAAAGTAACTCCCCAATATTTCTCCTTACTTCTTTTAGCGACTAAGTGCCTTAGGAGGTAAAGGTTCAACATTCTCAAATCAAGAACAAAGTAGGAGTACGGCTTGTAATGTGGGTGCCAAGGAAACGGTCTATAGGCTCAAAGGGCTAGCAATGGAAAAATTTTATTTATAAGTGACAAGCACCTTCATGATCAAGCAAGAAATGCCTACATCATCTCCTAGACTAGCATAACTTAATGATTTCGCGTTGATTAACACATGGGGCAAGTTCTAGACTATACAGGATAGCACAGAGTATCAAAAATCCTTACACACACAAGGCACTTGACTCACTCAAGACGGTTCTCTACAACTCTCAAGTCAAGCAAGCTAGAAAGTTGAGAATTTTTAAGAAAAAATGTACTAGGTAGCATACAAGTCAATCAATTGAGAAAAAGGCATCAAAGAGTAGGCTACTTACTTTACTTGGGCATTACAATTTAAATCATATATGCAGAAAGATATAGCGCATGCCATAACTTAAATTGTCAACACCAACCATGTCAATAGGTATCTCAAAGCACCTCAATTTTCCTTTTCCTACTCCTAAGAAAGAAAAATTAATAATAAAAAAACTAAACTAGAATACCCAGTTCGAGCTACACCCTTGGAAAAGAACCAGTGTCGAAAGAAAAAAAAAGGGATACTAACTAACTACATAAAAAAAAGGAAAATCTTTTTGGTATTTTTAATCGGACTTTAATCCCTCAAGAAAATTGTCTAACAGATCCATCGGCGGGAAAAAGTCCAAGCTTTTTCTAATTTTTTTAATTTTCTTTTATAATCTAGCTAATTTAAACTATGTTAATATTAAACTAAACTAAAAGGTGATAAAGGAAAAATTATACAATTACAGCTCAAAGAGTATTCCCCCACCCCACACATAAATAATGCACTGTCCCCGATGTATAATAAATTCAAAAATAGAGTAAGGTGGAAAGAAAGAACTCCCTGCTAGTCGGAGACTGCCCTCTCAGGATGCCCACCAGTTGCGGCAATGGTCTCATCATCTCCTAAGGGTACCAAAGTCATGGGCCTCGTAACTTCATCCTCATCCGCATCATGATCATCAAATCCCTTGTGAGTGTTTCCATCCTTAGAAGGATGAATAGGACTACCCTATGCTATGCCCAACATCTCTTTGGACGAACTGGACAGCTCATTTCGCAATTGAGTGCGCTCATCCTTTGACACCCCTAGCCTGCTCATAATAACATTGACGGTTATGTAGAGAGACCTCTTAAAATTTTCGTCCCTCTCATTCCTAGCAGCTTGGGTGAGCTTTAATGTGGACTCTAATAAGGATGTGATGTCTAGCAATGTCTTGGGTACCTCCACCACCTCATCATAGCCTGGGTACTCCAAAAGATAGCATGTATTGTGTTAGGATGTTGCAATAAAAGAACCTCTTGATCCTCCCTCCAAAACGGGTGCGAGCCATCTCCCCAAGCATGAGCTCACCTACATTTATGGGGTGCCCGATCATCAAAAAGTAGATCAAACGCACTCGAGCTCGAGTGCACTCACTATTATGCTCCACAGGCATTAGTCTAGCTTTCACAAAGTTCTGCCAAACTTTAGCCGTCTTGTTGAAGTCAAACCAATGTATTTCAAGGTGAACGTCACCCTTAGTCTACGTCCATATTGCATTGGAATCAATGCCACAAAGTGTGTGACGTATTGCTTGGTAGTGTGGGATTTTGACAAACTTTATAATCATTCGTGGGTTCGAGTTATCAACTCCCAAAAAACGATACAAGGCCTCCCTATGCATTGGAATGGTATTTCCTATGACACACGACTCATCATCTTTCGTGTCCCAATTTGCATATAGTTCTCGAACCATGCTGAGATTTGCCAGGCTCGGACACTCAAGGAACTTATCCATCTTCTTATCGATCAATGCAGCAAGTACATCGGGGAAGCTTCGTTCTAAGGACTTCACATTTATCCCCATATTAGACACATATCTCCCGTATGGAACAAAAGTATCATGCCATTTCTTGGCGTCATCATCTACGAATTCCAACCGAGGACGTGATTGCTTTGTAATCCCGCTAGCCACTTGCTTTCCCTTGGCTGGTCCGAAAGAGCTCTCGCATTGCTTGCGTTTCTTTGGAAGGGGAGCAGTAGTAGAGGACTTTCCCACTCCTTTGCCTTTAGCGGCACTGTCACGAGCCATAGCAACCTACACATGACAAACAAAAAGATGAGAGTGAATCAAGAAATTTTGCCTAAGGTTATTGTGAGGGGCAAAGAGGACCCCACACTTAAAACCGAAGGCTATGCATAATCGAATCACAATATTTGGCTCAACATGCATTAATGTGTCATCACAAGGCTATAGGTACTCAAGACTTCCATATGTCATATAATTCAATTAGTCTACATGGCCATAACTTAATTATGGTGCAAGCATAACAAAGCTAAAGTCTACATTACTACACTAATTTAGTATACTAACTATGACGTAAAAAAATACAACAACATACAATACCCCCAAAACACCCCCACACTTCGCCCAAACTCAAATATAACTACACTCGGCTATTTAGACTTCACCGGTGTTCAAATTTACTCTCTTAGGCATTTTAGCAAACACCTTGCGGGCATCAATTTTGCTCTTTTTATTTCAACAATGGTGGAACAAGGTGGCCCTCCCAAATTCACATGAAGTAGAGGGAATTATAGTTTACTACTTCAAACACATTCACAACCAAATTCGTGCACCAAATTTTCGTGCATATTAAGACCACCATATTCAATAAGATATATAAAAGAACCCTATGCGATTTTGGGGGTTATGGGAGAAGTAGAGATAACATGACACTAAAAAAATTCCAAAATACAAGAAAAGAGAACAAGAAGAACATACCTTTGAGGCTTGAGAGTAACTTGAGCAAGAGAAAGTTGAAGAATTGGAACTTGAGAGAAGATAAAACAAAAAAAAATTGAAGGAGAAGAACGAGAGAAGTAGGTAGAAGCTGGGCGTTGGGGGGTGTGTTTTGAGGTTTTAGCTATTTTAATTTAAGTGGGAATGGGTTTGGGTAGTTGGGCATGGGTTAGGATGTGTGTATATATAGGTAATTGGGTTGGGTTATTTGGGTTTTGGTTTTAATTAAATAAAGAAAAACGAAAAGAAAAAAAATTAAAAAAATACTTACCTGGACCCGCCAGCCCAGCGCCCCACGCTGGGGCTAGCGCTGGAGATTTTTGGATACTGTAAAGTGCACCCCAACTAGCGTGGGGCGTTGGGCTGGGCATTCAGTTCGCTGAAAAAAAAAATTCCCCGCACACTCAATACATAATTTACACACACCTCACACCATCACCACCTAAGAATTTATACAACTACAAGCAAAATAAAAAAAAATTAGTCTACTCTAACTACAAGAAAACTAAGCTACAAAAGCAGTAAAAATTGGGTTACCTCCCAACTAGCGCCTGATTTAACGTCGCAACACGACTCAACACAATATTAAGCATCGGCTATGTCCACCGAGGTCTTGTGACGTGTAATGTCACCACCACAATAATGTTTTATTCTCTGGCCATTTACCAAGAAGGTACCACCTGAGCTCGTATCACGCAGTTCCACAGCTCCATGAGACCTCACACTTACCACAACAAAAGGACCTGCCTAACAAGACTTAAGCTTTCCGGGGAAAAGCATCAACCTCGAATTGAACAATAGAACTTCTTGACCCGGCTCAAACTCTCGATGTTGGATGTGCTTGTCATGCCACCTCTTAGTCTTTTCTTTATACAATTTGGCATTTTCATATGCATGCAATCGAAACTCATCAAGCTCGTTGAGTTGTAGCAACCTCTTCTCACCAGCTAAGTCGATATTCAGCTTTTTAATTTCCCAATAGGCTTTGTGTTCAAGCTCGACGGGCAAATGGCATGCCTTCCCATAAACCTATTTATATGGAGAAGCACCTATGGGACTCTTGTATGCAGTTCGAGATGGCATAATGCATTGTCTAGCTTCTTGGCCCAGTCCTTTCTATTTCCACTTACTATTTTCTCCAGAATTTGCTTTACCTATCTGCTTGAAACTTCCACTTGACCACTCATTTGGGGGTGATAGGATGTGGAAACCTTGTGCTTAACTCCATACTTTGCAAGAGCATTATTCAGCAATTTGTTGCAGAAGTGAGTTCCTCTGTCGCTTATCAATACTCTTGGAGTCCCAAAGCGTGTGAAGATGTGCTTCTTTACAAACCTTACCACAACCTTAGCATAATTAGTGGGAAGAGAAATGGCCTCCACTTATTTAGAAACATAGTTGACCGCCACCAAGATGTACTTGTGACCATTGGAGTATGGGAACGGTCCTATGAAATTAATCCCCCAAACATCAAAAAGCTCTACTGCCAGAATATTTTGTAGAGGCATCTCGTGCTTCTTCGTGATTGTGT
This sequence comes from Nicotiana sylvestris, assembly GCF_000393655.2. NCBI lineage: Eukaryota > Viridiplantae > Streptophyta > Magnoliopsida > Solanales > Solanaceae > Nicotiana > Nicotiana sylvestris. Next base: position 122,703,514 of record NC_091062.1, on the reverse strand, counting down.
CGGTTCTTTGGCATATGTCACACTTTTTAACAAAGGCATGTACATCCTAAACAATTTTGGCCAATAGAAACCTGATTGTAGAACTTTTTGGGCGGTTCTATCCCCACCGCAATGACCTCCGTATAGCAAAGCATGACAGTCATACAGTATTGCATTCATCTCTTCTTTAGGAACACATCTTCGCACCAACTGATATGTGCATAGCCTATATAAGAATGGCTCATCCTACATGTAGAGTCTCACATCATGTAGGAACCTTCTTTTATTATCGGGTGTCAATTTTGGTGGTTTCACTCCACTTGCAATAAAATTCACATAATCTGCATACCACGGGGTTTCACTTGTGGTGATTGCTAATAATTGCTCATCAGGAAATATTTCTTTAATTGACCCTCCTTCAGCTACATGGTTCCGATTTTCTAATCTGGACAAGTGATCATCCATTTGATTCTATATCCCTTTTCGATGTCAGATCTCTAAGTCAAACTCTTGCAAGAGGAGGACCCACCGAATTAGCCTCGGCTTGGGGTCTTTCTTTTCAAACAAGTATCTGATAGCTAAATGATCTATGTAGATGATGACTTTGGTCCCCACTAGATAGGATCTGAACTTGTCAAATGCTCACACCACTGCAAGCAACTCTTTTTCAGCAACTGTGTAGTTTATCTGGGCTGGATTCAGAGTTATGCTTGCATAGTAGATGGAGTGAAAGATTTTATTTCTCTTTTCCCCAAAACAGCTCTGATAGCTATGTCACTCGCACAGCACATCAACTTAAATAGTTGCTCCCAATCCAGAGCAATGACAATTGGTGCAGTCACTAACCTTCCCTTCAGCTCTTCAAATGCTTTCAGACAGGCATCATCAAACTTGAAGGGGACATCTTTCTCAAGAAGCATGTACAAAGGAGAAGAAATTTTCGAAAAATCTTTAATGAAACGATGATAAAAACCTACATGGCCAAAGAAACTACGAATGCCTTTGACAGATATCAGTGGGGGAAATTTTTCAATCGCCTCCACCTTCACTTTATCCACCTGCAGACCACTTTTGGACACCCTGTACCCCAGGACTATATCTTCACATACCATGAAATGGCACTTTTCCCAGTTTAGCACCAAGTTCGTCTCTTCACACCTAGGAAGCACTTTATCGAGATTCATTAAACAATTATCAAAAGAGCATCCAAACACAGAATAATCATCCATTAACACTTCTACAAATCTTTCAACCATGTTAGTAAAATATCCATCATACACATTTGAAAATTCGCAGGTGCATTACAGACACCAAAGGGCATTCTCTTGAACGCATACGTGCCATAGGGACACGTAAATGTGGTTTTCTCTTGGTCCTCTAGGGCTATAGCAATCTGATTATACCCCGAATAACCATCTAAGAAATAGTAGTATTCTTGGCCAACTAATCGATCAAACATTTGGTCAATAAAGGGGAGGGGAAAATGGTCCTTGCGGGTGGCATTGTACAATTTTCTATAATCTCTGCAAATTCTCTACCTAGTGACAGTTCTTGTGGGAATCAAGTCATTATTTTCATTAACCACTACAGTCATCCCCCCCTTTTTAGGTACACATTGGACGAGGCTTACCCATATTCTATCAGAGATTGGAAATACAATACATGCATCAAGCCACTTAATCACTTCTTTTCTTACCACCTTTTTCATGATTGGATTTAATCGACGTTGCTGTTTTACACTTGGCCTGTGTCTGTCCTCCATGAGGATTTTATTAATGCAAAAAGCTGGACTAATGCCTTTAATGTCAGATATCGTCCACCCGATTGCTCGTTTGTGCACATGTAGCACTCTTAACAGTTTTTCTTCCTGCAATTTAGACAAGTCAGAAGAAACAATAATAGGTAAAGTGTTAGAGCTTCCCAAATAAGCATATTAAAGGTGAGGGGGCAGGGGTTTAAGCTCCAATTTTGGAGCTTCCTCAATTGACGGCTTCGGAGGAGGCCCACTTGGACTATTTAGGGGCTTAAAAGGGTATATCCCCTCCATGTAAGCATAGGATGCATCTAAGATATGCATCATCTCCTCAACCTCGGCATCAATCTCCAAGATATCTAACAACATAATTACTTTCTCTAGAGAATCGTCTAGATATACACTCGTGTCAAGAATTTGCTCATCCACCTCCATAACAGATATCATCGAGAGCTGTTCATAGTGGCGGGGAAGTTGGATTGCTTTGTAGACATTAAAGATTGCTTCCTCTTCATCCACCCTTAAAATCATTTTTCCCTCTCTCACTTTAATAATTGCATCACCAGTAGCCAAAGGAGGTCATCCCAATATGACTGGAACCAGTTCATCAGCCTCATAATGTGGTATAATGATGTCCACAGGGAATATGAATTTCTCAATTTGCAGCAACACATCTTCAATCACTCCTTCAGAGTATGCTATGGACCTATCAGCCAGCTGCAACATCATAGTAGTTGGTCTTGGAGCTCCCAAACCCAATTGCTTGAACAAGGACAAGGGCATCAAATTTATGCTCGCCCCCAAATCATAAAGAGCACGACCTATATCAATATTACCAATTCGCACAGGGATTGTGAAGCTGCCAGGATCCTTAAGCTTTTGAGGGAGCTTATTTTAGACCCTTGAAGTGCACTCCTCAATAACTGTAACGGTTTCAAATTCAGGCAATCTTCTCGTGTGCACCACTATATCTTTTATGTGCTTAGCATACTTTGGAATTTCACGAAGTACATCCACCAGTGGAATATTAAATTGAATTTGGCTCAACATAGAGAGAAATTTGTTGAACATGCGATCATCATTCTTTTTCTGCAATCTCTGAGGGAAAGGTGGTGGTGGCCTTGTAGCCTCCACTGGCTCTGAAGTTGCATCTTTTTTCTTTGATTCGTGTGTTGCCTTAGGAATCAACTCCCCCTCAGGTATAGGCTTGGCTTTTCTCTTCTTTGGCACTTCCTCTAGTTGCCTCTCGTTTCAGAGTGTAACTGCATTAACTTAAGGGTTCTTCTCTGTATCACTAGGGAGAGCGCCTGCAGGTCTAGTATTTTGATTTGTTGCTAATTGCCCCATTTGCCTCTCAAGATTTCTGAAATCCGTCCTGAGCAGTTGATTGTCAAGCAACAACTTCTTTAGCAAGTCATTCGTACTCTCTTCTACTTGTTGTGGTGACTTCTGAGGTTGATTGAAATTTCCTTGGGGTCTATAATGATTCTGATTCGGCTTATTTCCACCCCATGAAAAGTTGGGATGATTCTTCCAATTTGGATTGTAAGTGTTTCCATATTGTGCGTGCTGATTCATTGGACCTCTACTTTGTTGCCCCACATAGTATATAGATTCAGGATTCGTGGGGCACATGTCACTCATATGATTTTCGCCACATAGTTCGCAGCAAATAGACATTTGTTGTACATGTTGCATCGTTTGTGTTTGTTGCATTGTCATTCTATTCATCTGATTTACCAATTTTACTATATCAACTCTCATGGTTGAAAAATCATTAAGCTCAATCAACCCGGCTACTTTATATTTAATTGCCCTTCGTGAATCACTATCTCCTTGCCAATTATGATCATTAGCAGTGAAGTTATTTAGTAAGAGTTGGATTTCATTGTATGGTCTAGCCATGCAACTACCCCCACAAGCTGAATCAAGATTCATCTTTGATGCATTATCTAACCCATCCAAAAAAGTGTGACCCAATACCTCATTAGTCTGACAATTATGTTGGCAGTCTCTGAGTAGCTTCTTATATCTTTCCCATGCTTGACGAAGTGTCTCGCTATCCTGTTGTTCAAACCCCAAGAATCTGACTCCTCCTTGCTAAATATGTAAGGCCCCATAGAAAGTTCTACTCAAAAATCCAAATCTCGTGATGCCAAGATAGGATCATGTGTTAGAAATTCATAAAGAAAAAATTGCGGCGAGCAAGCTTGCCGCGGTTCGGACCCTTTGGATTGATCGGTGCATTAAAAATTTAAGAATTATGTTTGCCAGAAAAGTGTGTTTCTGCGGTCCATTATGCGGTCGAATAATAGGCATGCGGACCGCATAGTTGCCACAGAGCTAGTCGGTGTGTTGGTTAATTTGAGGCCAACTATGCGGCCAATTATACGATCGCATAATCAATATGCGGGCCGCATAGTCATCGCATAATCCCCTTGGAATTTTTGTGAAGGGCAGTTCTGCGGTGCACTATGCGACCGCAGAACAGGTATGCGGACCGCATTTATGTCGCATACCCAGGCAGTTTGTCTAGATTTTGGGACCATTTTTGCAGTCCATTTTGCGGGCCGCATGTCCATTATGCCATCGCATATGCGATCCTAAATCGTGTCGGGGATCTTATTTTCTAACTTTAATAACCCTATCCCATCCCATTAAAAACACCCCATTAGACCAATTTCCTGTTATTTCACGGCATATAGAGTGAGAGAGGAAGTTCTAGAAAGAGAGGGAGTTATCTTCATCAAGTCCCCACTCCATCCTTACCCCAAATCCTTGAAGATTGTCAAGTGAAATTGCTAGGTCTTCACCCTAAGAGTTAAGAGCTTGTACCCTCATCGATAATTTTGAAATTTCCATTAAAATAAGTGATTAGCAAGGGGGTTTATGGGTATAAGGGCTGATAATCTTGCATGCATAAAAGATAATGAGGTATGGGGTGGTTGTGAACCAAAAGAGATAACAATTGTGGTATAGGAAGATGAAAATCTCTCACAAAATTGTCCTAAAATCACTGTGCACATTTAGTGCTTGATAATTTACCTAAATGAGTTAGAATCTCATTCATGCCTCTAATTCTTGGTTCAACTTGTAATTTTCATAAAATAGATTGAAGTTGCTAGGAAATTTCGGAATTTATTGTAAGGATTTAAGAAAGCTCTACTGAGGTATGTATGGCTAAAATCCCATCTTCTAGAAATTGAGCTCCGTTGGTGTTTGTGTAAATACGGTAAGAATAAAGTTGAATTATTGTATTGATTATTGTTTCACATGAATATGGGATTGCGAACTTATATGCGTGAAAGATGTGTCTTAATATGGTCAATGTGCTATTCTTGATAACTTGAAAGGGTGCAAGAAATTTGAATCATGTATTGAGATGCTTAGATCTTAAGATGAGATTGAAGCTGCATATATTGTGCCATCTATGTGAAGACTCATCTATGCTTACAATTTTATTTGCCCTTGTGTGCACATATTATCCTAAACTACAAATCTAACATTGAAAGTGGAAATGATGTGATAATTGTGGCCCCAAGTGCCTATGAAATGATATATGTAAAACAAGTATTGAAATGAGATGATTGATGGAAAAAGAAAATGCCTTGGTAAGGCGGGCTAGCCGATCAGGCCGAGATCGGACGCCATGCCGCACACATGGTGGTATTGTATTTGTGATTGAAGTACATGTCTCAACCGAGGAAACCTAGCTGATCGGGTCGAGATCGGACTCTGCTCAAGATAGTGGTGGTATTGTGGGCAATGATGAACAGTATGAAATGCCCCAAAACTAAAAGTTATGGGAAAATGATGTGAAAATTGTATGATTCTTTTATTTGATAATATTGTGATCATTTAAAGTGTTTGAGTTATACTTGTGATTTCCTTATTCGTGTATGAAAGTTCTTTCTAACTAGATGGTGTTTAGTTACACATACTAGTACTATTCCATGGTACTAACGTCCCTTTTGTCGGGGGCGCTACATTTTTAAATGAATGTAGGTGGCTCCATTGCGGATAGTGCCGATCGCGCGTAGCGGAATACCTTCTTCTCAAAGTTTTGGTGAGCCCTTTATCCTTAAAGGGGCTATGTTTTACATATTTTTATATAGATATCCACTTTTGAGGTATAGCCAGGGCCTTGTTGCCGGCGTTGTCATCATTGTCTTTTGTATCCTTAGAAGCTCCATAGACGTTGTGTGGGTTATGTACGGGTTTTGGATGGGTATATGAACTATGTTGTAATTCTAACTCCTGTTTCTCTAAAGTGAAATTGTATTGAATCTTGGGAACTTAACTATGGTTTAAGGTTGTTATGTAAAATGAACTAACAATGTTGAATGCGCAATCTTTCCTATTGTATAAATAAACGAAAGCATGGTTTCCTTAATCATATCGAGTTGGATAGAAAGTGTTCGATAAGGCTTGCTCAGTTGGGTTCACTCGATTGAGCGTCAGTCGCACCTCCCGAGGTTGGGGCGTGACAAAATCATCCCATGTGCAGATTGAGTTCGCGGGCTCCTTTTGCAACCATTCCTTAGCTTTCCCCAACAGTGAAAAGGGGAAAAGAGTCATCCTGACATAGTCCTTGGAAATGTTCAGATAATTGTAAGTGTCTGTAATTTCCAAGAAATTCTGAATGTGCCTTTGCGGGTCTTCATGAGATAGACCAACATATTGTCCTGTGGAATGAATTAGTTGTACCATTTACTGTTTGAGTTCAAAATACCCCGTGATATCAGGCTTTACAATAGCCTGAGTCATATTAGCAAGACTAGGCCTTGTGGCTTCAATTACTGTACGCTCTTCATTACCTGCCATTTCTATTGGTTGTTGTTAAACTATGATATCCAACTCTCCTTTTATTCTAGTTCTAGCTTCGATTTCCCTCTTCACTCTGTGAAGTGTTAATTCAATATCAAGATCAAGAGGAAGGAGATTATTTGTGCTTCTACTCCTCTGCATTCAAGAGAAGAGCCTGTGTTAACACAAACAACGTAAACTGAAAATTAAAACTTGAATAAATAACTAATAAAAGCTCAATTCAGTCAAGTAGCTAATTTCTAAGTCCCCGGCAATGGCGCCAAAAACTTGTTGCGACCAAAAATACTCACGCAAGTGCATGCGATCGTCAAGTAATAAAGTGGTGAGTAGAGTATCGTTCCCACAAAGACTTATGACTAACTTTTGACTGATTCAAACTCAATTAACTTATCGATTCAAGAAATTTCTCACAATCAGTAGGAGAGAATATTCCAGGGTCATGGGTTAGCTAACAATCGTGTGGTGTTCTTGGCTTAAAATGACTAATTGATTTATCTGGATTGTTGATTGATAGGGTTGATATTACTCATAAGAATCTATCGAGTCCTTACGCGCCTATTCAAGTTAACTTAATGCCTATATGTCTGTGGAATTAAGATTAACAAGAATGCATTTACAATTCCTGTATTTCAACCAAGCAAGGCAATTAGGTATATGTCTATCTTAATTGTGAATCTGTTCCCCGATGTCCGGGTTCAAGAACCTGCTCTATCTAATTCTATATGCAATCTAGAGTTCCCACTTTCGAGTTCAACTCTAGATTCGTAGATAGTATTTCATTATTAGCTACTCAGTAAAATAATGAAAAATAGAATTAAATAAACAACCCAATATGATAAAATCAACTTTGTCAAATTAAACTTCACACATCAACATTCATGTTTCACCCATGACCCTAGAACAATAGGGTTCTTAGCCGCTCATGTTAATACAATCATCAAACATGAGGTTTTCAAACATGAAATCAAAGAGTACTCGAAAAGGGATGGAAGAATTGATCAAATCCGTGTTCCCAAGTGTTTTATCCTTTGTTTTCTCTCCACAATCACGTTCTCCCCTCAAAATAGGTTTTAAGATGGCTTTTATATCAATTGGAGGCGTCTTGGGGTTAAAATAACCGAGTCCAAGCCGGAATAGGGCACTTTAGTGACTCGAGCATTCAAGGCAGTATGGAGCGCTAGTCGTGGCACTCAAAATATTGGCATACTGGAAACTGCGCTACAGCCAGCGCCCCACGCTGGTTGTGTCCCTCAAAATCGACTTTTTGCCTTTTTGCTCCAATTCGCGCCCTTTTGTCCCAAATTGCATCTGAATGATTCCTGCATATAAAAATACCATAATTTAGCATAAATCATCATATTAAACATCTTAAATCATCGATACATGAGCAAAATGCGAGGCGATATATAATAAAATATACATACTTTAAGCCAATTATCAGAGCTTCTAGTGAATTGAGTTGCGGAATTTATTACATTTATTATTTTTTTTGTTTATGGATTGATTTACACACCACAACAGGTGAAATAAGAGAGGATTGATATGGTGAAATAAGGAAGGATTATAATAGTGACTCTGATTACATGGTGGGATCGGGTTGCACGCCGCAATGGATTTTACTAGTTATCATTGATATTGATACGGTAAAATAAGGGAGGATCGTATTTGTACGGTGGGATTGAATTGCGCGCCGCAACGAATTATGTGTTTTGTATTCTTTGTTGTATTATGTTGGCTTTAGTATTTCGTACGAGATTCTGAGGATTGGTATTCCTGGTTTTACTGATTTTCGAGGATTGAGTTTATTTTCATAAGTTAACTGCCTTATTTTCCGTATTGCTTTTCTGTTATTATTACTATATTGCGAACAAGTTATTGTAAGTGACCCGTCTTAGCCTCGTCGCTACTTCGTCGAGGGTAGGCTCGGTACTTACATAGTGCATGAGGTTGGTTGTACATATACTACACTTTGCACTTCTTGTGCAGACTTTGGAGTCATTCCCAGCGGCGATCAATATTATGCTCGGATTGGGCATCTGACGGAAACTTGAGGTACAGCTGCTCGGCGTTCGCAGATATGAATTCCTCTTTTACCTTATCCTAGCTGTTTATTTCTTTTCAAAAAGTTTTACTTTCATTCAGACCATTATCTGTATTATTCTAGTCGCTCGTGCACTTGTGACACCACTTCTGGGATTATATCTAGATATTTCGGTTGTTATGGTTTTTTGCACTTTACTTCAGATTTATTTCAGTTATTTCGGTTTCCTTATTATTATCTAATCTGAACTGTTTAAAATAGTTAAATTAATCTAATGTTGGCTTGCCTAGCAAGTGAAATGTTAGGCGTCATCACGGTCTCGAGGGTGAAAATTCCAGGTCGTGACAAATTTTTTATTTTTATTGTTATTTTTTCACTTTATTTTTTCTTTCTTTCCACTCAATTATGCACTCTTTCAGTATTTGTTTCTTTTTTTGGAGTTATTTGCTCTTTTTATGCTTTTATTCCTTTTTTGTCCTTTCTATTAACGTGCTCCTAATTCTTTTTTAATTTATTTTTTCTTGTCGTAACTTTTTTCGCTGTATTTTTTATTTTTCTTATCCAGTAAAATTTATCTATCTAAAAATTTTATCACTTTTTTTCCTTTTTCATTATTGTTTTTCATCTTAGTTTTTTCTGTTATTTTTCAGTATAATTCTTCTGCCAAAAATGTTATCAGTTTCTTTCACCTTTTTTTTCTAGATAAATAATTGAGTCCTATTATGATATTTTCTACACAACACTAATCGATTATAATTATCGAGAGTTATCATGTTACATTTTTTTAATTTTATATTTTTACATGACTTTTTTTATTACAATTTTCTAATAAAATTTAGGTTTTTTAAATAATAAAGTTGTCACCCTTTTTACCATATTTGTTCTTTCTAGTTAAATCGATGAATCCGAAAATTTGATATACTACACTAATTATGGTATACCAATGTGTAGTATACTAAGATTATTAAGAATACAATGATTCAACACTAATCATAGTACACTAAGAATATTAGGTATATGTCACGACCCAAATATTTCCTCCGTAGGATGTCGTAATGGCACCTAGTCTTATGAACTAGGTAAGCCTAACCTTTACTGAGATAATAACAATATTCAACCAATGACAAACAAATACGAAATAGAAATCTCTATACAAAACTTACAATCCCCAAACCAGTGGTATAAGTCATAAGCTCTACTAAGTTCTCCAAGAAAATCCTTAAGTACAACTGTTCAGAATGGAAATCAAACAGCACAAAAACGAAATCAGAAAGTAACCCTGTGACCTGCGAACGCGACGACACGTTTATCTTGAGTCTCCACAACTCGACCAACCAACTAATAATCAACAACAACCGCGGCACCTGGATCTGCACAAAAATGCGCAGAAACGTAGTATGAGTACACCACAACGGTACCCAGTAAGTAACAAGACTAACCTCGGTGGAGTAGTAACGAGGGACAGTCAAGACACATACTGGACTAAACAACCTGAACAAGTATGTAGATGAACTAACAGAGAACAATATTAATATAAAGCTAGACAGGATAAGGAATACAAAACAATACTTGCAATGATACACTAGTAACAACAATAGGCAACAAGAAGCAGTGAGGTAATAATGCTATAGAGTGACTGCTCACAGTTTAAGTCCGGGGAAAAACCAATTAAAGGGAAAACCAGCAACAACTCAATAAGAACAACTACTTTCACACCAGATCTGTTCAATCCTTTCTACAAGGTACTGAACCTCATAATCACAGCCCACGGGTCCCAATTCTTGAACCCTAATCACTTGGCATCTTGTGTCTATATTTTAATTCATAACCACACGGACGACTCACGTGCCGAGAAAACAACTCTTACACAAAAAGGCGAGTAAACAAGGATACATGTAATGGTTAATAACGTCGGGGTTCATCTTCCTAACAAATATGGGTGATTAATCTACATGTAAAAACGATCGCCACGAAATATACAGTGTAATTAAGACAGCAATAAAGTGGGTTTTACGACAAGCACAACAAGATTAGCTACATAGAAATGAGCAAATATAGCAACACGGAGGAAAACAATTAGTAATATGCTAAGGAAAACAACAACCAAAGACAAGTGCACAGAATAGGGGAAATACAACAGAGCCCTCCCGAGATACCGCCTTGTAGTCTCAAATCGTAAAATGAATCATAATTGTACGGCAGAAACCTCGTGCAACAATAACTGCCGCACGACAGAAACCTCGTGCAATAATAACGACCGCACTACAAAAACCTCTTGCCACAATAACAACCGCACGGCATAAACCTCATACCACAATAACAACCGCATGGCAGAAACCTCGTGCCACAATAACAACTATACGGCAGAAACCTCGTGCACAATAACAACCACACGGCAGAAACCCTGTGCCACAATAACAACCGCATGGCAGAAACCTCGTGCCACAATAACAACTGCACAGCAGAAACTTCATGCCACAATAACACTGAATACAACAGCAACAACACTAATAATAACATGAGAATGCGGCAGGTAAATCAACTCAAGAACTTTGGAAAACAAAGAAATAGTAGAACGAGCTCACAAAGAAAGACAGAACAGAGAATACTAGTCTCAACAAGGGAGAAATAATATGTAACAATGATTCCACAAAAGTAAAATTCGACAATAAGGAAGATAACATGAGTCAATAATTCTAAATAAGGATAAGTCAACTATGATAAGGGATAACTAAACTTCATTTAGGGTTGAGCAATTACGAAAGAGATACATCAAATTCAATTACGAATAAGAAAATTACGAAAAAGATAATAATAACCTCAATTAAGGATAGACAATTGCAGAAGATATAATAATAACTTCAATTAAGGCTAAGTAATTAGGGAAGGATAACATGACAATAGAAAAGACAACAACATTGGTTAAGGCATATAAAAGTGAAATAGGCAATAAGAGTGGAACATGATGTAATTAATTCCAATTAAGACACATAGAGATGAAACTAGTAAATGGGGGATTCACCCTGGAAAAACAATTTCTTATCTAACGAATATAAGAACCTAAGAGCCCTAAGCGGTCAAATTTCCACAAAAAAGCCCTAGCACGTACTCGTCACCTCGCGTGCACGAACTTCACATGACACAATTAGCACCAAAGACTCCAATCCTAAGGGGTAGTTCCCCAACAAAAAGTTAAGCAAGATACTTACCTCTAAGAAGATAGACCGTTACTTTAAAATAAACTTCTCGAGTGAAATTACCTCCGGACGACTCAAATCTAGCCAAAATAACTTCAAATCATAAATAATTCTTATAAGAAACAATTCCGGTTAATATAGTTTCAGTCTTTTACAAAAACTAAAAAGTCAACTCCTGGGGCCGCACCTCGGAACCCGATAAAATTCACAAAATATGAATACCCATTCTTATACGAGTTCAACTATACCATAATTATCAATTTCCAACATCAATTTGTCCTTCAAATCATCATTTTACATTTTGAAAGATTTCTTCAAAAATTCCCATTTTCCTCAACTCAAAAATCGCTCAACACCGAGGTCTACAACTCAAGATATGGTAAAAATGGCCAAACCCTTGATTTGGAAGATGTATTTTGTTGCCCAGTGATTTGTACATCGCGATTGCGGAATTATACACGCGATCGCGAAAAAGAAATAAAACCACCCAAGAACATGTACTACCGCAAACCAACTTGTGCGATCGCGAAGAAGAAGCAAATAGTGGTGCCAGAATGTGCTATGCGAATGCGGAACAGGGGACGCGAACGCGATGATGGAATAATTCAAACGTACGCGATCGCAAAAGACTACCTGCGAACACGAAGAAGAACCACGCCTAGTGGCCACAACACATTGTGATCATGACAGCATACATACGATCGTATAGAGTACCTGGAGCATCAGAAACCAGCAACTTTAAACATGACGAAATGGCACGAAGCCCATCCAAAACACACCCGAGGCCCCCCAAGACCCCGTCGAAACGTACCATCAAGTTCCATAATATAACACGGACTCGCTCGAGGTATCAAATCACATTATAATGTTGAAACTATGAATCGCACCACGAATCGAACTTATGAACTTTCAAATCTTCCAACTTCCAAAATTCGCATCGAAACCTATCAAATCAACCCGGAATGACGTCAAATTTTGCATGCAAATTACAAATGACATAACGGAGCTACTCCAACTCTCAGAATCACATTCCTACCCTGATATTAGCTAAGTCAACTCTCGGTCAAACCTCTCAACCTTCCAAAACATCAATTTTTCCAATTTTCGCCGAAAAGCTTCAAATGATCGTACAGACCTCCAATTCCAAATTCGGACACACACCTAATTCCAAAAACAACATTCCAAAATCAACATATGAAGATATTGGAACCATCAAAACCCTATTCCGGAGTCCTCTACACAAAAGTCAAATTCCAATCAACTGTTACCGTTTAAGCTTCTAAAATATGAATCCTTCTTCCAAATCAATCCTGAATCATCTGAAATCCAAACTTGACTATGCGCGCACGTCATAACACATAATACAGAGCTTCTTGAGACCTTAAGCCACCAAACGGGACGTAAATTCTCAAAACGATCGGTCGGGTCGTTACATCATCCCCCTCTTAAAGAAATGTTTGTCCTCGAACTTGCCAAGAATCATCCCGAAGTCATCAAATCACCGAATGTATTCACCCTACACACCCATGGGTAATCCCACATCAGCCCAATATGCATAAGCCCAACGACACCATCTCAACTGGAATTTATCCCTTCCATCAATGTCAATAAGCCTTAGAACCAAAATTTTCACCATCTGTTCATCTCCAAAAGACCCAATTCCTACATCCACACCCAGTGTCAGCCTCAACCAGCTGCAACAAATTATGCCTACACCCACAAAGTACAACCAAACGATGTAACACATCACATATATGCCCATAACGACATCTCTAATCACAATGGTTGCCCAAAATCAAATCCAGTACCAACAATTAGCCTCATATCTGCTAGCACCCTGTTTCAAACCTCCACAACACTGATAACGATGCAAAAAACATGAAGACCTCATAACTATTCACCCAAATCAACAAGTCACATCTAACACACACCTCACAAGCTAAAACTCAATAAGCACAACACGAATATAACTGAATATACAACGAAACACATGAAGGAACTAGCAAACAAGACCGACAGGCATAACTCCCTATAAGTACCATACTACGAATCAATTCCACAATGAAGAATTAAGGAATATGAACAAATATCAAAGATCTCATCCTAATATAAATTCCACCCTAACATACAGCTCGATTCAAATACATTAATTCACATGAAACCGCGAGGGTCTCGCCCTCAACTCTGAATCACAAGTAGAGTACACATCATACCAACCGAGACCTACCACTAATTCAATTGCGCTAATAAAATCACAACCCATACTGAACTCCCACACCGGTAGAGCATCTAAGTCACAAATCGTAACCAAATTACTCAGAAATCACATCAAAACCTACTGTAATGGGCAATAGGAAGTCACTTCTTGTCTCATAACTCTCAATAATGAATGAAAACAAAACGATAGACACGAGGTACCACTACAGAATCTCCCAATAGGGTAAAACCATAAGCTGAGTACAAAATCACGAAACTCACCCATATGTAAAGCAAAATAGGAGGACTCACCCCGATAAGCAGAACCAAAACAAGATACAAATTATGCTCCTTACAACAAGTCGAAACCATACCTGTACGACATCATCTGATGCAGCAGTCTCAGCCCCACTATAGAAAACACATCAACAGGTCGGCCCTCCCCTTCTTGGGCACCCTCTACCTGCCTGACCTGTACCCTAAGCTGGCGGTGCAGGGATATCAGTAACTAGAGCAAAACGCATGGACTGAATACCCTGCTTCAACACATCTATCTGAAGTCTGGGATAATCTCTCACCATGTGGCTGGTATCTTCACGCTCAAAGTAACTTCTTTGCTGTTGTGGATGTGGAAGTTGTCCGATACGGGTACCTTGAGACCTATAGGTACCTAAAATATTGTGGAAAGCCTGAAGTACAACATGAACTAGCTGACCCACAAAACCTCTACCATGTCTTACCCTGCCTCCAAAATAGGGACCAATAGATCATTCCGAACTACGAGGCCTCATAGCCTCCCTACCCTCTCTCTCTCCTGACATTGCATGCCCTATAATTAACGAGGGATCTCTACCACCTGCTAAAATGGAATATCTGACTCCAACTCCCGAGCCATGCTAAACCGAATATCATGACTAAGTCCCCTAATGAACGTGCAGACTCGCTCTCTAACTGTAGAAACCAAAGTAGGTGCATGCCTGAATAAATCATTGAATATAATGGCATACTCTGACACTGACATATTGCCCTAGCGCAGCTGCTCAAACTCCACGCACTATGCATCCCAAAGTATCTGAGGAACAAACTCTCTGAAGAACATTCCTGAAAACTGAACCCATGAAAGTGAATTTGCATCAGCCGAACTACCCAACTCATACGCTCGCCACCACTAGTATGTTGCTCCCTTAACCTGGACCGTAGTAAAAGCAACCTCACTTGCCTCAATAATACCCATAGCACCGTGAATACGGTAGCACTCCCCTAGGAACCCATTCCCATCCTTTGAAGCTAAACCACTAAAAGTGGGAGGGTAAAACTTCTTGAACCTTGTAAGTCTAAGAAAATCTTCCTCAGATGTTGTTGCCTGAACCACGGGCTGAACTGGGATAACAAGCTGTATTGGCATGACACCTGGAACCTGACCAACATGGACTCGCTACTCTAGAGCACGGGTGGTAGGTCTAAGCTCCTCCCCCGATCTATGAAGTAGCTGGTGCAACCGAAATCAACCCCGTCTGAGATAATGCACCAAACATGCTCAAGAACTGTGCAAAAGTCTCCTGAAGTCTTGGGGTAACAACAGGAGCCCCCGTTACCTATCCCCAAATCGGAGATACTGGCAGCTCCTCAACTTCTACTATGGCAGGTGCCCTAGCTATAGCACATGCTCCTCCTTGGCCTTTGCCTCTTCCTCTGCCCTGGCCCCTAGCAATACCAGCTCTGGGGTAGCATCATCGGTAACTGTAGCCCGTTTCCTCACCATCTATGAGATAATATGATGACAAAGACTAAATTCCAATATCAATAAACTAGCACGATAGGAATAAAGGAAGTGAAACTATCCTAATAGTTTTGTAGCCTCTCGAAGATAAGTACAAACATCTCCATACTAATCCGCAAGACTATACTAAACTCGTTTATAACTCGTAGCACCTATAAACCTAGAGCTCTGATCCCAACTTGTCACAACTCAAATTTCCCCTCCGTAGGATATCATGATAGCACTTAATCTTATGGACTAGGTAAGCCTAACCTTTACTGAAATAATAACAATATTTGACCAATGACTAACAAATACGAATAAGAAATCTCTATACAAAACATACAATCCCAAAACTGGTAGTACAAGTCATAATCTCTACTAAGTTTTCTAAGAAAATCCTTAAGTACAACTATTTAGAATGGAAATCAAATATACAAAAATGAAATCAGAAGGTGACTCAATTCCGGCAAACGCGACGGCAAGTGTAACAACCTGACCGGTTTTTTTGCATCCTAGATCCCCATTCCCATAAATAAGACTCCCCGTGTGTGATTTACTATTTTATGACTTGCGTGGATGGGTAGTTCGGGATTTGGAAGGGTTCGAGTTGAAATTGGAATACTTAGTTCCTTAATATTGGCTTTAAAGGGTAAAGTTTGACTTGGGTCAATATTTCTAGTAAACGACCTCGGAATTAGGATTTGACGGTCCCAATAGGTTTGTATGATGGTTTTGGACTTGGGCGTATGTTCGGATAGGGTTTTGGATGACCTGGGAGCATTTCGACGCATAAAGTTGAAAGATGGTGCATTGAAGATTTTAAAGTTCTATAAATTTGGTTTAAAGTAGGTTTTGGTGTTATCAAGGTCTATTTTGGATTTCAGGCCCAGGAATAGTTACGTATGGTGATTTAAGACTTGTACAAAAAATTTGGTGTCATTATTAGTTGTTTAAGTATGATTCAGCGCGTTCGGAGCAAACCGGAAGAACTTGAAGTTCATAAGTTGATTCGGTTTGGTTTGGAGTGTGATTCTTATTTCTGGGGTTATTTTCCAAGTTTCGAGAGGTCGAACAGTTCCATTTTATGATTTTTAACTTGTTGGTATGTTTGGACGAAGCCTCAGGGCCCTCGGCTGCCATTCGGGTGATGCGCGAACTCATTTGTACTTGGAAGAAGTTGCTGAAGCGGCAGGACTTCTGGTGCGTTCGCACTTGCAAAGGATTGGCCACAGGTGCGGCATCGCAGAAGCGGCTAGTTGTCCATATGTTCACATTTTGGATGTGTGGGATGACTCAGAAGATGCGAATGTGGGGGCGCATATGCCCGACCGTAGAAGTAGTCAGTAGTCCGCAGAAGCGGGCAAGGTCGCAGTTGGGGCACGTACGTCGCAGGCGTGGGCTCACAGAAGCGAGCCATTTTCCGCAGATGCAAAAGTAGGCTAGTTGAGAGAGAGATGCATCTACGATGCATTTTCCGCAACTGTGGAGCCGCAGAAGTGGCCAATTCTCCATAGAAGTGGAAATCGCTAGACAATGAGATTCATTTAAGATGAGACTTAGGCAATTTTTTGTTCATTTATTTCACTTCTTGAGCGAATTTAGAGCTTCTTGGAGAAGGGTTTTCACCTAACTATTGAACGTAAGTAATTTCTATCCAATGTAAGTTAAATACATATATTATGGGTAGATTTTAACATGTAAAACTGTGAAAATTATGGGTTTTGTTGAAAAACCTAGGTTTTGATAAAAATGGGATTTAACCACGAAAATAATTATGAAATTGAGTGAAAATTATGTATTTGAGTTCGTGAGGTTATGGGTAACATTTATCATCGAAAATATTCAGAATCTGGGCACGTGGGCCCAGGGTTGACTTTAAGGAATCTTCCAATTTGGGTTGGGTAATTATTCTAATAGTTAAATTATGAACTTTTGAATATGTATTGATTAATTTATATAACATTTGACTAGTTTCGGATTGTGTGGCACCGACTTGAGGCTTTAGAATGAAATTTGGGCCGAAAAGTGAGTTTTGAGACGAGGTAAGTCTCTTACCTAATCTTATAAGAGGGAATTCATCCCCTTAGATGTATTTTGTTGTGAATTACTTTTGTGGGGAACTACGTACGCACTAGGTGATGAGAGTCTGTACATAGCTATATTTCATGAGATGTTCGGGTAGTCTTAGAGTTACATCATGCTTTAATGGTAGTAGGCGAGCAGTTAGTAGGTGTATTTTCTTATGGCTTGAGCGGTTATAATTTATTTAATGAAAGAAATCGACTTGGAGTTAGTAGGTGATGGTTAGAGATGTTGGAATTTACTATTAGTAAAAGAATCATTTATTCACTGTACAGAGGTCCTAATAACGTGTACAGAGGATACCGACCTTATGTCACTCCGAAAGGTTTAGAATATGATTCCATGAGTCGAGCATGCATTATGTATATGTATCTATTTTACTCTACCGAGCTGCGCTATAGTCGGTCGGGTACGGCACATATTGTGCAACCACTGATCAGTTGGGTTTTACCGAGCTCCATATGGCTGGGTACGATTCTACTGAGCCTTATGACGGTCGGGTACGTTTTTACCAAGCCTATTATGGCTGGGTACAATATGATGATGATGATGCCCACAGAGGCGTATGTTTTAAAAGTTTATGTATACATACATATGTATCATGCATTTCATGTCAGTAGCCCTCAGAGGTACTCAAATGTTCCAGGTTGTATATTCTCTATCCCTGCTTACATTACTGTTCATATTTATGGTTCCCTGCCTTACATACTCAGTACTTTATTCGTACTGACGTCCTTTTGTTTGTGGATGCTGCACGTCATGTTGCAGGCCCTAATAGATAGGCAGGTGCAGCTCCCCCACCACAGTAGGTTGTCCAGTTTAGCAGTGATTGGCGAGATCCCTTCTCCGGACTTGTCGTGGTCTTGGTATGAATTTTTGTTGTAGACATTATGGGTATGTCGGGTCCCTGTTCCGGCTATGTTGCAGCACTTATGTTCATTTAGAGGCCCATAGACAAGTGTCGACTCATGTATAGTTTGGTATGCCTTGTCGGTTGGTTTTTGTTGTATAGTCTTTCATGGTAGCGTGGTAGCTCATACCTTATATGTAGTTTCTTGATTGTCTGGTCATCCCCTGCTATGTATGTTCATGCCATCATATTTTATTGCTGGTTGTCCATGATCCATATCTACCATTTATATTGATCTCGTCAACCCTAAAAGATAATAAAAAAAGTTAGATAAAATGTACGTTGGTGCTCGGCAAGTATGGTCGGGTGTTAGTCATGGCCCTCCAGTTTGGGTCATGACAATAGGGGTCGACAAGGCCGTTGACATGTCATACTTAAAGCTATACACAGGACACTGTCTGCAAAACCTCTAAGAAAACATGATCATAATATATAAGTCGGGATAGGGCCCCCGATATCTTCATAAAACAAAGTAACATATGTAGAACATGACTCGGCAATACTCCAAGAAGATGTGGAGCTCACCAAACAAAAGCTAATATCTGGAGGCAGCCTACAGTGGATGGTCCTTACCTAGCCTATCTACACCTGCGTGGCATGAAACACAGTGCCCCAGGAAAAGGGACATCAGTACAAAGAATGTACTGTACTCTTTTATAACCGCAAAATTTTTGATGTAATTACACTTCTGTTGCTTAAATTATTTGAATGAATCAATTTTTACCTAGTGGAAATGCTTTGAACAAATTTTTCAAGCTTCAGTTCGTTGAATAAATTGAGCTTCTGCTCTTGAAGGATTCAAACTTAAGAAAGGATTTTGGTTCTTTGTCTAATGAAATGAAAATGGATCAGATTGTAAGTCTTTTACCCATTAATTCCAAATGTTCCTAGTTAGCCACCTAGGCTTTGAATGACTAAGTGCCACGGTTTTTTTGGGGGGAGGGGGGGTAAATTAATTTATTAAATTTTTCCACTTATTAGTTAACTAGGTAATGTCTTGTTACACGGTAATTAATCATTTACCCCAATAATTTAAAAATTATCTCAAATTACTTAAAATTCTATTTATTTTTAATATACATTATATATATACTTTATATATTATACTACCATGGTCATATGTACCTTTCATGGTACTATTCATAATTATCGGATATTATTGCTCAACCCTTATTTTATCCCAAATTGGCCACTTTCAACGAAACTTTTTTCTTTAATTCGTGTACCCTTTATCCTTCATGACACTTATTTCTCGCTTGTTATAAATAGCGTAAATACGTTAACCTCAAGATAATCTCATCCCCGAGTCTATGTCAATTAACTGAAGACAAAACTTTTAATGTACGAAAACGCGAGATATAACATCCTTCCCTCCTTAGAAACATTCGTCCTCGAATGTTTAAACTCTCAATATGTACATATATATATATCATGCTCTTATGGGGTCAAGACATCGTCCATCCTTAAAACTACTTCCTAATCAATTCGTCACCTATGATTATGTTAATCTATCTTCTAGGCGCTGACACCTATTAGTTGTAATCTTAATAACCGGGTTCATGCTTTGCTTTCAGACTAGCCTTGGTTTGCCTTAACCCTTCAGACGTAATGCCAACTTACTCTTACATTAATCATATTAACTGGACAATTTGCGTTAATAAGATCGAACATTACCAATAATCACAATACCTGGCATATCATCCGGTGTAGCCTCTAGGTCTTGCCAGCCTATTAAAGCATATATGCAGTTCTAACTACCGTCGGAGCTAGATTCTCCACCACTACCTCTGCCTCTACCAGCTGATGCCTGAGGGCCTCGTTCTTGAGGGTATACTGAAGAGGGGGAGACTGTTATAGACTGTGGGCTGAACCATCCTGCTTCTGCCATTCATAGGAAAATCCCTCATGTAATGACTAGGGTCTCTGCAGGTATAGCATACATTAGACCCCTGACGACATTGTCCAGAATGAGCTCTACCGCATTGATTGCACCGTCGAGGGGGCGCCCTCATTTGTGCTGAATCCATCTGATTCTGAACACCCAAAAATCTCGAGCCCTGACCTAATTTAGAATAGACAGATCCCTCATAATATGGATTCTGCAACTGTCGGACACTTTCAATAGGGTATGGTGACATAAGATCACCCAAAAAATCATCAGGTCGCCTAGCAGACCTAGCCTTCTTATATTGACCCCCATCATGATTCTCGTATTGTTTTTGTTTCCGATCCTCTAAATTTTGAGCATAATCCTGGATGTGGGATATATCCATACCAACGAGTAGAGCGACCATGAAGCATTCATTAATCAGGTGTGGCCCAAGTCCTACCACAAATTGATGCACTCGATCACTCATTTCAGCCACAATCGAAGGGGGCATACCTCGCCAAGGAATCAAACTGGAGGATATACTCCTGCACACTTATATTCCCTTGTTTAAGAGCCAAGAACCTGTCTACCCTTGCCTGAAAAATCTCTGTCGGCAAGTAATGACGCAAAAATGCCCCTGAGAACTCTTCCCATATCGGTAGGGATGCATTTGTCCATCTAGAAGATTCCAAAGTTTCATACCACTGAGCTACAATATCTCGCAATCAGTATGAGGCCAACTCTACTGACTCGGTGTCTGATGCATGCATTGCCCTCAAAGTCCTCTGCATCCTATCAATAAAGTTTTGTGGGTCCTCATCCTTGTTGGATCCGATAAACACTGGAGGGTCCATATTGATGAAGTCTCAAACTCTCGCACTAATAACCCTGTTAATGTGACTAACACTTGTACCAACCTCGCGCTGAGCCTGAGTGGCTACCAATCTAGTCAACAACTGTACTGCACTCTGCATATCCATATCGTCATCTTGAAGAATAGGTGGAGGTACTGGGTTCTTCCTCATCTCCTCGGGTGCTAACAAAATGGGAGAACTATGCGACGGTGTCGTATTGTCATGACCCAAACCGATAGGCCGCGACGGTACCTTACTCAACCGAGTACCAACGTAACGTATCTTTCTTATTACATCATCATATACATGTGACATACGGGCCTAATAGGCCAGCATGATCATTTATAAACTCAAAACATAGGCCGACAAGGTCGTACAATCTTTCATGTACACGACATATGTCTACAAGCATCTAAGAGTACATAAATGTCATAAAGTTTGGGACAAAGTCTCGACATACCAAACAATACACGTCTAAATAATACTAGCCAAACAAGCAACTCCGAAGCAAATGGAGCGCACCAACATCTTTTACTGAGCTGATAGCCTACTTCGAGGGCTCTCGACCTGTCTATCGGGACCTGCGGGCATGAAATGTAGCATCTCCAAGCAAAAGGGACGTCAGTACAAAAAATGTACCGAGTATGTAAGGCACATAAATAAGTGCATAACAGACATGGAAGAAATATAGAGTTATTGACTCAACTTGTAAGTCTGGATAACTCTATAAATCATGAAATATTGTTAAGGTCATGCATATGCGTATAAATGTCATGTCGTGCATAGGTACATATTTCATAACATCATCAGCCTCTGAGGGCATCCCATCATATCATATCGGCCACTATTGGAAAAATCATCAACATATACCAATTGATCAGGTGGTGGTGCGTATATAACGCCATAACCTTTCCCACATCCCATATACATACATATATATATATATACATATATATATATATATATATATATATATATATATATATATATATATATATACATATACATATACATGTACGCGTATATAACGCCATCTGATCACGGGTCAATGTACATGAATGCAATTCATGAAAAGTACATTAACAAAATCTTTCGGAATGTCATAAGACCATTTTGCCTTTGAGTAATATCAAAAAGTAAACTTTTTCAACTTTTGTATTTTTCTGAGACCCATAAACAGATGATAAAATAATATGACAACTGGAAATTCAAGAACACAGATATCTCTAATACTTCTATGAATAGAGTCATTTATGGAATTTGTGCATTTGCATGTTTCATTCGTATCGTATGGATCATGCCAAAAGAAAGAAGGGATAGCCTTAACATACCTGGAGTAGGGAAAACTCCATATAATATTCTTGTAAGAGAATTCGATTGCAAGAAATCTCGTTGCTAATGAAGTGTTTAGACCAGAACTTCGTTGAAGATTTCATAAGAATTGCACGTTTTTGTAGACTTCTTAACTATTCATTCCTATGTTCTAATTTTGTAGGAAATGGCTAATGCTGTGATCTATATCTTTTTATTCAAGACATATAAAGTGAAGCTTTGTTAAAACCTTTTGAAAATGGCTAATGTTTCCTGATATTAAGAATGCTATTACTTTGATTCCATACAAAGTATAAGAAAGTGGGGTGTCTTTATTATGGCATGTTGCCACCTAAGCAAATTGGACTCTTAGTCACTTTGTTTGGTTAGCCTAATGGCTTCCACATTTTGGGGGGGAGGATTAATCTTATCCAAATATATCTCCAATTAATTAGTTAATGTCCCGTTACCCGATAATTAATCAATTACCTGTAAAATTGAGAATTATTCCCACTTACTTAAAATATTAATCACTTTTCACATACCTTATACACCTTAATATTATGGTCATGTGGTACCTTATATGGTACTAGTCCATAAATACCGAGTATTTTAGCTCGAGCCGATTTTATCCCAACATGCCAAACTTGGACGAAAATTCGTTTTCTTTGACTTGCTTCCCCTTTCACCTTTACAAATTTGCTTATTACTTGTTTGAAATAGCATAATCCTTATAATCTCCAAATAATCTTTTCCTTGGACTGATATTAGTTACCTTATGATAAATTCAACGTACAACATTACAGGGTGCAACATCGTCATAATGTAGTACTGCGGGACGTGACATCTCACTTTCGGGCTCTCATTAATTTATTTATGGCATATTTTCATGTACGGAAATATGGGTGTAACACATATTTCCCCTCGGGGCCTCACTCTGGTCCTCTCTAGATATTGGTACTCTACTTATGCCCTCATCTGCCCCTACTTTACCCTTCTGACTAGCCATAGCATTCCTGGTTATAGGCATTGTTGCATATATAAAACAAGTCAAAGGTCAATGGCTTTATTCCCTATGACTCTGCTCTATTGCACGATCTAATTCGAGGGGCAAAGGCATCGCGAGCTAGAGATTTAGCCGGTTCAAGGTGAGTAATGATTGTAAATGATGTTCTGAGGGTTTGAAACCCCAGATTGAACATTGTAGTGCTATATTGAGGTGAGGCACACGCTTGATGACGAGCATGGGGTCGTGCACTATTGGGGATTGTGACTTGGTCCGTCCCGATTGATGATTTTACTGCGTATTTGATTGAAAACTATTTGCTATCATCATTATTTGGGCTAAATGCCATATTTGGGCCTAGATCCAACTATTTGAACCCTTCGGAGATTTTTATTGATATTTCCTCACTATTTGACTTTATACTTCAACTCAGTCATGTTATTTTCCACTATTTTACTACTCAGCCATATTTACTCAGTTTTTAATACTTAAATAATATTTTAAATGATGTTTGGGTTGAGAAACACTGTTTTACTATTCCCTGAGGGGATTATGAGGATTTTTGACTGAGTAAGGCTGAGGGCCTATGTTGCGAGGAAACACTGATACTGATTTGAGGTCGAGGGCCTGAGATATGTATGCCACAAGGTGTCTTGATTGATATGAGGCCGAGGGCCCAGTTTGGTGCCACGAGATGACTTGTTATTGCGTTTGGGCCGTAAGGGGCCCCTCCAGGAGTCTGTACACCCGTAGTGAGCGCGGGTACCCATTGTGATGTGAGATTGAGCTCGAGGGGCTGGTACTATTCTCAGATGTTGCCCGAGGGGCGGGTTTTTTTGATACTGTACCCGAGGGGCGAACTTCTATTTGTTTACGTTACCTTAATTACTTGTCAATTACTTGTTTACTTGTTGAAAGACAATTTTTACTTGACTTTCCACTGTTTTACTGCTTTTAAATGGTTTTACGGCTTCATTATAGAATGCCTTGTGCCTTACGTGTTTTCTTACTTTCAGTCTTTATTTACATTTGTTACTCACTGAGTTGGAGTACTCACTTTACTCCCTGCACCCTGTGTGCAGATTCAGGCGTAGCTGGCACCGCTCTCAAGTGTTGATACCTCCAGATTCAGGCGGGTTTTTGGAGATTACGAGGTAGTTGTTGGCATCCGCAGCCCCGTGTCTCTACTCCTTTATCATTTCTATTTCCCTTCAGACAACTCTTTTAGGTATGGATTTAGCAGAATTGTATTATGACTTATTGATGCTCATGACTAGTGACACCCCGGTTAGGGCTGTGTTGGGTTGTACTTCCGCACTTTATTGGCATTATTCGCTACTTATTATTGCTATATCATGTTTTAGACTGCTTTTATGTTATTTAACTGTTTAAAAAGTGAATTGGGTTTAATTGGCTGGCCTTTTCTTCACGAGAGGTGCCATTACGACCGGGTTCGGGTTTAGGGTCGTGACATTTACTCTCTTGACTAGATCTCTCGGTACTTAGAAACCGTAGGCTGGAAGGTATGTCACTGACGATGTTGCTATCATTCCTGGATATTGAATCCTAGTGCTTCTAGCCTTCTATCCGAAGCATGTACTATTCACGATCTTCTTCCTTTGAGTATATTGTATGTTGTTCACCTTTAACTTACTTACCTTAAAATCTCGCATCGTATCTTTTATCTCTTTCATGACCTACCTTCCACATAGGTATAATTCACGTCCATAACTTGAAGCTCTATTATAATACTTGCACCTCTGGTGTATACAAATGTACTCCATTCGGTCTTGTCATCATGGCCATTCATGAAGTAGGGAATGGAAATCGTTGGTCCTCTTCCGTGGGCACCAGGTAAAACTCAATTTATTTTATTTATGACTAACTATTTTTCTAAGTGGGTTGAAGCACAGGCCTTCGAGAAAGTTAGGGAGAAGGAAGTCATCGACTTCATTTGGGCACATCATATGTCGGTTCGGGATGCCATCCGAAATTGTATGTGACAATGGGAAACAGTTCATCAGCAGTAAAGTAACCAAATTTCTTGAAGATCACAAAATCAAAAAGATTTTTAAGTAATTTATGATAATTTTTAAATTATGCGGGTAATTGATTAATTACCGGGTAACAGAACATTACCCGATTAACTAATAAGTGGATAAAAATATTAATAAAATAACCCAAGAAAACGTGGCAGAAGGCCACTACTTAGGAAAATGACTCATATTGATTATAAGTAGGTGGCTGTCATAGGTTACTTAATTATTAACAAAGCAAGATTTAGAAAAGGTCTTTGTTCCATGTTCATTTTGGAAAGAACCAGAATATCCTTTAAGTTCCAAATAGAAATCATATGTAAAAGTCTCCATTTTTCATTTGAAAAAGGAGTAACGTAGTTCCTCAAAAAAAAGACATTTTGGTCTTTGGGTTCAAAGAGAAAACGCTAAAGCTAGCTTCAGTTAGAAAGTAATTCGTTCATCAATTCAATTTTAGCCAACATTTTAATTTCAAAGAGATATCAATGCTGTTTCTGAATTCCGAGAGGTTCGAAGCAGAATTTTGTCCATATTTCGCAGAAGCAGATTCGTTCAAATAATTTCGGGAATAGGTATGTTAAGTCTCTCCCTTCTTTCTTTTGGCATGGTCCAAATTATACTGAAGAAACGAGCAAATACACAGTTTTTATAAATTACTCTATTCATAGAAATAGTAGGGGTGTCTATATTCTTGATTCCTCATGTGAATTATTATTATCTTCTATTCATGGGTCACAGAATAATACGTAGTTGGAAAAGTTTATAGGAAGTACCTGAGTCGAGGAAAAGATGGGGATAACGGCTCCGCATATCGGACTCGGACTCCTAGGTCGATGCCTCAGCAGGCTGACCTCTCCACTAAACATGAACAGAAGGAAAACTCTTCGATCTCAACTAACGAACCTGCCGGTCAAGAATAGCCATCGGCTCCTCCTCATAAGACAAGTCCTTATCCAACTGGATAGTGCTGAAATCTAACACGTGGGATAGATCTTCGTGATACTTCTAAAGCATGGACACATGAAACACTGGATGCACTGCTGATAAGCTCGACAGCAATGCAAGTCTATAAGCCACCTCTCCAACTCGATCAAGAATCTCATACGGGCCAATGAACCTAGGGCTAAGCTTGCCCTTCTTCCCAAATCTCATCATGCCCTTCATAGGCGACACTCAAAGCAATACCCGCTCACCGACCATGAAAGCCAAATCTCGAACCTTGCGGTCGGCATAGCTCTTTTGCCTGGACTGAGTTGTAGAAGCCTATCCTGAATAATCATGACCTTGTCCAAGGCATCCTAACCCAGATCCATACCCAATAACCGAGCCTCCTCCGGCTCAAACCACCCAACCGGCGACCGACACTGCCTACTATACAAAGCCTCATATGGAGCCATCTGGATACTCAACTGGTAGCTATTGTTGTAGGCAAACTTTTCTAAAGGCAAAAACTGATCCCACGAGCCTCTAAAGTCAATGACACAAGCTCGGAGCATATCCTCCAAAATCTGAATTGTCTGCTCTGACTGTCCGTCTGTTTGAGGATAAAATGATGTGCTCAACTCAACCTGTGTGCCCAACTCTCGCTGAACTGCTTTCCAGAAATACAAGGTAAACTGCGTACCTCGGTCCGAAATGATAGACTCGGGCACACAATGAAGACGAACAATCTCCCGGATATAGATCTCAGCTAACCTCTTGGAAGAATAGGAGATTTCTACATGAATGAAATGTGTTGTCTTGGTCAAACTATCAACAATAACTCACATTGCATCGAACTTCCTCTAGGTCTGTGGGAGTCCAACAACGAAGTCCATAGTGATCTGCTCCCATTTCCACTCAGGAATCTCAATATTCTGGAACAAACCACCAGGCCTTTGATGCTCATACTTAACCTGTGGGCAATTCAAACACCGAGCCACATATGCAACGATATCCTTCTTCATTCTCCACTACCAATAATGCTGCCACAAATCCTTATACATCTTCGTGGAGACCGAATGAATAGAGTACCATGAGCTATGGGCAACTCTCGGAGTCCATCCACATTAGGCACACAAACTCGACCCTGCAATCTAAAAACTCCATCATCACCTAAGGTAACCTGCTTGGCACCTCCGTGCTGCACCGTGTCCCTAAGGACACATAAATGGGGATCATCATACTGCTGATCACGAATATGCTCCAATAAAGAAGAACGAGCAACCGTGCAAGCTAACATGCGACTGGGCTCAGAAACATCCTACCTCACGAACTGATTAGTCAAAGCCTGAACATCTAAAGCAAGCGGCCTCTCACCGACCAGAATATAAGCAAGACGGCCAATACTAGCTGACTTTCTACATAAAACTCCGGCCACCTCATTGGCTTTACCCTCTTGACTGCCTCAATCTTCTTCGGATCAACCTGAGTACCCTCTGTTGATATAACATGACCCAGGAATGCAACTAAACTCAACCACAATCACACTTCGAAAACTTGGCGTACAACTGACTATCCCTTAAAGTTTGAAGAACTACTCTAAGATGTTGTTCATGCTCCTCCCGGCTGCGGGAGTAGATCAAAATATCATCAATGAAGACTATCACAAACGAATCTAAGTAAGGCCTGAACACTCAGTTTATCAAATCCATAAAAGCTGATGAGGCATTTGTCAACCCGAATGACATCACCAAGAATTCATAACGCCTGTACCGAGTGTTAGAAAGCGGTCTTAGGGACATCGGATGCCCTATTCCTCAACTGATGGTAGCCAGATCTCAAGTCAATCTTCGAAAATACCTTGGCACCCTGAAGCTGATCTAACAAATCATCAATCTTCGGTAATGGATACTTATTCTTGATTGTAACCTTGTTCAACTGCCGGTAGTCAATACACATTCTCATCGATCCGTCCTTCTTCTTAACAAACAACACCGGTGCACCCCAAGGTGAAACACTCTGTCTAATGAAACCTTTCTCAAGCAAGTCTTGCTACTGCTCCTTCAACTCTCTCAACTCAGGCGAGGCCATACGATATGGCGGGATAGAAATGGGCTGAGTGCTCAGGGCCAAATCAATACAAAAGTCAATATCTCTGTCGGGTGGCATACCCGGCAGGTCCGAAGGGAATACCTCAGGAAACTCACGAACAACGAGTACAGAGTCAATAGAAGGAACCTCGGCACTAGAGTCATGAACATAGGTCAGATAGGCCAAACACCCCTTCTCGACCATACGCCTAGCCTTCATATATGAGATAACACTGCGGGTAGAATGACCAAAAGTCCCTCTCTACTCTAAACGAGGTAAACCCGGCAAGGCTAAGGTCACAGTCTTGGAATGACAGTCCAAGATAGTGTGTTAAGGTGATAACCCGTCCATCCCCAATATGACATCAAAATCGACCATGTCTAGAAGAAGCAAATCTACACGAGTCTCAACACCCCCAATCACAACTATACATGAACGATGGACTCGATCTACCGCAATAGAATTACCCACCGGTGTAGACACGTAAATAAGAGCACTCAAAGAATCACTAGGCATGACCAGATACAGTGCAAAATAAGATGACACATAGGAGTACGTAGATCCTGGATCAAATAAAACTGAAGCATCTCTGCCAGAGACCAGAACAGTACCTATGATAACTGCATCGGAAGCCTTAGCCTCAGGCCTGGCTTGAAGAGCATAACATCGGGGCTGGGCCCCACCATCCTAAAATACATCTCTGGGACATCCTTGTGCTGGCTGGCCTCCACCCGTAGCGGCCTGAGCTCCACCTCTCATACCTGTACATCCACCTCTAGCCCCTCTACCTTAACCTCGAATATCTCTACCTCCACCTCTAGCACCTCTACCTCCACCTCTAGCACGGCCTCGGCCTCGCCCTCTGCCCCTCGTGGGAGCTATTGCTGGGGGCTCGGGCTGCTGGTCAGTGGATATGGAAGTACATGTTCTTGCCATCCGCGAAAGAACAGAGTAGAAATTCAATTAGCTTTGAGAAACCAAATCGCACGACAGAAAAGAATAAATGTGAGGTTTTTCTTAACTCTGTAGCCTTTGGGGGATAAATACAGACGTCTCTGTACCGATCCCTCAGACTCTACTAAGCTTGTCTGTGAACTGTGAAACCCATGTAACTTGTAGCTCTGATACCAACTTGTCACGACCCGGATTTTCCACCATCGGGAGTCGTGATGGTGCCTACTAGTGAAAGCTAGGCAACCAACCAACTGAACTATTTACCGTGTTTCCATTTCTTAATCCGATAACAGTTTAGAGCCAACAATTTGATAACAACATAATTGAATAAGTGGAAGATTGCATTGTAAAGATTTAATAATACTGCTAATACCAACCCATAACAAATCTACCCAAGACTGGTATCACAACTTCACAAACTGTCTAGGAATACTACAAACAAAGGTCTAAAAGAAATAAATACAACATTGTCTCTGGAAATACGTGAAAGAAATAGGAATAGTAGATAGAAGGAGACGCCAAGGCCTGCGGACGCCTGCAGGACTGCCTTGGGTCGCCTGATGAACAAGAAACAGCAATCTCACTGCGGTCCAAAGTCTACAACACGGGGATCTGCACAAAAGAGTGAAGAATGTAGTATCAGCACAACCAACCCCATGTGCTAGTAAGTGCCTAGCCTAACCTCGGTGAAGTAGTGATGAGGCTAGGACAAGACTACCAACTAAACCTGTGCAATTAAAGCATATATATCGCAACTAATAATAAAGAAACTAGCAGTTAAAGAGGGGAAGGGGATATGCTGTGGGGGGATATCATTTACCAACAGTAACTCAGGAGAAAAGCATAAAAACAATTTAAAATTCGCAGCAGAAAGAATAAGGAAACAGTAACCAAATCAATATCCACTTTTATCCTTTACTGTTGCGGTGTGCAACACGATCCAAATCATAAAACAATGTTGCGGCGTGCAACCCAATCCATATCATATATCACTGTTGTGGCATGCAACCCGATCCAATCGTAATATTACTATTGCGGCGTGCAACCCGATCCAATCATAATATTATTGCGGCGTGCAACCCGATCCAAATATAATATTGTTACAGCGTGCAACCCGATCCAAATATACAGTTCAACACCAATCACAAAGGAGCCCCAACAATGGAACAATAAGGGAATAACAATATACCGGCAGGGGAATCAATAACATCAAATTAAAATCAGGTAACAACAGAAAATCAGTAAATAAACGTGAAGGACAACATAACCCAATCATCAGCAAGATTCAGGAAAATCAAGGACAAGTGCACGACATCACCCTTCGTGCTTTAACATTATTTTACCAAAACAATAATCACAAGAAATAAGGGCAAGGAAATAAATAAAATAACAATAAAATCACGGCAAGGGAACAACAGTACAACAATCGAATCCCGGCGAGGGAACAATATCAAAAATCCTCTTCTCTTTTCCTTTTCACATTTACTTCACAACTTGAGCCACTGCTCTATAAGGTTCAATTGCCAATTATACATCCACAATTCATTTTACAACTTGAGCCAATACTCTTCAATGTTCAAATACCAATATCACTTCCATGAGCTATGCTCAACAATAGAAACCATCACAAAAGGCATGAACAATATAAACAGAGTCACATTAATCATAAAATAAGACTCACAGGCATGCTTGACACCAACGTATAGATACTCGTCACCATGTCTATACGTCGTACTCAACAAATAACACATAGCAAATAAGACGCAACTACTAATCCCTCAAGCTAAGGTTAGACCAAACACTTACCTCGATGCCACAAACACAATCCACGTCTCAATTATCGCTTTACCCTTTGATTCCACCACTAATTCGCTCGTATCTAGCCACAAGTTACTTAATTACATCAATAAACGCTAAATGAATCAACCCTAATGCATGAAAATGAGTTTTCCAAAGTTTTACCCAAAAGGTAAAAAATCGCCTCTAGGCCCACATGGTCAAAACTCAAGGTTCGAACCAAAAACCGATTACCCATTTCCCCACGAACACAAATATATAATTTGTTTTGAAATCGGACCTCAAATCAAGGTCCAAATCCCTAATTTTTTGAAAAACCTAGGTTCTACCCAAAACACCCATTTTCCCCCATGAAAATCATTGATTTTGACTTGAAATCATGTGAAAAGATGTTAATGATTGAAGAAAATGAGTTAAAATTGACTTATAATCGATTTGGAAGAAGAGTTGTCTTTGAAAAATCACCCAAGAGTGTTTAGGTTTTGAAAGAGTGTGAAAAATGGTTGATTTTTGGCTAAGTATAAAAGGTTGCAGTTATGGAAATTGCGAACCCCGACCTCTGTTATGTTCGCATTTGCGAAAGGGTTCTCACATTTGCTGCGACTACTGTGTCGCATTTGCGACTGCTGGCTGAAGCTGGGGAAAATCGCAATTGCGATCAAAAACCTCAAAATTGCGAGATGGGATGGCCTAGGCTGCTTTCGCAATTGCGACAAGGCCCTCGCATTTTCATATCGCATTTGCGAGCCAGACTTCGCAAATGCGAAGCCTGCAGGCCTGAACACACCAGCTAAAAACTTGCAATTCACCAAGTCCAAAATCCACCACGTGGTCTATCCAAAACTCACCCAAACCCTTGGGGCTCCAAACCAAACATGCACACCAACCTAAAAATATCATACAGACTCCCTCGTGCATTCAAATAACTAAAATAACATCAACAACTATAAATTTAGCATCAAAATCATGAAATTTTCTTAAGAACTTCAAATTTCTAATTTTCTCAAAAACGATCTGTTTCATGTCGTTTCAAGTCTGTTTCTTACCAAATTTCACAGACTTATCTTAAATTACATATAAGACCCTTACCGGGAGCCGGAACCAAAATATGGACCTGATACCATCTAGTTCTAATCACAATTCATTTTCAAATCTCATAAATAATTTCAGAAAATAATTTTCTTTAAAAATTCATTTCTCGGGCTTGGACCTCGGAATTCGATTTCGGGCAAACGCCCAAGCCCCATATTTTCCTACGGACCCTCCGGGACCATCAAATCACGAGTCCAGGTCTGGGTCTGTTTACCCAAAATGTTGACCGAAGTCAACTTAATCCATTTTATAGTCAAAATTTATTATTTTTCATAGATTTTCACATATTGGCTTTTCGGCTACGTGCCCGAACTGTGCACGCAAATTGAGGTGATACTAAAAGAGGTTTTTAAGGTCTCTGAACGCAGAATTCGTTTTTAAAACAAGTGATAATTGCACTTTCTAGTTTGAGTCATGGAAGTTCCATCCCTAGGAGACGCACTTCCTAGTCCGGGTTTTTCAGGTTATATTTTTGTTTTAGGAGACGCACTTCCTAAATTGAGATTTCACCCCTAGAAGATGCACTTCCTAGTTTGAGTCATTTAAGTTCGGCCCTAGGAAACGCACTTCCTAGTCTGGTTCATTGAAGTTTTACCTATAGGAGACGCACTTCCTAATCAAGGACTTTCAAGTTATTCTTTTAGGAGACGCACTTACAAAATTGAGAGTTCATTCATAGGAGACGCACTTCCTATTTTGGTTCATTCAAGTTTCACCCCTAAGAGACGCACTTCCTAGTTTGGTTCATTCAGGTTATATTTTTAGCAGACGTATTTGCTAGTCAAAGTTTTTTGGTTTTACTCATAGGAGATGCACATCCTGGTCTAGTCTATAGTTTACTCTCATCATTGCATCAATAGTATAAGTGGTTTACAATATTGCTAACAACTCACAAATCTTCCTAGTGCAAACTGGGGCAGAAATTTTTGTTTGTTTTGTTTGTTTTGATTGCAGACACCCACATGGAAAACAAGGAAACACAGAAAGTTTCATCAATTAGGCGCCCACCTGGAGAACAAGGGAAGACAGTTCAAGTATTAAGGGAAAGCAGTTTCGAAGGAAGACAAGTCAAGTTCAGCAATCAGGCGCCCACCTGGAGAACAAGGGAAGACCGTTCAAGTTTCAAGAGAAAGAAGTTTCGAAGGAAGACAGTTCAAGTTTCAAGGGAAAACAGTTCGAGTTTCAAGGGAAAGCAGTTCAAGTTTCAAAGGAAGACAGTTCAAGTTTCAAAGGAAGACAGTTCAAGTTTTGGTAATCAGGCGCCCACCTGGAAAATAATGGAATTCACTTCAGAATGCAATTCAAGTCAACAACAAAAGAAGTTCGCGGCAAGAATGCGAGTCAACAGTCCGAGATGATCAACAGAAGTTAGTCACAATCCAAAATAAAAAAAAGGAAAAAGAAAAGCAAGAAGTGAATCCAAATGCAGAAGTTGATGAAAGATGTGAGTTGCTCAACACATGACTGAAGTCACAAGCATGGTATGTCCGGTTTTGATCCGAAAAGCTGAAGAAGAATGAACTTGCACCTGCAACTAGCAAGCGTCAAGGTTCAAATCCAAAGTCTGCATGAAGAACAATTCAAGACTCAAGATCAAGCTTCAGAAAACTTATAGATAGGAATCTTGTAACTCATAGTTTACAGGCTTAGTTAATCTTTTTCATTTTTGATTTTGATGTAATAACAGGATCGCAGACCGGAACCTCAACAGAATGGCACCTCGAACGGCTCTCCACCTCAGTATACTCCATCATCTCACTTACTTCTGAACTACACATGGTCTGATTCCTTTATAGCCAAGGATATGTAGGCAGCTCAGAAACCAGGGTTCGGTCACATTCTCCTTTCTTTTAGCTTTTGGTCTCTTTAAATAAGGGTCGTGTCAAAAAACATGCCTAGTCGTTCTTTGTCTGAAAATACTTCGTATTTTCAGTCAAAGAGGGGCAGTTCATGTGATTTTTGACCCTCCCCAAGATTTTACACATTTTTATATTTAAATATTTAGTTTAGGTCTAATATAGTTATTTTAACTAGTTTTGACCATTTTACTTTATTTTATCACAAAAAATAAAAACTACAAAAATATTTTCTCTTATTTAGCTAATCGATGTTTTATTTAGTTACTTTTAGTTTATCTATCTTTCATAAAATTAAAATATATATATATATATATATATATATATATATATGCAAAAATAATTTCACTTTTAATTTAATTTTATTCTAGTAATTTATTTTAATTAGGAATGATTTCACAATTTTATAATTATTATTTTAGGCATTAATATTTTTTAGTCTAGTAGAGTTAAAGGGCTATTTTAAATGTAAATTTGGCCCGAATTTGACCCAATTCGGATCTAGCCCTTAATAACCCAAGCTCAATACCCTAAGACTCACTCCCCCTTTCTTCATATACACCTTACTACACATTTTCTAACCTAGAATGACTAACCTAAAAAGCACCAGTCGTTTTTTGACATAAAAAACAGACTACACAAAACCCTAATCATCTTCTTCCTCATGAACCTAGACACACGACCCCCCCCTGAACATTGAGTTTCTTCTTCTTTAACAAAAAATCACAAACCAGAGAGACTAAAAATAGACCCTAATCGAGCACCCTCCTCACAAAGGCAGCCGCAACTGCTGACCTCGACCCCTCTGCTCCTTCGCTCGAGCTGCTGCCTCGCCGGAATTGATCACCAGCGAGTGACGATCCCGCCAGCAACAGGCCCGAAACGGCCAACCCTAGCAAGCCATCAGCCGCTGGAAATCTGCCAATCACTATAACAGCACCCCCTCCCCTCTTCTGATGCTTCTTCATATCACCATTAGCACACACAACCACAACAAATAGAGAGAAAAAGGGAAACGTCGAGTACAAACAGAGAAAATCTTGAGCAGCCTGTGAATCTCAAGCTCCAAAACTCTGCTGGAAACGCAGCAACATAACCTTGAAAAACAATCTCGAAAACCCACCTAAACAAGCCGAGTTCGAGTCGGGATAGTCGAGGTTCGTTGAGGTCTTCGGCGAGCTGGACTCCATCCAGATTCCTTTTCTTTATTTCATTCGATGTCATGAGGTTCTGTTTCTCTTTTTTAAAATTTCTGCTGCTTTTGTTTCCATGACAAAGTTTGTCAACTTATGAATGTTTTGAGTTGCAATGATGCTCATGTTATGATGTGGTTGAATTTAGTTTTATTGATTTCATAAAACATATATTTTGGTCAAATATGATTTGAAAAAAAAAGAATGAAATAGAATGATTCAAACGGGTTTGGATTTGGCCGTATGGTAGGACTAAAAACGTTACCAAAACAAATTAGTAGTTTCTTTGAATTATGAGCATAGGCTTTGTTGTAGTCAAGGGAAGTCTTGATAGGATTTAGGTTAACAGAGAAATCTAAGCAATTGCTATTGAGGAAAGCATGGCAAAAGAATGAGTGTCTACTTTAGTGCGGCAACATTTTGGTTGTGAAAAGCATATTTGACAGTGTGTTTGTTAAATTCTAGGATTGATGTTATCTGATTGTGGTTTTAAAATCCGGGTGTGCATTTCATGTGACCCGACTTCAATTTTCAATAATATTAAATAAAAAAAACATGCCATGAACCGCGGGTGCATTTCATGTAGCGTGGCTTACGATGTGTTTTATATAACCTTGAACTTTCCTGAAATATTAAAAGCGGCTAAAAAGTTAAAAGGGAACGTAGGTTTAAAATGTGTAATTAAATCAGATAATTAGGCCAATTATTAATAGTTAAGCAACTGTGCTAGAACCACGGAACTCGGGAATGCCTAGCACCTTCTCCCGGGTTAACAGAATTCCTTACCCAGATTTATGTGTTCGCAGACCGTAAATAAGAGCCAAACCTCCTCAATTCGGGATTTTAAACTGGTGACTTGGGACACCATAAATTATCCCAAGTGGAGACTCTGAATTTTAAATAAATGATCCCGTTTCAATTGTCACTTAAATTGGAAAAAACTCTCTTATACCACTCGGTCTCTAGTGCTCATATTTCACCTGCTGAGAATTGAGATACCGAGCTACAAATCCCACAATGTCCTTCTTCATTCTCATCCATCAATAATTCTATCTTAAATTCTGATACATCTTCGTGGCACTCGGATGAATAGAATACCGCGAGCTATGAGCCTCTTTTAGAATCAACTCCTGAAGTCCATCAACATTGGGCACGCACATTCGGCTCTGTATCCTCCACACCCCATTATCACAAATAGTCACATCTCTGGCATTGTCGTGCTGAACCCTATACTTAAGGACAAGCAAATGAGGATCATCATACTGGCGCTCTCTAATGCGATCAAATAAGGAAGACCGAGAAATCACACAAGCCAATAACCTACTAGGATCCGAAATATCTAACCTCACAAACCAATTGGCCAAGGCTTGAACATCAACTGC
The DNA here is from genome assembly GCF_000393655.2 of Nicotiana sylvestris. Lineage (NCBI taxonomy): Eukaryota > Viridiplantae > Streptophyta > Magnoliopsida > Solanales > Solanaceae > Nicotiana > Nicotiana sylvestris. The sequence goes on along the minus strand of NC_091062.1, from coordinate 122,666,404 downwards.
AAGAAGTCTCTCCCTAACTGAAATATACGCCAAACTCCCCATACTCACCGCCTTCCTACTCAAATCATCGGCCACCACATTGGCCTTCCCCGGATGTTACAAAATAGTAATATCATAGTGCTTTAGCAGCTCAAACCATCTACGCTACATCAAATTGAGATAACCTTCTGCTTGAACAAGTGCAGGAGGCTACGATAATCAGTAAACACCTCACAAGACACACCATACAAATAATGCCTCCAAATCTTCAATGTGTGAACAATGGCAGCCAACTCCAAATCATGAACATGGTAGTTCTTCTCATGGGGCTTCAACTGACGAGAAGCATAAACAATAACTCTACCCTCATGCATCAACACACACCCAATACCAACTCTTGAAGCATCACAATACACGGTATATGAACCTGAAGCTGATGGCAAAACCAACACTGGAGCTGTGGTCAAGGCAGTCTTGAGCTTCTGAAAGCCCTCCTCACACTTATCCGACCACCTGAATGGAGCACCCTTTTGAGTCAACATGGTCAAGGGTGATGCTATAGGTGAAAATCCCTGAACAAACCGGTGGTAATAACCTGCCAAACCAAGAAAGCTGCGAATCTCTGTGGCTGAGGATGGTCTGGGCCAACTCTGAACCGCCTCTATCTTCTTCAGATCAACCTGAATACCCTCGCTGGACACCACGTGCCCCAAGAAAGCCATTGAACTGAGCCAAAACTCACACTTGGAGAACTTTGCATAAAGCTTCTCCTCCCTCAATCTCTTCAACACAACTCTCACAAGCTCCACGTGCTCTTCCTGACTACGCGAGTACACCAGAATATCATCAATGAAAACTATGACAAACGAGTCGAGATAAGGCCGAAACACGTTGTTTATCAAATGCATAAACGCTGCTGGGGCATTGGTCAGCCCAAAAACATCACCAGGAACTCATAATGACCATATCGAGTCCTGAAAGCTGTCTTAAGAATATCTGAGTCCCTGATCTTCAACTAGTGATAGCCTGAACGGAAATCAATCTTGGAGAACACTCTCGCTCACTGAAGCTGGTCAAACAAATCGTCGATACGAGGCAAAGAATACTTATTCTTGATTGTTACTTTGTTCAACTACTTGTAATCAATGCACATCCTCATTGTGCCATCCTTCTTCTTCACAAATAGAACAGGTGCATCCCAAGGTGACACACTAGGAAGAATAAACCCCTTATCAAGGAGTTCCTGAAGCTGCTCATTTAGCTCCTTCAACTTTGTTGGTGCTATACGATACAGTAGAATAGAAATGGGTTGAGTGCCCGGCACCAGACCAATACCAAAATCAATATCTCCGTCCAGTGGCATGCCCGGTAGGTCTGCAAGAAACACATCGAGAAAATCCCTCACAACAGGAATAGAATCAATACTAGGAGTCTATGCGCCGACATCCCTCACAAAGGCTATGTACGAAAGACAACCCTTCCCAACCATCCGTTGGGCCTTCAAGAACGAAATTACCCCACTGGGGACAAAATCAGTCGAACCTCGCCACTCAATCCATGGCACACCCGGCATAGCCAATGTCACTATCTTAGCATGACAGTCCAAAATATCCCGACACGGAGATAGCCAATCTATGCCAAATATCACATCAAAGTCCACCATACAAAGCAATAATAGGTCCACTCGGGTCTCCTGACCCCCAATAATCGCCATACACGACCGGTACATATGGTCTACATTAATAGTATCGCCCACCGGAGTAGATACACGAACAGATGAAACAAGAGACTCACGGGGTGTATCCAAATAATGAGCAAAATATGATGACACGTATGAAAAAATGGAACCAGGATCAAATAACACAGAGGCATCTATGTGGCAAACTGAGACCATACCTGTGATCATAGCATTTGAAGTAATAGCATTGGGTCAAGCTGGGAGTGCATAGAAACAGGCCTGACCACCAGCTGATGGACCTCCCCCTCTAAGGCGACCCCTAGCTGACTAACCTCTACCCCTAACTGGCTGGGTGGGTGGTAAAGTAACTGGCACTGAAGCCGATGGCTAACTCCTCTGCTGAGACGAACCCCTAACACGACAAGGGCACTGCCTCCATATGTGACCCAACTTGCCACACTCATAACAGCTCCCTGGTGGTGGAGACGGGGACTGAAGGGAACCCCTAGCACCAGAATGACTAGTAGATGCACCTGGCATAGAAAAGACCTGAACTGATTGAGCACGGGACGAGCTTTGGGCTGGAAGGGCACTGAGTGATGAATGGCCCTAATGAGAACTGTGAGAACCATGACCCGATAATGCCCCACGATAACCTGGGCGACTACATAGTCTAATACAAATCTAGTACAAAGGAAAATAAGGATAGAAAGGAGAAGCACTGGGTTGCGAACGTCGAGCAGCTACCTAGTCAACTCCGAACAAGCCTGCGGTAGAAGCAAATCAGCCCTCGCTAGCGTGACCCGAGACTCCTGAATCTGCATACAGGGTGCAGGGATTAATGTGAGTACGCCAACTTAGTAAGTAATAAAAGTAAAGGCATCTGAGCGATAAGAAAGCACGTAAAACACAACAAGATGCTACAATAAAATAGTATAAAACCAGTACAATGTAATAAATAGTAAAAGCTCGTAAAAACACCTCAGTTCAGTGAAAACCTCTTTAAAATATCTTTTAGTAATTCAAACGAGTGATGGAAACTGGGAGAAAAGGATAGAAATATGAATAAATACCAACAGAACCAGCCTATCGGGCTATCTCACAATCACTTGTATCAGCCCTTCGGGCAATAACATGAAAAAACAATAGCCCCTCGGGCAATATCACATCTCACACTGGGTACTCGCGCTCATTGGGGGTGTACAGACTCCAGGAGGGGCTCTTTATAGCCCAAGCGCAATAACAAGCCATCTCGTGGCATAATCAAACAGGCTCTCGGCAGCATATCAAGCCACCTCGTGGCATAACAAATCAGGCCCTCGGCCTCATAATCATGAATCAGTATAATATTGTTGTGGCGCGCAGCTCGATCTTATAGTATCCTCACAACATAGGCCATCGGCCTTACTCAGTCAGAATCTCACAAGCCACTCGGACAACAGAAAAATATGATGCTCAGCCCCTAAGGGTAAAGATGGTTGAGTTGTGTGAAAACAGTAGAATATAGCATGACTCAGTACAAATACAAAGCCAAAATAGTGAGGAATATTAGTAAAAATCCCCTAAGGATCCAAAACAGTTGGTATGAGGCCCAAATATGGCATTCAGCCTAAAACATGATGATAACAAACAGTTTTCAATCAAGTACGCGGTTAAACAGTCATATGGGATTGACTAAGTCACAATCCCCAATGGTGCACGACACCACGCTCGTCATCTAGCGTGTGCGTCACCTCAAAGTAGCACAACGATGTGAAATCCGGGGTTCTATACCCTCAGGACAACATTTACAATCATTACTTACCTCTATCCGGTCTAAACTCTAGCCCGCGATGCCTTTATCTCTCGAATCGGCCTTCGAATGCTCCAAATCTATCCAAAAACATATTTATAACATCAAAATATTCTAAGGGAACAAAGCCCACTCGAAAATAACCAATTTACATCACAAATCCCGAAATTGGCCAAACCCGACCCCCGGGCCCATGTCCCGAATTCCGATAAAAATCATAAAAGTAGAATCCTTACATTCTTACGAGTTCATACATATCAAATACATCAAAATCCGACCACAAATGACCCCTCAAATCCCTAGATTTAGGTCACCAAATTCCCAAGCCCTAACTTCCAATTTTAGGCTTTCGATTCCACAAATTCCATGTTAAATTAGGTAGAAATCACATTAGGATTGAGTATTACATCCATAAACCTTGTCTCCAAGTTTTTCCCCTTGATTCCCTCTTCAATCTTCCTCAAAAAGCTCTAAAATCGCTTAACAATGGTGAAACATAGACCCAAAATCGCGGATATGGTCTTTTAAACATTCTGCCCAGCTATTCAAAATCTTTCTTCGTGAATGCGGTCAACGCCTCGCGTTCGCGAAGCACAAACTTATGTTGACCACTTTTTCCTTCATTGCGAATGCGAAGCCTTAGCTTCTCAACTCATCGCGAATGCGACTACTAGCTCGTGAACGCGAAGAACAAATCCTCCATGACCCCATCTGATCACCTTCCTCTACGCGAACGCAGCAAGACCCTCGAGAATGCGTTGATATCAACCCTTCGTGAATGCGGGACTACCTTCGCAAACGCGAAGGCCAACTCCACAGCCTCACATCCTAACCCTTCGCTAACGCGAGACATGCATCGCGAACGCGAAGGTCAAAAACCTGCAACACCAGCAGCAGTTTTTCTACAATTATTTCCAACATGAAATGATCCGTTCAACCACCCGAAACTCAACCGACGCCCTTGAGACCTCAACAAAATATGCCAACATATCCCATAACCTCATTCAAACTTGTTCCAACCTTTGAAATGCTCAAAACAACATCAAAACACTAAAATCACATCGGATTCAAGCCTAAAATTTCCAAAAACTTCCAAATTTCGCTTTCGATCAAAAAGTCTATCAAACCTCGTCCGAATGACCTCAAATGACACAACGGACCTACTCCAACTTCCGGAATTCCATTCCGGCCCCTATATCAAAATCTCACCTATCAACCAAAAAACGCCAAAATTCCAAGTTCGCCAATTCAAGCCTAAATCTGCTCTGGACCTCCAAAACACATTCCGATCATGCTCCTAAGTCCCAAATCACCTCCCGAAGCTATCTGAACCATCGAAATTCACATTCAAGCCCTTTTTCACATAAGTCAACATCCGGTTGACTTTTCCAACTTAAGCTCACTCAAAAGAGACTAAGTGTCTCAAACCTTGCCAAAACCTCTCTGAACCCGAACCAAACAACTCGATAACACATAATACAGCTGAACAAGACAATAAGAAGCAGAAATGGGGGAAACAGAGCGGTAAATCATGATATTACCGGCCAGGTCGTTACAGTGCCTTTCCCCTTCAAGTTGTCCGCTTGATTGTCCCAGTCTAGACCTCTATAGCAACATTAATCTGATTAATTGTACATGCATCATGGTCAAACCTAGCAGGGTTAATATGTTGTCCACATAATAACCCATTAAGACAAGCCTTACCCAAAAGTCCATCGGGTTTTCCATAATCCCAACGGACGCAACCACGATTGTGTGCATTAATTTTGGAGAAATAAGTGCCAATGTGCTAATCATTATTGTTGTGCATGGTGAAATCGGAGGACCGGTTTCTCGTTGAAAAATTGCTTCAGTAGGTCGCCTCGGAGGCTCGGGACCTCGAGCTGGTCACTTTCCTCGAGATTTGTCGATACCCAGCCGAGGATAACATCGGCCGAAACCCCGACGAACACGGGAAACTTCCGAAGAATGCATCCGGAGTCAATCAAGTCTATTTGGGCAGCCTAACATTGGCCCATGCATACATCATGAAGCTAGTTATCTGTCCCATCCCGTTTCCTTTATCACTCAACGTATCTTGTACTAAGTTTGGGCTCCCTCCTCTTATAAAAGGGAGTCGTTAACACTCTGTAAGGCAGAGCTCCAACCATTTCTCTACAAGATCAATAATATCTCTCTCTCTGTTTTCTCTCTAACTCATATGCTCGAGGCTACTCTTTTATTTATTACTTTCGTATATGTTCTTCATTTATTGCTTGATATTGGCCATGAAGTGCCCTGTTTGATCGTACCTTAACTGTTATTCCATTCCCGACTACCCCCGATAGCTCAAGCTCAAGCCTGATATCGACCTCGAGGTCCTTCATCGACCAGTCCGAGGCTCAGGCTGCAAGCCCTCCCTCTCCCGGTTTGATTACTGCCCCGCTTCAGCTCGTATTTCTTCGTTAAACTTCATACTCTTAGCATCAACTGCTCTATGCAATTAGCATAAAAATAGATCACGTATTTTTAGAATCCCATTTACAAATTTAATTGTTGTTACCATTTTCACGGTAAATAGTTTGGCGCCCACCGTGGGGCTAAAAATAATAGTGATTATTTTCTTGCGAGTTTCATTACACAAACACAAGTTATCTTTCACGTTTTTTTGCTCGAGATCTTTGATTTCAGGTTAGAATGTTTGACTCGATAAACAGAGTCGAGAACGACAACCTCAAAAACCACGGGGAAAAAAACGTGGTTGTTCCGGCTATCGGCGCACCAACATAGAATCCCGATAACGCACCCGGGCTGATTCTAGCGGATGCGGATTCACATGACGCACAACAGGTCGATGAAACCTCGCACACCAACAGGAGCATATGGCATAGCGACCGACATGAAGCCCAAAGAACCCCAGCCCAGGAAGAATAGGAAGTTAGTCTTCATGTTATTTTTGAAATGTTGCAGGCACAACAGTTGGCCATCGCTCAGTTACAAAGCCATTCGAAGACTCCCAGCACGGCAGCGCCGGAAACAGCTCCCCTCGCGCGAACAAGTACCCGAGAGATCAAGCAATAACGGATCGGTAGCCGACCCTGCCATAGTAAAGATGCTTGAGGACCTCACCAAAACGATCGAATCGGGTGAGAAAATTATAGCAGCTACGATAAAAAGGTCGAGACCTACAACTCTAGGGCGATCAGATCCCGGGTGCGCCCCCCATTCTCAAGGGCATGGATTTGAAGAAGTTTATACAAAGGTCGTTCCCCGAGGAAGCGGCCTCGAAGCCCATTCTAAAGAAGTTCAGAATGTCAGAACTCCCTAAGTACAAATGTACCACTGACCCTAATGAACACGTTACTGCCTACACCTGCGTAGTAAAAGGCAATAATATAAAGAATGACGAGATCGAGTCCGTATTGCTGAAAAAATTTGAGGAAACACTCTCGAAGGGGGCCATGATGTGTATCACTACTTGGTTCCTAATTCCATAGACTCATTCGCCATGCTAGCAGACTCCTTCGTGAAGGCACATGCCGGAGCCATCAAGGTAGCAACAAGGAAGTCTGACATTTTCAAAATCAAGCAAAGAGAGAATGAGATGCTGCGGGAATTCGTCTCCCGCTTTCAGATGGAACAAATGGAGCTACCGCCAGTCTCCGACGACTGGGTAGTGCAGGCCTTCACCCAAGGCCTGAACGAATGAAGCTCGGTGGCTTCAAATAGCTGAAACAGAACCTGATCAAGTATCCAGCCGTTACCTGGTCAGACGTCCACAACCGGTACCAGTCAAAGATCAGGGCCAAGGATGACCAGTTGGGAGCCCCCTCGGGCTCAGTATACCCAAGCAGGCTCCTGGCAAAGGAACCGAAACCAAATAAAGAAAGGTGTCAGCCATACCTCGAGGATAGGAGGAACGCTCCGAGGTGCAACCTACCCCGCAATGATCGGAGAGTGGACCGAGGGCAGGACCCTCGAGGGCTCATCAACAGAACCAGGTTCGATCGAAATGTGGTACCAACGGGTGCTCCCCACCTGTCAGAATACAACTTCAATGTCGATGTGACAGACATCGTGTTTGCTATCAGTAAAATTAGAGACGCCAAGTGGCCCAAACCTATACAGTCAGATCCTTCGCAAAGGAATTACAACTTAGAATGCGAGTTTCACAACACGCACGGACACAGGACCGAGGATTGTCATCAGCTGCGAGAAGAGGTAGCTCAGCTGCTTAACAAAGGACATCTACGGGAATTCCTTAGCGATCGAGCCAAAAACCAGTTCCGAGAAAGCAAGGCAACCAAGAAAAATGAGATGAACGAGCCGCAATATATCATCCACATGATCATGGGGGCACCGATGCCCCGTAGGAGCCCGTAATGAGAAGAACAAAAATATCCATCACCAGAGAAAAGCGAACTCGGGGATATATCCCCGAAGACGCCCTCACGTTCAGCGAAAAAGACACCAAGACCCTGTCTCAACCTCCACAACGACGCACTGGTAATCTTTTTCCTTGTAAATTCTTTTCAAATAAAACGTGTACTCGTGGAACCAGTAGCTCGGCCAATATTGTCAGGTCGAGGGTAATAGAGCATCTCGGATTGCTCAACCAAATCGTGCTCGCCACTCAGGTCCTCAACGAATTTAACATGGCGAGCGAAACAACGAAAGGAGAAATCACCCTCCCAGTTACTGTGGTCGGCATGACCCAAGACACCAAATTCCATGTCATCGAAGGAGACATGAGGTATAACGCCTTATTTGGGCGGCCGTGGATACACTGCATGAGAGAAGTACAATCTACCCTTCACCAAATGATAAAATTTCCAACGAAGGACGGAATTAAAACTATCTATAGGGAACAACACGAGACGAGGGAAATGTTCGCAAAACACGATGCGGTACAGACGCTTGTGCCTCCACCCCGAATAAACCAAAGGGTAAATCGGGCCTCACCCTCGATCAAACTTGACATAACGAAGTAAAGAACCATACCGCATCTTTGCCTCAGGCAATTGCAACAAATCAGCCCTCACGATTGTAGCAAATCAATCCCGAGGCGTCACCAGCATATCTCACTTCCAGGTACGACCATCTCCCTTTCTATTGCGAATTTAGGACTACCCCTTATGCAGGCATTTGACCAGAACAGTCAGAATGCTAAAACAACCCAAAGACCTTGAGGCTCTCAAAATTCACCCGTTGCACTCTTTTCCTTCGACCGAGTTTTTGTCCCAAAAGAAAGGTTTTACTGGCAAGGTTTTTAACGAGGCAACGTCTGCGAGCTGCCCAAGGAAAATTCTACAAGTTGCAGACAACTTTGAACAGTAAGGGGCATTCCCCCGGAAAGCTACTCGCTTGAAAAGGTCTTGAAACGACAAATGAGGTTCCTGTAGGAAAGCAATGTACCGGGCCAAATGGTCGAAAGAACCGTGTCCATGTAGTCCGGCACCCGTCGGCAAATACGTGTACTATTGAACCAAGCAATCAAAGAATACCTTTTGTCAAATACACCTTCGCAGAGTAAGGTAACAATTCTTTCGCCAGAAACATCCCAAGCACTTGGGGACTGACACTAGCAATTCAACGCTCAGACGGCCTCCGGGTCGAAACCCCAAAATCACAAAGCCTTCAGGTAAGGCAACGCAGAAATCGCTGAGCGTCACCAACATCAAAGGTACCTTGAGCACTTGAAGACTATCGTCGGCCGCCACGCGCCTAAAAACCCTAGGCTATAAGACCCTGAGTGAGCAAACTCGGACTAGCGTAGGCCTATTCAACACAACAACATGTATTTACGCCAACAGATTGAAGGGTATCTATCACAAAAAGCACCTCGTACTCCAAAAAGAAAGTTCAGCATGCTCACAGCAGGGATCCCTCCACCAAATGCGTCCCGAAATACTCGGAGACTTAGCGTCAATAATTTGGCACCCGCGCGACCCCAGGGTCGGAACTCCGGGCTCATAAGGCCCCAACAAGGCAACTTTGAGCTCACGAATAATGGCCTTCGAGCCTAAGCAAACTCGATGACTCGGAGACTGTCGTCAATTGCCATGCACTAGAAAACTCGAGGCCGTAAGACCCCGAACTCGGTCTAGCTAGATCCATTTTACATAGCAACAAAAATTGTAAGACCTCAACAGGAATGACAAACTGTAAGACCTCAACAGGCATGACAAACTGTAAGACCTCAACAGGCATGACAGACTGTAAGACCTCAAAAGGTATGAAAATTTTGTAAGACCTTACTATAGGCATAAAACTCAATCCCGAAGTTTAGGATATACGTCGCATTTGTAAGAATCCCCCTCAGTGTAGATGCTTAAACTATCACTCGGGATCAAAAATGGCTTCGGCCAAACACATATGACTACGGTCAAAACGGCTGCACTAGCCAAATTAACACGACTCGGGGACGCCCGGCCATCGCTTACAAAATCGCAGGCCATTACTTCGAATATACTTCGAAAAGAACAGGTTAAAACAGGCTTCCCTTAATAGGCAAACGAGTTTCGACCATGTCAGCTCCAAATCACGAGGCTTTGAGCTACTCAGCCTACGAGCTAAAAACTTTTCGAGGTGCTCGAACATTGCCGCTAACGACTTGAAATCGAGGTTCTTCCCAAACCGACGATGGGTCAGGCAAAATTATTTCAAAAGACCTTAACGAGAGGAAAACAAAGCCTACAATATGCCCACGGGAAAAAGCATAAGAGTCATTGTCGCCAGCCAAATGAGCCTTCGGGCCGCACACTAAAAGGTCGCAACGACCAACAGCATAAGAGCCACTGTCACCAGCTTGAAAATTGAAAACTTGAGGATTAAAATGAGCTTGTGTCGTAACCCGATTTGGAGACCGGATCCAAAATAGTTAACTACACATGCCTAAGGGCACAGCGTAAGTGCAATTGTCGCCAGCCAAACGAGCCTCCGGGCCACACACTTGAAAGGTCGCTTCGACCTGAGGCGCAAGAGCCATCGTCAGCCGCCCATGCAGGCACGAACAAACTTAAGGGTCAATTAAGGCTCAAGTCGCAACACGACTCGGAGACTGAACCCAAAATAGTTAAAAAATAAATGCCCAAGGGCAAGGAATAAGAACCATCATCATCCGCCCGTGCAGGCACAGGAGATTGAAGGTCAGGTAAGCTCGAGTCAAAGCCTGACTCGGAGACTAGGCCTAAATAGCTGGGCAAGGCACAAAGGCCCTAATGCCTACTTGCGTCAAAGATCGCACTTAAGAGCCTCCGGTTCTGTCTAATGAGCTCCGGATCCACAAGGCTCCCGCCAAACACCAAAACTAGGCCGCCTGGTCAAAAGCAATGCAGAAAGAGATACAAAAGAGATAAAGCTTCAAGTTTTCTTTTATCTACATACGCAAAAGGTGCGCTCTCCATCTGTAAATGTGCTCTGCGAATGTCAAATACAAAATGGAAAAGTGGCGAAATCTATGCTCCGCTCCAGAAGGCTACAGCCTACCAGCCCCAGGATTTGCTCTCCGTGACGTCACCAAGGAGTGACCGAGCATCACGCTCGTCCGCCCTTGCTCGAGCCAACTCTTCTAGGAGGACAAAACCCTTGGCGTTGATCTCTTCAAGTGCCTCCCCTCGGGATCTACAAATAAACGTATCCCTCGATCCTTTTCTCGCAATCGAGGGCCCGCTCCAACTCAGCTCGGACATCAGTGACGTCCTTCAAATGGATTACCATTTCCTCGTCAGCCTTGGTCCGACTCAATACTGCTTCAGTCCGAGCATCGATTATTTCGACCCAGACCTTCGAGGGATCGGACTCCAGCTTCTCGATCATATCCACTCGAACCGAAGCTTGAGCCTGCACCTGAGCCCTCAGTTCACCACAAGCATTCCTAACTCGGTTGGCTTAGCCCCTAAGGTACTCCTGAGCCTTTGTCTTTTTTCTGCAACTAAAAAATAAGCAAAAGCCTAACCTTAAAGGCTAATAAAGCAAAACGCTTACTATGAGAGGTCACATGCCCCATCAAATAGCCCTTGTAATTTGAGCTCCGGTACACCCCATATCGCCAGTGCATCAACTCAACCTCCTTCTCCTCGCTAAGGAGCCTAAGGGACTTACCCTCATCCAGAGGTATAGCCCTATGGCGGAGCAGTTCAAACCTGAGCCTATCAAAGTCCTATAGAGGGAAAACTTGATAAAGAAAGGAAGGCGCGAAATACAGAAGGACTACGACGAAACTCACCATGAAGTGAAGGTGGTGGACTTCCTCGAAGGCTGAGTACACTCCTGGTCGTCCAGCCCCTTCGGCCCTGAAATAACCGACCTCGATCGAAGCATAATCACTCGGAGGAACCACCGCTCTGGAATTAAAAACTTCAGGAACAGCGGGCTCGGCCGATGTTCTCTCACCGGAGACACGCACCCGCTTAGCCCCGCTAAAAGCTCCATCGCACTACGAGTGCATATCCCATTTATCGCCATTGTCCCATGGCTCGAAAGCCTAAAACTCCTCCACCTCTCCGAATGAGCACAGCCTCGCGCCTGGGGGACCATCCAATACCAACAACACCCGTATAAACACGATAGAAGAAGGAAGACACAGCTACTAGGTTCTCTCTCGCCATAGGCAGAACTGGAAAAGAGCGGGGCGCGCTGCCTAAAGAGTATTGCTCCATTTTCCAAGAAAATAATACGGGTTCCTAAGGTATAATACCAATGGTCAGCACCCGAGCAGAGCGACTTGTCCATGTCCGATATCTACCGTCCCCGGCAACAGCGATTAAGGGCGCGATCAACCGGCACCATGGAGTCAGCAAACGTCGAAAACCAGAGGGGGAGCTTCTCTCCCCCCTGTCAGATTAATCCCGTCATTGTCGCCATAATAGTCGCAAAGTTGAAAGACTGAAGGGCGGAAAGACATACAGGCGCGTTGACACCAGAAACATGGCGCGGAAAATGGCAACTGCGTAAGACAGGATAACCCCTAGGAGGGCAAAAACAGCCTCATGACATACATTAGAAGAACGGTGACGATTCGGAGCCGACCAAAGACGCTAACCAAAAGCACCATCTCTAGCCTCGAGGCAATAACCGATATCGAAGACCTCCATCCTAGTAAGGTGGCGCAACAGAGAGCCCACAACGCCTTCTTCAAACTCAAGGGTGGCACGCAACTCTGAAGATCTTCGTAAAGGGAAACCAGTCTGTGAAGAAATAAGCGTTTTTGAATGTCACCATACGAACCAGGCTCCGGGTGCTGTCCAGGATGGTCCAAGTGCGAGCGAGCCTCCATCCAGGGGCTGCTTTCAGGAAATCACCAGCATCCTTCGTCCACGGGTCCTCGAGCAAATTTCTTTTCAAAGGTTATTATGGTGCCCAAAAACATTATCCTCGTTTCCACGTGAAGTCAGGGTCCCGACGACCTGAGGTTATTGGCCTTATTCGGGTTTGATCCGAGGAACTGCGAAAGGCCCCGCACGAAGCCATTTCCATCAATCGAAGGCCGAAAGGAATATTCACGTCCGGGTTCAGTGTTAGCAATGACAAAATAGGATTGTGCATTTAGAGCTGCCACAAACATAAAGAAATACAGCAAGTATCAAAGGCAGGAATCAAGGAAATATATTTGTATTCATAAAATGTTTGCTTACAACGGCCCTCGGTGGGGTCCTTACATATTGTCACACCTCCTTTTTGCGCGCCCCACCCCGAGGGGTAAGATGCGCGGGTGGAGTTTTTCCAATTTAAGTGACAAATATTCGAAATGGGATTATTTATTTAATTCAGAGTCGCCACTTGGGAAAGGTTTGGCTTTTGGTGTCCCAAGTCACCGGTTTATCTTGAATCCCAAATCGAGGAAATTTTTCGACTTTTCCAAATGAAGTCTGCGAACCAGAAATTCTAAGTAAGGAATTCTGTTGACCCGAGGGAAGGTGTTAGGCACCCTCGAATCCCGTGGTTCTAGCACGGTCGCTTAAATTGTTATAATGGCTAAATATCCGATTTAAATACATGTTGTGACCTATGTGCTTTTATTAAGTTTTAATCGCCTTTATTATTGTCATTTATTTTACAGAATTGCAACGTCGTGAAAATGCGTCTCGAACCACGTCACAATCAATGCACCCGTGATTGTCGACACATTTGGACTTCATTGAGATTTGGATTTGGGTCACATCAATGTGCACCCGAACTTAAGAATGTGATTTAATTAAACCGCGCCAACAGAGTCTAACGCGTTATTATCTTTGTAGAAGGCCATGAAATTTATTAAATGACCCATCCTGAATTCTAGATAATTATCAAGGTTATTTATTGAGGGCCCCGCGATTTACATCTCATTTGGCGAGGCTCGTCTCATTATTTTAGAAGGAACATCCTAAAACGGTTACATTTCTGATGTGTTTATCTCTTAAAAATAGAAGAAAAGATGCGTGCTATTTTTAACTATGTGTTTGGCCCAAATCCGGATTTTAGCTAATCGTCCGATTAATTATTTACGGACTGAAGAAACATCGTACCTCATGAAAACATGCTTTGAATTTGATAAAAAGAAATGTATATGGGATTGATGAAATGCTACGACTGTTACAAGAGCCCCCTAACTTTAACTTATTCAGACAAGATTAATTAAAATTGCTTGTTTAGGAAATGCGACTGATGGTATTTGAAACTCATCCTGTAAACTGCTTCACGCAAACTGAAACTCAAGAGTTTGAAACTGTATTATCTTTAGCTAGATCTAAACAATCATTTGCCCTTAAATATTCGAAACATGCTTAAATAACGAGTTTGAGTTAACAATTGTATTAAAATGGCTACACATTTTCATGGATGGTATTTACATCTTATATACTACTAAACGAATAAAATGTCACAGTTTTCAGATTGGCATAAACTTTAATTAAGTACAACCTTACTAATGTGTCTCTATTAGGCTAATCAGACCAAGAAACTACAAATCTTAGCAACATTAAAAGGCAATTCATAAGTAATACAACAGGTGCTTCTAACTCCTTCAAATCTTTCGATTCATGCTTTCATTGTTACATCAAATGCGAGTCTTAGTATGTACCTGGATATTGGATACAACAGAAGGAGCAAGGGGTCAGTAGGGCAATAGAAGCGATACCAAACAGCAGCAGTAACAGCAGGTACCAATAGAACAATTCCCAGTGCAAGATACAGTTAGAACCGACAAGAAATGGTAGACAGGTAGCAGCAAACAATGCAGTAGGAATAATACTCCAAGACAGACCAACCCAGGGGAAACGAACAATATGAATCAACTAATGAACTCAGCTGATACTTGGAAGAAAACAGAGTTGATTGAACAGGTTGAACAAGACTGGGAATCAGACAAACAAGACAGAAGTAATTTGCTGATTTTCTGCTTATCCCTTTCCCTATCTTCTTTCTTTTCAAGAATCCAATATCAGTCTGCAGTTTTGAACTTATACTTAAGTTATCAGAAAGAGACCTTTTCCAGTTTTTTTTTACTGTTTTTCCCCAGAACTTCAATTCTCAGAATTTCAGTTTAGGCTCCCCCTCTGTCTCTCTATGTATGTCTGTGTGTGTATACTTCTCAGTGTGTATTTCAGCTCTCTCTTTCAAAAATTCCTCACAGTCTGTCTATATTCTTTTCCCTTCTAATTCTGTCTCCTCACCCTCCCCCTCAGATGGTCTCCTATCCCCCCTTTTATAAGCCTCAAACTCAACCTTTTAACAGCCTGTTTTCAGAATATCACCATGCCCCTCCCATGTGCATTTCCATTTCAGATTCCCATTAGTTATTTAAGTATTAACCTCCATCAACATTCCCTGGCAGATTTAGCTTTTAAAAGGTTTAATACTTTTTTTTAAACTTAAAGCAAGGTATGGGCAGTAGAATCTATCTGACAGCATATGCTGTCAACACATTTTAAATTTAAAAGCCCCTTTTATGAAGGAAACAGGCTGTGCACAATGCACATGCTGTGCACAAGTGCACATGCCATCAACTCAGATTTCAATTAACAGACCAAGCCTTAGGTTTCTGAAATCATATTAACAGCTATAAGTAACTGGACTTGGTTCTTAATTGTTTCAGGCAAATGTTCATCAGAAGCAAATTGATTTAACTTTGTTCGGGTAGCTGAAACTAATTGACGACATATGTCGACTCGACTATATTAGCATTAACATACACAATCGAAGCCAAAAATCAGACATTTAAAGTATGGGACACATGGTTTGAATTATACTGACTAAACAGAAATACCCTCGAGGAGTCAAATAATCAGTACAAATTTGGAATACAACCCAATACATATGTCTTATCAGAATATGAGGGGTTCAAACAAACATAGTGGTTCAAACAAGGTGGACAAACGGAAGTTGGTAAAAATTCAAAACACAAATTGACACAAAACATGAACAGACATCTAATCCCTCACATGGACCAAACAAATAAGGGAAGAAGGCAGACTCACCTCAAATCTTGAAAAATCGGAAACCTTGAACCGGACTTGGACAGACTTTCTTAAGGCTGAACGGACTTTAATCGAAGTGTTTCTCAGATGAGAAACACTTCGATTAAGGTCCCTTGGACCTTAATTTCTTTGGCTCGAACGGGTATGAACTAGTGACGAGGAACTACAAAGTTCCAAAACTCAGATCCGGGATTCATGTTTCCCTGGTTAGATTCGGACCAAACCAAGTATGGTTTGGTCACGAGGGGGGTCTGGGGAGTGTCTGGTGTGAAGCTGGGGTTGGTTGGTGTAAGCCGAGTTTTAACTCGAATCTTCAAATGAAGATTCGAGGACCTAGGGGATGATTCGAACTACATGGTTAGCAGATCCATGTTCAGGATGGCAAGGGGGTTCTAGGGTGTTAAGGGGAAGGTCACCGGCGTTCAGGCCGCCGGGTTTCTGGTGAAAGTGTGCAGGGGCGGCTAGGGTTTGAAGGGGATGGGTTTGGGTGAAGACGACGAGGCCGGGGTATTGGATAGGGGGGGTAGGGTAAGGATTTGGGCTTATATAGTTAGTGGGTGGGTCGATCTCAACCGTTAGATCAATCTAGATCTACGGTTTGGATCTGATGGTCTTAAGTGAAACGGTGTCGTTTCAAATGTTGAGGGTTTGGGTTTGGTCCGGGTGTAAACGGGTCGGGTTTGTTGATGGGTTATGGGGATTGATCTTGGCCGTTGATCACTCTGAGATCAACGGCCCAGATCAGGCACGACTCAAACGACGTCGTTTGGACGTCCTGGGCATCAGGTGACCTGGGCTGGGCAGGCCTGGGTCTTGGGCTGTTTGTTTGGGCCAATTTTGTTAAAATTGGCCCAAGTCCGGAAGGGGTCTTTTCTTTATATTTTTTTTTTATTATTATTTTTTTCTTCTTTTCTTATTTATTTTAAAACAAAGCTAAGCCAAAAAATCAAATTAAAATTAAATACACACTCAAATACAATTATTTGCACACATACTAAAATATTTCAAAACCGGTAAAGTCAAACCAAATAAAATCACGGACGAAAATGCCTATTCACGATTTTCTATTTAACGACCGAATTACGGTTTGAATTACGCAGGACACATATATATTTTTTGAATTTTATTTTAATAAAGTAAATAAATAAGAATGGGCCAAAATCACAAATAAATCCACAAGGTGCCGCACAGAAATCCGAAATTGTACAGCGGGGCCAATTATATATTTTTTATTTCTTTTTGGAGCGATTGTCGTGTGAAGCAAAAATCACGTGCTCACAGCTGCCCCTCTTTGTTCGGAAGGAGATCCTTACATAGAAATAAAGAAGTTGAAGGGTATGCATACAACAAGAGTCTAAGAGTCTAGCCTATTCCCGAAGTGCGGCATCACCGACATCATCTCCTCAGGCGTATGACATCAAAGACAATATCTTCCAAGTCCAATCCCCTCGGGGACCTCATCTCGATCCTCCCAGATTGGCATCTTCAAAAGGAATGATATAGAAGAGGAAAGCAAGGGAGAAGAGCAAAATGACGAAGGAGAAGCCGGAAGAAGACAAGAAGTGGCTGGGTGAAAAATTTGGCTAGTACGAATTATGCCAGTACTAACATTGTAAAGCCATTTCTTGAGACGTTGACTCGGCTCAGGAGGCAACAACCGGTAGAGACTATTGTCATACCCCTAGGAATCCAAAGGGGGTATAACACACCAAGCCGAGGAAGGAGTGTGAGCAGCGGTGTATAATCCGAGCCCCCTCATGAGCAACAGTGCATAATCCAAGTATCTCCCCAGGTCGGAGAAAACCAGTCCTCTACTTCATCGCCCCAAGCCAACGGAGACAGCAACAACAACAACAACAACAACAACAACAACAACAACAACAACAACAACAACAACAACAATAGCATCACAGCAGCACAACTTCGTCCAATCGAAGAAGGACCGAGTGTTGGGCCATAGCGCGCATGACACTGACGTAAGACCTTAAGGCCGTAGGCCTCAAACATGGCGAGACGGCAAAGACTAAAAATAGCAAGAAAGGAGGAAATGATGGGTATTAAAGAATGCTTGGATGAAAAACTAATCACAAGAAGCCCCATTTATAGGAGGAGGGCAAAGTAACCGACGACGCCATTATCGCCCTCAAAAAGTGTAACAGCAAGCGCAATCAGTGCGTTCAAGGAAGCTAAATCGATGGCAATATTATGACCTCGAAGAACGAGGAGTCACGACACATAGGATGACCCTGAAGAAGCAAAAGGGTGAAACGCCTCGACACTTGTAAAAGAGGTTGCGCCATCAGCACGACATCATTACGGGAGCTCGTGAAGTGGGGTATCAAAATCATTTCTTATCGCTTCCCTCTAAGAAACGCGGAGACTATCTGTGCACGATGAAATCGGAGGACTGGTGTCTTGTTGACAAATTGCTTCAGTAGGTCACCTCGGAGACTTGGGACCTCGAGCTGGTCACTTCCCTCGAGATCTATCAATACCCAGCCAAGGATAACATCGGCCGAAACCCCGACGAACACGGGAAGCTTCCGAAGAATGCATCCGGAGTCAATTAAGTCTATTTGGGCAACCTAACATTGGCCCACGCATACGTCATGAAGCTAGTTATCTGTCTCATCCTGTTTCCTTTATCACTCAACGTATCTTGTACTAAGTTTGGGCTCCCCCTCTTATAAAAGGGGAGTCGTTAACACTTTGTAAGGCAGAGCTCCAACCATTTCTGTACAAGATCAATAATATCTCTATCTCTTTTCTCTCTAACTCATATGCTCGAGGCTACTCTTTTATTTATTACTTTCGTATCTGTTCTTCATTTATTGCTTGATATTAGCCATGAAGAGCCTTGTTTGATCGTACCTTAACTGTTATCCCATTCCCGACTACCCCCGATAGCTCAAGCTCGAGCCCGAGCCCGATATCAACCTCAAGGTCCTTTATCGACCAGTCCGAGGCTTGGGCTGCAAGGCCCCTCCCCCTCTCGTTTTTATTACTGCCCTACTTTAGCTCATATTTCTTCGATAAACTACATACTCTCAGTGTCAACTGCTCTATGCAATTAGCATAAAAATAGATCACGTATTTTTAGAATCCCATTTACAAATTTAATTGTTATTACAATTTTCACGATAAACAATTGTATAAATAGACGAACTTGGAGGGCGAAAGGTCCTAACCAAATTTTGCTTTGCAGAAAAAATGAGGCACAAAATCCCTAAATTCGGCATGGTTGGTAGCATACCCTCACTATTGCTAGATTGGTGGAGAGATCTTCCCTAAAGTGACCAAAATCATGTGAAATGAATCTTAGGAAATTTGCCTTCTTTGTTGGATCTTCAGCCAAACAAAATGTTGATCGAGGCTGCCACCATATTTTGGGACAAAGAAAGGGTTGTGTTCCACTTTTAAGACATAGAAATGACCCCCCTCTTGGAAGAAATAGGGGGATTTGCTGGGCTACCTTAGGATAGCCCTGGTTTATTGGCACCTGAAAATCGCACCACTAGGGGATTTCTGAAGATGATGGGGTTAAAGAAGAATGATGACTTGGAGTGCCTGAAAAACTCCTACATACCTTTCGACTTCCTCTATGAACGATACGGTCACAGCAGGTCTTACCTTATTTTCGATAATGAATTCTCCATCACCTCCTTATGTTGGATTCACCGTAGGGTCTTTGTGTTCATCGTGTGTTTCTTAGGCATGCTAGTGTTCCCGATCCAAGGGGACAAAATTCACACCAGGCTGGCCATGGTGGCCAAAACTTTGATGGACGGGATTGAGGTGCAGATATATACCATTGTCCCTATGATCATTGCAGACATGTACCGGGCCTTGGAGCATTGTTAGAAGGGGCAAAGATACTTCGAGGGTTGCAACTTGTTGCTGCATGTTTGGTTGTTAGAGAATCTCCAAAAGGGTCAATACCGTCAAGAGTTTCTATGAAGGTCGTGGAATGATCACATAGCCTTCCATCATCCCAAGAAAATGACCTATATCCCAGACATGTTTGCTCAACCTAAGGATGTTGTAGGATGGGTACAGTTTTTCAACAATTTAACTGAGGACCAGGTTCAATGGATGTTCGAGTGGTTCCCTACCGATGAGTTCATCATCAGATCTACGGATGTTCCCCATTTGGTACTGATTGGGTTAAGAGGCATATACCCTTATGCTCCTCTCGGGTTATGAGACAGGCAGGCAAGAGGCAAGTCATACCGCGAGTTGCTAAAATGAGTCACTTTATAGCTGATTTCCAAGGTGATGCCATTCCATACAAAAATCAAGCCCAACACATGTGGAACTTGAAGATTATTGTGAAAAAGGATACCATCGAGCCGGATCGATATCATGCTGGCCATGCGTACTTCTACCCCTCATGGTTGGATGGTAACATATCAGGAATATTCGAGCCAAGGGTTGGTCCAGGAAACAGGGTCATAGACAAAGTTGCCGAAGCACAAGTGAAGTATAACAAATTGCGCAAAAGAGTTCGCAAGTCTGAAGCTGAGCATATGGAGCAACATAAGGCCAACATGGAAATAATCAATGAATGGAAAGAGAGGGCTGCTAAATCTAGCGAAAGGCTGGAATATCTGGAGTACAGTTTGATGGAATTGGAAGGAAGAATGAGGAAGAGAGTCACCCATTACCAGAACACTGAGGAAAACGAAGGAAGACATTTGGCAAGGGCATTCTTACTGTTGAACATGCCCGAACTGAGGAATCTGATCGACTAGAGCATCCAGCCTGAAGAAGGTCCTTCTGGGACCAAATAGATTAGGTTTACTTGCTTTTCAAATGTAATAAGGCCAAGTGCCATTAGTGACTTATCTTATTTAGTGTCGTTTTGGGTCGTCTATTTTTAACATTAATGAAATGAGCCAATTATTAGCACTGAATTTATCGCTAGGCCTACCTCGGGCACAGCGGGGCTCCCAAATTAGGACACGAATTTACATTCCTGCAATATGTGTTTAAATAATGCAAACTTTTAAGAACCTTTACTGACTTGTTTACCTTTTGTTTTTCTTTATTCTTTATTATTCACATCCCATAATGTTGGTTCGCACATACTGGCATCATCAGCATATCACACCAGATCTAGAGGCCCTCCACCTCCTCCTCCTCCAAGTAATACGAGAAGCATAGGGAAAGCTAAGATGGATGACTTAAGTGGTATTCGAAAGGAAAATGTTGAGAATGCGGAAACTTCAGACGGGCGAAGTACTCCGACACCGAATGACTTGGTTTTCTGGTTGGAACAGAAGATACTGGAGTTGCAGGGAGAACTTGAGTAGGTCTGCAACTTAGCAAACCTCTCCCTCACCCTAAACGTCCCCGACCTCAACCAACAAAATACAAAAAACCCAGCACCTCCCCAAAATACGGCAAACCAGCATCCACAAAATCCTCCCGCACCCCACCAATATGCAACTCCACCTCAAAATCCCAATCCTTTACCAATACCAACTCCACCACAACACTATCATCAACCAGTCCAGTACCCACAAGTCACTACCTATCATACTCCTCAGAACACACCACAGCCCTTTCTCGACCCTCAAAACTCAACCAACGACCACCACTACACCCAAGTCCCTGGCACTCACCAAAACAACCCTATATATGTGGAAACCATACCTCACTCTACTCAACTAATCTCTTATACACCAGAATCTGCTGAGAAGGACCTGCTCATCAAGAACATGGTCGAGGAACTCAAGAAATTGACAAGTTGAGTTCAGGGTGTCGAAGGAGGCAAAGGGGTAAAAGGTCTGAATTATGAGGATTTGTGCATACGACCGGACGTGGAACTACCGAAGGGTTACAAACCTCCCAAGTTCGAAATGTTTGATGGAATAGGTGATCCCAAGGTTCATTTGAGAACTTACTGTGACAAGCTCGTGGGGGTCGAAAAAGATGAAAGGATCCGAATGAAGCTCTTCATGAGAAGTCTTACCGGAGATGCCCTATCTTGGTACATAAGCCAGAACCCTAAGAAGTGGGCCAATTGGGTGAGTATGGCATCAGAATTTATGGACCGGTTCAGGTTCAATACGGAGAATGCACCGGATGTCTTCTACATCCAAAATTTAAAGAAGAAGCCAACTGAGACCTTCCGCAAATAAGCTACTCGATGGAGATCAGAAGCAGCCAAGGTCAGACCAGCACTAGAAGAAGAACAAATGAACAAGTTCTTTGTCAGGGCACATGAACCACAGTATTATGAAAGGCTAATGGTCATTGAAAATCACAAGTTCTCTAATATCATCAAACTCGGAGAAAGGATTGATGGTGACAAATTTCAAGGCATTACATGCCACGAACAGAGCATTACAATCAGGCGGCATATCAAAGAAAAGAGAAGTAGGGGCAGTAATGGTGGCTCAAGGACCAAAATCTCCACTCACATACCAAACACCTCCACCCACATACCAAACACCTCCACCCATATACCTACCCTCATCTCCCAGATATTCTCAACCCGCCACCACCTATTAAACTTATAACACCCAGCTAGCCTACTATCATTCATGTCCAACTCGTCCAAATTACCAGAAACCCTGACCTAATTTTGATCGCAAACCACCCAGACAATACACTGCTATTGCTGAACCCATCGACCAGTTGTACGAAAGGTTGAAGGTTGTAGGCTTTGTCACTCTTATTTCTGTTGTGGCAGTGGAGAACTCATCTCAATAGGTTAACCCAAACAAAACCTATGCATATCATTCCGGTATGAAGGGGCACATCATTGATGAGTGCCAAACATTGAAAGATAAGATCCAGACATTGATTGATAACAAGGTCATACAGGCAAACGAAGTTGCACCCAACGTCCATAACAATCCTCTCCCAGATCATAGGGGTGAGGGGGTACATGTGATAGAGACGGATGAAGAATGGGATCCTGAAGGGTCAATCGGGCTTATTCGAGAAGGCGATTACTTTAAACATGTAGTCACACTCACTCCTATTATGGTACAGACACAGCCATCAATGGAGATTGAGGTAACCACATTAGTTCCATTTGGGGTAGAGGTAGCTCCACCTACAACCACACCTATTCCATTTGAGGTAGAAGTGGCCACACCTTTCACAGTGACAGTATCAACCACACCTCCTTTCAATTCCAAGGCCATACCTTGGGATTATGTTGCTGAAGCTAGGCGAAAAGGAAAAGCAAAGATGGAAGAATCTGGTACCGCATAGGGTATGACCAAAACGGGAAGGATCTATACACCCGAACACTTGGGAGGATCAAGCAAGGAGGATGCTACCAAATAGACTATCATTGAAACTAGATCGGATGATCTTTGGAGGAAAGTACAGGCGGGGGAATACTCTATTGTCGATCATTTGAACAAAACCCCCGCTCAGATATCCATCTTATCACTATTGCAAAATTCAAAGGCGCACAGAATACTTTGATGAAGGTGTTAAATGAAGCTTATGTGCCCAACAATATCACCTACAGAGAAATGGCCAATATGGTGGGCAAGTGCTGGAGAGTCATAAGATCACCTTCCACGAGGATGAGCTACCGCCCGAAGGGTTAAGTCACAATCGGACATTGCACATCACGGTGCAGTTTAAAGATAAATTCATTGCCAGGGTCCTGATAGATGGGGGTTCAAGCCTCAACATTTGTTCGTTGACTACTTTGAAAAGATTGGGTAAAGGTTTTCATAAGATACGGGCAGGAAGTATGAACATGAAAGCCTTTGATGGGTCTCATAGGCCACAATTGGGGAGATTAATCTTTGCCCGCAGATGGGGCCAACTTGGTTCGATGTTAAATTCCAAGTGCTTGACATATCAGCTACATACAATCTTCTGTTGGGTCGACCTTGGATACATACCACAAGGACTGGGGCTTCCACACTACACCAGGTCATGAAGTTCGAATGGAACCATCAGGAGGTGATCATTCATGGAGATGGAAGTAATCCTATTTACACCAGTCAAACCATCCCGGTTATCGAGAACAGAAGAAGGCTAGGAGGGGAAACTTATCACCACATCAAACATGTCAATGCAGTTGAGAAAGACAAATGGTGGAGTAACAAAATAGAAAGCATACTGGCGTGGTCTGGGTATGAACCCGGCAAAGGGCTTGGGAAGAATCTCCAGGGTATTACTAAACCAATACAGCTGAAACATCATGGTACAACCTTCGGGCTCGGATACCAGTATATATGGCAAGAGCATGATGATTGGTAGCCTCCATGGCGTGGTCCTTATTATCCTCTCGAGCAACCAGTGCCACATCCGGGTCAGAATTTTTACTAGGCTGATACAATATGGGGAACTGCAGAAGAAGAAGCTTTTGGGCTGAGGAATTTGTTCCTAGGATGAGGATATGGATTGCAGTGCGATAATTGAGGAGGAGGAGGAGGAGGAAGAAGGCCTCACTATGCAGACTATGGAGAAAGGAGTTATTCTCAGGAATTGGACTGCCACACCATCACGGGCCCGCCGAGTCCCTGGGTAGCTTGGAATTTAGCCTAAATTTATTTCTATAGCCACGCTAGGCATTTCAGATGTTTTCAGTAATTTTGTCTTAAAGACGCATTTTGTTTCAAAATAATTGCTCGATTCATCGAGCCATACTGGTTTTGGATATTTTTAATTTTTTATCTAACGCATGGCTATTATTATTCATTACTATCTTTCACACTTTTCTTTCTACAATGTTATTATTACTTTTTCTGATGAACCAATGACTATGACATGTAATAAGACAGCGCAACATAAGGATAATGACTCAAAAGAAGAGGATGACATACCTGAGGAAGTTGTCAAATAGGTTGAGAACTTTGACAGTAAACCTAAGTCCAACCTAGACGAAACCGAAGCAGTAAATTTGGGAGACGCCAAAACCGTCAAGGAGACTCGCGTAAGCATTTACTTATCACCGTCAGAGAAAGAGGAGTACATTCATTTCTTGAAGGAATACGAGGATATCATTGCATGGTCATATGATGACATGACCGGTCTGAGCACATCTATAGTGGCTCACAAGTTGCCTACCAATCCAATGTGTCCGCCAGTAAAGTAGAAACTCAGAAAGTTCAAACCAGACATGAGCCTAAAAATCAAGGAAAAAGTCACTAAGCAGATCAAAGCCAAAGTTTTTAGGGTAGTTGAGTACCCAACCTGGCTAGCCAACATTGTACTAGTTCTGAAGAAAGATGGGAAAGTTAGAGTATGTGTTGACTGTCGAGACTTAAATAGAGCAAGTCCCAAGGACGACTTTCCACTACCAAATATACACATCTTAATCGACAATTGCGCCAAGCATGAACTCTAATCCTTTTTAGATTGCTTCGCGGGTTATCACCAGATTTGGATGGATGAAGAAGATGTAGAGAAAACAGTTTTCATCACACCGTGGGGGGTATACTACTAAAAGATTATGCCATTTGGTCTAAAGAACGCTGGGGCTACTTACATAAGAGCCATGAAAACTATCTTCCATGATATGATACACAAAGAAATATAGGTGTATATTGACAACGTCATTATCAAATCCAAGAGGTACAATCTGAAACTGAACCCCGCAAAATGTGCATTCGGGGTTCCCGTAGGGAAGCTGTTGGGATTCATTGTCAGCCGCCGAGGAATCGAGTTAGACCCGTCCAAAGTTAAGGCTATTCAAGAGTTGCCTCCACCAAAGAGCAAGAAGGACGTAATGAGCTTCCTAGGACATCTCAACTATATCAGTCGCTTCATAGCATAATCCATAGTTATATGTGAACTCATCTTCAAAATGTTGAGGAAAGATGCTGAAACGAGTTGAACAAAATTTTCAGAAAGCTTTTGATAAAATCAAGGAGTACCTATCCACACTACTAGTCCTAGTCCCGCCAGAACTTGGGAGACCTTTGCTACTATATCTATCTGTATTAGATGGAGCTTTCGGATGTATTTTTTGGGACAACATGGCGAGACAAGGAGAAATGAGCAAGCCATATACTACCTGAGTAAGAAGTTTACACCTTACGAAGAATGATACTCGTTGTTGGAATGTACTTGCTGTGTTTTGACCTGTACGGCTGAGAAATTGAGGCATTACTTCTGTGCCTATACCACGTACCTCATATCTAGGATGGACCCTCTAAAGTACATCTTTCAAAAGCCCATGCCGACCGGGAAGTTAGCCAAGTGGAAGATACTGTTAAGTGAGTTCGATATTGTCTATGTAACACAGAAGGCAGTCAAAGGACAAGCATTGGCAGACCATCTTGCTGAAAATCCTGTGGGAGGGGAATACGAACCCTTGAAAACGTATTTTACTGACGAAGAAGTATAATTCATAGGAGAGGACATTACTGAAGCTTACGACGGTTGGAGGATGTTCTTCGATGGAGCTGCAAAATTCAAAGGAGTGGGCATTGGGGCAGTTTGGTATCAGAAATAGGTCAACACTACCCTGTATCTGCGAAGCTTAGGTTTCTATGCACCAACAACATGGAGGAATATGAGGCTTGCATCATGGGGCTCAATTTGGCCATCAATATAAATGTACAAGAGCTGCTCGTAATTGGCAATTCGGATCTTCTGGTACATCAGGTTCAAGGAGAATAGGCTACAAAGAACACAAAAATACTACCATATTTGCATCATGTACAGGAATTGATGAAAAGATTCACAAAGGTAGAATTCAAACATGTACCTAGAATTCAAAATGAATTTGCAGATGCACTGGCCACTTTGTCATAAATGATACAACATCCAGACAAGAATTTCATTGATCCCGTCCCGATAAGGATCCACAATCAACCAGCTTACTGTGCGCATGTTGAAGAGGAAACAGATGGAAAACCTTGGTTCCACGACATCAAAGAATATTTGGCAAGATGAGAAAATCCAAAGCAGGCAAACCACACTCAGAAACGCATGTTGCGGAGGCTATCCAATCGCTTCTTCCAAAGCGGAGGGACCCTGTATAGAAGAACTCCTAATCTAGGGTTGTTAAGGTGTGTTGACGCAAAGGATGCTTCCAGATTGCTCGAAGAAATACATGCTAGAACTTGTGGACCACATATGAATGGTTTTGTTCTAGCCAAGATAATACTCAGAGCGGGATATTTTTGGATGACAATGGAGACGGATTGCATCCGATATGTACAGAAATGCTACCAATGTCAGGTACATGTAGACATGATAAGGGTACCACCTAATGAGCTCAACGCAACAAGTGCACCTTGGCCTTTCACTGCCTGGGAATGCATGTCATCGGTCCGATCGAGCCCACTGCTTCAAACCGGCACAGGTTCATTTTAATGGCCATTGACTACTTCACAAAATGGGTAGAGGTTGCATTCTACAAAGCCGTAACCAAGAAAGTCGTCATAGACTTTGTCAAGGATTGTATTGTTTGCCGATTCGAAGTTCCTGAGTCCATTATCACTGATAATGCTGCCAATCTCAACAGTGACCTGATGAAAGCCATGTGTGAAACCTTCAAAATCAAGTACAAAAACTCTACATCATACAAGCCTCAGATGAATGGAGTTGTGAAAGCTGCCAACAAGAACATCAAGAAGATATTAAGGAAGATGGTAGAAAACCACAAACAATGGCACGAGAAGTTACCCTTTGACCTATTGGGGTACCGCACTACGATTCGAACATCAACTGGGGCAACCCCCTATTTACTGGTTTATGGTACAGATGTTGTCATTCCAGCCGAGGTAGAAATTCCTTCTTTAAGGATCATACAGGAAGCCAAACTCAGTGATGCAGAATGGATAAGGAGTTGTTATGAGCAACTAGCCTTATAGATGGAAAAAGAATAAACAAAGTATGTCACGGTCAGTTTTATCAGAATAGAATGTCCAGAGCTTTCAACAAAAAGGTCAAACCAAGACAATTCGCACCGGGACAATTGGTGTTGAAGAAGATCTTCCGCATCAAGATTAAGGCAAAGGGAAATTCTCTCCCAACTGGTAAGGTCCTTACATGGTTCATCGGTTGCTAACAGGAGGAGTACTCATACTTGCAGAAACGGACGGAGAAGTTTGGCCGAAACCAATCAATTCAGAAGCAGTCAAGAGATACTATGTTTAGACTGTTCACATTTCTTCATCTCATATAACTGAACTACGCTTGACCTGATTCTCGTTTAAGAGGGGATACGTAGGGAGCCCTGTGGGTTCGGCCATATCTTAATAAAATTCTTATTTTCCCTCAGAACCAGAAACTGGGGCAGAATTTTGAGGAGGACCCTCAAAATTTTGGAGCAAGTCCAGCCGACGCCATCATATGCCAGAAAGTCAGAAATTGGTTAAGAAACTGGGGCAGAATTTTGGTTCAGCAAATTCCGTCGCACGCAAATTATCGAAGGATCATTTACCATACTGGGGCAGAATTTTGAGGATCCTCAAAATTCTGACACGAGAAAGCTGCAATGTCTCTGAAATATGTTACAGTCACTAGTTCATCTAAAAATACTTGATATTTCACTATGTTTTCTAAAAAATAATTCCATTTTTTATCAATAAATGCATATTTTCGAAAATGCATAAATGCCTTCTCTTTGCATGAGACTAAGCCCTGTCTCAAATCTTGCATGAGGCTAAGCCCTGCCTCCATATTTGGATAAGGCTAAGCATTGCCTTCTCTTTGCATGAGACTAAGCCATGTCTCAAATCTTGCATGAGGCTAAGCCCTGCCTCCGTATTTGTATAAGGCTAAGCATTGCCTTCTCTTTGCATGAGACTAAGTCATGTCTCAAATCTTGCATGAGGCTAAGCCCTACCTCCATATTTGCATAAGGATAAGAATTTCCTTCTCTTTGCATGAGACTAAGCCTTGTCTCAAATATTGCATGAGGCTAAGCCCTGCCTCCGTATTTGCATAAGGCTAAGCATTGCCCTCTCTTTGCATGAGACTAAGCCCTATCTCAAATCTTACATGAGGCTAAGCCCTGCCTCCACATTTTCATAAGGTCAAGCACTGCCTTCTCTTTGCATGAGACTAAGTCATGTCTTAAATCTTGCATGAGGCTAAGCCCTGCCTCCATATTTGCATAAGGCTAATTATTGCCTTCTCTTTGCATGAGACTAAGCCCTGTCTCAAATCTTGCATAAGGCTAAGCCCTGCCTCCATATTTGCATAAGGCTAAGCATTGCCTTCTTTTTGCATGAGACTAAGCCATGTCTCAAATCTTGCATGAGGCTAAGCCCTGCCTCCATATTTGCATAAGGCTAAGCATTGCCTTCTCTTTGCATGAGACTAAGCCCTGTCTCAAATCTTGTATGAGGCTAAGCCATGCCTCCACATTTGCATAAGGCCAAGCACTACCTTCTTATGGGACTAAGCATTGTCCCTCCCTGCATAAATGTTGCTCTATTATTGGCACTATCTTCTTCCCTCGGGCTAAGCTTTGCCCTAAACTCCGCACGAGACTAAGCTTTGTCTCGCTAACACTTTCAGTATCATATCTCTGCACTTCGTGGGCCGACATATAGCCAACTTGTCCAAAGGCGTCATAGTCAAAAGGCATCATCCTCATAGCATGAGGATCTCTCAATGCTTGCACGTCATTATTCAAAGGCGTCATGGTTCAAAGGTACCATCTCCATGGACCGAGAACATCATTTCATGGCCTGGGAATCTCTTATCTCACAATTCATGGCCCAGGACATCTGCACTGTCCAAAGGCAATCTTTCATGGTCCAAAGAGAATTTGAATCATCTATATACTCACATGCATTGTGTTTTAAGTTCTACAGGTAATTCCAGAAGGTAATCGTTCTTCAATCAGGAGCAACCTTCGCTCGCTCCGGTTTCTGCTCATGCCATTTTCACTTTGCCATTATAACTGATTCCCATCAATTACCCACCTTACTCTACGACCATTCATATATCTGCCCTATAATGCATCCGCTACGCTCCAAACTCACAATCAAAACTCCATCCGACATTACACTTCACAAAAGGACCTTTTCCATCAGCTTCATTCATCATTGGGTCCAGAACTACACGTGTCTTGATTCCTGTAAAATCAGGGATATGTAGGCAATTTAGAGATCAGGATTCGGCCGCTATTTTTTCAAAACACCCATTCGGTCAAAATCGGTCATCATTTCTTTACCCAAAAACTCTTTCATCCTTTCCGGGTAAAGAGGGGCAGTTGTTGATACCCAATTTTTCCCTCATATATTTTAAATATACATGAACACTTTCAAAATATTGTACATGCATTTACAAACATGCACAAGTGTTTTACAATTTTTTCTACATTTTTTCAAGGTCCTAAATCCATTTATTTCTGCATTTTTTAATTACATAAATTTTCAAAACTATCCCTCATATTATTTTATGATGATTTAATCATCTAAATTCATCATTTATATTCATATGAGTATTCAAATATTTTAATGGCATTTTTTATAATTACATTTGCATTTTTAAGACTATAATTGCATATTTTACAAAAAGAATAGCCCCTATATATGCATAACTACATTATCTATACAGAAAATGATCTTTTATATATTTATAATATTGAATAATTATTTAAAATCACCTTTATGCTTGAAAATTATTTTTTATCATTTAATTAGCTATTTTTAAAATTATTTTATTTAGGAAAATGGGTATTTAACAAATAGCACCTAATCTACACCCAAAATCGGACCCCCTCCAATTTAATTAATCCAAGCCCAATTCAAAACAACCCTAATCCAATTAAAATCCTACCCAACCCAGACCCCTTCTCATCCTGGTCGTTGATCTCTGAGATCAATAGCCTATATTCCTTTTTACCATTTTTAACCCAAATGGCCCCCCTAACCTAACTCATTTGTTACACTCTGTCGCCCTTGAATCCCTCAACCCCTCCGCTTCTCTCTCAATCACCCCTAACCCTAATCGCTGTCACCGGCAAAAAACTCCCGTCTATGGAGTTTCTGTATATTCTGCGGCTCCTACCAACCTTCTATACCCTCTGGTTGTTGATTGCATGGGTTCTTAGAAGAATCTCAGGGAGATTCGACTTGATTCTTTGTCCGAAATTTGTTTACAGGCCTGTCTAGGGCCATTCTCGTTTGTGAGTACTGATCTCCTCCTAATTTTAGTTCGAATTTTTGGTTTCTGACTGAGTTTTCTTCATCTCTACTATTTTTGAAAACCCTAGTTCCATGACCATTGGGTCTGTTCAGATTCTCGTAGATCTGAAGTGTTCTGAGTCCTATTTGGTACTTTTTCCTTAAAAATCTTTTGTTTTGCTAATGTTATTTCGATTCCGTTATTTTTCTGAAATTTTGGGTTCGTCCCAGGTTTTCTTCAAAAGGTTTTTTTACGTTCAAGTGTTTAACCTATTGGTTTCTTTACATGTTTGATTAATTTTCATGTATATGTTTAAACTCTAGATGTTCCTGTTTGTGACACTGATTTCTTCAAATTTTTTAGATTTTGTGTTTACTTCTATGAACTAGTTGTATTGACTGATTTTATTTTTAGTTCTGAATAATTTTTCTGTTAAAACCAATATTCTTTGGATTTTTTTACTTAATTGATTTCTATTAGGGATTTGAACCAATTTTTCCTGTTAAAATCAGTATTCCTTGGGATTTTTACTTACTTTCCTTATTTGTGGCCTGTAATTAGTTTTACTTGCTTTATTCCAGCTGATTAGTTAATTTATGGTCAATTTGCGATTTGTTACCTTATTTAAGCCCCAATCAGGGCTGGTAATGGATTCCCTTTGTACTGATATGACCTTCTCGGATCTGTTTGTGCGAATTAATGGGATTAGCCCCAATTAACTGATTGATTATATTTACCTACTTTATTTATGAACTCCAAATCATTTTTACCTTATTTGTTTCATCTCCCTAAGTGCTATATATACTCTCTCATTCTGATTCTTAAATAGGGACAAGAGTTCAAACACACACACACACATACATATACTTTCTCTTATCTCTCTCTCTCTCCCTCTCTCTCTCTCTCTGCTACTTGTGTTCATTGCTTGTCTCGCCGGCTGAAAGCCAAGGCTAGGCTGTTGAATCTTGTCTACTTTACCTTTTGTTTTTGTTTCCTTAACTGGTATGCTCTCACTATTGCCCTTCAATTAAACCTATGTGTTTTTCTTATAATCAGCATGTCTACTTATCTCATTAGATCCTATGCTTCATGATTATTATTCTCAATCAGCATGTTCACTAGACTTTATGCTTACTGCTATTCAAATTTGACCTGTGTGTTTCCTTATAATCAGCATGTCTTTCTTTTGCTTAAGCAAACCTATGTGTTTACTACATTAAGCATGTATACTTCTGTTCAACCTATGTGTTTACTGCAATAGCATGTCTACTTCTGTTTGATTAAACCTATGTATATCCTGCTTTCAACCTGTTTACTCATGTGCTTCTGCTCTCAGCAAGTCTGCATACTTGTTTATAGATAAACTATACTTATGTCTGTTCACTAGCATGTTCTTCCTACCTTATGTTCACCTTTCACAGGCTTCTGACTAACAATGCTCCTAAGCCTTGCTATCCCTTTGTATGTGACTATATGCTCACCTAGTAACAGTTAATAAACTAAGTGATCATGTTCCTGTATATTGCTTGATTGTTGGACTTTTGTTTGAGTCGCTAGGATTGAGTGACCCTGTTTGTTCCTTACTTCCTGAGAATCCAAAACTATTTTCTTAAAAAACTATCTCCTATTTTCAACTCCTAACCTTAGAACTCCTAGGGTCTTGCCCCTCCAGTGTGAGCGTTGCTTAGGAGTCCATGAGACGCCTCTGAACTTTGACACACTAGAGTTGGCTTTCCAAACTGGCTCACCAAAAATGGTTGCTTTGAAAGTTTTCTGGTGTGAGCATCGCCTGGGGTCCCTGTCCATTGGGAACTTTGACATACCAGGATACCATTGGGTGCACTATGAGAGTGTTGGCATGTTCATACTTGGTTGAAGGCATGATTTTTCAGGTTTATTGTTCGGGCCTGTTCAGGTTCCCTATAGTTTCACTTCTGTAATTCATTATTAATGTTGGTTTGTAATAATAATTTTGTTGTAAATAGATATTGGGGATATTAGTGAAACTGGGAGGGGTTCCTTTACATATCTCGTTGAGAAAGGGTAGATACCATGCCTATAGGTTGTTACAATGTTTGTTTATCTAGATACCATGCCTATAGGTTGTTACAATGTTTGTTTATCTAGATACCATGCCTATAGATTGTTGCAATGTTTGTTCATTTAGATACCATGCCTATAGGGGGTTTTAAAATTAATCTTGTATTTTAGACACCCTGCCTGTAAGTTTAAAAGGAACCAGTCTATGCATACTAACAAGGTTTAAATCAGTTTTCTGCATGTCATAAGGTTTTAAAACTAATTTCTGCATTTAGATGACATGTCCATAGGATTTTAAAATCAATTTTTAGCCACCATTGTCTATAAATTTAATGCCAATTTCCACACCTAGACAACATGCCTATAAGGTTTAATCAGTTCTCGTGTCTAGATACCATGTCTATAAGTATAAAATCAATCCTCATACCTAGACAGCATGCATATACGATCTAATGAACCAAACTGCCCGCTTAAAATTATTTTGTTGGTTTATTGCACTTCTGATTAATGACTAGACACCATGTTTATAGGACATCACTGTTACACGCCTAGGTAAGCCTATAGGGCGACTAAAATCCTGCAAACTGTAAAATTATGCTTTGTTATTTGTGAATAGTCTAGATTCAGCCCTAAAACAATAGGCAAATTGATTAGGTCTTTATCGCCTCGCTTTAACACAATGCTGCATATTCTGTTTGTCATGCTCACCTAGATATATTCTGCTCTAGAATCCTTTGAAATATCTGAAATCCTGTTATTTGAAACGTGCTATTATCTGCTTATGTGAGGAAGTAAAAGTGAGCCTTTAATTTCCTTTATGTGAATGTTCAATTTGTTCTTGCTTGTCGCCTAGATTTTTCCTTTCAAGCACTTTAGGAGAGTCTAGAACTGCCTTATTAGAGGTCCTAAACACCTCCAGGTCCATAAGGAAGGAACGGGTAATGCACGCATAGAGCACGTTTAATTAGAATCACTTATACAACCGCTAAGGGGAGGGTAATTGGGTAGTAAATGATATGATGACTTGTGCGCTAATGCTATGTGTAGAACCTAAACTTGCGGACGATTATCAAGCACTATACAAAAGTGATCCTGTAGGCTAAAAAACGTAGGACCCCATTTACTCCTTGTTTTAAGTATAATATCAATTTGTCTAAGTTGCTTTATCCGTTCATAAGACTAATTCATATAATTTGAGTAAGACCGGGACCCACCGTTGTGGACCGCGAGGGGTGCCTAACACCTTCTTCTCAAGGTTATTTCGAGCCCTTACCCAATCTCTGGTAATGCAAACCGGTTTTATGAGTTACTTGCTTTAGGTACCCTAACGCACCTTAAATCCGTTAGGTGGCGACTCTTCAAATTCCGTACCAAATTCCCAAAAGGAAATGAGTTGTTCCCAATAAATGTCGAAACCCAGACTCCGCGAGGAAAAAGGGGGCGCGACACGGTCCTTCCCAATTCGGGCCTAGTTTCCCTTCATTCGGGTCTAGAGTATTAAGGGTGACTTTTTGTAGAACTAAGTCCCCAATTCTGAAGTGTCGAAGGTTGGTCCTCCTATTATAGTATCTCTCAACTCTTTGCTTCTGTGCGGCCATTCGAACAAGTGATGCTTCTCATTTTTCATCCAATAGATCGAGGCTAATATTCATAGCCTCGTGATTTGACTCCTCAGATGCATGTCGAAACCTGGCACCGGGTTTTCCGACTTTGACCGGAATTAAAGCCTCGAAACCGTATACTAGAGAGAACGGAGTATCCCCCGTGCTGGACTTCGATGTCGTTTGATATGCCCAAAGGACCTCGGGTGGAACTTCTCTCCATTTTCCTTTTGCATCGTCCAACTTTTTCTTTAGGTTTTGAATGATAATTTTGTTTGTTGACTCGGCATGTCCGTTCCCGGTTGGATGATATGGTGTTGACAAAATCCTTTTTATTTTGTGTGCTTTGAGGAACTCCGTTACCTTGCTGCCGATAAATTGCTTGCCATTTTTGCACACGATTTCGGCGGGTATCCCGAACCGACACACGATGTGGTCCCAAATAAAGTCGATAACTTCTTTTTCTCTGACCTTCTTGAAGGCCTGTGCTTTCACCCACTTAGAAAAGTAGTCAGTCATAAATAAAATGAATTTAGCTTTATCTGTGTCGTTGGTAGATGGCCGACTATGTTCATTCCCCATTTTATGAAAGGCCACGGGGACAGGACTGAGTGTAGTTGCTCTCCGGGCTAATGAATCATTGGTGTGAACCTTTGACATTTACCACACTTTTTAACAACTCCTTAGTATCTTTTTCCATGTTATCCCAATAATACCCTACTTTAATAATTTTGCGTACCAAAGACTCGGTGCCAGATTGATTCCCACAAGTACCTTCGTGGATTTCTCGTAAAACATAATCGGTGTCCCCCGACCCCAAACATACCTCTAATGGTCCATCGAACGTCCTCATGTACAATGTTCCATCTTCATCTAATGTGAACCTAGCAGCCTTGGTTCATAGAGCCCTTGACTCTTTGTGGTCCGATGGGAGTTTTTCATTTTTCAAGTAGTAGATGTACTTATTCCTCCAATGTCAAGTCAAATATGTAGAATTTATCTCGGCATGATCCTCTTCAATCACAGACTTCGATAATTGGACGACAATCCCAGGATGATATCATTTTCCTCAACCGATGACCCCAAATTAGCAAGTGCATCGGCCTCACTATTTTGTTCTCGAGGCACATGATCTAGAGTCTACTCCTTGAAGCGGTGCAAAGTTACTTGTATCTTATCCAAGTACCGTTGCATCCTATCCTCTCGAACTTCAAAACTTCTGTTTACTTGATTAGCCATCAAAAGTGAATCGCACTTGGCTTCAATGACTTCTGCCCCCAAGCTTTTAGCTAGCTCGAGACCTGCAATCATGGCCTCATACTCGGCCTCATTATTAGTCAACCTAGAAGTTTTGATAGACTATCTAATAGTACTACCTGTTGGTGGCTTCAAAACAATGCCGAGCCCGGACCCTTTTACATTCGAGGCACCGTCCGTGAAAAGGGTCCATACCTCCGAGGATGCTCCCGATTTTAGCAAAAGTTCTTTCTCCACTTCGGATATGAGGGTCGGCATAAAATCGGCCACGAAGTCAGCCAAGATTTGAGACTTGATGGCCGTTCAGGGTTGATATTCGATATCGTACCCGCCAAGTTCGACTGCCCATTTGGCCAATGGCCTAATAGTTGAGGCTTATGCAAAACATTTCGGAGAGGATAAGTGGTTAACACACATATTGGGTGACACTAGAAATATGGCTTTAACTTTCTAGATGCGCTTATTAATTCAAGTGCTAATTTTTCTAGGTGAGGGTATATGGTTTCAGCATCCTCTAGAGTTCGACTTACATAATAAACAGGGAATTGCGCACCTTGTTCCTTTCGAACTAGTACCCCACTTACCGCTATCTCGGATAATATAAGTAAAGCTTTTTATCTACCTTCGGGGTGTGAAGTAGAGGTGGGCTCGATAAGTATTGCTCTAATTCTTCTAAGGCTTGTTAGCATTCCGGGGTCCATGCGAAATCCTTTTTCTTTTTGAGCAAGGAGAAGAACCTATGACTTTGATTCGATGACCTCAAAATGAATCGACCCAAGGTGGTTATTCATCCTGTTAGTCTTTGCACGGCTTTCACATTATCCACAATTGTGATACCTTCGATGGCCTTGATCTTATTGAGGTTGATCTCGATTCCCCGATTAGATACCATGAAGCCAAGGAACTTGCCCAAGCTGACTCCGAAGGCACACTTTTCCAGGTTAAGCTTCATATTGTACTTCCTCAAGATTTTAATTGTTTCCTGCAAATGAGTTAAATGGTCCTCTGCGGTCAGGGACTTAACCAACATATCGTCAATGTAAACTTCCATTGGTTTACCTATCTGTTCCTCGAACATTTTGTTGACTAGGAGTGGTATGTAGCTCCCACATTTTTTAGCCTGAAGGGCATTACATTGTAACAATAAGTTCCAAACTTAGTGATAAACGAGGTCTTCTCCTGGTACCCCGGGTTCATCTGAATCTAATTGTACCCGGAGTAGGCATCGAGAAAGGTAAGGATCTCGTAGCCGGTCGTGGCGTCGATCATGTGATCGATGTTAGGCAGTAGAAAAGAGTCTTTAGGGCAAGCTTTGTTTAAATCTTTATAATCTACGCATATTCTAAGTTTGTTTCCCTTTTTAGGAACTACAACTACATTGGCTAACCACTAGGGGTATTTTACCTCTCGAATAGACCCTATTTTAAGAAGCTTGGTTACCTCATCCTTTATGAATGCATGCTTCACCTCGGGCTAGCGCCTCCTTTTATGCTTTACTGGTTTGAACCTAGGGTCGATGCTTAGCTGGTACGTTGTTATTTCCGGTGAGATCCCTGTCATATCTAAATGGGACCAAGCAAAACAATCCATATTATCAATAAGAAATTGAATGAGTTTTTTCCTGAGTTCGGGGGTTAATCCTGTTCCCAGGTATACCATTTTCTCAGGCATGTACTCGATTAGTATGACCTATTCCAATTCCTCGACCGTTGACTTGGTTGCGTCTGACTCTTCGGGAACAATGAAAGTTCGAGGAGTAAGGAAATCCTCTTATTCTTTTACTACCTGTTCCTCTAGCTCGATCGGGATTGGAATCGGTGATTGCTATTTGGCCGCCCGTTCATCTTTGACCCCCGATTTTCCCGAGGTCGAAGTCACTAGAATCGGTGTCACCTAATCGACTGCGAACATTTCCTTTGCAGTGTGTTGTTCTTCATAGACCGTTTTCACACCATCCACTGTTGGGAATTTCATCATCTGATGAAGGGTTGAAGGTACAACCATCATGTTGTGGATCCATGGTCTCCCGAGAAGTGCATTATACCTCATGTCACCTTCGATGACATGGAATTTCGTATCTTGGATGGTTCCGGCCACGTTCACTGGTAGGATTATCTCCCTCTTTGTTGTTTCGCTCGCTATGTTGAAGCCATTCAGGACTCGGGATGCAGGTACAATTTGATCTTGTAGGCCGAGCTGCTCTACGACCCTCGATCTGATTATGTTTCCTAAGCTACCTAGATCCACTAGAACACGTTTAACTTGAATTTTATTTAACAAAATAGAAATTACCAGGGCGTCATTGTGCGGCTGAGATATGCCTTCCATTTCCTCGTCGTTGAAAGATAGGATGCCCTCGGGCACATAGCTCCAAGTCCGTTTTTCTCTGGTGATCGATACCTTGGTGTGTTTGAACACAGGCCCTTGTGGAACATCGACACCGCCAATGATCATATGGATTACATGCTGCGGTTCTTCCTGCTCATTTTTTTTTGTTTGCATCTCTTTCCCTCAAGTGGTTCTTAGCACGATCGCTGAGAAATTCTCGAAGATGACCCTCGTTGAACAACCGATCCACTTCCTCCCTTAGCTGCCTGCAGTCTTCGATTCTATGGCCATATGTGTCATGATACTTACACATCAAATTTGGATTTCTTTGAGAAGGATCGGTTTGAATAGGCCTAGGCCACCTGGTGTCTCTGATTCTTCCAATAGCTGACACGATCCCCGATGCATCTACACTGAAATTATACTCTGATAATCGAGGTGCTTCCTACGGGGTCGGTATGTTTATAGAACCCATTCTTACTCATGAGTCCCCGAGAGCTTGACCTCGATCATTTCTTCAATCATTCTGAGGAGTATTGTGCCCCGAGCCATTGTTTCTCCGATCTACATACGGCTGATATCATTCCTTGTTCGATCTTGATTCCCTATCTGTATTCCTTGGGGGCTTAGCTGCCAATCTATTAGGATAAACTAAACCCAAGGGGGCTCCCAACTAGTCGTCCTCGACACTGATCTTCGATTGTTAATGATTATGCACGCCTGACCATGTAACAACTGGATACTCGATAAGATTCTGCTTTACTTGTTGAGACGCGATCGAATTCCGCTCTTTCAAACCCTACATAAAAGCCTGCATTGCCCCGTCATCCGAGATCGGTGGTAATTACATTCACTCCATTTGAAACTGGGATACGAACTCCCTTAACATCTCATCGTTCATCTGTCTTATCTTAAAAACGTCTGATTTCCTTGTTGCTACCTTTATGGCCCCGGTATGTGCTTTCACGAAGGCGTCTGCTAACGTAGCAAACGAATCGATAGAGTTCAGGGGCAAGTTGTGATACCAAATCATGGCTCCCTTTGACAAAGTTTTCCCAAATTTCTTCAACAATACTGATTCGATCTCATCATCATTTAAATTGTTTCCTTTAATACCGCAAGTATATGAAGTAATATGATCGTTAGGGTCGGTTGTCCCATTGTATTTGGATATATCGGCCATGCAAAACTTTTTAGGAATAGGCTTCGGAGCCGCACTCGGAGGGAACGGCTTTTGTATGAACTTTTTAGCATCCAAACCTTTCAAGACCGGAGGTGCCCCCGGTATTTGATCAACACGGGAGTTATAAGTCTCCACCTTTTTGTCATTATCCTCAATCTTCTTTTCCCCGGACTCGATCCTCTTGGTGAGTTCTTCGAGCATCCTCATAATTTTGGGGTCAGTCCCCGAGCCACTACCGTTTGATCTCTCCAGCTCCGATTCAGCACGTTGAGTATTTATGGTTTGGCTATACTCGAAGTTTTATTCTGACTTTGAAGTTGAGCGATGGCAATCTATTGAGCTTGTAGCATCTCGAATATCACTTGGAGGCTGACTCTCACATCTCTTATACCCTGCGTTCCTTGGCCACCAGATCGGGCTTCCCTGCGTACACTCCCTCCGGGGTCTGTGCCTAAATCCGCGTTCAGAGCAATGTGTGAACTAACATTAACTGGTTCCATATTTGGCACTTCTCCAGGGTTTATTGGTGGTACCGACCCCTATATTGTTATTTTTCCCATGAAATCCGAGACCATCGTTGTCGTGTACAGGTGCATTTTGCGAGTTAGACATGTTTTAGCCTGAGAACCAAAAATTCTTGACAAGAAAAAGTGTAAAAATATCGTGTGTTATGAGAATCAGTAATGAAGTAATCACTATTATCTTTAGCCCCACGATGGACACCAAACTGTTTACCTCGAAAATACGAGTAACAATTAAATTTAGTTTGTGGTTTTAAAGATATGTGATTTAGTTCAATACTAATTAATAATCAAGAAGTATAACGTATAAATGAAAAAAATGAGTAAGTCAAACCAGTGTTGCTAGGCGGAATCGACCTCGAGCCAAAGTGACCTCGAGATGGGTCTAGAACAATAAAGCAAGAACAATAAAGCTAAAGTACAATTCTGATGAACAATGAGTGAAAAAGTAAGAGAGTATATTCTTTGCCAATGATTAGATGTCCTTTCCAAATGATTGGGGTCCCCTTTATATAATAGGAGAACTCTAAATAAGGTACATTTCTATTTACAGTAAAGAATCTTATTGGGACAGCTATCTAACCGCCTAGTACGGATTCGTACAAATCTAATATGGGATTTACGCTATGATCTTGGGGACGTGGCCGGAATCTTGCTCATTCTGTTACAAATCTATAATGGTATTATCTCGGGGTTGACCATACTCGGCTTCGATGCCCATCGCATACTTCGGTCCTCGGGCATAGCACTCTGTCTTCGAGCTCGAGTCTGATCCATCGAGCTCGAACTCGACCTTACCTGAACTCGGGCTTAAGGCAACCCCTCAAGTCCAGGAAATCGGGCATATCTGATTTCGACCATATACAGCTTTCCAAACATGTTGTCGGGTTGAAGACGAGTTATACCCTAAATAAGTCAATCTAAGCAGCCAACGGAATAATAATATTTAGGCAACCTATGTATAGGCAAGGCTAGTTAAGTATTAAAGTACGGAGAAAAATCCTACTATAATTAATTTGTGGACAATTTTAATCGGGCTTTTGTGAATTTGTCTA
The DNA here is from genome assembly GCF_000393655.2 of Nicotiana sylvestris. Lineage (NCBI taxonomy): Eukaryota > Viridiplantae > Streptophyta > Magnoliopsida > Solanales > Solanaceae > Nicotiana > Nicotiana sylvestris. Next base: position 122,625,461 of record NC_091062.1, on the reverse strand, counting down.
ATTAGTCACATTCATTTCACTTTCAATGTATTGCTTCAAACGTGAACATGGAAACCGAGTTCAGTTTGTCCCAATTTGTAGAGCAAAATTTAAAGATATCTCTCCGCCACGTCACATCAAAATGAGCATTTCGGATTTAAAAGAAAACTGAAGAAAATAATAGAGATTTTTTATTTTTTTGTACAATATTATTGACTAATTTTGTTAAAAGAAAATTGTTGTAATCTATACTAAGTTAGGGTCAATTTTTTACTTTTAAAAATTAAAGCAATGATAATTTCATTTTGGCTATTAATTTTAAGGTCAAAGGGTCCGTTCCTTTGACAATATTAAGAAAGTAGTATTTAGTATTTTCAAACTTAAGAGGTTGAGGGTTTTTGGTGAAATTTTAACTTTAAAATTTATCCGACAATTAATTTGTTTTATCACGAAGCTTTTGATTAGAAAGATATTATTATCTTCTTAAAGTTACTTAAACCTCATTGACTAAATATTTTAAAAAGGAGAGGTTAAAACTCAGTACGTAAATTAACTCATTCTGTATACCAAAAATTCATTAGATTTAACTGACGGGACCACTCTAATTGACAAAAAGAAAAAGACGTTTACCCAAAAAAAAACACAAGAAACATTCCTAATCCAATACGGAAATATCCAAATTTTATTTGAAAATAAAAATAAATGAGGATTAAGCACAAAGAAGCGGACAGGTGGTAATCATAATTCGTCAGCTTCCTTTTGTTTTGTTGCAAATAAATTATTAGTCCGTTAAATGATAATCAACTGTTTAACGTGCACCAAAAAAGTTTCTTCTTCTTTTCAAAGAAGCTCAATTTCCACTTTCCAGATAGATCTTAATAATCTCTCTTTCTTAATAATTCTTCTACGGCGATGAACAGTATCGTGATGTCTCAAATGCCATCGGAGAATGGAATCGACGGCGACGATGAGAGAGAAGAAGAAGATTCTGAAGAATATTCTGGAGAAGAAGAACAAGAAGAAGAAGAGGAGGATGAGCCGAGGTTGAAGTATCAGAGAATGGGCGGTAGTGTGCCGTCGCTATTATCAACTGATGCTGCCACGTGTATTGCCGTCGCCGAACGAATGATCGCCCTTGGTACACACGCTGGAGCTGTTCACATTCTAGATTTCCTCGGTAATCAGGTGATTAGTATTTGCTCTTTTGCATTGAATTGACTTCTAACTCGTAGTTTAGTTTATTCGTGACTGAAGTTAATGTTACATTGTGTAATTATTTGAATTCTCTATCAAGCATTGATCAGTCAATCACCTTATAGTAAACTTTATCGAGTTTTTTTGCCTTTAATTTGATTTAGTCCTGATTGATTGTTTTAACGTATTTTTATTGGATTATTTTGTTGTTGATAAGGCTCTACTTGAATTGGTGCTTTAACTTGATTTTGTAAGATTCTCTTTTAGATGATTATGATAACATGTGCATAAGCACTTAACGCCTAAGGGTGAGCCCTAATGGAGACCATCAGAGACTCGAGTTCAAATCTTAGTAGACGCGAAAAAGCTAGGTGATTTTTGTACTGATGAGAGGATGCAGTTACTCAGTGGAGTTGCACGCAAGCTTGTCCGGACTCACTATTGTAAAAAAAACCATGTGCATAAATATAAACCCATCCTCATTTTTTTTTAAAAACACCATCAAGAGCTAAACCTTATGGACTTATCTGTATTTTCACAGTAGGCAAAAGGATTAATGTTCTACCAGTATGCATTTCATCGTTTAGTTTGTACATAAAAGCAACTTTATTTTTCTACAGATTAAGGAGTTTGCTGCTCACACTGCTGCTGTGAATGACCTTTGCTTTGACACAGAAGGGGAATACGTTGGTAGCTGCTCTGATGATGGCTCTGTTGTAATAAATAGTCTTTTTACTGATGAGAGAATGAAATTTGATTATCACCGACCAATGAAGGCCATTGCTCTAGACCCTGATTATGCTAGAAAATCTTCCAGAAAATTTGTTACTGGTGGTTTGGCAGGTCATTTGTATTTAAATGTTAAGAAGTGGCTAGGCTATCGTGACCAGGTTTGTTGTATGTTTTTGTGTGGTAATTACTTACCTGTACTTTTCTTTACTGAAAGACTTGGAAAGACCTTGGGAGTCTTTTGATTATTCCTATTGTGCTTTTATTTGGCAGGTTTTGCACTCTGGTGAAGGTCCAATTCATGCGGTGAAGTGGAGAAGTAGCCTCGTCGCCTGGGCAAACGATACAGGAGTTAAAGTCTATGATGCTGCCAATGATCAGCGTATAACATTTATTGAAAGACCTCGCGGGATTCCTCGACCTGAACTGCTGCTCCCTCATATAGTTTGGCAGGTTAGCTTTGTGACTCTCATGCAGCTTACGAGCACCAACCATATCCATGGATTATACTTATTTTGAGTTATACATATTTCTTCACTTAGAAGAGATTTAGAAATGTGATAATGCAATTTAATGCTGCTACTTTGTGTAGCCTTTCCCTGCATATTTTGCAAGGAGAATAAGATCATAGTGGTAATCTTTATCTTTTTTGAATAAGTAAGAATGCAGTTGTACATTTTGGGGCTCAGTTATCATGTGTCTTACTTCTGATTATTCTGGCTTGTTCTCTTGTTTTATAATGACATTCAGGACGACACTCTTTTGGTCATTGGTTGGGGAACTTCTGTGAAAATAGCATTGATAAGAACAACTCAAAGCAAAGGCGTGAACGGGACATACAAGCATATACCTATGTCTAGTCGGAATCAGGTGGATATAGTGGCATCTTTTCAAACCAGCTATTTCATTTCAGGAATTGCTCCTTTTGGTGATTCTTTGGTTATTCTAGCTTATATTCCGGGTGAAGAAGATGGAGAGAAGGACTTCAGCAGCACTATTCCCTCCAGACAGGTATCTGTTTCCTTTTCTTTTTTTTGGACCTTGATCTTGACTCGCGGATCAAATCTCTTTGTACTTGGCCCTTTTCCTACATGGATCAATCTCATTACTTGCTCTACCTTATGTTTGGTGAAATGCTCTCATGTGCTCAACATGTATGTGTAATTCAGATACTGATGAAGGGTGGTATCATCGAGAAGTATGGTTACGCTACTTCTGTGAACCTATAATTTCCTTCTTCTTTTTGAGTTTTCAACCACGATTGCTGTTTTCAACTACTCCTAAAGCTTAGGGAATGAACTATGATATTTTAAGCAATTTGTAATTTCTTCTGCATCTTCTGTTACGGTAAGATTCGTGATTCACAAACTAAGCATTCAGGAATCCCTTTTTCAATTCAACAACTTTAACGCCAACCTATTTTTCATAAAAGAAAGTTTAGCAATTTAGCTCTTAACTTTCAACACCAAAAAAAGAAGAAGATAAATATAGGTCTGGAGGAAGTGGATAGAGGCTCAGGATGGAGTCAACTGTTCCGGATGAAGGGTTGGACTGGGAGCATAGGGGCTGAAGAGGGGTGTCTTTAGTGAGAAGGTTAATCTAGTCCACATGCAGCTCACTTTGGTAAGAGTTCTTGCTTTTGACAACGAAAATGGGTTGTATACACTTTTTGTTAACTTGGATGAAAACATACTGGATATCACTTCTATGCACAGATTTGAAGGAGTTATGTGTATATTAGAAGTTGAGGAGGGTTAATGGGTCAAAATAAAATAATACAAAAAAGAGGAGGAAAGTGCATTCAACTACCGTAGCCATCTAAAAAGTCATGTCTGTGCAGTGTTCTAACACATGAAACCATCTTTGTATGCATGATTTATATGGTTTCCTTCACTCATCCTCTTTATGTTTTGTTCTTGAAGAGTTGAGGGCATTTATCTGAACTTCGTTTTGCACACTTGAGCCTACTAATGTCCCTATTATTTGATAAATTTATATGGTAATAGTTGCTGGACTTTATGAATATCCAACAGGGAAATGCTCAAAGACCAGAAGTGCGAGTTGTGACATGGAATAATGATGAGCTCGCGACGGACGCTCTTCCTGTTAATGGCTTTGAGCATTACAAGGCCAAAGACTATTCGCTGGCTCATGCTCCATTCTCTGGTACTGTTTGCTTGACTATAGCTAGTTCCCTAATTCCTTCTTCTTTCACATTGGCATGTGGTGAGAGTTTTTATGGGACAAGGTAACATGTCCAAATGATTATAGGTAGCAGCTATGCAGGAGGTCAGTGGGCTGCTGGTGATGAACCCTTATACTATATTGTGTCCCCAAAGGATGTTGTTATTGCAAAACCAAGGTTTGTAAGCTCTTCTTTATTCTCCATATGGTTTTGAAGTTTTTGTTACACTATTATTTATTATCTTTTATTTGCATTAAGATAAAGTGGTATTTATATAGGGGAATTTTTCCGTTGCATATCCTCCATTTTCTCGAATAGAATAGATAATTTACTACTAAAGTAAACTGTTATAAAGTATAGAAAAAAGGGATTTCTTCGGTCAGCATAACACGCAATGATTAGTAAAAGAAACTTTTGGTCATATGCGCACATCTATCGTTTTTGAATGTCCAATGAATGAAGACATTCCTTTGGTAAGTTATTTATATCCTTAAGAGGCCTATTTCTCCTTAACAGAAAAATATTTTTGACTATCGGTACTAGCATTCTTGACAAAAGATGGCCATCAAAGAAACCAAACTTTCTAATCCCAGACTTCCACTTTGGCTTAACAAACTAAATCCCAACTCAATTAAGTAGTTCCTCCATAAAATAAGATGTACTCTTCCCAAAGAAAGTCACCAATAGCACACACAGGCCTCTAAACTGCCTTTCAAGAATTGTGAACAAAGACATGTAGTACAGTGGGATGCTATAAGGACGTTATCGGATGAGAGTAGCATGCAAGCTCCGAAAGTGAAGATGCCCCATCCAATTTACATTAAGGGCTCGAACTTGTTACTTAAGACACAAGTCTGAGGCCTTTGCCAATTGAGCTAACCCCTGGGACAACTATTTTTATCCCAAAAAATGGAAAACCCTCCCCCCTTTTCAGATATAGGAATGCAGATTGACAATAGTTGTCATGTTAATATGCTTATATTCTGAGGTTGGTTGTTAGGGATGCAGAGGATCACATTAATTGGCTTCTCCAGCATGGATGGCATGAGAAAGCTTTAGAAGCTGTTGAAGCCAATCAGGGTCAGAGTGAACTACTTGATGAGGTATTCAATCTGAATTTGGTTTCTAATACTCAAGGGTGTAATGTTAATCTTAATTCAGCTGAATGTAATGTTAATTTCCTGCCATTATGCTCTATATAGCTCTCAACTGCTTCTTCACTTGTCTTTACGCGTAAACGGATTGGGAAGTTTCTGGAAAGGATTCTTTTTTCCTGGGCTTGCATGCTTTCGTATAAGACAGTTAAATTGATTCAGCAACTAGTAGTCTCTTTGTGTGCACTCAATCAGGTTGAGTACTGACGGCAATGGGTTGGGATTCCCAGGTCACTCCACAGTCAAAAAAATTTCTCTTCTGCTGCTTATTTGAATAACACCTCCACTAACAGATCTCATTTGTTTGCTATTATGTTTGTTGTTTTTTGGTCTATTCGTTCGCTTTTCCTTGTTACTGAGCAAGTGCCCTCTTTGCTTTTTAGAAAAAGAGAATCCAATGTCACCTTCAAATCCCCAATATATAAATGTTTTAACTTCCTTATGATTCATGGGCGAATCATCAAATCAAACTAGCATTAGATACAATTAGGGATCTGTTTTAGTTGAAGTGTTATGAATCCATTCTTTTGCAAATACAATATATGAATATGTGTGTTTTTGTGCCTAAAAGACATTTTTGATTTATAAGTTAACATGGGTTTCAACTGACAATGTAAACATTTTGCATTTTGCACATGTGGAAAAAAAATTATGTAACTTTACAAAAACCTTATAAAAAAGCATCTTTGCATTCTGCAACCATCTTTGATTGGGTTTGAAATTACATTTTACTTTGTCTCTAATGTAGTTCTTTAGATTTTAGAATTCATGGAGTCTCATCGAACAGGAAACAGGAAGTTTGATGTTGGAGACCCTGGGATGGGAGGACTAAGTAAGATTTATTTCAGTTGCCAATGGCATATGAAACTCACTGTCTAAATGGTTAATGCAACATGTTCAATTGGATGAATCTAGTTGGCTTGTGAGGAATTCAATAGCATAAAGACAGTTGAAGACAGAAAAGAACACTTCATTCTACAAAAGAACTGAAACCATTACGACACGGGCATCTCCACATCAGACATAGTCTTCTCTGTTGATCCATCTGACTCACACCCTTACTGATTCGATAGCCAGGAAATAGCACTTTTGTTTGGGTTGTCTTTGCTACGGACCATAGAAAACCGTGTCAGTCTCACTTTTGCTGCAGGGGGCTCTGGATCAGAGCCGAAATTTGTGGAAGGGGTAGAATATAAATTAACAAAGAGAAAGAAATGAAAGTTCTTTTTAGTTCAATCCAAAAAACAGAACTAATAAGATGAGATAATTAGCCTTCTCGCAGTTTAAATAAGAAGATGGTCTGGCTAAGTGTCACGATTTCCTGATCTCTTCCAGAGATTTAAGGCACCTATCAGCTCACTTTCAATGACATAAGCAATATTAGGATCTAGTTTTATGTTGTTAACTATTCTTTTGATTCTTTTGCAAACCAGAACAAGCAATTTACAAATCTCATTAACTGTACTGCTTTACTGAGGTCAGGCTTATAGATGTGCTTTAGAATGGTCAAATTACTATTTTGAGATTATTATTATTATAATCTACAATCAAGGAAACCAATTCCCCCAAGTATTAGATAAATGACATACTGCCAAAACAGTCTAGCTTTGAGCGTTAGTTCAGTACATCAGCTATAGAAAAGAGCTCACGCTCCAGCCTCATACCCAATTATTTGTCCCTGCATCCTCCCATACTGGGCTGCGCAATTCTTGCATAAATCTATCACATTGCATTGCCTAATTATTTGGTGTTTGTTCATCTTTCCTTTCTGCTCTTGCTTAAGTTCTATAAGCTCACACAGGAATAGCCTCTTCAACAACATTACCTATTAATGAGATAACTTTCCAAGTAATCATTTGCCACCAAGCCCTTTTCTTCTTTCAGTTTCTGCCTCTTATTCAGAAATGGCAGTCCGAGAGGTAGCAAAATGGTTAGGTAAAAGTTTCAAGATAATTTAAGTAAAAAGTTATTGTAATTGACACAGATTAATCTATTATTAAAATCTCAAATCTAAATTTAGTTATTTAATAAACCATTAGTTGAAAGAATACTAGTATATATTACGTAGCTACTAGTCGAGCAGCCACCTACCAGCAGCGGATAATGGTTTCCATAAGCAGAGGTGAACCTTCTGACAGAAGTGAACCGCCGCCAGCAGGATACAGCGACGGAAATATCCAACTACTGGCTGGTGCTGTCTCCTACTATTAATTCAGTATTAGAAATCTCCTACTATTAATTCAGTATTAGAAAATTTAAGAAAAACATTTATGGTGATCATAGTTGTTTGATTTGATGATTGTGGTGGTTATACAACCATGTATATAATGAGTATTAGTGGCTACCCAGTTATAACACTTGTTAACTACCCAAACTCTTAATAAAGTGGTTGATTAGACAGTCATTGGGTTTGCACCCAATTCCACCACTGGGGGTGTATTTAATGGAGATAATCATGCTTGGAGAGGATTCATTTAGGAAGTTTCTCAATTTTGGCGTCGTCGTTTTCAATGTTAGATAATTGCCATGTTGAGAATATTCTTGATCTTCCTTTTTCCATTTTATATGTGATTAAAGATTGCATAACCAAGTAAAAATCTCATTATTGTTTGTTTCTCTCTCAATCAGGTCGGTTCCAGATACCTTGATCATTTGATTGTCGAAAGAAAATATGCTGAAGCGGCATCATTGTGTCCAAAGTTATTGCGAGGATCAGCTTCCGGATGGGAAAGGTATTTAATGTTGTTAAAATCACTATCTTTAGGAAGTATACTTTTAGTAATTTGATTTGGATATTGTACTAGATGGGTTTTCCACTTTGCACATCTCCGGCAGCTTCCAGTTCTGGTTCCATATATCCCAACTGAAAACCCAAGATTACGTGATACGGCTTATGAGGTCTGAACATTGCTGTGATAGGTTTTTCTTTCACGTCTTGGTATGACTTCTCTTTCACAGCTAAAGAAACTCAACTGGTGAAGCGTCTGTTGTGCTTTAGGTAGCTCTTGTTGCTTTGGCTACAAATCCATCTTTCCACAAGGATCTCTTATCAACTGTCAAATCTTGGCCACCTCGCATTTATTCTACAATGCCTGTTATCTCCGCTATTGAACCTCAGATTAAGACCTCATCTATGACGAATCCACTCAAAGAGGTAAGTGCATAGATGTTCCTGCCTATGACTTATATCCAAGATGCTTTTTGGTATATTCACTTAGTGTGCTAGTTTTACCATGTAGGCTCTAGCAGAGTTATTTGTAATCGATGGACAACACGATAAAGCTTTTGCTCTTTATGCTGATGTAAGTTCCACCTATAACAATCATCATGCTGAATTAAGTGCATCACTCTGAAAAAGGGTGTGGTTTCTCTGCTTTACATTGATTTTTTATTTTGTTTTTTTCTTATTTCATGATGTTTTCAGCTTATGAAACCGGATCTATTTGACTTCATCGAAAAGCATAATTTGCATGATGCTGTTCGTGAAAAGGTACGATTTTATGATGGACTGGCTGAAATTATTAACACGATTCATATTAAGCTTTGAGAGAGATGTAATTCAGCACAACTCGAATCTATTTGGAGTGCAAAGTTTATTTCTTTTTCATTGTTATTTACTATCTTCTAACAGAAGTAGGCCAACTAAATTTTACAATTTGTAAAAAAGATAAGCTCTGTTTTTTGTATATGTGGTCTCATTTGGAAAATGTAGCACTAATTCCTCAACTTAACAGTCTTAATTCCCTTGACATGGATTGATAGGTAGTCCAACTTATGATGATCGATTGCAAGCGTGCGGTACTGCTGTTAATCCAGCAACGTGACTTAATACCACCATCTGAAGTGGTATCACAGCTTATTGCTGCAAAGGATAAGTGTGATTGCCGATACTTTTTGCATCTCTATCTGCATTCACTATTTGAAGCAAATCCCCATTCTGGAAAGGATTACCATGACATGCAGGTTTGTAAAATTGACTTCAAGAAGTGGACTCAAAACTTGAAAAGGTCTTGAGGTAAAATTATGTGACTTGATGAGACGTCTTCCAGAAGCGGGATTATATCTCTTCTTGTGCTAGTTTGGGGCTGTTTTGTGTTTTAATGTTACCTGACAGTAGAGACGGTGTCTTTGTAATATATTGTTAGGTGGCCATGTACTATTAATACTACCTGATGTATTTGTTCTTTTAGAACTATTACTTAGTTGAACTTCACAAATCATTACCGGGGAACCCCAAGCCGTTGCCAAACGTTAAATTGTTTTAATCATTCCAAATATGTTAAGTTTAGTAATTTGAAGCGATTCAATCAATAAGTATGTATAGCCGCTAGTTTTGATATCATTGTATCACCATGGCTTCTTTATCAATATTTGTACGAGCCTTAAATAGCTCAAGCAAAAGCTACTGCATGTGTTACGGTTACCTACTCACGTTAGTAATTTGATAATGAGACAATCTTCTACCAATGTTCCATATCTTATGTCTGGTTGTTGTCAATTGCATTCTCAATCCATACACGAAAAATAAGATCCAACCACATTTTACATTAATGTTCCAACAGTTTGATTTTCTGATCTTTTGGCTGATTTTAGTATCTGTAACCAATGAGGCTAAAAACAAAGCAGCTGTCCTTTATGCACTATAAGAGAAAGAATATGTAATTGTAACCTCCAAGAATATATGATGTTGGGAAAGAAAACACAAGTACTTTACTGTGTCTTTCCTTGTCTTTATGTTCTGTATTCTCAAAAGTATATGCATCTAATTTTAGTGTGGATGCTCCGGCACCTTTTTTAAAATTGAAATGCCTTTATGGTGTTTCCTGTAATGTTTATTACTATTTGATAGTTCTTGTTATGACTTCCATAGGTTGAGCTGTATGCTGACTATGATCCTAAGATGATGCTTACCTTTCTAAGAAGCAGCCAGCATTATACATTGGAGAAGGTTCGTGACATGAATGGCTGACAATCCAAATCTTTGCTTGATTGTTCTTCTTATTCACCTTGTTACAGCAAAATTTTGTCAGGCTTATGAAATCTGTGTGAAGAAAGATTTACTGAAAGAGCAAGTTTTCATCCTTGGGAGAATGGGGAATGCAAAGCAAGCCCTTTCTGTTATCATTAATAGGTTAGGAGATATCGAAGAGGTACTTGAACCTAATTTTATAATCTTCATCTTATTTTCCAAATTTTGGTGATGAGACAAGCCCCATAACTAAAATGCAGGCCATAGAATTCGTAAGCGTGCAACAAGATGATGAACTCTGGGAAGAACTGATAAAGCAAAGTTTTCATAAGCCTGAAATGGTGAAGTTCATCACTTTATTTTTTCCCGTTATCTTTGCAAAGCGGCATATTAAGTGCACGTTTCTATATTTCATCTTATTGACAGGTTGGTGTACTGTTAGAGCATACTGTAGGAAATCTTGATCCCCTTTACATTGTCAATATGTTGCCAAATGGCCTGGTGATACCTCGGTAAGTTAGTCAGGAAAACTCGTTCTTCTGTTCTAAGTATTTGGGGGGGGGGGGGGGTTCTTACTGGTCTTCCTCGCAAAATTTGTCTTCTGCTTCAATCATGGTATTTAGACTTTCTTTTCCTTTCTGTCTTGGATAAAAGCTGCATCATATGCTTATAAAGTAGACTCTCCATGCGTTTGGGTCCACTAAATAATTATTAGGGAGCTGACAGAGACTCTACTTTAAAAAAAAATTGCTTTATCAATCATTGTGGACACTATATACACTTGGGTGCAGAAGATAACTATTCGAAAGCAGCTTGAGAATCTAAGAATCTATCAATTGTAAATAGAAAAGGGTAACTTGTTCTAAGGCAGCTTGAGAGTCTATTCACAAAATTCTATGTTTGTTCTCTGTAATTAGTATTACTTAATCTGGCCCCGAAACAGACAGCCAATTGCTGCTGTAGTTGTCTAATATCTTTTTGAATAATTGTGGATGTTAGAAACTGTGACCAGCCTACTGGATCCAAGTATTAAAAACAAGTTATTTGTATACTTTTGTATGAGCTTTTGTTAACAAAGATCCTAGGAGGCCAACTATGAACTTTTTAAACTTACTCATGCAGAAAGTGGACTTTTCAGTTTAGAGATTAGTTTTGGCGGATCACCATTTATAGAGTCCAAATTATTTTATTGGTTAATATTGGTTTAACACTTGTAGCTTTATTCAGCGAATGGTCCAAAGATTTCCCAACCAAGGCTCTTATATTTATGATTCAATTGTATAAGTATCTACAAATCCATGGCTATTAGCAGGGAATTTCTTTTCCTTCAGAGGAACCTCTCCCCATGAGTTGTAAAACCAAAGAAGAGTGCCAGATGAAATATGGATATTGTCATTATCTTGTACCACATAGGAATTTATTGTGTATGCTGATTAAGAGGAATTTTTTTTCCTTTCAGAGGAACCTCTCTCCGGACTCCGGAGGTTGTAGAAACTAGAGAAGACTGCCTGATAAAATATGGAATATTGTCATTTTACTTGTACTGCATTAGAATTGTCCTTTGCTTTACCCTCAATTTCAGTCAGCTGGTCTTTCTGAGTACTATTTGTTGATCTGGATTTTATTTAGAGCTAACAACGTAAATGTAATTGCAATATTGCTCTCATTTGCAGTCTGAGGGATCGTCTGGTCAAGATTGTGACCGACTACAGAACAGAGACTTCTCTTAGACATGGGTGCAATGATATACTCAAGGTATATTATTCTATGTATCTACCATCCATGATATCTTGTGGAAGACTCGCATTATCTTAGAAGTTGTACTGGGGCAGTTCTTTGACAATTTGGGTTTTACTGACAGGCTGATTGCGTGAACTTGTTAGTTAAATATTACAAAGAAGCAAAGCGCGCTGTTTGCTTGAGTGATGAAGTAGATGAGGCATCTTCCCATAGGGCTGAGAAGAGGGCTTCACATCTGGGAGAGAGAGTAATGAGCATGAAATCCATGGAGGTTAAGTCTAAAACCAGGGGAGGTGGAAGGTGTTGCATATGTTTCGATCCATTTTCTATACAGAATGTATCAATCATTGCCTTCTTTTGTTGTCATGCCTATCATACAACTTGTCTGATGGAGTCCACCATTTCCATCGGTGGCAAAAAAGAGGCAGGAGCTGCTGCCCAGGGGACTGTCTCATATGATGAATATGATGATGGTGTTCACGATGATGATGAGGACGAGGACAAGGACGCCTCAGGTGCCCCGCAGATGCGTTGTATTTTATGTACTACAGCTGCAGGTTAAATATCTGCTAATTTTGTGCCTGTACCATAGTTTTGCGTGGTGTGTGCATATATGATGAGCTTGTGATATTATTTAGGCACTAGCTGCTTCTTGTTCTACAGCCTGTATCTTTAGCAATTTGTACTATATTTATTGTTGAGTTCAATTCTCTGCTCAATTCCCTAAGATAATAAGGTAAGGTAATAAATGCTGTTTTCCATTTCATGTGCTAAGGTGTTTTATTGACTGGTAGGTCAAATTTTTTGCCACCAATTAATGTTCGATTCTATTTTAATGGATTTGTTGACATTTAATCTTGTGATAAGTTAGTGTAGCTAACATTGTTGATCAGGAAGCACTATGAAATACAGCACAAGATGTTAGTATAAACTATAAAGTCAGACGCGTCAGTTCCCTGATTGTGAAAGCAGATTTACAGAAATCTGATGAGGTGCTAGAAATGAAGGGATGCATCCAAAGCTTCATCTTTAGGCCTGTCTCGTTTAGTGTCCGTAACTAAACCGAAAGACCAAACAAAAATTTCTGGTTCGCTTAGTCTTTCTGTTTAATACCAAAAAAAAAAAAGCTCACCCTTGGTCACAGAGACTTAATATGTAGGTTATGTATATCCATCAGTTCAAATAGTTCGATTGGTTTTAAGTTAATTTAATTTCATTTACTAAGTTATTGATCCTTGAAGACAAATCAATCACGGAATATGTTGTATTTAATTCCTTATTTGTTCGAATTCTAGCTTGTACAACGGAAGTTTTAGGGCCAGAATTTTGGCCGTGTCCCCGGGTGCCACAGCACCCCACCCACCCACCCCAACCTCACTGCATGTGTCTGTCATTATGTTGTTGGCGTCATTTCATTTCAAGCCAAGTAGCCTTGGGCATGAAAGGTGGACCTTCATGCATTGGCCACTTGCCAAAACTATCTGAAGCTCTTTTGCCTTATACACATGTAAAATATGGGTAGGCTAACTAGAATCTATCTTTTCTTTAGTGTATAACCGATTTATATATGTTAAACTCCCCATTTTCTCTCCTTTGCTTTCCTTTTGCAATTGCAATCTGCGCTTTGAACTCAAATAAGACCCTCTGGTCGAAGACGAACTCTTTTGCCATGTGAATTTAACCCTCCCAGAATATACTAGTACTTGCCTTTTGTTCTAGACATGGAATAAATATATCTCTTATATTATATATACTAGACGACTACACAGCAGATATCATATTCTTGATCTTGCCCAAAAAAAAACGATTAACTGTACTGCACCCCATACGGACAAAGAAATGGACAACTGAATGTACTCGATCCTTATAATCTTTCTGATTCGCTTAGGTGAATGACAAGTTATCTTCGAAAGAAGTTCTCTTATAAATACTCCATAAATAGGGACTGATAAAGATAGAAAGGCACACATAACTATAACCTCCCAACAGAAATTTGGAAAGCTGAACAGAATATACCTGAAAATTACGTAAATATAACTTCTCTTTTTTACCGTCTGTTGTAACCATTAACATCCGAAACCCAACATAAGAGTTGCAAAAATCAAGTATGTTACTCTGTGGGTTTGTGTCAAACCCACAGGCCAGCAAAACACTGAGTATATAATTCAACTATTTGTGCATGGCAATCTGTTGTAATAAATAACAAAAATCCAAAAGAACATTCCTACAGAACCAAAGATAAAGGGAATCCTTAGCAATAAAACATGACATCCCTCACATTGTCCTTAATCTTAGGAAGCGGCTTGACCCCTGCCGACTGCTCCCTGGTTGCTCTACCACCACCACTAGTTGATCCAGTATCCGACATATCACCCTCCAAGTAGTAGCGTGCACGAAACGCAGCTAAATGGGCGTAATAGGCAGGTGGCACTGCATACACAGCCACATATAGTTAAAAATAGAGCACTTGATAAATGCAAAGAGACAAGTTTTGAAACCATTGAGCTAGCAAAACTGACCTATGGAAACCGAGCGTGTACACCTTGCATAGCTGAGATGAACAGATGTGGATTATAAGACACTCTTAACATAAAGAAATACATCTTCCGAGTAAATAAAGTTTGAGAGATCTTACGTGTAACACAAGAAGTTTGTTAAATTCTGTATGGCATCTGCAGTGAATCCGTTCTCATCAAACAGGACATGGTAATGCGTGGGACGACTAGTACCCTGATGAATACCAACATGAGAGATCATAAAGGATCATACAACTGATAATGCACCAAAACATCAAATTTACCTTGATCCCGGCATGGCTACACAAGTAAAAATCAAACTCCATAGGGTGGCAAATCTTGGTATCAACAACAGTACCTATATTGAAAAAGTAATAGCAGTCATACTATTAATTTTTCATCAATGCATTCACACATAAAAAATATGATCAAATGCTTGTATCAGATGCTTGAAGAACAAAATTTTGAAACCTGGCAGAATGTTTCCACTCTTGTCCGTCATATTACGATCGTTATGATTAACAGGGAACAGACGTGTATGGTGTCTCTTCTGCACTACCACAAAGGTAACTCGTGGCAGATAACCTTCTTCCAAGGATGTGCATGCCTAAAGAAAATTAAGTTTTTGCATGTAAGAAAGGCTGAATTTCAGGACTTGTGATGTAACCCTTACCATCTCAAATGTATTTCATTAACATACATCCAGTTAATATACAAAATAAACTTGTGGCTTCATCAGTCATATATCAAATTTGTCTAATTTGACAAAATCAAGAAACAATAACGTGAGAAGATCTAAGAAACAGCATCTACAAAATGAAAATACAGAAAGCACTAAGCCTTGGGACAGGATTTTATACCTTGCGGATTGCGTCCATTTCTTCCAATAAAACCTGATTGAATTGACCTTCGCTCACTCCATCTCTGTCATTTTACAGTGAAATTGATTGGCTAATGAGGAAAAAGGAGAGCAAAATCACCAACATAATCAAATGGAAGAAAACAGACCTATAAAAGATAATTCTACCAGGCTTAATCCCTGTAGATCTTCGAAACGCAATCAGTAACTCCCTGAAAAGAAATAATTTGTAAGACAACAAGAGCTTTGGTATGGAAAGCACAAGCATGGAACAAAATTAAGGACCTCTACCTTATCATTCCGCCATGAACAATCCCTTTTTTAGCATCTACGTGCTTTTGATACAAGTCCTCAATGATCTCTTTCCTGTGGGGTTGTGCAGAAACAAGACACCTATATTGACTCACTTCAGGCCAATCCATTGAAGCGACTACCTGCAAAAGAAAACTTATCATTTTAGCTGAGTGTGGAAGAGCCTTTTAGCTTTCAATAGCTAAGCAATTTAAAATTAGAGATGGGAAGTAATACAACATACAGCAGCGATAGATGGACTAGAATCTTCTCCTGGTTGTGGATGTGTCACATCAGCACCAAAGACAATTGTGGGGATATCAGTGAGGAAAGGTATTCTTCTATGAACTGCCTGCTCCAGGACAGAGTTTCTTCCACCCACCTGAAGTAAAAAGTGTACACCAAACATTGGTAAAAGACGACAGAATCTCTTTTGAAAACACTTAAACAGCTTTGCAATACTAGGCATGACAAACCTTGACATTTATCTTTAGAGCAAGGTTTTCAAGATACTGTTTGTTGGGTCTAGATAAATTCTTAGGCTGACAGCATTGGGACACAATTCCCAAATCTGTTTCACATACTCGCTTAATCCTCCCTGAAAAACAAAGATGTCATCCAAGATAAATCATCATTCAACTTTCAACTACATTAATTCAATATTGTGGTGCTATGTTTTTCCTACAGTTTGTCAATTAATCAACAATCTGATATCACCCCCCCCCCCCCGATAATCCGATATAACTCACCATAATATCCAGAAACTTCCGGAAGAATAACAATTAACAGCTGAAGATGTTTCAATTGATGCTCCATAGTTGCTAGCTTTTGAGTAGACGCTGTATGGATATCAACCAGAGTCTTCTCAATCTGCCCAGCATGAGCTGAGCGAATGGGCACCAAAGGCTGAGGATTGAACACCTACAACCAAGCACAACGAGTCAGATCTGGCATGCGACTTGATAAGCATGTGCAACTGCACAACTATGGAAGTGAAATTTATAGCCTTACCATCCCTTTACTACAGCACATTTCAATCAGTGCCTTGCAGAACGGTGATGGATCAACCCGTGAGAAGCTGACACAAGTCCAAGTGTCTACCTTGCCACCATTGACCATTTTCTAAACAAAAATCACAGATTGAGCCATAAATACTTGTAATGGATAATGACATGATAAAAATATTCAAGAACATTAACACCACTGAATATGACAGCCTTTGACAAAATGGGAAGAGATGCATTTGCACTCAGTTCAAGTTCTATATGACTCTGAAAATAAACCCCACACTACATTCATATAATGAGAAATAGGGAATAAAGAGCATCCCATCAATTTAACACTGATAAGAACAAGAAATCCTAGAAAAATATCAGGAACAATAAGTATTCAAGTTTTACCTAAAAACTCAGATGAATGCAAAAACACTCAAGAGGATAAGTGACAATCTAATACCTTATTTATCATGTTCCATTGACCAATCCTAGGATCCACTCGTGATTCTTGACCAGATTCATGATACTTTAGCTGCAAGACCAATAACGATGCAGATGCTAAACACACATGAAATTAAAGCTTTAATGATCCATGAATACACCAAAAACATAGACCAAGGAACTACCATTGGAGGCTGAAGAACCCGTGCATCAATGGTGGTGAGTTCACTTCGAACTTCAATACCAAATTCTTTCACCATTTCGTCAGCAACATAGTTGTTAGAACTCACAATCTACCGGGGAAAAAACAAACATCTAATTAAAACACATGTTAAAAAGTACATGAAACTAATTGCAGGAGGACTCGTGTTATATAGATCTGATGTATACATGCCTTTTCAATGCTTTTCTCTCTATCAGCAGGTCTCTGACAAGTTGCCTTTAGCATCTCTGTGACCTGCCTTCCATTCAACATTTTTGTGTATCTTTGGCCTGGAACGATTTGGCAAATCTGAAAGCAAACATATCAGAAGAGAAAATTTGTACATGCAGAGAGATAACAGCAATAGCAAAGGTCAAAAATAAAAATGAAAAGAAGCAGAATGGCACTAAGAGTAAGTAACCTCCATAGGCAGATACACGGGCTTTGCATCGCTGCCCGCCTGAATCGCAGGCAACATTGGAAACCTAAGTACAATGTTGTACTTCTGCCGGAAGTAGTCAACAACTGATGTCTTCATTCCAGTGCCGTCAACGGAAAACCTTAATCAATAGAAATTGTCAAAATAATTAGTCATGCCTAGAAGAGCACAAAATAATCCTGAAAAATATAATTGCGACAGCTAACAACACAAGAAGAGCGAAAATAATAAACAAGGCTATAGCCATACTAGAGATACTTCCTTCAAACAAATCCTACGAATATAGAACTAAAAAGAATACACTAAACAATACTGATAGATGTTGCATTAAATTGATGGTGAAGTTGACATGCTTAAAAGCCTCGTAGTGTTGAAAGCATTAACTTTTTTGATAAGGGTGTTAAAAGCATTAACAAACTGCAAACCCATAAAATAACAACCATAACCATCCCAACAAGCTTGTGAAGTGAGTCTAATTGTCTCACTTAAGTCATAGTACCCAAACTAATGACATACATTATTTCCTTCACTGGTTGAGCGGACAACCCGGAGATCCTGTAGCGTCTGATGCCGTGATGACTCACCTCAACTTTAACACCTTTCAGAACCC
Source organism: Nicotiana sylvestris (assembly GCF_000393655.2). Lineage (NCBI taxonomy): Eukaryota > Viridiplantae > Streptophyta > Magnoliopsida > Solanales > Solanaceae > Nicotiana > Nicotiana sylvestris. Next base: position 122,607,158 of record NC_091062.1, on the reverse strand, counting down.
TTTTGACCTGAAATTAATAGTGGAACAAACGTATGACCTATGTGAAATCGAATGAACATCTAAAACATTTTTCAGATAAGTAGAATAAACATCTAAAACACTTTCAAACTAATATCCAGAGGATATCTAGAGACATAATGATCCTACAAATCTTCAATTCTCTTTGACATACACTTTTCAAATACTTCAAATTGTGGCAGACATACAGAGCACAAAATAACAATTACCAATAAGCAATTTTCAGTTACCTTGATACGGTCGCGATCAGATATCAACCTATTAAGATCCCTGAGATTCAAGTACCTCGCAACATACTCGTACACATAAATAGACTCATAGAATGCTCTGGCTGACATATCTGTAGCATAGTAGCAGGAAATAGCATGTTAAAAGGAAGTAATCCAATTAGTCTGAAAGAAGCCAAAAGAGAACTAAAAACACAAAATGTAGCAATCCACGTCCTAGGCTTCGTTGTGGGTTCATACCAATATTTAGAGAGAGGCCCATCTGGGTTGGCCGAAGACTTTGATAATACCCTTTCCAGTATTCCAAACCATCAGTAAGCAAACCATAATCTCCCAATGTCTTATGGAAAAAGGACCTTCCCACTACTTCATATCTGCAATTGACAAAGGTCAAGGTGTCTCAATTATCATTCAAAAGGAAAAAGGGAAAAGAATACAAATAGCTAGGAACATACTTGGCTGATGGTGATGCTCGAAGCACCACATCCAAAGCTTGTATAGTTTCTTGCGGGGCATCTGATTGCGTACATTGCAAGAACTGTTTCAAGTGGTGAAGATCAGCTTTGGCAGCAAACTTGATAGAGACCTTAAACTCTCTTTCCCTCCTGAAACAAAACCAAACAAAACAGTGCAACAAAAGTCCATAAAAGAAACACTAATAGTAAATAAAAAGTGGTAAATCATCAAAAACTGTAAATCTATAGCTCAAGCCTTGGAATCCTGATGAGCTTGGAACTAAAAGTATCTCCATGGGCTTGATCACTTTACAAGGAAAAAAAGTGCTTGAAAACATGTAAACACCAAAAGCAAAACTTACTTTGCTCCACCACTATTGCCATCTAGCTTGATAACGAAGTCCTTGGAGGAGAATGGGAGAGGCCCAGCAGTGTAAACACTCTTCCCGCCATCATATGCTAAATTCCGACCACCCATGTGTGACTGTTTATAGTCATTAACTAGCTGGCTCATAATCTCTCTGCATACTTTCTTTGACAGAACCTCTGGAGAGATTGTAACCTGAAAATTCAATATTAGAAGTTATTAATAAAGGGAGAATTTGACATGTAGCATCGAAGAATGGATTAACAGGGATTGAAGTGGCAGCAAGTGTGCTCGGCACGTATCAGATCAACAAAGAAACACAGGATTTACCAACATTTGAATATGCAAAGACAATACCAGCGCTATGACAAACTCTACATTTGGTCCATCATGACACACATCTAAATTTTTATTAACAGCTATGAAAAAACATTGTTAGGACATAAGGACAAAACAAAATTTTAAAACCACTTCAATTTTGTTAAACTCAGATGAAGTTTCAGTAAATTCTAAATATTATAGAAATTAAAGATAAAATAAGTTAGAAACTACTGCTCGTAATTAACAAACGTATTTATATGCATAATGCACACAAAAAACACATATGATGTACATACATACATAAACGTTGCTAGACACACAAATACATATACGCAGAGAGACACCATGACACTTTAGCGCTAAATACCCACAGACGCACCAAATATTAATATGGTATTGGACACCACACATATATATAGTGTTACATATATACAGACGATTCAAGTATATAACTATACATATATACGTACTCACAGTCACATACATACAAATATATATATATATATATAGACACACACAAACAAACACAGAGAGAGACCTTTAGCGCTATATACACAACACTGTTATATACAGACACACATATGGTAGTAACAAAAATATTTATAAAATATACAGAGAAAGAAAATGACGTTTAGCATGATTACCTAACACATATCAACTAGTAACACATAAATTACTTACATCATAGTGATGCAGATCCCGATCAGCAACATGAACGAGAAAATGATTTGCTCTTATAAGGCACTTCCGTCCAACAGTTCCGTATCCCGGTCTATTAGGAACCTGAATGCTTTTCGAGGACGCCGGCGGCGGCTGTAGCGGTTTTACACCAGTCGCCGGTGCCGATTGTTGCACAGGCTGGGCCACAACAGGACGTTGTGATGATGAAGGCTGAAGCGAAAGCTTCTGCTCTACCTCGCGAGACACCGATGAAACCGTGATCGCCGGTCGTTGAGGTTGAGACGCCGGTGGAGCATTGAAAGACGGCAAACCTCCACTACTAAATGTTCCACGACCACCGGAAGAAGACGGCCCTCCGGCGCCCCGACCACCGAATGAAGAAGACGGTGTTCGACCGCCACCACCTCTACCACCACCGCCTCGACGTCCGCGTCCACGTTCCGACATTGCTATCGACGCAACGAGAGAGAAAAAGAGTAAGTAGCAAATGCACTGTAGTGCTGATTTTGTGAGTGTTGAGATGTGACCACGGAAGAAGTGGAAAAGACTGGGAAGTTGTATTTGCCTTTAAAGGAAAACCGAATTTTGCTTGGACGAATTTACCCTCCGGTCCTCCACTCTAATGTTAATTATTTTCAGGTCCACACACACGTAATTTCCCTACTTTTCTGGAGTTTTTAATTTCTAGTTTCTACCATGACAAAGTAAAGATCTTTGTTACCAACATATTACTCCTTTTTTAAATCAACGTATGTTACATTCTATATTTTATAGCAAGTAAGAATTGGTTAAAAACTAGAGATATAATAAGTGACTTTTTATAATTGCTAACTATATTGATAATGTATGTCCATTAAATTTTCTTTTTTCCACACCCGATCCTTTATTTTTATTTTTTTAATTTCTCCATACATAAAAGGAGGTTGGACTTCATAGTTTTCATAAATACATCTATAGCATCATGTAAAAAAAAAAAAAAAAAAAAAGATATACACCGCTTTGGGATACACGCGCACAAAATCTAGAATAGATTCTACTTAATTTGAAAAAATAAATAGAAGATTGGTAATAGTATTAAAAAGAATTATATTTTTACCGTAAAAATTTGTAACGAGATAACCGCACAATTCACTTGTCAATATTATAATTGGAAAGGTATAGTACTTAATAATTTACTAGGAGCATAGAGCTAATATAGATCTCTAACCATTCAGTATTTTATATTTATTGACTTGATTAATAAATAAAATCCTTTAAAAAAGCAAATTATATTTTCATTTCTAGGGCTCGAGTCCAAAATCTTTTAGAGCCGGAAGGATCTCGAACATTTCATCACCCGAATGGTGCGTCTGCATACAATTTTAGTCTTATGAGTAAAGTGTCAGCTCTCTTAGGCTAGGGAATATATTTATCTTCTTTTCTCTATAGTTTTATTGATTTTTTCTAAAAAAAAATTCTTGTTGTGCTCTTTATTACTTCAAAGTGGAACTCAAAAAAGGTTGTACTAATAGGCTTTATTATTTTATATAATAACTAATTATGTTATGCTGGCCCTTTATTACATAAGGTTTATTTCTATTCTCAAATTTAAATTGGATAGTTAATTCGCATATAACGTCTATCAGAAAAGTTTACAATTTAGGAGTACTTTTCACTTGTACATGCTTTAATGAATAATCTATTTTGCCTATTTATTTCTCCAAAAGTCATAGGAGTACTAATTGATACTACAATTTAATATTTAACAAGCCTCTCCTCCAATTATTGAAAAGCACAATAATCATATATAATTGCATTTTTAGTTCTTCATTTATCAATCAACATTTTAGTTAAAGACCATTCTTATTCCCGGTAAGTAGTGGCTGAAGAGCATAGTAATAGGATATAGTTCCTTGTTGAGTCCTTCCTCTATCATTGTAATAATTAATTAATACTTACAATATAGTAACAAACTCTCTTATCCGGTGCAACTGAAAAGCATAGTATTAGTAAATGAAGTTGTCTCTTTAGCTCTCCATTTATCATAATAATATTAATAATATTGTATAGGTCAAAATCTGACCACAGTGATCGTTCAAGCTGGGACTTCGCCTAAGTGGCAAAATGGCGGGAAGCACCACAACTAACCTCGGTCCAATCATCGACAGTGCATGTTAAGTAAAAACGGTATTCGAATAACAACGAAAAGACAGTCACGTGAGAGTACGTTGGTCAAAGAACACAGTAAAATTCCAAGAACTATATATAGAAAGGGGATTCTCAGAAAAAGGGAGCGGGGAATTTTCCTCTCAACTCTTTGTCTTACAATTTCCTCTTTTGAATGATGTAATGTCACGACCCGGATTTTTCACCCTCGGGAGTCGTGATGGCGCCTACTCGTAGAAGCTTGGCAAGCCACGAAATAAAAAAAATTCAATCTCTTTCATTTTTAACTCTTTTTAACGAATTGAATTAATAGGTGATCAACATTTAAATAATAGCGAAAGATGAAATTAAGCGAAAGACTTAGACTAATATAATACCAAAATCAGTACGAAAATGCCAACATCCGTCTCTACCCAGAAACTGGTGTCACAATATCTACGGATTGTCTATGAATACTACATACAAATGTCTGAACAAGGAAATACAGTCTGTCTCAGAAACAAATAGAAACAGAATATATAAATAGATAGAAGAGAGCGTCGGGCCTGCGGACGCTTGCAGAACTACCTCGGGATCTCTGAGTGGGCTGAAGGCTGGCTCCCCAACTGCTATTGTCCAAATGTTATTTCGGTATCTACACATAGTGCAGAGTGTAGTATCAGCACAACCGACCCCATGTGCTGGTAAGTGTCTGGCCTAACCCCGGCGAGGTAGTGAGGATCAGACTCTAGATAAACCTGTGCAGTTATATAATATACAGCAAAAAAAAATAGGAATAAATAATGTAAATGGGAGGGGGTACATGCTACAGGGAACATGTCAAATCCAACAAAAGCTAAAGAGTGACAAGAGAGAACAATTCAAGTTCTACAACAAACAATAATAACACTGTTGCGGCGCACAACCCGATCCCTTATCATTTAACACTGTGCGGCGTGCAACCCGATCCATTTATATTACTTTTGCGGAGTGCAACCCGATCTAATATAACATTGTTACGGCGTGCAACCCGATCCAATATATAATAATGTTGCGGCGTGCAACCCGTTCCAATATATAATAATATTGTGGCGTGCAACCCGATCCAATATATTTATATACCTTAAACTCAACCATACCATGGGTCCCAGCAAGGGATCAACAATAAACTAAATTATCCCGGCAAGGGAATTCAATGGTAAAAGTATATAGGTCCCGGCAAGGGAGAATCAGCTATAACCAATTTTAACTCAATCCCTGCTCATCTCAGCTAACACCAATACTCAATCATAATTACTTTCCACGAAAATAAACTAAATTCTTGCTCTATATTGAGAATCACCAAGTAAAGCATCCGTAGTATTATTTAAGAACATAACAAATATTAATTTAAGACTCACGGTCATGCTCAACACCAACGTATAAATACTCGTCACCATGCCTATACGTCGTACTCAACAAGAAGCAAATAGTAAATAAGACACAACTCCTAATCCCTCAAGCTAAGGTTAGACCGAACACTTACCTCGAACTTCCACGGCCAACTCAAGCCTCAAACACCGCCTTTCCTTTCGAATTTGGCTCCAAATCAATTGTATTTATACATAATCGACTTCATAACATCAATAAGAGCTAATCAATCCAATTTCAATGCTTAATTATAGCTTTCTAATCATTCTTCCCAAAATGTCAAAAATTGACCCCGGGCCCGCTTGGTCAAAACACGAGGTTCGGACCAAAACCCGATTACCTATTCACCCACGAGCCTGAATATATAATTTGTTTTCAAATCCGACCCCAAAACGAGGTCAAATTCCCAAATAATTAAAAAGCTCTAACTATACCCAAATCTCTAATTTTCTACCCTTAATCACATATTTTAGGCCTAGAAATCTAGTGGGTGTTGATAAAAATGGAAGAAAATAAGTTAAAGATTACTTACCCAAGAGGTTATGGTGAAGAAGTTCTTCAAAAATAGAGCAAGAGGTGTGGAGAAGATGAAGTTTGTGAAAAATAATGAAAATCCCGTAATGTGTTCTGTTTTTGGAACTTAAAATAACTGGGCGAAATTACTCATCGCGTTCGCGACAAGTCCATTGCGTTCGCGATGGATTAGGCCTGCTAGGCCTTCCCGTTCGCGGAAGAGGTTCGCGTTCGTGGAGAAATGACCCCTCGAACCTTCGCGTTCGCGTCCATGTGGTCGCCTTCACATAGGTTTAATGCCCCACCCCCTGCCCAGGCTCAATTAGCCTTCGTGTTCGCGTTACCAGGCCCGCGTTCGCGAAGGGAAGACCCCCCAATGCCTCGCGTTCGCGTAGAAGGAATTTACTTCAACATAATTATCACATCGCGTTCGCGAGGGTCTTCCCGCGAACGTGAAGAAGGAAATATTAGAATACCAACAGCTGAAAACCTGCAACTTTTTAAGAGTTTAAAACCTTTCGAAACACATCCGAAACTCACCCGAGCCCTCGGGGCTCCAAACAAAACATACGTACTAACTCGAAAACACCATATGAACTTATCCATGTGATCAAATCGCCAAATTAACATCATTAACATCGAATTAAACCTCAAAATCAATGAATTATTTCAAACTTCTTAAAATATCAAATTTTGCAATTTAGGTCCGAATCATGTCAAATGACATTCGTTTCTTACCAAACTTCACAGTGTTATCTTAAATCACATATAAGACCTGTATCGGGTGCCGGAACCAAAATATGGGCCCGATACCAACATGTTCTAATCAAAGTTCATTTCAAATTCCTTTAAACAATTTCAGAAAACAATTTTCTTTAAAAATTCATTTCTCGGGCTTGGGACCTCGGAATTTGATTCCGGGCATACGCCCAACTCCCATATTTTCCTACGGATCCTCCTGGACCATCACATCACGGGTCCAAGTCCGTTTACCCAAAACGTTGACCGAAGTCAAGTTAACTCATTTTATAGTCAAAACTTATCATTTTCATAGATTTTTATATTTAGGCTTTCATGCAACGCGCCCGGATTGCGCACGCAAATCGAGGTGATACTAAAATGAGATTTTCAAGGCATCGGAACACAAAATTCAATTTAAAAGCAAGGTCATCACATTCTCCACCTCTAAAACAACCGTTCGTCCTCGAACGGACATAAGAAGGAAGTACCTGAGTCGGGGAAAAGATGGGAAAAACGGCTCTACATATCGGACTCGGACTCCCAGGTCGATGCCTCAGGAGGCTGACCTCTCCACTGAACACGAACAGAAGGAAAACTCTTCGACCTCAACTGACGAACCTGCCGGTCTAGAATAGCCACCAGCTCCTCCTCATAAGACAAGTCCTTGTCCAACTGGACAGTGCTGAAATCTAACACGTGGGATGGGTCGCCGTGATACTTCCGAAGCATGGACACATGAAACACTGGATGCACGGCTGATAAGCTCGGCGGCAATGCAAGTCTATAAGCCACCTCTCTCACTCGATCAAGAATCTCAAATGGGCCAATGAACCTAGGGCTAAGTTTCCCTTCTTCCCAAATCTCATCACGCCCTTCATAGGCGACACTCGAAGCAAAACTCGCTTACCGACCATAAATGCTAAATCACGAACCTTGCGGTCATCATAACCCTTTTGCCTGGAATGCGTTGTACGAAGCCTATCCTAAATGATCTTGACCTTGTCTAAGGCATCCTGAACCAGATCCTTACCCAACAACCGAGCCTCTCCCGGCTCAAACCATCCAACCGGAGACCAACACCGCCTCCCATACAAAGCCTTATAAGGAGCCATATGAATACTCGACTGGTAGCTATTGTTGTAGGAAACTCTACTAAAGGCAAAAATTGATCCCACGAGCCTCCAAAGTCAATGACACAAGCTCGGAGCATATCCTCCAAAATCTGAATAGTCCGCTCGGACTGCCCGTCCGTCTGAGGATGAAATGCTGTGCTCAACTCAACCAGCATGCCCAAATCTCGCTGAACTACTCTCCAGAAATGCGAGGTAAACTGCGTACCTTGATCCAAAATGATAGACACATGCACACCATGAAGACAAACAATCTCCCGGATATAAATCTCAGCTAACCTCTCGGATGAATAAGAGACTGCCATAGGAATGAAATGCGCTGACTTGGTCAGTCTATCAACAATGACCCATACTACGTCGAACTGCCACTGAGTCTATGGGAGTCCAACAATGAAATCCATAGTGATCCGCTCCCACTTCCACTCGGGAAGCTCAATCCTCTAAAATGAACCATCGGGCCTCTGATGCTCGTACTTAACCTGCTGACAATTCAAACACCGAGCCACATATGCAACGATATCCTTCTTCATTCTCCGCCACTAATAATGATGCCGCAAATCCTGATACATCTTTGCGGTGCCCAAATGAATAGAGTACCGGGAGCTATGGGCCTCCTCTAAAATCAACTCCCGAAGCCCCATCTACATTTGGCACACAAACTCGACCCTGCAATCTTAAAACTCCATCATCATCTAAGGTAACCTGCTTGGCACCTCCGCGATGCATCGTGTCCCTGAGGACACACAAATGGGGATCATCATGATGTTGATCTCGAATACGCTCCAATAATGAAGAATAAGCGATTGTGAAAGCTAACACACGACTGGGCTCAGAAACATCCAACCTCACGAACTGATTGGCCAAAGCCTGAACATCCAAAGCAAGCGGTCTCTCACCGACCAAAATATAAGCAAGACTGCCCATATTGGCTGACTTCATACTTAAAGCATCGGCCACCACATTAGCCTTTCCCGGATGATATAAGATAGTGATATCATAATCTTTCAACAACTCCAACCACCTCCTCTGTCGTAAATTCAACTCCTTTTGCTTGAACAAATACTGAACACTTTTGTGATCCGTGAACACCTCACATGCCACGCCATACAGATAATGCCTCCAAATCTTCAACATGTGAATGATGGTTATCAACTCCAAATCATGAACCGGATAGTTCTTTTCATGAATCTTCAACTGCCGCGAAGCATATGCAATGACCTTGCCATCCTGCATCAATACTACACCAAGCCCAAAACGAGACGCATCGCAGTAAACTGTATAAGGCCCTAAACCCGTGGGCAAAACCAACACTGGTGCCGTAGTCAAAGCTATCTTAAGCTTCTAGAAGCTCGCCTCACACTCATCCGACCATCTGAACTAGGCACCCTTCTGGGTCAACCTGGTCATCGGGGCTGCGATAGATGAGAACCCCTCCACGAAGCGACGATAGTAGCCTGCCAATCCCAAGAAACTCCAAATATCTATAGTTGATGCTGGTCTAGGCCAGTTCTTGACTGCCTCAATCTTCTTCGGATCAACCTGAATACCTTCTGCTGATACAACATGACCCAGAAATGAAACTGAACTCAACCAGAACTCACACTTCGAGAAGTTAGCATATAACTGACTATCCCTCAAGGTCTGAAGAACCACTCTAAGATGCTGCTCGTGCTCCTCCTGGCTGCGGGAATATATCAAGATGTCATTAATGAAGACTATCACGAACGAGTCCAAATAAGGCCTGAACAGTCGGTTCATTAAGTCCATAAAAGTTGCTGGGGCATTTGTCAACCCGAATGACATAACCAAGAACTCATAATGCCCGTACCGAGTGCGAAAAGCTGTCTTAGGGACATCGGATGCCCTAATCCTCAACTGATGGTAGCCAGATCTCAAGTCAATCTTTGAAAATACCTTGGCACCCTGAAGCTGATCAAACAAATCATCAATCCTCGGCAATGGATACTTATTCTTGATTGTAACCTTGTTCAACTGCCGGTAATCAATACACATTCTCATCGACCGATCCTTCTTCTTAACAAACAACACCGGTACACCCAAGGCGAAACACTAGTGTGAGCACGTGATTTTTGCCTCACACGAATTACTCCAAAAGAATTCCCCAAATTAGGTCTTTTCTTTAATTATGTGTTATTTTTAGGAATTATTGTGCGATTTTCCTGATTGTTTGCCTATGTTTGTGTACATGTCTAATTTTACTAATGCATTAAAAATACAAAATATAGCATTTGCATTTAAAATATAATTTTACATTTTATAGTAATTAAGTAAATTATTGTTTTACAAAAATGAAAAATCAAAAAAAAATAATAACGTATCTTGCATTTTAATGATTAATGTTAAATTTTGTGATTTCTTTTTAAATTGATATTTAATTAAATTGTGGTAATTATTTAGGATTAGCTAAAATTTGTGATAAGTTAATTTAGTTTTGTAATTTAAATTAGGATCTTAGTTTTAATTTTGAAAAAAGAAAAGAAAAGAAAAAGAATTAATAAAAGAGAAGGAAATTGGAATTGGGCCAAATTCAATTTAATTTAAGAAGCCCAAACAATTAACCCAGCGCAACACAAGCCCGGTCCGGTCCATCACAGCTTAGACCAAATGACGTTGTTTCGGTTGTTTCGATCTGGACTGTTGAATCAGCCTGATCGGACGGTCCCAAACCTTCCCCACAACCCGACCCATTCCCATACCCGGACCACCCAGTTACTACACAAAACGACCCCGTTTCATCAGAAAGTTAATCGGAGTTGTTGGATTCCCATCATCCAACGGCCCAAATTAACTAATTAATTTAATATACCAAACACCCCCCACTCGTCTCTTCAGAGACCAAGAACATGCACCACCGCACACCGCCATCCTCTGCCCCACCGGAAATCGCCTCACGGCGGTTCCGGTGGCCCAAACAGCCCCAAATTAACACCATTGATTCTCCTTCGCCTCATCATCTCAAATTCCCAAACCGTTCCTTTCGAATCACGGCCAAAATCATCGAATCTTCGATTGAAATCTGAACCCTGAACCCTAGTTTACCCAATCGACCCCAAACTGACATCCCATAACCTCCTTGACCTCCTCATACCCAATACATATCTGGTTTCCCTCGAATTTGTCTAAAATAGGTTGAATTTCAAATCTTGAGTTCCGACTCTAAAAGTCAAAGTTAAATACAAGAATTTTTGATGATTTCAGGGCCGATTTCGTCGCAAAATAGTGATAATCATTTGTTCTAACAAAGAACAAATGACTAACATCATTTGGCGATGAAGTCGAAAAGAAAAAAAAATTCGAGTGCCAAATGAGCCCGTTGAGTTGGTGAGTATCCAGTACTACTTCTTTTCTTTTCTCGTTATTATTCCACTTCTGCCTCGTCTTCTTCTCTTCTTAAGTTTTGAATTAGGTTTAAAATTGTGAACTGTCCATTCGATGTCTTTGGTGCATATTCATGTATGTCGTTAATTAATTTAATAGCTGATTTTTATTTTTAAAGGTTTTAGTCTTTTGTTTACTATAATTGTGGTACTTCGGAGTTTAGGAGGGATGAATAACAAAAGCTTTGAGGGTAATTTGGGCAGGGAAACCTATCAATAATTAATTAGAGGGTTTCTCAATGGTGGTAGGGTAGAAATTACATTGATGAATTAATTCAAAGCACTAGGTTAGTGGAGTGAATTAAAAAGGAAAAGGAGAGTGACAATGGTTAGCTTAATGCCCTTTTTAGAGTTGGAAAGTAAGATAACACGGAGGACATTTCAAAAGCAGAAAGAATACAATTTTAAAGAAAAAGAGGAGCTGGAAAGGGTTAGTTGATGAGGTATATAACTGGGAGCACACATAGATAGTAAAGGGAGGGAAGAGAGAGGGAAGAGCTGAGAATACTCTGAAAAAGAAAAGGAGAAAACTATTGTTCCATTGTTGTTCTGCATTTGAATTTTTGAAACTTTCTATTCCTAGATAGTTTCTGATTTTCTGTAGTGTTGGAAAACGATTTGAATGGGTTTCAGAAAGTGTTTATTCAAGTTTTCTATCCGCTAACTGATACATTGATATATCCGGGGTTATTCATTGTTTTCTCGGATAAAATCTGGGCTGTTTTCCTGCTTCTACTGACTGCTGCTCTTCCATTTCCTTTGGTGTTTCTTTGTTGTCATCAGGTACACGACCCTGTAACTCCTTTGGTTATGAAGTGAATTTGAGGAATGAAATCCGAATTGTTTGCTGAATCCATGTCCGATTCTGTGTATTCGTCGTGATTGGCTACTAGATCTCCTTCATTTGATTTTTCTATTAAGTGTTAAAATCTGAATAGTTAGTTTGAATCTCTTCAAGTGTTTTGAAGCCATATTCACAACAATGAAACTCACATATAATTTTTCTCTAAGTGATTTTGGATTTTTGGAAAGCAACTCTTGGAGCTGAACGCATGGCTCGTTTTGTATAGTTAAGGTGTAAGGATGATTAATTGAGTGCTGGACATGTTTTTTTATATAACATTTTCTTTATTTGATTTGCAGAACTTTCTTTTTATATAATCAGGATCATCATTTTAATAGTGCAATTTGTTTAATTATGATTGAATTACAGAAACAATCATTTGTTATAGAAGGCTCACTATATGTCAATTCGTGTGAGTTAAAGTAAACTCCGTGAATGTGTTCTTATTATATTGATTTTAGATTGCAAGTCGATTTTGCTTTCTCCTGATTCTATGAAAGTTTACTTTCTTTTATATTTTTAGTTAAAGATTTTTCTTCATTGATAGCAACTCACTGATTTTTCTCCCCAAACGGCTAGCTTGATACTTATTGTTGTTGGAAAGTTTGAATTTTTAGTATATAAGATGTTGCATATTATAATTTGGTAAACAGATGTTTGACAATGTGTCACGCTATTGAATGTGATCCCAATCTAGTATTCTTGCCTCCTTGTCTCATGATTCTCGAGTAACTATAACTGAATGTTCAAAGTTCTGGTTTGGTATAGTGTTTCATTTATGTACATAATTTCCCTTGAATGAATTGAATGGTTTAAAAATAGTGAAATTATTGAGCAGGCTAAAGGAATTCTACTAGTCCACTTTTCATAACTAATTTATTATACCTTTCGCAACCAATCCATAATTCTTGGCCTTTGCAACAATCTCAAATTAATTTTAGAAAGAATAAATAATGAACATCCATTAGTTTGCTTTAGTTGAATACAACCCTTTGAAATAATTTGAGGCGTGCCATGCTAAATAAAATCTCTAAGCCCATGGCCCTCACAAAACTAATTAGTTTCTTTTTTATAAGAAAATTTGAGGGGCGCCATCAATTGAATTTCCTATGGCCCTCGCAAACCTTGTTATTAATTCGAAATTTTGTAGTTGCTTTAGGCGCGTAATTTAAATTAACTTCCTTAAACTCGGGTGTGCATTTCATGCGACCCAAATCCAAATCTCAACAACGTTAAATAAAATGTGTCGTGGACTGCGGGTGCATTTCATGTGGCGTGGTTCAAGATGTGTTTTAGATAACGTTGAATCTTCCTAAAAATAATTAAAAAGCGTCTAATAAGTTAAAAGTGTACCATAGGCTAAAACATGTATTAAATTCAGATAATAGGCCAATTATAATAGTTTAAGCGACCGTGCTAGAACCACGGAATCCGGGGATGCCTAACACCTTCCCTCGGGTTAACAGAATTCCTTATTCAGAATTTCTGGTTTGCAGACTTCAAAAGGAAAGTCGAAATTTCCTCGATTTGGGATTTAAAATAAACCGATGACTTGGAATACCAAATAAACTATCCCAAGTGGCGACTCTGAATTGAATAATTAATCCCATTTCGAACAATGTCACTTAAATTGGAAAAAACTCCCTTGTACTACCTTCGGCTGTGTAAAAAGGAGGTGTGACAGCTCTTGCGACTCTGCTGGGGAGAAAACCCAGAATCTCTGGTTCAGGGTTTAATAATTTGAGCTTAGAATAATTGTTATATTTGGCTTTATTTATTATCTGGTTTATTCACATGTTTGGGCTTAATGTGCTAATTTCTGTCTATTTACCGTTTTGATATTGGTGAACTGTATATAAATTATTACGAAACCCTTCCTCTTTCTGAGTCTTCTGAATTTATGGTGCACACGTGCGCGTGTCCCACCTTTTTGTTAGAAGTCATACCAAATAGAACGAAGTTGGGTCAAGTAACTAGGCCGGGTAGACTTTCGTGCTCCCGGTACGTTGCCCCCACTTCGGCTCGAGCTGTCTGCTTGGGTAAGCCGAGTTTAGAACAATATACCCCAGGTTTTACACTTAGAATAACTCAGCTTCGTGCCGGATCCCTAGTAGGAAATTTTGATTGCATCATATTCATTTGACTTTGGAGACTCAACACAGGGGTTGGGTCTATCTAGGACAGGTATACCCGAAATGAAAAGACCATCCTGATGCATCTTACTTGCTACTTGTGCATTCATTTGTTTTGGATTTGCATATTGACCGGCTTATAGGGGAAAGTTAGAGAAGGAAGATCAATGTGAGAACCGAGAGAGAAAATTGTCTGTTTTTGAAAAACCAAATTCCAAAATAATATTGAAATTCTGCCAATTTTGTTTTCCTTTTAAGAGTGGTTTTTTTTACGAACTACGTAAGTTTGATTCTCGCCGAATGTGAGATACGTAGGCAACCCACATCGGGCCCAACTATTTTAAAAAATATATATATAAAAAATAAATAAATAGATAATAAATAATTAAAAATGTGGGTACATAAATGTCATTGTGTTGTCATAAGTAAGGCGATGTCATTCTTGTCCAAAATATGCCGAATGTCCCCAAAAGGGCGCCGGAAGGCTGTTTTTGCAAGAACAACCGCCTTTGGTCGTTTGTTTTTTCAAAAAAAATAAAATAAAATAATTTTTTTGCCGGTTAGCAAACACAGCCTTTAAACCTTCTTCATCGAAGTGTTTTTTATATATATGAATTTTTTTAGAAATATTAATGATTTTTTCAAAATGAGTCTTGATTTTGGGTTTTTAAAATTAACATCGCTCACAGGTACAAAATGAGCACCGTCCAAAACCCACCGTTCAAAGATGCAGATGAGTTTTTATTTCAGCTTCAGATTGGTGGCATGATTTAGGAGGAGATGGTCAGAAATGGGTCATTAAGTATTTGGGAGCTCTCACAGATATTATGAAAGTTAAACCGCACAATGATTTGATTACGGCACTAGTGACTTTTTGGGACACTGTTCACAATGTCTTTCGCTTCTCTGATTTCGAGCTTACTCCCACATTAGAAGAAATAGCTGGATATTCCGGTTTTGACGGAGATTTGAGAAACCAGAATCTTATATTCCCAAAGGCTCCTTCTGTACACCGATTTTTTGGTCTTCTGAATATCAGTAATCAAATCAGGAAAAGCAACGTTGTCAAAAGGTGTTGTTCTTTCAACTTCCTATATTCAAGGTTCGGAAAGCCGGATGGGTTTGAAATTCATGAAAAGGGCCTTACTAACAAACAAAACAAGGACACCTGGCAGGTTCACCGTCGTTTCCCTTTCATGGTGGCCTTTCTAGGAATCATGGTCTTCCCAAACAAAGAGCGGAGGATTGATATTCGCATAGCCAGAGTCGTACAAGTCCTCACCACCAAAGAGCATCACACTCTTGCCCCGATGATTCTCTCAGACATTTATCGGGCATTGACTTTGTGTAAGTCCGGGGCAAAATTCTTCGAAGGGTGCAATATTTTGTTGCAAATGTGGTTGTCTGAACATCTCCGACATCACCCCAAATTCATGCGATATGGTCCAAGCGAGGACAATTTCATTGAAAGTTATGAAGAAAGAATAAAAGATTATAAATCTCCAGAAGGGGTGGAAGCCTGGGTATCCCATTTAAGATCTTTAATGGCAAATCAAATCGAGTGGACTTTGGGATGGCTCCCGGTAAAAGAGGTGCTACACATGTCAACCTTAAAGAGTTATTTGCTGTTGTTGGGTTTAAGAAGTGTCCAGCCGTACGTGCCACATAGAGTTCTAAGACAGCTAAGGAGATACCAAGTGGTGCCTGATGATGAATATTTGAGTGTGCAAGTGATTGAGCTACACCCCGAAGCCACACTCCCTGAGGCTTTAATCCAGCGGATTTGGAATGGTTGTCGATACTTGAAAGATGATACCCAAGTTCCAGATCCTGCGAAGGGTGAGATAGATCCAGGATATGCTAGCTGGTTTGAGAAAAGATTTCGTGTGGATGATGTATCAGAACCCGATCCCAGAAGGCCCATAAAAAGGCCGCATGTTCAAGCCTTTGAGGATAAAATCCAAGAACGGCTGGCTTGGGGTGAAAAAGAAAAGGGGTACAAAGCGACTATTCATGCCTTAGAAAAAAGCCTGAGGAACCTCAATTTTGAGAAAGACTTACAAGCACAGGAAGCAGAAGGTGAAAAGAAGATTCTGATTTGCGAGAATAAAACTCTCTATGCTCAGCTTCAACAGATGAAGAAAGCCTCCGAAGCGCCAGTAAGAAGTTGGAAAGATCAGAGAATCATTGCCAATCTGATAGAAAAAATGCAAGATTATGACTCCATCTTGACAAAGACTGAAAAGGCGTTAGACAAAGCTAAGGAAAAAATCATACAGTTAAATGAGGAGGCCAAATCTAGTAAGGAACGCCAAGTAATGAGATTTGAAGAAGAAATAGCTCAATTCGAGAGAGAGAAGGACCATTGGATGCATTCAGAAGCTCAACTCCATGCACAGTTGGAAGAAATTAGAAGGTATAATAAAGAACATCAGCATGCATATATTGACAAGGAGAGAGCATAGGCAAGACTCGATCAGGCGAGACTTCGGGCTCAATTGGAATCGGCTTTAGATCGTGAGGGCCACATAAGAGACATAGCCATCACTCGTCAACAGTAGTTACAAAACCAAGACCAGAATCTCTAGGACTTCAGAGCACAAATCCATGATTTGGCTGTTTACACCTCTCAAAGTTATGTGAACTGTCAAGGGATGGATTATGAGAGGTTTTTAGAGCATGCACCTACTTTTGCCCGTCATCTTGCAATGGAGTTAGAGAGGATGTACCGTACACTAGGGGGTCCGCCGGGTCAAACCCCACCGTGAGCAGATGTTCTAGTGATTGAAAGCAAAAGATTGTGGAGTGAAGCGTAGTCATAGTTGTTGGAACTTTTCATATAATAGTCATATTTTAGCTTGAGTCCATGTTGAGTCTTTTAAACCATTTTCTTAAAGTGTTGTCCAAATGTAATGTCATTTCTGTCATTGTACTGTTTTGTTTGTTAAAATAAATAAAATAATAATTGTTTCCGACAGAACTACGCACGGTCTGATTCATGCGAGGACATGATACGTAGGCAATCTCTATAGGATTCGACCACCACTAAAAAGGAAAAGGGGAAATAAAGAAGGATAGAATAAAAAAAGCTTAAAAGAAGGGGCACAATTATGAGAAGCCGAAATCGAAAGGACCAATACTAGAAATCATGTCTATCCCGGATGTCGACACTAGTACTGAGGTGGAGGAGTTGGATGTCAATAAAATAAAGGAGGAGATGCTCAAACTTAAGCAACAGATGGCCGAAATGTACCAGGCCTAGTCCAAAGGGCAATCACCCCCGTCTTACCCGGCTAACCCGACTTTTACCCCACCATTAGCTTAGTCTCAGGATCATCCTACCACCGATCTAGGTTTCCCATTTACCAACATTACCATGGCACTACTTCTCATATGCCACAAGCTCCACCACCAAAATCAATTCCATACCCCCCTCCGCCAGTCGCCCTTGTCTTTGTGGCATCTCTACCAGCTGCACTCCATATATCCTCGAGCGAACCTATGTTCCAAGCTCAGGACAACCGGTATTATCCCCCGAGCCCACCCTCAAAGTTCTCGAAACCTACCCCTATGATCCACGCTCTGATCTCCCGAGAGAAGCTGAGAGACCAACCAAAAATCCCGAACATGAAGAGATGTTCAGAAAAATGAAAAGCACAGAACAATCCTTCAGGGATATGAGAGGGCTAGGAGGTCAGGTAAGTGTGGCTTACAAAGACCTGTGTTTATTCCCAAATGTACAACTACCGGCAGGGTTCAAAATGCCCAAATTCGACTTGTACAACGGATAAGGTGATCTGGTGGCTCATTAGAGAGGTTTTTGCAGTAAGATGAGGGGAGCCGGAGGAAAGGATGAATTGCTAATGGCTTACTTCAGTCAGAACTTGAGCGTATCAGCATTGGAGTGGTACACCTGCCAAGATCACGGAAGATGGTACACATGGGATGATCTGGCACAAACATTCGCTTGTCATTTTCAGTATAATCTTGAGATCATTCCAGACCGACTATCTTTGACTAAACTTGAGAAGAAGCACAGTGAAAGCTTTACAGAGTATGGTTTCCGGTGGAGGGAGCAAGCAGCAAGGGTAGATCCCCCAATGAAAGAAAGCGAGATGGTTGATTACGTTTTGCAAGCTTTGGAGCCGACTTACTTTGGTCATTTGGTGTCCGCAATTGGCAAGTCTTTTAATGAGGTTGTAAAAATGGGAGGCATGGTAGAGGAGGGGCTTAAGTCCAACAAAATCATGAGTTATTCAGCAATCAAGGCAACCACCCAGGCCATTCAAAACGGCACTAGGGGTGTGCTTGGGAAAAAAAAGAAAGAAGATGTCGCGACAGTTGAGTCCAGAGCCTGGTTTGGATCTAAAGGCCCATCACCCTACTATAACTAACCCCGACCCTACCACCAAAATTACCCCCACGCTCCATATAGCCCTCCACAGCATTACTACCCACATCCAGATCCCCATTTTCCTGTCCATCATGCACAAACCTATACCCAAACCCCGACACACGCACAATGGCGTGCACCGGCTCTACAAAATCCACACCCAGCTCCACAAAACACATATACACCCCCAAGAGCCTACAGAAATCCCCCCGGAACGGGTTTCCGACCAAACCAAGCCTTCAAGAATGAGAGGTTACAGAAGCAAAAGACTTTCACTCCACTGGGGGAATCATATACCAGTCTTTTCCACAGGTTGAGGCAGTTGGGCATGCTGAATCCAATTGAGCCTAAAATGCCAAATCCCCCTCCTAGAAATCTTGACCACTCGGTGAGTTGTGAGTACTGTTCAGGAACCCCGGGGCATGATATAGAGAAGTGTTGGAAACTGAAAACAGTTGTGCAATAGCTTATTGATACTCATCGGATCGAGGTTCAGGCCCTAGAAGCACAAAATATCAATCAGAATCCACTGCCAGCTCACTATGAGACCCATATGATTGAGTTGATACACAAAGGAAGAGATCCCAAGAAGCCCTCGCAGACGGTAATGATGATCCGTTCCAGCGAAACCAGCTCAAAGGAAAAGGTAACTAGTGGGAAATCAATGGTCCAATCGAAAAGGGTAGTCGATAAGCCCGCTGTGGTAGCCGATAGAGGGTCGTCAAACATTGTTGCAGTGAAACCAGAGAAAGCTAAAGTGGTAGTGCCAGGGGTTGCAAGTAAACCTGTTGTGGGCTTGAAGGGTGCTCGCACAGAGCCTGTTATTATAAAACCAGTAACTCAGCTTCCAGTGATCAATAGCAAGGTTGTTCCTTGGAATTATGAACGAGTGACAATGATTTACAAAGGGAAAGAAATCAAAGAAGAAGTTTGTGAAGCACAAGGTTTGACTCGCTCAAGAAGGTGCTTTACTCCCGAGGAGTTAAGAAGAACTAAAGATAATCCAACGCCGGTAAAGAAAGCTGTAACTAAAGAAGAGGCAGAGGAATTTTTGAGGAAAATGAAAGTGCATGACTATTCTGTTGTAGAACAGTTGAGGAAAACGCCCGCTCAGATCTCATTGCTCTCATTGCTAATCCATTCAGATGAGCACCGTCAGTCGCTGATGAAAATCTTGAATGAGGCCCATGTCCCCGACAAGATCTCGGTAAACCATCTGGAAAAGATAGCCAACAAGATTTTTGAAGTAAACAGAGTCACTTTTTCCGATGATGAATTGCCCGTAGAGGGTACTGAGCACAACAAAGCCCTTTACCTGACAGTAAAATGCGAGGATTCCGTGGTTACCCGGGTATTGGTTGACAATGGTTCAAGTGTGAACATCTATCCTCTCTCCACTCTAAGCAAGCTGAAAGTAGAAGATGAGAGGATCCATAAGAACAATATCTGTGTGCGAGGATTTGATGGCGGAGGCAAAGACTCAGTCGGGGACATAATGTTAGAGCTGACTATAGGTCCAGTAGAATTCACAATGGAATTCCAAGTGTTGAATATAGCTGTTTCCCACAATTTTCTATTAGGGCAACCATGGATCCACGCCACTAAAGCAGTACCATCAACACTCCATCAGATGGTCAAGTTTGAATGGGACAGACAGGAATAGTTGTGCACGGCAAAGATAATTTTTGCGCTCACAGCAACACCATTGTGCCATTCATTGAAGTGGAAGATGACAAGGGACCATGGGTCTACCAAGTTTCTGATGCAATGTCAGTCGAGAAAGTTCCAGAAGGGAAGTGTATCCCAAATCCGAAGATAACTGCCGCATCAGTCATGGTAGCGTATGAAATGTTGAAGAATGGTTTTGTACCAGGAAAGGGTTTGGGATCAGCTCTGCAAGGCATCATACAGCCCGTGTCTCTTCCTGAAAACTTGGGAACATTTGGTCTAGGATTCAAGCCCACATCCGCAGACATAAAAAGAGCCAGGAAATTGAAACAGAGGGCATGGGTCCTTCCAAAGCCGGTCCCACGTCTTTCCAGATCATTTGTCAAGTCCGGTACGAGGAGTCGCCCAGTGACAGCAATTCCCGGTTCTGTGATTGATCCGGACAAGGAGTTAATTGGAAGATTTGAGAAGTTGTTCGACAGTGTGAACATGGTGGAAATTGGAGAAGGTTCTAGCAACGCGGAAGTGCAATTTGTCGGGCCAACAACAAAGCTTAATAATTGGAAGGCTACTCCTCTCCCTACTCGGAAGGAGTCTTGGTAGTTTGCTTTGATTTTCCTTTAAGTTTGTACGGATTATTCTAGGGTTGTAATCCAAATTTCATTTTTTCAGTCTGTTTGAGTGTGCAAACCTTGTTATCTTTTATCATTCAATAAAATACAATTTCCCTTTCTTCATCATTCCTGATGGTTTTCCTTTTTGTTTTGTTTTCTTTTTTATACAGTTCTTTTTACGCTGGTTCTAATGACATGGCATGCATAAGGAATCCTCAGCTCAGTCTTAAAATCAATCTGATTCCGAAATATTAGTTCAAGAAGTAGATTGTGATTACGAATCAGAATACGATGATGAGGATGAAGCCTTCGAAGAGATTAGTAAGGAGTTAATTCACTTCGAAGAAAAACCCAAACCCAACCTGAATGACATAGAAGCCGTCAATTTAGGGGACACAGACAATGTCCGAGAGACTAAAATAAGTATCCACATCGAGCCAAAAATCCGGGAGGAGTTAATCAAAACACTCATCGAGTACAAAGATGTTTTTGCATGGTCATATGACGACATGCTGGGTTTAAGCACTGATTTAGTGGTCCACAGATTGCCCACTGATCCAGTATTCCCTCCCGTCAAGCAAAAGTTGAGGAAATTCAAAATTGGTATGAGTGTGAATATTAAAGAAGAAGTTACCAAGCAATTGGATGCAAAGGTTATTCGGGTCACTCGATATCCTGTTTGGTTTGCTAATGTCGTGCCTGTACCGAAGAAGGATGGAAAGATCAGAGTATGCGTCGATTACCACAATCTCAACAAAGCAAGTCCAAAGGATAACTTCCCACTACCCAATATCCATATTTTGATCAATAATTGTGCCAAGCGTGAGATTGGATCTTTTGTGGATTACTGTGTTTCATGATATGATACACAAGGAGATTGAGGTATATGTAGATGATGTGATCATAAAATCAAAGCATCAGGCCGACCATGTTGGGGATTTGAGGAAATTCTTCCAGAGGCTTCGCAGGTACAACCTCAAGCTGAACCCCGCCAAGTGTGCATTTGGTGTTCCATCCGGAAAACTGTTGGGATTCATAGTCAGCCGGCGAGGCATCGAGTTGGACCCATCAAAGATCAAAGCCATACAAGAATTTCCCCCTCCGAGGAACAAGACTGAAGTGATGAGTCTGTTAGGAAGTTTGAACTATATCAACAGATTTATTGCTCAGCTCACGACAACTTGTGAGCCTATTTTCAAGTTGCTGAAGAAGGACACTGCGATCAAGTAGACTGATGAGTGTCAAGAAACATTCAATGAGATAAAGGGATACTTGTCTAACCCGCCTGTGCTGGTACCGCCAGAACTAGGGAGACCTTTGATTCTTTACTTGACTGTCCTGGAAAATTCATTTGGCTGTGTACTGGGGCAGCATGACATCACCGACAGGAAAGAACATGCCATCTACTATCTTATCAAGAAGTTCACGACTTATGAGGTTAAGTACACTCACCTGGAAAGGACATGTTGCGCCCTAACTTGGGTGACACAGAAATTGAAACATTATTTGTCATCTTACACTACTTACCTCATTTCACGCTTGGATCCATTGAAGTATATCTTTCAAAATCCAATGCCGACAGGAAGACTTGCGAAGTGGCAGATTTTGCTCACAGAATTTGACATAATCTATGTGACTCGAACTACGGTGAAAGCCCAAGCATTGGCCGATCATTTGGCCGAGAATCCGGTTGATGATGAGTACGAGCCATTGAAAACTTACTTTCCCGATGAAGAGGTGATGCATATCGATGAACTGGAGCAAATTGAAAAACCAGGCTGGAAACTTTTCTTTGATGGGGCGGCTAACATAAAGGGAGTCGGAATAGGAGCTGTGCTTATTTCTGAAACAGGGCATCACTATCCTGTCACGGCTCAACTTCGTTTTTATTGTACCAATAATATGGCTGAGTACGAGGCATGCATTTTGGGTTTGAGGCTAACTGCAGACATGGATGTCCAGGAAGTTTTGGTCTTAGGAGACTTGGATCTTCTGGTACATCAAATTCAAGGAGAATGGGAAACATGAGATTTGAAGCTCATACCATACCGACAATGTTTGCATGATCTTTGTCAACAGTTTTGATCAGTGGAGTTTAGGCATATTCCTAGGGTCCATAATGAGGTCGCCGATGCTTTAGCTACCCTAGCGTCAATGTTGCACCATCTGGACAAAGCCTATGTCGATCCTTTGCACATTCAAGTACGAGATCAACATGCTTACTGCAACATGATTAAAGAAGAACTTGATGGCGAACCGTGGTTTCATGATATCAAGGAGTGCATCAGAATAGGGATATATCCAGTGCAAGCCACGGGGGATCAGAAGAGAACAATTGGACGGTTGGCGAGTGGATTCTTCTTAAGTGGAGGAGTTTTGTATAAAAGGACATCAGACCTTGGATTGTTAAGATGCATAGATGCTAGACAAGCTACGGCTGTCATGTCCGAAGTACATTCATGAGTTTGCGGACCACCTATGAGTGGGTATGTGCTGGCAAAGAAAATTCTCCGAGCAGGTTATTATTGGCTCACCATGGAGCGAGATTGTATCAGTTTTGTGCGCAAATGTCATCAATGCCAGATACATGGAGATTTGATTCATTCTCCACCATCGGAATTGCACACGATGTCGGCACCATGGCCCTTCGTTGCTTGGGGCATGGATATCATTGGACCAATTGAGCCAGCAGCATCCAACGGGCATAGATTCATTCTGGTAGCCATTGATTATTTCACCAAGTGGGTTGAGGCTTTCAAATCGGTGACCAGGAAAGCAGTGGTCGATTTTGTTCACTCAAATATCATCTGTCGATTCGGAATCCCAAAGGTGATCATCACGGATAATGGTGCTAATCTTAACAGTAAAATGATGGAAGAGGTATGCCAACAGTTTAAGATTACACATCACAATTCTACCCCATATCGTCCCAAGGCAAATGGAGCAGTTGGGGCAGCCAACAAAAACATGAAGAAGATACTTCGGAAAATGGTAGAAAATTCCAGGCAATGGCATGAAAAATTACCATTTGCGTTGCTGGGTTATCGCACTACTGTCCGTACTTCAGTAGGTGCAACTCCTTATTTGTTGGTATATGGAACCGAAGCAGTGATAATTGCGGAAGTTGAAATCCCGTCCCTTCGGATTGTCGCTGAGGCTGAAATTGATGATAATGAGTGGGTCAAAACCCGTTTAGAGCAGTTGAATTTGATTGATGAAAAAAGATTGGCAGCAGCGTGTCATGGTCAGTTATATCAAAAGAGAATGACAAGAGCATACAACAAAAAGGTACGTCCCCGGAAGTTTGAAGTGGGCCAGCAGGTGCTGAAACGTATCCTTCCACACTAGGCTGAAGCGAAAGGCAAGTTCGCCCCAAATTGGCAAGGGCCATTCGTTCAGAGTATTGTCCAATGGTGCTTTATGTTTAACAAATATCGAAGGAAAATGCATAGACATGGCTATCAATGCTGATGCGGTAAAAAGATATTATGTATGATTTCTTTGGTATAATTGTTGATTGTTTGTATTTGGCATTATTTCGAAGATTGAAATGACGAAGACAATTTGTTCTGCTATCTAAATACTTTACCCTTTTGTTCCCCCTTTTGAGCCTTATTTCTTTTTTTTATACCCCTCTTTTGGAATCAATAACGAAAAAAGAGAAAAAGAAAGAAAAGAAAAAGAGAAAAGAACAGAAGTAAAAAGTATAACAACAAGGAAATTCATGTGTGAACTACGTTTGACCTGATTCCTGTTAAGGACATGTAGGCAGCTTCACGGCTCGGTCAAAGTGAAATAAAATATCCAAAGATCCCCAAGCAAGGAACTAGGGTAGAGGTTATATTTGTAATAAGAAATGTGATTCCAAAAGTTGTAATTTTAAACCCATGTCAAAATTATTTTGAGCCTTTGATACCCTTTCTTTCTAAACCCATCCAAAAGCCCACATTACGGTCCAAAGAAAGACCTTCCGATTAGTTTTCGAGAGATGCCAAGTCGAGCGAATAGAGGTGATTCATATCAGAGTAATACTCTGGTCCAAGCAGGGAAAGTAATGAACATGAGTGAGTCTTATTGGTGAAAACCCTCATGGGCACCATGAGGCGACGAAAGCTGAGAGAAAATAAAAATGAGAGAGTCTTATTGGTGAAAACTTTCACGGGCACCATCAGGCGACAAGTAATTGAGGAATCAACAAATGAGAGAGGTTTGTCGGTGAAAACCCTTCGGGGCACTGCAAGTCGAACAAGGTCCGTAAAGTTAGCGGAAAGTAAATTTGGGTTATGGAAAGTCTTGGAGCACAAAGCAAAACAATTGGAAAAAAGGTTGGTTAAATAGACTGGGTTGATTAATCCAAATGCATACCATGATCACTGGCGCCGGTGATTCCGCTCAGATAAGTCCCTTTTCCTATCTCCAACAATCATCCAAATTTGGATTCTTTTCTTTATTATTAAAATCCTTGCATTTCATTGCTGTTAATTTTACTTCTCTAAAGCTCTTCCAAGTTTAGCCTTGTAAGAAGGAATTTCAAAGCTTACTACCAGTTTCGAAATTGCACAAAGTAAAATGCAGCTAGAACGTGCCAAAGATGATATGATGAAAAATGGGACCTATGGTGTAAGCAAAAGTCAAAACGGTGGAATGGTTCAGTAATGTCGTGGGAGATGTACGGTTTCAGGCAGAAAGGTCAGGAGGGGTGAATAGCAGTTGGGGATCTTGCATTTAAGGACCAGTCAGAAGGTCAAAATAATCTTTTCGATCAGTTCAAGGCAGTTGGATGAAGAAAAGAATGGCAAAGAGAAAACCACCTCCAGCAAGAATGCCACAACGAACCACCACGTTTTAAACTGACAAAATTTTCTTTGATTTGAAACAGGGGCAAAAATGGCATTTGTTTCGAGAAATCATCCGTAGGGAGAGTAAGTACTAGGCAGATTTGATCGCGGAAATTCTCAGGACCCTCCTGGAAAATGGGACTTAATTTAAAATTCAAAATAATCATGAGTAGCGGGATTTGGCATAAATGCACCATAGAGGATGATAAGTGGAGCTCCAAAGTTTGCATGTTGGAGATACACTTTGGACATTACCCCATGAGAACAAAGATTCTGACTTCTCTTCTTTCCCCAACTGGTAGTCATGATTTTCTGCTTCCTCAACCTTTCCCCCAAGAAGAAACACCATCTTTTTCCACCTTTTCCCCAGTTTAATCGAAAATTTTCAGGACCCTCCTGGAAAATGAGACCTAGTTTAAAATTTAAAATAGTCACGAGTAGTAAAATCTAGCATAAATGTATCCCAAGGAATAAGATGGTTTAAAGTTCGCGTGTTTAAGATATGATTCAATCAGGAATTTTCAGGACCCTCCTGAATAATGGGACCTAGCTTTGAGATCTCCATTGGATAACAAGATTTAACATAAGACATACCTTCAGTAGATATGATTTAGCTTTAAAATTGTCATTTAATTAAGAGTTGTCAGGACCCACCCTGAATAATGGAACCTAGCTTTCAAATTCTTAGTAATATTTGGTAATATGATTCAGTTTAACACTCACAGATACGCCCAACTACCAAACTGGGGCAGAAAATTTTCTTTTGTTTTGTCTATTTTTGTTGAAGTCAGGTGCCCCTCTGAAGAACAGGGAGAAAAACACAGATGTAAAGATAAGAGCGTAACCAAGCACTAGCAGTCAGGCGTCCACCTGGAGAACAAGGAACAACAGTTGAAGTATCAGCAATCAGGCGTCCACCTGGAGAACAAGGAACAGTTGAAGTATCAGCAATCAGGCGACCACCTGGAGAACAAGGAACAACAGTTGAAGTATCAATGATCAGGCGACCACCTGGAGAACAAGGAACAACAGTTGAAGTATCAGCAATCAGGCGTCCACCTGGAGAACAAGGAACAACAGTTGAAGTATCAACAATCAGGCGTCCACCTGGAGAACAAGGAACAACAGTTGAAGTATCAACAATCAGGCGTCTACCTGGAGAACAAGGAACAACAGTTGAAGTATCAACAATCAGGCGACCACCTGGAGAACGAGGAACAACAGTTGAAGTATCAGCGATCAGGTGTCCACCTGGAGAACAAGGAGCAACAGTTCGAGTTTCAGCAATCAGGAGCCCACCTGGAGAACAAGGGAAAACAAATCAAGTTTCAAAGGAAGATTGGCACAAGTATTGGTAATCAGGCGCCCACCTGGAGGAACGAGGGAGAACAAGTCAAAGAAAAACAGTTCCAAGAAGAAGATGGACCAAGTTTCAGAAATCAGGCGTCCACCTAGAGAACAAGGAAAGACGGTCAAAATTTCAACAGCCAGGAGCCCACCTGGAGAACAAGGGAATACACTCGAGTTTCAGCAGTCAGGAGCCCACCTGGAAAACAAGGGAATACAATTCGAGTTCAGCAATCAGGAACCTACCTGGAGAATAAGGGAATACATTTCGAGTTTAGTAACCAGGAACCTACCTGGAGAACAAGGGAATACATTTCGAGTTCAGCAATCAGGAACCTACTTGGAGAACAAGGGAATACAATTTAAGTTCAGTAATCAGGAACCTACCCGGAGAACAAGGGAATACATTTCGAGTTCAGCAATCAGGTACCCGCCTGGAGGAGAGAGAAAGCATCTCAAAAATACAATTCGAGTCAGCAACAAAGGAACTTCTGAAGAAAATACAAGTCAACAAGGCAGCAACAGTCACAAGACCAAGTCTGAAAATAAATCTTTGTAAAGCATAGATTATAACTTAGTCTAGCTTCTTCATTTTTGTCATGATGAAATAAGGAGGTCAATAAACAGTATCAGCAGCAGCAGCAGTAACAGTTAAACCACAGCTTCATGGTAGTCCCAGCTACCGAAACTTCCCGAACTACATTGACCTAATTCCTCTATATCCAAGGATATGTAGGAAACCTTTGAAGCAGAGGTTCGGTCAAATTCTTTAAAAAATGCTTCCCACGGAATATTCAGACGGGCAAAAATCGATCGTATCCACTCACTTTGTCTTTGCACGAAAACTCTTCGTGTTTCCGGACAAAGAGGGGCAGCTGTGATCACGTGATTTTTGCCTCACACGAATTACTCCAAAAGAATTCCCAAAATTAGGTCTTTTCTTTAATTATATATTATTTTTAGGAATTATTGTGCGATTTTCCTGATTGTTTGCCTATGTTTGTGTACATGTCTAATTTTACTAATGCATTAAAAATACAAAATATAGCATTTGCATTTAAAATATAATTTTATATTTTATAGTAATTAAGTAAATTATTGTTTTACAAAAATAAAAAATAAAAAAATAATAATAATGTATCTTGCGTTTTAATGATTAATGTTAAATTTTGTGATTTCTTTTTAAATTGATATTTAATTAAATTGTGGTAATTATTTAGGATTAGCTGAAATTTGTGATAAGTTAATTTAGTTTTGTAATTTAATTTAGGATCTTAGTTTTAATTTTGAAAAAAAAAAGAAAAGAAAAAGAATTAAAAAAAGAGAAGGAAATTGGAATTGGGCCAAATTCAATTTAATTTAAGAAGCCCAAACAATTAACCCAGCGCAACACAAGCCCGGTCCGGTCCGTCACTGCTTAGACCAAACGACGCCATTTCGGTTGTTTCGATCTGGACCGTTGAATCATCCTGATCGGACGGTCCCAAACCTTCCCCACAATCCGACCCATTTCCATACCCGGACCACCCAGTAACTACACAAAATGACCCCGTTTCATCAGAAAGTTAATCGGAGCCGTTGGATTCCCATCATCCAATGATCCAAATTAACTGACTAATTTAATATACCAAACACCCCCCCTCCCACTCGTCTCTTCAGAGACCAAGAACATGCACCACCGCACACCGCCCTCGTATGCCCACCGGAAATCACCTCACGGCGGTTCCGGTGGCCCAAACAGCCCCAAATTAACACCATTGATTCTCCTTCGCCTCATCATCTCAAATTCCCAAACCGTTCCTTTCGAATCACGGCCAAAATCATCGAATCTTCGATCGAAATCTGAACCCCGAACCCTAGTTTAACCAATCGACCCCAAACTGACACCCCATAACCTGCTTTACCTCCTCATATCCAATATATATTTGGTTTCCCTCGAATTTGTCTAAAATAGGTCGAATTTCAAATCTTGAGTTCTGACTCTAAAAGTCAGAGTTAAATACAAGAATTGTTGATGATTTCAGGGCCGATTTCGTCGAAAAATGGTGATAATCATTTGTTCTAACAAAGAACAAATGACTAACATCATTTGGCGATGAAGTTGAAAAGAAAAAAAAATCGAGTGCCAAATGAGCCCGTTGAGTTGGTGAGTATCCAGTACTACTTCTTTTCTTTTCTCGTTATTATTCCACTTCTGCCCCATCTTCTTCTCTTCTTAAGTTTTGAATTAGGTTTAAAATTGTGAATTGTCCATTCGATGTCTTTGGTGCATATTCATGTATGTCGTTAATTAATTTAATAGCTGATTTTGATTTTTAAAGGTTTTAGTCTTTTGTTTACTATAATTGTGGTACTTCGGAGTTTAGGGGGGATGAATAACAGAAGCTTTGAGGGTAATTTGGGTAGGGAAACCTATCAATAATTAATTAGAGGGTTTCTCAATGGTGGTAGGGTAGAAATTGCATTGATGAATTAATTAAAAGCACTAGGTTAGTGGAGTGAATTAAAAAGGAAAAGAAGACTAACAATGGTTAGCTTAATGCCTCTTTTAGAGTTGGAAAGTAAGTTAACATGGGGGACATTTCAAAAGCGGAAAGAATACAATTTTAAAGAAAAAGAGGAGCTGGAAAGGGTTAGTTGATGAGGTATATAACTGGGAGCACACATAGATAGTAAAGGGAGGGAAGAGAGAGGGAAGAACTGAGAATACTCTGGAAAAGAAAAGGAGAAAACTACTGTTCCATTATTGTTCTGCATTTGAATTTTTGAAACTTTCTATTCCTAGATAGTTTCTGATTTTCTGTAGTGTTGGAAAACGATTTGAATGGGTTTCGGAAAGTGTTTGTTCAAGTTTTGTATCTGTTAACTGATACATTGATATATCCGGGGTTATTCATTGTTTTCTCGGATAAAATCTGGGCTATTTTCCTGCTTCTACTGACTGCTGCTCTTCCATTTCCTTTGGTGTTTCTTTGTTGTCATCAGGTACACGACCCTGTAACTCCTTTGGTTATGAAGTGAATTTGAGGAATGAAATCCGAATTGTTTGCTGAATCAATGTACGATTCTGTGTATTCATCGTGATTGGCTACTAGATCTCCTTCATTTGATTTTTCTGTTAAGTGTTAAAATCTGAATAGTTAGTTTGAATCTCTTCAAGTGTTTTGAAGCCATATTCACAACAATGAAACTCACATATAATTTTTCTCTAAGTGATTTTGGATTTTTGGAAAGCAACTCTTGGAGCTGAACGCATGACCCGTTTTGTATAGTTAAGGTGTAAGGATGATTAATTGAGCGCTAGACATGTTTTTTTTATATAACATTTTCTTTATTTGAGTTGCAGAACTTCCTTTTTATATAATCAGGATCATCATTTTAATAGTGCAATTTGTTTAATTATGATTGAATTACAGAAACAATCATTTGTTATAGAAGGCTCACTATATGTCAATTCGTGTGAGTTAAAGTAAACTCCGTGAATGTGTTCTTATTATATTGATTTTAGATTGCAAGTCGATTTTGCTTTCTCCTGATTCTATGAAAGTTTACTTTCTTTTATATTTTTAGTTAAAGATTTTTCTTCATTGATAGCAACTCACTGATTTTTCTCCCGAAACGGCTAACTCGATACTTATTGTTGTTGGAAAGTTTGAATTTTTAGTATATAAGATGTTGTATATTATAATTTGGTAAACAAATGTTTGAGAATATGTCACGCTATTGAATGTGATCCCAATCTAGTATTCTTGCTTCCTTGTCTCATGATTCTCGAGTAACTATAACTGAATGTTCAAAGTTATGGTTTGGTATAGTGTTTCATTTATGTACATAATTTCCCTTGAATGAATTGAGTGGTTTAAAAATAGTGAAATTGTTGAGTAGGCTAAAGGAATTCTACTAGTCCACTTTTCATAACTAATTTATTATACCTTTCGCAACCAATCCATAATTCTTGGCCTTTGCAACAATCTCAAATTAATTTTAGAAAGAATAAATAATGAACATCCATTAGTTTGCTTTAGTTGAATACAACCCTTTGAAATAATTTGAGGCGTGCCATGCTAAATAAAATCCCTAAGCCCATGGCCCTCACAAAACTAATTAGTTTATTTTTTTATAAGAAAATTCGAGGCGCGCCATCAATTGAATTTCCTATGGACCTCGCAAACCTTGTTATTAATTCGAAATTTCGTAGTTACTTTAGGCGCGTAATTTAAATTAACTTCCTTAAACTCGGGTGTGCATTTCATGCGACCCAAATCCAAATCTCAACAACGTTAAATAAAATATGTCGTGGACTACGGGTGCATTTCATGTGGCGTTGTTCCAGATGTGTTTTAGATAACGTTGAATCTTCCTAAAAATAATTAAAAAGCGGCTAATAAGTTAAAAGTATACCATAGGCTAAAACATGTATTAAATTCAGATAATAGGCCAATTATAATAGTTTAAGCGACCGTGCTAGGACCACGGAATCCGGGGATGCCTAACACCTTCCCTCGGGTTAAAAGAATTCCTTATTCAGAATTTCTGGTTCGCAGACTTCAAAAGGAAAGTCGAAATTTCCTCGATTTGGGATTTAAAATAAACCGGTGACTTGGAACACCAAATAAACTATCCCAAGTGGCGACTCTGAATTGAATAATTAATCTCATTTCGAACAATGTCACTTAAATTGGAAAAACTCTCTTGTGCTACCTTCGGGTGTGTAAAAAGGAGGTGTGACAACTAGGTCTAATGAAACCCTTCTCAAGCAAGTCTTGCAACTGCACCTTCAACTCTTTCAACTCAGGCGGGGAAATATAATACGGCGGTATAGAAATGGGCTGAGTGCCCGGAGCCAAATCAATGCAAAAGTCGATATCCCTGTCGGGTGGCATACCTGGCAGGTCTGAAGGGAAAACCTCAGGAAACTCACGAACAACGGGCACAGAATCAATGGAAGGAACCTCAGCACTAGAATCACGAATATACGCCAAATAGGCCAAACACCCCTTCTCGACCATACATCGAGCCTTCACATAAGAGATAACTGTAAGCACGTGATTTTTGCCCTATGTGAGAAATACTCCCAAAAATTCAAAATAAAACAATATTTCTTTGTGTGCAATTTTGAGAATTTTCGTGGCATTTTTGGATAATTATTTGTATTTGTCCGTGCATGTTTATTTGTTAAATTAATAAAAAATATATAAAAATATGTCGCATTTGTATTTAGGATTTAATTCTACAATTAGGAGCAATTAAGTTTGTTTTACAAGAACAAAAAATCATAAAAATAATGTACGTTGTATTTTTAGCATTTAATGTCCAAATTGTGTGATTTTACCGTAATTGCTATTTAATTGTGCATTAATTGTTATTAAGAGTTAATTTGCATTTTTATAAATTAATTTAGTTCTATAGGATTATTTAGGATTTTTAGAATTTAGTTTTAGTTTAAGAAAAAATAAAAGAAGAAAAAAGAAGCAATAAAAGAAGAAGAAAATCAGATTGCGCCTTTTCTTCAATTCTAAACCACAAGCCCAAAACCAAATAACCCCTTATCCAACCTAAAAAACCCCACCGGGTCGACCCCACCCGGTCCGCCCCGATCCGGTCCGCCCCATAACCCCATCTGACCACACGACCCCCCCACTCTTTCTCTCATTTTTGTTTCATTTGCTACTCACTATCTAAAAAACCCTAAAGACACCCCATCTCTTTCTCCTAGCCGCCGGACCCATGCACCCCCCCTTCTCTTCATCTTCTACGAAACCCCACACCCCCCCTCCGTTCACCACTGTCCAGCCCCCTTCCCGGTCCATTCTTCTTTTCCGTCGACAGACCACCCAAGTCGACCTCCCGTCCGCCATTGAAACCAAATGACCACCCAAGTCAACCCCCTCACCGCCGGACAAAACCCCAAACGAACAACCCCGTCCTGTCGTTACCACCATCCCCGTCCACCTGAAACCCCAGCGAGCTCCATCTTCGCACGACCCCCTACGGACTACCCAGTGTCGCCACTGCTGCGTTCCTGCTCGTCGAGCAACCCAGCTCACTCGTCCGTCGCCCAGCCACGCCGGAAACCACTGACCGTTCGGTCATTTTCAGTGGTGTTCGTGGTCGTCTTCGTTGTCCAGCTTCATCGCCTGAAATCAACCGGAAAACATACAAAAAATTTCTGGGCAGATTCGAGTTATTTTGGTTTCAAAGTTTCCGGGCAGATTTGTTTCCATTCGAGTTCGTCGTTGTTCTGATCCGGTTAGTTTGTTTAAATTTCATTTCTGTCCGTATTTTGTTTGATATTCTCGGATCTGAAATCAGTATATGTTTGATTCTTTTCTTGTTCGTTGTTTATCATTTCTTGATTATTTCTTCAGTTTGTTTTTATTCATTTGTTCTTGTTTAGTTTTAATATAGAAGTGTGTTAGTTTAATCACTTGAATCCTTTATCTTGGTTGTAATGTTGTTAGATTTAATTTGAAGTTCAATTGATTATTGAGTTTAGTGATTTGAATCTACTTGTTTGTTATGTTCAATTTGTTACTGTTATTGAATCTGAAAGTATGTTTGTTGTTAAAAATGTTGTTCAGTCAAAATGATTTCAGTTGTTTCTTTATTGTTCATCATATGGTTTGGTTCCCTGAGTCCTTAGTCTTTATTTTGATGATATTTGACATAATCTGAGTTTCTAGCTTAAATTTTTTGATGAAATTTGATTAGGAATTGGTTATAGCTGCTGTATTTTGGTTAATTGGTTATAGCTGATGGGGTTAGAATGGTAATTTCATAGGGGTATTTTTGGAATTGAAAATTTGAACAATTATTTATTTTGAGTGCTCTGTCCACTAAGCACTAATAATATTAAAATAAGGTATTAAAATAATATAGTGGGGGACAAGACATATGTTAGTGGGGAATAATACATTTATTTAATAAAAGTGGGGGACAAAACATTAAGTAGAGGGATTCAAAAGGGGGATGAGAAGAAGATGGTGAGATTTAATTTAAGTGCTTCAAGTTTGGCTATAAATAAAGGAGAGCTTGACACAAGTTAGGGGAAGTAATTTTCTGAATATTAAGAGAGAATTGGGGGGATTTTCTGAACATTAAGAGAGAATTGGGGATTTGTCGGAACAGAAAAAACATTCTGGAAATCTAAAGAGAAGAGTAGTATACACCCAATATACACTCTGAATACACTGGATATATAGAGTAAGAATTTAAGGGTTAAACATTAACTGGCCTTTCAACCTAAAAAAAAAAGGTTCACTTTGTTTCTGCCCGTTGATTGTTGTTGGTATTCTGGACTTTCGTTTGGTTTGTTCCTTGAGTTTGGTTGGTTATTTGTTATTGTTTCATTGGGGTGTTGCTGTAATTCTTCTGGTTTCATTAAACATTGTTACTGGGTTGTTCTGTTTTCCGTTACTGTTGCTGTTGCTGTGTTGTTGCTACTGTTCCTGCTGATCCTTTTCTTTCTTTTCCTTGTGGTCCCTTTCCAGGTACACATTTCTGAGATTAGTACTGATGTGACTTCAAACTGCAAAAATGTTGAATTAAAAGGCTTAACAGATTGCCTATTAAAGTGTGTTCAATTAATGTATTAGAATGTACATTAGAAAATATTGTATATGTTTGTACTCATCTTAGACATGTATTTACATTGTATAACTATACTGAAAATTGGACTGTACCTAGAACTTTTCTAAGTAGTTTGAATTGTTTTCTATATGCCTATGGGTACATGAATTGATAGATAGTCATTACTGGAAATTATTTTGATTTAGTTTAATTAGTGAAGTATAATTCTGAATTCATGCTAGCTGGAATAGAAATGAGTCAAAGCTTGTAAATTTCTAATCATGTTAGTAATGGAGATCTGTAAATATTAGGCAGGATAAAAAATGGCCAGTAATTTCGTAGAATCAGTAGGCCCACTATATTTTAAGTTAGGATCGTAGTAGTAATTGCTAAGATCATTAATCCAATAGGCATGAGTTGAGTTCAAACAAGACGAGTTAACGATTAAGTTTAACAAACTTTCGAATAAGCATTAGTGATTAAGGTTAATTCCAGTTTCAAATAGTTGTAAACAATTAATTCCAACGGTTCAATTCATCTAACAATGTGGGTTTAAATTAGTTAGAGGATAATTAGTTTATTTTGGTAATATTATTTGTAAATTCCGTATTCTATTTATAATTTCAATTTTAGTAATATTCAATTATAGAATAAGGCATGAAACAATCTCCCTTTGTCTCGATTGCAATTTTCAGCTTGCATTTGTCTTAATCCGATAAATAAGTAGCGGCCTTTTCAAGTATGTAATTAGTTAGAATTTTTTTTAGAGACAAATTTAATAGAGAAAATGTAGTCACTTTAGGATTGTCCTTTTAAAATAAATGAGATGAGCCTCGCCTAGCAAAACACACAGATTGCGGGGCCCTCACACATATATGTATTAATTACTTAGAACTCGAGATCGGCCGCTTAGCGAACTTCACGGCCTTTTCCCAAAATAACCATGCGTTAGTCTCTTTAGGCGCGTACTTTAAGTAACATTACCTTCTTAAACCCGGGTGCACATTTATGTGACCCAAACCCAAATCTCAACAAAGTCGAAATGTGTCTCTAACCACGGGTGCATTGATGTGACGTGGTTCGAGATGTGTTTTCACGACGTTGCAATTCTCGTTGAAAAATAACAATAATAAAAGCGGTAAAGAGTTTAAAGTTTGCACATAAGTTCATAATTGTATAAAATCAGATAATTAAGCTAAATACGACAGTTGAGCGACCGTGCTAGAACCACGGAACTCGGGAATGTCTAACACCTTCTCCCGGGTTAACAGAATTCCTTATCCGGATTTCTGGTTTGCGGACTGTAATACAGAGTCATTCTTTTCCTCGATTCGGGATTAAAACCGGTGACTTGGGATACCATAAATCTCTCAAGTGGCGACTTTGAAATAAATAAATAAATCCCGTTTCGATTGTCCTTTAATTGGAAAAAACTCCCTTCCGCGTCCCTTTGAGGTGGCACGGGCGAAAAAGGAGGTATGACTGCTCTGGCGACTCTGCTGGGGATGGTTTTTAGAACCACTGGTTCAGGGTTAGAAATTCGAGCTTAGAATAATTGTTGTATTTGGCTTTATCGTATGATTGTGCTTAAATGCGCAAAATGATGCTTTTTTACCGCTTTGATATTATTTGGATTGTACATATAAATTGTGCCGAAACCTTCTCTTCTCACCTCCGGGGATGTGCTTACTGGTTGAGACTACCTATTCTGTTAATGTCATACCCTGAAATAAAAGAGGCTCGGAAAGTTTCTAAGCCTACTGGCCTTTTGGTTCCCCGAAAGGAGCTCCTTCCTCAACTCGAGTTGTCCGCTCGGGTACACTGTCTAGAACATATACCCAGGTTGAACCTAGAATAACTTGACTTCATGCCGGATCCCTAGTAGGAATGTTTATTTGCATCATGTTGCATTTGACTTAGGGGACTCAACACAGGGGTTGAGTCCGTCTAGGACAAGCAACCTGAAATGAAAAAAGACCATCCTGCTGCATCTTGTTTGTTTTGCACAATTATTTGCTTCAGATCTGCATGCTGACCGGCTTCTGAAATCGGGAATTTTTAAAAAATTGTGAAAAAGAGAAAAAGAAAAATAGCAGTGTAGGGAGATAACTACTTATTTTTAGAAAAATAAAACCAATGTCCAAGTAGTGTCAAAACCCTGCCGAAATTTTGAAAAATGAAAAAAAATTGTCTTTTTTAGTTTGATTTATTTAAAAAACAAAAGAAAGGAGTCTTGTTTACAAGTTTAGTTTATGTTGCCCGAACTACGCGGGTCTGATTCTCACCGGATGTGAGATACGTAGGCAAACCTCTTCGGTTCCGGCCCACCATATTCAAAAAAAAAAAAACCAAAAATATTTTTCATTGCTCGCTTCTTTAGAAAGTCTATCTTTTAGACCTCAATTTTAAAAAAAAAATACAAAAATATTTCCTTTTAATCTCTCTCAAAATCCAAAAATATTTGTTTAAAAATTCAAAAGAAATTCAAGATTCAAAAATATTTTTTTTCTTTCCTTTTGTAGTATTTCTTTTATAAATTCAGAGTAATAGTCCAAAAATATTTCCTTTTTTCTTTAGAATTTTTTCTTTCGAAATTTCCAAAAAAAAAAGAGAAAGAAAAAGAAGTTAAAATTCAAAAAAATATTTCTTTAGAAGTCTTTCTCTTCAAAAGTTTTTTTTTTTTTTTTAAAAAAACAAATCGGAATCCAAAAAAATATTTTCTTTCTTCTTTGTAAGTATTTTATTCGAAAAAAAGAGTTAGTTTATTTTCTTTATTCCTGATCGGCTTGAACTACGCCGATTTGATTCTCACAAGATGTGAGATACGTAGGCAGCCCTCATCGGGTCCAACCTCCCCTTTTGCAAAATAGCCAAAAAATGTCAAAAAATTTAATTTTTTCGTCATAGAGTTGGGTGATGCTGTTTTTGTCAGAAATAGCCGAATGTTCCCAAAAAGGACGCCGGAAGGCTGACTTTGCATAAACGGCCACCTTTGGTCATGTTTTTAGGATTTTGGTCGATT
Source organism: Nicotiana sylvestris (assembly GCF_000393655.2). NCBI lineage: Eukaryota > Viridiplantae > Streptophyta > Magnoliopsida > Solanales > Solanaceae > Nicotiana > Nicotiana sylvestris. Next base: position 122,569,346 of record NC_091062.1, on the reverse strand, counting down.
AGCTAACACAGCCTTAAAATCTTCGTCCCCGAGGTGCCGAAAGGCCGCATTGGCAAAACCCGGTCTTTTATTTTAATTTGAAAAATAATAAGAAAAAGAGTCAGTGATCAAGAATACCGTTTAGATTTTTTTAAGCCGAACCAGCTTCGGCGGTGTCTTAAACCGTTCTTGCCGAGATAGCCTTAGAGTATCTTTCAGTTGTCAAAAGGCTATTTTTGTAAAAGAACGGACAAGTTTGTGAAGTGTCATAAAATAATCTTCCCGGCCTCAAAATTCATATGAAATTGGGAAGGGGCCACATTTGCAAAAACAACGATTTGGTTAAAATTGGCATATAGGGGAAGGAATCTGTCATTTTATTTTTCTTGAGTTTGTATTTCTTTTGATTAGAGTATGTGGGTCGTTTGACTTTCGAGTCTGTTGTTCGTCTTTAAGTGATTCCAAAAATGTTTTATTGTTGTTTACCTTTTATGTGGCAGAACTACGCCCGGTCTGATTCATGCAGGGACATGATACGTATGCAATCCACATAAGATTCGACCACTATTAAAAAGAAAAAAAAAAGAGAAAAAAGGGGAGCACAATTACAAGAAGCCGGAATGACGCACGTAACTGAAGCAAATGCATGATAGAAAGGGTTAACTGCCTAGTTGCATTGCATCCTCAATGTGTGTTTTTCCTATCTGTGAAAAACCCTAATGCTAACCGGTTGCTCTCATTTTTGTTCCCTTTTCAATCTTTAGAAAGGTGGTTGGTTGTGGTCCTGAAAGTAACGCTTCCCTGCAACACAAAGGGCAAAAGACAATGGCAGAAAACAACAGAACTGAGTGGGTTGGTACCGATGCCCGAAAGCGGTTGGTTGAACATGACTGCGGGTTGGTAGAAGAGGTAAAAATGTTGAGACAGCATGTGGCAGACATATATCAGGCATGGATGACTGGGAAAGCACCAACCCCGCCACCGCCTAGCTTCTTGAACTCTGTCCTTACCCAAGCACCCAACACCATAACGGATGATCTCCCATACTCTCCATATCAACCCACTTATGATAGCTTTCCCAGCCACCCGAGTAGCTCCATCACTCGTCAACGCTACTCCCCTTCCCAACGCTACGTTTCTCCACGAGACTCCCAAAGACATGGTTCATTTTCCAAATACTCAGCTCCACAAAATGCCTATCCACCCTCACAAGCCTACCGAAAGCCCTCTGGATCAGGTTTCCGGCCCAATCAAGCATTTAGGAACGAGAGGTTGCTGAAACGAGAAAAGGCTCTTACCCCGATCGGAGAATATTATGCAAGTCTGTTTGAAAAGTTAAAGCATTCTGGCCTGATTGAGCCGCTTCTCGGCTATACTCCAGACCCATATGCAAAAGGCTTTGATCCTACTGTACGATGCATGTACCACTCTAATGTCCAAGGGCATAGCATTGAAGATTGTCGTTCTTTGAAAAGGGAAATAGAAAGAATGATTCAAGAAGGGGTAATTGTGATCAATGACAATGACAAGGAGCATGCAAATCCTCTTGGGAATTTGCGGACTGAAGTTAATGATATTGAAGTTGTTAATGGTTTTGGAAATATTGATGGGGAACCCAGTGGCTGAGATGTCGAGCTTGGCAATTGGAAAGACGTTCCTTTCTTGGTTGGTCAGGGAGGAGTTTTGGTGGTTCATTTTGTTATCATTTCTGTTGTCCGGGTTATTTGCAGGGTTGTAATCCAGACATTGTCTTGTGTCAAACCCTCTTATCCTTCCATTTTGTCTTAATGGTTTGTTTAGTGTTGTCTAGGATTGTTTTAGGTTTGGTCTAAGGTTGTACCCCAGTTGTTTTGCTTGTTTTGTTATACGAATCATTTCACCGCTTGTCTAATGCAAATTCCGGTCTTTTGTTACCCCAGTCATCTTCTTTGTTTAGTTATTTTTATCCTTTTGTTTTGTCTTTGTTCAACGCCGATTCTAGTGACATGACATGCGCGCAAAGTTTGGGCCTAATCTTAAGAGTTAATTATAAAGCCATTAGGGGGGGTGATCGGGACACTTAAGGGAAATAGGAACAGCTTGAGATTCTTTGAAGCCCGAGCCACGTGAAACTGGGGCAAGTAAAACATAAAGAAAAACCATAAAAGCAAGTGAGAGTATTGCCCAACGGTGCTTTAAAAATGCCAAATGAAAAGGCGAATGTGTGGATATGGTTATCAAGTCCGGCACAATCAGAAGATGTGGCGAATGTTTAATTGTTTTGTTTGTGCTTGGCATGTTTTGAAGATTGGAATGACGAAGGCATTTTATTCTGCTATCTAAACACTTTATCCTTCGTTAACCCTTTTTGAGCCTTATTGGTTTTCTTTCGTACTCCTCGTTCGGAATCAGTAGCAAAGACTAGAAAACACAAGCATGGAAGATAAAGAAAAAGAAAAAAAGAGAAAGAAAAGAAAACAACAGAAACAACAAAACAAAAGAGAAAGGAGAAATGAGCAAAAGAGAAAGAAAAAGAAAAAAAGAAAAGAAAAATAATAAATAAGTGGAAAGGAAAACGAAAAAAAGGAATTGGGAACTACGTTTGACCTGATTCCTCAAAGAAGGATACATAAGCGCCTCACGGCTCGGTCATAGTGTGCATAGTGTGCATAGTGTAACAAATATAAAAAAAATCCCCAAGCAAGAAACTGGGGCATAAATTGTGTTTGATATAAATAAATCTGGTTCCGAAGGTTGTAAATTTTGAACCCAAATTGATTCGTTTTGAGCCGCTAATACCCTTTGTTTCTAGCCCTATCCAAAACCCCATGTTACGGTCCAAAGAAAGACCTTTTGACCAGTCTTCGGAAGATGCCAAGTCATGCAAATGGGAGTGGAGAATAACACTCTGATCCCCGGCAAAAGTAATAAAATGAGAGAGTCTTATCGGTGAAAACCTTCACGGACACCTTGAGGCAGCTATAAGTTGAGAGAAAAACCAAAATGAGAGAGGCTTGATAGTGAAAACCCTTCGGGCACTACAAGTCGAATAAAGATTGAGAATCATACAGGAAATCACCAGACGAAGATTGTGAAAGGCGATTAACGACGGAGGATAGGCCACGTGTGCATGTCATGGCCAATAGAGTTGGTATCCACATCTGATAGGTTTTACTTTGTAGTTTTTCTCGTTAGGAGCCATCTCTTCCTTTTGTCTTTTACTCCGTTCCTTTTACCTTTGTCATTTCTTCTTCTTGAGTCTCTTTGGTCAGAACAAGTGAGAAATGATTTCAAAATTTGCCATCAGCTTTCCAATTATGCAAAACGAGATCTAACTAGTACATCAAAGTGGTATAAGCCAGGAAAGAACATGCACAATGAGCTGGTAATAGTCAACGTGCTTTGAGGTTCGCGCAAAATACCCAAGATTGGTCCATATCAATTCAGGGACAGTACAACAAAAAGAGGGCCAGAGGGATTGAACCGAGGGTATATTCGATGATGAGATTGACAAAAGGATGGACCAATGTCAAGAAGGATATCCCCAGCAGAAATCGAGGGTTATAAGGCCAAGGCCAGTGGAAAATCAAGAAAGAACAATGCGGAAAGCAATGGACATAATTGGGAAATTCATAGGAGACGCAAAGGTTGGGGAAACGCCAATTCACGGACAATACCGCAAAAAAAAAAGATATTGGGTCTGCACTGGGAAAAGGTATTTCAGTAACGCAGACGATGGCGGGAGTGGTTAATCAATGAACATGCAAGATCTTCAAGTGAAATCAGTTGTCATGAAAATACATGAGGTTTGTGAATAAGAAATCGTCAAGAAAGTCGGAAGGTATCAGCCAAGCTTCAAGATGGTCAGACAACGCACAGATGGGAAAACGGTTGATAACATCCCCAGCAGGAGTATCACAACCAACCACCACATTTTAAACTGACCAAATTTTCTTTGATTTAAAGTAGGGACATGGAATGTTACTGATGACGGAAAGATGCGCCACAAGAAAGATTGTCAAACTGGGGCAGAAAATTTTCGTTCATTTCGAAAATTTTCGGGAAGTCTAACACAAGTTTGGTTAAAAGCGGTATCCCTAGCAGTTTTTCGGGAGAAGGCAAAACAAGTTTTAAAGCGAGCAATGTCTTTCAAGGTGAAATAAAAGTTATCATGGCAAGTGAAGGAGCAGCCGCCGCAAAGTCAAGGCCACAAACCAACCACCATGTTAAACTCACAAGTTTTCTTTGTCTGAAACAGGGACGAAAGCTATGTTCATAACAAAGCTTGCAAGGTTGAAATTTTCAGGTGTAATGCCCCAATTCTGCTTCCGCAAAGGCTATTGAGAAGATCCCACATCATCACTAGAAAAAGCATTTCCTAGTCTGGGTTTTCAAGTTATATTTTGTTGTAGGAGATTCACTTCCTAAATTGAGATTTTACCCTTAGGAGACACACTTCCTAGTTTGGATCATATGAGTTTTAGTCACTGAAGTTCTCACTTTTAGGAGACGCACTTCCTAGTCTCGGTCATTTAAATTAATTCCTAGGAGACGCACTTCCTAGTTTGAGTCATTGAAGTTACACCTGTAGGAGACACACTTCCTAAATTAAGTTCATTCGTAGGAGACGCACTTCCTAGTTTGAATCATTGAAGTTTCACCCCTAGGAAATGCACTTCCTAGTCTGGGTCTTTCGGGTTATATTTTTGCTTTAGGAGACGCACTTCCTAAATTGAGATTTTCTCCTAGGAGACGCACTTCCTAGTTTGGTTCATTTAAGTTCATTCGTAGGAGACGCACTTCCTATTTTGCATCATTGAAGTTTCACCCTAGGAGACACACTTCCTAGTCTGGTTCATTTAAAGTTCATTCGTAGGAGACGCACTTCCTAGTTTGAATCATTGAAGTTGTTGTTGAGGTCAGGAGCCCCCCCTGAATAATGGAATGGCGATTTATTTTTCAAAGTTGTTGTTGAGGTCAGGAACCCCCCCCTGAAGAACAGAATGACGATTTATTTTTCGAAGTTGTTGTTAAGGTCAGGAGCCCCCCTGAAGAACAGAATGACGATTTATTTTTCGAAGTTGTTGTTAAGGTCAGGAGCTCCCCCTGAAGAACAGAATGACGATTTATTTTTCAAAGTTGTTGTTGAAATCTCGCCCGCCTGAAGAAAGGAATGGCGATTTATTTTTCAAAGTTGTTGTTGAGGTCAGGATCCCCCCCTGAAGAATAGAATGACGATTTATTTTTTGAAGTTGTTGTTAAGGTCAGGAGCCCCCCTGAAGAACAGAATGACAATTTATTTTTCGAAGTTGTTGTTAAGGTCAGGAGCCCCCCCTGAAGAATAAAATGGGGATTTATTTTTCGAAGTTATTGTTGAGGCCAGGAGCCCCTCCTGAAGAACAGAATGGCGATTTATTTTTCAAAGTTGTTGTTGAGGTCAGGAGCCCCCTGAAGAACAGAATGACGATTTATTTTTCAAAGTTGTTGTTGAGGTCAGGAGCCCCGCCTGAAGAACGGAATGACGATTTATTTTTCGAAGTTGTTGGTTGAGGTTGGGAGCCCACCCATATAACAGAGGAATACATTTAAGTCTTTACATTTTAAGTTGAAAAAGTTGGGAGCCTGCCCATATAAAAGAGGAATACATTTCAGTCTTTACATTTTAAGTTGAAGAAGTTGGGAGCCCGCCCATATAACAGAGGAATACATTTCAGTCTTTACATTTTAAGTTTTGAAGTTGGGAGCCCGCCCATATAACAGAGGAATACATGGAAGTTTGAATTCAGTAAAGCGGAGGGTTACAACAAAAAACCCCAGCAGAAATCAGAAGGAAGACCACAAGTCGAGCCAGAAGTAATTGGTGTTGAAACCAGTAAAGCAGAGGAATACAACCGAAATCCCCAACAGGAAACAACAAAAATTCCCAGCAGAGGAAGGAAGTTCAAGATTCGATGGAAAGATAATGCGAAGCTCACGAGAAGGAAATAAGCAGTTCGAGATCGGCAGTCAAGGGAGAATACAAGACAAATCAGAAGTAAAGAAATACCAGAGGAGTCACCGAGACATCAAAGCAACAAGAGACACAAGAGCATGGCTGAAGATCTAGATAAGATTTTGTAATTCATAGACTGTAGTTTAGTCTAGCTTCTTGTTTTCTTTCAGCATGGTGTAATAAGGAGGTCGGCAAGCAGTAATAACAGCATACAACAGCAGTAACATTGCAGTCCCATGGTAGTCCCAGCTACCAAAACTTCCCGAACTATATTAACCTGATTCCCTTCTAGCCAGGGATATGTAGGAAACCTTTGAAGCAAAGGTTCGGTTAAATCTTCTTAAAAATGCTTCCCACGGAGTACTCAGATGGGCAAAAATCGCTCACTTTATCTTTGCACGAAAACTCTTCGTGTTTTCGGACAAAGAGGGGCAGCTGTAAGCACGTGATTTTTGCCCTATGTGATAAATACTCCCAAAAATTCAAAATAAAACAATATTTCTTTGTGTGCAATTTTGAGAATTTTCGTGGCATTTTTGGATAATTATTTGTATTTGTCCGTGCATGTTTATTTGTTAAATTAATAAAAAATATACAAAATATGTCGCATTTGCATTTAGGATTTAATTCTACAATTAGGAGCAATTAAGTTTGTTTTACAAGAACAAAAAATCATAAAAATAATGTACGTTACATTTTTAGCATTTAATGTCCAAATTGTGTGATTTTATCGTAATTGCTATTTAATTGTGTGTTAATTGTTATTAAGAGTTAATTTACATTTTTATAAATTATTTTAGTTCTATAGGATAATTTAGGATTTTTAGAATTTAGTTTTAGTTTAAGAAAAAATAAAAGAAGAAAACAGAAGCAATAAAAGAAGAAGAAAATCGGATTGGGTCTTTTCTTCAATTCTAAACCACAAGCCCAAAACCAAATAACCCCTTATCCAACCCAAAAAACCCCCACCGGGTCAACCCGACCCGGTCCGCCCCGATCCGGTCCGCCCCATAACCCCATCTGACCATACGACCCCCCCCACTCTTTCTCTCATTTTTGTTTCATTTTCTACTCACTACCTAAAAAACCCTAAAGACACCCCATCTCTTTCTCCTAGCCACCGGACCCATGCACCCCCCTTCTCTTCATATTCTCTGTTCACCCCACAGCCCCCCCTCCGTTCACCACTGTCCAGCCCCCCTCCCCGTCCATTCTTCTTTTCCGTCGATGGACCACCCAAGTCGACCCCCCGTCCGCCATTGAAACCAAATGACCACCCAAGTCAACCCCCTCACCGCCGGACAGAACCCCAAACGAACAACCACGTCCCGTCGTTACCACCAGCCCCGTCCACCTGAAACCCCCGCGAGCTCCATCTTCGTACGACCCCCTACGGACTGCCTAGTGTCGCCACTGCTGCGTTCCTGCTCGTCGAGCAACCCAGCTCACTCGTCCGTCGCCCAGCCACGCCGGAAGCCACTGACCGTTCGGTCATTTTCAGTGGTGTTCGTGGTCGTCTTCGTTGTCCAGCTTCATCGCCTGAAATCAACCGGAAAACATACAAAAAATTTCCGGGCAGATTCGAGTTATTTTGGTTTCAAAGTTTCCGGGCAGATTTGTTTCCGTTCAAGTTCGTCGTTGTTTCGATCCGGTTAGTTGGTTTAAGTTTCATTTCTGTCCGTATTTTGTTTGATATTCTCGGATCTGAAATCAGTATATGTTTGATTCTTTTCTTGTTCGTTGTTTATCATTTCTTGATTATTTCTTCAGTTTGTTTTTATTCATTTGTTCTTATTTAGTTTTAATATAGAAGTGTGTTAGTTTAATCACTTGAATCCTTTATCTTGGTTGTAATGTTGTTAGATTTAATTTGAAGTTCAATTGATTATTGAGTTTAGTGATTTGAATCTACTTGTTTGTTATGTTCAATTTGTTACTGTTATTGAATCTGAAAGTATGTTTGTTGTTAAAAATGTTGTTCAGTCAAAATGATTTCAGTTGTTTCTTTATTGTTCATCATATGGTTTGGCTCCCTGAGTCCTTAGTCTTTATTTTGATGATATTTGACATAATCTGAGTTTCTAGCTTAAATTTTTTGATGAAATTTGATTAGGAATTGGTTATAGCTGCTGTATTTTGGTTAATTGATTAGGTGAATTGGTTATAGATAATGGGGGTAGAATGATAATTTCAGAGGGGTATTTTTGGAATTAAAAATTTGAACAATTATTTATTTTGAGTGCTCTGTCCACTAAGCACTAATATTATTAAAATAAGGTATTAAAATAATATAGTGGGGGACAAGACATATGTTAGTGGGGAATAATACATTTGTTTAATAAAAGTGGGGGACAAAACATTAAGTAGTGGGATTCAAAAGGGGGATGAGGAGAAGATGGTGAGATTTAATTTAAGTGCTTCAAGTTTGGCTATAAATAAAGGAGAGCTTGACACAAGGTAGGGAAGGGAATTTTCTGAACATTAAGAGAGAATTGGGGGGATTTTCTGAACATTAAGAGAGAATTGGGGATTTTTCGGAACAGAAAAAACATTCTGGAAATCTAAAGAGAAGAGTAGTATACACCCGATATACACTCTGAATACACTGAATATACAGAGTCAGAATTTAAGGGTTAAACATTAACTGGCCTTTCAACCTAAAAAAAAAGATTCACTTTGTTTCTGCCCGTTGATTGTTGTTGGTATTTCTGGACTTTCATTTGGTTTGTTCCTTGAGTTTGGTTGGTTATTTGTTATTGTTTCATTGGGGTGTTGCTGGAATTCTGCTGGTTTCATTAAACATTGTTACTGGGCTGTTCTGTTTTCCGTTACTGTTGTTGTTGCTACTGTTCCTGCTGATCCTTTTCTTCCTTTTCCTTGTGGTCCCTTTCCAGGTACACATTTCTGAGATTAGAACTGATGTAACTTCAAACTGCAAAAATGCTGAATTAAAAGGCTTAACAGATTGCCTATTAAAGTGTGTTCAATTAATGTATTAGAATGTACATTAGGATATATTGTATATGTTTATGCTCATCTTAGACATGTATTTACATTGTACAGCTATACTGAAAATTGGACTGTACCTAGAACTTTTCTAAGTAGTTTGAACTGTTTTCTATATGCCTATGGGTACATGAATTGATAGATAGTCATTACTGGAAATTATTTTGATTTAGTTTAATTAGTGAAGTATAATTCTGAATTCATGCTAGCTGGAATAGAAATGAGTCAAAGCTTGTAAATTTCTAATCATGTTAGTAATGGAGATCTGTAAATATTAGGCAGGATAAAAAATGGCCAGTAATTTCGTAGAATCAGTAGGCCCACTATATTTTAAGTTAGGATCGTAGTAGTAATTGCTAAGATCATTAATCCAATAGGCATGAGTTGAGTTCAAACAAGACGAGTTAACGATTAAGTTTAACAAACTTTCGAATAAGCATTAGTGATTAAGGTTAATTCCAGTTTCAAATAGTTGTAAACAATTAATTCCAACGGTTCAATTCATCTAACAATGTGGGTTTAAATTAGTTAGAGGATAATTAGTTTATTTTGGTAATATTATTTGTAAATTCCGTATTCTATTTATAATTTCAATTTTAGTAATATTCAATTATAGAATAAGGCATGAAACAATCTCCCTTTGTCTCGATTGCAATTTTCAGCTTGCATTTGTCTTAATCCGATAAATAAGTAGCGGCCTTTTCAAGTATGTAATTAATTAGAATTTTTTTTAGAGACAAATTTAATAGAGAAAATGTAGTCACTTTAGGATTGTCCTTTTAAAATAAATGAGATGAGCCTCTCCTAGCAAAATGCACAGATTGTGGGGCCCTCACACATATATGTATTAATTACTTAGAACTCGGGATCGGCCGCTTAGCGAACTTCACGGCCTTTTCCCAAAATAACCATGCGTTAGTCTCTTTAGGCGCGTACTTTAAGTAACATTACCTTCTTAAACCCGGGTGCACATTTATGTGACCCAAACCCAAATCTCAACAAAGTCGAAATGTGTCTCTAACCATGGGTGCACTGATGTGACGTGGTTCGAGATGTGTTTTCACGACGTTGCAATTCTCGTTGAAAAATAACAATAATAAAAGCGGTAAAGAGTTTAAAGTTTTCACATAAGTTCATAATTGTATAAAATCAGATAATTAAGCTAAATACAACAGTTGAGCGACCGTGCTAGAACCACGGAACTCGGGAATGCCTAACACCTTCTCCCGAGTTAACAGAATTCCTTATCCGGATTTCTGGTTTGCGGACTGTAATACAGAGTCATTCTTTTCCTCGATTCGGGATTAAAACCGGTGACTTGGGACGCCATTAATCTCCCAGGTGGCGACTCTAAAATAAATAAATAAATTACGTTTCGATTGTCCTTTAATTGGAAAAAACTTCCTTCCGTGTCCCTTTGAGGCGGCGCGGGCGAAAAAGGAGGTGTGACAATAACATTACGAGTAGAATGACCAGGAGTCCCTCTCCACTCTAAATGAGGCAAACCCAGTACAGCTAAGGTCACAGTCTTGGCATGACAGTCCAAGATAGCGTGGTAAGGTGATAACCAGTCCATCCCCAATATAACATCGAAGTCGACCATGTCCAGAAACAACAAATCTACTCGAGTCTCAAGACCCCCAATCATAACTATACAAGAGCAATGGACTCAATTTACCACAATAGAATCATTTACCGGTGTAGACACATAAACAGGAACACTCAATGAATCACTAGGTATGACCAGATACGGTGCAAAATAAGATGACACGTACGAGTATGTAGACCCTGGGTCAAATAACACTAAAGCATCTCTATCACAAACTAGAACAGTACCTGTGATAACCGCATCTGAAGCCTCAGCCTCGAACCTAGCTAGAAGAGCATAACCTCGGGGCTGGCCCCCACCACCCTGGACTACATCCCTAGGACAACTTGCAGTTGGCTGGCCTCCACCTCTAGCGGTCTGAGCTCCACCTCTAAAACCTCGACCTCCACCTCTAGCACCTCTACCCCCACCTCTAGCTGGCTAGGCGGTCTGTGGAACACCTGGTGCCTAAACCATAGCACGGGAACCCTGTTGCTGCGACTAAATACCCACCAATCATGGACAAGCCCTCCGGATATGACCGTACTCACCACAATCATAGCATCCACCTGAGTGCTGCGGTTGAGGAAACTAGGACTGACCCTGGCAACCTGAATGACCACCCCGAAAACTTTGGAGCAGCGGTGCACTGATAGGAGCTAGTGGTGTACTGTAGGGCTGCTGATCAGAATACTACATGTGGGAACCACGACCACTTGAAGCACCGTGAGAAACCTAAAGTGCTGACTGAAATTTCCAAGGAGGATGGCCTCTACCATATGAATCCCTGCCTCTAGATGAGGCACCACTGAATCTGCCTGAATGACGGGGCCTCTTATCCGACCCATGAACACCTCCCTGCGACAGAACCATCTCCACTCTCCTGGCCACATTGGCTGCCTCCTAGAAAGTGATCTCACTCCCAGCCTCCCTAGCCATCTGAAGACGAATCGGCTAAATAAGACCGTCAATAAACCTCCTCACCTGCTCTCTCTCGGTAGGAAGTATGACAAGAGCATGACGAGTCAAGTTGATGAATCTGGTCTCATACTGGGTAACAGTCATGGAACCCTACTGGAGATGCTCAAACTACCTCCGATATGCCTCTCTATAAGCAATGTGGAGAAACTTCTCCAGAAATAGTTGTGCAAACTACTCCCAAGTCAAGGCTGGCGGTCCGGCTGGTCTAGCCAAGCAATAATCTCTCCACCAAGTCTTGGAGGATCCAGACAAGCGAAATGTATCAATATCGACCCCATTGGTCTCAACTATCCCCATGTTCCTAAGAACTTCATGGCAGTTGTCTAGATAATCCTGGGGATCCTCAGTAGATGCACCGCTGAAAGTAGTAGTGAAGAGCTTGGTGAACCTATCCAGCCTCCATAAAGCATCGGCAGACATAGCTGCTCCATCACCGGTCTGAACTACCACACCTGGCTGAATTTCCCCAACTGGATAAACCGCTGGAGTCTGAATCTAGGGAGCTACCTGCTCCGGAGTGCAAGTAGCAGGAGTCTGGGCTCCTCCTCCAACCTGAGAGACGGCTGGTGCTATAGGAAGCAAGCCTGCCCGGGTGACACTCTCCACAAGGCCCACTAGAGGGACCAGAGCATCTCAAAGAACTAAGGTGGCAATAAAACCCTCTAGGACCTGAGTTGGGCCCACCGGAACTGCTGGGGCCGGAACCTCGTCATCAAAGTCAACCTGAGGCTCCGCCACTGGTGCTGCTGCTCGGGGCTGAGCTCTGCCCATACCTCGGCCTCTAGCACGGCCTCGGCCTCGCCCTCTGCCCCTCGTGGGAGTTGCTGTTGGCGACTCGGGCTGCTGAGCGGTGGATGAGGAAGCGCGTATTCTTGCCATCTGTGAAAGAATATATTAGAAATTCAATTAGCATTAAGAAACCAAACCGCACAACAGAAAGAACAAATGTGAAGTTTTTCCTAACTCTGTAGCCTCTAGGGGATAAATACAGACGTCTCCGTACTGATCCCTCAGACTCTACTAAGCATGTCCGTGAATTGTGAGACCTATGTAACCTAGAGCTCTGATACCAACTTTTCACGACCCGAATTTCCCACCCTCAAAAGTCTTGATGGCGCCTACTCGTAGAAGCTAGGCAAGCCATGAAATAAAAAAAACAATCTCTTTCATTTTTAACTCCTTTTAACGAATTGAATTAACAGGTGATCAATATTTAAATAATAGCAAAAGATGAAATTAAGCGAAAGACTTAGACTAATATAATAACAAAATCAGTACGAAAATGCCAACATGAGTCTCTACCCAGAAACCGGTGTCACAATATCTAAAGACTGTCTATGAATACTACATACAAATGTCTGAACAAGGAAATACAGTCTGTTTCGGAAACAAATAGAAATAGAACATATAAATAGATAGAAGAGAGCGCCGGGCCTGCGGACGCCTACAGGACTACCTCGGGATCTCTAAGTGGACTGAAAGCTGGCTCCCTAAGTGCTACTGTCCAAATGCTGCTCCAGTCCCTTATCATTTAACACTATTGCGGCGTGCAACCCGATCCATTTATATTACTGTTGCGGCGTGCAACCCGATCCAATATAACATTGTTGCAGCGTGCAACCCGATCCAATATATAATAATGTTGCGGCGTGCAACCCATTCCAATATATAATAATGTTGCGGCGTGCAACCCGATCCAATATATTTATATACCTTAAACTCAACCATATCACGAGTCCCGGCAAGGGATCAACAATAAACTACACTATCCCAGCAAGGGAATTCAACGGTAAAGTATATACATCCCGGCAAGGGAGAATCAACTATAACCAATATTAACTCAATCCCTACTCATCTCAGCTAACACCAATACTCAATCATAATTACTTTTCACGAAAATAAACTAAATCCTTGCTCTATATCGAGAATCACCAATTAAAGCATCCGTAGTATCATTTAAGAACACAACAAATATCAATTTAAGACTCACGGTCATGCTCGACACAAACGTATAGATACTCGTCACCATGCCTATACGTCGTACTCAACAAGAAGCAAATAGCAAATAGGACACAACTCCTAATCCCTCAAACTAAGGTTAGACCAAACAATTACCTCGAACTTCCACGACCAACTCAAGCCTCAAACACCGCCTTTCCTTTTGAATTCGGCTCCAAATCAATTGTATCTATACATAATCGACTTCATAACATCAATAAGTGCTAAACAATCCAATTCCAATGCTTAATTATAGCTTTCTAATCATTCTTCCCAAAAAGTCAAAAATTGACCCCAGGCCCGCTTGGTCAAAATGCGAGGTTCGGACCAAAACCCGATCACCTATTCACCCACGAGCCCGAATATATAATTCGTTTTCAAATCCGACCCCAAAACGAGGTCAAATTCCCAAATAATTAAAAAGCCCTAACTATACCCAAATCCCTAATTTTCTACCCTTAATCACATGTTTTAGGCCTAGAAATCTAGTGGGTGTTGATAAAAATGGAAGAAAACAAGTTAAAGATTACTTACAGAAGTTCTTCAAAAATTGCCCAAGAGGTGTGGAGAAGATGAAGTTTGTGAAAAATAATGAAAATCCCGTAATGTGTTCTGTTTTGGAACTTAAAATAACTGGGTGAAATTACTCATCGCATTCGCGACAAGTCCATCACGTTCGCGGTGGGTTAGGCCTGCTAGGCCTTCGCATTCGCGGAAGACGACTCGCGTTCGCGGAGAAATGACCCTTCGAGCCTTCGCGTTCGCGTCCATGTGGTCGCGTTCGCGTAGGTTTAATGCCCCACCCCCTGCCCAAGCTCAATTAGCCTTCGCGTTCGCGTTACCAGGCCCGTGTTCACGAAGGGAAGACCCCCCAATTCCTCGCATTCGCGACCTGGGTTACGCGTTTGTGTAGAAGGAATTTCCTTCAGCATAATTAACACATCGCGTTCGCGAGGGTCCTCCCACGAACGCGAAGAAGGAAATATCAGAATACCAACAGCTGAAAACCTGTAACTTTTTAAGAGTTTAAAACCTTCCGAAACACATCTGAAACTTACCCAAGTCCCCGGGGCTCTAAACCAAACATACGTACTAACTCGAAAACACCATATAAACTTATCCGTGCGATCAAATCGCCAAATTAAAATCATTAACATCGAATTAAACCTCAAAATCAATAAATTATTTCAAACTTCTTAAAACATCAAATTTTGCAATTTAGGTCCGAATCACGTCAAATGACATCCGTTTCTTACCAAACTTCACAGAGTTATCTTAAATCACATGTAAGACTTGTATCGGGCGCCGTAACCAAAATACGGGCCTGATACCAACATGTTCTAATCAAAGTTCATTTCAAATTCCTTTAAACAATTTCAGAAAATAATTTTCTTTAAAAATTCATTTCTCGGGCTTGGGACCTCGGAATTCAATTTCGGGCATACACCAAAGTCCTATATTTTTCTACGGATCCTCCGGGACCGTCACATCATGGGTCCGGGTCGGTTTATCCAAAATGTTGACCGAAGTCAAGTTAACTCATTTTAGAGTCAAAACTTATCATTTTTCATAGATTTTCATATTTAGGCTTTCCGGCTATGCGCCGAACTACGCATGCAAATCGAGGTGATGCTAAATGAGGTTTTCAAAACCTTGAAACATAGAATTCAATTTAAAAGAAAGTGGTGACCTTTTGGGTCATCACATGTAAACTGATATTTCTTTCTTCTTACGAAAGAGGGGATTGTAACAACAAGAAATCGAGAATGTTCTTATTTTTTTCATTCACTATCTCGCTATACATTTTCAGATCTTGTGACGACCCGGTCAGTCGTTTCATGAGTTACCGCTCCGTTTCCCCCATTTATGCTTCTTATTGCTTTGTATAATGGTTCTATATGTGATCGGGTTGATTGGTTAGGGTTCGGAAAGGAATTGGTAAGGTTTAAGACACTTAGTCTCTTTTGAGGAAGGTTAAGTTGGAAAAGTCAACCGGATGTTGGCTTATGGGTTAGAGGGCTCGGATGTGAGTTCCAATGGTTCGGTTAGCTTCGGGAGGTGATTTGGGACTTAGGAGTGTTATTGGAACGAGTTTTGGAGGTCCGGAGTAGATTTAGGCTTGAATTGGCGAAATTGGATTTTTGGCGATTTCCGGTTGGTAGGTGAGATTTTGATATAGGGGTCAGAATGGAATTTCGAGAGTTAAAGTAGTTCTGTCGTGTCATTTGGGATATGTGTGTAAAATTTTAGGTTATTCGGATGTGGTTTGGTTGGGTTTTTGATTAAAAGCGTAATTTAGAAGATTTTGGAAACTTAGGCTTGAATCTGATGTGTTTTGGTTGATGTGATGTTGTTTGAGGTGTTTTGAAGATTGTTACAAGTTTTAATAAGGTTTTGCGATATGTTGGTGTCTTTGGTTGAGGTACCGGGGGCCTTGGGTGAGTTTCGGGTGGTCAATCGGGCCATTCCATGAAGTTTGGAATTGCAGAAAATTGCAGATCAGTGCTGCAGAAAAATGACCTTCGCATTCGCGAGAGGGTCCTCGTGTTTGTGAAGGGTCAGATGAGGAAGCTGGAATTTAAGCCTTCACGTTCGCGAGGAAAGCTCCGCGTAGAAGAAATGGGCAGCTGAGCTTCAGGGGAATTTATTCATCGCGTTCGCGAGTGGGGGAACGTGATCGCGTAGGTTGGTCTGAGTGAAACATCGCGTTCACAATGGGGAGGTTGCGATCGCGAAAGAGGAATTTAGGTCAAGGTTATTTTGTGCTTCGCGAACGCGAGGCTTTGACCGCGTTCGCGAAGAAGGATTTCAGGCCTGGGTAGAAGGTTTAAATAGTCGTCTTGTCCGCGATTTTGGGGTTTATTTCTTCTATTGTTGGTCGTTTTTCGAGCTTTTTGAAGGGGATTGAAGAGAGATTCAAGGGGAATCACTTGGAGGTAAGAATTTCGGACTTAAAACTCGATTCTAATGTGAAATCTACCTAATAAATCATGGAATCTAAGCCTAAAATTGAGGAATTAGGGCTTGAGATTAAGAGACTTTAAAATGAGAATTTGAGGGGTCATTTGGACTCCGATTTTAGTGTTCTTTGAGACATGGGCCTGGGGGGTCGGGTTTGGCCAATTTCGGGATTTTTGGTATTATTTGATTGTTTTTGCTTGGGCTTCGTTCCCTTAGCATATTTTGATGTCGTGATTCTGATTTTGGATAGATTCGACATGAGTGGAGGCCGATTAGAGGGGCAAAGGCATCACGGAGTAGTATTTTCACTGGTTTGAGGTAAGTAACCATTGCAAATCTTGAACTGAGGGTACAAACCCCGGTATTTGACTTGTTTTTGATAAATGCGGTGACGTACATGCTAGGTGACGAGCGTGTGGGCGTGCACCGGTAGAGATTGTGACTTGATCCGTCCCGTAGCGACTATTAAGCCGCGTATTTGATTTGGAACCTTATGATATTCCGTACTTTAGTCATTTATACTGTATTATGGGCTGTATGCCATGTTTGGGGCTTTGTGCCTACCTGTTGAGACCCTTAGGGGTATTTTTACTGTTTTTCCTCACTCTACTTGTTGAAAGCATATCCTCAGTCATATTTTACCTGTTTAAATGTTTAAAACTAGTTTTATCACTCTACTTCTAAATGTGAGGACTGTTTGGGCTGAGTTCCCTAATTTCTACTGTTGTGCCTGAAAGGCTGTGAGGTTAATGACTGAGAGAGGTTGAGAACCTAATAGTGAGGACATTTATATATGTAAGAGTTATGGACCGGGTTGCACGCTGCAGCGATACTTATATGGATCGGGCTGCATGCCGCAGTGATATATCTATATATATTGGATCGGGCTGCGCGCCACAGCGATATGACGCTTGGACTGTAGGAGCCCCTCTGGAGTCTGTACACCCCAGTGAGCGTAGTCGACTATAAATTACGGATCGGGCTGTATGCCGCAGCGGTTACTATGATTTCTATTACTATGAGATATTAATGAGCCTGAGTGCTAAGGTGAGTACTGAGTGACGAGAGTTGAGTCACGTGTGACTGAGAGGCTGCCCGAGAGGCCATATTATGAGTGATACCTTGCCCGAGGGGCCCAGTTATGATGTTTTCACTAATTTCACTCTTCTTTAAAATAAGCCTCTGTTGTAAGAAATTGCTAAGTATATGATTTCAAGTATTTAAACTGAAATTGATGATTTTTCGATGAAACTGGTTTTAAACTATGGAGTTGACCTGTTATCTTGTTGTTTATTCATTTATATGATTTTTAACTGCTCGTCACTGCTTTCAGACCTTATTTACTTTAGTTACTTACTGAGTTGGCGTAACATTACTCCCTGCACCTTGTGTGCAGATCTTGGTGCCCGAGCGGCAGAGTGAGGGTCCTCAGCTGATCTAGAGTTTGTCGGAGATTGCAAGGTAGCTGCATGGCGTCTGCAACCCTGTTTTCTCCTTCCTATCTTGTTCTTTTCCGCATTTTCTTGACTTATGATGTATTAGACAGTCAGTTATGTATTAGAGGCTCTAGACTCGTGACACCAAATATTTGGGGCTGTGTAGTTTCATGTTTATTTGACTTCCGCATATATTTTTTTGTTTTAAATGCTTATTATGAAATTTTAATATTTAAACCTGTGGTAGAAAATGGCTTATTACTAGGAAAAAGGGTTGTGTTTAAATGTTTGGGTTGACTTGCCTAATAATGTGATAGATGCCATCACGACCGGTATTTTGGGTCGTGATAAGTTGGTATCAGAGCCTAGGTTACATAGGTCTCGCGAGTCATGAGCCGGTTTAGTAGAGTCTCGAGGATCGGTATGGAGACATTTGTATTTATCCTCGAGAGGCTACAAAACCTTTAGGAAAATCTTCTTATTCTTGAAATTCTTGTCGTGCGAATCTGTTGATCCTAATACTAAACTTCTGTTATTCCATTTTCTCACAGATGGAGAGGATACGTGCTATCGGGCAGGATAGACGACCCATAGGGCCTTGTGCCGACCTGTTGAGACCCTTAGGAGCATTTTTACTGTTTTTCCTCACTCTACTTGTTCAAAGCATATCCTCAGTCATGTTTTACCTGTTTAAATGTTTAAAACTGGTTTTATCACTCTACTTCTAAATGTGAGGACTGTTTGGGCTGAGTTCTCTAATTTCTATTGTTGTGCCCGAGAGGCTGTGAGGTTAATGACTGAGAGAGGTTGAGAACCTAATGGTGAGGACATTTATATATGTATGAGTTATGGATCAGGCTGCACGCGGCAGAGATACTTATATGGATTGGGCTGCATGCCACAACGATATATCTATATATATTGGATTGGGCTGCGCGCCGCAGTGATATGATGCTTGGGCTATACGAGCCCCTCCGGAGTATGTACACCCCCAGTTAGCGTAGTCGACTATAAATTACGGATCGGGCTGCATGCCGCAGCGGTTACTATGATTTCTATTACTATGAAATATTATTGAGCATGAGTGCTGAGAGTGAGTGTCACACCTCCTTTTTCCGCGCCCGCGGGGGG
Source organism: Nicotiana sylvestris (assembly GCF_000393655.2). Taxonomy (NCBI): domain Eukaryota; kingdom Viridiplantae; phylum Streptophyta; class Magnoliopsida; order Solanales; family Solanaceae; genus Nicotiana; species Nicotiana sylvestris. The sequence goes on along the minus strand of NC_091062.1, from coordinate 122,550,295 downwards.
CGCAGGGGGAGTTTTTTCCAATTAAAGGACAATCGAAACGGGATTGGTTTATTTATTTCAGAGTCGCCACTTGGGAGATTTAGGGTGTCCCAAGTCACCAATTTTAATCCCGAATCGAGGAAAATAATGACTCTATATTATAGTCTGCGTACCAGAAATCCGGATAAGGAATTCTGTTAACCCGGGAGAAGGTGTTAGGCATTCCCGAGTTCCGTGGTTCTAGCACGGTCGCTCAACTGTTATATTCGGCTTATTTATCTGATTTTTAATACAATTATGAACCATGTGCAAATTTTATCTTTTAACCGCTTTATTAATTATTATTATTAAGAAATGTGAACATCGCTTAAAACATATCTTTGGACTGTGTCACATGAAATGCACCCACAATCCGAAACATATTTTATTTGATGTTTTAGAATTTGGATTTGGGTCGCATGAAATGCGCACCCGAGTTTAAGAAAATTAAATTATTAAAGACGCGCCTAAAGCAACTAGCGCATTATTATTTTGCGGAGGCCGTGAAATTCGCTAAACAACCCTCCTGAATTCTAAGTAATTTAAACAAGTATTTACTGAGGGCCCCACAATTTGTGTTTTTATTTGGCGAGGCTCATCTCATTCTTATTTTTTTTTTTAAAAGAATTTGCAACGTCATGAAAATGCATCTCGGGCCACGCCACAATCAATGCGCCCGTGACTAAAGACATATTTCGACTCCGTTGAGATTTGGATTTGGGTCACATAAATGTGCACCCGAGTTTAGGGAGATAACATTATTAAAGGCGCGCCTAAAGCAACTAGCGCATTATTATTTTTGGGGTAGGGCCGTGAAACTTGCTAAACGGCCCGTCCCGGAATCTAAGTATTTAATATATACGTTTAGAGGGCCCCGCGGCTTGTGCTTTTTTTTTTATTTCTTTTTATTTTTGCGAGGCTCGTCTCATTTTCACTTTTAAGGGAAAACTTAAAACAACTACAATTTCCTACTAGTGAAGCCATCCGAGATTAAAAAAACGATTCTAACCGGTAATAATATCCATAAAAAAAAATGAAAAATAGAATAACCTCGTTCATATGCTCACATTAACTTTGAGCATGCAGTAACTAAACATAAAATACCATTTTTAACACAACAACAAAAATTGCATCGTTGACATTCATAAATATAGAATATTTTCATTTATTGCCTTGAACCATAATATGCCAAATGAATGAAATGAAACAAAGGACGAAGAACACCAACCTTCGAACCTCGACAATCCTAGAACGACAAACAGTGCTTTCTACGGAACCCGAACCGGACTTCACTGAACAAGGAACAACAACGAAAACCCCGGAACAAAAATCGACGAACCGGAACTTGACTTCCGCTTTTGGGCTTTGGACTGGAACTCGACCTCAACTCGACCTCACCGACGGATTGTTTGGTCGACGACTGTGGAGCTCGCAACGGCAACAATGGCGGATTCAAAGAGGAGGAAGGTGATGGTTATGGCGGTGTTTGGACAGTGTCAAGGAGCTGGTCGTTGCTATATTTTTCCGGCGCGACGCCTGTGTACGTGAAGCTGCAGTTGGAGAGGTCGTTTGGGCAGTTGGCGACGGGTAGGGTTTTCTGGTTTTTGGACGTGAGGGCGGTGGTGTTTGGATGTGAGGGAGTGAAGCTGGGGGCAGCGACGACGGGCAGCGACGACGTGCAGTGACGACAAAGGCGAAGCAACTGTGTTCGTCGGTTTTAATGGAGGAAGAAGGCGATGGGGAAGGTGACGGGGTGGTGTTCGGAGTGTTGATGGTGGGGGGGCTGTTCGGACGTGAGGGAGGAGGTGGTTTCGCTGGTGGGATTTCGACGCTTGGGGGGGGGGCTGGGATCGTTTTGCAGTAGGGTTTTCTCTTCTTCTTCTTGTCGAAGAAGAAGATTGAACAGTAGTCCTCTCTCAAAAAAATTTCAGTCCTCTTTTTTTCCTTTCTTTCTTCTTTTCGAAGAAGAAATACCAACAGTCCTTCTTCTTTTTTTTTTTTTTTTTTTTAAAAAGTCCTCAAAAGTCCGTCCCTTTTTCCCATTCCTGTCCGTGTTTTTGTAATGCTTTGCCCATGAAAATGAGCCCCACGCGTGGTGGGGTTCGAGGCATATGTCCCCCACGCGTGGTGGGGTTCCTCATGTGTCCTGGACACGGTTTATTATGGGCTCGATCCGAAAATTAGGCCTAAAACCGGGTAGTTTAAACCCGAATATTATTCTTTTGCCAGGACCCGAGAAATAGGAACACGTTGCTTAACTAGTCCTATGTAAGCAAAATAACTACCAAAAATAAGACTAGTATTTAAACAAAACTATATCTTTTTAAATATTTTTCAAGGTTTAAAATAGCTACAAAATATTAATAAAACTATTTTTTTGTAATTTTCGTTTTTAAATATTAAGATAAAATATGAGGTAATATTTTTGTATTTTTTCAAAGTTAAAAATGCCTATAAAACTTTAATAGAATTATTATTTTTGTATTTTTTCGAAATTATATAAGGTACAAAAATAAAGTGCAATTTTTGTATTTTTCAAGTTTATGAGAAATACATAAACTAAAATTTATATATATATTTTTTGAAATTTTCTTTTTGCAACGAAATAAAGTAAAAATAGTTAAAATAGCTGTACTAGACTCAATTTCACATATTCACGCTAAACATGTGAAAATTCTCGGGGAAGGTCAAAAATCACGTGCTTACAGTGAGTACTGAGTGATGAGAGTTGAGTCACGAGTGATTGAAAGGCTGCCCGAAAGGCCATATTTTGAGTGATACCTTGCCCGAGGGGTCCAGTTATGATATTTTCACTAATTTCACTCTTCTTTTAAAATAAGCCTTTGTTGTAAGAAATTGCTAAGTACATGATTTCAAGTATTTAAACTAAAATTGATGATTTTTCGACGAAACTGGTTTTAAACTGTGAAGTTGACCTGTTATCCTGTTGTGTATTCATTTATATGATTTTTAACTGCTCGTTACTGCTTTCAAACCTTATTTACTTTAGTTACTTACTGAGTTGGCATACTCATATTACTCCTTGCACCTTGTGTGTAGATCCAGATGCCTGAGTGGCAGAGTGAGGGTCCTCAGCTGATCCAAATTTTGCCGGAGATTGCAAGGTAGCTGCATGGCGTCCGCAGCCCTGTTTTCTCCTTCCTATCTTGTTCTTTACCGCATTTCTAGACTTATGATGTATTAGACAGTCAATTATGTATTAGAGGCTCTAGACTCGTGATACCAAATATTTGGGGTTGTGTAGTTTCATGCTTATTTGACTTCCACATATATTTTGTTGTTTTAAACGCTTATTATGAAAATTTGGTATTTAAACCCGTGGTATAAAATGGCTTATTACTAGGAAAATGGGTTGTGTTTAAATGTTTGGGTTGGCTTGAGTAGTAATATGATGGCTGCCATCATGACCGGTATTTGGGGTCGTGACAGATTTGAAGTTGATTATGCTTGGCTAAGATTTTCCTCTTCTCATCATTAATGAATTTAATCAAAAGATTCAATACTTTTTGGTCAAAAAATTTGGCGCCGTCTATGGGGATTTCTTAGCCAAATTTCCTAGTCTCTTTCAGGTCTGAAACCGGTGAAACATAATCACCACTAGAAAGAATGGTGAGTAAAACTCACGTGCTAATCTAGATCTTGATGCTACATGAAAGCAGAAGTTACAACCAATATCCACGCAAAGCTCACAAGAGGAAATGACACCTGCTGCATGATCCTATAGAAAACTGGACACATCTTTCCCTACTCTAACATTTCCCCCTCCCACACACCGTACGACCCACAAGCGAGATAAGGCAAACCCAACTCACGTAGAGCCAGGGCATTCAAACAAAAGGGGATAAAAGAGAGCTGAATACGGCTGCCGAATCTAAAAACCACCATTCCATTAACCACTTAAACACCAGGCAGAGCGAACAACGCTATAAGTCTACCCGTGGTCATCGACTCATCGGATCGAGGTAAGGAAATCTCGTCTTCGTTTACCTTCTATTGTTTGCTTAAACAGGAACACAAGCGCCGCATTGGAAAGCGAGCAAAGAAGCATTCCAACTGGAGAGTGGAAGAACTATTACAAAATAACTTGAATATCGCCCATCTCAGACATTTCAACTTTTGGAAAATGACGTCTCCTAAGTCATACTCCTTCTCCTTACATAGGTGTTGTCCCGATTAGGTTCTCTCGGGGAGGTTTTGAATGAGGCAATGAGGGAGATGTCGCCAAGTTCAAGGTATAGTTCATCGCCCCGCCTGTCGTCGATCTCTCCAGGCTGAACGATTGTCAAGACCCAAACCAACGGGCCGCGATAGGTGCCTGAGTCCTATCTATCAAACACCCCTAAGCATGCGTTTAAGATATGAACTTGTATAACATATACTACATTACGAAAATAACATACGTGAAGAAAACCCCATCAAGGCATATGTACGTATACATGCAGAATATAGTGGGCGAGCCGTCAAGGCTGCTATAGACAACTATACATCCAAAACTGAAAGCCGTCAAGGCCACATACAACCCAACTAGACATACTATCTATAGACCTCTAATAGAAACATAACTGTACAAAGACGGGACTGAGCCACGTCACATCTATAGACGTATATATATACAAACGTATTGTTCCAAAATCAAAAGCATCTACGGATCAAATGGAGCACACCAACTCTCGCCGATTAGGGATCCTAAGAAGGGGGACCGTCAGCTTGCCTACCTGCACCTGCGGGCATGAAACGCAGGCTCCGTGAAATAGGGCGTCAGTATGAAAAATGTACTGAGATGTAAGGCATGAAAATAAGTACGTAAAAGACATAGATGAAACAAGGAATACAAAAATACCTTTAAATCTGAATAACTCTGTAAATTTTGAAACGTTTATAATATCATGCACATGCGTATAAATGTCGTGCCATGCATAGGTATGGGTGTACATAATATCATCAAGCCACTGATGGCATCCCATCATATCGTCTCGGCCACTGTGGGCAACATCATCAACATATACCAGTTGATTAGGTGGTGGTGCGTATATAACGCCATAACCTCTTCCCATATCCCATATACATATACATACATATGTACGCGAATATAACGCCGTTTGAATCATATTTCAGCCACTGTGAGCAACATCATCATCATATACCAGCTGATCAGGTGGTAGTGCGTATATAATGCCGTAACCTTTTACCATATCCCATATACTTATATTTACGTATATATGCATATATAACGCCATCTGGTCATGGGTCAATTGTCACAACCCAAATCGATGGGCCGCGACGGGCACCCGATACCTTACTCAACCGAGTACCAATGTAACATATCTTTCTTAATACATCATCATATACACGTGACATATGGGCCTAATAGGCCAACATAATCATTTATAAACTCAAAACATAGGCAGACAAGACCGTACAATCCTTCACGTACAAGACATATGTCTACAAGCCTCTAAGAATACATAAATGTCATAAAGGTCGGGACAGAGTCTTGCCATACCAAACAATACACGCCTAACTCATACTAACCAAACGAGCAACTCTGAAGCAAATGGAGCGCACCAACATCTTCCGCTGAGCTGATAGCCTACTTGGAGGGCTCTCGACCTGTCTATCGGGACCTGCGGGCATGAAACGCAACGTCCCCAGGCAAAAGGGACGTTAGTACGAATAATGTACCGAGTATGTAAGACACATAAATAAATACATAAGAGACATGGAAGACATATAGAGTACATGATTCAATCTGTAAGTATGAATAACTTTGTAGATCATAAATTATTTTTAGCGTCATGCGTGTGCGTATGAATGTCATGGCATGCATAGGTATATGTTTCATAACATCATTAGCCTCTGAGGGCATTCCATTATACCATCCCGGCCACTGTGGGCAAAATCATCATTGTATACCAGCTGATAAGGTGGTGGTGCGTATATAACGCCATAACCTTTCCCATATCCCATATATATATATTTACATATATACGCGTATATAACGCCATTTGAGTACATACATATATATGCGTATATAACGCCGTTTGAATAATATTTCAGCCACTATGGGCAACATCATAGTCATATACCAACTGATCAGGTGGTGATGTGTATATAATGCCGTAACCTTTTCCCATATCCCATATACATATATTTACATATATATGCGTATATAATGCCATCTGGTCATGGGTCAGTGCACATGAATGCAGTGCATAAAAAGTACGTCAATAAAATCATTCGGAATGTCATAAGACCATTTTGCCTCTGAGTAATATCATAAAGTAAACTCTTTTCAACTTTCGTATTTTTCTGAGACCCATGAACACATGATAAGACATTATAACACACAGAAATTCAAGATCACAGATATCTCTAATACTTCTATGAATAGAGTCATTCATGGAATTTGTGCATTTGCACGTTCCGTTCGTATCGTATGGATCATGCAAAAAGAAAGAAGGGATAGACTTAACATACTTGAGCCGATTCTCTTAAAAATATTGCACTGTACTCCTTTATAATTGCAAAATATTACGTTCCTTATGAAATCGAGTTTGAATTATTGAAGATCCGCTCTGAAAGTTTGATACATGCACTTCTCGTTACATTAGAGAGGCGTGCGTGAAGTATGAGTAAGACTGATTCCGAACGTCAAAAGGAGCCCCGCGCAAAATCATGTGTTGTACAAATATACAAACACTCTTCCTTTGCAAGCTTTTCCCCACTCACTATATGAGTAGTTCTCCATCCTCTCCAATTTCTTAGCGCTGAAAATTTTAACAAACTTCAAAATATTCAAACAATGGCCACCATTACCAAGCTTAAAGTGGATGACCTCCGTAAGGAACTTTCAAGTCACGGTCTTGACACCACTTGAAACAAACCCATTTTTGGTTATTACTTAATAACCCTCACTAATTCTTTTCTTTATATGTATTTTTCATGAGGGTGTTGTTTTACCCAAATTGCAGCTAAGGAAGTCATTTTTTTATCAATTTGAGTTGGCCCCACTTTGATGACTAATGTCTCATAACCTACTAAATCTTTGACACCTTTCAATTATTATACAAGAGTCACAATGTTATATAAATGGGATGCCACGTTTTTTTGTCCAAGCTTTATCCAAAATCACCATTTATTTAACCACTAATCTTATGATTAATTTGATAATCTTCCACTATTCAATAATTAACCAACTATCCACATAATTAAGGTTTATCTCAAATTACTTAAAATACTACTTGCTTTTAACATACCTTGTACACCTTACAATCATGGTCATGTAGTACCTTGTACGGCACTAGTCCATAAATACCGGATATTATAGCTCGGGCCGTATTTTATCTCAAACTGCCAAACTTTAACAAAATTCATTTTCTTAGACTTGATCCCCCTTTCACCTTCAAGAATTTACTAATCACTTATGAAATAGCATAATCCTTATAATTCCCAAATAGTCTTTTCCTTGGACTGATGCCAATTACCTTACGACAAATTCAACGTAAAATACAGCAAGGTGCAACATCGTCTTAACTTATTACTGCAAAGCGTAACATCACTGTAATGTAATACTACACAATGCAACACTGTCATAACTTATTACTGCGAGACATAATATTGACGCAATATTGCGGGGCGTAACATCATTCCCCCCTTTGGAACATTCGTCCTCGAATGTTGACTGATGCTTTTATCATTTTCGTAACTTATAGCTCTTGTGAATACCTTAATATTGTTCTTGTCCTTTAAGCAGTTGCTCTGTGAATAAACCCAAAGTCTAGGGTATTCCCCCCTTTAGTCGTTTTGCTCATATCATGACCTGTGGTCGAAATCTTTCTAATCTCGCAACTGTTGCTACCTCCTGTCATGCATCCTGTATGACCCTGGCTTTGTAAGTGCGCTTATAATATTCATTTTTCCTTTATCCTTTTAGCTTTTAGTCAATCTCTAGGCCATGCTTTGTAAACATATACAAGGCTTAATAGGATGCCTCTCTGGGCGTCTATAGGTATATTGAAGTCCTTTGCTCGATACTTTGTTGAATTCACGAATATTTCTATATCTCATCGCATTGGTTCGTTTAGCCATCCGTATGAATTTACTGCCATAACTCTTACTTTAATTTATCATTGCTGAGGTCTGTTACCAAATCCCAGCTTACTCTCGTTGCTTATTCCATCTGTATAAATTTAAGTCCTTTAATGCTTCCTCATTACTGCTCATCTTTAGAATGACGGCCTAATCTCATCTCATACTTTGTGACTTTTACCCACCTTAATGTTGTTCTACAATCTACAATTTGAAGACTTGAAACTTCTTACGTAAATACATTGCCGCTAGGGCCTATGTCTCATCGGGGACACCTGGAGCAATTAGACTGATCCACTTAGGAGCGATACTATACTTCCATAACCGTATTTTATAGAATCCCAATGTGATTCACCTTACGTGGGTATTTTAATCCCGTAGAATTCATGAAATCCTCTTCAATTCATTACTCAATCGAAAGGTCCAAACGTTACCCTTTATCTATCACAATTATACCCACATTTTACTATCAGGGCAACATTCCATCTTTTCTAAATGCTACTAGTCTTAGACTCCTTTGAGTTCATTCAGGCTATACTGAGCTTTCTATAACTTAGAGAAACCATCATCTCTTCTTGTTTTTTATGGGTTTCATCCCAATGACTTATCCATTCTCGTCACCTTTTCACTCGCCTTTTCTTATCCTTACTCATGTCTTCCTAAACCTTGTCGCTCTACCATACTTTATCTTGCAACCTACATATATCCATTTATACTACTTGCAACCTTTCTTCAACTTGCTTGCACCATAGATTTCCTTATGTTATTCTGGAATATCAAGCGAGACGTCACCTCGTCTCTAACTCTTCTATACTCTTTTAATTACACCTCTCGATACGTAGAAACCATAGGCTGGAAGATATGCCACTAACGATGCCGCTATCATTCCTGGATTTTGAATCCCCGTGCTTATAACCTTCTATCCGAAGTATGGACTATTCATAACTTTCTGCATTTGAGTATCTCATACGATGTTCACTTTTACCTTCCCTACTTAAAATCTCGTATTACATCTTGTATCTCCTTCATAATCTCCCCTCCACCTAGGTGTAATTCATGTCCATAACTTGAAGCTCTATTATAATACTCGCACCTCTGGTACATACACAATCCGGTGGGAGCTTCGTACTGACTTCTTATGAGGTTGGTACTTCTTCTAACTGGCTTTATCGTAGAGCTGTTATGGAATATATTTGTTGTGCTATCTTTCTTGCACCTCTAATATTAAGAATGATTTTTCTATGTTCTCAGCCATGATTCCTATAACTTCTGGGTCCAATAATCAGACTCCTGATTACTTAGTTGATGTCATTCTTTAGTTTCTTCTTGCTTCTGATCAGCCTTTACGTAGGCTTAAACTATCTTCCGATCTGTGGCTCATGGTATCAATTATTACCTTAGCCTTTCATGGGAGTTATGGAATATCTATGATACAATCTTCTAACAATTCAATCCTTTGTCCATGTCCTGGGCTTAATTCTTTCTTTTAACTTATACCGGAGTCTTCTTTGGTTGTATGATTGTCAACAAATATGCTGCCTGAATAATGTTCCAAAATCTTGAGTGTACCCATAACGTACTAACTCTGGATCATTGATCAAATAATTTTTTCGTTCCGTCTTAGCTTTCTTTCAACGTAAGCTATTACTTTTCCCGATCTTTCTGCCCTCTTGTTGCATCCATACTTAGCTTATCTTAATGCCCATATATTGAAATTCCATACAACTCATATGATCCTGAGTATCACTTCTGATTTTACTCCCTGTTCATTAGCCATTATAGGTGCCACTTTCTTAGGGAGTGCATACAATGTTGTTTTGAGACTGTTGTCACACGATCATTTCCTCTTCAGGTCATTATACTGAGGTTGAAGCCTTCTTCCTTATTTCCTCAGCTAGTCTTTCATCGTAGTACTTAGGGAAGACCCTCTAACTCTTGTAAAGATGCGAGCTTATTATGTCGTATTCCCGATAGAATTTTTGATGTTCGTGCTCACTTGTAATTATCCTTAGTTACTTACCTCCATACTCATCTGCTCGTATGACTGTTTCTGAACTGTCTTTATTTAGGGAACTATCTTTTATTTATGTAATACTCATACGGTACATTTAACTATCCCAACTCCTATTTGAATATTTCTCAAGTATTATAATGATATTCTTCGAGGCTGAATCCTCCATGTTAGGTTCTACTATGTTTATCTTACCCGATCTGATGACTCGTTCGTAACCTCCTCTTTAGCCATAACTGGGATCTTTCTGACCAATTACTAACTACTCGTTGGCCCATTCTCATATCAATATTCCTCGTAATCCTTCTTGGGTTATTTACTTTGTTTTAACTTATGTATCGTACTGGATCCTTATTTATTAATAACAGCTCGGGCAAGAACCTATCATTCCTCTTCTTGACGTCGTGCTTGCATAATATTCTTGAATTGTAGTGTATCTGTAAGATTTGGATAAGTGCCATCTCATTCCTCTTTCATTTATCACATTCTTCCTTTACCATTCCTTGGTTACTATAACCACTTAATTCTGACTTAATGCCACATTACTCCATATTCCCCCCTTTAGGGGTGTACTAAAAGCTGAAGCCACGAGGATCTATCTGTAGATGTTTTACATCTTCATCTTTAGCGTCGTTTCTCAACATCAATGATCCTTACTTGCCTTGCAGCAATTCTTCTATACCGAGGATGATAAATTCCCTTACTCACGAGGTTGACACTTAGCGTAACTGGCACATACAGTCTCTTAAGCTTAACTTTGCTCACATTGCTTGCTCTAGAGAAGTGTCTCCCTAAATGACTATTCTTTGAATTCATCGTGAATCTTTTTTTGTGGTCCATTCTATTACCGTCGGAACGAAATCTGAAATTCCCATGATGCCGAGTGCTTTTCAATCATTCAGTCCCTAATTCATATTTAGTTCATCTTGTTTACCAGTCCATACTGATTTCTATAACTCTGGGGATTAACTCTCCCCTCTGGTAGTCGCGTTGGAGTCACGAAATTATTTCTCGAAATAAGAATATAACCTTATGGCCTATACTCTATCGTTGTCTTAAGGCCCATCACCTTTAGTCTCTTCCTTCATTTGACTATCAATTCTGTAACAATCTACCATTTTCATCAATGTATCACACCTTATTCATAATGCTTTCTTATTCCTTTTCTCATTATTCTGCTAATATTTCTGCATATCCCTTTTCTTGTGAAAACTTCAATATGACATTCTTTCGCTTTTAGCTTTCCTTTGCTACATCCAGTGGCTCTTCAAGTTGCTTAACGTTCTCGCTTTACTAGGGATACGGGCAACACTAAGGTAATATTTATCCCTTCAAGGCTTATGGTTCATGTCTTTGTAGCACTCATATTTGGCTGCACTATTTCAGAGTGCACCATCTGGTGTCTCATAAGGAGATCTATTAGCATTTTTGCAATATCCTTCGAAAATGTCAACTAACGCAACCAATTCATCCATCATATCTTCTTATAATACTTTTTTTAACCCCCATAGGGCATATCTGGAAGGGGTGCGACCAATTGTATATACCTCTGTTACTATTAAATATAACTCAAAAGGCTTATGTTCCTCTTCCTTAATTATAAACGTTGTTAACCTTCATTAACTAGGTATCTCGTACCCTTTTTCACCTTGCTCCTTTTACTTGCCGAAACTTGTACTTATCTTCTTAATATCTCATTGTCCTTCACCATAAAGATGGATAGACATTCTTGTCTTAAGGCTTCTTATCAGGAAGCTTACCTATTTCAGCACACTCATGATCTGCTAAAGACCTCATATTTACTTATCGTAGGCATCATACAAAAATCCAATTCCTCTAACTCAGCTTTTCCACAACAATATCTCTTTCCAACCTTCTTTTCGGATATAGGTACCATCTTATTATGAATAGGACTTAGGAATTTGAATTCCTATGACCGAGCTCTACCACACGATCTAGAGTAAGAAGAAAGAGTGACAATCTTAAAAGCCCTGTAGCCTCCTTCTTATAAGTGTGGTGCACAACACACCCATCAACAAGACTCTATTAGACATGGCTTGTAGACTCCCTAGGACAGAACTGCTCTGATACCACTTTTGTCACAACCCAAATCGATGGGCCGCGACGGGCACCCGGTACCTTACTTAACCGAGTACCAATGTAACATATCTTTCTTATTACATCATCATATACACGTGACATACGGGCCTAATAGACCAACATAATTATTTATAAACTCAAAACATAGGCAGACAAGGCCGTACAATCCTTCACGTACAAGACATATGTCTACAAGCCTCTAAGAATACATAAATGTCATAAAGGTCGGGACAGAGTCCTGCCATACCAAACAATACACGCCTAACTCATACTAACCAAACGAGCAACTCCGAAGCAAAAGGAGCGCACCAACATCTTCCGCTGAGCTGATAGCCTAGTTAGAGGGCTCTCGACCTATCTATCGGGACCTGCGGGCATGAAACGCAGCATCCCCAGGCAAAAGGGATGTCAGTACGAATAATGTATCGAGTATGTAAGGCACATAAATAAATACATAAGAGACATGGAAGACATATAGAGTACATGACTCAACCTATAAGTATGAATAACTTTGTAGATCATAAATTACTTTTAGCGTCATGCGTGTGCGTATGAATGTCATGTCGTGCATAGGTACATGTTTCATAACATCATCAGCCTCTGAGGGCATTCCATTATACCATCCCGGCTACTGTGGGCAAAATCATCATTGTATACCAGCTGATCAGGTGGTGGTGCATATATAACGCCATAACCTTTCTCATATCTCATATACATATATTTACATATATACGCGTATATAACGCCGTTTGAGTACATATATATATATGCGTATATAACGCCGTTTGAATAATATTTCAGCCACTGTGGACAACATCATAGTCATATACCAGCTGATCAGGTGGTGATGCATATATAACGCCGTAACCTTTCCCATATCCCATATACATATATTTACATATATATGCGTATATAATGCCATCTGGTCATGGGTCAGTGCACATGAATGCACTGCATAAAGTACGTCAATAAAATCATTCGGAATGTCATAAGACCATTTTGTCTCTGAGTAATATCATAACGTAAACTCTTTTCAACTTTCGTATTTTTCTGAGACCCATGAACAAATGATAAGACATTATAACACACGAAAATTGAAGATCACAGATATCTCTAATACTTCTATGAATAGAGTCATTCATGGAATTTGTGCATTTGCACGTTCCGTTCGTATCGTATGGATCATGCCAAAAGAAAGAAGGGATAGCCTTAACATACCTGAGCCAATTCTCTTAGAAATATTGCACCGTACTCCTTTATAATTGCAAAATATTACGTTGCTTATGAAATCTGGTTTGAATTATTGAAGATCTGCTCTGAAAGTTTGATACATGCACTTCTCCTTACATTATAGAGGCGTGCGTGAAGTATGAGTAAGACTGATTCCGAACGTCAAAAGGAGCCCCGCGCAAAATCATGTGTTGTACAAATATACAAACACTCTTCCTTTGCAAGCTTTTCCCCACTCACTATATGAGTAGTTCTCCATCCTCTCCAATTTCTTAGCGCTGAAAATTTTAACAAACTTCAAAATATTCAAACAATGGCCACCATTACCAAGCTTAAAGTGGATGACCTCCGTAAGCAACTGTCAAGTCACGGTCTTGACACCACTGGAAACAAACCCATTTTTGGTTTGTACTTAATAACCCTCACTAATTCTTTTCTTTATATGTATTTTTCATAAGGGTGTTGTTTTACCCAAATTGTAGCTAAGGAAGTCATTTTTTTATCAATTTGAGTTGGCCCCACTTTGATGAGTAATGTCTCATAACCTACTAAATCTTTGACACCTTTCAATTATTATACAAGAGTCACAATGTTATATAAATGGGCTGCCACATTTTTTTGTCCAAGCTTTATCCAAAATCACCATTTATTTAACCACTAATCTTATGATTAATTTGATAATCTTCCACTATCCAATAATTAACCAACTATCCACATAATTAAGGTTTATCTCAAATTACTTAAAATACTACTTGCTTTTAACATACCTTGTACACCTTACAATCATGGTCATGTAGTACCTTGTACGACACTAGTCCATAAATACGGGTATTATAGCTCGGGCCGTATTTTATCTCAAATGCCAAACTTTAACAAAATTCATTTTCTTAGACTTGCTCCCCCTTTCACCTTCATGAATTTACTAATCACTTGTGAAATAACATAATCCTTATAATTCCCAAATAATCTTTTCCTTGGACTGATGCGAATTACCTTACGACAAATTCAACGTAAAATACAGCAGGGTGCAACATCGTCTTAACTTATTACTGCAAAGCGTAACATCACTGTAATGTAATACTACACAATGCAACACTGTCATAACTTATTACTGCGAGACATAATATTGACGTAATATTGCGGGGCGTAACATCAATGCACATGTATAAATGAGTGAAATGTATGAAAAATACATAAAAATCTCGATATTCCTTCCGGATAAACTTTTCCAACTGCGTATTATTCTGAGACCCATGAACAAAAGATAATAATAATTCTTATGGGGTTTAAGAATATAGACACCCATACTATTTCTATGAATAGAGTAATTTATAGAAACTGTGTATTTGCTTGTTTCTTCAGTATAATTTAGACCATGCCAAAAGAAAGAAGGGATAGCCTTAACATACCTGTTCTTGGAATTATTCGAATCAAATGAAGCTTCTGCTTCAGTGAAATATGTTGAACGAGATTTGCTTGAATTCTTTGAAATTTTTGGAACGCATTTGTTCTGCTTTTCACGTCTTGGTGCAGTTAGCTCCCAACGGTATTTGTTCTTATTATTGAAAAGAGATAAGACTTTGGATGCAAAGTTTGGAATTTGCTATTGTAAGTATTCTGTTCCTAGTGGCCAACATTTGGAATTGAATTTCCAAGAGCAAGAACAATGTTCTGTTCTTTAATTGCAAAGTCTTCAAATAATGGCCACTAGTCTTATTTGCTAAGACTCGCCTCTTAGTCATTTCATAATTAGCCATCTGGCCAAAAGTGACTATTTAGTCACTTTCAATTTCGTGGCTTCTTGCCACGTGGGGTGGGGGTGGGATGTTAATTTTTATCCATTTATTAGTTAACTGGGTAATGTTATATTATCCGGTAATTAATCAATTACCCGCATAATTTAAAACTTACCACAAATTACTTAAAATTCTATTTATTTTTTAAAATACTTCATATATACTTTATATAATATACTACCATGGTCATATGGTACCTTGCATGGTACTAGTTTATAATTATCGGGTATTATCGCTCGACCCGTATTTTATTCCAAATTGATCACTTTCAACGAAACTCGTTTTCTTTAATCCGTGTACCCCTTTATCCTTCATAACACTTATTTATCGCTTGTTATAAATAGCGTAAGTACGTTAACGTCAAGATGATCTCATCCCCGAGTCTACGTCGGTTAACTAAAAATGAAATTTTAACGTACGAAAATCACGAAATGTAACATCCTTCCCCCCTTAGAAACATTTGTCCTTGAATGTTTAACTCTCCGAGATTTATATAATCTTGATAGAGTCGCCTTTGTAATAACACCACTACCAATTCTCCTCGTAGAAGCTTAATAACCCAACGCCACACACGACCAGAATTATAAATTATGACCATGGCCTCACACGACCAACGATAATAACCAACATAAGAATTTATACACGTACATTATGATTATGACGTCTCGGTCGGACCCTTCTCTGGAGGAGGAAATAGGTAGGGATATCTAGACTTCATGTTTTCCTCGGCCTCCTAAGTCATTTCTTCCACATTGTTATTTCTCCAAAGTACTTTTACGGAGGCTACCTCCTTATTCCACAGCTTGCGGATTTGTCGGTCTAGAATGTTCATCGGAATTTCCTCGTATGACAAATCCTCTGTAATCTGTACACCATTCGTGGGCACAACTCGAGTAGGATCGCCAATGCACTTTCGTAACATAGATACGTGAAAAACTGGATGGACAGACTCCAATTCCGAGGGCAATTTAAACTCATAAGCTACTCAACCCACTCTCTGAATGATCCTATAAGGCCCAATATACCGTGGGCTAAGTTTTCCTTTCTTGCCAAATTTCATCACACCCTTCATAGGCGACACTTTTAAGAATACCCAGTCATCAACCCCGAAATCTAAATCTCGACGTCGCACGTCAGAATATGACTTCTGATGACTCTGAGCTGTCAATAGTCGATCCTGAATAAGCTTTACTTTTTCTATGGTTTGCTGAACCAGGTCTGGCCCGTGTAATCCAGATTCTCCAACGTCGAACCACCCTATAGGCAACCTATACTTTCATCCGTAAAGAGCTTCGTATGGAGCCATCTGAATGCTGGAATGGTAGCTATTATTATATGCGAACTCAATAAGCGGTAGATGATCATCCCAGCTCTTTTTGAAGTCTATTACACAAGCTCGTAACATATCCTCTAGTGTTTGAATAGTACGCTCAGCCTGTCCATTTGTCTGGGGATGAAATGTTGTACTAAGGCTTATTTGAGTCCCCAATCCCTTTTTGAAGGACCTCCAAAAGTTAGTTGTAAATTGAGCTCCTCTATCCGAGATAATAGATACAGGGACACCATGTAGTCGTACTATCTCCTTGATATAAAGCCTCGCATTATCTTCTGAGGAATATGTAGTTCTAACGGGCAGAAAATGGGCTGACTTTGTGAGCCTATCAACAATCACCCATATTGAATTGAATTTACGCTTAGTACGAGGTAAGCCTACGATGAAGTCCATATTGATTATTTCCCATTTCCAAGTCGGAATCTCCATAGCCTGCAATAATCCACCAGGTTTTTGATGCTCAATCTTAACCTGTTGAAGTTAGGGCACTGAGCAATAAATTCCTCTATATCATTTTTCATTCGATCCCACCAATATATTTCCCTGATGTCATGATACATCTTTGTCGCTCCTGGATGGATAGAATAACGAGAATAGTGAGTTTTTCCCATAATATGCCGACATAGCCCTGCAACATTAGGTACACATAATCGTCCTCAATATCTGAGGACCCCATATTCTGTAATTTCAAATGTTTTCTTCTCCTTTTGAAGGGTGGTATCCTTATAATTAACTAACACAGGATCCTTATACTGGCATTCTTTTACTTCAGTTACTAAAGAGGATGTTACCGTATCCTGAAGAGTAATTCCAATGTCCCCTGAGTCCAGTAACCGAACTCCAAGACTAGCTAGCTGATGAACCTCATGGGCTATTCCCCTCTTTTCTGGCTGCAAATACGACAGGCTACCCATAAATCTATGGCTGAGAGCATCGACAACTACGTTCGTCTTCCCCGGATGGTATAAAATATCAACGTCATAGTCTTTAAGTAGCTCCAACCATCTCCTTTGACGAAGATTCAATTCCTTTTGCCTGAAGATGTACTGGAGGCTCTTATGATCCGTATAGATATCAACATGAATGCCATACAAGTAGTGCGTACATATCTTTAGTACATGAATCATTGCAGTTAACTCTAAATCATGGGTCGGGTAGATTTTATCGTGCTTTCTTAGTTGTCTAGAAGCATAAGCCAAAACCTTACCATGCTGCATCAGCACACAACCCAATCCAACGCCTGAAGCATCGCAATAGATAACATAAACATCGGTCCCTTCTGGGAGCGTTAGAACCGGTGCTGAAGTTAACTTGTCCTTTAATGCCTGGAAACTCCGTTCACAAGCATCAGTCTATTGAAACTTTGCTCCCTTCTGAGTCAACTTTGTTAAAGGTGCTGAAAGGGAAGAAAATCCTTCCACAAATCTCCTATAATAACCTTCCAAACCAAGAAAGCTACGAACTTCCGTCGGTGTTGTGGGACTAGGACAAGTCTTTACTGCCTCAATCTTTTGTGTATCCACCCAGATGCCTTCACCCGAAATGATATGCCCAAGGAATGTTATAGAGTTCAACCAGAATTCACATTTAGAAAATTTTGCATACAACTTCCTTTCTTGTAGAACTCTGAGCACAATACGCAGATGACCAGCATGCTCATCCTCTGAACGAGAATATACCAATATATCATCAATAAATACAATTACAAACATATCTAAGAAAGGCCTGAACACACGGTTCATCAAATCCATGAATACTGCTGGGGCATTGGTCAGACCGAAAGACATAACCCGAAACTCAAAGTGCCGATATCTTGTCCTTCATCCTTAACCCTTACCTGATGGTACTCGGACCTCAAGTCTATCTTTGAAAAGCACTTGGCATGTTGCAACTTATCAAATAAGTCATCAATCCTCGGGAGCAGTACTTATTCTTGATCGTCACCTTATTCAGTTGCCTATAATCAATACACATTTGTAAGGAACAATCTTTCTTCCTTACAAACAACACAGGTGCTCCCCACAGTGACATACTAGGTTTAATAAAACCTTTTTCAAGCAAGTACTTTAGTTGTTATTTTAACTCTTTCAGCTCTGCGGGGGCCATTCTATAGGGAGGAGTAGATATTGGGTGAGTATCTGGTAGTAGGTCAATAGAAAACTCAATTTCTCGCTATGGAGGGAGACCCAGAAGTTCATTAGGGAAGATATTTGGAAACGCATTTACCACAGGGATGGACTGAATGGTTGGTGACTCTACTTCCACATCCTGAATCTGAACTAAGTGATAAATACAGCCCTTTCTGATCATCTTCCTTGCCTTGAGAT
The DNA here is from genome assembly GCF_000393655.2 of Nicotiana sylvestris. NCBI lineage: Eukaryota > Viridiplantae > Streptophyta > Magnoliopsida > Solanales > Solanaceae > Nicotiana > Nicotiana sylvestris. Next base: position 122,531,371 of record NC_091062.1, on the reverse strand, counting down.
AGGAAATAAATCTACCTCTCGGCGATGTCGTGTTACCTTTCCACTCCAAAATAGGCTCCCCTGGAAATTGAAATCGGACTATCTTTAATCTACATTCAACGTTGGCATGACAAGAAGCAAACCAATCCATACCCATTATAACATCAAATTCTACCATATCTAACTCGATTAAGTCTGCTATGGTAGGTCGACCATGAACTATTATTATACAACCCCTATATACCTGCTTAGCTATCACCGAGTCCCCAACAAGTGTAGACACCTCAAAAGGTTTAACCAATTCAGGTTTTATTTCAAACTTACTAGCAACCAACGGAGTAACAATAAGGTGGAACCTGGATCAATCAGTGCATATACATCGTAAGAGGAGACTGATAATATACCTGTAACAACATCAGGCGATGACTCTTGGTCCTATCGTCCTGCCAACGCATAAATGCAGTTCTGAGGGCTGCTCGAGCTAGATGCTCCGCCTCTGCCTCTACCACGACTCATTGGTACTTAGGGACCTTGCCCAAGGGGGCGTACTGATAATGACGATCCAGCTACAGATCCCACTGGCTAAGCTATGCTTGCATCACCTCTCATCGGACAATCCCTCATAATGTGACACGGATAACCACAAGTATAACAAATACCTAATCTCATACGGCACTACATGGTATGTTGCTTACCACATTGAGTACATTATGGAAAGAGTGGCTTCATCTGATTTGACTCACCCCTATACTGAGAACCTGAGGCCCTAAAATTCTGACCAGGCCCTGAATATGTTGAACGATCAAATCTCTTACTACCAAATGGAGGGGGTGCGCTAGCCGATGGCTGGTATGGATATCTCGAATACTGCTGCGTCTGACCACCTTGAAACTCACCAGAAGGACTCGAAGACCTTACTCTCTTATTCTGGGCCCTATCCTGCTCACGATCGGCCCTCTGTTTCTGTTACGCTCCTCTACACCCTGAGCGTATGCCTGAATACGAGAAATATCCATGTCTGGCTGAAGTGAAACCGACATACAATCGTTAAGTAAGTGAGGCTCTAATCCCATCACGAACTGGTGAACCCGATCCTCCATCTTAGATACAATAGTGGGAGCATACCTAGAAAATGAATCAAACTGAAGACCGTACTCCCGAACACTTATATTTCCCTGCCAAAGGGTCAAGAACCTATCAATTCTATCTCGCCTAAGCTCTGGTGGCAGATAATGACGAAGAAAAGCTTCTGTAAACTCATGCCATACTACTGGAGGGGCATTCTCATCTCTAGACAATTCCCAAGACTCGTACCAATTAACTGCAACATCTCGGAGTCTATAGGAAGCTAGCTCAACTGACTCAGTCATAGTGGTCTTTATTAACCGTAACGTCCTCTGCACTCTATCAATAAATACCTGAGGGTCCTCATTCGGGTCTGCTCTAGTGAATACCGGAGGGTCTAAATTAATAAAGTCATGAACTCTCGCACTCACGGACCTATCGGCATGACCAATACCTGCTTCCTAACGCCGAGCCTATGCGACTACTAATCGGGTCAATAACTGAATAACATCTCTCATCTCCTGACCTGGGGCATCCGGCTGAGGTGATGAATGTACAGGGGCGGGCGCTGGAGCTGGTGCCCTTCGGAGCTCTTCTAGAAAAGGCGGGGTATATGAAGTCTGAGATGGAACCTCACTATGAGATTGTCCCCAAGCCCTGGTAACTCGTGGCGCTCGACTAGTAGTCTCACTAGCCACAGACTTTCCCTTCTGGGAGGTCGTACTCTTTGGAGGCATTGCTGAAAATATAACATATCGTTAGGAACATGAATTCTTGTATTGCACGATCTGAGATAAAAAGAGAGGATAACATCCTATATGCCATATAGCCTCCTGTTTATAAGTGTGGTGCACAACACACCCATAAACAAGACTCTACTAGATACGGTCTATAAACAACCCTAGGACAGAACTGCTCTGATACCACTTTTGTCACGACCCAAACCGATGGGCCGTGACGGGTGCCTGAGTCCTATCTGTCAAACACCCCTAAGCATGCGTCTAAGATATGAACCTGTATAACATTTGTTGTATTACGAAAATAACATACGTAAAGAAAACCTGCCATCAAGGCATATGTACGTATACGTGCAGAATACAATGGGCAAGCCGTCAAGGCTGCTATAGACAACTATACATCCAAACCTGAAAGCCGTCAAGGCCATATACAACCCAACTAGACATACTGTGTACAGACCTCTAATAGAAACATAACTGTACAAAGACGGGACTGGACCACGTCACATCCATATACGTATATATATACAAATGTATCATACCAAAATCAAAAGCAGCTCCGGATCAAATGGAGCACGCCAACTCTCGCTGATCAGGGATTCTAAGAAGGGGGACCGTTAGTTTGCCTACCTGCACCTGCGGGCATGAAATGAAGGTCCCGTGAAATAGGGCGTCAGTATGAAAAATGTACTGAGTATGTAAGGCATGAAAATAAGTACGTAAAAGACATAGATGAAACATGGAATACAGAAATACCTTTAAATCTGAATAACTCTGTAAATTTTGAAACGTTTATAATATCATGCACATACGTATAAATGTCATACCATGCATAGGTATGGGTGTACATAATATCATCAAGCCACTGAGAGCATCCCATCATATCATCTCGGCCACTGTGGGCAATATCACCAACATATACCAGCTGATTAGGTGGTGGTATATATATAACGCCATAACCTCTTCCCATATTACATATACATATACATACATATGTACATGTATATAACACCGTTTGAATCATATTTCAGCCACTGTGGGCAACATCATCATTATATACCAACTGATCAGGTGGTGGTACGTATATAACACAGTAACCTTTTTCCATATCCCATGTCAATGCACATGTATAAATGAGTGAAATGCATGAAAAATACATAATAATTTCGATATTCCTTCAGGATAAACTTTTCCAACTGCGTATTATTCTGAAACCCATGAATAGAAGATAATAATAATTCTCGTGGGTAATCAAAAATATAGACACCCATACTATTTCTATGAATAGAGTAATTTATAGAAACTGTGTATTTGCTCGTTTCTTCAGTATAATTTGGATCATGCCAAAAGAAAGAAGGGATAGCCTTAACATACCTATTCCTGGAATTATTCGAATGAAATGAAGCTTTTGCTTCAGTGAAATATGTTGAACGAGATTTGCTTGAATTCTTTGAAATTTTTGGAACGAATCTGTTCTGCTTTTCACGTCTAGGTGTAGTTAGCTCCCAACGTTATTTGATCTTATTGTTAAAAAGAGATAAAACTTTAGATGCAAAGTTTGGAATTTGCTATTGTAAGTATTCTGTTCCTAATGGCCAACGTTTGGAATTGAATTTCCAAGAGCAAGAACAATCTTCTGTTCTTTAATTGCAAAGTCTTCAAATAATGGCCACTAGTCTTATTTGCTAAGACTCAACTCTTAGTCATTTCATAATTAGCCATCTGGCCAAAAGTGACTACTTAGTCACTTTCAATTTCGTGGCTTCTTGCCACGTGGGGCGGGGGTGGGATGTTAATTTATATCCACTTATTAGTGAACTGGATAATGTTATGTTACCCGGTAATTAATCAATTACCCGCATAATTTAAAACTTACCATAAATTACTTAAATTTCTATTTATTTTTTAAAATACTTCTTATATACTTTATATATTATACTACCGTGGTCATATGGCACCTTGCATGGTAATAGTTCATAATTATCGGGTATTATTGCTCGACCCGTATTTTATTCCAAATTGACCACTTTCTACGAAACTCGTTTCCTTTAATCCGTGTACCCTTTTATCCTATATAACACTTGTTTATCACTTATTATAAATAGCGTATGTACATTAACGTCATGATGATATCATCCCCGAGTCTACGTCGGTTAACTAGAAACGAAATTTTAACATACGAAAATCGCGAGATGTAACAATGATGAAGGGGTTAAACAGGGAAATTCCAATATATGCATAAAACGAACATTAGCAAGATAGCAACGTTCTGTACTCTCCGGCATCACACTATCCAATACAGACAAAATTAAGCAAACTGGGACTCATCCAGGAAACACACAAATTAAGCGAAACTGGGACTCCCCTAGAGGACACCTAAAACTCTCCAAAAAATTGGGACTCGCGACGGGTTAACATTTTGATGATAGCTCGAAAAAACACCCCTACGGCCAAGGGTCATCGCCAAAAAAGAAGAATTCGACCTCGCTCGAATTATAATGGGTTAACATTTCAACGACAGCTCGAAATAACACCCATACGGCAAAGGGCCATCACCAAAAAAAGAAGAGTTCGACCTCGCTCGAATTATAATGGGTTAACATTTCGACGACAGCTCGAAATAACACCCCTACGGCCAAGGGCAATCGCCAAAAAAGAAGTGTTCAACCTTGCCCGAATTATAATGGGTTAACATTTTGACGACAACTCGAAATAACACCCCTACGGCCAAGGGCCATCGCCAAAAAAGAAGAGTTCGACCTCGCTCTAATTATAATGGGTTAACATTTCGATGACAGCTCGAAATAACACCACTACGGCCAAGGGCCATCGCCAAAAAAGAAGAGTTCGACCTCACTCGAATTATAATGGGTTAATATTTCGACGACAGCTCGAAATAACACATCAACAGCCAAGGGCCATCACCAAAAAAGAAGAGTTTGACCTCGCTCGAATTATAATGGTTAACATTTCGACGACAGCTCGAAATAACACCCCTACAGCCAAGGGCCATCGCCAAAAAAGAAGAGCTCGACCTCGCTCGAATTATAATGGGTTAATATTTCGACAACAGCTCGAAATAACACGCCTACGGCCAAGGGCCATCATCAAAAAAGAAGAGCTCGACCTCGCACGAATTATAATGGGTGAACATTTTGACCAGCTCGAAATAACACCCCTATGGCGAAGGGCTATCGCCAAAAAAGAAGAGTTCGACCTCGCTCAAATTATAATGGGTTAACATTTCGACGACAGCTCGAAATAACACCCATACGGCCAAGGGCCATCGCCAAAAAGAAGAATTTGACCTCATTCGAATCACAACGGGTTAAAATTTCGACGTCAGCTCAAAATAAGACCCCTACGACCAAGGGCCATCGCCAAAAAGAAGAGTTCAACCTCATTCGAATCGTAACAGAATAATATTTCGACGATAACTCTAAATAACATCTTTATAGCCAAAGGCCATCGCCGAATGAAAAGGGAAGACTGATCTTGTTCGAATTATAATGGGATAATATTTCGATACTAGCTCAAAACAACATCTCTACGGCAAAGAACCATCGCAAAAGGAAAAGTTCGAACTCATTCGAGCCCAATAATGCCTTTGCAGCTATTGGTCACCGTCGTGCTTTATTCCTTCTACTTATTAAAAAAATTGATTTCATTACAAACTCCAAGTTCGACCTTGCTCGGATGTGTATAAAATAAAAAAGAAGCGACTTTGTCCAAAACAACCATACGAAGTTCAAGTTCGATAGTTTGACCCCCCCCCCCCCCCGAACGAGTCAAGTCAAGACTAACTTCATCCAAAACAACAAAATTATATAAACTCATTTGAGGCAAAGACGAATCTGCTTAAAGCAATAAGTCACCAAGTCGATTCTGCCCCAAATAGGCGAATCGAATGAGACTCCATTCGGACTCACGATGAAGTCCCACTTAGTCCGGTTAAGATTGGTTTCCCTGAAAAACCAGGAATCCACCATACGAAGATCCGAAAATTTACGCGAAATATATGTAAAGCAAAAGGGGGGATGCAAAGGATGTATAACGATGAAAACTCCTTTATTTAAACAGTTGCGCAAATGACCGCAGATTATACACGACTAAAACCGGTCCAGTACAAAATAAATAAAAAAAAGAAGGCAACAACACAAAAAATGATAAACAAGAAAAGACAACAAAGATAACAACTTTTTTACTGGGCGCCATCACCGCCGTCCTCATCATCGCCACCTCCAGGAAACTCCCCCTCAGCATAAACATCCACAGCGGCCTCCATTGTCGTGGGATCATAACCATAGGTAACACAATCCTCTCGTGCCTTCACCCGAGCTCCTTCATAGGCAGCCTCAGAACATTGCCCGCTTCCCACAAACTCTTGTATATGTCCCGCTGGGCTTCGACATGAACCTAGAGTTCGTGCAAATGAAGAGGAATAACGGCGGAGGCAGTTTCAACTTGGGACAACAATTGCACCTTTTCGGCCTCAAGAACAGTGACTCGATCTCCTAAAGTTGAAGCTTCCCGGTTTATATCGCCAATACTCTCTTCGAGCCTTGCCTCCCTGAGCGTAGCCGTCGCCCTCTCAGACTCTTGCTCGGATTGAAGGACACGGATAGTGTCCTCTAAAGTTGCCTCCCTAGCCGAAGCCGAGGCCCAAGCACTCTCCAACTCGGAGACCTTTCTCTCTAGCTCGGCTAATTTCCCCATCCACTCTGCACTCAAAGTCTCGACTCTGATGGTATTATGATCCAACTCGAACTGCAACAACCGCACCTTCGCCTGAAGATGCTCACACTCTGCGGTGACCCCTTTGCCCAATTCAAGCTTTTCGTCCTTTACACGAAGTTGCTCCTCGAGCTCGCTATTCTTGTGAATAGCCTGCATCAACTCCTGATCCCTCTTCTCCAGTTCCTCACCAAGGGATCGATCACCGGTGTTCGCCCTCAGCCTTTCATGTATCTCACGACACTAGTTGCGGTTGTGCAGGTACTTTTCCAACATCATAAGAAAATTTTTGGCCTGAGTGTCAGTCCTGCGAGCACTTTCAATTTCCACCATGTACGTCTGAAAGACGAAAAGAGTTGGTAAAGGCCAAGGTTACCAAAGATAAAAGGAACACAAAAAGGGGAAAAACTTACCCTCAGGCCCATAGCAGCCACTTCATGCATCAAATTGACGTCACGAACGTCCCGAAGAGCCTCACACTTGGTGGCAGAGAACAAAAGGTCAAACTGCAGCACCAATTCCTCCGTATCTCCCAGAAGGTTAATCTCTGATGGGATTTCAAGTAGACGGATCGGGCCTCCCACGTGTACCACTATACGAGTAAGGCCTTCCTCAAACATCCTAACATCGTCAGGATCAAGATCTGATTCAGATTCGTAGTCATCGACCATGACGCCCTTCCCCCTTTCTGCGGTCGAGGATGAAGCAGGACTAGGTCCGAAAGATGAAGGCCCACCCAAAGTGGTGATAGGGGTCTCCGGATCCTGACTCCCCATTGCAGCAGGCTGTTGATCAATGGTAGACGCCGAAGCCTCCGCCGTCGGGTTGGTTACGATCACCGTCTCTACCGCCACGGATGGGTTAACATCACCTCCCACTTCAGACTCCGTCAAGGTGATGTTGCCCTCTGAACATACCCTGGCTGAAGGAGCCATTTTAGACTCCACTCATCGTCTCTTTGATGGCCCCTCCCCGTCTTCAGCATGGGAAGATTCTCCCGTCGAGTGGATAGTAAGAGTCGGAGCCCTAGATTGGGAAACAGTTTCCATGCACACGGCTACAGCCATTGATTCAACTTGAGAAGCCCTTGCCATAGGTCGGACAACAGACCTTGGTACGGGCCAAGTAGAAGACGTCGGCTGACGAAATGCAAGTGGAGGAGCCCTCGCCCTTTGCACTCTCCCTAAAAATGATAATAGTTGTATAAGCAACAGAGTCAAGTTACAAAGCGGAAAACAGAAGTTGCGGCAATACTACTTACCAGTAAGAGGCTTACGTCCATATTTCTCATAGAAGGACGACCATTTGCGAACTCCCGTCGTATGAGGAAGAATGGTTTTTACCCATTTACAGATATCGTCAACAGGCGCAGGGGGTAGTCTCGCGGCTGCAAAAGCAAAAAAAATTCAATACCGCCCAAAGAAGAGCGGTCGACTATCATTTCAACAAAAGATACAAAAACTTACGTGCGAAGTTCCATCTCTCAGGAAATCCTGCAGGATCTGCCACAAGGTGCTTGGTTCGCACATAAAAATAGTTTTCGTAGAAACGATGATTGGCTCTATCGTCCATATTCACTACCAGACTCTTCGCCCCTCGATGGCGCATATGGACCATCGTGCCCCGAATGAGTTGAGGGGCGAAAATGTTAAGCATGTGTCTCAGAGTGATCTCCCGACCAGCAAGCTCCGCGAACTTGAGTAGCATGAGGAACAGTTTATACAAGTACGGTGAAAGCTGAGCCAGACATACCTTGTAGAAATAGCAAAAATCTACCACCAAGGAAGGGAGAGGAAGTGTATACCCGACAATAAAGGGATATGCATAGAACGCACAATATCCTGGGTGATCGAAATGTATAATATCATCTCCCACCGCCGGCAACATCTCGACGTGGTGCGAAATCCCCCACCTAACCTTCAGCTCCGCAATTGCCGCCTCATTCATAACAGAGGAAACATGTTCCGGTTCCTCTCCGACAGGGCTATTGAAATCGGTCCACGACTTCCCGGGACGAGGCAGTATTTTGGTCGCCGTTGGAACTCCCTCATCCTCTACCACTTCTACTCCTCCGGGAGTAAGAGCATGCACCGGAACTGCGGCAAGATTATCAACGCGGGAAGAAGTACCAACCATTTATCTCAATTGAATAGAATGAATAAACAAAGAGAATTAAGAGGGAAGACGGTGAGTCAACTTCTGGCCAACAAGAGAGAATTGAAAATCAGAAGTATCGGAGAAGATGAAGATTCACGAAATTCTTTTGACAAATCAAGAAAGTGTGCCAGTAGATTGGTGTTTCCCCCTATTTATAGGGACATAAATGCCCTAAGCGGGAAACCCTAGAGTCGCCAATCAGCACTGATAAGGCATGAAACGGTTCAATCCCCAGGAAACGTGTGTCAGAATGGCAGTAATCACAAACGACGTTTCGAATCAACACAACGTTTCGACTCCGAACGGACGCAACGAAACAAAGGCATCGTTGAAGCATTGCGCCACCGCCTCGATCTAAAAATCTTGTTCAAGGTATGAACAGTCAGATTTCTCCTAGCCTTTGAATCTACAAAGTCCGCCCACAGAGCCCGCCAAGGGATGACCTCGACGAACTGAGGGACTAATTGTATGGGTCAAAATCTGACCACAGTGGTCGTCCAAGCTGGGACCTCGCCTAAGTGGAGAAATGGCGGGAAGCACCACAGCTAACCTCGGTCCAATCATCGATAGTGTATGTTAAGTAAAAACGGTATTCGAATAACGACGAAAAGACAGTCACGTGAGAGTACGTTGGTCAAAGAACACAGTAAAGTTCCAAGAACTATATATAGAAGGGGGATTCTAAGAAAAAGGGAGCGGGGCTTTTCCTCTCAACTCTTTCTCTTACAATTTCCTCTTTTGAAGGATGTAGACTGATATTTCTTTCTTCTTGCGAAAGAGGGGATTGTAACAAGAAATCGAGAATGTTCTTATTTTTTTCATTCATTATCTCGCTATACATTTTTAGATCTGAAGTTGATTATGCTTGGTTAAAATTTTCCTTTTCTCATCATTAATTAATTTAATCAAAAGGTTCAATACTTTTTGGTCAAACAAATATATGTATAATTAATTTGGTTAGGAGCCTTGTTGAAAACCATAACGGTAGTTCTTCAATTATTACAGTAATAATTAATGTAAAATTAGTATATAAATGAATTTATTCCTTGTAACTAAAAGTCATAATTATCAATTATGCTGGTATTTAAGTCCATGATGGAGTTGCGATTGTTTTAAAAGTTTAACAAAAATCTCAAATCTCTCGAATAAGTTTGGAAGTGCCACAAAATATTTCATCATATAAGGAAAAAAAATATCAATTAGCATTGAGCATTATTGTACAAGGAGAAATTTGTGTACAACAATAATACGACCAAATTTACTGGTTCTTTACATTTTTTAATGGAAAAGATTGTTTTTTATTTACATGTCATTGTTATACGGAAAGGAAAGATGGCGGCAGAGGACAGAGTAAATAAATGCTATCCAAAAATAGTGTATGTCTGTATATTTCTCTACAGTATCGTTCCAGTTTTTTACAGCACAGGTAAAGCCAAAATAGAGATACGCGTCTCACCTTTTAAATCTTTAAGCCGCTACCACTATCAGGATCTGCGTCGTACAATGTGCACAGGCGCTACAGACCAGTGTTCCTGCACACCGAAATTCAACCTTTAGGCGTATTTTTTGTATTTATTAAATTTTATATATAATATTGAAAGTAAGGAATTTGAAAAAATTTGAGTAAAATATTGAAATACTAATTTGCAATTTTATGTTTACCTATAAATTTTTAGTTTTATAAATCCCTTGTAAAATTTATGCTCAAACACAATTCCTACTATTTCAGGGTGGAATGTCTTTTCTATTCTATGTCGGTCCAAATATTATCCTGACATGCGAAAAGTGAGCACTCTTGCGTGGCTGTTGCTTCTTTCATTTCAAGAAAATATTGTAAAAATTGCTCGGGGCACCTTATTTGGTCGTCCCACTTAACATATACCCATTTTTTTAAAAAGTTTTAATTTGTACCTATTTTTTCTCCTTTCTCCTCAGTCCAACTTCAGTCCCCTTTCTCCTCCTTCGTTTTCTTCTTCTTCTTCTTCTTCTTCTTCTTCTTCTTCTTCTTCTTCTTCTTCTTCTTCTTCTTCTTCTTTCTTCGTTAATTGTTCTCTTTATTCTTAACATCTAGTTACCTTCTTTCGATGTTACAGGCTTTATTGACCGAATATAAGAGTCTGCCTCCCCTATTTCAGGACACAACTAATGCTATCCAAGAGTTGGCGATTGCACGTAATATGCTCCACCTTTTTTTATCTGATTTTATTTTACTTCTTTGCTTAATTGCTTTATGATTGACTTTTGAAACATTGATAGGAAGTACATAGAGTAATATGAAAGTTTGTAAGATGAAACGGTGAGATAAATATAGATACTTACACATTTTTATGTGTAAGACAAGAGCAAATCAGAAAATCGATAACTGTGAGAAGATAAGACCTATATTCAATGAGGCCAGTTATCAGGTAGATTTAGTGCCATTTTCCTATCTGGTGGGTGTGGTTAGTGAGAAAATAATTGGACATCATTGTTTTGTGAAACTCTAAAAAGCTTTAGTGCCATTTTCTTATATAGTGTTGAAATTTTTACAAATGAACTAAATAATTTCAGTATTTTTTGCTGAAGTTTTTGAAAAAGCTTTATGACAAAATTAATGAATCCAGGACAAAAACACTTCAGCTTATATAGTGCTGAAGTTTTTACAAATGAACTAAATAACTTTAGCATCTTCTGCTGAAGTTTTTGAAAAAAATTTATCCAGAACAAAAAACTTCAGCTTATTTAGTGCTGAAATTTTTACAAATGAACTAAATAACTTCAGCATCTTCTGCTGAAGTTTTTGAAAAAGCTTTATGACAAAACTAATGAATCCAGGACAAAAAAACTTCAGCTATTTTAGTGCTGAAGTTTTTACAAATGAACTAAATAACTTCCGCATCTTATCCAGAACAAAAAAACTTCAGCGTATTGCCTTTGCTACTTCAGGCCCGTCTACTAGAATGCTGAAGTTTTGCGTGATTATCTTTGCTACTTCAGTCCTGTATGCTGAAGTTATGCGAAAAAGTGGGTACGCTTTCAATTTTTTTTCCAAAGCAGACACAAGTTAAAACGTGACTCAAAAAGCGGGTATAGATGCAAATCCCCCGAAAATATTGATTCTTTCATTTATTTATATGAATCTGAAGAAAAAGCTATCTTCACATTATATAACAGAAAGATATTAGAAATAAGAATATATAATTAAGAAATCAGAATATGCTGGGGTGCCGTTTCATAAAAAATTTTTGACGAAGAAATATTATACAAAACGAAAAACATATTTTGATAAGTATATTATAGATTGTGAGTACTTTGAAAGTAAATAAGACTTCTTCGTAAAACAGGGTGAAACTACTTACTCTTAAAAAGAATATCTTGATGGAATATTTTTTATATAATACCTATCTAATTATTTATAGAAACGCATTTTCATTGAAAAAGCTTTTATAAGGTTTCACAAACTTTTTCATTGGAAAGCACCGAATATTTGAAATAAGGAAATTAAAAAATAACCTACTCCAACTCTTTTAATTAGAGGAAAAAAGAAAAATTTGAGTGTCCAGTACTCTTACGTGTAAAGGTGACAAAAATCAGTTTTGCTTACGAGGATTCAAGTGGGGCACAATGCACACATCCGCAGACGGCAAAACGACAAATCCACAAATTCTATGACATTGCAAAGTACTGCAATCTCCAATTGAAATTTGACACACCGTTTTATATTCACACCTTTGCCCCTTATTTTTCCATGACATTTTTTGTACGAGTAGCTTAATATTCAATTCTTTTGGGTTTTTTTAGTGTCCATACTCAGTTAAGATCCGACAAATTTAAACTCAAGCAAAAAATCTCGTTTTGAGTAAGCCCCTTCATAGCAAAAGAGTACTAAAATAACTATCGAAACATTAGTTTGATAAATAAGTCATTACATTGATTTTAAATTTAAAGAATTTAATATACATATTAAATTCTCAAAAATGGTTCAAGTGTTTCATAACAATTAAATAGAACGTGTTGAAGTCCTATAAGGGTATTATATCTTTTAGTATGACGTTGTGGCGAAGGCGGTGTAATTTCAAATATATATATATATATATATATATATTGATCGGTACCCTTAGACTCAAAGCTTAGGCAATTGCATTGATTGATTTGGGGGAAAGGGGAGAACTTGACTTTTAGTGCACTGTCTCAGTTCGATTCGTACTCCAACATTTGCTCAAATTTATATTTCGATAATGATATCCCTGACACTTTTAAATTTTGGGTCCACCTATGCGTTGTGGTTGCATGAAGAGTTAAACAAACAACAACAAAAATAACAAACCCAGTAGTTTCCCACAAGTGGGGTCTGGGGAAGGTAAGATGTATGCAGCCTTACCCCTACCTCGGAAGGGCAGAGAGGTTGTTTTCAATAGACCCTCGGCTAGAGAGAGGCTGGAAAAGAAAAGGTAATTGCAACAAGTAGGAATAACAACAAGATAAAATAAGATCTAATCCAAGAATGCAGTTAAACTCTAGGTAGTAATAACAATCTATGAATAAAAAGATATCATACTAACACTAATGCTAGCAAATTGAGTAAGACAAAGAGAAACGTTCGACTACCTATGAACCTTCTACCCTAATCTTTGACCTCCACACCCTCATGTCTAGGTCCATGTCTCCAGTCAACTCCAGTTGTGCCATGTCCCGCCTAATAACCTCTCCCCAAGACTTCTTATGCCTACTTCTACCTCTCTTACTACCCGCCGAGCTAGCCTTTCGCACTTTCTAACTGGGGCTTCTATACTTCTCCTCTTAAAATGCCCGAACCATCTTAATCTCACCTCCCGCATCTTATCCTCCACAAGAGCCACTCTCACCTTTTTCCGAATAACTCCATTCCTAATCTTATCCAATCGGGTATGCCCACACATCCACCTTAATGTCACAACCCAAAAATCAAAAGTCGTGATGGCACCTAACTCAACCCGTTAGGTAAGCTAACTAACATCAGAAACACAATACGACTGAGATAATGAGAAAATAAAGAATAGCTAACTAAACCTTTACAAGTTTATCAAGACCTGGTAGTACGAATCACAAGCTTCTAAGATTTGGAATTTCAAAACTGATACAAATAAATACACGTTCTACATAAACATATTAGCATTAATCTAAACTACCAAGGACAAGTGGTAGCTACATCCAATCGCAAAAACATCTTCTGAATCAGTACCCGGCGTCATCAGCAACTCCGCTCCAAAATCTGCACGGAACGTGCAAAAGTGCGGTATCAGTACAACCGACCCCATGTACTGGTAAGTATTTTGTCTAACCTCGTCGAAGTAGTGACGAGACTTTTAGTTAAAAATATACTTGTTGCTATAACCTGTACAATAGATTAACAGTAAAGCAGTTCAAAGTATAACGGATAAAAGTATCATATACAACTCGACGAGACAGTCAATAATTACTAAAAAGAACCACAGTAGAATATTTACAATCTTTCCTGGTATGAGATATATGTCTAAAATGTCAAAATATCAAATCACATGGAACGATAACACCCTTCGTGCTTTTATCTCATCCTCACCATGTATAAATAATTTATGTGACAATTCAATTAGCATGGCAACACCCTTTGTGCGTTCAACTCATCTTTCCAAATGATCGTATAACAGAGCCAACCATATCACATGAACACAATAATAGGAATTTTTAGGTAGGAAATACGCAAGTAACAACGGTGGGCAAGAATGCACATGTGGGTCACAGTAAAGGACTAAGCGGAAAGCACGTGAGTAATAACAACAAATGGAAAACAAGGAATATCAACTTCAATTAACTAGCATATTGGAGATCTAAGTACAAATATAACAATTAAGACGGAAACACATGATCTTTGCAAGTTAACAAGTAAGGGCATGAATGGCTGGCATGGTGGAAGGCTTAAACTAAAGTGCAACATAATAGATACAACATGAGTATAATTATAAAAGAAGGAAATAGGCACGATACTCGCAAGTTAAGCAAATAAAAGACATGGACAGTGCAACAACAATTGAGATAAAAGTCAAGTACAAGACAAAACGACAAGTCACACAAAGTATGTAAATACAACAATAACAACTCAAGGTGAGGGAACAAACGTATACACGGGAATAATATATCACATCATAATGCATGTCCCTCATCCTCACCTGCACGGAAACACCTTTCGTGACATGACCTCACAATAACATACAAGCATAACAATATAAATGAAATGGCACGACATCACCCTTCGTGCTTTTACTCTCAAATGATATGGCACGGCATCACCCTTCGTGCTTTTACTCTCAATAATATGGCACGACATCACCCTTCGTGCTTTTACTCTCAATAATATTGCATGGCATCACCCTTCGTACTTTACTCTCCCTCACATGATAATGTATAAATAATGGTACGACATCACCCATCGTGCTTTACACTCTCCCTCACATGATAATGTATAAATAATGGTACGACATCACCCTTCGTGCTTTACGCTCTTCCTTACCAAGCATATATATAACAATAACAAACAAGGCAGGAAGCATAAAAATGACATCAAAGAGAGTGTTATACCGGATATTCCAGACAACTCCCAATCATAACCTTCCAAGTCAACAATGATTCAACAACCCTCACGAACCGCATTATTCAAATTCTTCCACAAATCTCACAAATGATCCACAACACAAGTATAGAGTCTAGCATCTCAGGAATATCGGTTGTAGTAATGTAATAATAATTCTGCATAGAGATAACCGAATTAGGCATATCAATGTATTCTTACAATTTTCATAAAGTTGATCAAGTTATAACAAACTAAGTCTTGATATCTATCATTTAATATTATGTCCTTAGTATCTAAGAGACAAGTAAGGCATTAAGCAGAATGTCACAAAATTCTACAAACACCAATATAACATAATCCACCCCCTGAGCATGATTAACCCTGGTACATATATATACGCTCGTCACCTCATATATGTATCACCCCCGCATGTAGAAAACAAATGACAAAAAGGAGGAAAAATTCCCTCAACAAAACTAGGCAAAACACTTACCTCGATTCGGCTAACTCAACACTCAACTTAGACCTTTTCCTCTACAAATTTGCCTCCACTCAACTCAATCTAGCCAATGACGACTTGAATACACCACACAATGCAAAAGAAAATAATTTCAATTAATAAAACTATGATTTTGATTCAATTTCTAAAAAGTCAACAAAAGTCAAACCACATGCCCGCCCGGTCAATATCCGGGTCCAAAGGTAGGTCTTGACTACCCATAGCCCCGTGAGTCCAAATATGTGTTTTGTTTTCAAAGCTGAGTTTTATTCGACTCTTAAATCTCAAATTTTCATTTTTTAAAACATGGACAAAATCCCCAAATTTTCCATAGATTTCTCATGAATTTGATGTTAAAACTTGTATAAAATCATGAAATATAATTGGAAGTTGATTAAAGATACTTATCCAATAATTTGGTATGAAATTCCCCTCTCAAAATCGCCTCACCTCGAAACTAGGGTTCAAAAATACGTAAATGAAGCAAAAACTCGGAATTCTCAGCACTTAACAGGTTGCAGATGTCGCATTTGTGACACGGGGTTCGCATTTGCGAACCCCGTAATTGCGAAAAACTCATCGCAATTGCGAACCTAAAGAATTTTTGATGAGGTCGCATTTGCGACAAAAACTTCGCAAATGCGAAGACTAGCCTTCGCAAATGCGGCTGGTTCATTGCAAATGCAAAAAGCTGCCCAGTCTCCGAGGCTTCGCAAATGCAAAATTTTCTTCGCAAATGCGATGGCCGCATTTGCGACCAAAACATCGCAAATGCGAAGATACCAGAACCAAAAATCAAAAACTATGCAAGAACATTCCGAAACCAATCCAAAACTCACCCGAGCTCTCGGGACTCCAAACCAAATGTGCACACAAGTCTAAAAATACCACACAAACTCTCTCGCGCACTCAAATAATCAAAATAACTTCTAAAAACATGAATCGAACGCCAAAACACATGAAAATCAAACTAAACTTTAAGAACTTCTAAAATCACAACCGAGCGTCTGTCGACGCCCCCTTTTTCTCTAACCGTAGGGTCAGAAATCGGGTATACGACATTGGGAAGGACAACTCTATTCCCTTTCGAGAATTAGGTTTTGGAATTTGAAGAGTCGCCACCTAATGATTATAGTGCATTAGGACACTTTTTTTAGAAGAGTTTGAGTTGGAAAACCAGAGTTCGGGTAAGGGCTAGAAATTATCTCGAGGGGAAGGTGTTAGGCACCCCTCAAGATCCACTAGTGTGGTTCCCGGCCATGTTTCAATTGTGACTTTACAAGTAAACAATCAAGGCTCAAATAAGGACTCGCATATAACATTGCAATTAGGTTGAAAACTTTTGAAAGTATATAGAGAGGGCAGAAATTTAAAAAAAAGAGTTTTGAATAATTTTACAAGAAAAGATGAAAGAAAATAAAGGGAGGGGGGTCCTAGGTTTATAATTAATATGGATCACTTCAATGCAATATCCAGCAATCACTCCTCGGAAGAGGGGTCGCACGTGATATTAGCGCACCGGTCATCATATCCATATTCTACCCTTCCCACCCGTTAAGGTATTAAAACGTGGAATGGTATCGTTACTTATTGCATGCTACTACCCGCCCCCAATCCTATCAGTCCCGGAGGCATTTAGGACTACTAATCCTAAAAGGAAAGGGATTTGGGGCCTTTGGAGAGTTTCAAAGGACAAAATACTAATGCGTCAATCAAAACACATAATACAATAGAGGGGAGAGCAAATAAGCAAATACGGCTCAAGTAAACCTCCTTAAATCACATAAGCCACGGAGTTTAGCATGTCTTGCACGTACTGGTTTGGTCTTTAAAATTAAAGTGATAAACGAACTGGTTTAACTCATATTTTTAGACAGGAAGTCCGCATTAGGCTTACTCGAATGTAGTCGTCAAAGACTGAACCACTTTAGCTATGTGTTGGACAGAACTAACGATTTCGAAAAGTAGACTGATTATAAAGAGTTGTCATTTTTTCAGAATGAAACGAGTTTCAGGAAAAGTGTGTTCTGTTTTGAAGAGGTCTAAAAGAAATAAAAGGAACTTCAAAAGGTAAGCAGACTAGTAAAAGAGATTTCATGAACTTATCAGAAAAAGAAAGTTTCAGAAAATGCCAGATTGTTTAGGAAATGTTTGTTAACTTACGAGGCTCAGAAAATCGCAGAAGACTGCCAGTTTTACCAAAAATATTTATTAATTAAACGGTTAGTGCTGTCTTGCACAAGAACGAGATAGTTCAAATTCGAAATTCATATAGGCATGCTTTCTATATGTCAACTGATTTTAACACTTTTCAAACGTTAACAACCTTACAAACATGATATCTATATGCTGGCTTATCATTAAACCTAACGGTTTGCCTAATGTCATTATAAATGCAGAAATGCAAATCCCTATAGGCATGGTATCTATATGCATAGTTGCAAAAATTCGAAAGTTAGATCCTATAAGCATGGTTTCTACTTGTGAGATTGCATAGATTAACAGTAAAAGTCCTATAGGCATGGTTTCTACCCTCTTGTGCATAAAAGTAAATCCCCTCCCCTTTTCACTAGATCCCCGAGTTTATACAAATTATTACAGACCAAACAATAAGACAAAAATAAAAATACATCAGAAATTACAACTACATCCGAGCAGCCTAATTCAGACTTAGTATCTAACAATATGAGATTGAGAAACTTCCGAGATCCAGATTTCCAAAGCCTTCTCTTATCTAGGGTGTTTCAGAGATCCAAGGAGTTTCGAGAACTCCAGGCAGTGCTTATACCCAAGATTTTAATTAGAAAGAGTTATAGTGCAGTATGGAAGGGCCAACCCTCAGGTGTCCAAGTTCAGAGGGAGCTCATGGATCCCAAAGCAAGGCTCACAAGAGAGGGGCAGAACTTAAGTTCTAGGAGTGAGTGCAAGTGCAGTAGAGGGGGAAGGGAATCAGAGAGAGACAAGGCAAGGTAGTGGTCATGCCCAGCAATTGGGATGCTGGCACACCCCAGACCAGCCTGCTAGTCAAGCATTGAGAGTTAGGATCCATTGTGGATCAAGCCAAGGCTTGGACAGTAATTAGGATACTGTCAGGCCAAGATCTTATCTCAGCACATAGAAGGGAATAGGGGTAGAGGATGCATAACAGGAACAGAAGCAAAGAAAGGAGATATGAAGCACAAATTACAGCATATAAGCAATAAAGTAAACAATAAGTTTGAAGGTGTGAGGTAAACACATAAGAGGTGAGGCAGAATATTTAAACAAAGGACATACCAGTTTCATAGAAAATAAGTAAGCAAAAGTAGCCTTGAGAGAACCAAGTTGTAAACAGCAGTTCCAAAAGATCTCAAGCAAAGCCGAACTTAAAATAGTATTGCAAGAAAGTGTTTTTGTTCGTGTGTATTTCAGTATGTGTCTGTGTGTTTCAGATTTCTGAGAATTGATTCATGATAGAAAGAGGGAGCACTAGGTCCTTATATAGTTTTTTGAAAGCAAGTAAGGCAGGAAAAGAGTGCACAAACATAGAAACCAATCAATTAGTATCAATTAAGACAACTATACTCATTTAATTAAGGGGTCTAGGTCAAACGACTAATCAAGATGGAATAAGGAGGAAAAAAATCAATTTAGTAAGGCTTGATTAAGGTAAGGAAACCATATAGTGCACAAATAAGGTCAAGTACATAGTTGGTAATTAAGAAAAGATGGAATAACGGTGTTCTTTATAAATTAAAAATAAGGTATCAGTTTGAAAATCAGTCAAAAGGATCCCGGATCCAATTGTAATCATAAAGAACCTCAGGTAAATAAGGTAAGAATAATTCAAAAGATGGTACAGAATCACAGAAGAGATACACAAGACCAAGTATTTAAGGAAATCATCACAAGCCTAGGGTTCCAAAGTGAAACCCTAGTGCCATCTACTCGAAGGGAAACCCCCAAATTTTAGGGTTTCAAATAGAAACAGAGGTGAGAAATCATTCAAAGTCATTGAGAGAGGCAGACATACACAAACAGAAGCAAGAGAAACTACGAGTTTTAAGACAAAAGGTAGGCAAGAACATGCTGAGCAGGAATATCAACGAAACTTAGTAAAGTGAAAGAAAATCAAAGCATGAACTTAAACATACATAGCAAAGAGTGAGAAGCAATGACCTAAGTTAGCATGTGAACAAAGAACAGAAAAGAATCTTGCAAAATCAGTAAGGAAATAAGAGAACAATCTTGAACATAATAAGAAATAAACAGGCGAGCATAAACACACATAGGAGAGAGCAAAAGAGTCAGAAAACCTTTAAAGAAGTTTTTCCAGAAACCCTAAAATTGGATTCGAACAAATTTTGAAAAGAAAATTTGGGGAAAGCCCTAAAACATCTATTAAAGACCCAACACGTCACAGATCTAAGAGAGATAGACGAGTACAGAACCTTAGAAGGCTTAAAAATGGCAGAGAAGACCCTAGGATGAGAAGGTCTTGAGGAAAGTCGGATTTTTAGTCGGAGAGACTCATATTGCTTCGAACATGCCGGAAAATAGCCGGAGAGGCCATGGATCTTGCAGATCTGAGACAGATCTAAAGGAGACCTTGGAAGTCAGGCCTCCAATCTTCGAATAGCTTAAGTTAGTGGTGAGGGAGAGTGAGCACATGCCACCTATGGCATGGGCTGCCATGGATTCCGGTGGGGATGAGACGGAGATCGGTGGAATAGGGTTAGGGGGTTAGGGATTAAAAAAGGAAATGATAGGTTATGGCCGTTGATAAAAAATGATCAACGACCAGGATTTAAAAGAAAAACCGGACAGGTTTAGCAATTGGGTCAAGGGGTCGGGTAAAAAATGAAATTGTGTCGTTTAATTGGGTGGTATTGGGGTTTAATTTTGGGCTAAAATTGAAATGACAATGGCTATGTGTTAAATAACCAATTTCTCCCTTTTTAAATTTAGATAGAATAGTTAAAATGATTTTAAAAACAAATTAAAAGAACTGAACTAATTAATAATATATAAACATTAATCTAAAAATATTGGGAATGATTTTATAATTGCGAAACGCTATTAATCATAATATAGGCTATAATTGCAATTTTATGCAATTTAGCTTAAAAAATATTAAATAAATTTATAAAAAATATGCAAAAATCACCTTAATTATATTTTGGTGTAAATATGAGGATGGAAATAAATTATTCACCAACATGATAATTTTGGAAATAATTATTGTATTTTGTACTGTTAAAATAGACAATAAATTGGTTTAAAAATCATTAAAAAATACCAAAACTCTTGGGTGTGCTGATATATGCACATGTATGCTATTTTGGAAGTATTTTGGGTACAAAAATACCTAGGGAAAAATTGGGTATCAACAGCTGCCCCTCTTTACCCGAGGAGGATGAAAGAGTTGTCGGGTAAAGATAAGATGACCAATTTTGAACGGAAGTGGCGATTTGAAAGGCGTTTTGACCGAGCTCTGGTTTCTAAAAATCGATAGGCTGCGGGAACTGGAGCGGGATCGCTCCTGCTGAGATGGCCATTGCCAGCCGGTGTACCTACAAGTAAGCAATACGAGCGTATATCGTGCGTAAATTTAAACGTGATGCAAGTTCCCATCGGACCATGAATGCTGTCTTTGGATGGTTAGGATGACGTCCCGGGCTATGAAGAGCGTAAATAAAAATTCGCAGGCCATGAAATGATGTTCTCGGGCCATGTAGATGATGCCTCTGAACTATGATGCCTTTGAATAATGATGTGCAAAAGATAAAATGGGGTCCTCAGGCCATGGCATGGCGTTCTCGGGCTATGCAAATGGTGCCTCCGAACAATGACGCCTTTGGACAATTTGGCGATCTTTCAGCCCATGAAATGTAGAAGGTGGCGATCTTTCAGCCCATGAAATGTAGGATTTGGGGATATTTCAGCCGATGCAAGACGTAAATAAAAGGCGGCGATATTTCAGCCATGCGAGAGAGATAAGGTGGCGATCTTTCAGCCGATGCAAGAAAATAAAGTGGCGATATTTCAGCCATGCAGGATGGAGACAGAGCTTAGTCTCGGAAGGCAGAAAGGTAGCCTTATGCAAAATGCAGAGAAATGCAGGATGGAGACAATGCTTAGTCTCGGAAGGCAGCAAAGTAGCCTTATGCAAAAATTCAGATGGAGGTAGAGCTTAACCTCGAAAGGCAGAAAGTAGCCTTATGCAAAATGCAGATAGAGATAGAGCTTAGTCTCGAAAGGCAGAAAAGTAGTCTTATGCAGATGATGATGGAGGTAGAGCTTAACTTCGGAAGGCAGAAAAGTAGCCTTATGCAGATGCAGAGAAATGCAGGATAGAGATAATACTTAGTCTCGAAAGGCAGAAAGGTAGCCTTATGCAATGCAGAGAAATGCAGGATGGAGACAATGCTTAGTCTCGGAAGGCAGAAAGGTAGCCTTATGCAATGCAAAGATATGCAGATGGAGGTAGAGCTTAACCTCGGAAGGCAGAAAAGTAGCCTTATGCAATGCAGAGATATGCAGATGGAGACAGAGCTTAGTAGCCTTATGCAATGCAAAGATATGCAGATGGAGGTAGAGCTTAACCTCGGAAGACAGAAAAGTAGCCTTATGCAAAATGCAGAGAAATACAGGATGGAGACAATGCTTAGTCTCAAAAGGCAGAAAGGTAGCCTTATGCAATGCAAAGATATGCAGATGGAGGTAGAGCTTAACCTAGGAAGGCAGAAAGGTAGCCTTATGCAATGCAGGAATGAAAAAGGAAGTAAGATCTCTTAGCTGATAGCCGATTACGACAATATGACTGCTGGGGAGATTGTGTACGGATAGCAATTGCGGGCACGTGATGGTTCTGAGAAGTTGCGTTTTTGGGAAAGTGTGATTGCATAAATATATTTAATGATATTGCGAATTGAGTGCCTGCATCCAAAGAAAAATCATGAGTTCTGTAAGGGGAAAAGGTTAGTTCATCTTCCCCGGGCTCTTGATGTTGTGTGTCATTGGGGTAGCGTCGCTAAACAACAGCAATTCAGATAATAGTTATGCATGATTTAGTAAATATAACGTAAGTATATAATTGAAAATAGTTTTCTTTAGATGAACCAACGACTGCGACGTGGTTCCAGACATTGTAACCTCTTTTGTTCCGGAATTTTGAGGATCCTCCTCAAAATTCTTCCCCAGTTTGTTGAGCGTACATTTCTGACGGCTGTGCTGAATGACTAATAGCGGTCCTCCTCAAAATTCTTCCCCTGTTCCAATAGCGGGGAAAAATGGAATTTTTATTAAATTGTGACCAAACCCATAGGGCTGCCTACGTATCCCCTCTTAAACGGGAATCAGGTCAGGCGTAGTTCAAATTACATCATAAAGGGAATCATAATTGGTTACACATAATATTGTTTTACTGCATCTGAATTGATCAGCTTTGGCTAGACTTCTCTGTCCATTTCTGCAAGAATAAGGGCTCTTCCAGTTAGAACCCGGTGAACCATGTACGGACCCTGCCAATTGGGAGAGAACTTCCCCTTGGCTTCATCTTGATGTGGGAATATTTTCTTCAACACCAACTGCCCCGGTGTAAACTTCCTTGGTTTAGCTCTTTTGTTGAAGGATCTGGACATTCTGTTCTGATACAACTGACCGTGGAAAACCGCAGTCATCCTTTTCCCATCTATAAGGGCTAACTGCTCGTAGCAACCTTTTACCCATTCTGCATCGTCCAACTCTACTTCTTGTATGATCCTTAAGGATGGAATTTCTACCTTGACGGGGATGACCGCCTCTATACCATAAACCAGCATGTAGGGAGTTGCTCCGATCGATGTGCGGACTGTGGTACGGTATCCCAATAAGGCGAATGATAATTTCTCATGCCATTGTTTGTGCCTTTCGACCATCTTCCTTAGTATCTTCTTGATATTCTTGTTGGCGGCCTCCATAGCTCCATTCATCTGAGGCCTGTAGGCTGTAGAGTTCTTGTGTTTGATCTTGAAAGTTTCACACATTGCTTTCATCAAGTTGCTGTTGAGATTGGAACCGTTATCAGTGATGATTGATTCTGGAATTCCGAACCGACAAACAATGCGGTCGTGGACGAAATCTGCCACAACCTTCTTAGTGACCACCTTGTATGATGTCGCTTCGACCCATTTGGTAAAATAATCGATTGCTACTAAGATGAACCTGTGCCCATTTGATGCGGCAGGCTCGATAGGTCCGATAACATCCATTCCCAGGCGGCGAATGACCATGGTGAGCTCGTTGCAATAAGCTCGTTTGGAGGCACTTTTATCATATCTGCATGTATCTGACAGCAATGGCATTTGCGAACGTACCGGATACAGTCTGTTTCCATAGTCATCCAAAAATACCCTGCTCGGAGTATTTTCTTTGCTAAGACAAAACCATTCATGTGCGGCCCGCAGGTCCCTGCATGCACTTCATCCAATAGCCTGGATGCTTCTTTTGCTTTGACACACCTTAGTAAACCCAAATCGGGAGTCCTCCTGTACAGGATTCCTCCGCTGTGAAATAAGTTGCTGGATAACCTACGAAGTGTGCGCTTCTAAGTAGTGTTGGCAAGTTCTGGGTATTCCCATGTTGTCAAATACTCCTTGATGTCATGGAACCATGGTTTTCCATCTGCTTCTTCCTCAATGTGGGCGTAATAAGTCGTCTGATCATGAATCTTTACTGGAATGGGATCAATGAAATTTGTATCTGGATGCTGGATCATGGACGATAAGGTAGCTAATGCATCAGCAGACTCGTTCTAGACTCTGGGGACGTGCTAAAACTCTGTCTTTGTGAACCTTTTCCTCAACTCCTGTATGTGATGCAAGTAGGGAAGTATCTTAGAGTTCTTGGTTTCCCACTCTTCTCGAACCTGATGTATGAGCAAGTCTGAATCCCCGATCACTAGCAACTCCTGAACGTTCATGTCAATGGCCATTTTGAGCCCCAAGATGCAAGCTTCATATTCGACCATATTGTTGGTGCAAGGGAACCTGAGCTTGGCGGATACCGGGTAGTGCTGGCCGGTTTCTGATACTAAGACTGCTCCTATGCCAACTCCTTTGAAATTTGCAGCTCCGTCGAAAAACAACCTCCAACCATCATAGGATTCTGCAATATCTTCTCCTATAAAAGATACCTCTTCATCGGGAAAATACGTTTTTAGGGGCTCGTATTCTCCGTCCACTGGATTCTCGGTGAGATGGTCTGCCAAGGCTTGCCCTTTGATTGCTTTCTGGGTCACGTAAACAATGTCGAATTCACTTAGCAGGATCTGCCACTTGGCGAGCTTTCCAGTGGGCATGGGCTTTTGGAAGATATACTTTAGAGGGTCCATTCTAGATATGAGATAAGTATTGTAAGCACAGAAGTAATGCCTCAACTTCTGCGCGACCCAAGTCAGAGCACAACAAGTTCATTCTAAAAGAGAATACCGGGCCTCGTACGGTGCGAACTTCTTACTGAGATAGTAGATGGCTTTCTCCTTTCTCCCTGTTTCATCATGTTGTCCCAGAACACAACCGAATGCTCTATCCAATACCGCAAGGTAAAGCAATAGGGGTCTTCCTGGCTCAGGCGGAACCAAGACCGGCGGTGTTGACAGGTATTCCTTAATTCTGTCAAAAGCTTTCTGACAATCATCAGTACATTTGGTGGCAGCGTCCTTCTTCAACATTTTGAAGATAGGTTCACAAATGACCGTGGATTGAGCTTTGAACCGGCTGATATAGTTGAGTCTTCCCAGGAAACTCATCACGTCCTTCTTGTTCTTTGGCGGCGGCAATTCTTGGATAGCTTTGACCTTTGATGGATCCAATTCTATTCCTCGACGACTCACGATGAAACCCAATAATTTTCCAGCAGGAACCCCGAATTCACACTTGGCAGGATTCAGTTTCAGATTGTACCTCCTCAGTCTGTTGAAGAACTTTCTTAGGTCTTCCATGTGATCCCTGGATTTCTTGGATTTGATGATGACGTCATCCACATATACCTCAATCTCTTTGTGTATCATGTCATGAAAGATGGTAGTCATGGCTCTCATGCGGGTGGCACCAGCGTTCTTCAAACCGAATGGCATCATTTTGTAACAGTACATTCCCCATGGCGTGATGAAAGCCGTTTTCTCTGCATCTTCCTCATCCATCCATATCTGATGATACCCAGCAAAACAATCAACATAAGACTGTAACTTATGCTTGGCGCAGTTGTCGATAAGAATGTGTATGTTAGGCAAGGGGAAGTCGTCTTTGGGACTGGCCCGATTAAGATCCCGGTAGTCAACACAAACTCTAACTTTCCCATCCTTTTTTGGCACTGGCACGATGTTGGCTAATCATGTCGGATACTCTACTACCCTGAGAACCTTGGCTTTAACTTGCTTGGTAACCTCCTCTTTGATTTTCAAACTCATGTCGGGTTTGAATTTCCTGAGCTTCTGCTTTACCGGCGGACATGTTGGATCTGTTGGCAATTTGTGAGCTACAATGGATGTACTGAGACCAGTCATATCATCATACGACTAGGCAAATATGTCTTCATACTCCTTTAGGAATTCCGTGTACTCTTTCTTTTCTGATGGTGACAGGTGAACAATGATGCGTGTTTCTTTGACATTCTCTGCATCTCCCAAATTAATGACCTCAGTTTCGTCCAAGTTAGACTTAGGCCTATTTTCAAAGTTCTCAACCCCTCTGACGACCTCTTCTGGTATATCATCTTCTTCTGAATCCGTAACCATTTGTTGCATTGTCTCGTTGCAAGTCACAATCATTGGTTCATCGTCAAGGCAAGTAATAGTAATGTTGTGTAAAATAAAGTGAATGATAGAAAAAATAATAAGAGCGAGATATATAATAAACTTAAATGCTTCGATTGAATTCATAATTGTTTTGAATATCCGAGCTCTTTTCAAAATTAAAGACAATGCGGAAATAAAATCAGCTAGTAAAAAGTAAAATGTGATGCATGATGATTTTGTTTAGCCTTGCTACCCCGAAGCTTTTCGGGACCTGGTGGTTCTGATTGACCAATTGCTGAGGCGCTCTCCTCGGTTCACAACTTGTATAGAAGGGCCTTCCTCCCCTTCCTCCTCAAAAATAACACAGCAGTCCATATCATCGTCTTCCAAAAATAGATTCTTCATGGCCGTCAAGGCTTTATCTTCCTCTGATCCATATATGATGTCTGCTAGTGGGAAGGTCTGCTCCAGGTGAGGTATCGGATGCTCCAGTGGGTAGTAGGGACCGCGCCATGGTGGCGACCAGTGATTGAACTCCTCCCAAGTGTACTCATACCCCAAACCAAATGTAGTGTCATGTTTCTTCAGCTTGATGGGTTTGGCGATTCCCTGGAGGTTTTTGCCGAGTCCCTTTCCAGGTTTGTATCCACACCAATTCAGGATACTTTCAATCTTGTTATCCCACCATTTATCTTTGTCTACAGCGTTGACTCTTTCAATGTGGTGGTATGTTTCTCCGCCTATTCTCCTTCTGCCTCCAATCATCGGGATGGTCTGGCGACTATATATGGGGTTGCTACCATTACCATGAATAATCACCTCTTGGTGATTCCATTCGAACTTCACTGCCTGATACAGGGTCGATGCTACAGCTCTAGCAACATGGATCCATGGTCGTCCCAACAGCAAATTTGAGTGGAACGATGCTATGTCCGACATTGCTACAGGAATAGGTACCCTCGGTGGTAACACAACAACTTCAAAGGGTACAGGTGCTTTTGGAGCCCCAAACTCAACCTCAATTGGCCCGGCCACCTTCGCAGAAAAAGGTGCTTCAAATTCGAGAGGTATAGACATGTTTACTTCATTGCCCCTAGAGGGCTGGTTCTGCACAACAATCGGGTTAAGTGTGACTGCTAGTTTCTTTGGCTCATCATCCTCAGCAATCAGCCTTATCGACCCCTTGGGGTCCCAGTCATCTTCGATCTCGATCATGTGAATGTCTCCACCGTTGTTGTCAGGCAGAGGGTTGTTCCGGACATTAGGAGTAGGCTCCTTTGCTACGATGACCTTATTGTCGATCAGGGTTTGAATCTTGTCCTTCAATGAGCGGCATTCATCAATGGTGTGACCTTTCATGCCGGAGTGGTACACGCAGGTATTATTAGGGTTGACCCACTAGGAAGGATTTTCTGGAGTTATGGCAGGGATAGGGGAGACGTAACCAGCAGCTTTAAGTTTCTCATACAGCTGGTCAATTGGCTCAGCGATGGCTGTATATTGTCTGGGAGGTTCTGCGGTCAAAATTTGGTCTGGGTCTTGGGAAATTTTGGCGAGTGGGAGGTGATTGGTAGTGAGAGGGTTGGGTATTATAAGCTTGGTAAACAGGTGCAGGTTGAGAGTATCTGGGTGAAGTGGGTTGATATGTGTGAGGTGGAGATGATTGGTAAACGAGTGGTGGATTTTGGTAAGAGGGTGCGGGTGCTTGGTAATTCGGGATAGGCTGATATGTAAGTGGAGGTGACGGGTAAGTGTGGTATTTTAGTGGTGATTTGGCTCCCTGTGCGACCATCACGGCATTGACATCCTTCTTCTTGGACGTGCCACCAGACTGTAAAGCCTTGTTGGTGGCCTGCAATGCTTAAAGATTAGTAATCATACCATTCTTAATGCCTTCCTCAATTCTTTCTCCTAGCTTGATGATATCAGAGAATTTCTGGCCCTCGGTCAGCATCAACCTCTCATAATATTGTGGGTCCTGAGCCCGGACGAAGAATCTGTTCATTTGTTCCTCTTCTAAGGCCGGCCTGACCTTAGCAGCCTCTGATCTCCAACGAGTAACATACTCGCGGAATGTCTCGGTAGGCTTCTTCTTCAAATTCTAGATGTAGAATACATCCGGTGCATTCTCTGTATTGAATCGGAACCTATCCATGAAATCCGATGCCATACCTACCCAGCTTGTCTATTTCTTGGGGCCCTGACTGATGTACCAGGATAAAGCATCCCCCTTCAGGCTTCTCATGAAGAGTTTCATACGGATTTTCTCATTCCTTCCGACTCCGACCAGCTTATCACAATATGTCCTCAAATGGACTCTGGGATCTCCCGTGCCATCGAACATTTCAAACTTGGGAGGTTTGTATCCCTCTGGAAGTTCAACATCTAGCTGAATGCAGAGGTCCTCATAATTCATCCCCTATATGCCTTTGTTTCCTTCCATGCCCTGGACTCGGCTGGTCAACTTCTTGAGTTCTTCTGCCAAGTTTCTGATAAGAGAGTCATTGTCATCAAACTCAGGTGAACTTGAGATTGGTTGAGCGTAGTGGGGTATGGAATCTACGTAGATGGGAGTGTTATGGAGGTGGTCGTTTGTGGTGTTCAGTGGTTCAGGAATGAGTAGTGGAGCATTGTTTGGAGTGTGGCATATGTTGCAGTGTTGAGCATGAGTGGGTTGCATCTATGGTTGTGGGGTGTTCTGTGGAGGTGCGGGATTTTGAGCATTTGGAAAGTTGACATCAGGAGCGGTGAGAGTGAATGATAAATTTGCCAAGTTCCGAACTTGATCCAGTTCTTCTTGGAACTTCAACAATTTCTGCTCAAGTTGGGTAGCAGTTTCCTTAGCAACCGGGGTACCCTGAGGAATCTCAATTCTTTCAATTTCCTTTCTGGCGCTTAAATCTCCCATTCTACCTTTGTTCTTGTTTCGGATAGGACTCGGAGGAGGAGGAGGTGGAGGGCCCTTGGATCTCATACTGTATGATGATGGTGTCAGAATGCACGAACTAACCTTTGGGGAGGGGAATAAAAAATAAAGAAAAACAAAAAAAGTAACAAGTTAGTGCGGGTTATGAGAAGAAAATGTTGCAATATTTAAACACATTGTGCAAGAATATAAATCGCGTCCTAATTTGGATGCCTCCTTGTGCCCGAGGTAGGCCTAGTGGCAAATTAATTTGGAGAACTTATAATGTTAAATGCCTCATTTTATTGATAAAAATAAGACGAATCCAAAATGATGCTAAATAACAGAAAATAAAATGTCACTAGTGGCCATCGGCCTTATTACATCATTAAAAGCAAAATAAAAGACTCCTAACTACTTGGTCCCAGAAGGACCTTCCCCAGATTCGGTATCTTTATCCCCCTCGAACAGCTTCACCAGCTCGCGCAGTCCTAGCAGCAGATAAGCTTGGGCCAAATGTCCGCCTGCATTCCCTTCAGCGTTTCGACAATCTTCAATCCTCTTGAGGAACTTTCCTTCTAGCTCCACTAGACCCCGCTCCAAATACCCTAGTCGTTTGTTGGCGCTGACAGGCATATCCTTCCATCAGAGTCTTGGTTACCATAGCCAGTCTGGTGTGGATCCTAGCCTTCTTCATAGGGGACACTATCATCCCCAGGAAACAAAATATGAATACGAAGATCCTTCTATGAATATGCCCCAGTGAGGTGAGGGCAAATTCATCTGAGTAGGTGCGATATGACTTGTTATGGTCGTACCTCTCGTACAGATAGTCGAATGGGATGTAGGAGTCTTTCAAATAGGTCAAGTCTGGGTTCTTCTTCAGTCCCATCATCTTAAGGAAACCCCTACCCTTGCGATTCTCTGGCATAAGCAAACCCGGAGTCTCCCAAGGAATACCAACTAAGCCTCCTATTTCTTCGAGCAAAGGAGTCATTTCAAGGTCCCCGAAGCGGAACACGGACCTGTCACTATCCCAAAATAGAGTTTCAGCCTCCAAGATTTTGTTGTCAGGCTGGATTTCTAGTAGAGAAGGCAGATTCCCTAAGTATTTGCGGACGAGTGTCTGATTACTGGAGTGGAGATCTTCCCCCCAATTTAGCAGCCTTGGATGAATGTTGGTTACCATGCCAAATCTGGGGACTTCGTGCCTCATTTTTTGCAAAACAGAGTGTTAGACCCTTACCCCGCCAGACTCGACTATTTAAACCAATAATTAGCATAAAAAGCATTTAGTTATCCAAATAAATGCATAGAACATATAGGTGTCCGTTTGGGTTTCAGGGAAACCCGATGGACTTTGGACAAGGCTATCTTAATGAGTCATTATGTGGACAACATAACTGACTCAGCTAGGTTTGACCATGATGCATGCACAGTTAAACAGAGTAAGGTTTCTATCGGGGTATTAGACAGGTACCCTTGAGCGGACAACTCAAAAGGGAAAGGCACGGAACCGTTGACTGCACCGTTGATCGACTGGTTTTACCGCAAATACGCCTTTGCCGAATTTAAAGGGTGATAATATTGGAAGAGCGCAACCACTCATTATAAGCGTTACTATGGTATTTGTTTGGCACGAGTGGAATATAATGTTGAAGATGCAGTTTACAAGAATGAAACAAATTGACATGTATTTTCACGTTCATAAGATAAATGATTACAATAATTGCAGTAATTACAACAGTATTGAAATAAAGCAGTAAAGGAAAGCAGTTAAAGGAAAGAAAAGACATGAAGAGCCAAGTCAGTTTCGTAGTGAAAGAATAAAAGACAGTAAATAAAGCAATTAATGAGATAGTAAAGTCACAAGCAACATGCAATGGTAAAAGCCTAAAGAAGATCCCCAGTGGAGTCGCCATGCTGTCGACGCCCCCTTTTTCTCTAACCGTAGGGGTCAGAAATTGGGTATACGACATTGGGAAGGATAACTCTATTCCCTTTCGAGAATTAGGTTTCGAAATTTGAAGAGTCACCACCTAATGATTATAGTGCATTAGGACACTTTTTTTTAGAAAAGTTTGAGTTGGAAAACCAGAGTTCGGGTAAGGGCTAGAAATTATCTCGAGGGAAGGTGTTAGGCACCCCTCAAGATCCACTAGTGTGGTCCCGGCCATGTTGCAATTGTGACTTTACAAGTCGACAATCAAAGCTCAAATAAGGACTCGCATATAACATTGCAATTAGGTTGAAAACTTTTGAAAGTATATAGAGAGGGCAGAAATTTGAAAAAAAGAGATTTGAATAATTTTACAAGAAAAGATGAAAGCAAATAAAGGGAGGGGGTCCTAGGTTTATAACTAATATGGATCACTTCAATGCAATATCCAGCAATCACTCCTCGGAAGAGGGGTCGCGCGTGATATTAGCACACCGGTCATCATATCCATATTCTACCCTTCCCACCCGTTAAGGTATTAAAGCGTGGAATGGTATCGTTACTTATTGCATGCTACTACCCGCCCCCAATCCTATCAGTCCCGGAGGCATTTAGGACTACTAATCCTAAAAGGGAAGGGATTTGGGGCCTTTGGAGAGTTTCAAAGGACAAAATACTAAGGCGTCAATCGAAACACACAATACAATAGAGGGGAGAGCAAATAAGCAAATACGACTCAAGTAAACCTCCTTAAATCACATAAGCCACAGAGTTTAGCATGTCTTGCACGTACTGGTTTGGTCATTAAAATTAAAGCGATAAACGGACTGGTTTAACTCATATTTTTAGACAGGAAGTCCGCATTAGGCTTACTCGAATGCAGTCGTCAAAGACTGAACCACTTTAGCTATGTGTTGGACAGAACTAACGATTTCGAAAAACAGACTGATTATAAAGAGTTATCTATTTTTTCAGAATGAAACGAGTTTCAGGAAAAGTGTGTTCTGTTTTGAAGAGGTCTAAAAGAAATGAAAGGAACTTCAAAAGGTATGCGGACTAGTAAAAGAGATTTCACGAACTTATCAGAAAAAGAGAGTTTCAGAAAATGCCAGTTTGTTTAGGAAATGTTTGTTAACTTACGAGGCTCAGAAAATCGCAGAAGACTGCCAGTTTTACCAAAAGTATTTATTAATTAAACGGTTGGTGCTGTCTTGCACAAGAATGAGATAGTTCAAATTCGAAATTCCTATAGGCATGCTTTCTATATGTCAACTGATTTTAACACTTTTCAAACGTTAACAGCCTTACAAACATGATATCTATATGCTGGGTTATCATTAAACCTAACGATTTGCCTAATGTCATTATAAATGCAGAAATGCAAATCCCTATAGGCATGGTATCTATATGTATAGTTGCAGAAATCAGAAAGTTAGATCCTATAAGCATGGTTTCTACTTGTGAGATTGCATAGATTAACAGTAAAAGTCCTATAGGTATGGTTTCTACCCTTTTGTGCATAAAAGTAAATCCTTCCCCTTTTCACTAGATCCCCAAGTTTATACAAATTATTACACACCAAAAAATAAGACAAAAATAAAAATACTTCAGAAATTACAGCTACATCCGAGCAGCCTAATTCAGACTTAGTATCTAATAATATGAGATTGAGCCACTTCCGAGATCCAGATTTCCAAAGCCTTCTCTTATCTAGGGTGTTTCAGAGATCCAAGGAGTTTCGAGAACTCCAGGAAGTGCTTATACTCAAGATTTTAATTAGAAAGAGTTATAGTGCTGTGTGGAAGGGCCAACCCTCAGGTGTCCAAGTTCAGAGGGAGCTCATGGATCCCAAAGCAAGGCTCACAAGCGAGGGGCAGAACTTAAGTTCTAGGAGTGAGTGCAAGTGCAGTAGAGGGGGAAGGGAATCAGAGAGAGATAGGGCAAGGTAGTGGTCATGCCCAGCAATTGGGATGCTGGCACACCCCTGACCAGCCTGCTAGTCAAGCATTGAGAGTTAGGATCCATTGTGGATCAAGCCAAGGCTTGGACAGTAATTAGGATACTGTCAGGCCAAGAGCTTATCTCAGCACATAGAAAGGAATCGGGGTAGAGGATGCATAACAGGAACAGAAGCAAAGAAAGGAGATATGAAGCACAAATTACATCATATAAGCAATAAAGTAAACAATAAGTTTGAAGGTGTGAAGTAAACACATAGGGGTGAGGCAGAATATTTAAACAAAGGACATACCAGTTTCAAAGAAAATAAGTAAGCAAAAGTAGCCTTGAGAGAACCAAGTTGTAAACAGCAGTTCCAAAAGATCTCAAGCAAAGCCGAATTTAAAATAGTATTGCAAGAAAGTGTTTTTGTTCGTGTGTATTTCAGTGTGTGTCTGTGTGTTTCTGATTTCTGAGAATTGATTCATGATAGAAAGAGGGAGGGCTAGGTCCTTATATAGTTTTTTGAAAGCAAGTAAGGCAGGCAAAGAGTGCACAAACATAGAAACCAATCAATTAGTATCAATTAAGACAACGAGACTCCTTTAATTAAGGGGTCTAGGTCAAACGACTAATCAAGATGGAATAAGGAGGAAAAAAATCAATTTACTAAGGCTTGATTAAGGTAAGGAAACCATATAGTGCACAAATAAGGTCAAGTACATAGTTGGTAATTAAGAAAAGATGGAATAATGGTGTTCTTTATAAAGTAAAAATAAGGTATCAGTTTGAAAATTAGTCAAAAGGATACCGGATCCAATTGTAATCATAAAGAACCTCAGGTAAATAAGGAAAGAATAATTCAAAGGTTGGTACAGAATCGCAGAAGAGATACACAAGACCAAGTATTTAAGGGAATCATCACAAGCCTAGGATTTTACACGCAAAAGGATCAAAATAAACAGCTAGTAGGTTAAAAGGGATTTAATCGAAAGAAATCAGGGATGAATCACTAGCATGATTAAAGGGATTTCAAAATCAATTCTGGGTGAAATATTTGAAAGGGAAGTTTTTCCTCATATATAAAGCATACATTCTAAACAAAAGAAAAGCTTAACAATGAAAATTTCAGAATCACAGGCAAGTAGGATTCCGAATTTAGTTCCAGGCTCACAGCGAGTCTGAAACCTAGGGTTCCAAAGTGAAACCCTAGTGCCATCTACTCGAAGGGAAACCCCCAAATTTTAGGGTTTCAAATAGAAACAGAGGTGAGAAATCGTTCAAAGTCATTGAGAGAGGCAGACATACACAAACAGAAGCAAGAGAAACTACGAGTTTTAAGACAAAAGGTAGGCAAGAACATGCTGAGCAGGAATATCAACGAAACTTAGTAAAGTGAAAGAAAATCAAAGCATGAACTTAAACATACATAGCAAAGAGTGAGAAGCAATGACCTAAGTTAGCACGTGAACAAAGAACAGAAAAGAATCTTGCAAAATCAGTAAGGAAATAAGAGAACAATCTTGAACATACTAAGAAATAAACAGGCGAGCATAAACACACATAGGAGAGAGCAAAAGAGTCAGAAAACCTTTAAAGAAGTTTTTCCAGAAACCCTAAAATTGGATTCGAACAAATTTTGAAATTTTTTTTGGGGAAAAGCCCTAAAACGTCTATTAAAGACCCAACACGTCACAGATATGAGAGAGATAGACGAGTACAGAACCTTAGAAGGCTTAAAATGGCAGAGAAGACCCTAGGATGAGAAGGACTTGAGGAAAGTCGGATTTTTAGTCGGAGAGACTCATATTGCTTCGAGCATGCCGGAAAATAGCCGGAGAGGCCATGGATCTTGCAGATCTGAGAAAGATCTAAAGGAGACCATGGAAGTCAGGCCTCCAATCTTCGAATAGCTTAAGTTAGTGGTGAGGGAGAGGGAGCACATGCCACCTATGGTATGGGCTGCCATGGATTCCGGTGGGAATGAGACGGAGATCGGTGGAATAGGGTTAGGGGGTTAGGGATTAAAAAAAGAAATGATAGGTTATGGCCGTTGATCAAAAATGATCAACGACCAGGATTTAAAAGAAAAACCGGACGGGTTTAGCAATTGGGTCAAGGGGTTGGGTAAAAAATGAAATTGGGTCGTTTAATTGAGTGGTATTGGGGTTTAATTTTGGGCTAAAATTGAAATGACAATTGTTATGTGTTAAATAACCAATTTCTCCCTTTTTTAATTTATATAGAATAGTTAAAATGATTTTAAAAACAAATTAAAAGCACTGAACTAATTAATAATATATAAACATTAATCTAAAAATATTGGGAATGATTTTATAATTGCGAAACGCTATTAATCGTAATATAGGCTATTAAAAAATATTAAATAAATTTTTAAAAAATATGCAAAAATCACCTTAATTATATTTTGGTGTAAATATGAGGATGGAAATAAATTATTCACCAAAATGATAATTTTGGAAATAATTATTGGATTTTGTACTGTTAAAATAGACAATAAATTTGTTTAAAAATCATTAAAAAATACCAAAACTCTTGGGTGTGCTGATATATGCACCTGTATGCTATTTTGGAAGTATTTTGGGTACAAAAATACCTAGGGAAAAATTGAGTATCAACAGCGTCTGAACCTTATCAAATCAACTCCGAATGATGCCAAATTTTGCAGACAAGTTCCATATGACAAAATGAACCTACATAAAGCTTCAAATCATGTATAACAACCTCAAAACGATGAATCACACCTCAAGACAAAATCAATGAACTTTGAAACTTCAACTTCCATAATCGATACCGAAACCTATCAAATCACCTCCGATTGACCTCAAATTTCAAACACAAGTCATATTTGATATTACAGACCTATTCCAACTTCGAAAATTGAAATCCGATCCCGATATGAAAAAGTCCACTCCCGGTCAAATTTCCCAAAAATCCAACGTTTACCATTTTGAGCCAAATTCAACTACGGACCTCCAAATCACAATATGGATGCGCTCCTAAGTCCAAAATCACCCAAAAAAGCTAATGGAACAGATGAAACTCCATTCCGAGGTCAAACGCTTAAAAGTTATACTTGGTCAACTTTTCCAATTTAGTACTCAAATCTTGAATTTTACTCTTCCAAATCGATTTAAGATAACTCGAAAACCAATACCGATGATTTATGCAAGTCATAATACATCATGCGGAGATACTCGAGCCCTCAAATACCGAGTGAAGTGTATATACTCAAAACAACCAGTCGGGTCGTTACACGTAACATCCTCATATCAGCTACTTTTAGCTTCTAGGTATGAGCGTTCATGACAGGTCAACACTGTACTCCATACAGCATAGTCGGTCTAACTATAACCTTGTAGAACTTACCTTTAAGTATCAACGACACATTCTTATCACACAAGACACCGGAAGCGAGCCTCCACTTAATCCATCCTGCTCCGATATGAAGCGTGACATTTTCATCAATCTCCCCCTTACCTTGTATTATAGATCCAAGGTACTTGAAACTACCTCTCTTTGGGATGAATTGCGTATCAAGCCTCACCTTCATATCATCTTCCTGGGTACCGTTGCTGAACTTGCTCTCCAAGTATTCCGTCTTGATCCTGCTCAACTTGAAACCTTAGACTCCAGGGTCTGCCTCCAAACCTACAACCTCTCATTAACACCACCCCGTGTCTCGCCAATTAAGACTATGTCATCAGCAAATAACCAACACCATGGCACCTCACAATGAATGTGTCTTGTTAAAATGTCCATCGCCAAGGAAAATAGAAATGGACTAAGAGTTTATCCCTAGTGCAACCCCATCACAATCGGAAAGTGTAATGAGTCTCCTCCTGCTGTCCTAATCCGAGTGTTAGCTCAATCATACATGTCCTTAATCACCCTAATGTAGGCTATTAGGACCCTTTTAGCCTCCAAGAATCACCAGAGCACCTCTCTCGGGACTTTGTCATATGCTTTCTCTAGGACAATGAACACCATGTGCAAGTCCTTCTTCATCTCTCTATATCGCTCCACCAATCTCCTCACAAGGTGATGGCTTTTATAGTCGAACGTCCCGGTATAACACCGAACTGGTTCTCAGAAATGGATACACTGGTCCTCACCCATACTTCAACCACCCTCTCCCGAACTTTCATCGTATAGCTAAGCAACTTAATCCCCCTATAATTATTATAACTTTGGATATCGTCCTTATTTTTATACAGCGAAATCATTGTACTCCACCTTCATTCATCGGGCATCTTCTTCATCCTAAAAATGACATTGAACCACCTAGTGAGCCACTCCGAACCTACCCTACCGCATTCTTCCAAAAATCCATAGGGATTTCGTCTGGACCGGTGGCTCTACCCATGTGCATCTTACGCATAGCCCCCTCAACCTCTTCTACTCTTATTCGCCTACAATACCCGAAATCCCAGTGTATCTCGGAGTGCTCCAAGTCGCCCATCACAATGTCCCTATCACCCTCTTCATTCAGGAGTTTATTGAAATATGTCTGTCATCTTCGTCTAATATGAGCCTCTTCCATCAAAACTCTACCTTCCTCATCTTTGATACACTTAACTTGATCAAGATCATGGGCCTTCATCTCTTTTGCTTTGGCTAGCTTGTATAGCTTCTTGTCCCCGTCTTTGGCCCCAAAGTCTTCATACAAACTCCCAAACACCGTAGTCTTAGCTGCAGTAACCGCTAACTTCACCTCCTTCTTAGCCCTCTTATACCCCTCCTTGTTTATCCTCTTCGCCTCTTCGTTCACTCTCTCTATAAGCTTCAAGTATGATGCTTTCTTGGCTTTCACTTTCTTTTGTACTTCCTCACTCCACTACCAGTCACCTGTGTGGCAGCCAGAGAAAACCTTCGAGACTCCTAACGCTTCTCTCGCAACTACTCTAATACACTCTGCTGTCATAGTCCATATACAGCTCGCATCCCTACTGCTCCTCCAGGCTCTCATAGCCAACAACTTCCCCCAATTCATGCGCTTTGTCATTAGTCAAAGCACCCCACCTGATCCTGGGTTGACCATACACAAACCTCTTCTTCCTCTTTCGCACGATCTCTAAGTCCATCACCAACTACCTATGCTGAGTCGTGAGATTCTCGTTTGGTATAACCTTGCAATCCATGCACAGACTCTTATCGCACTTCCTGAGAGTAGATAATTAATTTGATTCTTGGCCAATGAATCTAGAATGTGACCAAATGCTCCTCCCGTTTCGGAAAATACGAATTAGCAATCACCAAATCAGAGGCTTTGGCATAGTCCAACAAAGAAGTACCTCCTCTGTTCTTAACTCCAAAGCCAAAGCCACCATGCAAGACTTTTTCAAGAAAAGATCAAATTATATTTAATTCTGAAAATATTAACATAAAAAAAAATATTTTTTCAAGATAGAATTAAATTATTTTCAATTTCAAAGTTCATAACATAAAAAAAATATTTTTTATTATTATTTTTAGAATATGAAAGTTTGTTTTCAAGAACCCTCAAACTTTAGACTTAGGAAGTGCTTAAATCTTTGTTTGATATATAAACGTTGGAACACTTTGAATACTAACTGCTACTTCTAACTTTTTTAATATCGTTGTAATTTTACATACTTGAAGGAAATGTATGAACAATTGTATCTTAATTGTATAAGTCTCTTATCATTTTATTTAGGTAATTAAAAGATTTAATAAATAAAATTTTAATTGATTTCAAAGTTTTAGATATTAAATTTATATATAAGTTATATGTTACTTAGTTCAAAATAAAAGGGATTTACACAAGGTAACATTTTAGCCCATTTATTAGGTCCTGCTAATATCCAAAAAAAAAATTAATAATCAAATTGTTAGTTGATTTCCAAATTCTAAATATTAGGCAACAATAAATTACAAATTCCTCATCCAGCTTCACTTTTAGAAGAATCAATAGTCGTAAATTTTTTCTTCAAATAAAAAATTATGGCAGTTGTTCAATTTTTTCCTTTAATAGTTGTTTGGATGTTTGTTATCCATTGTATTCTATCGTATTTTTACTTTAGATAAAATATTTGTGTTACGCCCCACAATATTACGTCAATATTACGTCCCGCAGTATTATATTATGACGATGTTATACTCTGTAGTAATATGTTACGATGGTGTTACCCTTTGCAGTAATATATTACGATTGATGTTACGTCCTGCAGTATTAAGTTACGACAGTGTTGTACCCGATAGTATTACATTACGGTGATGTTATGCTTCGCAGTAATAAGTTAAGACGATGTTGCATCCTGCAGTATTTTACGTTAAATTTGTCGTAGGATAATTGACATCAGTCCAAGGAAAAGATTATTTGGGGATTATAAGGATTATGCTATTTCACAAGTGATTAGTAAAGATGAAAGGGGGAGCAAGTCAAAGAAAATGAATTTTCGTTCAAGTTTGGCATGTTGGGATAAAATACGGCTTGAGCTAAAATACTCGGTATTTATGAACTATTACCATGCAAGGTACCAAATGACCACGGTAGTATAATATATAAAGTATATATGAAGTATTTTAAAAATAAATAAAATTTTAAGTAATTTGTGGTAATTTTTAAATTATGCGGGTAATTGAGTAATTACCGGGTAACAGGACATTACCCGGTTAACTAATAAGTGGATAAATCTTAATTAATTATATCCACAAAGAAATGTCGCACTGGACCACAATTTAAGCATATGACTAAGAGTCATATGTGCTTATTATGATGAAACGTGTAAATCATTTGGTCTTAGTCAAATTTAATCATATACATTAGATAGCAATTCAATCCCTTCTTAGCGTTCAAAAACGCTAAAGAGCAGAAGCTGTTTCTTAAAATTCAAATATGTTGGAGCAAAATCAATTCATTCTTAAGTTCAAGTAAGTTTGGAGCAGAAGCCAAAATTCGATTCTGAAAAACTTCCAACGAAAATTTGTTGAAATATTAGCAACGTAAAATTTTGCGGTTCTAAAAGAGTACGGTGCAATCTTCGTCAAGAATATTATACGGATATTTTCCTACTCCATGTATGTTAAGGCTATCTATTCTTTCTTTTGGCATGATCCATACGATATGAACGAAACGTGCAAATACACAAATTCCATGAATGACTCTATTCATAGATGTATTAGGATATCTATGTTCTTGAATTTCTGTGTGTCATAAATTTTATCATTTGTTCATGGGTCTCAGAAAAATATGAAAGTTGAAAAGAGTTTACTTTAAGATATTACTCAAAGACAAATGGTCTTATGAAGCTCCGAAAGATTTTATTAACGTACTTTTCATGCATTGCATTCATGTGCATTAACTCATGACCAGATGTCGTTATATATGTATATATATGTATGTATATATTTATGGATACGGGAAAAGGTTACGGCATTATATATGCACCACCACCTAATCAGCTGGTATATGATGACGATGTTGCCCACAGTGGCTGAAATATGATTCAAACGACGTTATATACGCGTATATATGTATGTATATATATGTATATGGGATATGGGAAAGATTATGGCATTATATACGCACCACCACCTGATCAGCTGGTATACGATGATGATTTTGCCCACAGTGGCCGATATGATATGATGGAATGCCCTCAGAGGCTGATGATGTTATGAAATATGTACCTATGCACGACATGACATTCATACGCATATGCATGATGCTAAAAGTAATTTATGATTTACAAAGTTATTCAGACTTATAGATTTAGTCATGTACTCTGTATTTCTTCCATGTCTCTTATGTATTTATTTATGTTCCTTACATACTTGGTACATTATTCGTATTGACGTCCCTTTTGCCTGGAGACGCTGCGTTTCATGCCCGCAGGTCCCGATAGATAGGTCGATAGCCCTCCAAGTAGGCTATCAGCTCACCGGAAGATGTTGGTGCGCTCCATTTGCTTCGAAGTTGCTCGTTTGGTTAGTATGATTTAGACGTGTATTGTTTGGTATGACGGGACTCTGTCCCTACCTTTATGACATTTATGTACTCTTAGAGGCTTGTAGACATATGTCGTGTACGTGAAAGATTGTACGGCCTTGTCGGCCTATGTTTTGAGTTTATAAATAATCATGTTGGCCTATTAGGCTCGTATGTCACGTGCATATGATAATGTAATAAGAAAGATATGTTACGTTGGTACTCGGTTGAGTAAGGTACCAGATGCCCGTCGCGGCCCATCGGTTTGGGTCGTGACAAAAGTGGTATCAGAGCAGTTCTGTCCTAGTGAGTCTACAAGCCGTGTCTAGTAGAGTCTTGTTTATGGGTGTGTCGTGCACCACACTTATAAGCAGGAGGCTACAGGGCATTTAGGATTGTTACTCTTTCTTCTTACTCTAGATCATGTGGTAGAGCTCACTTATAAGAATTCAAGTTCCAAAATTCTATTTTATTCATAATAAGACGATGCCTACATCCGGAAAGAAGGATTGGAAAGAAAGATAGTTGTGGAAGAGCTGAGTCAGAGGAATTGGATTTTTGTATGATGCCTACGATAAGTAAATATGAGGTCTTTAGCAGATTATAGGTGTACTGAAAGGTGTAAGCTTCCTAATAAGAAGCCTTAAGGCAAGAATGCCTATCCACTTTTTTGGTGAAAGACAATGAGGGATTAAAAAGATAAATACAAGTTTCAACTAGCAAGAGAAGCAAGATGAAGAAGGGTACGAGGCGCCCAGTTAATGAAGGTTAACAACGTTTATAATTGAGGTAGAGAAACATAAGCTTTTTGAGTTATATTCAATAGTAACAGAGGTATATACAATTGGTCGCACCCCTTCCAGATATGCCCTATGGGGTTAACAAAAGTAGTATAAGAAAGATATGATGGATTAATTGATTGTGTCAGTTGACATTTCCGAAGGATATTGCAAATGTGCTAATAGATCTCTTTATGAGACACCTAGATGGTGCACTCTAAAAATAGTGCAGTCAGATATGAGTACTACAAAGACATGCACTATAAGCCTTGAAAGGATAAATATTACCTTAGTGTGGCTCGCATCCCTAGTAAAGCGAGAACGTTAAGCAACTTGAAGAGCCACTAGATGGAGCAAAGGAAAGCTAAAAACGAAAGAATGTCGTATTGAAGTTTTCACAAGAAAAGGGATATGCAGAAATATTAGCAGAGTAATGAGAAGAGAGATAAGGAAGCATTATGAGTAAGATGTGATACATGGATGATAACGGTAAGTCAAAAAATGATGACAGTATTACAGAATTTACAGTCAAGTGAAGGAAAAGACAAAAGATGACATGCCTTGAAACAATAAAAGAATATAGGACATAAAGTCACATCCTCATTTCGGGAAATAAGTTCACAATTCTGATGTGATTAACAAAAGGAAAAGTTAGACCTTATAGTAATAGAAATTAGTATGGGCTGGTAAACAAGATAAACTAAACATAAACTGGGAACTGAGTGATTTGATGATAGTCAACATCATAAGAATTTCAGATTGCATTCCGGCAATAAAAGGACGGACAACAGAAGAAAATCCATGAGAAATTCAGAGAATAGTCATTCAGGGAGACGCTTCACTAGAGCAAGCAATGTGAGCAAAGTTAAGCTTAAGAGACTATATATGCCAGTTACGCTAAGTGTTACCCTCACGAGTAAGGAATTTGGCATCCTTGGTACAATAGAATTGCCGCAAGGCGAGTAAGGATCATTGATGTTAAGAAATGACGCCAAAGATAAAGAGGTAAAACATCTATATGTAGATCCTCGTGGCTTCAGCTTTTAGTACACCCCTAAAGGGGGGAATATGGAGTAATGTGGAATTAAGTCAGAATTAAGTGGTTCTAGTGACTATGGAATGGTAAAGGAAGAATGTGATAAATGAAAGAGGAATGAGATGGCACTTATCCAAAATTTTACAGATATGCTACGATTCAAGAATATTGTGCAAGCACGACGTCAAGGAGAGGAAGTAAAGGTTCCTACCCGAGCTGTTATTAATAAATAAGGAGTGAGACATAAGTTAAAACAAAGGAAATAACTCAAGAAAGATTACGTAAAAAAATGGAAATGAGAATGGGCCGACGAGTAGTTAGTAGTTGATTCAGGAAGAGCCTAGTCATGACTAGACAAGAGGCTATAGAAAAATCAGCAAATCATGCAAGATAAATATAGTAAATCCCAACATGGAGAATTCAGCCTCGCAGTAATATCATTATAATACTTGAGATATATTCAAATAGGAGTCGGGGTAGTTAAAGGTACCGTATGAGTGTTACGGGGATAAAAGAAAGTGCCACTAGGAAGGCAATCAAAATATCAGTTCAGAAGCAACTCTACAAGCAC
This sequence comes from Nicotiana sylvestris, assembly GCF_000393655.2. Lineage (NCBI taxonomy): Eukaryota > Viridiplantae > Streptophyta > Magnoliopsida > Solanales > Solanaceae > Nicotiana > Nicotiana sylvestris. The sequence goes on along the minus strand of NC_091062.1, from coordinate 122,487,739 downwards.
AAGGGCATGGAGGTAAGCAACTACAGATAATTATAGGCAAGGAAGGACATCAAAAAGTCTGTAATAAGCTCACAGCGTTACTAGGGTCAAGGGTTCTCCCTAAGTAGTACAACGAAAGTCTAGCTGAGGAAATAAGAAAGAAGGCTTCAACCTAAGCACAACGACCTAAAGAGTAAATGGTCGTGTAACAACAATCTTGCAACAACATTGTAATCATTCCAAAGGAAAGTAGCACCTACCGTGGCTAATGAAACGGGAAGTAAGAGTTAAAAGTAATATTCGAGATCGTATGAGTTGTATAAAAAAAACTCTGGTAAGTGTGGGCCCTAAGATAAGCTAAGTATGGACACAACGAGGGGGCAGAAAGACCAGAAAAAGTAATAGCTTACGTTGAAAGAAATCTAAGATGGAACGAAATAATTATTCGATCAATGATCCAGAGTTAGTACGTTATGGATACACTCAAGGTTTTGGAGCATTACCCAGACAGCATATTTGTTGACACATATAACCATAGAAGACTCCAGTATAAGTTGAAAGAATGAATTGATCCCAGGGCATAGACAAAGGATTGAATTGTTAGAAGATTGTATCATGGATAGTCCATAATGCCCATGAAAGGCTAAGGTAATAAATGATACCATGAGCCATGGATCGGAAGATAGCTTAAGCCTACATAAAGGCTGATCAGAAGGAAGAGAAAACTAAAGGATTACATCACCTAAGTAAATCAGGAGTCTGATTATTGGACTTAGAAAAATTATAGAAGTGTGCTTGAGAACATGACAGAATTGCTCTTAATATCAGACGTTCAAGAGAAATAACACAACGACCATAATCTATAATGGCTCTACAAGGAAGCTAGTTAGAAGAAGTACCAGCCTCATAAGAAGTCAGTACGAAGCTCCCACTGGATTGTGTATGTACCAGAGGTGCGAGTATTATAATAGAGCTTCAAGTTATGGACGTGAATTACACCTAGGTGGAAGGGAGGTTATGAAAGAGATAGAAGATAAGATACAAGATTTTAAGGTAAGTAAGGTAAAGGTAAACAGTGTACGAGATACTCACAGGCAGAATATGTAAATAGTCCATACTTCGGATAGAAGGCTAGAAGTGCTGAGATTCAATATCCAGGAATGATAACGGCATTATTAGTGGACTATCTTCCAGCCTATGGTTTCTACGTATCGAGAGGTGTAGTTAAAAGAGTATAGAAGAGTTAGAGACGACGTGATGTCTCGCTTGATATTCCAGAATAACATAAGGAAATCTATGGTGCAAGCAAGTTGAAGAAAGGTTGCAAGTAGTATAAATGTATATGTGTAGGTTGCAAGATAAAGTATGGTAGAGCGACAAGGTTTTAGGAAGATGGGAGAAAGGATAAGAAAAGCCGAGTGACAAGGTGACGAGAATGGATAAGTCCTCGGGATTAAGCCCATGAAAACAAGAAGAGCTGATGGTTTCACTAAAGTTATAGAAAGATCAGTATATCCTGAATGAACTCAATGGAGTCTAAGACTAGTAGCATTTAGAAAAGATGGAATGCTGCCCTAATAATACAATAAGGGTATAATTATGACAGATAAAGGATGATGTTTGGACCTTCATTTGAATAATAATTTGAAAAAAAAGGAAAATAGAAAAAGAGAAGGAGAAAAGATTTTGCTGGCGGCATGGAATTAGGATACCCCCATAGGGTGAATCACATTGAGACACTTCAAATATTCCTCAATGCAACGTAAGCCCTAGCGGTAATGTATTACGTAAGAAGTTTCAAGTCTTCAAGTAGAGGATTATAGATCAACATTGAGGCCAATCAACAATGTTCAGATACAAGTTACAAAGTATGACATGAGATTGGGCCATGATTCTTAAGACGAACAGTAATGAAGGAGAATTGAAGGACTGAGATTTATACCTAAAGGATAGGTAACAAAAGTAACTGGGAGCTTGGTAAGCATACCTCAGTAAAGAAAAAAAATGTATGGTTTAGTATAACCCATGGAAATGCAGTAAAGTCATATGAACATATAACCAGATCTATGAAATAAGATATGGCCATATTCACAAGTTCTACAAAGTATCGAGCAAAGGACTTCAGTATACCTATACAGGCCTAGAGAGGCATCCTATTAAGCCTTGTATATACAAAGTAAGGCCTACAGATTAACTAAAAGATAAAAGGAAAAAAGAAATATGAATCGCATAAGTGCACCTACAAAGCCAGGGTCATATAGGCTGCATGACAGGAGGTAACAAGAAGTTGCAAGATTAGGAAGATTTCGACCACTGGTCATGATATGAGCAAAAAGACTAAAGGGGAGAAATACCCTAGACTTTGGATTTATTCATAGAGCAACTGCTTAAATGGCAAGAAGAATATTAAGGTATTCACAAGAGCTATAAGTTACGAAAATGATAAGAGCATCAATTAACATTCGAGGACGAATGTTTCAAAGGAAAGAATGATGTTACGTCCTGCAATATTACGTCAATATTACGTCCCGCAATATTATATTACGACGATGTTATGCTCTATAGTAATATGTTACGATGGTGTTACCCTCTGCAGTAATATATTACGATTGATGTTACGTCCTGCAATATTAAGTTACGACAGTGTTGTACTCGACAGTATTACATTACGGTGATGTTATGCTTCACAGTCATAAGTTACGACGATGTTGCATCCTGCAGTATTTTACGTTAAATTTGTCATAGGATAATTGACATCAGTCCAAGGAAAAGATTATTTGAGTATTATAAGGATTATGCTATTTCACAAGTGATTAGTAAAGGTAAAAGGGGATCAAGTCAAAAAAACGAATTTTCGTCCAAGTTTGGCATGTTGGGATAAAATACGGCTTGAGTTAAAATAATCGGTATTTACGAACTAGTACCATGCAAGGTACCATATGACCATGGTAGTATAATATATAAAGTATATATGAAGTATTTTAAAAATAAATAGAATTTTAAGTAATTTGTGGTAATTTTTAAATTATGTGGACAATTGAGTAATTACCAGGTAACAGGACATTACCCGGTTAACTAATAAGTGGATAATTAACTTAATTAATTATATCCACAAAGAAATGTGGCAGTGGACCAGAATTTAAGCATATGACTAAGACTCATATGTGCTTGTTATGATGAAGCGTGTAAATCATTTGGTCTTAGTCAAATTTAGTCATATACATTAGATAGCAATTCAATCCCTTCTTAGTGTTCAAAAACGCTAAAGAGCAGAAGCTATTTCTTAAAATTCAAATATGTTGGAGCAAAATCAATTCATTCTTAAGTTCAAATAAGTTTGGAGCAGAAGCCAAAATTCGATTCTGAAAAACTTCCAACGAAAATTTGTTGAAATAATAGCAACGTAAAATTTTGCGGTTCTAAAAGAGTACGGTGCAATCTTCGTCAAGAATATTATACGGATATTTTCCTACTCCTGGTATGTTAAGGCTATCCATACGATACGAACGAAACGTGCAAATGCACAAATTCCATGAATGACTCTATTGATAGAAGTATTTAGATATCTATGTTCTTGAATTTTCGTGTGTCATAAAATTTTATCATCTGTTCATGGGTCTCAGAAAAATATAAAAGTTGAAAAGAGTTTACTTTATGATATTACTCAAAAGCAAAATGGTCTTATGAAGCTCCGAAAGATTTTATTAACGTACTTTTCATACATTGCATTCATGTGTATTAACCCATGACCAGATAGCGTTATATACGCGTATATATGTATGTATATGTATATGGGATACAGGAAAAGATTACAGCATTATATACGCACCACCACCTGATCAGCTAGTATATGATGATGATGTTGCCCACAATGGCTGAAATATGATTCAAACGGCGTTATATAAGCGTATATATATATATATGGGATATGGAAAATATTATGGCATTATATACGCACCACCACCTGATCAGCTGGTATACGATGATGATTTTGCCCACAGTGGCCGATATGATATGATGGGATGCCCTTAGAGGCTGATGATGTTATGAAACATGTACCTATGCACGACATGACATTCATACGCATATGCATGACGCTAAAAGTAATTTTTGATTTACAAAGTTATTCATACTTACAGGTTGAGTCATGTACTCTATATTTTTTCCCTGTCTCATATGTACTTATTTATGTTCCTTACATACTCGGTACATTATTCGTACTGACATCTCTTTTACTTGGGGATGTTGCGTTTCATGCCTGTAGGTCCTGCTAGACAGGTCAAGAGCCCTCCAAGTAGGCTATCAGCTCAGCGGAAGATGTTGGTGCGCTCCATTTGCTTTAGAGTTGCTCGTTTGGTTAGTATGATTTAGACTTGTATTGTTTGATATGGTGGGACTCTGTCCCGACCTTTATGACATTTATGTACTATTAGAGGCTTGTAGACATATGTCGTGTATGTGAAAGATTGTACGGTCTTGTCGGCCTATGTTTTGAGTTTATAAATAATCATGAATGTCACGTGTATATGATAATGTAATAAGAAAGATACGTTACGTTGGTACCAGGTTGAGTAAGGTACCGGGTGCCCGTCGCGGCCCATCGGTTTGGGTCGTGACAATTTGTTTGATTGTTACCTAAATTTTATTATATCGTATTGTTAAATCTGTCGTTACATAATGACAAAAGGTGTCACTTTATGAAATGACGAATTTGGTGGGTGGCGTTGTTACCTTGATTTTTTTTCTCATCTTGTTGTTTAACCAAAAATTGGGATTTCGGTCAAAGCTTGTTTTAAGAAGAACTCAGGTTACTAATAATCAAATATAAATAGAAATAATTGATGTAAATAATAACTGAACAGAAAGCAAAGTAAATCAGTATATTTCAATAGTATTTCGTGTCCTTACAAATGTTCAGTCTTCACCTTTTATAGCTATCTCTAAGTAATACATTTTGTTTCTCTCATAATAGAGCCATTATGGACAATTAATAGCATTTAATGTAATGTTATAATTGGTAATCATAACTGATTCAATACAGATTCCATAACGTTTTCCATAATTAATGCCTATTAATTACCGAGAATACATATCTATACCCCTTTTTGCTATTTAGGTTCTGATGCGACTTCCGAATATTAAGAGGTTCGAGCACCTATCCTTTCTGATTTTCTTGGATCTCTGCCCATGCCTGTTGAAGCTCGTGCCTCTTCAACTATTCTTTGCCAACTGTCATCCTTTGACTATCCACGTGTCATGACGTGTTACTTTATAATTAATTCTATATATGAACTTAATTTTTCCCAATACAGATAATCCCCCCACTTGCCATTTATTCATAAATAGAATATTTGGGAAGTGGATCTTATTAAAGCGGGAATATTTGCCGCCATTAATTCTTCTCTGGAACTGACGCTTCATATGTCACTTCCATTTAATGTTCATGATAGGTGGCATCCCCCGATTGGTTCTGCAAATTTTCAGCGCCTTTTAGAGATTTTTTACAGCTTCATCAATTATAAAACGACAGCTTCCATTATGACGTTTCCATCATTACACTTTTTCCTTTGACGGTTGCTTCTGAGTATAAATATAACTTTTTATCTTTGTCTTTCTCATAAAAAGTTTAGAATATTCAGTTTTTGTTTTCTTCTTCCTCGTACTACTATGTCTTATTCAAACCCTAACCCTCGTAGAGTCCCCATTGTTGATAACTTTCCTCTTGCTCATGTTAGAAGTAGGAGAGGAGGAAGACTTCGTAGTTTAGGATCTTCATCATCATGAGGCCCTTCTCTTCCTTCAATGAGTTCTACTCTACCTTCTAGAACTAGGGGTTCTCTTTCCCAGAGGTCTTTATCTAGAAATAAAGACTCTAATGAACCTCTTCGTGAGCCTTTGGTAGATGAAATTGTTCCTGCTGAACTATCTTTTTACACTGATAGAGAATCCATCAGAAACTAAGTTTCTTCTATGTCTTCCTTAGATCGTGTTGATATTTACCCATCCAAATTACTGAAGGTCTGATCTCGGTTGTTCGTAGAGATTATAATAGGAGACATGATTTCCCCATTATAATTCCTAACGCAAACCAAAGGATTACATCTTACTTGACTGGGTTTTCTTTTGTATACACATACCTTTTTACACTGAATTTCAAACCCCCCATTGATCCTGTTATCATCAAATTCTGTCGTTTCTTTGACGTTTTTTTAGGACAGATCGGCCCCATTGTGTGGAGGGTTGGTGCATGTTTAAGGCATTTGGCCAACATGGCTGGTTTGTCTTTTACTTTCTTCCATTTGATTCACCTTTATTCTCCCAAACTTTTCCGCCATGGAATTTCACTTTAGTAGCAAGAAGTAAGAGAGTACTAGTTAGCCCAGAGATGAGAAAGAATGTGGCTGGTATGCCAGGTTTGTTGTCGCCCCCACTATTGGTCTAGTGGGTCAAGAGAATGTTCCATTTCCTGAGAAGTGGAATTTTGCACGTAAGTTTTTTTTATATAACTTCTTCTATCTTTTCTCTCTATTTTGCTTGCAACCATTTAACTTTTTCCTCTTTTTAGCAACCATGGGAACTGTGGATGAGATTCCCAATTTCCGTGGTTGGGTAGAAAAGTTATTGAATGTTGCTCCGATGGAAGGTAGATCTTGGAAAAACCTTTCGCATCGGTTTGGTTGGAAAATGAAAACTTATGGTAAATGCTTTTTCATATCTTCTTCGTACTTTCATTCACTTTTTCCTTTGGAATTTGTTTTGATCCTTCTTTTTATCAGGATTTCTCATTCGAGGCATAAGTGTTGATGTTGTCGTAGCCTCCAGAGTTTCTTTGGAAAGAGCTTAAGAGATAATTTTGGGTTCTTCATCGAAAAGGAAGGCTGCTGCAGTCCAAGATTCTGAAGAAGAGGAGGAACATGATGGGGATTCTATGATAAAAAGGTCGTGATCAAGAAGACGCGTCTTTTCAGACGATGAAGCGTCCCATCCCCGTTCTATTCCTATTTCCGAGCCTGTTGAAGCTACCATGGTAATCTCTGATGATGACACTCCAGCAGCAGCTCATGACTCTACTGATCAACTCTTTGCTCGTGGGTTTGATAGTGACAATTTGGGTTTAGTTCTTGATGAAGTACCATTTGCCTCATTTACCATGCATGTTCCTGTGACATCTTCTTTACCAGTTGTAACTACTACCGTTGCTGCTCCACCCCAAGCTGTTTTGACTCCTTCCACTGTTCCCCCTACTACTGTTACTCATACTGAGGTCGGTTCTTCAAGTGGATGTGGAGCTATGAAGCAAATTATCATCGAGGTTCCTGCCGATGGTAACCTTTTGAGAAAATCAGGTCGGGATGATGTGTGGTTGAAACCTCTGATTGGTCCAGTTGAGAAATCCAAGCTCGAGAGTCACAACTCCTTGACTTGGATGAATGACATAGTGCAGTCATCATTAAAGGTATTTGTTCCTTTTCATACTTTATTATATCCTTTTTTATTAAGGTTCTTACCCCTTCTTTTTTTTAGATCAATCTTGTTGGTACAGAAATGATGAAGAGTATTTCCCTTACAGAGCAGTCAATGCACGATTATTAAATTGAACTAGATAACTGGAGAGAACAATATGAAAGCCTTCAAATTGATATGGAAGCATTAGAAGAAAACAAGTGCACCTTAGAGCAGCAGTTGAAGGTTCTGACTTCAGAGTTAGCAGTTGAGAAGGCTTCCTCAAATCAAGCTGACAAAGATAAGAATCTCCTCGAGACATCTTTTTCTGAGCAACTCTCCAAGGCCAGTGAAGAGATCAAAGAATTGAAGGCTTTGTTGAGTAAGAAAGAGGTTTACGCCGGTGAACTCGTGCAAACACTTACTCAGACCCAAGAAGATCTCTGTGAGTCTTCTGATACGTTCAGTTTTTTAGAAAGTTCACTCGCTCCTCTGCAAGCTTCTTATGATTCTGCCTTGGTTGAGAATGAAAAGATCAAAAACGAGATTGATCGATGGGAGAAAAATTATGAGATTCTTGAGGACAAGACTACAATTAAAGTGAGTTGGGCAATTTTAAACACACGCCACGAGACCCTTGTGGAAGCTAGCCAAGAAGGTTTCAACTTGGATGCTGAGTTAGCCAAGATAAAAGAGACTACTGAAAAAACTCATCAAGGCCAAGACTTTCCTTCTCCTATGGCTGATACTCCCGAGCATGTTGAAGATGATATGGGTACTGTGAATGCTCCAACTCCTTCAAGCCAACTCGAACCTTCTGCTGCTAGTGATACTGCCTTAGATCCTTCTTCAGCCCCTCAGTGAAAGTTTTATGAAATGTGACTTCTCTTTTTTTTTCTTTTGGTGGAATGTGGTTTTAACCCCTGGTCCCATTTGGGGGTTTAGTTTTTGGAAATTACAAGTCCAGCAAAAGAATTTATAGATGAATCTGCAAGCTCAGCAAAAGAATTTATAGAATTTTCGGGCAAAAAAGAATACCATGTTAATGCTCCCTTAATGAGTGTTTCACCAAAATTTTTGGCCAATACTAATTCATTTTCTTGTTTGGTTAAATCGTTGCCCTTCACGCCAGTTGTGAATGCATTCATGTGGTCTCATGGATCAGTTGTGCCATCGTATTTTGGAATATCGGGAATCTTTAATTTCTTTGGAATCGGCAGAAGAGCAGCACTGGGCTTCCAAGGTTGTTGTGAATATTTGTCCATATCTATTCCCTTGATTACAGGTGGTACTCCAGATATTTGCTCTATGCAATCGTTTTGCTCCTTGAGCTGTTTATGCAAGGTTAATACTAAATTTTGTAAATCAGAATTAACTATGTTACATGGTTCTCCATCACGAGACTCGCTGGGAGTTCCACAACTGCCTGAGTTAAAGAGTCCAGAACGTGGGTTTTCCAAAGTATTATTATTCGGAGTTGGTGTTGGCGTTGAAACCGGCAACTGGCTGGTAAGCCTGGAGAGCGTTATTGACTTGTTGAACAATTAATTTCTTCAGAGCCTCATCGAGTGCTTGTTCGTTCACGACTCTGTCATTTTGATTTGCTTCAGATCTGTCTGGAGTCCCCTCTCATGACTGTCGCTGAGAATGTTGTAGTAAAGGAGGTGGGGTTCTGTCATCTACATCGCTCACTTGATGTTGTGGATCTTGAGGTGGTAAATTGTGTAGGTTATTGTCGTTGACATTTGACATGGTTGTTGTTGATGAAAGAAACGATTTGAAAAGCAGACGATTATCAGATTCCCGGTAATGGAACCAATTTTTTTAACAAAAAATGATTTCGGTCAAAGCTTGTTTTAAGAAGAACTCGAGTTACTGATAATCAAATATAAATAGAAATAATTGAAGTAAATAATAACTGAATAGAAAGCAAAGTAAATCAGTATATTTCAACAGTATTTCGTGTCCTTACAAATGTTCAGTCTTCACCTTTTATAGCTATCTCTAAGTAATACGTTTTGTTTCTCTCATAATAGAGACATTATGGACAATTAAAGGTATTTAATATAATGTTATAATTGGTAATCATAACTGATTCAATACAGATTCCATAATATTTTCCGTAATTAATGCCTATTAATTACCGATAATACGTATCTATACCCCTTTTTTGCTATTTAGGTTCACTCTTTTGATGCGACTTCCGAATATTAAGAGGTTCGAGCACCTATCCTTTCTTATTTTCTTGGATCTCTGCCCGTGCCTTTTGAAGCTCGTGCCTCTTCAACTATTCTTTGCCAATTGCGATCCTTTGACCAGTCCACGTGTCATGACGTGTTACCTTATAATTAATTCTATAGATGAACTTAATTTTTCCAATACACTTGTCATTCCTTACTATTAAATAATCATATTTTATTCGTTATCCTGCTTTTTTATACAATAATTCTATTTTGTATCCTATTTTTTCTTGGTAATGTCACAAGTTTATTCTTTATGTTGTTGGTGTGTGACTTCATGAAACGATATAAATACAATCTATCCAAATGTTGTATTTAATAAACAATACATTACAATATGATATAATACAATACGATACATTATGAAACTATATGTAACGACCATCCAAACAAGCTGTAAATGGCTTTGAATCCAAGTCTAATGGTTATTAGTGAGATACTGAATATTTTGAGTTTCTAAAAGCATTTCAACGTAAGTTAGTTCATATATTTGGTCCTCAATATTAGAACTTTAATTTATAAAGAATGTTTGGTGAGTTTAATGTCCTAAATATTAGGAATTTCTACATAATAATTTAACTATGAAAAGTTTTAATAAATAAAATTTTATTTGATTTTAAAGTCCTAAATATTAGAAAAATAGGTAAATGACAATTTTTCTAGTGTAAAATCTTTTTTTAAAGGAAAAAAAAGGCGAACGACATTACGCTAGAGGTATTCGTTCTTTTAAAGTAATATAGATAATAGATATAGATAGATTTTATAAGTCTCTTATCTTTTTATTTAGGTAATTAAAAGATATAATAAATAAAAATGTAATTGATTTCAATGTTTTAAATATTAAATGTACATATAAGATATATGTTACCTAGTTCAAATTAAAAGGGATATACATAAAATTAAAAGGGATTTACCTAGTTCAATCATAGTCGCCGCCATTGTTGACAACCACCACCCACCACTCCCACTATTACAGGGCCAATTTTTGCAACCAACATTGCACGGCAGTAGCCAGAATCTGAAGCCACTAAGCCTTACTTAGTTCGCACACAGTTTGACACTTAGAATTATTTCAGACTTGTAATACGTAAACAACACACAGTAATAGGGGTAACACCCAATCTTTATTTTATTCTCGTAGAATATACAAAGGACACTCAGTTGGAAGGCTCACATATGCTTACTTGCCTTTACCAACGAAATACAACAATATAAAAGGGGCTACCTGTGGCAGATTTACAAGAGGCAGTTACACGAGGCAGTTATAAAATGTGCTTGGCACATGACATGCCTAAAAACAAGCCTAAACACTTAGCCACGTTTTTGAATCCATCTTCCCACAAAATGCATTCAACTGCAGCACTTTGGCCAACTGCAGCATGTGCATTGTACATGGTTAACTTCCACAGCACATGCGTAACACACTTCTTCTAAGTCACATGATTTGCATATTTGTTCTTCAGATTTTCCCCCACTTTGCCTTCTGCTTGACTTGCCTTGTCTTTGGATCATGCCTCACCCATAAGCTCATGACAATGCCTTGTCACAACCTTTGTCATCCCACTGATCCTCACGCATGCCCTAGTCAAGTGTCATACGCCTTCATTTGCCATAGTCGTCGCCCACAATCAAGGATGCCTTTCCAACGCTCAAGACACTTTGTTTAGCTGATCTGCCCAAGTCCATGCACTAACTTAAGCACACTCCCAGCTCCGCACATTGCTTGCCAACTCCTGCACGAACCTATGCCAAAGGGCAATGTACAAGCCCTTGACAATGATTATGCCCAACATCCATTATGTCTCAATATATATATTTATATATACACACACACACACACTATATTATAGGAGAATTGTGCACAGTCTAATAAGTCTGTCCAGTTTCGCTGACTCGCAGTCACGAAGTGCCTCAAGTATTCTTCTAACAAATGGTTGATTCTCTCGGTTTGGCCATCAGTTTGGGGATGATTAGCCATCGAAAACTTCAAGTTCGTACCCATCAAGTTGAACAAATACGTCCAGAATCGGCCTGTAAATCGTGCATCCCTGTCACTAACCACATCCTTTGGCATTCCGAACTATTTAACCACGTTCTTGAAGAATAATTCAACAACAACCTTTGAAGGGCATTCTGTTGGGGCAGCAATGGAAAAAACATACTTGGAAAACCTGTCGACCACAACCACGATTGAAGACAACCCATTAACCTTAGGGAACCCACTGATAAATTTCATAGAAATAGATTGTCAGGTTTCTTTTGGAATAGGCAGAGGTTTTAGCAAACCCGCCTCCTTCTTCCACTCGGTTTTGTCAAGCTGACACACAAGGCAACTCTTCACATAGGCTTCAACATCATGTTCCATTTTGGGCCAAAAGTAGTATCGGGACAGTAGAGTCATCATCCTTACAATTCCTAGATAACCAGCCCAAAGAGTATCATGCGTCTCTTTCAACAGTTCACGACTCAACCCATCACCAAGTGGCACCACGATTCTCTCCCCTTTGAAATAGAGGAGATCGTCCTCGATCCAGTATCCTCTTACTATCTCTTCATGATTCATTGTTTTGATGTACAATGGATCATTAACAGCACACGACTTGATTTATAAAGAAAATCATATTCAAGTCAAGTAATGGAATAAACACCAGCAAACACCTCTTTCAGACTCAAAGCATCCGCAACTTGGTTGTGTTTTCCCGGCTTGTGCTCCCAAATAAAGTCATATTCTACAAAGAATTCTTGCCAACGTGCCTGCTTCGGACTTAGCTTTTTCTGTGTATTGAAAAATGTATAAGCCACATTATCCGTCCTCACAAAGAATTTAGTTCCCAGCAAATACACCCGCCAAATCTGCAAGCAATGAATCGCAACAACCATTTCTTTCTCATGAGTCGAATACCTTTGATCCACTTCATTCAATTTTCTGCTTTCAAACGCCACTAGGTGGCCTTCTCGTACCAACAGCCTTGTCGGAAGCATCAGTATGAACTTCAAAGGGCAGTTCAAAATCAGGAAGCCGCAAGATAGGTTCTGAGGCAATAGCTTCTTTCAGCATATCAAACGCACCACTGCATTTTTCAGACCACGCCCACCTAACATTCTTCTTCAACAAATCAGTCAGAGGAGCAACTTTCTTTGAATAGCCAGTGTACGCGGCAAAATCAGAGGACTTAATTTCTCGATGTCGAGTCATTTCGGAAGAACGCCTCGAGACCCCGAGGGCGGGAAGCCACAACCCAGTTCCCAACCTCGGGGCTCGTCAAGGCTCGACTCAGAGAAAACGGGGATCGAAGCTAGGACAGAGGGGGAAGCTCCCAAAGCACACGGCTAAGTCTGACAGGGCCGGCCTATCCAAAGCCTATGCTGAGGCATCGCGTCAAGCCATCCCATCTCCATACTTTGTAATTAATCTCCACGTACTCGTAGCCGAGTTCCCCTCCTATATAAAGGGGACTCACACTACCTTGTAACGAACTGATGTTGCTCCATTTTCTCCACAAGTGCAATAATATCTCTCTCTCTCTCTCTTTCCTTTCTAACTTGTTCGTTTTCACTGGCCCGAAGTCACCTTAATATTCATTGCTTTCTTACTAGTTCTTCATCGTATTGCTTAGTATTGGCCGTGAAGAGCCTTGTTTGATTATATCCTCAACTATTATCCCATCCCCGACTATCCCCAATAGCTCGAGCTCGACCTTGACATTGACCCCGAGGTCCCCCTTCAACCAGACTTTTACTCGGGTAGCAGGCCCCTCGATTCGATTACTATCTCATTTTAGCTCACACTTCGTCATTAAACTCCTTATTACTAGCATCAACTACTCTAACAACTAGCTCGGGAATAGATCACGTATTTTTAGAATCCCATTTACAAATTTAATTGTTGTTACCATTTTTACAGTAAACAGTTTGGCGCCCACCGTGGGGATAAAAATAATAGTGGTTATTTTCTTGCTAGTTTCATTGCACAAACACACATTATCTTTCACACTTTTTCTTGTCCAAGATCCTTTGATTTCAGATCAAAATGTCCGGCTCGGTAAACGGACTCGAGAACGACAACCTCAAAAATCACGGGGAAAATGGCGTGGCTGTCCCTGTCGCCGGAGCACCACTATAGAATCCCGATAACGCACCCGTACCGATTCTAGCGGACGCGGACTCACAGGATACACAGCAAGCTAACGAAACTTCTCACACCGATGGGAGCATTCAGCATGTCGACCAACAGGAAGCCCAACAAACCCCGGCTCGGGAAACACAGGAAGTTAGTCTTCATTACATTTTTGAAATATTGCAGGCACAACAGTTTGCTATCGCTCAGTTGCAGAGCCATCCGGGGATCCCCAGCACAGTAGCGTCGAAAACAGCTCCCTGCACCGAATGATTACCCAAAAGATCAAGCGACAACGGATCGATAACAGACCCCGCCACAATGATGGCACTGGAGGATCTGTCCAAGAGAATAAAGTCAGGTTCATAGAGGTTCGTGCAATAGTTATCTCCTAGGGAAGCGGTCCTGGAACCCGTTTCACGGAATGCCGGAACTCCCTAGGTGCGACAGGGCCTTGGATCCCGATGAGTTCACCACCGCTTACACATGCGCGGAAAAAGGCAGGGACCTTCAAAATTATGAGTTTGAGTCCGTCCTGCCGAAGAAGTTCGGGGAAACACTCTCAAAAGGAACCATGATGTGGCGCTACAGCCTAGCGCCTAACCTCACAAACTCGCTTACCATATCAGCAGATCCCTCCGCAGGAGCACACACCGATGCCATCGAAGTAGAAACGAAGAGCCCCCACAAGGCAACTCCGAGCTCACAAAAAGCGGTCTTCACGCTTAAACAAATTCGATAACTTGGAGACTATCATTCATCGCCAATCGCCATGCGTTGGAAAACCCAAAACTATAAGACCCCTAGCGGGCAGACTCGGTGTAACCAGATCTATTCTACATTACAAAAACTATAAGACCTCAACAGACATGACAAACTGTAAGACCTCAACATGCATGACAAACTGTAAGACCTCAATAGGCATGACAAACTGTAAGACCTCAACAGGCATGAAAATCCCGAAGTTCAGGCTATACGTCGCATTTGTAAGAGTCCTGAAAGGGCATACCCTCGGTGTAGACGCCTGAACTATCACTCGGGATCAAAATGGCTCCGGCCAAACACATATGACTACGGTCAAAACGGCTGATATAGCCAAACTAACGTGACTCGGAGATGCCCGACCATCGCTAAACAAAAATCGCAGGCCATTACTCCGAATATACTTCGGAAAGAACCGGTTAAAACAAGCTTCCCTTAACAGGCAAAAACGAGCTTCGACCATGTCAGCTCCAAATCATAAAGGCTTTGACCTACTCAGCCTACGAGCTATGAACCTTTCGAGGTGCTCGAAACATTGCCGATAACGACTTGAAATCAAGGTTCTTCTAGAACCGACAACGGGTCAGGAAAAAATCTTTCAAAAGACCTTAACGAGCGGAAAACAAAGCCTACAAAAAGCCCATGGGAAAAAATAGCATAAGAGCCACTGTCGCCAGCTAAGCAAGCCTCTGGGCCACATATTAAAAGGTCTCTACGACCAAACAGACGACTCTAGGTCTTTTCAAACGATGCTTAGCTAGATACCCAGCCGAGACCTTGCCGTATACCGTACCTGACATCGGCCACGAATCAGGGCCATGGACAACCATTCGGGAGCCTTTACAGGCCCGGTATACCCAAGCAGGCTCCCAGCAAAGAAACTAATGCCAAACAGATGGAGGTACCATCCATGTGCCGCGAATGGGAGGAAAGCCACAAGATGCAACCTACCTCAGGGAAATAATTCGAGGGAAACATCCTCAAAGAACCTTCAGTGGAACCAGATCTGATGAGGCACAGCCGGCAGAGGAACCCCGCCCAGCAGAGTACGGTTTCAACATTGCTATACCAAATATCATGATCACCATAAGCGAAACCATGTACGTGGAACAACTCAGGCCTATTCAACCAAGACCCTTTCAAAGGAACCACAACCCGACGCGAGAACCGCAGGGCACGCGCGGCCACGGGGTCAAAAATGGCCACCAGCTCAGAGGGACGACAGCCGTGTTATTCAATAAAAATCACCAACAAGTACCATTGAGCGGTCAGGCTCGAGTCCATCCCCAAGGAAGGAAGGCAACCGGGAAGGATGAAGTGAACAAGCCACGGCGTATTACCACGACAGTGAAGGAACGGCGACACCCTCTGAGGACTCATAACATGGTAAGTGAAAATGTTCATCGTCAGGGCAAAGCGGGCCCAGGGAAATGTTTGGAGGACACCCTTACAACCAAATGAAAAGGCACCGAGGCTCCGCCCCGGCGTCACACTGACGCATTGGTAACCCTCTCCCTCATTTGATTATCTTAAATAAAACATGTGTTCATGAATCCAAGTGGTTCGGTCACGTACAACAATGATGTCGGACCAAAGTCAGTGGGGTGGTCCAAACTAACGGACCAAATCGCTCCCACATCCCGAATCCCTGGCGAATTCCAAATGACAAATCGCCACAAAAACCATTCTCTTGATACGGCTCGTCTAAGCTCGGGTCGGGACATCAAGCTCTGTACCACTGGATGAGGCACAAAGCACGGACGTCTTATTCAGGCGACCACCGGCACACCACCCGGAGACAGCGTTGGCCCCATTTCTCCAAAAGCATGAAACCCCTCGCAAAGGGCAGGACTAAGATAAGTCGATAGAGAATGATACACGACAAGAGGAAATTCTTCACCATCTGGCGCATTGCCGGCATCAGTGCCCCCACCCTCGGAAGGATCAAAAGGTAAGCAAACCACATATTCAACCAAGCCTGATAAGACACAGCAGGGGCTGTATCGGGACTCATGCCTCGAAAGAGTAGGATCATACCAAATCTCAAAACGTCGCCTACACATCCTGCGGTGAGGAAGAACTGCTTTACTCCCTTGTTATTTTTTCACTAACCTGTATGCAGACAACTGGCCAGGATATTCAAAAGTTCTAACTCTACCCGGAGATCCCTAGGCTCAAAAAAAAGGTCCTCCGCGCTCTTTCTCCTCAATCGGACTTCTGCCCGGAAGAGGGCCTCATCAGCAAGATTATTAGCAGAGCAGCGTACCCCTAGAGGAGGATCCAATAAGGTCGCTAGCCTTCTTCTACAGTCCAACGACGAGGGGTGATCTTCTTCTAAGGGCGCCATCCCCTCGGGAGGACCAGGAAACGGCAGACTAAGTCTCGATGGGGAATTATGTACCGGATCAAATGGTCCGAGAAGCTGAGCCCGCACGAGCCGAGCTCACGACAATGAAACAATGTATGTCTACACCAAGCAATAAAAGGATATGTTTTCAACATCTTATTCTCCAAACAAGGAAATCTCAAGTATACCCCCCGACAGAGGCCTCTCCACCAAACACGTCCTGAGATACTCGGAGACTTAGCGTCAGCAATTCAACACCCGCACGACCCTAGGGTCAGAACTCCGGGCTCATAAAGCCCCCACAAGGCAACTCCGAGCTCACAAAAAGCGGTCTTCACGCTTAAACAAATTCGATAACTTGGAGACTATCATTCATCGCCAATCGCCATGCGTTGGAAAACCCAAAACTATAAGACCCCTAGCGGGCAGACTCGGTGTAACCAGATCTATTCTACATTACAAAAACTATAAGACCTCAACAGACATGACAAACTGTAAGACCTCAACATGCATGACAAACTGTAAGACCTCAATAGGCATGACAAACTGTAAGACCTCAACAGGCATGAAAATCCCGAAGTTCAGGCTATACGTCGCATTTGTAAGAGTCCTGAAAGGGCATACCCTCGGTGTAGACGCCTGAACTATCACTCGGGATCAAAATGGCTCCGGCCAAACACATATGACTACGGTCAAAACGGCTGATATAGCCAAACTAACGCGACTCGGAGATGCCCGACCATCGCTAAACAAAAATCGCAGGCCATTACTCCGAATATACTTCGGAAAGAACCGGTTAAAACAAGCTTCCCTTAACAGGCAAAAACGAGCTTCGACCATGTCAGCTCCAAATCATAAAGGCTTTGACCTACTCAGCCTACGAGCTATGAACCTTTCGAGGTGCTCGAAACATTGCCGATAACGACTTGAAATCAAGGTTCTTCTAGAACCGACAACGGGTCAGGAAAAAATCTTTCAAAAGACCTTAACGAGCGGAAAACAAAGCCTACAAAAAGCCCACGGGAAAAAATAGCATAAGAGCCACTGTCGCCAGCTAAGCAAGCCTCTGGGCCACATATTAAAAGGTCTCTACGACCAAACAGCGTAAGAGCCATTGTCGCCAACTAAAAAATTGACAACTTGAGGAGTAAAATGAGCTCGAATCGTAACCCGATTCGGAGACCGTATCCAAAATAGTTAACTATGCAAGCCTCCGGGCCACATATTAAAAGCTCTCTACGACCAAACAACGTAACAGCCATTGTCGCCAGCCAAAAAATTGACAACTTGAGGATTAAAATGAGCTCGAATTGTAACCCGATTCGGAGACCGGATCCAAAATAGTTAACTATGCAAGCCTTCGGGCCACATATTGAAAGGTCTCAATGACTAAAACAGCGTAAGAGGCACTATCGACGGTCTGAAAATACTTAAGGGTCAATTAAAGCTCGAGTCGCCTGGACCCAAAAAAAGTTGAAACAATGGACGCCCGAGGGCAAGAAATGAAGGCCACTATCATCCGCCCATGCAGGCAGGAAAGAGCTTAAGGGTCAATTGAAGCTCGAGTCGCAACACGACTTTGAGACTGGACCCGAAATAAGCAAACTACAATATGCCTAAGAGCACGACATAAATGCCAATGTCGCCAGCTGAGTGAGCCTCCGGGCTACTCACATGTAAGGTCACTTCAACTCGAAGCACAAGAGGCCATCGTCGTCCGCCCATGCAGGCAGGAAAGAACTTGAGGGTCAATTGAAGCTCGAATCGCAACGCGACTTAGAGACTGGACCCAAAATAGTCAGAACGGCAAATGCCCAAGGGCAAGAAATAGGAACAATTACTACCTGCCCGCATGGGCATAAATTATTTAAGGGCAGAAAGGCTCGAGTCAAAGCCCGACTCGGAGACTAAGCCTAAAACAGTTGGGCAAAGCATGTAAGCCCCAACACCTACTCACGTCAAGGATCGTACCTAAGAGCCCCCAGGCCTGTCTGATCAGTTCCGTACCTACAAGGATCTCGCCAAACAGCGAAACCAGCCTGCCTGGTCAAAATCAATGACAGAAAAGAGATGCAGAAGAAATAAAGCTTCAGGTCTCCTCTTATCTTACATACGCCAAAAAAAGAGGGCACACTCTCCATCTACAGACATTCTCTACAGATATCAAATACAAAGTGACAAAACGGCGAAATCTATGCTCCGCTCCAAAGGGCTACAGATTGACGGTTTTGCTCTTCGCCTCATTAGCAAGAAGTGACTGCGCGTCATGCTTGTCCACCCTTGCTCAAGCCAATTCCTTTGAGAGAACGAAGCCGCTCGCACTAATATCCTCGAGTACTTCTCTTCGGGATCTACAACGAACATATTCCTTGATCCTCTCCTCCCAGTTGAGGGCTCGCTTCAGCTCGGCTTGAGCGTCTGTCGCGTATTTCATACGAATCGTCATCTCCTGATCAGCCTTGGTTCAACTTAGTGGAGCTTCAGCCCCGACATCAATTATCTCAGCCCTAACCTTCGAGAGATCAGATTCAAGTTTCTCGATCATACCCGCTTGAACTTTTGCATTATCACGAGCCAAGCGGAGTTGGGCTTCGAAGGCGGGGACCTTGGCCGAGGAGCCTGTCTCCTCTAAAGCTTGAGCTTGCACCTGAGCCCTTAGCTCACCACAGGCAGTTCTGACGCGATCGATGTCGCCCTTCAGGTACTCCAAAGCTTCCGTCTTTCTCTGCAACTAATATAACAAAAAGAGGGTTAACCTTAAGGGCCAAAGAGAGCAAAGCACGAGCTGCAAAAAGTTACCTGCTCCATCAAATAGCTCTCGTAGTTCGAACTTCAGTATGCCTTGTATCGCCAATGCAGCAACTCGACCTCCTTCTCTTCGCTAAGGAGCCTAAGGGACTCGCCCTTGCCCAAGATTTTCTGAAGCCTGGCCCCTTGACGGAGCAGCTCAGACATAAGCCTATCGCAGGACTGCACAAGGAAAGCTCAATAGGGGGAGGAGAACACGGAATACAGGAAAACTGCACCTAAACTCACTACGAAGTGAAGCCGACAGACTTCCTCG
This sequence comes from Nicotiana sylvestris, assembly GCF_000393655.2. NCBI lineage: Eukaryota > Viridiplantae > Streptophyta > Magnoliopsida > Solanales > Solanaceae > Nicotiana > Nicotiana sylvestris. The sequence goes on along the minus strand of NC_091062.1, from coordinate 122,467,787 downwards.
AAGTCAGAATACACTCATGTTGACCTTGCCTCTTCGGCCCCAGAATAACCGACCTCGGGCAAAGCATATTCACTCGAAGGAACTACCTCCCAGGAATCAGATACTTCGGGAGCAGCAGACTCGGACGATGCCCTCTCCTCGAAAACACAGGCACATTCAGCACCACTAAAAGCTCCATCACACTGCGGGTGCCAATCGCGTTTATCGTCGTCGTCCCTCGGCTCGGAGGCCGACGCCTTTTTCTCCCCTTCGGGAGAGCACTGCGTTATCCCGAAGAACCGCCCAATACCTACAAACGGCAAAGCCGATACAAAGGAAAGGAGGGAAATGTTACCTCGAATATACGAAGGCAAAGGCAGCGTGCGTGCATACCTTGGTATTTCGATCCCCATCTGGCACGGAATACAACTTGCCACCGACGCTCATCGCAGGACAAGGGAGACAACATTATTACTTGACTGATTTTCGCTATAGGCAAAATCTAAAAAAGCACTAGACGCTCCACTCACGTGCATAATTCCACCCTTCGGGAAATGGAAAAAGCTCCATAGGGATAATGTCGACAGTACGGATCCGGATAAACCAACCGGCCCACTCTCGATCCCCGTCCTCTTCGTCGTCAACTACAAAAGGCATGGACGAATGGCACCTCAGGGTTAGCAGGCCCTGGTGATGAAAGGGCTGGTATAGCTTGACGAGATGGTTAAGCGTGAATTCAAGCCCAGCCTTCTCCACAAAGAACCTCATCATCGGCACCACCCGCCAAAACGACGGATGTATCTGCGCCAAAGTAACCTGATACTTCAAGAAAAAATCAAACACAACCCTATCAAGGGGACCAAATGTGAAAGGATATAGATATACGCTCAAGAATCCATCAGTAGAGTCCGTAATACTCTCATCCGGGGGAAGTACCTGCAGCACTATCCCCTCGCTCCATCCACAGCATTTTCTCACCATCTCCAGATGTTCCCCTCTTATCAAAGACACCATATTCAGAGCGAACTCCCGCGATTCCTGAGCGCCGGGAGCAGCACTTCCCACTCCCTGCCGAGCCGGCCCTGAAGTGGTTGCCATGACTATGGTAAAACTAACAGATTAGAACAAGGGCGTGCAACAACACTTTTTGCGCCTAAAGAAATGAAGAACCCTATGCCAAAGCGAAAGAGTAGCTATCTAAAAATAGTAAGGTCTTGCGAAGAAGCCAAAGCCGCCCCACATATATGCGAGAAGCAGTGACGACTCGCCTACCCAGAGTGAGCCCCGAGAAACCTACAGCTTCGATGTAGATCGACAGGGTGATACCCGATCCCGGAAGCAACCTTCGACGAGAAGCCAAGACTCGAAGAATTGTCCATATTATCTCTAATCTTGAGGCAGCGCTCTACCCCGAGGATCCCTGCCAAAAAGAAGTCGGACTTCGGGAAGCTTTCAACGCCATCACTCGACGAGAGGCAGTACCAGATCTTATGATTCCTTTTCTAAAAAAGAGGAATAAACACAAGAAGCTCTGATCACAAAAGGTCCACGAAGGTTCGAGGCAGGCGAGTACAGGTAACCCCTCAGTAGAAGTTCATCCTATACGTTTTAAGAAGGCTATCTGTGTCAAGATCAAAAGGGGACCCCCAGGTACCCGAAGTTGACCTTCATTCAGGATAACATCCCCGAAGGCCCTGGAATTCGGTGTATTATCCCCATACAACTCGGAGGGCACCAACAACCCGGGCCTATCAGATCAATTCATGATTGGTCCAAGGTAAGATGATCGGTTCAGAGGGGAGCTATGTCGATCGGTAGAAGAGTGGAAAGAACGCTCACGCCCAAGTTAAATGTCAGCGGTCAACAATAAAGGGAGAGATTCAAAAGGCCTCGAAGGGCATGAAAACATGCAATTACAAAGCAAGAATCAAATGCAAAAGTCAATGGGATATATTCATATTCATAAATATCCATGTACAACAGCCCTCGAGGGGTTATTACATACAATTACAAAAGCCTACAGAAGTCTACACCTAAAGCGGAAGAGACAAAGGGATGCACACACAAAGTAAAAGCCTGAAGACCGGTCCACCTTCGAAGGTCCGCAACAAGTGCCTCTGGACGCACATCCTCAGAAGTTTCATCCCAACCTTCCACACTGATATCCCCAAGGGACAAGGTGAGTGGCAGGGAGAATGAAAAAATGCCATAGCTCTCCGAAGCTCGAGGACCCTCTTTGGCCAAGGGAGCCTCAGAGAGACAGCAGACCGAACAACCCTCGGTCCCGCTTGCACGGCTACTTAGAATCCACTTCTTGGAACGTCTATCCGTGAAAGCCCCAACTCGGAGCAAAGCACCACGTCGAGCCGGGGTATGAAGGTGAGCAGCGGTGTATAATCCGAGCCCCCTTTTGAGCAGTGGTTCATAATCCGAACGATTGTCTACATGAGGGGGAACTGATTCCCCGTCCATCATCATCTCAGGCCAACAGCAGCAGCAAAATCCAGCATATCGACGACCATAACAATAACGAGACAGCGCGATTAAGCCCCGACAAAGGGCTACAACACGATCTAAGGGAGCTCCTCTAAACGGCCTTGAGGCCATGAGCCCCAAGCATGATGTTCAAGGATAGAAGAAGATGATAAGAAGGAATAGGCAAGCAAGCCAACGAAGGGACTAGGATAGGAAAAACAATGCCAAAACACCCCTATTTATAGAGGGTTACGACACGGTCATCGAGGCTTTGAAAGATTGACCGACGGACTCAATTAATGCATCCTTGGAGAACCGAATCCACTGAGGTACCTTCACCTTGGAGAGCGGGAATCGGGAGTGCATTGGATAAAGTCAAAAATACATGAGCCCGTGGATGCCCGGTTACCACAAAACTCATGCCAGGAGTCGCATCATCGGTACGACATCGCCGTAAGAAGCTCGAGGAGTCAATTGTCAGAATCATTTCCCATCACTTCGCTATGGGAAACGCGGAGACTATCTGTACGCGGCAAAATCAGAGGACTTGATTTCTCGATGTCAATTCATTTCGGAGGAACGCCTCGAGACCCCGACGGCGGGAAGCCACGACCGAGTTCCCAACCTCAGGGCTCGTTGAGTCCCGACTCAGAGAAAACGGTGATCGAAGCTAGGACAGAGGGGGAAGCTCCCAAGGCACATGGCTAAGTCTGACAGGGTCGGCCTATCTAAAGCCTATGCTGAGGCATCGCGTCAAGCCATCCCATCTCCATACTTTGTAATTAATCTCCACGTACTCGTAGCTGAGTTCCCCTCCTATATAAAGGGGACTCACACTACCTTGTAACGAACTTATGTTGTTCCATTTTCTCTACAAGTGCAATAATATATCTCTCTCTCTTTTCTTTCTAACTTGTTCGTTCTCACTGGCCCGAAGTCACCTTAATATTCATTGCTTTCTTACTAGTTCTCCATCGTATTGCTTAGTATTGGCCGTGAAGAGCCTTATTTGATTATATCCTCAACTGTTATCATATCCTCAATAGCTCGAGCTCGACCCTGACATTGACCCGAGGTCCCCCTTCAACCAGACTTTACTCGGGTAGCAGGCCCCTCGGTTCGATTACTATCTCATTTTAGCTCACATTTCGTCATTAAACTCCTTATTACTAGCATCAACTGCTCTAACAACTAGCTCGGAATAGATCACGTATTTTTAGAATCCCATTTACGAATTTAATTGTTGTTACCATTTTCACGGTAAATAGCCAGCAATGAATTTCCGATAATAATTAGCTAACCCAAGGAAAGACCTCAACTCTTTCACAGAATTAGGCATCAGCCACTCCACAATGACCTGCGCCTTTTTTGGGTCTATCTGCACTTGATTTTGGCTCACCAAGTGCCCAAGAAATTTGATCTCCTGTCTAGCAAACTCATATTTTTCCATCTTCACATAAAGCTGGTACTCCCTCAAACGAGACAACACCTTAATCAAGTGTGATATATGTTCATCCAAGGTCCGACTATAGATAACAATGTCGTCTAAGTAGACAATGACAAAATCATACAAGTACTCATACAACACATCATTCATCAGGTTGCAAAAAGTAGCAGAGGCATTTGTCAACCCGAAAGTCATTACAAGGAATTCATATGAGCCATACCTCGTGACACATGTACTTTTAGACTCATCGCCTTCAGCTATCTGTACCTGCTAATAACCAGACCTTAAATCAAGCTTCGTGAACCAACAAGCCTTGCTCAATCTGTCCATAAAATCTTGCACCAATATAATCGAATATTTGTTCTTTACATTCACTTTGTTCAACGCTCGATAATCAACACACATCCAAAGCGTCCCGTCCTATTTCTTTTGAAATAAAATAGGTGCACCCAACAGAGCTTTTGATGGCCAAATCAGTCCCGCATCGAGCAACTCATTCAATTATTTCCACAATTCAGCCAACTCTTTTAATGCAATCCGATAAAGAGGTTGAGTAGGAGGCATTGAACCCGACAGCAACTCTATCTTGCGATCAATAGCCCTCTGTGGTTGTAGCTTCAACAAAGTCACTCAATATTTGAGCGACGCAGTCTGGCACTTCAACATTCACATCAGGCTTTACCTCAACCATAGCAGCAAGGAAAGTATCATCTTCCCTTTCCAAACCTTTTTCGACCATCATGGAAGAAACTAATGAAGCCTTCCGTTGAGTTTATTCTTTCCCATAAGGATGAACAACCTTCACAAAACCAAGAGTCATTTCATACATGATCATTACTCCATCCAAGTGAGGCATTGAAATACAACAATTTTTTCGCATAAAGTCAATTCCGAGGATCACCTCAAAGTCCTCCAATAGAATCACCATCAAGTTAACTTTCCCTTTCCAGTTCCCAACAGACATAGGAATGTCGTAAGCCATACCCACAATGGCTTGGGCTTTCGCATTTACAGTCTTCATGTAGGAGGGACACTTCCTCACATTCAACCCGTACTTCTGTACCAATTTTGCCAAGACAAAAGGTGTGAGTAGCGCGAGTGTCTACCATTGCTATCACACACTTTTCTCCAATTTTCATTTCAATGTGCATTAGCAAAGAGTGAGGGTTCATCTCATCACTTGTAGCATTAAGCAGCGAAATGACATTCAGCAATTGAAAAGGATTTACTAAGGCAACAGCAACGTCTTTACCTTCTCCTTCCCGATTATTTTCTATAGCAAGCAAAGCATTAACCCGTTCCCGATTTGGACAGTTTTTGGCAATGTGAGGTCCGCCGCAAGTCCAGCAACCATCACCCTTTTGTTGGCAATGCCTTTGTTTCTAGCAGATCCATCAACGGTACCATTGCCCTTTTCTACGATTTCTTTTCGAAATTCCTTCCTCCATTCCCATTTCTTCTCCACTTTTTTCTTAGGTTTTGAAGTAGAAGAAATTTCAGAAAGACTACGGGTACTGCAATAATCCACCAATGAATCCGCTGCAGCAATCGCACTCGGGAGATTCTTCACATTCTGTCTCCTGAGTTCGTTCTGTGCCCACGCTTGCATACCAGAAATAAAATTATGCAATTTGTCATCCTCCGACATGTTTTGTATATCCAACATTAAGAAAGTGAATTCCTTAATGTAACCACGAATTGTTCCAGTTTACCGCAAACGTTTCAAGCAATCCCTAGCAAGACAAGATGCGTTGCTAGGTAAAGACTGGTCCTTCATTTATTTCCGGAGTTTCTCTCACGTATCGATCTTAGGTCTGCCTGCACTTTTTTCATCAGCCATGCGAGTTCTCCACCACAATTTAGCATCTCCCATTAGGTACATGCTTGTAATTGTGACCTTCTCCCCGTTTGGAACTTTAGCAGCAACAAAATATTGCTCCATATGACACAGAAAGTTCTCCAGTTCTTTAGCACTACGCGCTCCACCAAACGCCTTCGGATCAGGGATCTTTACCTTATAACGTTCTTCACTGCCTTGGCCAGGAGCAGCCAACGCCCTTCGAAGAACAGTAATTTCCAAGTTCAGAGTTTCGATTTTCTTCTTCAGATCCACAAGTTGAACATTCGTGGCCTCACACATTTTTTGAATACCTTCACGAAACTGATCCATTCCATCCTCTATACGGTATATCTCAGTAATTAGATCAGCCAGATCCAAAGGAGCATCAGTCACACCAATCAGCGCCTCCAACCTTTGCACACGATCACGCAAGTCTGAAGTGGATCCACTAGCCATGGTCCCAATTCACGAGCAAAGCTCTGATACCAATTGTTACAGGGCCAATTTTCGTAACCAGCACTGCACGCCAGTAGCCTGACTCTCAAGCCACTCAGTCTTACTTTTTTCGCACACAATTTGATACTTAGAATTATTTCAGACTTGTAAAATGTAAACAACACACAGTAGTACAGGTAAAACCCAACCTTTATTCTATTCTCGCAGAATACAAATGACACTAAGTTGGAAGGCTCACATATGCTTACTTGCCTTTACCAACGAAATACAACAATATAAAGGAGGCTGCCTATGGCAGATTTACAAGGGGCAGTTACACGGAGCAGTTATACAATGTGCTTGGCACATGCCATGCCTAAAAACAAGCCTAAACACTTAGCCACGTTTTTGAATCCATTTTCCCACGAAATGCATTCAACTTCAGCACTTTGGAAAACTGCAACATGTGCATTGCACATGGCTAACTTTCACAGCACATGCACAACACACTTCTTCTAAATCACATGACTTGCACACTTATTCTTCAGCTCTGCCCACACTTTGCCTTCTGCTTGCCTTGCCTTGTCTTTGGATCATGTTTCGCCCATAAGCTCATGACAATGCCTTGTCACAACCTTTGTCATCCCACTGATCTGCACGCATGCCTTAGTCAAGTGTCATGCGCCTTCATTTGCCATAGTTGTCGCCCACAATCAAGGTTGTCTTGCCAACACTCAAGACACTTTGTCTAGCTGACCTGCCCAAGTCCATGCACTAACTTAGGCACACTCCCAACTCCGCACATTGCTTGCCAACACCCGCATGAACCTATGCCAATGGGCAATGTACAAGCCCTTGACATTGGTCATGCGTGACATCTGTCATGTCTCAATATTAGGGGCTAACACCCACCACCATCATTCTCAACGACAACCAACACTCATCCACCTCAACTATCACAACTAACTACCATATCACTATCAACAACCATAGCTGGCACTGGCCATCATTATAAACTACCACCACCACCAGTCGCCATTATTAACTATCACCATCCACCACCATCATCCTCAATCATAATAGCTACCACTACCAATCATCACTAACTACTACCCTAAACTACCATCATCAACCAAATCTACCACCAACCACTGCTTTTAGTCGACATTCATAAGCACTACCGTTAGTCATTGCCACCAGCAACTATCATATTTTTAAAAAATTGTATCTTTTATTGATGGAATATTAGATTAATTAGTATTTTATTTGAATTTTATGTTTATTAATTTTCAAATAAAGTTAAATTTTTATACATTCAGACATTAAAAATCAAACAGTTTTAATCATTTAATATTTAGATCTTAATACACATCTTGACATTCAGATATGTATTCAAATTCAGATGTCTTAATCTTAATACATATCTTGATATTCAAATGTTTTAATCTTAAAAAAAAAAAATGAGGCCTTAGTGAGATACTAAATTTTTTGAGTTTCTAAAAGTATTTTAACGTAAGTTAGTTCATATATTTGGTCCTAAATATTAGAACATTAATGTATACAAGGAAGCAATTTTGTTGATTTTAATGTCCTAAATATTACAGCTTTCTACATAATAATTTAAATATGAAAAGTTTTAATAAATAAAATTTTATTCGATCTCATAAATATTAGGAAAAATCGGTAAATGATAATTTTGTTTATTGTAAAATTATTTTTTAAAGAGTTAAAAAGGCAAAGGAGGCTTCATATTTTTAATATAATATAGATTAAAATTTGGTTTGTCGTTTGCCGTAAAGTACTGTATAATGTATGTGTACGGAAAAGGGAACAAATTACAAAAGAGAAAAGCAGAAGCAATCATTCCATTTGCTTGGGGAATAAGCAGCCCCCAATAGGAGCCATAATAACTTAATAGGCAGTAAACTCAGGCGCTCCATCCAACTTTTCATTACCTCAGCCATTGCAATAGCACGTGACTTTGCAAGAGTCCCTCATCCCTCGTCAGCTAATTTTCCAATCCAAACCATGCGCTGCTCTGGAGTCTGGAGTTTGGAGTAATTAAAGATTTATTTTATTCATTTATCATTACTCCACCGAGTGCGGAACCAAAATATTGTTAATTTTTACTAAAAATACTCAAATAAGTGTAAAAAAAAAAAATTACCAAAGTATATATAACGCCACTAATAGTGGCGCTATACAGTAACGTTAACTGTACCGTTACTGTATAGCACCACTATTAGTGGCGTTATACTGACAAACTTACATAGCGCCATTAATAGTGGCGCTATATGCCTTATACCTGAAGACATAGCGCCATTAATAGTGGCGCTATACCCCTTAATACAAATCCCCCATCTTCTTCTTCTTCTTCGTTCCATCTCCGTCTTCCATCTCCCTTTTTTCACTTCTGGTCCCCCCCCCCCACACACACACCACCGATCTGCCCCCATTTTTAAAAAAAAAAAAAAAATTGGGTCCCCCATCACATAAAAGTTTAATATTTGTGGTCCCACTGTCGAGTAGAGCTTCGTGTTATTGTGGATTCACTCTTCCGGAGTCAAGATTTCGATCTATCTACATTTCAAAAATTCTAAATCGAGGTATTTCGATTTATTTTAAGTTGAAACTTTTATAACAATGCATATTACTTGATTTGTATGTGTTCTATTTCGGTTTGTGTTTATTTTTTCCGAAACTAGCATGTTAAATTTTATCCGGATTTAATTTTAGTGTTGTATAAAAATATGTAAATTAGTCTAAAAATGTGTTTGTTAATATCCTCATGTATATTTATGTGTTTTTATGCCGTTTAGTTTAGATTATTTTTTAGCGTAGTAAAATGTATACTTTATTAGCGTAGTAAAATGTAGACCTTTTTAGCGTAGTAAAACGTAGACCTCTTTAGCGTAGTAAAATGTAGAGCCTTGTAGCGTAGTATTGTGTAGTAATTGTTTAATTATCTTATATTCTAGCACGAAACCCATATATATATATATAACTTTTACAATTTAATTATTAAATAAATATGAATAAAAATTATTAAAAAAACATAAAATTATTAATGATAGTTTGGTAACACTGAGCTTCAGAAAATCTAGCACGAAACCCATAATTATAAAATATATATATAATTTTTAAAATTAAGTTATTAAAAAATATGAATAAAAGTTATTAAAAAAACATAAAATTATTAATGATAGTTTGGTGCCACTGGGCCTCAGAAAATCTAGCACGAAACCCATAATTATAAATATATAAATATATATATATATATATATATATATATATTTACAATTTAGTTATTAAATAAATATGAATAAAAATTATTAAAAAATCATAAAATTATTAATGATAGTTTGGTACCACTGAGTTTCAGAAAATCTAGCACGAAACCCATAATTATAAAAATTATATATATATATAATTTTTACAATTAAGTTATTAAAAAATATGAATAAAAATTATTAAAAAACATAAGATTATTAATGATAGTTTGGTACCACTGGGCACGAAACCCATAAGTTTATATATAATTTTATACAATTAAGTTGTTAAAAATATGAATTTAAATTATAAAAAACACACATAAATTTTAATGATAGTTATTAAAAATTATGAATTTTCAGTTGACGACATGGATGCACCTATACATCCCGGCCCTCGGACGTCGGAGCTACTACCCCTACAGCCCCAGCATAGATCCGAGCATATATGGGGGGAGAGTTGCTTACGCAGACTTTTCGGGGCAGGAGAGTGGATTTATTGTGGGAGTTTTTGACTCCTCCCCGCGTTCTACATCCCCGTGTGGTCCATCACCTGGAGGAGATGGGATTATATAGGATCATTAGCATTGGCCGGATACAGCTCGACTATGCTTTGATCACGGCGTTGATTGAGCGGTGGCGACCGGAGACGCACACTTTCTATCTGCCCATCGGCGAAGCCACCATCACACTCCAGGACGTCGAGATTTTATATGGCATGTCCACCGATGGCTTGCCAGTTTTACTGCCTGGGAACATGAGATATTTTAACCGGGCTGCATATATGGATATGTTGCACAGGCTCACGGGCTTCAGGTCCGAGGACCCAGATGTAGCAATTGGGAGTAGTCGTATGCAGTTGGTCCCCATTAGAGACCACTTGGTGCAGATCCACGATACTATCACCGACGACTCAACGGAGGTGGATGTGGAGCAATATACGAGGCTGTTGTTGCTCCTTCTATTTGGTGGGGGGGTCTTGTTCCCGAACACTTCGGGGAATCTAGTGAGCCTTCGTTTTCTGCATTATATTGCGGACTTTGATGATACAGTCAGCTACAGCTGGGGTGGTGCTGTCCTATCTTTTTTGTACAGGCAGATGTACCGGGCATCTATGGGAACACAGAGAGACGTTTGTGGCTTTCTGCCACTTCTACAGGTGACAACTTATTCAAATAATTTGTCGTTTAGTTCCAATTCTACCTAGTTAGAGTTAATCTTTACGTCAACTTTCTGTTTTAGGTTTGGGTGTGGGAGCGATTTCTGCAACTTCGGCCACCTCTACCACAGCTACCGGCTAATGTACATATTCCTGATCTCCCTCTAGCTTGTAGGTGGGTATTGCGTCGTAGACTTGCACGAGAGTATCATGGCCATCATAATCTCCCCTTCTGTAGGGATGTGTTGGATTTTCTGGAGGATGCACAGGTGAATATCTAACTAAACTTACCAATTAATTTTTAACTAGGTGTTGCGCAAACTAACGGTTTGTGTTATTATTTGATAGTTCATCTGGACGCCGTACAGCGAAGAGCTGATAGGTACCCTGCCAGCGTATTGCACGCACGGTCGCCATATTTGGAGGGCTTCCGTCCCTCTCACGTGCCTCGATATTGTTGAGCATCATGCCTCAGAGCGAGTATTTCGTCAGTTTGGATTTCCGCAGTCTATACCGACTCAGCCTGCATGGGATCCTTTACATTATGAGAGGGATGATAGGATGAGAGTGGACGACACATTTATTGAGTGGCTGACAGCGCAGTTGGGTATTTGGGACAGCCGAGGGGACTTGACCCCAGCTCCGCAACACTTTCCTATCGAAGTTTATATGGCATGGTACCGCACTGTTTCCCGACTTTTTATCGGGAACCCAGTTCATCAGGTAGATGGTCGATACGTCTCATACGCCGGGAGACATGAGGCTCTGGTATGTTTTCTGTTATTATCAATTACTTTAATAGTAATTTCTAGTCAAATACGTAGTTTATATTAAAAACTTTTGTGCAGGCGATTGGATTGCATACCGTATATCGTATGGGGCAAGCAGATGCAGAGTTATGTCCACGACCCTGTGATCATGCAGGACTATAGTCGTCGCATAATGGATGTGGCTGCCCAGACACTGCAGCGAGGCCGATCGGATCAGCGTTTGGCACACCAGCCAGATTATGTTGACCCAGCCACATACCAGCGAGGTCGTGGTATGCCACGGGGTGGTGGCCGACGAGCTGCTGCTGCTCCACGACGACCTGCTGGTGTTGGACGACGCGGTCGTGGGCGGAGAGGAGGTCCCCAGCAAGGGGGCTTTGAGGCTCCTGCTGATGATGTTGCTGCTGATATGGGAGGTGGCATGCATGAGACCGACATGCCGTCTTACAGCCTTGGCATTTATGACACTCCAGGGACGTCGCAGGTGACCCCATCGGGTCAATTCTTGATCATGGGCTCGGATTTTCAAGGAGTGGAGTTGGGTAGATATTTCCCTGGCCCGTCTACCACTGATGAGTCTCGACCGATCCGAGATTTTGATAGTGGGCACCGACTGAGTTATGGCAGCTCATCACATGCGCAGGTATGAGTTTATTAGTATTAATTTTATTACTGTTTTTACTATAACTTATTTATTTTGTTTTAACTTTATTAATTTACTTTTTTAGGCTTCATGCGATGCTGCGACAGATGACTACATTCAGGATCCAGACACGATTATGGTAAGACAATATAAATTTTTGTGAATTGTTATGTAGTTTTCTATACTAAGTTTGATATTATTATGTAGCCTTCTACTGGACCTGACAGCACCACCGATACATGTCATCCTATGCCGCATCCGGCCATAAGGAGACGACTTGATGATGATGATCCTGATAGCGTACTCGGGCGGCAGGGGATGCGCCTCAGGCCAACGGCTACTTTGAGACACACCGGATGCGGGACACATTGATTCGGTCTTCCATATTTTTGTTTTTTTGGTGTAAATAATATTTTTTTGTACATTAACAACAATATTTAGTCGAATATGACAGTTACTTTTTTTAGTTCAAATTTCGTTTTATAGTTTTTGGTATAGTAACACAACAACTTAAACTTAACTTCCACTTAAATTAAAATAAAATTAAGTACAACAAACAAGGAAAACATTAGTACAACACAAACACAAACATAACAGGCCAACATAATAAAAAGACATGACATATGAAAATGACACTAAACACATACACGTAAATGCTCCATCCTCAGTTGTCATTTATTCTTCACTCCAACCACTTAAATCGTTCTTCCATTTGTTTTTTTTCTTCTTCTAACTCTTTCACTCTCGCCTTCACCTCCGCAAGTTCCCGTTTATATTTTTCGTTGCGTTCCTTGTGTGCTTCACAATTCCATTCAGCTCTCCATTTTTTATCTTCCACCTCCTTTAGTTTCTCCCTCATATCTATAATAATTCTATCTGCCTCCTTTTGTATTCTATGCTGGTATAACAACTTATTATGAAATTCATGTAATCTATCCCTGTAGCTTTCCTGATAACATGGTTCCTCAGCCCATTCATCAAATTCACAAGTAGGTTCGTCGGGTTGCTTGTACAACTTGTTCATACAGCACCAATAGCGGCGTCCAACGTTAGCACCTTCCCACCCACAATCCATCATGCATGGTTTTCCACATAAGCAAATTGGTGGACGACCAGGTTGAGCCATTTGTGAACTATTTGCTTATAATAAAAACCTTACTTACTTTTAATGAAATATTTCTTGGGGGAAATTTTTAGCACACAAAATAACTACAATGACCCCATTATTTATAGGCTAAACAATACACATATAACGCCATATCTAATGGCGCTATATTAGATAGCGCCATATCTAATGGCGCCATATCATGATGTTGACGAGACGACTTTATGTCAGCCGGTCACACATATCTAATGGCGCCATATCATGATGTTTTCAGCTTTTTCAGTTCGACAAGACAAGACACACATAGCGCCATATATATATTTTGTGTATTAAATATCGTGATAGCGACAAGACAACACACATAATAAATATACCGATAATTATATTAAATTATTATTTAAATAGGTAAAAAGGGAAAGTACAAATCATAATTAACAAACAAGAAAATATTATTTCATAAATACTTAAATCGTATACATAACAACTAATTATTACAACATGAACTCATGGGTAGTTAGGTACAATAGAAGAACACCCGCCCTGAGCTTGATTATTGTTGCCACCCAAAGGACATTTTCTACGGTCGTGGCCTGTTTGCGAGCATATACCACATTTGCGTGCATATACGATATCACTAACATCCATTTGGTTCCGTATACGCGTTCTCTTCTGCACCTGTCTTTTACGCAAATAGGACTTGTTACACACCATTTTAAATGGTTTTGGGGGCCAGTAATGCTCAGAACCCACTGGTTGCAGCTGACCACTATATGTGTTTACGTATTTGGAAACACTATATTGTTGATCAATATAGTTGGTCTCCGCATAACCAACACGTTGAAAACACTTGATGGCATGTGAACAAGGCATGTGGTAGATTGACCATTTCCCACATGAGCATAACCTTGTGGATTCATTTACAGTATGTACATTATTACCCCGATTATTATGGATAGCGGTGCGAACTTCAAAAATACCTCGTTCGTTATCATATTGCAAAAAGGAATGCCAATGTGCTCGCCGTCTGTATTTCTCTAATCTCTTCATAGGCACTGGCATAAATTCAACACCCCTTTCCATCAATTCCGTTGCAGCTGCAGACCGTTGTACAAACCTCTCCGCCATCTGCTTGAACGACATACGCACCATGGCTGTGACGGGCAATCCTCTTGCCGACTTTAATAACCCGTTGAAGGATTCTGACACGTTTGTAGTAAGAATTCCCCAGCGTCTGCCACCATCTGCATGCAACGTCCACTTTTCAGGATCATGTCGCATTAACCAACGATATGCTGCATCGTCTTCTTGCCTGATAGAATCCATATGCCTCCGGAATTTATGTTGTTGGTGGTCTGTTGCTGCCATCCACATCAAATCATGTAGATCTTTTTTGGGATGTGCCTTCTTGAAATTGGCCTTAAAGTGCCTCACACAGTAACGGTGGTATGCATAAGGTTCTTGCCAGGCAGGAAGGTTCTCCACAGAACTTAATATACCCCCGTGCCGATAAGATATTAGACAAATACCGGAACGATGTTTGACAACGTGCTCTTTCAAGTGGTTCAAAAACATTGTCCACGTCTCTGTGCTTTCATTTGCACAAATAGCAAAAGATAGAGGAAATATCTGTCTATTTGCATCCACAGCCACGACTATCAATAGCTTGATATCGTACTTTCCATAGACATGAGTTCCGTCTATGGATATTACGGGCCGGCAATACGGAAAACCATCAATTGCTGGCTTAAACGCCCAAAACACGTAATTGAATATATATTCTGGTTTACCCGGACTCCGCTCAAGCTTCCATTCAATAACTGTTCCGGGGTTAAAGTGTTGCAGTGCAGCCATGTAGCTAGGCAGATCTGCAAATGACTTATCCCAGTTACCATAGACTATTTCAAACGCTCTTTTGCGCCCAAGATATGCCTTTCTTTTAGTAATTGTGTGGCCATATTCCTGGTAGACTGCTGTAATGCACTCTTTGATTTTATACCTTATGGACGCTTCGATGTGCGGAATAAGTACAAGAGATATCAAGTCAATATCCAAGTTGAAGTGATTCCCGTTGAAAGTGTCCATTTCGCATGTGTGGGTGGGAATGTATTTACCCACTTTCCACATACCTGTTTTCTTCTTCGACGCACGCAACATCCAATTACATGGCCAAAACCACCTGCGGCAAATAGCCTTGTATACCGTCGGACTTGACTCCGATACCTGCATCTCACGACACTCTTTAACATTGTGCATTTTACAAGCCCTGCTTACGCGTGCTTTATCAGGAAAAAGCATCCCCTTTGCAAGCACCGTTGGTCTAGACTCATCCCACATTGCTGTCCGGATTTCATCAAAATCCCGTGTGAGAGCTTCCACATCCGGCACGGCTGGCAAGTTATCAATATAAGGAATCTCCCTTGAATGAAACGACACTTCAGACTCGTTCACTTTTCGTCTATGGGGGCTCTCTTCAAATCCGGTCCTTCCTCCTCGTCCTCTTCATCACCATCCTCACGAGCAAATGGTGTCTCGTCTCCCGATTCATCGGCATTGTTATCGTAATCGCTGTTCTCTTCCTCACTCTGTTCATCTGCCAGATCCTGATGTAATACGTCGTTTTCGGGCAATTGAGTGAGTACGGGTAGTTCAACTTGCTCGTTTTCACTGCACATTTCAACAAAAATATAAGCTGCTAAATTAATAAATGCTTTATATATGGCTGTAGCTTTTCACTTACAAGTTGTAATGTGATGACATTCCATGATGGACATTTTCAGTTAGGTGATGACTACCGGATGGGTCACTTGTAAAATTCATATCCGGCCGGTACCCCCTATTAAATAAATGAGCGTTAAAATTTATTCAATACGCAAAAATATACATATTAACGCAAATGAAAATTGAAGTTTACCACTCTTCTTGTGAATTATGGAAAGCAGGGTATAAATTATTTTCTCGTTGCTCATTCGCCGACGGTGATAAATTTAAATCAAGAAAAATTCTTTCATCTGGAACATGTCCGGCAAAAACTGATCCAGAATAACCACCCGATGACTGGGGGTTATCTCTACTACGCACAACCTCATTTTTTGGAACGTCTTCGACCTTCACGTACATCTCCAACATTGTGATTACAAGAAATTCCCGGCATTCGTCCGGAGTCCTCAAGAAATCACTCAAAGTGTCATCATCGTCGATGTTAAACTCTGAGTAAAAAGCAACCCCTTGCGGCGTAACGGAATACGGATATCTTCCGGTTACTTTGAGTATCACTGAACGTTTTCTCACACTCATTTTTTTGCATAACAACGATATCAATGTTTCGTACTCAATTGAAAGTGGCAATTTAACATTACACTTAGCAGGTAAACTGTAGCCCACAGAGTTATTCTCCATCACAACCTCACCCCCCCAATATAATGATACTCTTATTCTACGTTCTTCAGACATAATGAAAAAATGCTGGAGAATTTAACAACAATAGAAACCAACAAGAGTTAAAAAAAAAATTTGAATGAAGTTGGGGCGATTCTACGATGTTTATATAGAAAATGGCTAGCCGGGTAAAAAAAAATTTCTTGTATATAGCGCCACAAAAAGTGGCTTTATACACATTTAAATTATTGAACCCAGACATTATTGGTGGGGTCAGGGTATAAGGCATATAGCGCCACTATTAATGGCGCTATGTAAGTTTGTCAGTATAACGCCACTAATAGTGGCGCTATACAGTAACGGTACAGTTAACGTTACTTTGTTTACAGTTAGCGTAAACAAAGAAGTCAGCTAATGATAAGATTTTAATGCAAATGATTCTCGGATTCTATGATTTTTTATATATAAAAATTTTAGGAATGTATATTTATCTTTTCTAATCATGAAAATTCTAATAGAAAATTAAAGTATCTTTATCTTCAGTTGTTATATGATATTGCTGCTTTTTTATACTGAATTGCATGATTTTATCACAGTCAAATTTTTGTCTTGATCAATATTTTCATAGTTACATAAAAAGTTTCTTTCCAATACTTTGATTAATTAATGTTCTTAAGGATGAATGGTTTAATGCACTTTTCTAACACTACTTAATCACAATACTTTAGATTTAATCTATATATATGCCTGCAAATTGTGTACATAGCAATTTTTTAATTGATTTAACAAAATAACTCATTGAATCAACTAATTTGTTAAAGAATCAAATTCAATTTTATTTTATTTTTACAATTCATCATATAAGTAATTGCAAAACTTTTAGTGTGCATACATTTATTTCGATAAAAAGAGTATTGAATATTAAAGAAATAAAAAATTGAGCAACATTAATTACAATATAGTATTGAGAGTTGGTTACACGCGCAAAGCGCGTACCATAAGACTAGTATATATATATATATATATATATATATATATATATATATATATATATATATATATATATATATATATATATAATAGCTATAGAAAATTTTGATTTTCTCTAATTCACGTCCAATTACTATTATCATATAAAATATAGAGGATGAAGTTTATTTTGGACATCAACGAGATTTTTTAAAAAAAAAATCTAATACTACTGATACTTTTTACTGTTGTATTGGCATTAAATTAATTTATTACATAACTGTTTACCCATAAAACTGTGCAATTGAATTTGTAACGTGATTTATAGACACGCGAATTAAATTAGTGCACGAATATAAAATTATGAAGAGCAAAACCAAATTAAGTAAGAGTAGTTGAAGGAAATACCAGCCTCGGCCTTGAATTGAGCTTCTCCGGAAGCAACAATAATATTAAAAACAAAGTGCTTAGCAAAATTATGTTAACAGAATGAGAAAGTAATATTAGTCTTTTTTCATATAAGTCTTTTTTTCTTTTTCAGTGAGTAGAAATTTCACTATTTATAATTAAATTAGGGGAGACAAGATCCCAAATCGAGCGGCTCTTTAAGGTGAATAAAGATCTCTCTTGATAGTTGCACATTGAGTGACTGTAAATACTAAGATTCTTTGTTACGTCTACTCTTTTAATCATGTCTTCTTCAACCGGTATCTTGCTTTCAAACGCTTAACTCCGATTTCAATATCTTCAGAACTCGTATAACACTGATCGCATGTTTGTAGCCAGTTCTAGTTATTTACTGGCTCATATCCTCTTTACTGTCACGTGTCAACTCGGCAAATATCCGTTTGTTATATACTCATACAATAATTATTTACAAGCCTAAACCCTTTAGGGATTGATTTTCAATTATATTCGAGCTCTCTCATGTGTTTTCTCTAGTATTATTATGTAGATCATCTATTCCAATTTAAGCAAGAAATATTTTTACACCTAGTGTTATTGGCGGTGCAAATTTCGACAATGCAGAGCTCACAATGCCACCATCAATAATCTATAGCAATTAAGGCACTGTTTGTGATTTTATGCTTGAAAAGTGTAATAAAGATTTTAAAAAAAAAAAGGCAGCATAAACATAAAACGAAATCAGTTTCCAATAAAGTTTACAACAAAATGATCAGAAACATACTAATAGCCTTTTTGGCGAAGTTTTTTCAAGGGTCAAAAGTACTTTTTTTCCCATAAGTAATTATTTTTTGACTCAAATTGAGGTGTTCGGCTAAATTATTTTTGGGGAAAAATTACTTTTGGAAAAAAATAGAAGTAGTTTAGTTTTTCTTCTTTCCCAAAATATCCTTAACAAAATATTGTATATACCAAAAGGATCTTACCTTTTTTAAAAATAATACTTAAGACATTAATGTATAAATATTTTTTCTTATTTTTAGGATTGTTTCTAATACATTTTAACTATATAATAAGCAAAGGTTCCTTGGACGATCAAGGGTGTTTTGGTAATTTTATACATGGATATTTCTAGAACCTGGACCCATTATTATGTTAATACAAGACCCATTGAAAGTGGACTACATGTGTCCTTTTGTTCGGATGAGATCCCCTCCAGTGACTTTTCGTCCAATTTTGCTCAATGGTTTACAGATTAATTACATGTGGCAATCCTACTATCGTATGGGTGAGATCTACTATTCTAAATATGGTAAAACAATGTTGAATAAACTATAATAAAAATTTAAAGGCCACTGACAGAACCGTTTAGTGCAACGGCACTGCCAGTTAGAAATCTAACCCCTCTTACCCAAATGCAAAAGGTGTTTGGAATCGATATTATTTATCCTTTTCAAAAGTAATCTAACAAGTATCACTACATTAATAATGAGATTAAAAAATATATTCAAAATATATAGCACTATACATCTTATTATGATACCATTATTTTTGAGTTCAATATCTCAAATATAATAGTAAAATTAACTAAAAGTAAATTGACATAAATTATAATAAATTATTATTTTTGAAACTGTTATCTTGACTTTCGAAAAGATTTGGATTTTTTAATATATATATATATATACTTTTGAAAAGATTTGGAAGTTTTAATATATATATATATATATGCACACCATTTAATACAAACCTGATCATGAGGTAGAGAATATGAATTTCATGCATTTGCAAAAATATTAAAACTAAAAGATTCTTGTGCAAATAATAAACATTACAAACTTGTTAAAAGAATTTAATAAAATATGTTTTAATATTTCTGTCAACATCTGAATAAATTTAGGAGATGTTCTTGAAAGAAAAAAACTATGTTGGAATAAGCTCGTACAAGTCATATTTTAAGAAGCACTTAATTCAAATTATTAAAATCATTTCCTTTGCCATTGAATCTTGCAAATAAATAAAAGGAACGATGTAATTGTTAACATTATAATGATACATGAAATATTTTAATCATGAATTGAAAAAGAAGATATATTATACATGATTAATATAATTCGTATTATGAAGTCGAGCTCTAGTAGCGACTTTAACGCTTTTATATTTGTTGAATAATTTTTTAATATATTTATATCATCTTATAAGAATTAAAGTACATTTCAATTTTATTTTCATATTTTACTTAAATAAAATGAAAAGATTTAATTATTATTGTAACACCCCGTAAATTCGACTCAGGTATGAATGAATTAAAGGAGTAGTAAGGTTATATTTTGGGCATGTAAAGTCCCATCGGGATGATTATGGGTGAAAATAGTTATTTCAAAATCAAGATGAAAAGTGAGATGCATAAGATTTGACAAAATCGACTAAGTTTGCAGAAGGTTCGTATTCCAGAAGGTTTTAGTGAAAATGAGTAAGGAATTTGGGAAAACTCAAAGCATGAAAGTTTTAGGCTTTTGAAATAGCTTTCCAACGATATATTATGAAACCCGAACGGATCTCTGTGCAAAAAGTTATGCGCGTTTTACAGAACAGTATGTGATATGCGCGCCGGTAGCGCGCTAATTTTAAGGCAGTGTTACTGCCGTTTAGTGCGGTCAGTAGCGCGGGCAGGCCTCCAGATGCGCGGGCGCGCTAGTGGGGGGTCGTTTTAAATCTATATTTTATCCCCCACAGCCCCAAAACATAAAAACTTGCTCTAGAAAGAGGAACTCTCAAAAACCTAACTCTTTAAAGGTCCTTCCACCACCCAAGGTAAGTTCTAATGGTGATTCTAAGTTAATTTCAATATCCCAACATCTTATTAACATGGGTAAACCATATCATTAGATATTCGTTTGGGGCATCATTGTTGAGAGAAGAAACCCTAGAACTCGAATTCAAGAAGATTGATGGTCAAAAAGGTAATATCTTCACCCTCTAATTGATTCTAGCATTGGATTAATGATTATTGACTCAAGTTCATGAGATATGAGTTGATGAGTTTGATAGAAAGGCATGAACAATTATAGGTTTGGCTTGTTGATTGTTGATTACTGGTTAAGGGTGTTGTTTACCTTATGGGTGATAAAGAATAATGTTGATTATAACTATTTGAGACTTTAGAATTTATCTAGGAGCAAGAAAATAGGTTATTGGGTGTAGAGACACCATTAATAAGGACTATGAAGCTTTATGCCACCAAGTGTTTGAGAAAATGCCTAAGTGACCAAAATATGAGTATTATTGCTAATACGGAATCCCTTTGACTTGTATTGATATAGATTGAAGTTGAAGGGGTTGGTGAATGTTGTATTATGCTCAAGAGCAGGAAGTTAAGGTATGTGAGGCCAACTCTCTATGTTTGGAAATACTAATGATTCTCCCTACACTACGTTGCTTTTACGACGTATCAATTGCCTCAAAAATATAGTTAAGCTTAGTTCCTTGAATAGTAGTAGAGCTTCTATTCTCTAGGTTTATAACCCATTCATGACTTTCATTATGAACGTTGTGAGCTTAGTGCGTATTCAATATAGACTTGGGCTTGATGCCCCCGAGTCTTAGTATAGATTACTCAGTATGCCATAAACCGTTGAAGTTTCAGTGTTCATAATCAGTTCAAGAATACATGTCTCAGTCTAGTCCTATTCAGTATTCCAGTATTATGTAACTCAGTGTGATCCAGTATTCCAGTATTATGTAACTCAATGTGATTCAGTATTTCATTATCATATATTGCAGTATGATTCTCAGTTCCTGATTTTAAATCCCTGAATATTGAACACTTGTATTTGGGCATGAGGCCGCAGTTTATGCATCTTTGTGCCTGAGGCCGCAGTTTATGCTTTATGAATTTTGGACCTGAGGTTGCAGTTATGTATATGTATACTTGGGCCCGAGGCCGCAGTTTAATATTCAGATAAACAGGTTGTTCATCATTTAGAAGAGAGAGTATTCATATCCTTACTTCCTTTCAGTTCAATTATTAGTTACCGTTTAGTTATCAGTTATCATATCAGTTACCAGTTATCAGTTCAGTTATCAGTTATCAGTTTAGTTACCAGTTATCAGTCCAGTTATCATTTCATTTATCAGTTATCAGTTATCATTTCAGTTTCAGTTTCAATAGTTATCATTTCAGTTATCAATTATCAATTCTCAGATATCAGCTTAGTTTCGATTTCAGCATTTGTAATTCTTTCTTTCAGTTGTTTTACATACCAGTACAATTCAAATGTACTGACATCCCTTTTTGCCCGGGGCCTGCATCTCACAATGCAGGTAATGATTTACAGGTCGACGACGCAGAGCGTTAGGATTCTCATACCAGCTATTTGGTGATCCCCAGTTCTTTCGGGGCATTATCATTACTTTACAGCCTTTTAGTATTTACAGATAGTCAGTGTTTTCAGTACTTCAATAAAGGCTTCATAGACTAGAGTAACAGTTAGACAGAGTCTCAAACTTTTCATATTAAGCTATGTTGGCTACAAATATGTTTCAGAATTGTATTAGTATTTCCGCACTTTGATTTATATCATCCAGACTTTCAGTATATTAGCATATGTTAGTTTATCTTCCGCATTTAGTATGTTATAATGTTACATGTTGATTCAGCCAGTCAGTTGGTTCGCTCGGTCACATGTAGTCAGGCACCAAGTGTCGTGTTACGTCCAGGCCTATGTTCGGGGCGTGACAATTATCTTTAATAAATATAATATTTTAAGATTACTTATGAACTTATTGTGATGACCTTAAAGGTCATCTCTTATTTTAGAAGTCAAAACTGTGTTCCGAGGCCTTAGAAACCATTTATTGTCTCACCTCAATTTGCGTGCGCAGTCTGGGCGCGTTTCTGGAAAGCTTTTATGTGAAATTTTAGAAAAATAATGAATTTGGTCTTCAAAATTGGTTAACGTTGACTTTGGTCAACATTCTAGGTAAACGGACCTGGACACGTGATCGGACGGTCCCGTAGAGTCCGTAGTAAAATATGGGACTTGGGCGTATGCCCGAAATCGAATTCTGAGGTTCCAAGCCCGAGAAAAGAATTTTTTAAAGAAAATTTATTTGCTGAAAAATATAAAGGCTTTTAGAAGTGAAATGATGCATTTTCTTGATGGTATCGGGCCTGGTTTCAGATTCCGGTACAAGTTTAAAATAATAATCAAATTGAATCTGTGAAATCTGGTAAGAATCGGAATTGGTTTGACATAAATCGGACCTATAGTTGAGAATATGGAAATTTCAATGCTCTTGGGTAATTTCATGAATTTGAGATTAAATTCGTAGTTGTTGATGCTATTTTGATGATTTGATTACAAGAGCAAGTTCGTATGATGTTTTTCGACTTGCTTGCAAGTTTGGTTTGGAGCCCCGAGGGCTCGGTTGAGTTTTGGATAGGCTACGGAGTGAATTGGACTTAGGAAAATTGCAACTGGCATCTGGTATTTTTGCTCAGGCCTCTGATCTCGCAATTGCGAGATCAGGCTTCGCAATTGCGAAGTGGTCAGGTTTGGGAAATACAATAATAGTGTCGCAATTGCGAACCAAGCCTAGGCAGGCCCTTATCGCAAATGCGAACGCTGGGCTGGGAATTGCGAATTCCCCTCATCGCAAATGCGACGCCCCCCTTTGCAAAGGCAGAGATAGCAGGATTCTAAAGGGTTCGCAATTGCGAACCCCTGGTCGCAATTGTGACATCTGCACCTGATAAGTGGAATTTTTGACGGGATTCTTCTCCATTTTTACAACTTTTCAAACCCTAAACTCCCAAGACGATTTTTTGAAGAGAGTTCTTCCCCAAATCATAGGTAAACGATTTCTAACTTATTTTCTTGCAATATATAACATCTTTTTACATGATTTCATTTCTAAATCAAGGGTTTTTCATGGGAAATTGGGTGTTTTTGGGTAGAAGTTAAGATTTTTAAATTTTGGGGTTTTGTACCTCAATTTGAAGTCCAATTTCAAAACTAATTACATATTTGAGTTCATGAGTGAATGGGTGATTGAATTTTGGTTTTAACTTCGGGTTTTGACCACGCGAGCCTAGGGTCGATTTTTGGCTTTTGGGGAAAACAATGGGAAATCTATTTTCATGCATTAAAATTGGTTTAATTAGCATTTATTAATGTTATTAAGTAAATTGTTGCTAGATTCAAGTGAATTGGAAGTGGAACCGAGAGGTAAAGCGGTAGTTAAGGCTTAATCTTGCAGTGGATTCGAGGTAAGTGTTTGGCCTAATCTTAACTTGAAGGAATAGGAGTTGTGGTCTATTTGTTATGTGTTTGAATCGAGTACGGCGTATAGGTGTGGTGACGAGTATCTATACGTTGGTTTCAAGCATGCCCGTGAGTCTTATATCATGATTGTGGTGACTCTATTATGTATCGATCATGCTAAAATTGATGTTATTAATGTTGCACAAAGCTTATGAAAGTTTCTTGGTAATTGACTATTGTTGAGTATTGACTCAAATTGAAGTTTTATTTTGTAAAGAAATTTTTGAAAAGAGATTGGTTATAGATGAATCCCTTGCCGGGATATTTTGTTGATATTGTTGATTCCCTTGCCGGGATGTTATTGTTGATATTATTGATTCCCTTACCAGGACATATTGTTTTTATTGTTGGGGAGAGGAAGAGTGTAAAGCATGAAGGGTGATATCGTGCATGATATTGTGAGAGAGTGTAAAGCTCGAAGGGTGATGTCGTGCCGATATTATGAGTGTTAATGCACGAAGGATGATATCGTGCCGATATTGTGAGGAATAATGCACGAAGGGTGATGCCACGCCGATATTGTGAGGAATAATGCAAGAAGGGTGATGCCGTGCCATTATTATGTGAGGTAATGCACGAAGGGTGATGTCATGCCATTTATGTTGTTTCATATGGTGAGAGCGAGAGTAAAAGCACGAAGGATGATGTCGTGCACGTGTTACTGTTTCATTATTCTTGTTGATGTAGATATGATGTTCACTATGCTTCTTTATTGACGTTTCTTTATTGCCTTATGGTTAGAACATGTTATTCCCTGCAGCATGTCCTCTCCCCACTTTATTCTACTGATTCATGTTATTATGATTCTGTCTATATATGATTTAACTACACAGGTATATATGATTATCGTGTCCTAGCTTCGTCACTACTTCGCCGAGGTTATGCTCGACACTTACTCAGAACATGGGCATGGTTGTACTGATACTACACTCTGCACTCTTTTGTGCAGATTTCGGTACCAGACCCGTTGAGTAGCTGAGGTAGCTGCCTTCGGTCCAGGGAGACCAAGGTAGATCTGCTGGCCTCTGCAGAGCCTGAAGTCCCCCTTCCCTGTTTTAGCTTTCTGTCGTCTCTTTCCTTTTCTGAGAACAGTTGTACTTTCTTATCATACCAATATTTGTAGTAACTCATAGATGTTCGTAAAGTTGTAACACCAGATTCGTGGGTAGACTTGTAGTGGATTATTTGATCATGTTATAACTCTTCCGCATTTATAGTCTGTTTGACTTTAGTTTTTGGCTTATATCTGTTTGGGTTGAATGTTAAATGTTTAAAACCTTAATAGTTGGCTTGCCTAGCTACCACGAGTAGGCGCCATCACGACTCCCGAGGGTGGGAAATCCGGGTCGTGACAAGTTGATATCAGAGCTCTAGGTTGTTTATGTCTCACAATTCACAGACAAGCTAGGTAGAATCTGAGGGATCGGTACGGAGACGTCTATGCTTATCCCCCAGAGGCTACAGAGTTTAGGAATAACTTCACATCTATACTTCTCTATCATGCGATTTGACTTCTCAATGCTAATTGAACTTCTACTCTATTCTTTCGCAGATGGTGAGAATACGTGCTTCTTCATCCACTGATTAGTAGCCCAAGCCCCCAGCGGCAGCTCCTACGAGGGGCAGAGGACCAGGACAAGGTCGTGCTAGAGGCCGAGGCAGGGGTAGGGCTTAGCCCAGAGCAGCAACACCAGCGGTGAAGCCTCAGGTAGAGTTCGAGGAAGAGGCTCCAGCCCAGACCGTTCCAGCAGGGCCAACTCAGGTTCCAGAGGGGTTCATCGCTACCCCGGTACTCTAGGATGCTTTGGCCCGTCTAGTGGGCCTTATGGAGAGTGTCTCCCAAGCAGGCTTACTTCCTATAGCATCAGCTGTCTCTCAGGCTGAGGGAGGAGCACAGACTCCCGCTACTCGCACTCCGGAGCAGGTGTTCCCCAGTTTCAGACTCCAGCAGCTCAGCCAGTTGGGGTAGTTCAGCCGGGTGTTGTGGCTCAAATTGGTGATGGAGCAGCTATGTCTACTGATGCTTTGTGGAGGTTGGACAGGTTCACCAAGATCTTCACTACTACTTATGGTGGTACATCTTGTGAGCACGTGATTTTTGCCTCACACGAATTACTCCAAAAGAATTCCCAAAATTAGGTCTTTTCTTTAATTATGTGTTATTCTAGGAATTACTGTGCGATTTTCCTGATTGTTTGCATATATTTGTGGGCATGTTTAATTTTATTAATGCATTAAAAATACAAAAATATAGCATTGGCATTTAAGATTTAATTTTTACACTTTTTGGAATTAATTAATAATTAGGTATTTTACAAAAATGAAAATTCAAAAAATAATAACATATTTTTGTAATTTTAGTCAAATTGTGTGATTTTCTTTTAATTTGGCATTTAATTATTTGTGATAATTCAGAACTTAAGAGATTGTTAAAAACAGAAACTTAAGGGTAATATTGGGGATTGTTTAATAAAAAGGGTATTCACCTAATTGAGAAGCTTCTCAATAGTGGTAGGGTTAGAATTACACTAGCTAGTTTAAGTGGACAATTAAGAAATAAAAAGCTGAAAATGATAATGGGAATGGCACTAATTGATTAATTTAGAGAAAATAAGTTAGTGGGGATAATTAAAATAAAGGAAAGGACATTAGTAATGGGTATGGCATTAATTGAGTGCCTATAAGAAGGGAATTCTAAAGGAGATAGATAGAGGGAGAGGGAAAAAGAAGGGGGCGGAGAGAGCGGTATACACTCGATATACACTCTGGATACACTAGATATACAGGGGCAGAATTCATTTTGGAGAGAGTAAAAAAAGATAGAACCAAATTTTCTGAAATATTGAGAGCGGAAGAACACCAGAGAGAGTTCAAAGCTAGAAAGAGAAAACAAAGAGAGATTTTAGGACTATTTTTCTTCTCCATTTTTACTGATTTTCTCCGTGTTGCTGGGATTTCTGGATTGAGGTGTTGAAGCTACTGTGTTGGGCTTTTTGCTGCTGTATTTTGCTGTTTGCTGTTGCTGATTGCTTACCCCATTTTTCTGTTCTACATACTAGGTACATGTCCTGAAACTCGATATATGTAAATATCCAGTTGAAAATGAATGAAGTGGAGGCCTAGTGTAACTGTTTTCTTGCAAATTGAATAATGGATCTTAAATTTTCAAAATTTGTCGATCTTTTCCCATTAGTTGGTTGAGAGATGTATAATCTTTCATGATAATTCTAATTGGACTAGTTCGAATGATTGTTTGTAATCTCACCTAGATTTCATATGATCAAAGGAAAGAGATGAATGAACTCATATTAATATGTTAAGTTACATCCCTATTTCGGTAATTCGAGCAGCCGCTGGATTTGCATTGTATTTGACTATTTTGCATTGCCTATGGCAATTGAGAAATGAATGTTAGAAGTAGATTTGATCTAACTTTCAATGCGTGAATTAATATGTATATAATTTTCTTTAAGAGTTGAATTGTCTAATGATTTAGACGCGATTTAAGGTATTAAAGTGATTATGTACACGTTCGCGTGACATAATTACGATTCTAAGAATCAATTCGGAGTATGCGTTCGCGTAATTTCGAACCAACTTTCTCAATAATAAAATGATTGCTAATAGGCCGCTAAATTAATTTTAGTTCATATAGATTGAGGTGTGTCATCAATAATTTAATCATACATAGCCCTCGTATTAATTTTGATATAAAATGACAAATGTTTGTAGTTTGCTTTAGGCACGTTTAATATACTATCGTGGTTGTGGACACGTTCGCGTGACATAATTACGATTTCTAAAAATAAAATCGGAGTATGCGTTCGTGCAACTACGGTCAAATTTTTTTTATAATAATAAAGCGTTACTAATTGGGAACACATCCGCGTGACATGATTTTTGACGCACCAAACAAACGGGTGCACGTACGCGTGACCCGTTTCAAGATAATTTTCTTAATCAAAAAGCGTTTAAAGTTAAAATTGCACATAGGTTCAAACTGTTCTAAATCAGATAATTAAGCCGGATATAACAGTTAAGCGACCGTGCTAGAACCACAGAATTCGGGAATGCCTAATACCTTCTCCCGGGTTAACAGAATTCCTTACTCGGATTTCTGGTTCGCGGACTGTTAAACAGAGTCAATCCTTTCCTCGGTTCGGGATTTGAACCGGTGACTTGGGACACCATAAATTATCCCAAGTGGCAACTCTGATTTTTAATAAATAAATAATCCCGTTTCGATTGTCCTTTAATTGGAAAAACTCCACTTACACCCCTACCTTCGGGTGTAGGAAAAAAGGAGGTGTGACACATCTCTGTCACGAGGTTCTTCAGAACATGGGGATAGTGGAGACCAATGGGGTCGACTTCGCTACTTTTCGTCTGTCAGGTTTCGCCAAGACTTGGTAGAGAGATTTTTTTGTGGCTAGACCAGCTGGGTTACCGACTTTGACTTGGAATCAGTTCTCTCAGCTATTTCTGGAGAAGTTTCTGCCTATCACTCAGAGAGAGATCTATTGGAGGCAGTTTGAGCGCCTTCAGCAGGGTTCTATGACCGTCAATCAGTACGAGACCAGATTTATTGCCTTGGCCCGTCATGCTCTTATTATACTTCCCACCGAGAGAGAAAGAGTGAGGAGGTTCATTGAGGGACTCGCTTAGCCTATTCGACTGCAGATGGCTAAGAAGACAGGGAGCGAGATTTCTTTTCAGGATACGGCCAATATGACCAGGAGAGTTGAGATGGTTCTATCACAAGGAAGTGGTCAGGGGTCTAACAAGAGGCCTCATCATTCGGGCAGGTTCAGTGGTGCCTCATCTGGAGGTAGGGATTCATTTGGTAGGGGCCATTCTCCGGAAAAAAAGAGGTAAAAAAGACTTCTCAAGTCTTGTGGAAGAATATAGGACACAAGGAGTTCGGGGGTCAAATTAAAAATAACAAAAGTTATGGATAATTTTGAACATCTCCAACATTTCCCGTGATGTTTGAAATATCTCAAGAATGTTTGAAACATCCCCGGAATGTTTCAAATATCTCCCGGGATGTTTGAAACATCTCGAGGACGTTTCAAACATCTCGAGGACGTTTCAAACATCTCCCAGGATAGTTGAAACATCTCCCGAAAGATGTTCCAAATGTCCTGGGGATGTTTCAAACATCACGGGAGATGTTTCAAACATCCATCGGGGTGAAGGAGAAAGGGGATATTTTTGTAAATAAGAAAACTTTGGGGGTTTTAAAGTGTCCCTTCTACTCAATTCTTAACACTTTTGTCTTAAAAATTTATATAAGTTTTAAAGTGTATTAAAAATTTAAGTCCTCCCCATTCTCCCAGGCCGTTTCATTCAGCCTTTCAGGCTTCTCACGGTACTCTAGGTGGCCATGGTTCTCATATACAGTATTCTAATCAGTTTCCCTATAGTTCACCACCAGCTCCTATTAGAGCACCGCGCTCCAGAGTTTTCAAGGTGGTTACTCAGGCCGTCAGGGTCAGCAATCTCAGCAGTTGAGGGCTTGTTACACTTGTGGTGATACGAGGCATATTGCTAGATTTTGCCCTCGAGCACCAAGCAATTCTCAACATCAGGGTTCTCGTGCCATAGTTCAAGCATCGAGTGTTCCACTGCCCGCTCAGCCAACTAGAGGTAGGGGTCTAGGTGTTAGAGGTGGAGGTCAGGCCGTTAGAGGTGGTGGTCAGGCAGCTAGAGATGGAGGCCAGCCAGTAGGAGGTCGTCCTCGGGATGTAGTTTAGAGTGGTGAGTCCCAACCCCGATGTTATGCTATTCTATCCAGACCTAAGGCTGAGGCCTCCGATGCAGTTATCACATGTACGGTTTCCGTTTGCAGTAGATATGCTTCAGTTCTATTTGATCCAGGGTCTACATATTCCTATGTGTCATCTTATTTTGCCCTTTATCTGGTTGTGGCTCGTGATTCTTTGAGTGCACCTGTATATGTTTCTATACTGGTGGGTGATTCTATTGCTGTATATCGAGTTTATCGCTCGTGTGTGGTTATTATTGGGGGTCTGGAGACCCGTATAGACCTCCTACTTCTCGATATGGTAGACTTCGATGTCATTTTAGGGATGGACTAGTTATCCCCTTATCATGTTGTATTGGACTATCATGCCAAGACTGTGACCTTAGCCTTGCCGGGTTTTCCTTGATTGGAATGGAGAGGGACTCCCAGTTAGTCTGTCAGTAGGGTTGTTTCTTATATAAAGGCTCGGCGTATGGTTGAAAAAGGGTGTTTGGCTTATTTGGCATATGTTCGTGATTTTAGTGCTGAGGTTCCTTCTATGGATTTTGTGCCCGTTGTTCATGAGTTTCTAGAGGTATTTCCTTCAGACCTGCCGGGGATGCCACCCAATAGGGATATTGACTTTTGAATTGATTTGGCTCCAGGCACTCAGCCCATTTCTATCCCTCCCTATCGTGTGGCCCCGCTAGAGTTGAAAGAATTGAAAGAACAGTTGCAAGACCTGCTTGATAAAGGATTTATTAGACCTAGTGTCTCGCCTTGGGGTGCGCCGATGTTGTTTGTTAAGAAGAAGGATAGATCAATGAGGATGTGTATAGATTATAGGCAGTTAAACAAGGTCACAATCAAGAATAAGTATCTGTTGCCGAGAATTGATGATTTGTTTGATAATATTTAGGGTGCCAAAGTGTTTTCGAAGATTGATTTGAGATCTGGCTACCATCAGTTGAGGATTAGGGTATCCAATGTCCCTAAGACAGCTTTTCGCACTCCGTACAGACATTATAAGTTCTTCGTGATGTCAATTGGGTTGACAAATGCCCTAGCAACTTTCATGGATTTGATGAACCGAGTGTTCAAGCCTTATTTTGATTCCTTTGTGATTGTCTTCATTGATGATATTTTGATCTATTCCCGCAGTCGGGAGGAGCATGAGCAGCATCTTCGAGTCGTTCTCCAGACTCTGAGGGACAATCAATTATATGCTAAGTTTTCGAATTGTGAGTTTTGGTTGAGTTCAGTTGCATTCTTGGGTCATATTGTATCAGCAGAGGGTATTCAGGTGGACCCTAAGAAGATTTCGGCAATCAAGGATTGGCCTAGACCCATATCAGCTACAGAGATCCAGAGTTTCTTAGGTTTGGCGGGCTATTACCGTCAGTTTATGAAGGGTTTTCATCTATAGCATCCTTGATGACCAGGTTGACTCAGAGGGGTGCCCAGTTCAGGTGGTCGGATGAGTGTGAGGCGAGCTTTCAGAAGCTCAAGACAATTTTGACTACGTCGCAGGTGTTGGTATTG
Organism: Nicotiana sylvestris; assembly: GCF_000393655.2. Classification (NCBI taxonomy): domain Eukaryota; kingdom Viridiplantae; phylum Streptophyta; class Magnoliopsida; order Solanales; family Solanaceae; genus Nicotiana; species Nicotiana sylvestris. The sequence goes on along the minus strand of NC_091062.1, from coordinate 122,436,302 downwards.
CCTACAAGTTTAGGGCCATATACAGTGTATTGTGATGCATCTCGTATTAGACTTGGTGCAATGTTGATGTAGAATGTCAAGGTTATGGCATATGTTTCGCGACAGTTAAAGATCCATGAGAAGAATTATCCAGTTCATGATTTGGAACTAGCAGCCATTGTTCACGCGCTGAAGATTTGGAGGCATTATTTATATGGCGTGTCATGTGAGGTGTTCATGGACTACAAGAGTTTGCAATACTTGTCCAAGCAGAAGGAGATAAATTTAAGGCAGAGGAGGTGGTTGGAGCTATTGAAAGACTATGATATCACTATCTTGTATCATCCGGGAAAGGCCAATATAGTGGTCGATGCTTTGAGTAGGAAGTCAGCCAGTATGGGCAGTCTTGCATATATTACGGTCGGTGAGAGACTGCTTGCTTTGGATGTTCAGGCTTTAGCCAATTAGTTTGTGAGGTTGGACGTTTCTGAGCCTAGCCGTGTGCTAGCTTGCACAATCGCTTGTTCTTCATTATTTGAGCGCATCCAAGATCGGCAGTATGATGATCCTCATTTGCTTGTCCTTAGAGATACAGTGCGGCACGGAGGTGCCAAGCAGGTTATAGTCAGAGATGATGGAGTTTTGAGGATCCAGGGTCGTATTTGTGTGCCTAATGTGGATGGACTTCATGAGTTGATTCTAGACGAGGCCCATAGTTCCCGGTACTTTATTCATCCTAGAGCCGCTAAGATGTATCAGGACTTGCGGCAGCATTATTGGTGGAGGAGGATGAAGAAGGATATTGTGACATGTGTAGCTCGATGTTTGAATTGTCAGCAGGTAAAGTACAAGCATTAGAGACCTGGTGGTTTGTTCCAGAAGATTGAGATTCCCAAGTGGAAGTGGGAGCGTATCACTATGAACTTCATTGTTAGACTCCCACGAACTCAGAGGAAGTTCGATGCAGTATGGGTTATTGTAGATAGGTTGACTAAGCCAGCGCATTTCATTCCTGTGGTCGTTTCCTATTCTTTTGAGCGGTTGGTAGAGATTAATATCTGGGAGATTGTTCATCTTCATGGCATGCCCGTGTCTATTATTTTTGACCGAGGTACGCAATTTACCTCGGATTTCTAGAGGGCAGTTCAGCGTGAGTTGGGTACTTGGGTCGAGTTTAGCACAACATTTCATCCTCAGACGGACGCGACTATTTAGATTTTGGCAGATATGCTCCTAGCATGTGTCATTGACTTTGGAGGTCCGTGGGATTAGTTCTTGCCATTAGCAGAGTTTGCCTACAATAACAGTTCCCTATGAGGCATTATATGGTAGGCGGTGTCGGCCGCCAGTCGTATGGTTTGAGCCGGGAGAGGCTCAATTGTTAGGTACAGATCTAGTATAGGAAGCCTTGGATAAGGTTAAGATCATTCAGGATAGGCTTCGTACAGCTCAGTCCAGGCAAAAGTGTTATACCGACTGCAAGGTTCGTGATGTGGCATTCACGATCGGATAGCGAGTGTTGCTTCGAGTGTCGCCCATGAAGGGCGTGATGAGATTTAGGAAGAAGGGCAAGCTAAGTCCTAGATTCATTGGTCCTTTTGAGATTCTTGATCGAGTGGGAGAGGTGGATTACAGACTTGCGTTGCTGCTGAGTTTATCAGCTGTGCACCTAGTGTTTCATGTGTCCATGCTTCGGAAGTATCACGGCGATCCATCCCACGTGTTAGACTTCAGCACTGTCCAGTTAGACAAGGACTTGACCTATGAGGAGGAGCCGGTAGCTATTTTAGCCCCACAGGTTCGTTAGTTGAGGCCGAAGGATTTCCCTTCAGTTCGTGTGCAGTGGAGAGGTCAGCCCATTGAGGCAGCGACCTGGGAGTCCGAGTCTGATATGCGGAGCCGTTATCCTCTTCTTTTCACCGACTTAGTTACTTTTCTATGTCCGTTCGATGACGAACAGTTGTTTTAGAGGTGGAAAATGTGATTACCCTAAAGGTCATCTCTTGTTTTAGAAGTCAAAACTGTGTTCCAAGGCCTTGAAAGCCTCTTTTTGTCTCACCTCGATTTGTGTGTGCAGCCCGGGCGCATTTCCGGAAAGCTTTTATGTGAAATTTTAGAAAAATAATGAATTTGGTCTTCAAAATTGGTTAACATTGACTTTGGTCAACATTCTTGGTAAACAGACCCGGACCCGTAATCGGACGGTCCCGTAGGGTCCGTAGTAAAATATAGGACTTGAGCGTATGCCCGGAATCGAATTCTGAGGTCCCAAGCCCGAGAAAAGAATTTTTTTAAAGAAAATTTGTTTGCTGAAAAATATAAAGGCTTTTAGAAGTGAAATGATGCATTTTCTTGATAGTATCAGGCCTGTATCTTGATTCCGGATCCCGGTACAAGTTTAAAATAATAATCAAGTTGAATCTGTGAAATTTGGTAATAATCGGAATTGGTTTGGTATAAATTGGACCTATAGTTAAGAAAATGGAAATTTCAATGTTCTTAGGTAATTTTATGAATTTGAGGTTAAATTTGTAGTTGTTGATGTTATTTTGATGATTTGATTATACAAGCAAGTCCGTATGATATTTTTAGACTTGCGTGCAAGTTTGGTTTGGAGCTATGAGGGCTCGGGTGAGATTTGGATAGGCTACGGGGTAAATTGGACTTAGAAAAATTGCAGCCGGCATCTGGTATTTTTGCTCAGGCATCTGATCTTGCAATTGCGAGATCAGGCTTCGCAATTGTGAGATCAGGCTTCGCAATTGCGAAGTGGCCAGGCTTGGGATATGCGACCACAGTGTCACAACTACGAACCAAGCCTGGACATGCCCTTATGCGAACACTGGGCTGGGAATTGCGAAGTCCCCCTATCGCAAATGCGACGTCCCGCTTCGCAAATGCAAAGATAGTAGAATTCTAAAGGGTTCGCAATTGCGAACAACTGGTCGCAATTGCGACATCTGCACCTGATAAGTGGGATTTTTGACGTGATTCTTCTCCATTTTTATAATTTTTCAAACCCTAAACTCCCATAGACGATTTTCTTGAAGAGAGTTCTTCCCCAAAACATAGGTAAACGATTTCTAACTTATTTTCTTTCAATCTATAACATCTTTTTACATGATTTCATTTCTAAATCAAGGGTTTTTCATGGGAAATTGGGTGTTTTTGGGTAGAAGTTAAGATTTTCAAATTTTGGGGTTTTGGACCTCAATTTGAGGTCCGATTTCAAAACTAATTACATATTTGAGTTCGTGAGTGAATGGGTGATTGGATTTTGGTTTTAACTTCGGGTTTTGACCACGCGAGCCCAGGGTCGATTTTTGGCTTTTGGGGAAAACAATGGGAAATCTATTTTCATGCATTAAAATTGGTTTAATTAGATTTATTAATGTTATTAAGTAAATTGTGGCTAGATTCAAGCGAATTGGAAGTGAAACCGAGAGGTAAAGCGGTAGTTAAGGCTTAATCTTGTCAGTGGATTCAAGGTAAGTGTTTGGCCTAATCTTAACTTGAGGGAATATGAGTTGTGGTCTATTTGTTATGTGTCTGTATCGAGTACGACGTATAGGTGTGGTGACGAGTATCTATACGTTGGTTTCAAGCACGCCCGTGAGTCTTATATTATGATTGTGGTGACTCTATTATGTATCGATCATGCTAAAATTGATGTTATTAATGTTGCACAAAGCTTATGAAAGTTTCTTGGTAATTGACTATTGTTGACTATTGACTCAAATTGAAGTTTTATTTTGTAAAGAAATTGTTGAAAAGAGATTGGTTATAGATGAATCCCTTGCCGGGATATTTTGTTGATATTGTTGATTCCCTTGCCGGGATGTTATTGTTGATATTATTAATTCCCTTGCCAGGACATATTGTTTTCTATTGTTTGGGTGAGAAAGAGTATAAAGCATGAAGGGTGATACCGTGCATGATATTGTGAGAGAGTGTAAAGCACGAAGGGTAATGTCGTGCCGATATTATGAGTGTTAATACACGAAGGATGATGTCGTGCCGATATTGTGAGGAATAATGCACGAAGGGTGACGTCGTGCCATGATTATGTGAGGTAATGCACGAAGGGTGATGCCGTGCCGTTTCTGTTATTTCATATGGTGAGGACGAGAGTAAAAACACGAAGGTTAATGCCATGCACGTGTTACCATTTCATTATTCTTGTTGGTGTAAATATGATGTTCACTATGCTTCTTTATTGATGTTTCTTTATTGGCTTATGATTAGAACCTGTTATTCCCTGCAGCATGTCCCCTCCCCACTTTATTCTATTGATTTTTGTTATTATGATTCTGTCTGTATATGATTTAACTGCACAAATATATATAATTGTCGTGTCTTAGCCTCGTCACTACTTCATCGGGGTTAGGCTCGACACTTACTCAGTACATGGGGTCGGTTGTACTGATACTACACTCTGCACTCTTTTGTGCAGATTTCGGTACCAGACCTGTTGAGTAGCTGAGGTAGCTGCCTTTAGTCCAGGGAGACCAAGGTAGATCTGCTGGCGTCCGTAGAGCTTGAAGTCCCCCTTCCCTGTTTTAGCTTTCTGATGTCTCTTTCCTTTTCTGAGAATAGTTGTACTTTCTTATCAGAATAATATTTGTAGTAACTCGTAGATGTTCGTGAAGTTGTGACACCAGATTGGTGGGTATAATGGATTATTTGATCATGTTATAACTCTTCCGCATTTATAATCTGTTTAACTTTAGTTTTTGGCTTATATTTGTTTCGGTTGAATGTTAAATATGTAGAACCTTAATAGTTGGTTTGCCTAGCTTCCATGAGCAAGCGCCATCACAACTCCCGAGGGTGGAAAATTCGGGTCGTGACACTTATAATATTAGGCAAAATACCTTAAAACCCCACTAAATTTGACACGGATTATTAGTTACAGCCTTAAACTATTCGTGATCTTAATTACCTCCCTCAACTTGGCCTTTTGAGAGCCATTACCCTCCTAGACCCTGATGTGGCAAAGAGTGTGGGTGCACTCGCTTGCCACGTGGATTTTTCCTGTATATATGGCATTTTTTTTCAAAAATAAAATATATTTTTACCCTTTTAAGTATGTTACTTCTCTAGATAATTCTTTTTAGAATACAATTTATGATAAAATATGGATAGAACAATATTATTTAGGCTAAATTTTTTTATTTGGCTAAAAATAATAAAGTTTTTGTTAATCTTTTTTTTGAATTTGACCTTAAAATAAAAATTTATACAATTGTAATAAATAGTCAAGGCATCTAAAAAGTTATAAAAATACATAGTTTGAAATTATTTTAGCAATAATTTTTTATATAGCTCAGAATTATGGTGCTCTATATATATATATATATATATATATATATATATATATATATATATATATATATATTTTAAAAGATTTTAGTTGAAAAAGTAAAAATACACAGTTGAATAAATAGTCATTGCATCAAAACAAGAAATAAAAATTGTACACTCTTTTTATTTCTTCTTTTGATGCAATGACTATTTATTTCAACTATGTATTTTTACCTTTTCAGGTAAATCTGTAAAAAAAATATTTTTAGAGCACCACAATTTAGAGCTATATAAAAAGTTATAGCCAAAATAATTTTCAAACTATGTATTTCTTATAACTTTTTAGATTCCTTGACTATTTATTTCAATTGTATAAATTTTTATTTTCAGGTCAAATTCAAAAAAAAAGATTAACTAAAACTTTATTATTTTAGCCAAATAAAAAAAATTTAGCCTAAATAATGTAGTTCTATCCAAGCTTTATCATAAATTATATTCGAAAAAACTTATCAAAAGAAGTAACACACATAAAAAGATAAAAATAAATTTAATTTTTCAAAAAAAAATATCACATATACAAGAAAAAATCATGTGGTAGGCGGGTGCACCACACTCTTTGCCACATCAACGTCTAGGGGGTGATGGCTCTCAAACGGCCAAGTTGAGGGAGTAATTATGACCACAAATAGTTTAAGGCTGTAACTAATAATCTGTGTCAAGTTTAGGGGGATTTTATGGTATTTTGCCTAATATTAACTATTAAGTAAATCTCTTCATGTCCTTCTTCATCATTTGATACTTAAAAGCATTTTTTAAAAAAATTGACTAAACCAAATTAGTGCCCAAAAGCGTTTGAGATTGATTAGCCAAATATAAACTGCTCCTCTCTATAATTGCTTTTTCGAAAAATACTTTACAAAAAAAGCACATTTCAAAATAAACAGATTCTTTGAAGCAAACAGTTCTAGGTCGCTGTCGCACTTTAAACTTTGGAATGGACATTTCATTGTTTTGTGAAAATTTTTCTGTTTGTTGACTTTGACTTTATGTCCACTTTTTCTTTTTCTCTCTTTTGTTCTGATGCACACTTTTCCATCTAGAGTGAAGTTCCTTAAAGCTTCGCAAAAGGAATTATGTATTAAAAATTAATAAAAACATAAAACAACTTGCATTTATAAATATATATAAAAAAAAATTCACTTAATTACAATTAATTAATTATATTTTCTTCTCACTGAATTACTTAACTATAAAAAGTTGATATAATTTGGATGCGAGTAAAGTTTTATCGATTTTTTCCTTTAATTGAATGGACAAATGAAGAAACAGATTAAAGTTCTTTTTATAAAGCCAAGTGAGAGCAAACATCAAACGCATATAAACCTATAGCCAGTTTGGCCAAGCTTTCTCAAAGAAAAAAAAAAGTGTTTTTTCTCAAAAGCACTTTTTTTTTCTTCTAATTTGAGGTGCTTGACCAAGCTTATTTGGGAAAAAAAAGTGCTTTTGGGAAGAAGCAGAAACAGTTTCAAAGAAGCAGAAAAAAATAGCTTCTTTCCAAAAGGAGAAGCAGAAGCAGTTTTGGTTTTTCTTCTTACCTAAAATACCCTTAACAAAATATAGTATATACCAAAATAACCCATAAACCTAATACTTAGGATATTAATTTATAAATATTTCTTCTTATTTTTGGGAAACTTTCTAATATATAGTGTCTTTACTCTTTAGGGGTGAATGCTTTTATATTTGTTGAAGGAATTTTAATATATTTAACTTATATTAAAAGAATTAAGTACTTTTTAATTTTATTTTCATATTTTACTTAAATAAAATGATTTTTTTTAATTATTGCATGTAATAACAAAATTTTGATATTATTTATTTACTTATAATATTAATTATTAAGTAAATCTATTCATGTCCTTATTCGTAATTTGACACTTAAAAGCACTTTCTAAAAAGCTTGGCCAAACACAAATTATTTCTCAAAAGTGCTTTTCAGACTGATTAGCCAAACACAAACTGATTCTCTCCAAAAGTACTTTTTTCAAAAGCAATTTTTTCAAAAGCAATTCTCAAAATAAGCTGATTTCTCAAGACAGTTGTTCTTTTCTTCAAAGATAGAGATACTTCTTCTGGTTGAAGAAATATCATCAGAAACGCCAAAAGCAAAAGTAAGTCAAGACTTTATGAGTACATTTTTTGCTCTTCTTTGTTGCTTCTGAGTTCTGACGTTGTAATAATTATTGGCTTAAGTCATAATTAAAAATTAACTATTTCATAAATTAAGGAAAATAAATCAAGTGATTACAGTGGCGGAGGTAGAGTGTTGGGATCGGGTTCGACCGAACCCAGTAACTTTGATTCGAACCCTGTGTTTGTCTTACTAAATCTTTTAAATATGTATAAATGATTAATTTAGAACCCAGTAACTTTTAACGATTAAAATCCCGAACTCATAAGCTCGAAATTCTGGCTCCGCCTCTGAGTGATTAGTAATATGCTCACTATGGTTCGAGCCTTGAATTTGGAGGCGAGGTCTCCCCATTGCTTAATTACTACAGTAATTACTTTTATGTAGTTTAACTAGTGATGGCATATTAATATATATATATCAAATTATCAATTAATGTTTGTAATCTAGCTATCTTACTATATTAAAAGGAGAGTAGTATGCATTGTGGTTAAGCCAAGTGGCAAGCTAAAATGAAGTCACTTGACAATTTTAGGACAACATTAATAATTAGAAATTATATATAAAAACATAATTAATGGAGGTAGTTTAATGAATCTTATACATAATCTCAATAGATCTAGATAAATCTAATATATATATCTATATTTAAATTTATATGTATATTTGTATCAATATCTATATCTATATCTATATTTATATCTATATATTGATCCACTCATAGATTTTCTTCTATGTTAGCTAGAAATATGGAGGTAAAAAATTAATTAAAAACTATAATAGAAAAAAATATATATAAAGACGTGAATTGATATAACCTATGACTATTTATACTTTGGAGTAAGTTAAAATATAAAATAAAACTAAAAATTACTTAAGATATTAAAGATTTATTGAGTTTAAAAACTAAATAAATTCAAGCAACAAAATAAGATCTTACATAAAGTATACAAATTAATTATAAGGTAAGAGAAAAATTAAATAATCAGCAAAAAATATTTTAATAACAAGAAAAATAAATTTATATTAATATTGATAAATCATGCAAACGAATATTTTATACGTAAATATTACTACAATATTTAGATATAATGTGTTCAAACAATTAAGAAAATATTTTCCTATGATTAATATTTGAATTGAGTTTAGTTAGTTTAAGTTTAAAAGCATACCATAATTTTTTTAAAATATGGTCCAATTAAGAAAATAGAATGATAAAAATTATTTAAATTTAAGATGAGAGAGTATTTTAATTTTTATCTATATTATATTAGAATGAGTGTGGTAAAAATAGATATTAAATTCAAACAGGCTAATAAAAATTCACATGACAATGTAATAATATTAGGTATTGAATAATATAAAATCAATAATAAAGAATAAATAGAAAAAAAACTAAGATTTTTCATCATAGGAAAAAGTGTAAAACTTATTTAAATTTGAGATGAGAAAGTTTTTTATATTATGATAAGAAAGGTCATAATATAAGTCCACATAACTCAAGTCTAATAGTAAAATCAAAAACTAAAAATATTGAACAATAAAAATAAATTAGAGATAATATAAGGATATTTATAAATCATAAGTTTAGAAAATAAAATAAAGTAAATATACAATACTTAAAAATATTATTTAATTTAAAATAATTTAAAATTTTCGAGCAATATTTTTAAAACAAAATAAATATTTATTTTATAATTAATAAATTATATATTTATCTTATATTATTAAAGAAAAGTAGTTGAGAATGATATTAAATAAAGTTATGAGTTAATGAAAAGCGACATAAAACGTAATAAGACTATATATTCGATTGAAAAATAGGAAAATTATGTTGACTTATTAGAAATTTACTATCAGAAATGAAAAGAAAAGACTATTTGAATTTGAGATTAGAAAGTTCTTAAAATTGTGCTGTAAATGCTCAAATTATGAATAATACCACGAAATTGAAGTCTTATTTATGAAAAATAAAACAATAATAAAATTTTAAATTATAAAATAAATTTCTAATATAGGTAATTTTATAAAAATTAATTTTGTATCATAAAACTAAAAAAGAAAAAAAATTATGTAAAGAAGTAAAATGACAGTGAAAATATTACTACAATATTTAGATATAATATGTTCAAACAATTAAGAAAATATTTTTCTGTGATTAATAACTGAATCGAGTGCAGTTAGTTTGAGTTTGAATTCATAGCATAATTATTTGAAAATGTGGTCAAGTTTAGAAAATAAAATGATAAGAATTATTTGAGTTTGAGATGAGATTCTTTTAAAAAAATATTACGTAAAGGATTAAAATGATAGTAAAAATATTATTACAATATTTAGAAATAATGTGATCAAAAATTAAGATTTTTTTCTATGAATAAATAAATTATTAAAAATACAAAATAAATTTCTAATATTGGTAACCTTAGTAATGAAAATTAAAAATTAAATTTTATCTTATAGATAAAAAAAGAACAAAAATTTAACTGCATCTAATACAAAATTAATTATAAGAGAACTCAATACATTTGGAACATGATAATCAAATAGCTTATGTATTAATATTTTAGATTTATGATTAATATCTAAATCGAGTGCAGTTAGTTTGAGTTTTAATGCATAGCATAATTTTTTGAAAATGTGGTCCAGTTTAGAAAATAAAATGATAAGAATTATTTGAGTTTGAGACGAATTTTTAAAAAAAATATATTACGTAAAGAATTAAAATGATAGTAAAAATATTATTACAATATTTAGAAATAATGTGTTCATAAAGTTAAGAAAGTTTTTTTCTATGATTAAATAAATTTTTAAAAATAAAAAATAAATTTCTAATATTGGTAATATTAATAATGAAAATTAAAATTAAATTTTATCTTATAGCTAAAAAGAAAGAAAATTTAACTGCATCTAATACAAAATTAATTATAAGAGAACTCAATACATTTGGAATATGATAATCAAATAACTTATGTATTAATATTTTAGACTAATTAAAAGTTACAATTTAAAACAAAACATGACACTATTTTGGTTATAGGTAAAATATTAATATAAAACTAATTAACATTTATAGTAGGGAAGAGAATGTATATTAAAAAGAAAATATAGGTAGTGTGAGGATAAAATATAGGTAGTGTGAGGATACTTATACTTTAAATTAATTTTAATGTATATAAAATAAATTAATTAAATTATATTTAAAAATATTACTGACAAATTTAAATGATGAAAATATTATGAATAAGAGGATAAAAGCATAAAAATATATCAAATTTTGAGAATAAAATATTTATTTTTATCACATACTATTAAAAGGATAATAAGCAAGACAGTAATTTAATCATAAGCTAACAAAACATTATATGATAGTATGATAATATGAAATAGTAAATAATATAATAACTATAAGAAAAAGAACAAAAAAAAGAATTTACGTAAAAATGATGTGATGAATAAGACATATTTGACTTCCTGATAAAAATAAAGTGATTGTAAGAATTTTGTTAAAATAATATGATCGAATGTGCTCGAACAAAATAGATCACAATATGACATGTTTAGTATTCTTTAATATCGACAATGGAATGAAATGCAAGTACTAAAATCAAGGGGTTAGGTTGCTACAAATATATGTTAAAAAGATTGGTTGTCTACTACGAGATTTGATCAATGATTTCATATCCTGCTTCATAATTAAATTCTCATGTTATATAATTTTTATATGAGAGATATATATTTTAAGGTTATTTGTACATGATTCAAACAACATACATCGCAATTTGAAATGATTTGTCCGCGCATCGCGTGGGGTACTAATACTAGTATTATATTAAAAGGAGAGTAGTATGCATTGTGGTTAAGCCAAGTGGCAAGCTAAAATGAAGCTACTTGGCAATTGTAGGACAACATTAATTATTAGAAATTATAAATGGAAACATAATTAAAGGAAGTAGTTTAATGAATCTTATACATAATCTAAATATATCTTAGACAAATCTAATCTCTCTCTCTCTCTCTCTCTCTCTCTCTCTCTCTCTCTCTCTCTCTCTCTCTCTCTCTCTCTCTCTCTCTCTCTCTCTCTCTCTCTCTCTCTCTTATATATATATATTGATCCACTCATAGAATTTCTTCTAAATTAGCTAGAAATATGGAGGTAAAAAATTAATTAAAAAACTAAAATAGAAAAAAATAAAAAATATAGAAAGACGTAAATTGAGATAACCTATGACTATTTATACTTTGAAGTATGTTAAAATATAAAATAAAACTTACTTAAGATATTAAAGATTTATTGACTTCAAAAATTAAAAAAATTCAAGCAGTAAAATAAGATCTTACATAAAGTATAAGTTATTTATAATATAAGAAAAAACTTAAATATATATATATATATATATATATTAAAAGGAATGTAGTGAGGCATGACATTAAGCCAAGTGGCATATTCAAAATACCACTTAGAAATAGTATATGGAGAAATAATCTAAATAGAAATATTTCTATTTAGTATTTTTAAGACATAATCTAAATAGATTTTTAGACAATTATTTGAACATTTAAACTAAAAATGTTCTCTTTTTGAGAGTATGTTGGACGTACACAAAGAGAGATGCAACTTTTATTAAGCAAACAAATATATTAGAGCTATAAGTATCTTTACTTAAATTTGTGTGTAATTCAATTATGGTAGGTATTCTTTTTTGAGAAAGAATCAACTAAAATTTCGTTTTGTATCTTACACATTAATTTTAAGTTGAAATAATAAGTCTATATTTAGTACAAGCTTTGTATCTGACCTTATTTGCGAACAATATACATTAATATAGGTATCATATACATTACTATAAGTATTTTTAATTAAATTTTGTGTATAATTTATTATTTTTTAAACTAAAAATGTTCTCTTTTTGAGAATATGTTGGACATACACAAAGAGGGATGCAATTTTCATTAAGCAAACAAATATATTATAGCTATAGGTATCTTTACTTAAATTGTGTATAATTCAGTTATGGTTGGTATCTTTTTTTGTGAAAGAATCAATTAAAATTTCGTTTTGTATCTTACACATTAATTTTAAGTTGAAATAATAATTCTATATTTAGTACAAGCTTTGTATCTGACCTTATTTGCGAACAATATACATTAATATAGGTATCATATACATTACTCTAAATATTTTTAATTAAATTTTGTGTATAATTTATTATTTTTTAAACTAAAAATGTTCTCTTTTTGAGAATATATTGGACGTACACAAAGAGGGATGCAATTTTCATTAAGCAAACAAATATATTATAGCTATAGGTATCTTTAGTTAAATTTTTGTATAATTCAGTTATGGTAGATATCCTTTTTGGAGAAAGAATCAATTAAAATTTATTTTTTGTATCTTACACATTAACTATAAGTTGAAATAATAATTTTATATTTAGTACAAGCTTTGTATCTGACCTTATTTGCTAACAATATACGTTAATATAAGTATCATATATATTATTATAGGTATCTTTATTTAAATTTTGTGTATAGTTCAGTTATGGTAGGTATTCTTTTCTAAGAAAGAAATAATTAAATAAACATTTTTTATTTATGAGTTTTGGTATCTTTATTAAATATTGTATATAATTCAATTATGGTAGGTATTCTTTTTTGAGAAAGAATCAATTAAAATTTCGTTTTGTATCTTACACATTAATTTTAAGTTGAAATAATAATTCTATATTTAGTACAAACTTTGTATCTGACCTTATTTGCGAACAATATATATTATTATAGGTATCTTAAATTAAATTTTGTGTATAATTCAGTTATGGTAGGTATTCTTTTTTAAGAATGAAATAATTAAATAAATATTTTGTATCTTACATTTATATTATATTAAAGGAAATAGTATTAAAAAAACGAACAAGAGGAAAAAGGAAAAAGAAAAGAAAAATTAAGGTTTGGTGGTTAACAAATTTTAATTAACCACAAAAAAAAACGTTGAAAATTAGAAAATGCCAAAAGCTAAAAAATGAAAGATTCGTATCATTTCTTCAGAACTCACACATACAAATTGATTTACACATGCCTTTTCTGAATAGGATTTTATATACATAAAAATTGATTTACTACGTTAGTCTTTCCTTAGAAATCTTTATTTAAGCAACTGTTCTTTAGGGTTGGCTTCTCTACATTGCTTAGGGTTTAGCTTCCACATAAACTTTTGAAAGTATGGCTCCAAACTATAACAATATCAACGAAATATCAATGTCCAAAATGAGTTGGAATTTGAAGGTTCGTGTTGTTATATTATGGCATATTCCAGACCGCGAGAAACCAGAAAATTCTAATTCAATTGAATTAATTATTCAAGATGAAAAGGTGCATACTCTTTTACATGTTATTTTTTTCGAGTTGTGACGTATTTTCTTCAACTTATGCGCCTTACTAACTTAAATTTCTTTCCACATTTTTTATTTTAGGGAGATCCAATTCATGCAACTATTGGAAGAGCTGTTATGCGTATTTTCAAAACAAAAATACATGAAATGAGATTGTACGTTATGAAAAACTTTGTGGTTGGACCAAACAATCTGAAAATTAAGACCGGCAAGCATAAATTGAAACTGAAAATTACAGAGGTTTTATCATTTTTTTATATTGGGAACAGATTGAGTTCCCAGTTGGTATTCTATTGTTTATATCCATATGAAATATATTATTATTGTTTAAGTTCTCATCTCAGCATAATCAACCCTTCCACCGGCTTCATCTATGGTTTGAATAGCTGAATTTATCAGCTCTCCGCAGTTGACCTGTCCCTTTTCTGCCTCAACTTTGGCTTTAGGCAGTGTTAGGCTAATAGACAAAGCCTGTGAAATGGTAGAAAGAGTAAAAAGTTTCAATTACCACAAATGCCAGACAATAATAAAGAGAGAGCCTTAGCAGGAAATCAGTTTTTGCATATGCATTGCCGCATACATTTTGATTATGAATAAGCTAATGTTTGACATAATTCATGTTCCTTCATCATTGCCTCAATACAGAGGACAACTTTTGGAAAATGCACTGCAATATATCATGAGCAGTTGCTACAAAAATGTTCCCTTAAGCACATGCTTCATATCAAGCAAATTGTATAACATCATTATTTTTCGTGGAACATTCATATCAAATAAATTGTATAGTATCATTATTTTTTATAGAACATTTACTAGGAGATGGAATGAAAGTTTTACTGGAGTCTTAAAATATTTTTAATATTTGGTTGTAAAGATGGTATTAACACTAACATATTAAACTTTACGGTGTAGATCATTCTTTTTAATTATCTGCGCATCGCGCGGGTAGTAATACTAGTATTATATTAAAACGAGAGTAGTATGTATTGTGGTTAAGCTAAGTGGCAAGCTAAAATGAAGCCACTTAGCAATTGTAGGACAACATTAATTATTAAAAATTATAAATGGAAACATAATTAAAGAAAGTAGTTTAATGAATCTTATACATAATCTAAATATATCTTAGACAAATCTAATCTCTCTCTCTCTCTCTCTCTCTCTTTATATATATATATATTGATCCACTCATAGATTTTCTTCTAAATTAGCTAGAAATATGGAAGTAAAAAATTAATTAAAAAAATAAAACAGAAAAAATAAAAAATATAGAAAGACATAAATTGAGATAACCTATGACGATTTATACTTTGAAGTAAGTTAAAATAAAAAATAAAACTTACTTAAGATATTAAAGATTTATTGACTTCTAAATTAAAAAATTCAAGCAGTAAAATAAGATCTTACATAAAGTATAAAGTTGTTTATAAGATAAGAAAGAAAAAACTTAAATATTATATATATATATATTATATTAAAAGAAATGTAGTGAGGCATGACATTAAACCAAGTGGCATATTCAGAAAATGTCACTTAGAAATAGTACATGGAGAAATAATCTAAATAGAAATATTTCTACTTAGTATTTTTAAGACATAATCTAAATAGAATTTTAGACAAATTTAATAAGGATTAAAACAACTTAGATTTAATCAAATTTAATTTATGGTAGAAATCAATTAAAATTGACTCACATTCTTATACTAAATAAATTTTGATAGCTTTCCAAATATAATTATTAACTAACCACTTTATCTGCTTTCTTTCATTTCATAATTTTATTATTTTTAGAAATAGTACATGGAGAAATAAAATAATAGTGAAAATATTATCATTAGATATAATGTGTTCAAACAAATAAGAAATTAACTTTTATAATTAATAATAAAATGAGTGTGGTAGAAATAGATATTAAATTAAACAAGCTAATGAAAGCCAAATAACAATGTAATAATATTATGTATTGAATACTAGAATAGCAAAAATAAGGAATAAATAGAGAGAAATTAATCAAAACTTTCATCATAAAGAAAAATAATAAAACTTATTTAAATTTGAGATGAGAAAGTTGTTATTTATCTATTATAATAAGAAAGACGATATTGTGGATAATACCACACTACTTATGTCTAACAGATAAAATAAGAACTTAAAAATATTAAAAATAGCGTGAGAATATTTATGCTAAGAATTAATTTAGAAAATAAAATTAACTGAAATAAAATACTTAAAAATACTATTGATAAATTTAAAAAAACTTAAGAATTCAAGCAATATTTTTAAAATAAAATAGATATTTATTTTAAGATTAAAATATTTTTAAATTTATCTATATTATATTAAAGGATAGTAATGGATAATAATACTAAATAAAGTGGCAAATTAATTAAAAGCCATATGAAACTGTGATAATACCATATATTTGATAACATAATAGCAAAAGTAAAAATAATAATTAAAATTAAATATTAGAAATGAAAGGAAAAGACTATTTTGCTTAATATTAGAAAGTTCTTAAATTTATGATGAGAATGCTCAAACTATGGATATGACCACCAAAAATTAAAGTCTTATTAGATAAGAATTAAAATTTAAAAATTATAAAATAAATATCTAATATAAGTAATTTTATTAACTAAAATTAAAAGTCAAATTTTGTATCTTGAAACTAAAAGAGATTTTTTATTGCACGTAATACAAAAAATAAATATAAAACAACTTAATAGATTTGGAATATAATAATCAAGGAACTTATATATTAATATTTTATTCTAATAAAGTTACAACTTAAAGTCAAATATGATATTATTTTGATTATAGGTAAAATATTAATTAAACATTTCTTAGTAGGGAAGAGACTGTATAAAGAAAAAAAATAGATATAACGTGAGAATATGTTAAATTAATTTAAAATAAAATAAATTAAATAATTGAATAATATTCAAATATTATTTATAGATTTAAATAATAAAATAGTTTCGAGTAAGAGGATAAAAGCATAAAATATATAAAATTTCAAGAATAAAAAAATAATATTTATCGATAATTATTAAAAGGATAATAAGCAAAATATTGAGTCAATTAGTAAGCTGAAAAACTCACATAAAAGTATAATAATATTAAATAATAAATAATTTAATAATTATAAGCAAAGAACAAAAGAAATTGTGTAAAATTTAAAAGAATAAGACTTATTTAAGCTTTAGACAAAAAAAAAAACTAATACTGAGAATTTTATTAAAATAATATAATTTAATATGTTTAAACGAGACAAATCACCACATGACATAGTTAGTAATTTTTAATATTGATAACGAAATGAAATTCAAGTACTAAAATTAACCTATTGAGGATTGATGACTTTGAAAATTGAAAAAAAAATTCAAGTAACACATTTCTTTACATAAAATACAAAAAATATTTAAAAAAGTCACTTGGCTTAACATTATGTAAAGTTAATATGTATTAGTTTTAAAAAGATATTAATTACCATTATTTAAAGTTAATACGTACTCACTATTTGGGTGGTGGATTTGATTGGAGAAATAAACAAAATCCCACATTCAAAGGGAATGATTATCGATATTTATGATAAATAATATTGATAATTTTTATCAAATTCTTTAATTGATATATTGATTTCTTAACAAAAAATGAACCTTACCAATACCATAATTACAGGGTAATTGAAAAGCTAATTGTATTTATCCATATTTAGCTGCTAACAGGCTTTTAAATTTTAACAATGCCTTAATTATAGGGCAATTCAAACACAATAATATCTTTTTTGACCGTTTCTTAACCAAATATCCCATTTAATTTGAATTCGAATGGGAACATAATTATCATGCAAAATTTATACATAAACTAAAAGTGTGTGTAATTACGTAGTCATAAAGGACTAATATTATAGACAAAGAATATTCATATAATATTATTCCTTATGAGAAATTATGATATTTACAATTTAAATATTACCATATAAGGGATAAATATTATATGCCAACAATATTCGTGACTTTTATTATATTGATATATTAAATTATTAACTAAAAATAAAGTTTATATTTTGAATTTAAAGTTAATCATACTTATTTGTAATTAGCATTTAGTAGGCCTTTATACATTAGCAATACCGTAATTATAGGGTAATTCAAATACAATGAGATAATTTTTTAAAAGAATTATTTCTTAACATGGAAGTGAATAATTGATTGACAATCAAACGACATATATGGTAAAATAATATGGTGATTAAGATTCACTCAACATAAGCCTACGTACATTCAGATTCTAACCCTGCAATACTATACGAACCTTTAGGTTAATCTCTCAATTTTTCTTCTTCTTTTTTTTTCTACTCTAAATTATTTATGTTAATAAAATTACGATCTCTTCAAAGCTTTTTTGGTTAGACTAATAAATTCTATGCTAATAAATTCTATGCTTTTATAGTTTTGTACTAGCAAATAGCACAAGTAATATTTGTTTGTCAAGCCATGTAGTTTGCGATGAGCTTATATGGCATGCCACTGTGAAGGGATGATTTGAGACAACTCCGTTATTTTGTTTTGGTGTATCGTTTGTTCTATCTATTAGAATAAGTTGTTGGTCTCCTACAAATTTCACTAACAACAAGAAATAAAATTTTATATCTTTCTTCTTTTGAATTTCACTTTTCAGCTCTTCGGAAAAAAACCTCGTCCTCATGAGTTGTGATCAGTATAACTTACCAAAGTGTTCTCCAAGCAATGAATACGATGCTAAGGTTTGAGATCGTGAAGCAAGAAGGTATACTTAACACATATATATATATATATATATAGTTCAATAATGTTTTCTTAATCTAGCATATGGTACTTACTCATAAGTTACATTAATAAATAAAAATTTAGAAGGATTCCTTTAATCTTATTTTACTTATATTAATTTTAATTTAAAGTCGTCACTTTTTTTTCCCACAATTTTTTGGTTTTACTATTATTATTTTGTTGTGCGCTACAATTAACATTACATTTTTTTTGTTGTAGATGTAACTAAGGAAGCTGAAGATCCATATGAAGTATAGAAGTATTTCACAAATACAAAATGAACAAGTGTGATAGAGAACTTGAAATACAAAAAGAAGTTTTACTAGGTTATCAAGGTATATATTCATAATTGATTAAACTTATTATTATTATTATTATTATTATTATTATTATTATTATTATTATTTTATTATTTATAGTTAACATTACATTTGTCTTTTGTCACAAATGTAACTGAACAGGAATCTGAGATTTTCATAAATACGATGTATACAAGTATTTCAGAAATACGAAATAATAGTTAAAAAATAAACAAGTACGATGGAGAACCAAAATATATAAAGGAGTTTACCAAATCATCTGTTTAAGGATTGACCAAATATATTATGAATGTACAAGAACTCTTATTTTGGCATTGTTCATTCTCAAGAGCACTACACAAACTAAAAATTATTTGTGTTATTATTTTGTTTGCATTTTTTTCTTTGGTATACTAACTTATATGCATGACTATTATCGTTTTATTTTTGGTGATACATGACTATTATGATTACATGTATGTCTTTGTTTTTATATATAGATAGATATATAGATCAACATTTTCAAAAAAGTTATGTTTATTGTTTTAATATATGTAACCTAAACTAATAAATAATAAATATCAATAACAGTTAAAAGAAGGAAAAAAGAAGGTAAGATTGAATACAATTGAAGCATATGTGATATAAAATTTTAACTATGCTTATTGGCACGTTGAATACAATTGAAGCATGAAAATTACTTTTGAAAGTATGGATATTTTATTGGCATGTTGACAAAAAAATAGAGGGTCAAGATGTGATTATTCATTATATATTATATCGTGATTCTAATAGAATAGGTGTTTTAACTATTTGAGCTAGCAGTTATAACATAAACTAATGATGAAATATTCACACGAACAAAATAATAAAACAGTATATCGAAACCACAAAAACATGTGAAAAATTTTGATTGCGTGAAAAAGTTCTCATTATGAATGATAATTAATACATCATTTTGAATAGTGCTGAGAATAGGGAGATTTATTATTTACAAGTTGAAGTTTGGTATCTATATTTGCAAATATTAAATTTTCAGTGTTTGAAATACTAGCAAAATATTGAAAAACTCGTTTGAGAAACATTTCTAAGTGAAACAATCAACTTTCACTTGCAGGATCCAATTTTCTTTAAGGGAAACTCATGTCAAAACAATTCAACTTGTAAATATTGTTTCTCAAATTCAACTTAAATGTTTTTTTTTTAATTCAACCAAATATTACCAAACGTTTATGGGCTGCGAAGAGGTTGATTTATTTATCAAAACAGCTAAGTAACACAAAGCCTAAGGCCATGTTAGTGATGGCACTTTAGGGAATCAAATCATCTTTGTGATCTTCCATTATTATTACTCTTTATCCTTGACATAGAGACAGGGTTCTTTAAAGCATTCATTAATTGAGTCCTAAATATGGTCCCTGCTGCTGGCTGCTACTTTAATTGCACCCACACAGATAACCTTAATTTTGGAAAAAGAGAAAAGAGAACGTTAATGACTGTATGTTTCTTTGTTTTTTTTTGTCTGTTTGGGTCGTTTTCCCAATCTGTTGTTTTTTTGCTTTAACTGAAACTTATTCATAAAAAAAACTAATAAATGTCTGCGAAGTATTCAAAGAACGACCAATAAATTACGGTATTGTTACTAATTATCCTTTTGTTTTAAGCCACCTTTTTGGTGAGAGTTTTAAGTAAAATATTCTATACTCCTATAATTTAACAGAAGGCTAAACTACCCAGCTTGAACATTGGCAAAATAACATATTATATTTTCATGAAGATTCCCATTGTAATGTTACATCAATAAAAATTACAAACTATACAGTACCATTTGTCAATAAGCCCAAATTGCTTAACGGGTAGATTTTCATTCATTTCAAACAGGGCTGGTTCGCTCATCCAGAGACCAACCAGTTTGCAAGCACACAAAAAATTGAGGTCCCAAAAACTATTTTTTCCCCAAGATGTTCAACGGGAACTAATTAAACCTGTAGATTCATAGTCTTTAGATAATTATGGAAATCATTAACTGTACATTCAGCAGGGAAAAGAACAAAATAACCAAAAGAACTTGCAAATCTGGCACATCATAGCCTAAACACTTTGCATTAAGGTACTAGATAGCTAGAAAAATTCATCTTATCACCCTTAGGATTTCCAGAATTCTTCATAGTTTGAGCTGTGGTTACAAAGAAGCTATAACCAATAGACACTTGGATTGATGGCTTTCCATCAGCCAGCATGGTTCAACGGCACGTGACCTTACAGCTTACATGACCGTGAATCGTGATGCAAACTGCCTCGCATATACTGATCTACTTGCTGCATTGGTTCTGCTGGATAGATCTATTCTGCATCAAATCTGATCTTCTTCGATGCAGCCTGAATTGAACCCACCTGCAAATAACATTGCCAAGATTAATTCTAACTTATGATTTTCTAAGATTAATCTAATCAAGTCTAACTCTTTGGAGGGTGCATCATAACATAACAGATTATACTCTCTCCGATCTACTTTAATTGATTTTTTGGGCCTTTTTTTGTGGTATGCAATATTCGATTTATGTAGATATCAAGAAGGAATTAACTTCTTTTTTCCAAAGTTGTCCTTGGAGTAAAGAGTCTCGGAATATCTGTTATATTTTCAACAAACAAATTAAAAAGATAGTAAAGGTTAATATGGTAAATTTTTATTGTTAATTAATGTTAAAAGTGGACTCCTTAATATGTGTGAAAACAACCAAATAATCAATTAAAGTGAGTACTTTTTAATATGTAGCATAAAGAACAAATAGTCATGCACAATAAAAAATATACAGAAAACCTCATACATATGTGATAGATTGCTGATTCTCTAAATTCGTAAATTTTGGTGGCTCCTTTGCAAATACCATAACCCCTTTGCATTTAACTTCCTAATGGACTGTGCAATGGTTTCAACTAACCTATAAAACTCTTGCATTATCCTCGTGGAAAGCATTGGTCACTTTCCTAATTCCAGTTCTTTCGAGTGTTTAGCCAAGTGATTAGCATTCTTGCCGCAACAAAACAAATGCCTGCTCAACAGTATGATACTAGCCGAGCATGGAAAAGTTGCTATAAAGAAAATATCATATGTGCAAAATCTAGTTAACTACTAGATTAACCAAAACATAAAAAGGGTTTCCGTACTCCAAGTAGTAACAAGCTGGCTGTAATTGCAGCATCAGAAAGTAAGACTGAGAATATAGGAAGAAGCTTATATGTTCTTACAATTTCTGGGCACTCATAGTCAATTCCTGCTGCTTCAATCCTCTTTCGCCTCTTCTTGTCGCACTTTAATATTCCTTCAACCAACTTCTTGTGCTCATCCAGCATTCTTTCCTGGATATGATTTTTAGCACTCAACAAGTTTATATTTGAAAAGATGGAGGTCATAATACTAGACTCTTACCATGCTCTTAAGTCTTAGCAGTTAGCCCAAGCCAAAAGCAAAAATGTTAATGTCCTACTGAATCTTACCTTATCTTGACGCTTCTTTTCAATTTTAACCCAATCCAAGGGTTTGCACCAGCGGTTCACACCTTTCCACCTATGTACAAATCAGAGTTGTTAACCACCATCAGATAAAAATCCAAATTTTGAAATATGCATCTCCATGCTAATGAAGTATCATAACCACCCACTAAATTTTCAACTTCTTCATAGTCCTTCTGAAGTTTTAAAATATTCACGATAATACCATGCTTCTAGATATATCTTTTGCTCCCTTATAATGAGATTGTGTAGTCAGGACATAACCAAATTAAATCTCTTTTAAGTCTATGTACAGAGAGGAAACATATCATCATGAAATCAAATAACTATGCATCTCAAATTTCAATCCTGAACTCCTAACTCATAATGTAGGAAAAAGATTAAGAATAATATCAGACTTCTGTGTCTTTAGTAACAAGATATTTACATAGCGAGCTCCCAATATATGTAATAAGCACCTCAAAAACCCCTTTTTGGTTAATTATCAGCACTTCAAAACCGCACTCTGACATGTAGAGATCCCATTATGTACCCAACCAGAGCACAACATGCAACAACATAATTACAATATTTCTGAAGGTGCAATATGTTGGCCACTCTTTCACACACAGAATTTCAGAGCTTCCAATAATTTATTTCTTACCTTCCGCCCAAGCCTAAGCTGCACCCTCCCCCCCCCCCTCTTTGGAATCTTTAAGACTAAGCATGTATAATTTTGAAGCAGAAAATATTCCTAGTACTTCAATTTTGCAAGTTGATGTATTCTTTTTAAAGAAAAAATTGTTTTATCATACATAAGCGGAGGGGAAGGAGGTTACAAGGTGGGGAATCAAACCCCCAACAACAAGGTGGATTATCAGGTAGCCAACCAACAGGTTTGAGGCTACCATGATTCCCCAATATATTCTTTAATCCAGCCAAAAAAGTGTTCTGAACGAAAAATGATATGCACGTTCTTTGAATGGTTGGTAAACCAATTTATTGTAGAATGCCAAAGACAATAAAGTCCCAATCAACCTCCCACCACCTACAAACAATCTCCCTATTCACAGTCCAAAATACTCCCTCCGTTCACTTTTACTTGGCACGTTTTGACTTTTCACACCCCTTAAGAAATAATAAATGAAGGGCATAATTTACCATGATACCCATATTAATTGATGCATATTTTATTGGATTTGAGCAGTGATTAAAAAAGCACTCGCTTCATCACTTTAAGCGAGAAGCGAAGCGAGGCGGAAAGGGCAGCGCTTCTGCTCTTTGAAGCGACATTGGTACGAAAAAGCGACCGCTTCTCTGTAAAAAGCAAGAAGCGATGAAGCGAGAGAAGCGTACGCTTCTGTGTTTAAAATTAACCCAAGCCCTATTTTATTAAAAAACGAGTTTGTAAAATACAAACACTGTTTGGCAGTGTTAAAAATAGCGTGAAGCGAGGAAAAGTGACAACCCCCATTTCACGAAAAGCGAGAAGCGAGAAGCGAAGCGCACGCTTTTTTGAAATGAAGCGGAATTTTAAAAAAAAAAAATTAAAATAAATACGGCATAGACAACACATGTAATTGTAAGCAAATGTTCAATACTTGAATTAAAAAACTAAAGAGTAGCATCAATTAAAGCACAAAATGAGCATCATATTCTTCTACAAGATTGTCAAGAGTAGCACCAATTAAAGCACCAAATGAGCATCCTATTCTTCTACAAGATTGTCAAATTCTTGTATTCCACTATCATTATTATATTGCTCGTCATATTCTTCAACTTCATCTTCTTCATCAATTAGGGACAAAGTAGTTGCCTGTTTTCCCTTCCTCTGTGAACTTGAAGTTGAGGTACTCCCCCTCAAACCATAAATCCTCTCCCCCATTCCACGCGCCTCCGCAACATCACCCCAAATGATATCAGAAGTATCCTCAAATACTTCTTCATCTGCATGATCTTCCGAGACTCCAGTTAGCCATTCATTAGCATCATCGATGTTGTCCAAACTAATTGGATCAATTACATTGCGAGCGTTGTAACGACGCCTCAATGTTCTATTGTACTTAATGAAGACTAGATCATTGAGACGCTTCAAGGTTAGTTTGTTCCTCTTTTTGGTATGAATCTGCAAGTAATAACTAATTAGTAAGATTAGTAAAATTGAGATATAATTTAATTATCTCAATATACTAAATCTTTCTTATTAGTTCTTACATGCTCAAACACGCTCCAATTCTTTTCACACCCGGATGAGCTACATGTTAGACTTATATCCTTGATGGCAAACTTTTGTAAATCTGGAGTGGAATGACCAAATTGCTTCCACCATTCAACTGTAGAAGTAGAACAAATTTTCAAAACATAATATTAATAAAGAAATAACTTATTAACTATAAAACAACATATAAGCACTCGCTCACCTGGTGACTTTGTCTTTCTTTGTCTAATGGCCATGTTTTTTCCAAAAAGGTTTTCGGCATTCCTATAAATACTAAATTGCTCTGTGATTTTATCTTGCACGGATTCTTCAGGTATCAACTTCTCAATGCATTCATAGTATCCATTCCACAAAGGTTCATCTCCTAGAATCCTCTCTTCATTGTCATAAAACAGTTCCGGGTTCAAAACAAGTCCAGCATGCAAAGGGCTATGAAGCTTACTATCCCACCTTTTATCTATGATCTCAAAGACTCTTTTGTATTTTTTTTGATCACTAAAAGAGGCTTGAATAGCCTCCTTTGTCCTATCAATTGCTTCGTACAAGTAGCCCATTGGTGGCCTTAGCTCCCCATCCACCAAACGAAGCACTTTAACTAAAGGACCACCTGTGAGCACGTGATTTTTGCCTCATACGAATTACTCCAAAAGAATTCCCAAAATTAGGTCTTTTCTTTAACTAGGTGTTATTTTTAGGAATTATTATGTGATTTCCCTGATTGTTCGCATATATTTGTGTGCATGTTTAATTTTTGTTAATGCATTAAAAATACAAAAATATAGCATTTTCATTTGAGATTTGATTTTTACATTTTTTGGAATTAATTAATAATTAGATGTTTTACAAAAATGAAAATTCAAAAAAATATAACATATTTTTGTGATTTAGTCAAATTGTGTGATTTTCTTTTAATTTAGCATTTAATTATTTGTGATAATTATTAGTTAGAGTCAATTAGTATTTTTAAGTTAATTTGGTGTTTTATAAATTAAATTTAAGACTTTTTTAATTTTTGAAAAAAAAAAGAAGAAAAGAAAAGAAAAAGAGTTAATAAAAGAGAGGAAATAAAATTTGGGCCAAAATTAAATTAAATCCCAAGCCCAAATCAATTAACCCAGCCGAAAACCAGCCCAGACCCGTCCCAACCCGGTCCGCCCTTACCAGAACCAAACGACGTCGTTTGGACACGCTTTGATCAGGGCCGTCAATTTTATTTGATCGAACGGCCCAAAGCTTTTCCCATCACCCGTATCCGACCCATTTCATCTGAGACCGATCCGGTCTTCAGCTCACTCAAACGACGTCGTTTCATTTAGTCAGATGATCCAAGTCGTTGATCTCGTTTGATTGAACGGCCTGGATCCAATTCCACCCCAGTATATATACATCCAAACAAACCCCGCCCCCCTCAGCAGAACCCCCCCATCTCGTCTATCATCTCCCTCACCCCAAACCCTAGAGACCAGCCGCCACCATTCCCCACCGCCTTCCGGTGGCGGCGCCAACTCCGTTCCCCTCCAAAATCACACCCCAGAACCACCCCAACCCCCTCTTTCCAAATCCATGATTCGTTTCCCTCGAATCTTGCCCGAACCTCTCGAATTTTAGATCTAAGGTTCAAATCCCAAAACCTCTGAACCCTAGCCGACTCCAATCCCTCCCAAATTAACACCACACAACCGCCTTGACCCCCTCATACCTAATCCATCACCAGTTTCCCTCAAATACCCTTGAAGCCCCTCGAATCTGGATTGGAAAGAGAGAAAAAAACGAACCCCAAATCCCAAAAATCCAAATCGTTAGATGCTTGAAGATTTGAGATCGAAATCGACCTTAGTTGTGTGTTCTCAGTCGAGAACACTCAATTAAGGTCTATTCCGGCCACAAATTCGAAGAAAACCAAAGGCCTAATTAGAGACAGTGTTCAGATATTTGGAGGTAGATTTCCTGATTTTGATTTTTTCTATTTTTCTCATTATTATCTTCTTCGACTCCTTTCTGTTATTAGAATATTTATTTGGTCAGTATTGTTCTATGTTTTTAGTTAATAGATTGTTTGTTGATTTTGTTTGGTGTTGTTTTGTTTCTCAGTAGTTTAAACTCACAGTAGTTCTTGAATTGATTCCTGTTAATTTTATTGAAATTATTTCATTTTAAGAACTATTAGGCAGTCTGCTGGGAAAGTTTGTTTGTATAAAGATTGAATAACCTAAAACGATATGAATTGAGTTCAGCCTGGCCCATGAATTTCAAGTTTAAAAACAGGAACTTTAAGATAATAGTGGGAATTATTTAAGTGTTCACCTACTTAAGAAGTTTCTAGTGGATAGTAGGGTAGTATTTGCACTAATGGATTAAATAATTAAGTGGATAATTGAGTGGACAATGGAGTGGAGGATTAAAGAAATGAAAAAGTTGACTGGTAGTGGAGAGAACACTAACTTAATGCCTATTTCAAGGGCTGTTGAGGAGAGAAATAAAAAAAAAGGGAAGAAGAGACTGAAAACAGAAGATAGAGCTTCAGATATAGATAGAGGGGGGGATTTGAAGAGAGATATAAGAAGAGAGATACACAGAAATAGATACAGAAAAGAAAAAAATCAAAAACGATTGCAAAATTTCAGAAAAATACACTGTTTCATTGAGTCATTTGGTATTTTCTGAAGTTTTCCTCTAGTATGGAAGCAATTTCTGGTTAGCTGATAATAAAAAGGGTTTAAGTCGAGTCGGGTTTGGGGTCTGTTGATTTACTAAGATTGAAATTAGGGTCTGATTATCGTATCACGTCCCTTGGTTTCAAAATTAGTCTGCTGGTTCATTTTCTGGTGTTGAATACTACTGCTGTTGTTGGTTACTGCTGATACCTCATTTTTCTGCTTCCTTCTTTCATTTCCAGGTACACGTCTCAAAACTACCTTGATGTAGCTGTTGAAATAGAAATGAGATCAGCATGTTTATGTTCTCTATGTGTTGTACACTGATGGCTAGATAAATGTTAGTTAGTATGTACATTGTTTGATGCAAATCAGATTTGATGTGTAATAATCTGGACTTTGAACGATATTGGACTGTTAAATTTGAATTAGAATTTGTCCATTCTGAATAGTAGTTTTAGTGTAGTGTATCTTGAATTCATGTGATAATTACTCATTACAGCTTAAAATTGGCTTTGAAATCAGAATGTAGATCATGATAATGTTAAAATCGGGCCTAATAATTGATTTAGTAAGCGCAACACTTCAGTTTTGACACCAGTGATTTGAGCTTAAGATCAGGGAATATGCACTTAAATTGGTGAAGTGTGTTTGATAGCTCAACTTAGTCGTTAATCACTCCATTGCCTTCGGAATATGGTGGTAATACATTAGTTAGGCATAACCCAAGCTTGAAATTGGAATCAAAATGATCAGTGCTTGCTAATTTGAGTAGGTGTACCTTGTTCTTACTTGTTACAAATTATAGAGTGCACATGGAATAGCTTGAAGCAAATTCAGTAGTATTCATTTTAATTGAATTAAGTTTGCTTGGTACAAAGATCAAGGCCCAACGGCCTGTTTCCAGCAGTTTTGAGTTTCAGCTCCTCTGACGCGGGCCCAGGTCCAGTTTTAATTCCCTTTGCGTTTGGACCTGGGCCAAGGTCTGCGACTGCCCAATTTTGGGGTACAGACCTGGATGTAATTTCTCTTTGTTGGGCTTATCCTGGAGCCCAATGGCTAGACTGTGGTGCAGAATTATCATTTGGTCCAGTAACAAATTAATTAGGACTTTTTCTTTTATTATTAGAAACAAATAAAAATAGAAAATCATAGTTGCTCTTAGGTTTGCCTTTTAAATAGTAAACTGAGATGAGCCTCGCTAAATAAAATGCCTAAATCGCGGGGCCCTCAATAAATGTCTGTATTAAATTACTTAGAATTCGGGATGGGCCGTTTAGCGAATTTCACGCCCCCCCCCAAAAGATAATAACGCGTTAGTCACTTTAGGTGCGTTTTTAATAAGTTACTTTCTTAAACTCGGGTGTGCATTTCATGTGACCCAAATCAAATCCCAAAATGTTGAATAAAATGTGTTCAGGATTGCGGGTGCATTTCATGTGACGCAATCCAAAGACACGTTTTAAACAACGTTCAACTTTCTCTAAAAATAATTGAATAAAAGCGGTTGAAAGCTAAATTTGGCACATAGGTTCACATGTATTAAAATTAGATAAATAAGCTGAATATGACAGTTGAGTGACCGCGCTAGAACCACGGAATTCGGGAATGCCTAACACCTTCTCCCGAGTTAACAGAATTCCTTACTCGGATTTCTGGTTCGCGGACTGTTAACAGAGTCATATTTTCCTCGGTTCGGGATTTAATCGGTGACTTGGGACACCATTAATCTCCCAAGTGGCGACTCTGAATCTTAATAACAAATCCCGTTCTGATTGCCCTTTAAGTGGAAAAACTCCTTTATGCCCTTGCGGGTGTAGGTAAAAAGGAGGTGTGACACCACCAATCTTCAATGCATGAACCACATTGTTCCAGAATGAAGGAGAAAGTATAATATCTGCAAATTCTCTCCCTCGAGCTTCCCTTCCATAGGCACTGCTCGTGTACTCATCTGAAACAAACAACTTCTTCAAATTGCTTTTTTGCTCATACATCCTAGCCAAAGTCAAGAATGCAGTAGCAAATCTTGTCTTTGCATGTTTCACCAAGCTTCTTTGTTTAGTGAATCTCTTCATCATGTTCAATAACAAAGGCCTTTGAACAATATAGGAATGCACTCTAATTGCCTGATTAAAGACAGTACTGAAGGGTCTTTCCTTGAAAATATCACCGAAGATCAAATTAACAGAATGTGCTGCACACGGAGTCCAATAGATATGCAGGTAGCAAGCAGACATCATATCACCAGCTTTAACATTTTCACTGGCGTTGTCCGTGACAACTTGAACAACATTTTCTGCTCCAATAGAGTTTATTGTACTCTTGAACAAGGAGTACATTTTGGTTGAATCAGTCGAAGAGTCGCTTGCATCAACGGACTCAAGAAACAGGCTTCCCTTAGGAGAATTCACCAAAATATTGATGATCATTTTTCCATTTCTCGCTGTCCATTTATCCATCATAATGGAACAACCAAACTTGTTCCATTCTACTTTGTGCTCCTCCACGATTTTGTTCACCTCTACCACCTCCTTTTTTAGATATGGCTCACTAACTTCATAATAAGTTGGAGGCTTCATTCCTGGGCCATATTGGCCTACGACCTCAATAAAAGCAGCAAAAGTGTCAGTATAATTAACACAATTAAAGGGAAGACCTGCATCATACATCCACCGCGTAAAAAAGGTAACTGCACGGTCCCTCAAAATCGTTTTGGCAGCAACTTGAGGATTACCACTTTTTCCTCCTTTTATCTCCAGATTTTTGCGGGAAGTAACAATCCATAGGACCTTTGGTCTTGCCAGTAGATCCACAACTAGAAGACATTGGTGGAAGCATCCTTCCCCGCTTTTGTGATTTTGGTGGAAGCGACGAAGCATCGTCACCTTCTTCTGTTTCATCATCATCATCATCAAGATTATAAAGTTCTTGTTCATGCATCATTTGAGTCTTTAACTCTTTCTTTTTTTGAAGGTATGCTTTCAATTCTTCCTTCACATGCCCCGGAACTTTAGGACAAGATGCGACATTTGGATCACCACCGATTAGATGTGTTTTTTGACGATAGATTCCTCCATTTGTAATCACAAAAAAGACATCTAATGGCCATCTTGTTGGTCTCGCTAACTCTTGCCGAGTAAACCCAAGCCGGGTCTTTCCTATCTTCTTTTGGCGCCATTAAAATATCAACTACATAGCACATAAGAAAGGCAATAAGAACTAAGAAAAGAAAATATATAATTTGGCAGAAATTAGGCAGAATTTGGGCAGAAACGGGGCAAAATTTTTCTGAAAAAAATTCGGCAGCATTTCGACACTTTTTGGACGTTTAGAAAGAAAAAGAAAAAGAAAAAGAAAAAGAAAAAGAAGAAGAATGAAAATAAAAACATACCTGTTGAAACTTGAAAGCTGTTGTTGACTTGTTGTAATGTTGAAGAAGAAGAAGAACCCAAGTTTGCTTGAACAAATCATTGCTTCATGTGAGGAAGAAATCGCTGGTTTATCACCCTAGGTTGCTGCTGAAGAATGACTAAAACAAAAGACTCGCTCGATTTGGGTCTTTTAATTGGAAAGGACTCGTTTGGGCTTTTATTTCCAGAAGCGCTCGCTTCTTCCGCTTCCTACCGCTTCACCACTTCTCGCTTTTTTGGCAGAAGCGGTCGCTTTTTACCACCTGAGCCGCTTTTAGTTAGGGTAGCGACCTATCCGGTGCTCCGCTTCGCTTCTCGCTTAAAGCGAGGAAGCGGTGGCTATTTTGAACACTGTTGTCTGGAGTCTTCAACAGCAGCGAGACTAAGGCTTTTCTTCAACAAGAGTAGCGATTTCTTCTTCTCTTCTTCATCAACTTCGGATTTTTGAAATTATCTCAAAGCATCAAGGGTTCTTCTTCTTCTTCTTCTTCAATACTTCAACAATACATGTATGTTCTGTCTTCTTCTTCTTCTACTTTTGATTTTCAGTCTTCTTCTTTTTCTTTTTCTTTTTCTTTCTAAACGTCCAAAAAGCGGCAAAATGCTGGCGAATTTTTTTTTTACCTTCGGTTCTTTCTCATAAAATTTCTGCCTAATTTTTTCAGTTTCTACCCCCAATTTCTGCCCAATTCTTAGTTCTTATTGCCCAATTTTTATATCCTTTATTCAGAGGAAGGGAAAAGAGGCAGCTACTTTGTCCCTAGTTGATGATGAAGAAGAAGTTGACGAGCAATATAATAATAATAGTGGAATACAAGAATTTGACAATCTTGTAGAAGAATAGGATGCTCGTTTTGTGCTTTAATTGATGCTACTCTTTAGTTTTTTAATTGAAGTATTGAACATTTGCTTACAATTACATGTGTTGTCTATGCAGTATTTATTTTAATTTCTTTTTTAAAATTCCGCTTCACTTAAAAAAAGCGAATGCTTCGCTTCTCGCTTTTCGTGAAATTGGGGTTGTCACTTTTCCTCGCTTCACGCTCTTCACAACACTGGATTTGAGAAATGATTTGAAATGAGTAATAAATATTGTGCGTATAACAAGAATTATTTTTTGTCTTCTCTTGATATGCGTAAAGTGACAAGTAAATATGAAAATTTATTTTTAGTATACATGCCAAGTAAAAGTGAACGGAAGGAGTAACCCAAAGAGAAGAAAGAGAAAAAATGGAAAGAAACCACAGAAATTTAACAATCTCTTCAAAGTTGGACATAAAAAAATGTACCATCATAAATTGGAGGGAGGGAGGGAGAGACCCTTACAATCTTGGATGTACATGTTCAGGAAGAATAAGATGAACTTGCAATAAGTGCTCAAACAATAGATAATTATGCATAGTATCCGCAACAACTTTTGCGACCTGCATTTACCCAAAAAAGACAACCGGACTAGAAAGAAAATGATCAGAGGATTTTTTTGGGATCGAAATGATCAGAGGATTTGACAAATACACATCTACAACACACAAAGCAGCTAGGACGAGTACAACACCTCAAGGGACTCAAATTCTATGAAGCCAAAATGCTTTGATTTTCCTGTCTGTAAAGGAAACGAAACCAGGATAAGGCAATGAACAAATAGAAAACCCAAAGGAATCATAAACATATCAGCAGATTAACATATAAGATATGTAGCTTAAAGGATACATTTGCAGTGCATTCCCATAAGAAAACAACAATAAAGGTGTCAATGGACTAAGAGATGAATAAGTAGTTTGAAGGATGAACTTGAAGTGAATGCTAATGAATCACCCTTGACCCCATTCTACTACATATTTATGGCCTATAGTTTCAACTCTCTTGTAGATGAAAAATACTTCAGAATCTTTATAAGCAGGATACATAATCAAGGGTGTTTCCTTCATCAAAAGAATAATAAAAATTGTAGTAGGACATTGAAGAAGAAGTGCAGAGGCTTGGCGAATGAATTAAAGAGATTGAACAGTAGTGTGACAGGAGAAATTTTGGTGTTGCTTAACTTAGAAAGATGACCTGGTTACAACAAACAACAACAATAACAACAACCCAGTAAAATCCCACAAGTGGGTTCTGGGGAGGGTAGAATGTACGTAGACCTTACCCCTATTCCGAAAGGGTAGAGAGGCTGTTTCCGAGAGACCCTCAGCTCAAGAAAACGGAAATAAACAATAGAATCCGTGACAACAACAAAATTCAGAAAAATAATATTAGCATTGTAAGAAACAGAAAATAAATGGAAAATCAATAACAACAACCAGTAATAATGCCAAAGTACTATGAAAAAAAGAAAAAAAACGAAAAAATAGTGTGGACACAACATACACCACTAGCAGTCCAAACAAAACCCTAACACGCTAGCCCCACCCCCGGTACAAAGAAGAAAAACGCTCGACTCCCTCCTAACCTTCAACCCTAATGCTCGACATTCACACCTTCCTATCAAGAGCCATGTTTTTGGAAATCTGAAGTCACATCATGTCCCGCCTGATCACCTCACCTAATACTTCTTATGTCGCCCTCTACCCCTTCTCATACCCGCCAAAGCCAATAGCTCACACCTCCTGACTAGGGCATCTTGGCTTCTCCTTCGCACGTGCCCGAACCATCTAAGCCTCGCATCTTGTCGTCTATGGGAGCCACGCCCACCTTCTCCCAAATGTCTTCATTCCTAATCTTATCCGGTCTAGCGTGCCCGCATATCCATCTCAACATCCTCGTCTCTGCTACTTTCATCTTCTGGATATAGAACTTCTTGACTGGCAAACACTCAGCCCCATATAACATGGCCGGTCTAACCACCGCTCTATAGAACTTGCCCTTAAGTTTCGTGACACATTCTTGTCACACAGGACTCCAGACGCTAACTTTCATTTCATCCACCCAACCCCTGTACGATGCGTGACATCCTCGTCTATCTCCCCACCCCCGGATAATTGACCCAAGATACTTGAAACTTCCTCTCATGGGGATGACTTGTGAGCCAAGCCTCACGTCCAAGTTTGCTTCCCCCGTCACGTCGCCTAACTTGCACTCCAGACATTCTGTCTTAGACCTTCTTAACTTGAAACCTTTATACTCTAGGGCATGTCTCCAAACCTCCAACCTCTCGTTAACGCCGCCTCGCGTCTCATCAATCAGAACTATATCATCATCGAACAACATACACCATGACACCTCCCTTTGAATATGGTGTGTGAGTGCATCCATCGTCAGGGCAGATAAGAACGGGCTGAGAGCAGATCCTTGATGCAACCCCATAACAACCGGAAAATGCTCCGAGTCATCATCCACAGTCCTAACCCGAGTCTTAGCTCCATCATACAGGTCCTTTATCACCCTAATGTAAGCTACCGGCACACAAGGATTACCTGGTTGGTTCGTGAGTTTATATGAGTTGATGCATGCTTTGGTTGCATCCCCTCGAACCGTCTATGAAAATTATTGACATTTATAAAAAAAGGGATAACTTGTATACTAAGGCCTCATTTGTTTGCACTTAATAGAGGTCTAAATCTTAACCATTCAGATCTCAGACATTAAGTGCGTTTGTTTTTAAAGTCTGAATCTAAATCATTTAGATCTTAATCATTAAGTTCATTAAGTGTGTTTGTTTTTTTTTTACTTCACAACCACTTAATGGGTCTGAATAGGTCTGGATGATTAAGATCTATAACAAAGACTTAATTTCATTAAGATGCTATCATCTACATTCATTATTGATTGTCGCCACCACCTACCATTATCAACTATCACCATGTCACCCACCACCATACTCAATCATGGTCGCCATCATTATCGACAACCACCACCCACCATCCCTACTACCCCCACCACCATCATTCTAAACCACAAACTCATCCACCTGAACTACCACAACTAACCACCCATCATCCTCAAAAACCATAGCCGACACTGCCCACCATTATAAACTACTACCATCTTCCTCAATCACAACCAAAACCACCATCACCACCCGCCATTATTAATTATTACCACCCACCACCACCATCCTCAACCATAATCGCTATCATTACCAATCGCCACTAGCTACTACCTAGAACCATCATCATCAACCAAAACCAACCACCGCCTCTAGTAGGCATTCACAAGCACCACCGTTAGCCATCACCATCACTCACTATCATATTTTAAAAAATATATATTTTATTGATAGAATATTAGATTAATTATTTATTTGAATTTTGTGTTTATTAATTTTTAAATAAAGATAAATTCTATACATTCAAATGTTAAAAAATAAATAGTCCTAATCATTTAATATTCAGATCTTGATACACATCTTAATATTCAGATGTGTATTCAGATGTCTTAATCTTAATGCACATCTTGATATTCAGATATGTATTCCGATACAGACGTCTTAATCTTTAAAAAAACAAATGAGGGCTAAGATGAAGTAAGTTGAACGTGGAAATATTTCTGCCCAAAAGACCTTTCTATAATTTGTTATATATTACTTCCACAGCCATGATTTTCTCTTGTTTCTTAAGTTACTTTCCTTCAGCTGTAGAACAGACTATCATAAATAACTAGAAAACATCAATAGTCCTTAGTATTTGAGTGAACCATCTTTCATTAGTAAATTTGGACTTTTTAGTCAGCAGATATGTTAAATATGTAATAACATAAATAACCATAAAGCATTAGAGAAGACAGTTAAAGACCAAACATAACAGAAACTCTAAACAATGATAATTAACAACAAACAATTGACAGGAACATTTACCTTCTTATTCCTTGCAATTCTGAGCCTCTTGATTGTACCAAATTGCTTAAAGAAGCCTGAAAACAACATATACGGTATATCGCACAATTATTTAAATTCACACTCTTACACATAAGAGGAAAATATCAATTATCTTAATAGACTCATTTACAAATAAATTTATAGTGAGAAATGCAAACCTTCCATTTCATTCTCATAAAATCCATGCGGGATTCTCCCGATATATAACACTGTGGCTTTATTTTCCCTCACTTCAGTCTTTGGAAGCTTCTGTGCTGGCCCACCTTCTAATGGCTATTTTTTAAAGGAGAAAAAACAAGTCATATACAGCACACCAATTGCCAAATTTTCTTTCTCTTCTTCTTTATTAGTAAACAGAACAACAGATTGACTTTGAATTTTACAGTAATGATTCTAACGAAGATCATTGCCCACTAAAATTTTAACAGAGCGAACATAAGAGTGTAAGTTAGCTAAAATCTATATCAGACAAACCATCCCCTGGCAAGCACAATTTTTTTTAAGCCTTATCCCATAATTACAAAGTAGCCGTCGCATCTTTTAGAAATGTCAGATGCTCAAAGCTCCTTTTTTCCACTTGAAAAGTAAAAGCTCTATTATATCATCTAGACCATTTACATTTCTTTGCTTCACCAGATTCTATATTCTTCAGATATGGATGTTTCAAAGTATGACATGACACATATCTTCCTTCTTTTTTGTGTGTGTAAGGTAACAGAACTTTTATTGGATTTAATTTCCGAGCACTAAGATAGTGCTGGATAGTACGTCACGACACCTATATTCCTTCAAAGCATCTTACATTCCTCTCCTTCCACATTGTCCATGAAATGCTTATCAAGCTTGAGCTCCCCATAGCAAGGAAACCACTATCTCTAAATTATACTATGTCCTTCTCCAATTGCTAGACCTATTCGCGTGATCAAGGACAATTTGACCAGCTTTTGAGTTGCACTGGATTCAAGTCAATAAGCTTTTCGGAAAAAATATTTAAATGAACATTAGTGTAATAGATAAATAAACTTTGAATTACTAGAAGTTAATGCCAAATTTATTTAATAATTTTCTCACAATTTCAATATACATCCATGTAGTAAGAAAGTAGATGGACGTGACAAAATAACGTACCAGAAAGTCATGAGCTTCATGTTTAGAAGCTGAAGAAGCAGAAAAATCGCTTGCCCCCTTCTTCAATTTCTTGGTAATTGCTTTCTTCTTTGCTTTAGCGCCCATCTCGCGGAGGACGGTGACAAATAAGCCGCTGAATTCGCCGGAGTTGGCAAGCGCGAGAGAGGAGAAATTAGTTTATTGTTGGACGGTATCTTAAACCCTAAACCCTGTGTTCGGATCTTCTCGTTTTTTATTTTCGGGTCGAACCACCCGCCCCAGAAATTTGAAGGTTTGATAGTTGTGCATTTAACGCCTAACGGTTTAGAGAATTGGTAATTAGACTCCTAAGGTTTGCCCTTTGAGCATTTGAACTAAGAAAAGAAATGGTCATAGACAACAGAATAAAATTTAACCTAGCGTTACTACTTATTTAAGAAAATCATTGTTTACTCCCTTAATCTGGACAAGGTTGTACTTAAACATATAATTCAACTATTCAAGTATCATAGTGATTAGTGATATTATAAAAAATTACTTAATGGTAAATAAAAAATTATTTACCATTGCAAATATCAACATATTTCATTTTTCCCAAAGAAAAAAACTTAGATGTTATGAATAGAATTGTAATTAGAGTGAATGTCTATCTTTTAGAGAGTTTTACTTTATGGCTAAGTCATTTTTCCTCTATAAATAGAGGAGTCTTACCCTATTGTAAATCATCCCAAAATTCAATAAGCATTACTCTCTCTTTCTCTGCAATATTGTTCTTCTTCTTTTATTGTTTTATTTCACGTTATCAGCACGAGACTCTACCGTCTCAAGAAGCTCTTTGAGAAGATTAAGGTATAACTTTTCTCCTCTTTTTAATTATGACTGACATTATGAAAAGAAAGTTCGTTGCCCTTGAAATTTCGGGCAAGAACTATATGACATGGGTGTAGGATGCTGAAACCATTTAGATGCAATGGGTCTTGGAGATGTCATTAAAGACAAAACTAAACATTCACCCAAGACTGTGCTAAGGCCTTGATTTTCTTGCGCCATCACCTTGATGAAGGGTTGAAAATAGAATATCTTACCGTCAAAGATCCACTTGTTTTGTGGAATGACTTAAAGAAAAGATATGACAACTTAAAGTTGGTCACTCTTCCACAAGCACGATATGATTGGGCTCATATGAAGCTCTAAGACTTTAAGTCTGTTTCTGAATATAATTCTGCGATGTTTAGAATTACTTCTAAATTGAAACTCTGTAAAGATACTATCACTGACTATGATTTGCTTGAAAAAACGTTTACAATATTTCATGCCTCCAATGTGGTCCTGCAACAGCAGTACAGAGAAAAAGGTTTCAGAAAGTACTCTGAGTTGATTTCTCTTCTCCTTGTAGCTGAACGAAATAATGACTTGCTCATGAGAAATCACGAAAATCGACCCACTGGGTCTACACCATTGCATGAAGTGGATGAGGTTTATTCCTATTATGCCAAGCGTGGAAAAGGTTATGGCCCTCTTCGTGGTTGTGGTCGTGGTCGTGGTCGTAGTCATGACCGTGGCCGTGGACAAGGAAGAAATTTTCCTGTGTTAATCACCCTCCAAAGAAAAATAACCATCAAAAGTGGAAAGGGAAGATGAGAAACCAAAGGCAAATGGTTCAGAAACTGAATGTTATCGTTCCGGTGGAAAAAAGCATTGGACAAATATTTGTCGTGTACCAAGACATTTGATTGAGTTTTATCAAGCATCTCTAAGGAATAAGGTCATGAAGCCAATTTTGTATCTGACAATGATTTTGACATCATCCATTTGGATGTGGCAGACTTCTTTGAGCATCCTGATGGAAAAATAGACCACTTGATCGGTGATGGATCCGTGGTTAAAGATGATTGAGTAGTTTAATTTTTATTTTTGCCTATTCGTAGTAGTTAATGAATAAATATCATGTAATATAGTTCTAGTATTAGTTTTAAACAATGTTTAAGTTTACTTAGTCTTCTGATTTCGTTTTAAACAACGCGTGCTCGTCAAACGTTAATAGTAACACGTTAGCATAGAATGCATTATTCTCTTTGTTTTCAATTTCTATGACGCTTTTTTCATTTTGGGGTGCTCCAAGATGTTTGTCATCACTCCATATCTAGCCAACTTTCACAACTTCCAAGAATGCAAAACCAGTAAACTACACAAATTTTAAGCTTTGATGTGATGTTTTCTGTATCAAACCAACATTTTCAATTGTTTCTCTATTTATTTCTTCCACTACCACTAATAATATACACAAGTCCAAATTGAATAAGAACAGTATCACGTTAGTAAACCAAGTCCAAATTGAATTGGTTTTAAAAAAAATACAATCATTACGGAATAAGCAATTGGAACAAGCATAAATATTTCGTTCAATTCCACAGTGACTACAACGTGCTCGTTCAAATGTATTTGTTCTAAATTCGTTTTGGTTGGATCTCTATCATTGATTTAATCTTTTTCTTTTTTTTTTGAAAATACTAATATTTATCCACATATTTCTTTTGTATGCCAAACTATGGGAAGCAAATATGGATATCTCAGAAAGCAAATTTGGATCAGTGTTTAATTATAAAAATATTTGTTTAGTTGATTCATGTACGACACATACAATATTTAAAGAGAAAAAATATTTTTCTCATTTAAGTATGTGTAAGACAGATGTTACTATAATTTCTGGTAGTAGTAATTTAATTGAAGGCTCTGGAAGAGCTACTATAACTCTGCCTAAGGGAACAATACTTATCATAGAAAATGCAATGTTCTCCTCCAAGTCCAAGAGGAACTTGTTGAGTTTTAAAGATATCCGCCGAAATTGATATCATATTGAGACAATAGATGAGAATATTCTTCAATATCTCATCATTACCAAAAATATCTCTGGCCAAAAGAGGGTTATTGAGAAGTTCCCATCTTTATTTTGTGACATGTATTGGACAAGAATTAGTGCAATTGAGGCACATTCTACCGTAAATCAAAAGGTTACTGATTCCAATACTTTTGTACTTTGGCATGATCGATTGGGATATCCTGGATCAATTATGATGAGACGAATTATAGAAAACTCAAATGGGCATCCATTAAAGAATTTAAAGATTCTTTTAAATAATGAATTTTCTTGCACTTCTTGTTATCAAGGTAAGTTAATTATTAGACCATCACCAACAAAGGTTGAGATTGAGTCCCCTGCATTTTTGTAATGTATACAAGAGGACATTTGTGGACATATTCACCCACCTAGTAGGTCGTTTAGATATTTTATTGTCTTAATAGATGCATCTTCTAGATGGTCTCATGTGTGCCTATTGTCATCTCGCAACCTCGTATTTGCAAAATTAATGGCACAAATAATTCGATTACGGGCACAATTTCCCGATAATCCATTTAAGTCTATTAGACTTGATAATGCTACTGAGTTTTCATCCCAAGCATTTAATGATTATTGCTTATCAATTGGGAT
This sequence comes from Nicotiana sylvestris, assembly GCF_000393655.2. Taxonomy (NCBI): domain Eukaryota; kingdom Viridiplantae; phylum Streptophyta; class Magnoliopsida; order Solanales; family Solanaceae; genus Nicotiana; species Nicotiana sylvestris. Next base: position 122,396,154 of record NC_091062.1, on the reverse strand, counting down.
AAAAGTGGAACATCCTGTACCTTATGTTCACACTCAAAATGGCCTTGCAGAGTCTTTAATTAAACGTCTGCAATTGATAGCAAGACCGTTACTCATGAAAATGAGGTTGGCCACTTCTGTTTGGGGTCACGCCATTTTGCATGCATCAATGCTAGTTCGTCTCAAACCAACAAATTATCATAAATATTCCCCGTTGCAATTAGTTTTGGGTCATGAACCTAATATACCCCGTTTAAGAATTTTTGGATGCGCAGTATATGTGCCTGTAGCACTGCCATATCGCACCAAAATGGGTCCCCAAAGAAGGTTAGGAATATATGTTGGGTTTGAATCGCCCTCCATTATTCGCTATCTTGAAACATTAAAGGGGATTTATTCACTGCTCGATTTGCACACTGTCGATTCGATGAGAACTTTTCCCAAAATTAGGGGGAGAAATTGGTGAAACCAACCGAAAAATTTTATGGAAAAATCTATCATTGTCTAATCTTGATCCACGTAACACTATTTGTGAAAAAGAGGTGCAAAAGATTATCCATTTACAGAGAATAGCAAATCAAATGCCAGACGCATTTATGGATTTGAAAAGGATAATAAAATCACATATCCCTGCAAAGAATGTTCCAATCCGTATTGATGTCCCTATTGGACAATTGTCACGACCCTAAAACTGATCCGGTCGTGATAGTGTCTATCGTGAAACTAGGCCAGCCGACACAACTCCCGAATTAACCATTTAATCAATAACAATTATTTTTAAGCCTTTAATTAATCAGATATCTCATAATGTAAGTCTAAATGAATAGTGCGGAATAAATATACAAGCCCGACATCGGGGTGTCACAAGTCACGAGCATCTACTAAGGTCTGAATACAACAAAGAGTAAAAAAAAGTACTAAATACAGTCTAAAGATGACAAGAGGGAGAAAAGTAGTGCTGCGAACGTGGGGCAGCTGCCTTGCTAACGCCGATGACTCTGCCACTGAGCAATCAATACCCGCTGCCGGGTTCAGAAATACCTAAACCTGCACACAAGGTGCATGGAGTAATGCGAGTACGCTAACTCAGTAAGTAATAAAAGTAAATGAAAACTGAGCAGTAAGAAAACACGTAAACTACGTCATAACACTATAACAAATATAGATCTTTTTCAAAGCAGTACACAAATTATTTACTTCGTAATTCAAGCTCAGTTTCAGTAAAAATCTTTTAAAACAACTTTCAATAGTTTCAAACGAATGATAAAATAGTGAGTATAAATGATAGAAAATGTAAATAGCCCTTCGGGCAAAACATGTATCATAAACCGCCCCTCGACATAATATCAACAGAACCAGCCCCTCGGCTACCTCACAATCACTCGTTATCAGCCCCTCGGGCATAACCTGAATCAAGAACCGCCCCTCGGGCAACAATATGAATCAACAATAGCCCCTCAGACAACAATATGAATCAACAACAGCCTCTCGGGCTACATCACATCACTCACACTGGGTACCCTCGCTCACTGGGGGTGTACAGACTCCGAGAGGGGCCCCTTACGGCCCAAGCGCAATAACAAACCATCTCATGGCATAATCAATATATCACTCACTCAGGGTACCCGTGCTCACTGGGGGTGTACAGACTTTGGGAGGGGCCCCTTACGGCCCAAGCGCAATAATAAGCCATCTCGTGGCATAATCAAACAGGCTCTCGGCCTTATATCAAGCCACCTCGTGGCGTAACAAATCAGGCCCTCGACCTCATAATCATAAATCAGTACCACACTGCTGCGGCGCCTGATCCCATAATATCCTCACAATACAGGCCCTCGGCCTTACTCAGTCAGAAATCTCTCTTGGCACTCGAGCAACAGTAAAACATGATGCTCAGCCCAAAAATATCATTTAAAACATCAAAATGGAGTAAATATGACTGAGTTATAAAAATAGTAGAAAACAACATGACTGAGTACAAATATGAAGTCAAAACAGTGAGGAATAGTAGTAAAATCCCCTAAGAGTCCAAAACAGTTGGCACGAGGCCCAAATATGGCATTCAACCCAAAACATGATAATACTTTCCAAAACATAATGATATCAAACAGTTTTCAATCAAATACGTGGTTTAACAATCATATGGGACGGACTAAGTCACAATCTCCAACAGTGCACGACCCCATGCTTGTCATCTAGCGCGTGCGTCACCTCAAAGTAGCACAACAATGTGAAATCTGGGATTTCATACCCTCAGGACAAATATTTACAATCATTACTTACCTCAATCCGGTCCAAATTCTAGCCCGCGATGCCTTTGTCGCTCGGCTCGGACTCCGAATACTCCAAATCTATCCAAAAATAGATTCATACCATCAAAATATGCTAAGGGAACAAAGCCCACTCGAAAATATCCGATTTTTCACCAAAAATCACGAAATTGGCCAAACTCGGCCCCGGGCCCACATCTCGGAATCCGTTAGAAATCACATCAATAGAATCCTTGCACTCTCACGAGTTCGTACATATCAAATACATCAAAATCCAACATCAAATGCCTATTCAAATTCCCAAAAGAATTCTCAAACTTTTCTTCCATTTTCCCCAATTTCCACTCTAATTTCTCAAATTAAATGATGAAATTCAAGACTAAATCATGGAATTAAACCAAATATGAGTGAAGAATACTTACCCCAATTGCTCCACTGAAAATCTCCTCCAATTTCATCTTCTCCCGAGCTCTCCAATGGTTTTTGTGATATTGGACTTAAACCATCGATTTCCAAATATAATATGTCTGCCCAGATATTTTCTTCATCGCAAACGCGGCAGCTCCCTCGCGTTCGCGAAGCACAAAGCTTCATAGACCAAAATTCCTTCTACGTGAACGCGAGGACCCTCTCGCGAATGCGATGCACAACTGGCTCACCTCTTCGCGAACGCGGCCTCTACTACACGAACGCGTAAAACAAATGGCTTGGGGTCCCAGCTATTCCACTTCCTCTACGCGAACGCGGAAAAACCCTCGCGAATGCGATGAACTTAGACCTCAGCCCTTCGCAACGCGAAGGCCAACTCCATTGCCTCACATCCTAACCCTTCTCGAACGCGGGACATCCATCGAGAACGCGAAGGTCAAAAGCCTACAACACCAAAAATAATTTTTCTACAACGTTTTCCTACATGAAATGATCCGTTCAACCACCCGAAACTCACCCGAGGCCCTCGGGACCTCAACCAAACATGCCAACATATCTCATAACATCATTCAAACTTGTTCCAACCTTCAGAACGCTCAAGACAACATCAAAACACCAAAATCACATTGGATTCAAGCCTAAGAATTCCAAAAACTTTTAAATTCTGCTTTCGATCAAAAAGTCTACCAAATCTCATCCGAATGACCTGAAATTTTGCACACATACCACAAATGACACAACGGACCTACTCCAATTTCCGTAATTCCATTCCAACCCCTATATCAAAATCTCACCTATCAACCGGAAAACGCCAAAATCCCAATTTTGCCAATTCAAGCCTAAACCTTCCATGAACCTCCAAAATACATTCCGATCACGCTCCTAAGTCCCTAAATCACCTAACGGAGCTAACCAAATCATAAAAATTCCAATCCAAGATCATATACTAACAAGTCAAAACTTGGTCAAACCTTTCAAATTTTAAGCTTCAACTGAGAACTGTTCTTTCAAATTCATTTCGATTACCCTGAAAACAAAAACCGACGATTTACATAAGTCATAATACACCACACGGGTCTAGTCATGCCCGAGAACTGGCGAGCGAAGTGCAAAAGCTCAAAACGACCGGTCGGGTCATTACATCCTCCCCCACTTAAACATACGTTCATCCTCGAACGTGCCTATAATTGTTCCGAAAACCATCAAATCATTGTGAAACTTTACCATGCACATACCCGGGGGTGATCCCATGTCACCCTATCTCATATAGGTCCGATAACATAATGTAACTGAAATTTCACCACCCAACCTAGCCCATAAACCTTAGAACCATAGTTCCACTTCTGAATTCATCCACAGAATTAGAATCTCACATTTATACTCTGAATAAGCCCGAACAAGCTGTAACAAACCATACCCGCAGACTCAAATCCCATTACATGACATACCATATACTCCAATACTCGTAACGATGGCTTCTAATCACAGCAGTTGCCCAAAACAACCGAATACCGATAATACCTCTTATCAAATAAAGCCTTATTCCAACACTTCCGTATACTGTCAATGATAACTGAAACATGCAATAAGTCATAACCATTCCTCAGATCAACCATTCATGAAGCCACTTCTCCTTTGGCAAGGACCATAGCAAATTTCTGAGTCGAACCTCGATATTATCCTTCCAACATACTGAAATCGAATCCATTTGTATTCATTATAGATCTCAACGATCTCATCTAATCCAACACAACTACTTTGGTGACATGACACATCAATACAAACTAAAGCCACATCTCATGCAATCCGCGCACCAATAAGCAACAATCCGAACATACTCGAATCATGAAAATGACTCAAATGAAAGAGTTGTATCGCAAGCTCACCAGTACCACCACACACAATGCTGAGAACCCATCACACATCGTAGAACTAGAACACACAAATCTATCCCGCAGGATCATACCTCCACATAGCTTCGCTCCAATGCGCGACCTCATCCAAACACTAGTCCAACATGAAACACCTCAAGTCACTATGCTCAAATCGACAACCACACGCAATCAAATGTCTAGAACCAAAGCAATCATCATAACTATTGCGAAGCAATTGACATAACATTACACAAACCCGAAAGGGCACAACCGATATGCCATCCGCCGAGCAATACCCAATACTCCTCCCGCTCGAATTCCACTAAGAGACCCCAATAAAACCGCACCACATGTGCCTATAATCAACAAATCCCAATGCCTTGCAACACGAAAAGGTAACTCATAGGTCTCCCCAGATCGCTAATAAACTCAATAACAATTGAATCAACACATCCCTCAACAATACAACTCAGACTCAACCAAGCCGACTCGATGTAGAACACACATCCATATTGGCCTACCAATGAACCCCTTATCAAGGAGTTACTGAAGCTACTCCTTCAATTCTTTTAACTCCGCCGGTGCCATACGATATGGTGCCCGACACCAAATCAATACCGGAATCAACAACCCTGTCCGGCGACATGCCCGACAGCAGGAAACACATCCGAAAAATCCCTCTCCACCGGAACAGAATCAATAGAAGAAGTCTCTGCACTAACATCCATCACAAAGGCCAAATAAGAAAGACAACCCTTCTCAACTATCTGCTGGGTCTTCAAAATGAAATCACCTTGCTGTGAACATAATCCGTCGAACCTCACCACTCAATCTGTGGCATCCCTGGCATAGCCAACATCGCCGTCTTAGCGCAACAGCCCAGAATAACACAACACTGAGACAACCAGTCTATACCCAATATAACATCCAAAATCTAACATACCAAGCAACAAAGATCCACTCAGGTTTCCAAACCCCCAATAGTTACCACACAAGACCGATATACGCGGTCCACAATCACGACCTAACTTGTTTATGAGAACTCCCAGTCTCCAAATCCATACAACACGTGAATCACCATATTTGATCCCAACTCCACCGTCCGAATACACAACACATTCCAACACCCAATCATCCCACGAGAGGTACTCCTATAATTCTTCTGTGCCACCAAGCAAACTTGAATATCAGCAGTCGATCCAACAAGAGAGTGCCGTAATACTAATGAAGTATCATCAACTCAATCACATTGCCCTTTTCTGAAATGTATACCCTCATCAAGCCACACCAATTAGTAATATCATTTCCCTAATTATCTGAAGCTGCCCGAGCTGCCTAAGAATTTGTGACCTTCCTTTCAAATTTGAACCATGACCTTACACATGCAAATCTCACTCCTACACAACATACCATATATACCATACAATCCTAGGGTAAACATGAGAACTTCATATCCATTCCGAGTCACAAGCAACTACGTACTCAACAAGCCAAGAACTCTCCCATTTGATCCCGTCTAAGAGAAAATCACTATATATCCCATGCTCCTCATGCTAGTAAAAAATATACACCTCCAAACCGTGGTAGAAATCATCAAGAACTCTCCGAGTCCCCTTTACACAAAACCAAACCTGTCAGGACTGAATCCTTCTAATCAACCAAGCTACACAAGCCACTAAAACCCAAGAGCATTGCCGTGAAACACTTGTATAAACTCATTACCTCATAAGCATCCAAAGAACTAATCATATCCTTACCAATTACCAATAATGTCACGACCCCGACTCGCCCTCTGTGAACCATCATGACGACACCTAGTCCCTACGACTAGGTAAGCTTAAAAATATGGAAAATAAACCAATTTGCGGAAGAAAACAAATAAAAACTGAAATAGTGAATAAAAGAGTGTTTAATAGTGCCGCTCGACATACACAATATCAACTATCAAAAACTAATACTTTTACCAAAACCTGGAATCTCATGAAACCACAAGACTTGGAATGTCTACCAGTTTCTAACTCCAGAATATCTAACAAGGAAAAGAAATACGGAAGGGCTAATACAATAGGGAGAGTAGAAAGGGACTCCTCGGTTTGCGAACGCGACAGATATACCTCGAAATCTCTAGAATAATTGCCTTGTCTCAAGAGTGATAGGACTGAGTCGCAGTACCTGGATCTGCACATGAAAAACATGCGCAGAAAGGGCATGAGTACACCAAAGCGGTACTCAGTAAGTGCCAAGCCTAACCTCGGTCGGGTAGTGACGAGGAAGGTCAGGGCCCTGCTGAGGTTAAATAAAATATAAAATTCGATAGTGTAGAATATAATAGTATAAATAAGTACAACAACAAAAGTAACACAAGATATAAAGGGAAACAACAACTATTATAGAGGCAAGGTAAATATAGAAAGAAATATGGATCAACACCAAAAATAACAATCGAGGATCTCCCAGGATACTGTCCTATACTCCCAAATAAACATATCCAATGGATCTCCCGGGATCCCGTCCCGTAGTCCAACTTATAGTGCGTGGGGATCTACCGGAATCCCATTCCGTAATCCCAAATATAAATACCCAGTACTGGGGGAATCTACCAGGTGCAGTCCCGTAGTTCCATATAACTGTGCAGGGGGATCTACCGGAATCCCACATCCGTAGTCCCAAATAAACAGATAAGGGGGAGCTACCGGAATCCCACATCCGTAGTCCCAAATGTAATTACACAACAACATCAGGAAAACATTCAGAAAATATCAATTTCATATTAAGGCAAACAAGCAATTCTAGCCTTAGCATGCTGCACATAATTCAGGTAAAGTAGTTTGAGCAAATAAGGCAACTAAAATACTTAGACATGCTTTCCTAAGCTAACAACAGACTTTAAGTGCAGGTAATATAAACATGAAAAGAAACATAGTAGTAATTACTTAATGAAAACCGAATTTTCAACAATTAGTACAAGTACACACTCGTCACCTCACGTACAAGGCATTTCAATTAACAGTAATACCAAATCCTAAGTGGAAGGTCCCCCACACAAGGTTAGGCAAGCCACTTACCTCGAACCAGCTCAAAATTAACTCGAAACCACGTTCTTGCCACGAGTACTCGACTCCAAATGACCCAAATCTATTCAATTCAATTGCATAATATATATAACACTTCAAGTAGCTGATTCTACAATTAAATTCTAAGCTAATACGCGAAATTAGGTAAAATAACCAAAATGCCCCTTGGGCCCACGTCTCGAAATTAGGTAAAATTTACATTTCCAGAATCCTCACACTCTCACGAGTTTATTCATACCAAAAGTACCAAAATCGGACCTCAAATGATCCCTCAAATCATCACTTAAAGGTCTCTAATTAGTCAAGCCCTAACCCCCAAATTACCACTGATTTTCCTTAAATTTTCATGTTTATAATGATAAAAATCACCCCAATAACGAGTTTAGGGACCAAAAACCTTACCCCAATAAACTCCTTTGAAACTCTTCCTTGAAAATGCTCCCCAAGGCTTCTTCCCATTTGAAAAGAGGTGAAAATAACTCAAATTTGCGAAGGCAAGTTTATATATGTTCTGCCTAGATAAACCGCATCTGCGGCCCTGGGACCGCACCTGCGGTTCCGCTTCTACGGAGCCAAGGTTGCATCTGCGACTTCTCATTAATTCCCTTTTTCCGCTTCTGCGATAGACCTTCCGCACTTGCGGTCTCGCAGGTGTGATACCATTCTCGCACCTGCGGCTCCTGCTGGACCTCCCCAATTCCGCTTCTGCGATTGCTCCACTGCTTCTGCGGCTCCACACCTGCAGGACCCAACCGCAGGTGCGGTTATGATAGATATCAGCAGCTTTAGGTGCTTCAAACCACTTCCAATTCTTCCGACAACCATCCGAAATCATCCTGAGGCCCCCGGGACCTCAACCAAAGTCACAAACAAGTCTAATATCACTGTCCAAACTTATACCAATTCTTAAAACACCTAAAACTACATCGAAACGACAATCAACCGCAAATTCAAGCCTAAGAACTACAAAACTCTATAAATGCGCTTTCGATCAAAAAGTCTATCAAACCTCGTCCGAATGACCTAGAATTTTGCACACACGTCACATTCAACACTACGGAGCTGGAGGTGAATTTTTCCATCATTCATAGATATGTCCTAGGTCCTAAAATACACAACAGTAGCTATACTCTAGAGTTACAAGGTAGGGACATTCAAATAGGCAATTATAATAGAAGGCTGCCCAAATATGTCATGTATCACGTTATGGCAGACATGCACCTTTGGCAATTAAGAATGAGACTATTAGATGGGTTGAGGAGGCAGTACCATACAAAGACGTCATCAAGGTGTTGCTGGAAAGCATATGTTTTTGTCAAGAAAAACGCAACACTAAAGGATGTACAGAACTGGTGCAACAGAGGAAAATAGCAGGTGCAAGGGAGTTGGGTGTGTGCTATCACATTGCAGGTTATTTAGCGATTGATGATCGAAGGTTATTAAGCTAGACAGGATATTGCTGGGCAGACATGGAGCAAAATGATCAACTCACTAGGCAAAGACGACCACAATTCTGGACAATTGAGTATCTACTTATCATGACATTATTAGGGCTAGTTTTTATTCATGAACTTTTATACATTCCTAGACTTCTTTACAAAGTATTACTTAGTTCAAAATGTACTACCTTAATTGAGTATAACCTGCTCAATTTAGGCAATAGGACCTATGTCTTTACAGTTGGTATGACTCTTCATCACATTGTTTTGTTTTTGTTTTATTTAGATATATATAAAAACTAGCCCTAGGCACTTGCCTAGTGGATTGCCAAAAAAAAAAAACTACGGAGCTACTTCAACTTCCGGATTTCCATTCCGACCCTCGGATCAAAATCTCACGATCGAACCGAAAACTTCAAAATTCGACCTTTCGGCATTTCAAGCCTAAATTAGCTACTGACCTCTAAAACACAATCCGAACACGCCCCTAAGCCCAAAATCACCCAACGGAGCTAACAGAACCATGGAATTCCATTTCGAGGCCGTCTTAACACTGTTCCAACTACTTAAGCTCTCATTTAGGGACTAAGTGTCCCAAAACTCTCCGAAACTTAAAACTGAACATCCCGACAAATCAAAATAGCAGAAAATAAACACGGGGAGAGCAGTTAATATGAGATCGGGGCATTAATTCTTAAGACGACCGACCGGGTCGTCACATCCTCCTACACTTAAATATTTGTTGTCCTCGAACGAGCATAGAGACATACCTGAAGAAGTGAAAAGATGAGGGTAACGAATGCGCATATCCTGCTCGGTCTCCCAGGTTGCCTCCTCGACCAGCTGACCCCGCAACTGAACCTTCACGGATGCAATGTTCTTTGACCTCAGCTTCCTAACCTGCCTGTCCAATATTGCCACTGGCTCCTCAATGTAGGATAGATCCTTGTCCAACTGGACTGAACTGAAGTCCAACACGTGCGATAGATCACCATGATACCTCAGGAGCATCGAAACATGAAATACCGGATGAACTCCTGCCAAGCTGTGAGGTAAGGCAAGCTCATAAGCAACCTCCCCAACACGTCGCAATATCTCAAAAGGACCAATAAACCTTGGACTCAACTTTCCTTTCTTCCCGAATCTCATAACGCCCTTCATAGGTGAAACCCGAAGCAGAACCCGCTCTCCAACGATATAGGAAACATTACGAATCTTCCGGTCTGCATAACTCTTCTGTCGGGACTGGGTTGTACGGAGTCTATCATGAATCACCTTGACCTTCTCCAAAGCATCTTGAACCAAGTTTGTGCCCAACAATCTAGCCTCATTCGGCTCAAACCAACCCACCGGGGATCTACACCGCCTACCATATAAAGCCTCATACGGTGCCATTTGGATGCTGGACTAATAACTGTTGTTGTAGGCAAACTCCGCCAATGGAAAGAACTGATCCCAAGACCCTTCAAACTCAATCACACACACACGGAGCATATCCTCAAGAATCTGAATAGTTCGCTCGAACTGCCCGTCCGTCTGAGGGTGAAATGCTATACTCAACTCCACCCGAGTACCCAACTCATGCTGAACGATTCTCCAGAATCGTGATGTGAACTGAGTACCTCTATCTGAAATGATGGAAACTGGAATACCATGCAGATGAACAACCTCCCGAATATAGATCTCCACCAACCGCTCTAAAGAATAAGTAGTACACACAGGAATAAAGTGAGCAGACTTGGTCAGACGATCCACAATCACCCAAATAGCATCAAACTTTCTCAAAGTCCGTGGGAGCCCAACTACAAAGTCCATGGTGATCCGATCCCACTTCCACTCCGGAATCTCTATCTGCTGAAGCAACCCACCCGGTCTCTAGTGCTCATACTTCACCTGCTGACAGTTGAGGCACCGAGCTACAAATCCAACTATGTCCTTCTTCATCCGCCTCCACCAATAGTACTGCCTCAAATCCTGATACATCTTCGCGGCACCCGGATGAATGGAATACCGCGAATTGTGGGCCTCCTCCAGAATCAACTCCCTAAGCCTATCAACATTGGGTACACAAATCCGACCCTGCATCCTCAATACACCATCATCACCAATAGTCACATCTCTAGCATCATCATGCTGAACCTTTTCCTTGAGGACAAGCAAATGAGGGTCATCATACTGACGCTTCCTAATACGATCAAATAAGGAAGTCCAAGAAACCACGCAAGCTAGAACCTGACTGGGCTCCGAAAGATCCAATCTCACAAACTGGCTGACTAAGGCCTGAACATCCATCGCCATAGGCCTCTTCGATGTTGGTAAATAAGCCAAACTCCCCAAACCCTCTACCCGGCGACTCAAGGCATCGGCTACCACATTAACTTTGCCCGGGTGATACAAATTTGTGATATCATAGTCCTTCAGCAACTTCAACCACCTCCTCTGGTGCAAATTAAGGTCCTTTTGCTTGAACAAGTGCTGCAAGCTCCGATGATAAGTATAAATCTCACAAGGCACACCGTACAAATAATGGCGCTAGATCTTCAGGGCGTGAACAATGGCAGCTAACTCTAGATCGTGGATATGGTAGTTATTCTCATGCACCTTCAACTGTCTAGACGCGTAGGCAATCACCCTACCGTCCTACATCAAAACTGCTCCAAGGCCAATCCTCGAGGCATCACAATAGATAGTGTAAGACCCCAAACCTATAGGCAATATCAAAATTGGGGTTGTAGTCAAAACTGTCTTGAGCTTCTGAAAGCTTGCCTCACACTCTTCCGTCCACTGGAATGGAGCACCTTTCTGGGTCAGTCTGGTCATAGAGGCTGCAATTGATGAAAACCCCTCAACAAAACGACGGTAATAACCCGCCAAGCCAAGAAAACTGCATATCTCTGTAGCTAAGGATGGTCTGGGCCAACTCTACACGGCCTCTACTTTCTTCGGATCCACCTGAATACCGTCACTCAACACCACGTGGCCTAACAATGCCACGGAATCCAACCAAAACTCACATTTCAAGGATTTAGCATATAACTTCTTTTCTCTCAAGGTCTGGAGCACTGTCCTCAGGTGCTGCTCATGATCTTCCCGACTCCAGGAATACACCAGAATATCATCAATAAAACAATGACGAACAAGTCAAGATATGGCTGGAACACACTATGCATCAAGTGCATAAAGGCTACTGGGACATTGGTCAGCTCAAATGATATAACAAGGAACTCGTAATGACCATACCGAGTCCTGAAAGTAGTCTTCGGGATATCTGGCTTCCGAATCTTCAATTGATGGTAACATGAGCGCAAGTCAATCTTAAAAAACACCCGTGTGCCCTGAAGCTGGTCAAACAGATCATCAATACGAGGCAAAGGATAACGGTTCTTCACTGTAACCTTGTTCAACTGGCGATAACCAATACACATACGCATAGAACTATCTTTTTTCTTCACAAACAAGACATGAGCACTCTAAGGTGATACACTGGGCCGAATAAAATCCTTATCAAGCATTTCCTATAACTGATCCTTCAACTCCTTCAACTCAGGAGGAGCCATATGATACGAAGGAATAAAAATGGGCTGAGTTCCTGGAAACAAATCAATGCCAAAATTAATATCTCTATCAGGCGGCATGCCCAAAAGATTAGCTGGAAACATATCGAGAAAATCCTATACTACCGGGACTAAATCAACTGAAGGGGTATCAACACTGACATCTTTCACATAAACTAAATACGCGTCACACCCCTTTTCAACCATACGCTGAGCTTTAAGAAAAGAAATAACTCTACTGGGAGTGTGATCTAAAGTACCCCTCCACTCAACATGCGGTACACCTGGCATAGCCAGCGTCATTGTTTTGGTGTGACAATCAAGAATAGAATAATGGGGAGACAACCAGTCCATGCCCAAGATAATATCAAAATCTACCATGCTAAGCAACAATAAATCAGCTCTAGTCTCAAAACCACCAAGAGCAACCAAACACGACCGATAAATGCGGTCTACAATAAGAGAATCTCCCACAGGAGTAGAAATATAAACAGGGGAACTCAAAGAATCCCGAGGTACACCCAAATGCGGAGCAAAATAAGAAGACACACAAGAGTAAGTGGAGCCTGGATTGAACAGAACCGATGCATCTCTATGACAAACCAGTATAATACCTGTGATGACAGAATTGGAGGTAACAACCTCGGTACGGGAAAGAAGGGCATAGTATCTGGCCTGGCCTCCCCCTCTAGGGAGACCTCTACCTCCCCGACCTCCACCTCTAGCTGGCTGAGCAGGTGGGGTAGAAACTAGAGCTGTAATCATAGCCTAAGAACTCTGTGGGGAACGGTGTGGCTGAGAAGTCTGTGGAGGTGCACCCCTCCCAAGTATTGGGCAATCCCTCACCATATGGCATGTGTCACAACACTCAAAATAAGCTTTGGGAGGACGTGGCAGCTGTGACTAGCTTGGGCCAGGTCTGCTAGACTGACCTTTGAAAGCACCCCGCGTAGGAGGCGCGCTAGAAAGTGGAGGCACATAATAAGGCTCCTGAGGCCTAGGAGGAGCTAGAATACCACTGGTTGTTGGAAGAGCTGAATGAACAGGGTGACCTGCAGCTGGGGCACGGGTACCAGAATAATGGCCCGACTCTCGAGACCTCTTGGCCTCCCTCTCCTCTCTCTCCCTAGCATGCATACCCTCAATCCTCCTAGCAATGCTCACCACCTGTTGATAAGAAATATCCATCTCCAACTCACGAGCCATGCTAGACCTGATGTTGGGAATAAGGCTCTCAATAAACCGGCGAACCCTCTCGTGAACAATAGAAACCAAGGCTGGTGCATGTCTAGCCAAACTAGTGTAACAGACAACATACTCTAAGATAGTCATAGCACCCTGGCACAAATGCTCAAACTCTACGCGCCATGCGTCCCTAAGGCTCTGAGGAACATACTCTCTCAGGAACAGATCTGAAAACTTAGTCCAAGTCAATGAAGCAGCTTCATTTGAACTGTCTAACCCATAGGTGTGCCACCACTCATAGGCAGTTCCTCGAAGCTGGAAAGTAGTGAAGGAGACCCCACTCGATCCCGATATACCCATGGTACGGAGAATACAGTAACTCTCATCTAGAAATCCTAGAGCATCATCCGATGCTAGACCACTGAATATATGAGGCTTGTACTTCTTGAACCTCTTAAGCCTCATCTGCTCATCCTCGGAAGCCGCTGCCCTGTCCTCGGGCTAATCTCGGACTGCAGGCTGTACAGGAATAATCTTAGGGAACTGCTCAACATGCACTCGCTGCTCAGGAGTGCGGGCGGCGGGAGTCTGTGCTCCTCCCCCAGACTAAGATATAGCTACACCAAGGGGAAGCAACCATGCCTGAGCCAAAGTGGTGTACATGCTCATGAACTGTGCTAGAGTCTCTTGAAGTGCTGGAGTAATAGTAGCAGTAGGCGTATCAGGTGCCTGGACTTCGGTTGGAACTGTTGGCGGCACCTTGGTGGCAGCTCGCGTAGGTTCTCTGGCTGCACCACGTGCGCGTCCTCGGCCTTTACCCCGACCCTGGCCTCTGAAGGCTGCAGTAGGGGGCGCGGGTGCCTGATCATCTCGTGTAGCGCATGTCCTCACCATCTATGAGAGAATAGAAGACATAAGTTTAGAATTGTGATGTCAAGATCTCGCACGACAGGGAAATCAAATGAAGTGGAATTTTCCTAACAGTTACATAGCCTCTCGTAGATAAGTACAGACATCTCCGTACCGATTAACGAGACTCTAATAAACCGGCTTGTGATTTATAACTCCAGTAGACATGTAATTTTTGACCCACACATTAGAATCACCTATAATAGTCCTAGTATTTTTAGGATATTTATTTGAACTTATTTCTATAGGATTTTACTTAATTATTAAATTTAATTCTATTTTTAAAGCACAAGAAAATTGAAAAATGCAAAAATAGTTTCATGTTTTATTTTATTCTATTTAGTTTAGGTTATTAATATTTTTATGGCCATATATTTTTATTTTTACCATGATTTTCACTTTTATTTTGAATATAATAATTTATATAAAAAATAATATATAAAATATAGTTTCATAGTATGATATATTTTACTTTAATTAATCATAATTAATTTTAAATCCGTTTGTAAAGAAAATGTTTAAGTTTTCTTAATTGGTAGATTTAAAAGAGTTAAAGTCCCAAATTATAGGCCCAATTCGGATGTTAAAGGGGCCCAAATCTGGGCAACCCAATCCCATAACCCTTTCAACCCAACCAACCCAATCTCCTGACCCACGAAACCCACCGACCCGCCCCGTTTTTAATTTTTAATCTCAGCCATTCATCCCTTTTGATCCAACGACCATGATTAATCCCCACACCCCCAAATATAAACCCAATATTTCCCAAAAAAACCCTAATCCTAAACCTAATCTCAAGACCAGCCGCAACCCCCATCGCTGCCCGCCTCCAAACTCGCAAGAACTCGCCCAAACCCGGCGAGTTCACCCACTGGTCACCCCATGGTCCCCCCTCCTTTCTTCTCCTTCTTCCACGTAGCAATGATAACAAATTCAGGATATTCGCTAATGATTTCACCCAAATCGAATCCGCCTTCTCCCTCACGCGCTTTAGTTTGTTTGAATAAATCTCGGATAAATGGGAGCGGTTAGATGTGAGTGAAAGCCGATCCACGCCTTCCATTTTTCCGATTTTTGTTTTATGAAGATTTTCGGGATTTTTCAGTGTTCTTGGAAGTTATTTTGAGAGATAAGTTTCGAATTTCTTGGAGAAGAAGCAAGAAGAAGCTTCTAGGATCCCTATATATATAGGGGATTTTTGGACAGAAAAGGGGGAGAAAAAATTTGCGGTTTGGCTTTGGAGTTTGATATTTTTTTACTCTCTTCATTTTTCTTATGGTTGATTCCAGAAAAAGATAAAAAAAAGAAAAATCCAGTTTTCTTTCTTGCTCGGAATTCTGTTTCAATACCAGAAAAATAAAAAAAAAACCTTCGTTTCTTCATTTTTTTTTTCTTCTTTCATTTTTGATTTCGGTTTCAAGCTCATGGCGTTTACTTGAGGTTTGGGAGTTTGCTGTCTTCAGTTGCCGATTCGACGTTCGCCGGGGTCGAGTTCGTGGTTCGAGTTCTTGCCTTTTGGTTACTGTTTCCCGTTCGATTTTGTGACTCAAAGTATTGTAGCTGACTCTCTTAATCCTTCGCGGCTAAGAAGAAACTTGAAATTTTCGGGTTCATCTCTTTGCTCATTCTATCTGCACTGTTTTATGGTGAATCAAGCATTGAAAAGGCCATTTAGGGATATTAACTTTGCATTTGTGTTGCCGATTCTTATTAAAACATATCCTAATTTATGGTTCTGGTATTTGCTTTCCTTAGTGATTCTGTTCCCAAACATGAAATGTGCAGAAAGTTGTCTTTGGATTTTTTTTTTGAACAAGATGCTTATGACTGTTATCGTAGTTCCTTCTTTTGACACTAGAATAGCCTATTCCTCAGAATAAATAGGTAAAATGAGGCTCATAATCCTACTTTTAGTCACATCTTTTGGTATTTTTGAGATTGAGTTGTTTTCCTGGAATTCCTTTTGGTTTAATCCATGACTAATTTTCTAATAAATAAGGCTTCAGAGGACTAAAGTGATATAAAAAGGGTTGGCCAGTTATAATTTATTTTCAATATCATGGTGCTACTTCTAGAATTCAGTAACCTTACTATAGGATTTTATTCACTTTCTTTATTATAAAAAAATCGACTACTTAGTTTCTTTTAGTTAGATTCCTATGGAGTGTTTGAGATTATGTATCAAGTTTATTATTTTAACAAAGGAAAAGAAAGGGGAAACATGCTATGTTTGAAGCTTCTGAAGTTTACTTGAAAATTAGTTTGTGTATTTGGGTCTTCTACAGTTGTTTGTATGTTAAGTCGTGAGTATTTAATTCTTTTAGATGCGATTGAGTGTTATTATGATGCCAATGTGTTGAGAGTTGCCTTAAGCTTAACTGCGACCATGATGTATCGACAATTTATTTGTCCATGAACAATTGTTTAGAAGCTTATTAGTTGTTTGTTTGGCTCGATTTATGCTTATCATGAAGGGTCGTGGGACTTGGGGTGCGACCAACCCATTAGCAATTAATTTATTTTATGCTTTAGGTATCGGGCTCGGCCGAATCAAGTGAAAAGCTAAAAACAAAACCTGAGCATGATTTAGAATTTTCTTTTATCTAGTTATTCCATTTACTTCATTTTATTATATTATTCGCAAGGAGCATGCTTAGGCCGACAACATTTGGGGAGGCAAACTTTTAGGATGTTCTTGTTTTAGCTTTTTTCGGGGAAAGAGGTCGTTCTCTTAGTTAAATTTATCAGGAATACCCCGAAGGACTTATATATGTTTTGTTCCGGGGTATGCCCCGAAGTATTTGTACTTGGAGATCGATATTAGAACTCGTAGTATTTTATTTTTCTTTTATTAGGAGGGGGACGACCTCAAGCCCTTTTGTGTGTTTATTTTTCTGTGTTTGTTTTTGCCTCAATTTGAATATCTTAAAAGCTAACTTGATCGAGTACGCAATCGTACTAGTTACGGGACTTGGGGAGTGGCTAACACCTTCTCCCCGAGTAAAATGAACTCCCTTACCCGAATCTCTGGTGCGGACTTAGTTTTGGAGTCCAAAGTGTTTTAAAGGAAAAATTATTTTTTTTAAAAAAAACGGTGACCTGGCACACCGAAATCAATGTCAGGTGGTGACTCTGAGTTAATCCTTTTGGACACACAATATTTTGTTACTTTTTAATTAAAAACCCTTTTGAGCTTTACTAATCTTTTTATTATTTTAAGAGGATTAAGTAGAGTTTGGTTAAAAAGGGGTGTGACATCTCTGACGACTCCGCTGGGAACACTTGTGGGTTCGAGCTAGTACTTGATTTTGTTGGGTTTCAAAATATTTGGTTTAGTTTTTTATGCTTTTTCATTAGCTTTACTTAATTTTTATTATGTTTTTATATTTTGTTATTTGCTAGTTGTTTATGTGTTTACAGTTTTTGCTTTATGTGTTTACTGCTTTATAACAGTCATCATATGCATTACCCGGTCAATTCTTTCTGCAACAAGTCACGGAGCACGCGTCGCGTGCACGAACTCTTTGTTGAGTCACCCTTGATTTAGAAGGGGGGCCGTCGGACACATGGAGTGGGTGGAAAGCTTGAGTAGCCACCATCGACCATACGCTCCCCCGAATTACCTTGTTAGTGAACCCCAAACTTAGGTCAGCCTTTAGGTCATTTTTATTTGCATCATGTCATTTAGACCTAGTAGGGCTCGGTCCCAGGTACCGTGTCCCTTTGTAGGAAGCTTGTCCAAATTTTGTCAAAATGGGCTCGTGACCCAGAATGACATTTAATCATCCTATGTGCTAAATGTTGCATATGTTAGGGTAAAAAAGTCATTTGGCGGATCGATGTTTGGGAAATAAAGGTGAAAATGAAGAAAGTAGGGCCCACTCACATTTTTTTTTCATAGTTTTCCAAAAAATCAAAATAAAAATGAAAAATCCAAAAAAGATTTTACACTTTTCCATTATTTTCCAAAAATTCAAAATAAAATAAAATTTGAAAATAGAAAATCCAAAAAGATTTTACATTTTCCATCATTTTCCAAAAATTCAAAAAAATGAGAAAAAAGAAAATCCAAAAAGATTTTACATTTTCCATCATTTTCCCAAAAATTCAAAAAGGGAGAAAAAGAAAAATCCAAAAAATATTTTACAATTTTCATCAAAAATACAAAAAATGGTTTTTCCAAATTAGTTGCATTTTTTTAAAGGCTTCCTTCCATGTCCAATCTTCCCGAACTACGCAAACCTAATTCTCGTCTTCCGGTGTGGGATACATAGGCAACCCACATAGGGTCCGATCTTCCTAGTAGGTCCTAGGTTCTTGGCTTTCGGGGTTGTAGCCAAATCTTGCATGTATAGCTATATTTGGCCACATCGGCCATTTTTGCAAAAATAGGAGTATTTTCAAAGTAGTTTGTTATCTCCTGTCTTAGAGCCCTGAGTCTACAATAAAGTGTCCTCTCAATTCTAAGGTTCATTCCTGTCGAATCTGCATGTCTAGCCACTTTTGGCCACATTGACCATTCTTGCAAAATAGGGTTATTTTCGCAAAAGTGGTTCAATTACCCATGTCTTAGGATCTTGAGTTTACAACTCGGTGTCATATCACTTTAAGGTCCATCCATGTCGTGTTTGCGTCCCTAGCCACATTTGGCCATATCGACCATTTTTGCAAAATGGGCCTTTTCCGCAAAGTGATTTTTTAAGACCATGATTGTCGGGATATTAGAGTCATGTAAGCTTTAAATGGAGTATTTCTCATGCATTAGGGGTCAACTTTGTCAAGTTTGCACTAATAGTCACTCTCAGCCACTTAGGCCATTTTGCAAAATATAGCCAAATCGTGTCTTGCATTTGTCCACTAAGAAATGTTGTGGTGTCACGTAGTGTCACGAGTCGCTAACCATGTTCGCTTCATTCAGGTATGGACCAGCTGATTCGATCCAAAGTGCTGATGGTAGTAAAGATTCCTAGGAAGTTGATCAAGTGATGGAAAATGTTTTCATTGTTAGAGCAGCATGAATTAATGCAAAAATTGGGCATCCTCACTTCCCTTGTTGATATCACACCTCGCCCAGACTTAGTGGAGGTGATGCTGACTTATTGGGATCCGCAAAATTTGACTTTCAAATTTGGAGAGTGTGAGATGACTCCTACCTTGGCGGAAATGTCTGGTCTCACTCGTTTAAGCTATATAGGCAAGGACATGATACTTTCCCGAGACCACTCTAGGATAAGATTCCTCAGCGATCTGGGCCTGAAAGATAACAAGCATTTAAAATGCCTCGAGCAGTACTGGATATTCTTGGACTATTTGTTTGCTATATTTGGACCACAGGATAGTTTTGACGTCTTTTGGGATGAGTTTTGCACAACCAAGGAAAAGTGGAAAAGACGTTGCCTCAAAGTTTTCAGCCTTGCCTTGTTGGGATTATTGGTTTTTCCATTAGATGAGAGGCACATTAGCACCCGTCTGTAGTCAGTGGTAATGGCACTATTTCATGAGAAGCAACGCAAAACCGTTACCGTTGTGCTGATGATCTTAGCCGAGTTGTACCGAGCCCTGCGTGAGGTTAGGGGAGGTGTTAGGTATTTTGAGGGAAGTAACCTTTTGCTACAATTGTGGATGATGGAGCATTTGCACACCGTTTCCTTACTTTGTCCCATCGACCGTGCCTTGAGGGATCGGGTGGTATGCATCGAGCATAGGATGAAATATCCTAAGTTTACATACCCAGTAGGCGTCACAGTGTGGATTGAGTTCCTTGGTTTGAGGACAAAGGGAATGTTTTGTGGGCTTACCTTTGGCTACCTTTAGATGATATCTTGGTAGGATGCCTCATGCATCCTTTCCTGATGCTGATAGGACTCAAGTGTGTCAGGCCGTACACTCCCATTAGGGTAATGCGACAGTTGGGCAGAAGACAGGAGGAGCCTCCAACTTTGAATCTTCAGAGGCACATCATGAATTTTAGCAAAAAGGCGGCTAACGAAATCAAGTACGTGCAATACTAGAACAATGCAAAGAGGATGAAGAAAAATACATTAGTAAAGGACGTTGGCAGGTTCGAGTGTACTCAGGAGTACCTGATTTGGTTACAGTCCATCTCACCATGGGTCAGCACCCCATTGCTAGCACAACTTAGGGGTCGGGCAGTTCAGACAAATGAATTTGAGGAGGCATCGGACCAAGATCCCTGGGATAAGCTTGAGTTGATAAAGTCTCTGTTAGCGGGATTGACAGCAAACGTGGAGTAGCATGGCCAGTATTTGTTTAGGGTTGGCCTTCAGGGTGAGGGGGCACACGCCAGGGCCTTTATTCCCAGCATTAGTATTTCTTTATGAGGCATGTTATAGAGTTTGAGCATGACGGACAGCCCAGGGTCATCCCAGCCAGGACCGTCAAATTCAGGAGCAGCTTGAGGAGTCATTCTATTTAGGTGTTTTGAGATTGTCTTATGTTGTCTTTTACTTTTGTGTCTTGTCTAGAAGTACTGAGTCCTTTAGGTAGTGTCAAAGTCTGTCGTAGTGTAGTTGAGTCTGTCAGGTCTTTCATTATCGCACTTCCTATTGTATTTTAATATCGAAAAGTTTTTAAATGAAAAATAACAAAAAGATTTTGTTTTTAGTTTATTTTCCATCACTTTTCTAGAACTACGCTTGGTCTGATTCATGAGGGACATGATATGTAGTCAACCTACATCGGGTTCGATCAAATCATGTTTTGTTCAAAAAAAAGAGAGAAGAAAGAAAAGAGAAAAGAGTGATAAGAGGTGTTGGAAAAGAAAGAGAAGGAAGGATCGAAATGAGCAAATTGGGATGATGCCATATGACCCTGCGACCCTCAAAACCATTTTAAAACCGTTAATTGTTGCTAGGTGCATTGCACGTAATGTGATATTATTATTTGATAAATGCCCTAACGCGAACATGGTGGTTTTATGTTGTTGTCCTCTGTTATTTTTATTCAATTTCAGGAAGGTGGTTAGTTTGTTGGCATCCTGGCAAGTCATCCATACAACACCCGATCAAAGCGTCAAACAGTCATGGCTAGCAAGGAAGCAGACACTGGAGTTGTAGACCCGCCAAGAGAGATTGTTGAGTCAGAATCGGAACTGCAAGAGGAGGTCCGGAGGTTGAAGCATCAGATGGCGGAAATGTATCAAGCCTGGATTAAGGGACACCCTCCACCCTCGTTCCCTACCAACTACACATAAAACCCTGCTTCCATTCCACCACTTTCTCAATCCCAGATACCCAATACCATTGATCTTTCCCCACAACACGCACCGGGCTTTACCCTTTACCACAACTACCCCGGCACTCCGGCCCAAACTTTTATGCTCCACCAGCCAAAACAACCTCGTACCCTGTTCTGACATATGCTCCTATTTTTGTACCCCCTCCAAAAGCTACCCTCCACCGATCCTCTAGTGAGCCCTCATTCCTCGTTACAGATGCCCACTACTATGCACCAGAGCCCACCTTCAAAATCCCAGATCCTTACTCTTACACTCCCCAATTTGAGCCTTATGTTGAAACTGACAAACCACCCAAGAACGCAAAGCAAGAAGAGATGTTTAGGAAGGTACAGAGTCTGGAGCAATCATTGAGAAATATGCAAGGGTTGGGAAACCAAGTGAGTGTGGCCTATAAGGATTTGTGTTTGTTCCCCGATATCCAACTACCTGCCGGGTTCAAGATGCCCAAGTTTGACTTGTATGACGGATATGGGGATCCTGTAGCTCATCTGAGAGGTTATTGAGGTAAAATGAGAGGCGCCGGGGGAAAAGACGAATTACTAATGGCATACTTCAGCCAAAGTCTTAGTGGGACAACTTTAGAATGGTACACCCGCCAGGACGCTAGCAGGTGGTACACTTGGGATGATATGGCTCAGGCCTTCACCCGGCACTTTCAGTATAATATAGACATTGTTCCAGACCGCCTATCTCTGACCAAGGTGGAAAAGAAACCTAGCGAAAGCTTTAGAGAATATGGGTTCCGATGGAGGGAGCAAGCTGCACGAGTCAATCCTCCGATGGAAGAAGACGAGATGGTTAAATACTTTCTTCAAGCCCTGGAGTAAGTCTTTCAATGATGTGGTGAAAATGGGAGAAATGGTGGAAGAGGGGCTCAAGTCGAGTAAGATCATGAGCTATTCTGCTATAAAAGCAACTACCCAAGCAATCCAGAGTGGTACCGGAAATTTGCTAGGCAAGAAGAAGAAGGAAGATATCGCTATGGTTGTCTCCGGATCATGGCATGGCCAGAGGGGTTCACCTCATCAATACACCCATCCTCGACCCCGACCTCAAACCTACGCCCAAGCTCCATATAATGCACCTCAACATTACTTTTCCCCGCAAAACCCCCAATACTCAGCCAGGCCATCCCAATACCTTGTTCACCATGCACAATCATATGCTCAACCCCCTTCTTACCCGCAATGGCGTGCTCCAGCTCCGTAGAATATCTACCCAGCTCCACAAAATACCTATCCACCCCTACAAGCCTATCAAAACCCTATTGGTTCAAATTTTCGATCAAGGCCAGAGTATAGGAGAGAGAGGCAACAGCGGAAACAAACTTTTACCCCGCTTGGAGAATCCTATGCTAGTCTGTTTCAAAGGTTAAGGCAGTTGGACGTCTTAAGGTCGATTGAGTCAAAGATACCAAATCCCCCTCCAAAGAACCTCGATTATTCCCTAAGATGTGCAAATTGTTCTGATGCTCCAGGGCATGACATAGAGAAGTGTTGGCATTTGAAATGGGCAATCCAGGAGCTCATTGATACAAACCAAATTGTAGTCCAAAGCCCAGACGCACCAAACATCAACCAAAACCCTTTGCCAGCCCATGAAGAGACACATATGATTGAAATAGTTCACAAGGATGGGGAGCCCAAGAAGTCTTCTAAGTCCGTTATGATGATTCAGGCCAGTGAAAGCAATTTGGTTAAAGATCCAGACTCTACCAAAGCAACGCCCTTGATAGTTGAAGGGGTGACAGAAAAGACGAGCTCACTCAATTCTAAACCACCAGTGTTGGTCGTGAAAGGGCTGTCGAAAGATAACGGGGCAAGTCCGGAAAGTTCAAAAGTGGTAGTACCAGAGATCCAAGTAAGCCTGTCATAGTTGTGAAGGGGGCTCCTATTACCCCTATCATCATTAAACCAGTGACCCAGCTGCTAGTGGTGGATGCCAAGGCTGTTCCATGGAATTATAAACAAGTGATAGTGACATACAAAGGAAAAGAAATAGAGGAAGAAGTTAATGAAACTAGAGGATTGACTCGTTTTGGGAGATGTTTCACCCAGAAGAATTGAGGAAAGCCAAGCCATTCAAGGATAGCCAAATGCCAGTAAAGAAATCGGTCACCGAGGAAGAGGCTGTGGAGTTCCTAAAAAATATAAAAGTGCAGGATTATTCCATTGTGGAGCAATTAAGGAAAACACCAGCTCAGATTTTTCTTTTGTCTTTGTTGATACATTCAGATGAACATCGCAAGGTCTTGATGAAGATTTTGAATGAGGCATATGTTCCTGATAAGATCACAGTGAACCACTTGTAAAAGATAGCTGGCAAGATCTTCAAAGCAAATAGGATCACTTTCTCGGATGATGAACTTCCTATGGAGGGTACATAACACAACTGAGCTCTTTATCTCACGGTGAAGTATGGAAATTCTGTTGTCTTAAGGGTTTTGGTTGATAATGGCTCTAGTGCGAATATTTGTCCCCTGTCTACTCTGCAAAAACTGAAGATTGGCACCGAAAGAATCCACTTGAACAATGTATGTGTTCGAGGCTTTGATGGGGGAGGTAAAGATTCTGTTGGAGATATAATGCTCGAATTGTCGATAGGGCCTGTTGAGTTTACCATGGAATTCCAAGTGTTAGATGTGGTTGTCTCCTACAATCTGTTGTTGGTCAGGCCCTGGATACATACTGCTAAGGCAGTCCCGTCTTCTCTGCACCAAATGGTGAAGTTTGAATGGGACAGGCAGGAAATAGTTGTGCACGGTAATGAGGACTTGTCAGCTTGTAATGATACAATTATTCCGTTCATCGAAGCTGAAGATGATAAGGGACCTTGGGTCTATCAGACTTTCGAGACAGTGTCTGTTGAGAAAATTCCAGAAGGAAAATGCATTCCGGGTCCTAAGCTATCCTCCACGTCCGTCATGGTTGCGAATGAAATGTTGAAGAATGGTTTTGTGCCGGGCAAGGGTTTGGGCTCATCTCTGCAGGGTATTGTGCATCCATTGCGTCCTAGTGGGAATCCAGGTATGTTTGGTTTGGGATTCATGCCCACATAGAAGGACGTGAAAAGGATTAAATATCTGAAACAGAAGGTATGGTCGGTCCCCAATCCTGTCCCACACATCTCTAAGTCTTTTGTCAAGCTAGGGGCCAAAAAACCTCCAACTTCCTCAATCCCAAACCTGTGGTCGACGTTGATGAAAAGCTGATCAAGAGGTTCCAAAGTCTGTTCGAAGAGGTCAATATGGTAGAAGTTGGTGAAGGCTCTAGTAAAGCAGATGTGCAGCTCGTTGGCCCAAACGTGAAGCTTAGCAATTGGGAAGCTACTCCTCTCCCCACTAGGAAGGAGTTTTGGTAGTTTGCTTTGTTTTCCTTTCTGTTATCTGGGTTATTCCAGGGTTGTAATCCAGATTTTTAGTTTTTACTTGTTTTGATGTTCAAACCATTCTATCCTTTTATTTTTCAATGAAATGCAATTTCCCGTTTTTCGTTATTCTTAATAGTGTTTTATTTTGTTCTTGTTTCTTTTATACAGTTCCTTTTATGCTGGTTGCAGTGACATGACATGCATGAAGAATTTTCAGTTGAATCTTAAAAGCCAATCTAATCCTGAATTAACAATCCAAGAAGTAGAATATAATGAAGAAGCAGCATTTGAGGAAATCAGTAAAGAGCTAAAACAATTTGAAGAAAAACCAAAGCCTAATTTGAGTGAAACTGAAGCAATCAATTTAGGGGACCAGGATGATGTTAGGGAAACCAATATAAGTGTGCATTCAGAACCGCAAGTTAAGGATGAAATAATCAAAATATTATTTGAGTACAAAGATGTCTTTGCATGGTCATATGATGATATGCCGGGCCTGAGCACTGATCTAGTAGTTCATAAATTGCCAACTGATCCAGCATTCCCTCCTGTTAAGCAAAAGTTGTGAAAGTTCAAGACTGATATGAGTGTGAAGATCAAAGAAGAAATCATAAAGCAACTTACTGCAAAGGTCATTCGGGTCACTCGATATCCCACTTGGTTAGCCAATGTTGTGCCAGTACCAAAGAAAGATGGTAAGACCAGGGTATGTGTTAATTACCGTGATCTTAACAAAGCAAGCCCAAAGGATTATTTTCCATTGCCGAACATTCACATTCTGATCGATAATTGTGCCAAGCATGAGATTGGGTCTTTTGTAGATTGTTACGCGGGATATCACCAAATCTTGATGGATGAGGAAGATGCAGAAAAGACAGCGTTCATCACGCCATGGGGGACATATTACTACCAGGTAATGCCATTCGGTCTGAAGAATGTTGGGGCAACATATATGAGGGCGATTACCACTATATTTCACGACATGATACACAAGGAGATTGAGGTTTATGTAGATGATGTGATCATAAAGTCAAAGAAGCAGTTTGACTATGTCAAGGACTTGAGGAAGTTTTTACAAAGGCTCCGCAGGTACAACCTCAAGCTCAATCCAGAAAAATGTGCATTTGATGTCCCCTCTGGGAAACTGTTGGGATTCATGGTCAGTAGATGCGGTATTGAGAAGATCAAAGCCATTCAAGAGTTACCGCCGCCAAAGAACAAAACAGAGGTGATGAGCCTACTTGGAAGGTTAAATTACATCAGCAGGTTTATTGCTCAACTCACGACAACCTGTGAGCCCATCTTTAAGTTGCTGAAGAAGAATGCTGCAGTCAAGTGGACTAACGAGTGTTAAGAAGCATTTGATAAGATCAAGAGGTACCTATCGAATCCACTTGTGCTGGTCCCACCAAAGCCTGGAAGACCTTTAATTCTCTATTTGACAGTCTTGGATAATTCTTTTGGCTGTGTATTGGGTCAACATGAAGTCACGAGAAAGAAGGAGCAAGCAATCTATTATCTTAGTAAGAAGTTCACTCCCTATGAGGTTAAGTACACTCTGCTTGAGAGGACATGTTGCGCCCTAACTTGGGTGGCGTAAAAGTTGAAGCATTATCTGTCGTCCTACACTACTTACCTCATTTCGCGCATGGATCCTATAAAGTATACTGTTTAGAAGCCTATGCCCACGGGAAGACTTGCAAAGTGGTAGATTTTACTTACAGAGTTTGACATTATCTATGTGACTCAGACTGCGATGAAATCCCAAGCCTTGGCCGACCACTTGGCCGAGAATCTGGTGGATGATGAATATGAGCCACTGAAGACTTATTTTCCCGATGAAGAGGTCATATGTGTTGACAAGGTTGACCATGATGAAAACCCAGGTTGGAAACTCTTCTTTGATGGAGCTGCTAAAATGAAAGGGGTCGGAATAGGGGTTGTACTTATCTTTGAAACAGGGCAACACTACCCTGTAACAGCCCAGCTTCGATTTTATTACACCAACAACATGGCTGAGTACGAAGCATGCGTTCTGGGTTTGAGGTTAGCTATAGACATGGGAGTCCAGGAAATACTGGTTCTGGGAGATTCAGATTTGTTGGTTTATCAAATTCAAGGAGAATGGGAGACTCAGGACTTGAAACTTATACCGTACCCACAATGTCTACATGATCTTTGTCAACGATTCAGGTCGGCAGAATTTAGACATATTCCTAGGATTCATAATGAGATTGCTGATGCCTTGGCTACTTTGGCGTCAATGTTACATCATCCGGACAGGGCTTATGTCGACCCCGTGCATATCCAAGTTCGTGATCAACATGCTTATTGTAATGTGGTGGAAGAGGAAATCGATGGCGAACCTTGGTTCCATGATATCAAGGAATACATCAGGTGGAGGGTATATCCAATAAATGCTACAGGTGACCAAAAGAGAACCATTCGACGCCTGGCTAGTGGATTTTTCTTGAGTGGAGGAATCTTATACAAGAGGACTCCAAATTTAGGACTGCTGAGGTGCATAGATGCTAAAGAAGTTTCAACTATCATGGCCGAAGTGCATTCTGGTGTTTGCGGGCCGCATATGAACGGGTATGTCTTGGAAAAGAAGATACTTCGAGTAGGTTATTATTGGCTCACCATGGAACGTGATTGTATCAGTTTTGTTCGCAAGTGTCATCAATGCCAGGTACACGGTGATTTGA
Organism: Nicotiana sylvestris; assembly: GCF_000393655.2. NCBI lineage: Eukaryota > Viridiplantae > Streptophyta > Magnoliopsida > Solanales > Solanaceae > Nicotiana > Nicotiana sylvestris. The sequence continues at coordinate 122,368,106 of NC_091062.1, read as the reverse complement.
TTCACTCTCCCCCATCTGAGTTACACACAATGTCTGCACCTTGGCCCTTTGTTGCTTGGGGCATGGATGTTATTGGACCAATTGAGCCGGCAATGTCACACGGGCATAGGTTTATTCTGGTGGCCATTGATTACTTTACCAAGTGGGTCGAAGCTGTAACTTTCAAGTCCGTGACCAAGAAGGCAGTGGTGGATTTTGTTCATTCAAACATCATTTGTCGGTTCGGAATTCCCAAGGTGATCATCACCGACAATGCTGTTAATTTCAACAGTTATTTGATGAAAGAGGTATGCCAACAGTTCAAGATCATGCATCGGAACTCCACTCTGTATCTCCCCAAGGCAAATGGAGCTGTTGAGGCTGCCAACAAGAACATAAAGAAGATACTTTGTAAGATGGTTCAAGGTTCTAGGCAGTGGCATGAAAAGTTGCCTTTTGCATTACTGGGTTATCGCACTACTGTTCGCACTTCAGTAGGTGCAACTCCTTATCTGCTGGTATATGGAACTAAGGTAGTTATACCTGCGAAAGTTGAGATTCCATCCCTTCGGATCGTTGTAGAAGCTGAAATTGATGATAATGAGTGGGTTAAAACCCGGCTCGAGTAGTTGAGTTTGATTGATGAGAAAATATTGGCTGCAGTATGTCATGGTCAATTGTAACAGAAGAGAATGGCAAGAGCATACAATAAAAATATGCGTCCCCGGAAATTAGAAGTGGACCAGATGGTATTGAAGCGCATCCTTCCTCATCAGGCGGAAGCTAAAGGCAAGTTCACCCCAAACTGGCAGGGGCCATTCGTTGTGACAAAAGTGTTGCCCAATGGTGCTTTGTATTTAATAGACATAGAAGACAAATGTGTAGATATGACTATCAATTCTGATGCAGTTAAGTGGTACTATGTATGATTTCCTTGCTTACCTTCAGTTGTACTTTGTACTTGGCATGTTCGAAGTTGAAATGACGAAGGCATTTTGTTCCGTTACCCAAACACTTTCATCCTTTGCTACCCCTTTTGAGCCTTATTTATTTTCTTTTACACCCCTCTTTTGGAATCAGTAGCAGAAGAAAAAAAGAAGGAAAAAGAAAGGAAAAAGAAAAAAAAGAAAAAAAAGAAAAAGAAGAAAAGAAAAGTAAAAGCAACAAAAACAAACAACTTTCTTTTGAACTACGTTCAACCTGATTCCTTTTACGGATACGTAGATAGCCTTACGGTTCGGTCCCATCAAAATAAAATCCAAAATTCCCCAGACCCAAAGGAACTGGGGCAGAAGTTTTGGTTTTGCAAAAGATCTGATTCCAAAAGTTGAAATTTTGAACCCTTTTCATCTTAAATTATTTTGATCCTTCTTGCCACCCTTTCTGTCTAACCCTATCCAAAAGCCTACATTACGTCCAAAGAAAGACCTTCCGATCAATCTTTGAGGATGCCAGGTCAAGCGAGATAGATGTATGATTTACATCATGGGTAACACTTTGTTCATGGGCGCAAGAGAGAAAATTTAAAATGAGATAGTCTTATTGGTGAAAATCCTCACGGGCCCGTAAGGCGATGGTGAGCTGAGAGAAAATTTAAAATGAGAGAGTCTTATTGGTGAAAACCCTCGCGGGCACCGTAAGGCGATGGTGAGTTGAGGGATGAACAAATGAGAGAGGCTTGTTGGTGAAAACCCTTCAGGGCACTACAAGTCGAATGAGGCTTATGACTTTACAGAGAAATTGGATCAGTGAAAGCCCGATTTTAAAGTATGAAGACATGACATGAACTGAAAATATGGTTGGTTGGACGAATTAGGCTGATCAGTCCGAAATGCATGTCATGATCATTGGAGCTGGCTGCTTCCCTCAGATAAGTCTCCTTTTTCTCATTCTTCTTCATATAGTCATCTGTGTTTAAAATTTTCCTTTGTTCCTTTTGTCAAAAATTATTTCACTTTGCTTTTTGAGTTTATCTTTATAAGTCTTTTTCGAGTTAGCCCCCTTGTTGAACAAGCAGGAAAGGATTTCAAAGCCTACTACCAACTTTTAAATTGCACAAAGCGGAGTCCGTCCAGACACATCACAATTGACTTGATTTAGAATAAGCAGTATGGTGATAACTGAGGTTCAGGAAATCAAGTGAATCTTGAATTTTGAGAAAATACAAGGATTTAGCAACTTTCAAATGAAAACACAATGCAACAAGTGAGTGTGAGAGATTCAGGTCATGCAGAGGTTTTGTGATCCAGTTCCAATCAAAAGGTCAAACAACTCCTTGCTAGCCCAAAGCAGCTAATCAGAATGAAGCATGGCAGTGGCGGAAGCAGACGCTCAGCAATGATGCCACAAACTAACCACCACGTTTTCAAACTAACAAGATTTTTCTGAAACAGGGGCAAGAATTTTTTTTAATCCACAGGGACCTCCCATGGAAAAGCATGGTTCAGAGAGCAAGAAATTCTGTTCAGAATCCTCCAAGATGAGAGCATGGCTCAGGTAAGTTCATTCTCAGTTCTCAGGACCCTCTTAGATAATGAGATTTAATTTAAAAGCTTTCAGGACCCTCCTAGATAATGAGATTTAATTTTAAAAGTTCTCAGGACTCTCCTGGATAATGGGATTTAATTTAAAATTTTCAGGACCCTCCTGGATAATGGAATTTAGTTTTTAAATTTTCAGGACCCTCCTGGATAATGGAATTTAGTTTTAAAGCTTTCAGGACCCTCCTGGATAATAAGATTTAATTTAAAGTTTTCAGGACTTTCCTGGATAATGTGATTTAGTTTTAAGTTTTAGCGTAAGTTCTCCCTTTAGAAAATATAATTTAGCTTTAAAGTTATCACTCTTAAGATGAGATTTAATTCGAAGTTTTCAGGGCCCTCCTGGATAATGGGATTTAGCTTTTAAATTCTTAGAGATATGTAGATAACATGATCCGATTAACACTCACAAATATGCCCAGATCCCAAACTGGGCCAGAAAAATTTCTTTTGTTTTGAATATTTTGTAGCAATCAGGCACCCACCTGGATAACGAGGGAATACAGTTTCAAGTTTTAGCAATCAGGCGCCCACCTGGATAACGAGAGAATACAGTTTCAAGTTTTAGCAATCAGGCACCCACCTGGATAACGAGGGAATACAGTTCAAGTTTTGGTAATCAGGCGCCCACCTGGATAACGAGGGAATACAATTTCAAGTTTTAGCAATCAGGCGCCCACCTGGATAACGAGGAAATACAGTTTCAAGTTTTGGTAATCAGGCGCCCACTTGGATAACGAGGGAATACAGTTTCAAGTTTTAGCAATCAGGCGTCCACCTGGATAACGAGGGAATACAGTTCAAATTTTGGAAATCAGACACCCACCTGGATAACGAGGGAATACAATTCAAATTGTTGGTAATCAGGCGCCCACTTGGATAACGAGGGAATACAATTCAAGTTTTGGAAATCAGGCACCCACCTGGAGAATGAGGGAACTCATTTTATACCAAAGTCAAGCTATTGGCAGGCGCCCACCTGGAGAACGAGGGAATTCATTTCAGAGTTGCTTCAATTCGCAAATTCAAGAAGCATCAGGAGCCCGCCTGAAGAACAGGGTCCATTTTTCAGTTGCATATTGAAGATCAAGTAGAGATTCACGGAAGATTCAAGACAAGAAGTAGATAGGATCTTTTATTTTTCTTTTACTTTTGCTGTAATTTTTCCCTTTTATTTTTGATATAATGGCAGAAACTGCAGACCGGAACCTCGACGACACTTCACTCGACTCTCCACCTCGGTACTCCATCGCTCTTCTCACTCCGAACTACACGTGGCCTGATTCCTTTATAGCAAAGGATATGTAGGTAGCTCAGATACCAGGGCTCGGTCACATTCTCTTTTCTCTAGTTTTTGTCTCTCTAAATAAGGGTCGGGTCAAAAAACATGTCTTGTTGTTCTTTGTCTGAAAATACTTTGTGTTTCCCGCAAAGAGGGGCAGCTGTAGACATGTAATTTTTGACCCACGCATTAGAATCACCTCTAATAGTCCTAGTATTTTTAGGATATTTATTTGAACTTATTTCTATAGGATTTTACTTTATTATTAAATTTAATTCTACTTTTAAAGCACAAGAAAATTGAAAAATATAAAAATAGTTTCATGTTTTATTTTATTCTATTTAGTTTAGGTTATTATTATTTTTATGGCCATATATTTTTATTTTTACCATGATTTTCACTTTTATTTTGAATATAATAATTTATATAAAAAATATAATATATAAAATATAGTTTCATAGTATGATATATTTTACTTTAATTAATCATAATTAATTTTAAATCCTTTTGTAAAGAAAATGTTCAAGTTTTCTTAATTGGTAGATTTAAAAGGATTAAAGTCCCAAATTATAGGCCCAATTCGGATGTTAAAGAGGCCCAAATCTGGGCAGCCCAATCCCATAACCCTTTCAACCCAACCAACCCAATCTTCTGACCCACGAAACCCACCGACCCGCCCCGTTTTTAATTTTTAATCTCAGTCATTCATCTCTTTTGATCCAACGACCATGATTAATCCCCACACCCCCAAATATAAACCCAATATTTCCCAAAAAAATCCTAATCCTAAACCTAATCTCAAGACCAGCCGCAACCCCCATCGCTGCCCGCCTCCAAACTCGCCGGAACTCGCCCAAACCCGGCGAGTTCACCCACTAGTCACCCCATGGTCCCCCTCCTCTCTTCTCCTTCTTCCACGTAGCAATGATAACAAACTCAGGATATTCGCTAATGATTTCACCCAAATCGAATCCGCCTTCTCCCTCACGCGCTTTAGTTTGTTTGAACAAATATCGGATAAATGGGAGCAGTTGGATGTGAGTGAAAACCGATCCACGCCTTCCATTTTTTCGATTTTTGTTTTATGAAGATTTTCGAGATTTTTCAGTGTTCTTGGAAGTTATTTTGAGAGATAATTTTTGAATTTCTTGGAGAAGAAGCAAGAAGAAGCTTCTAGGATCCCTATATATAGGGGACAGAAAAGGGGGAGAAAAAAATTGGAGTTTGTATTTGGAGTTTGATATTTTTTTACTCTCTTCATTTTTCTTATTGTTGATTTCAGAAAAAGATAAAAAAAGAAGAAAAATCCAGTTTTCTTTCTTGCTCGGAATTCTGTTTCAATACCAGAAAAATAAAAAAAAAACCTTTGTTTCTTCATTTTTTTTCTTCTTTCATTTTCGATTTCGGTTTCAAGTCACGGCATTTACTTGACGTTTGGGAGTTTGCTGTCTTCAGTTGCCGATTCGAGGTTCGACGGGGTCGAGTTCGTGGTTCGCGTTCTTGCCTTTTGGTTGCTGTTTCCCGTTCGATTTTGTGACTCAAAGTATTGTAGCTGACTCTCTTAATCCTTCGCGGCTAAGAAGAAACTTGAAATTTTCAGGTTCATCTCTTTGCTCATTCTATCTGCACTGTTTTATGGTGAATCAAGAATTGAAAAGGCCATTTAGGGATATTAACTTTGCATTTGTATTGTCGATCCTTATTAAAACCTATCCTAATTTATGGTTCTGGTATTTGCTTTCCTTAGTGATTCTATTCCCAAACATGAAATGTGCAGAAAGTTGTCTTTGGAAGTTATTTTTTTTTTAAATTTTTTTTTGAACAAGATGCTTATGACTGTTATCATAGTTCCTTCTTTTGACACTAGAATAGCCTATTCCTCAGAATAAATAGGTAAACTGAGGCTCATAATCCTACTTTTAGTCACATCTTTTGGTATTTTTGAGATTGAGTTATTTTCCTGGAATTCCTTTTGGTTTAATCCATGACTAATTTTCTAATAAATAAGGCTTCAGAGGACTAAAGTGATATAAAAAGGGTTGGCTAGTTATAATTAATTTTCAATATCATGGTGCTACTTCTGGAATTCAGTAACCTTACTATAGGATTTTATTCACTTTCTTTATTATAAAAAAATCGACTACTTAGTTTCTTTTAGTTAGATTCCTATGGAGTGTTTGAGATTATGTGTCAGGTTTGTTATTTTAACAAAGGAAAAGAAAGGGAAAACGTGCTATATTTGAAGCTTCTGAAGTTTGCTTGAAAATTAGTTTGTGTATTTGGGTCTTCTACAATTGTTCGTATGTTAAGTTGTGAGTATTTATCCTTTTAGATGCGGTTGAGTGTTATTATGATGCCAACATGTTAAGAGTTGCCTTAAGGTTAACTGCGACCATGATGTATCGGCAATTTATTTGTCCATGAACAATTGTTTATAATCTTATTATTTGTTTGTTTCGCTTGATTTATGCTTATCATGATGGGTCGTGGGACTTGGGGGTGCGACCAACCCATTAGCAATTAATTTATTTTATGCTTTAGGTATCGGGTTCGGCCGAATCAAGTGAAGAGCTAAAAATAAAACCTGAGCATGATTTAGAATTTTCTTTTATCTAGTTATTCCATTTGCTTCATTTTATTATATTATTCGCTAGGAGCATGCTTAGGCCGACAACATTTGGGTAGGAAAACTTTTAGGATGTTCTTGTTTTAGCTTCTTTCGGGGCAAGAGGTCGTTCCCTTAGTTAAATTTATTAGGGGAATACCCCGAAGGACTTGTATATGTTTTGTTCTGGGGTATGCCCCGAAGTATTTGTACTTGGAGATCGATTTTAGAACTCGTAGTATTTTATTTTTATTTATTTTTCTTTTATTAGGAGGGGGACGACCTCAAGCCCTTTTGTGTGTTTATTTTTCTATGTTTGTTTTTGCCTCAATTTGAATATCTTAAAAGCCAACTTGATCGAGTGCGTAACCGTACTAGTTACGGGACTTGGGGAGTGCCTAACACCTTCTCCCTGAGTCAAATGAACTCCCTTACCCGAATCTCTAGTGTGTATTTAGGTTTGAAATTCAAAGTGTTTTAAAGGAAAAATTATTTTTTTTAAAAAAAAACGGTGACCTGGCACACCGAAATCAATGTCAAGGAAAACTAGAACTCCCATTGTGAATGTTCTCTTCTTTCTCTCTCTAGTTGCGATAAACAGTAGCGACACAACAGTTCACCGACCATAAATCCATATTTCGGCAGTGGAAATTCACCAAATTGGTCTCAAAAGAACCCCCTTCTCTTTGCAAACAATCCCCAGTTGGTTTCATCCTCAAATCAATAGCTAGTTTTTCCAAATCTTAATTTTCATTTCGCGATTACTGTAGCGATTACTGTAGCGCGCAGAAATTTTATTAAATTCATCTGCTTCTTCACGCCAATGGAGCCTTGAAAATCTTCATGAATTAATGTGAAGTTTACTGTAGATCGCAGGATTTGTGTTTTGAGCAGCCATGGCTTCAATCGTCTCTCCCCAGCTTCCAGTTGTGTGAGAGCCCAATCCAAATCGTAGTGAGCATATCCCCAACAACAAGATTCAACAAACTTACGCCTCTCAATTACTTACAAATAATTCTTCTTCAATCTCCACAAAACTAGTCTTAAAACCTGTTCAAATTGTTCATGGGGAACCTACAATTCAATTCACAATGGAGGAAAGACAAACTTTTGTTGTTGAAGAAGGACTGCATCAAGCAGTTGTGCTGAAGTTATCTCCAAGAGCGCCAGATTTGCAGGTTCTTAGAAGCTTACTGCCAAAAATACTAAGCATAAAAGGCCATTGCTTGATTGGTCATCTTGCCCCACGTCAACTACTGTTAAGATTGGATCAACCAGAGGATTTTGTCAACGCACGAGCCCGAGCAGTAAATTCTTTTTCGCACAGTGGCGAACAACATCAGTATAGGGTCTTCCCTTGGACAGTTGGATACAATCCTAAGGAAGAAACATCAAAGGCTGCAGTTTAGATTTCATTACCAAACTTGTCTCCAGAATTATTTGCTCGACAATCACTGTTGTCAATAGCTAATGCAGTGGGTAAACCAATTGCTATCGACAAAGCAACACAGGTGAAATCTTGACCTAGCACTGCTAGAGTTAAGGTTATTCTCGATCTTTTAGACAAACTGCCAACGCGTATACGTTTGCAGCATGTTGATAATGCATCTGGAAAGATTGTCGAGGTATTTCAAGAAGTAATATATGATAACCTCTCGGGTTATTGTATCTATTGTAAACGGCAAGGCCGCATAGAGGAGATGTGTCGACTGCTTTTAAAGAATAAGATCGCCGCCGCCGAAAATTTGGTCGATGACATGTCCAGTGTTGATAAATTAAAAGGAGATGCTAGGGACTTCCTTAATGCTAAAAGATCTGGCCAGTCGGTGGACGATATTGCAAAAGAAGTTGGCAACTGTAATGTGACTGAAACAGCTAATGGAGAATTAAATAAGGCTAATGCTGGCCAACAGAGATCTGCTGAAGGAATTTCTGATGATAATCGAACAGGATCAAAGGTTGTTAATGGTCAAGCTAACATAATGGAAACTGTAACAGGGGCATTGCAAGATGCTACTGATCATGAAAAGCAGACTGTCAATGTAGAGGCTAAATTTCCAAATGCTCAAGCTAAAAGGGAGCAGGGATTTGAGCAGGGGACTCTGGCTCAGGGAACTGCTGTTGCACCTGTTAAACCAGTGGACAAAGCAGCAGTAGAATGTGCTGAAGGTGTTGGTCAATTTAGGACTGCTTCTAAGTCCCCTTCAGTTACTGGACAGGTTAATACACAGCAGAAACAGTCTAATGTTCCGCAAGTATCAGGCCCAAAGGATGCTGTTGATCGAGGTGAGGTATCTGCACAATTTGGCAAGGACAAGGTTGGTACTGGTGCTTTGCAAGCTGCAGCTAATGCTAAACGTCCTGATGCTCGAGCAACCAATGCCAAGAACCATGCAACTAATGTGATAGTAGGACGTGACAAATCTGGAATGGAATCAGATACTGTATTTTCAGCTTTGGATGCTACTGTTGCATTGACTGCAACTGCTGATCGACTTACTGCTGGGGATCCAAAATCTGGTGCTACAGTTGATGATTTAATTGAAAAACCAACAGGTGAGGTGCATCAAAAAGGTCATAGGAATGGGCAACAAGCTGTTGCACATACACTTGCAACTGAGCAGCAGAAAATTGCAGAGCAAATCGCTGACAAAACAGTTTCTGCCCAGATTTCTGGGAATGAAAACGTTGGGATTAAGAGTTTAATGATAGAAAACAAATATGGGAAGTTGATAGGGGTTGATAAGGAAGATGACATGAACAAAAAGGAAGGGGATTGGATCTTGGTAACACATAAAAAATCACCCACAAAGAAGCAGGTCTCACCAACGCAACATAATAGCACTGTTCGTCAAAATGATTTCACTGTTGGTTCCAGCTCAAATAATTTCGAGGTTCTTGCTGCTGCTGGGGACCCTGAAGTAGATGCAAAAGGCTTACTTGATAGTGGAATGTCCAAACATTTAGTTCCAACGCCCAGTAATGAACGAGGAGGGCAAAGCAGTCACGATTTAGTTGAAAATTTGGGATTTCGACGAAATGACTCCAACAACAACTTGAGGAATGAAATTGTGGACATCCAAGCTCACAGTTCAAATGCACCTACATTGCATTTTTCTAATCCTCAAGTAGAACAAATCATCAAGAATGCTCAGAATGAAATGATGAAAAACTCCACAATGGTTAAACAGCCTTTGGTCACATTAAATACCTCTGTATTTGATGTTCCATCACAATTAGTTGAAACCTACAACGACTTTGAAGGTGAAGCTGGGCAGCTTTTTCTGTCAACTGGAAACAATGATGAATTTATCCAAGCAAAAGTGATCAAATCTAAACTTTGGTTACAACAACGTGAAGAGGATGACGAATACGAGGATTGGGGTGATGGTCATGCAGGGTTTTCATCTGAAGAAGCTGATCAGGAGGTCGATCAAGAGAGTGCAGGTGAAGATCTTGACTGTCTAGCAATGGCAAAATATGATGAGGGACCAGCAGTAAGTCATAGGAGCAAATTGAACATCAAGCTCCAATATTTTTGCCCAGAAATTCTCCAAATGGATGCTTGAAGCGAACTGCAACAACACATACAAAGCAATTAGTCCCAGCTGAAACTGATCAAACAGCTGCTACAATAAAATCTAGGCAGCAGCATATTGTAACAGATAATCCAATCTTCGATGCAATGGAGTAGCAGCTTAATCAAAATGATCCTGTTATTAAACCTACTGCTGATCGCACATCAACCGTAACAACAATTTCTGGGCAACAACAAATTGTGACAACCACTCCTACTATTACACCAGCAGAAAGAAAGCTATTGGATGCAATGGTAAGCTCAAAACCTGCTAGCTCATTAAATCTTACTGCTTTAAGCACTGGTCGAGTGAATAATAGCAGGAACAAAATGCAAAGCATATTACAACACAAAAACAAGGCAGCGTTGGTTAATAAACAGGATGGAAACAGTGTGGTAATTCAAGAACATGTTCAAGACTTGCAAAATCAGGTGCTTGTGGGCAGAGATACATATGAAGAAGGTGAAGAAGATGATATTCTAAATCAATGCAGGGCAGAGGCAGCAAGAAAAGGTGATTTGTCACCTACGCATAACGGAAAAAATAGGAAATCTCATACAAGGAAAAATAGTTGGGACGACAAAGTTAGTGATTTTTTAAATGTTAGGCGACTCCCAATGAGAGTTGCCAAACAAAAGAAGGCCGCCCCAACCACATCTACAAAGTCCAATCGTTCAAAAAAGAAATCATGAATTTTGAATACATCTTGAAGAATTGGGATTGTGATGAAAAAGAGTTACAAATTGAAGAAATTACAAGTTCGGACAAGAAGGGACAACATTTTAATTCCTTCATCATTTTATTCTACCATTATATTAGTATTCTCATTTGTAATATCATCACAGAGTATGTTATAAACTCTGTGATGATCATTGAATATTTGGTAATTTCCAGCTCTTATTTTTTACATGCATGCTAGTAGGTGAGGCTACTTAAAGCCTCAATAGGAATAGTAAGGTAAGGTTTAGCCCGGTTAGTGTTGCCTTGGTCCTATGCCTTTGGAAAATATCCTCAAGGCTATGAGATTATATGCCCTCGTGAGACTTTGCCAGCAGCTACCCCATGAATCCTCTACATGAGACTGCCATCATAAGGCAATGTGAGGCGCAGAGGAGTGATTATATAGCCAAGGCATATGGGTAACAATACCGGTGCTATTGTCCCCCTTATTTGTACTCTTCCTAATTGTTGTATTTTTCTTTTCTCTTGTTAATAAAAAATTAGCCCTAGGCGCTTGCCTAGCGGATTGCCAAAAAAAAAAGAAATCAATGTCAGGTGGCGACTCTGAGTTAATCCTTTTGGACACACAATATTTTGTCACTTTTTAATTAAAAACCCTTTTGAGCTTTACTAATCTTTTTATTATTTTAAGAGGATTAAGTAGAGTTTGGTTAAAAAGGGGTGTGGCAACTCCTATGAATCTAGAGCTCTGATACCAACTTGTCACAACCCCGGCTCGTCCTCCGTGAACCATCATGGTGGCACCTAGTCTCTACGACTACGTAAGCCTAAAAATGCAAAAAATAAATGAATTTGCGGAAGAAAACAAATAAAAACCGAAATAGTGAATAAAACAGTGTTTAATAGTGCCGCTCGGCATACACAATATCAACTTTCAAAACTAATACTTTTCCTAAAACCCGGAATCTCATGAAACCACAAGCCTTGGAATGTCTACCAGTGTATAACTCCAGAATATCTAACAAGGAAAAGAAATACAGAAAGGCTAATAAAATAGGGAGAGTAGAAAGGGACTCCTCGGTCTGGGGATGCGGCAGATATACCTTGAAGTCTCTTGAACAATCGCCTCGCCTCAAGGGTGATAGGACTGAGTCGCAGTACCTGGATCTGCACATTAAAAACATGCGTAGAAAGGGTATGAGTACACCATAGCAGTACTCAATAAGTGCCAAGCCTAACCTCGATCGGGTAGTGACGAGGAAGGTCAGGGCCCTACCGAGGTTAAATAAAATATAAAGTTCGATAGTGTAGAATAGAACAATATAAATAAGTATAGCAGCAAAAGTAACACAAGATATAAAGGGCAACAACAACTATTACAGAGGCAAGGTAAACATAGAAAGAAATACGGCTCAACACCAAAAATAACAATCGGGGATCTCTCAGGATACCGTCATGTAGTCCCAAATATACATATCCAATGGATCTCCCGGGATCCCGTCCCGTAGTCCAACTCATAGTGCGCGGGGATCTACCGAAATCCTATTCTGTAGTCCCAAATGTAAATACCCAGTACTGGGGCAATCTACTGGGTGTAGTCTCGTAGTTTCATATATCTATGCGGGGGATCTACCGGAATCCCACATCCGTAGTCCCAAATGTAATTACACATCAGCATTAGGAAAACATTCAGAAAATGTCAATTTCATATTAAGGCAAATAAGTAATTCTAGTATAACATGCTGCACAGAATTTAGGTAAATCAGTTTGAGCAAATAAGGCAATTAAAACACTTAGACATGCTTTCCTAAGCTAACAACAGGCTTTAAGTGCAGGTAATATAAACAGGAAAAGAAACATGCTAGTAATTACTTAATGAAAGCCGGATTTTCAACAATTAGCACAAGTAAGAACTCGTCACTTCACGTACAAGGCATTTCAATTAACAGTAATACCAAATCCTAAGGGGAAGGTCCCCCACACAAGGTTAGGCAAGCCACTTACCTTGAACCGACTCAAAATCAACTTGAAACCACGTTCTTGCCACGAGTACTCGACTCCAAATGACCCAAATCTATTCAATTCAATTGCATAATATAAATAACACTTCAAGTAGCTGATTCTATAATTAAATTATAAGCTAATACGCGAAATTAGGTAAAATGACCAAAACGCCCCTCGGGCCCACATCTTGGAATTAGGTAAAATTTATATTTCCAGAATCCTCACACTCTCACGAGTTCAGTCATACCAAAAGTACCAAAATCGTACCCCAAATGGTCCCTCAAATCATCACTTAAAGGTCTCTAATTAGTCAAGCCCTAACCCCCAAATTACCACTGATTTTCCTTAAATTTTCATGTTTATAATGATAAAAATCACCCAAATAACAAGTTTAGGGACAAAAGATATTACCCCGATGAACTCCTCTGAAAATCTCCCTTGAAAATGCTCCCTAAGGTTTCTTCCCATTTGAAAAGAAGTGAAAATAACTCAAATTCGCGAAGGCACGTTTATATATGTTCTGCCCAGTTAAACCGCATCTGCGGCCCTGGGACCGCACCTACAGTATTGCTTTTGCGGAGCCAAGGTCGCATCTACGACTTCTCATTTATTCCCTTTTCCGCTTCTACGATAGACCTTCTGCACCTGCGGTCTCGTAGGTGCGATACCCTTCTCGCACCTGCGGCTCCTGCTGGACCTCCCCAATTCCGCTTTTGCGATGCTCCACCACTTTTGTGGCTTCGCACCTGCGGGACCCAATCACATGTACGGTTATGACAAATATCAGCAACTTCAACTGCTTCAAACCACTTCCAATTCTTCCGACAACCATTTGAAATCATCTCGAGGCCCCCTATACCTCAACCAAAGTCACAAAAAAGTCTAATATCACTGTCCAAACTTATACTAATCCTTAAAACACCTAAAACAACATTGAAACGACGAATCAACCACGGATTCAAGCCTAAGAACTACAAAACTCTAGAAATACGCTTTCGATCAAAAAGTCTATGAAACCTCGTCCGAATGACCTGAAATTTTGCACACACGTCACATTCAACACTACGGAGCTACTCCAACTTCTGGAATTCCATTTTGACCCTCAGATCAAACTCTCACTATCGAACCGAAAACTTCAAAATTCGACCTTTCGGCATTTCAAGCCTAAATTAGCTATGGACCTCCAAAACACAATCCGAACACGCCTCTAAGCCCGAAATCACCCAACTGAGCTAACAGAACCATCAGAATTCCATTCCGAGGACGTTTTCACACTGTTCTGACTACGGTCGAATTTCCAACACTTAAGCTCTCATTTAGGGACTAAGTGTCCCAAAACTTTTCGAAACGTAAAATCGAACATCCCGACAAATCAAAATTGCAGAAAATAAACATGAGGAGAGCAGTTAATAGGGGATCAGGGCGTTAATTCTTAAGACGACCGGATGGGTCGTTACAAATAACAACTCAAGTCATTCAATGATTCTCATACACCCATAAAACATAACATAACCTTTATTGAAATTTCCTTTACTCGAGCCATCCTCGGTCTCAACCTCCGTAAGCCGTAACTGATTCACCAATATGACTCAAACTTGAATCAACATAGCACATAACCGTGTAATCAACTAATCAATAGAAGACTCCCCCACTTGGCTCAAAACCATAGGTCAAAACACACAATAACTCATAATGCATAAAATCCATTACTGCCATAATACCATAGTGAGATTAAACTCAATCCTTCATAAAGCTCATGCAACACAGACCATCTAGTACTTCAAATCTTCTGCAAATATCGCATTCACCCTCGTAACAGTCAAGCCCACTCTCTTAAGCGACCCCAAATTCAAATTGCATACATATATTTCACTGGTAAAAGAGATCTTCCAACAAACAAGGTAAGGCTCATACGAACTTTAGAACACTCCGAAGGAGATAACCTACCTGATTTGCCTCAAACTAATAGCTCTTCATACCCTTCCACCGTCATAAGCATTACGCAATAACTTAATCTTTCCGAGTCTGTACTCATATTGCAACATGAAATTTACTTCACTCCCCAACTAGAAAATATGAAAAGATTCTTCACACACCCAAATAGTTTTTTCTATCCTCAAGCAGACCCTTCTTGTCTCGTTTAAGTCATATGCACACATCTCGCAGTCACATCATACTATCACGTAGCTATCCAGTCATCACTCCTACTAATAGGGACACTATCGGACATACAAATCCAAAAGCACGTGCTCACACAATCAATGCCTCAATGCTCAAGCTATAGGCAAAACCCGGCCTCAAGTCCTCCAAACTGGACCAACATCAACACACAAAGATTACACCTTGCCCCTCGATCAGGGAATCATAAGCCAACAATGCACAACTGATAATGAGCGCTCATGTGCGCATGCGAACATGTGGAAGGAATTCAAAGAGTTACATTTCAAGCTGAATCAAGGACGCACAATAAGAATTGAAGAATGTGAAGTTTTTCCTAAAGGTTCTGCAGCCTCCCGAGGATAAGTACAGACGTCTTCGTATCGATCCGTGAGACTCTACTAAACCTGATCATGACTCGTGAGACCTATGTAATCTAGGGTCTGATACCAACTTGTCATGACCCTAAAACTGACCTGGTCGTGATGGCGTCTATCGTGAAACTAGGCCAGCCGACACAACTCCCAAATTAACGATTTAATCAATAACAATCATTTTTAAGCCTTTAATTAATTAGATATCTCATAATGTAAGTCTAAATGAATAGTGCGGAATAAATACACAAGCCTGACATCAGGGTGTCATAAGTCACGAGCATCTACTAAGGTATGAATACAACAAAGAGTCAAAAAACGTACTAAATATAGTCTAAGGATGACAAGAGGGAGAAAAGCAGTGCTGTGAACGTGGGGCAGCTACCTTGCTAACTCTGATGACTCTGCCACTGAGCAATCAACACCCACTACCGGTGCAGGGAGTAATGTGAGTACGCCAACTCATTAAGTAATAAAAGTAAATGAAAGCTGAGCAGTAAGAAAACACATAAACCACGTCATAACACTACAACACATGTAGATCTTTTCCAAAGCAGTACACAAATTATTTACTTCGTAAATAAGCTCAGTTTCAGTAAAAATCTTTTAAAACAACTTTCAATGGTTTCAAACGGGTGATAAAATAGTGAGTATAAATGATAGAAAATGTAAACAGCCCCTCGGGCAAAACATGTATCATAAACCGCCCCTCGGCATAATATCAACAGAACATCCCCTCGGCTACCTCACAATAACTCATCATCAACCCTCGGGCATAACCTGAATCAATAACCGCCCTTCGGGAAACAATATGAATCAACAATAGCCCCTCGGGAAACAATATGAATCAACAACAGCCCCTCGGGCTACA
Source organism: Nicotiana sylvestris (assembly GCF_000393655.2). Taxonomy (NCBI): domain Eukaryota; kingdom Viridiplantae; phylum Streptophyta; class Magnoliopsida; order Solanales; family Solanaceae; genus Nicotiana; species Nicotiana sylvestris. The sequence goes on along the minus strand of NC_091062.1, from coordinate 122,352,035 downwards.
TCACATCAATCACACTGGGTATCCTCGCTCACTGGGGGTGTACAGACTCCGGGAGGGGCCCCTTACGGCCCAAGCACAATAACAAGCCATCTCGTGGCATAATCAATATATCACTCACTCAGGGTACCCGTGCTCACTGGGGTGTATAAACTTTGGGAGGGGCCCCTTACGGCCCAACACAATAATAAGCCATCTCGTGGCATAATCAAATAGGCTCTCGGCCTCATATCAAGCCACTTCATGTCATAACAAATCAGGCCCTTAGCCTCGTAATCATAAATCAGTACCACACTGCTACGACACACAACCCGATCCCATAATATCCTCACAACACAGGCCCTCGGCCTCACTCAGTTAGAAATCTCTCATGCCACTCGAGCAACAGTGAAACATGATGCTCAGCCCCAAAATATCATTTAAAATATCAAAACGGAGTAAATATGGTTGAGTTATGAAAATAGTAGAAAACATCATGACTGAGTACAAATATGAAGTCAAAACAGTGAGGAATAGTAGTAAAAATCCCCTAAGGGTCCAAAACAGTTGGCACAAGGCCCAAATATGACATTCAACCCAAAACATGATAATACTTTCCAAAACATAATGATATCAAATAATTTTCAATCAAATACGCGATTTAACAATCATACGGGATGGACTAAGTCACAATCCCCAATGGTGCACGACCCCACGCTTGTCATCTAGCGTGTGCGTCACCTCAAAGTAGCACAACAATGTGAAATCCGGGGTTTCATACCCTCAGGACAAACATTTACAATCATTACTTACCTCAATCCGGTCCAAATTCTAACTCTCGATGCCTTTGCCGCTCGACTCGGCCTCTGAATGCTCCAAATCTAGCCAAAATAGGTTCACACCATCAAAATATGCCAAGGGAACAAAGCCCGCTCGAAAATATTCGATTTTCACAAAAAAATCCCGAAATTGGCCAAACTCGGCCCCCGAGCCCACATCTCAGAATCCATTAGAAATTACATCAATAGAATTCTTACACTCTCACGAGTTCGCACCTATCAAATACATCAAAATCCGACATCAAATGCCCATTCAAATCCCCAAAAGAATTCTAAAACTTTTCTTCCATTTTCCCCAATTTCCACTCTAATTCTTCAAATTAAATGATGAAATTCAAGACTAAATCATGGAATTAAATCAAATATTAGTGAAGAATACTTACCCCAATTGCTCCACTGAAAATCTTCTCCAATTTAACCTTCTCCTGAGCTCTCCAATGGTTTTTGTGATATTGGACTTAAACCCTCGATTTCCAAATATAATTTGTCTGCCCAGATATTTTCTTCATCGCGAACGCGGTAGCTCCCTAACATTCACGAAGCACAAAGCTTCACTAACCAAAATTCCTTCTATGCGAACACGAGGACCCTCTCGCGAACGCAATGCACATCTGACTCACCTCTTCGCGAACACGACCTCTACTACGCGAACGCATAGAACAAATGGCTTGGTGTCCCAGCTATTCCACTTCCTCTACGCGAATACGACAAAACCCTCGAGAACACGATGACCACAAACCTCAGCCCTTCGCGAATGCGGGACCACCTTCACGAATGCGAAGGCCAACTCCACGGCCTCACATCCTTACCTTTCGCGAACGCGGGACATCCATCGCGAATGCGAAGGTCAAAAGCATGCAATACCAACAACAATTGTTCTGCAACTTTTTCCAACATGAAATGATCCGTTCAACCACCCTAAACTCACTTGAGGCCCTCGGGACCTCAACCAAACATGCCAACATATCCCATAATATCATTCAAACTTGTTCCAACCTTCAAAATGCTCAAGACAACATCAAAACACCAAACTCACACCGGATTCAAGCCTAAGAATTCCAAAAACTTCTAAATTCCGCTTTCGATCAAAAAGTCTATCAAACCTTGTGCGAATGACCGGAAATTTTGCACACATGTCAAAAGTGACACAACGGACCTACTCCAACTTCTGGAATTCCATTCCGACCCCTATATCAAAATCTCACCTATCAATCAGAAAACGCTAAAATTCCAATTTTGCCAATTCAAGCCTAAACCTTCCACGGACTTCCAAAACATGTTCTGATCACGCTCCTAAGTCCCTAAATTACCTAACGGAGCTAACTAAATCATAAAAATTTCAATCCGAGATCATATACTAACAAGTCAAAACTTGGGCAAACCTTTCAAATTTTAAACTTCAAACTGAGAACTGTTCTTCCAAATTCTTTTCGATTACCCTGAAAAACAAAACCGATGATTTACATAAGTCATAATACACCACACGAGGCTAGTCATGCCCGAGAACTGATGAACGAAGTGCAAAAGTTCAAAATGACCGGTCGGGTCGTTACAACAATCTTCTAATGTCATAGCTAATAAGTCAAAAGCACGCCTAAAACGTGGCAAACCATTGGGTTCTAAAGTTCGAAATCCTAGAAAAAGGAAAAAAAATGATCAAAATGACACTACGAAAGAATCTCGTGAAGAAATTTACGATTTAATAAATTTTGAGATTCATGAGGAAACCACTGAGCCTGAGACTCAAGAAAATAAGGAATTATCAATAAATCCAATCGATATTGAGACAAATTTGAATCGATTTGATATAGTAGTAGATTACGTCTTTGCATATAATGTTGCATCTAGCATTATGCAAGATAATGAGGATCTTGAACCTTAATTTGTTGGAGAATGTCGAAAAAGACGTGATTGTCCAAAATGGCAAGAAACAATCCAATTAGAGTTCAATTCACTTGCGAAATGTGAAGTGTTTGGGCCTGTAGTCGAAACACCTAATGGTGTTAAGCCTGTTGGCTATAAATGGGTCTTTGTACGCAAGAGGAATGAGAAAAATGAGGTACGAAGATATAAGGCACGCCTTGTTGCATAAGGATTTTCACAAAGGTCTGGTATTGATTATGAAGAGACATATTCACCCGTTTTGGATGCTATAACATTCCATTATCTCATTAGTTTTGCTATCCATGAAAAGCTTGACATGCATTTAATGGATGTGGTTACTGCCTACATTTATGGCTCACTTGATAATGAGATATACATGAAAATTCCCGAGGGATTTAAAATGCCCAACGCACATAATTCAAAGTCCTAGGAAATGTTTTCAATTAAATTGCAAAGATCTTTGTATGGTCTAAAGCAATCAGGACGTATGTGGTATAATCGTCTTAGTGAGTATTTATTAAAGGAAGGCTATATAAATGATTCCTTGTCTATGTGTTTTTATAAAGAAAACAACATTGGAATTTATTGTACTTGCCGTGTATGTTGATGACATAAACCTTATTGGAACTCCTATAGAACTCCAAAAGGTAATTGATTATTTAAAGAAGGAATTCAAGATGAAAGATCTCGGAAAGACAAAATTATGTCTTGGTTTGCAAATTGAACATTTGGCAAACGAAAATTTTGTTCATCATTCTACCTACATAGAAAAGGTACTAAAATGGTTTTATATGGATAGAGCATATCCATTAAGTACTCCGATGGTTGTTCGATCACTTATGTGAATAAGGATCCATTCCAACCTCAAGAAGAGAATGAAGAGCTACTTGGTCCTAAAGTACCATATCTTAGTGCAATTGGTGCACTAATGTATCTTGCTAACACTACAAGGACTAACATAGCTTTTTTAGTTAATGTCTTAGCAAGATATAACTCTGCACTTACAATGGGACATTGGAATGGAATCAAACACATATTACTATATCTAAAAGGAACTACCGATATGAGCTTATTTTATGGAAATAATTGCAGTCCTGATCTTGTTGGTTATGCTGATGCTGGGTATTTATCTGAACCATACAAGGCTCGATCTCAAACAGGCTATGTGTTTACCTGTGGTGGCACTGCCATATCTTGGCGATCGACTAAGCAATCAATTATAGCTACTTCATCTAATCATGCTGAGATAATTGCTATTCATAAAGTAAGTCGAGAATGTGTGTGGTTGAGGTCTATAATACATCTTATTCGAGACAAATGTGGTTTGAAGTGTGACAAACTACCCACGATTTTGTATGAAGATAATGCAACATGCATAGCCCAATTGAAGGGAGGATTCATAAAAGGAGATATGACAAAACATATTTCACCAAAGTTATTTTTCACACATGATCTTCAAAAGAGTGGTGATATCAATGTGCAACAGATTCGTTCAAGTGATAATATGGTTGATTTGTTCACAAAATCTCTACCGTCGTCAACCTTCAAGAAGCTAGTACACAAGATTGGGATGCGAAGGCTCAAGGATGTAAAATGATGCTCTCATCAAGGGGAGTTTAATATGCGTTGTATTCTTTTTCCCTTACAAGGTTTTGTCCTACTGGATTTTCCTTGCAAGGTTTTTAACGAGGCAACCAAAAGATGTATTATTAGATATGTGTACTCTTTTTCCTTTTCTAGAATTTTTTGCCCATTGGATTTTATTTTAGTTAAGGTTTTAACGAGGCACATTACTTATTGAGTAGACATTCAAGGGAAGTGTTATGAATGAAATTGTAATTAGAGTGAATGTCTATCTTTGAGAGAGTTTTACTTTGTGGCTAAGTCATTTTTCCCGCATAAATAGAGGGGTCTTACCCCATTGTAAATCATCCCAAAATTCAATAAGAATTACTCTTTCTTTCTCTGCAATATTGTTCTTCTTCTTTTATTGTTTTATTTCATTAGAGTATTTTTCTAGACAAATTATTTCTAGATATTGTGCTTTTGTTGGGTTCAATTCAAAGTTGTTATTTCATGGTTTGGCTTTGATTCAAAGTTATTTTTAGGGCAAAGGGCAGAACTATCACAATGGAACAAAATAATGACCCGATCTGCTCCTAAAATATCAATTTCACCCGTTGCACCATAATCTATGAAAGCATCAGACGAAAATGGAACCCCAAGGCCTCCCTCTTTCCATTGCTCCACTTCTCATCCGAATCTTTCCCCCAATTCAAAGCTCATCTAGAAAATCTCATCCCTTAATTTTCCCCTCCCCATCCCTTTTGTATAATTCTCTCTATCGTTTCCTATCTTTCTCGTCTCCCGCCTCTGCTTTTTTCCTCCTCCAATTTATTCATGTCAGTATACATCACCTCTTCACCAATCCTTATTGGGAAATTAAATAAAGAGAAGAGGGTATGGCTAATTTAACATGAGTTATATTTTGAGGAAGGAACAAAAGAGATGAGAGGAGATAAGAGATAAATGGGTTGTTAGAGAATTTTTTCTGCTGGTTTGAAGATAGTAATGCACGGATGGTTCTTACTTTAAAAGTTAGAAGAGAGTGAACGATAAAGGTGAAGAATGGGTAAGGTTTGCAGTCGCCGAAAATATTTTTTCGGCAATATCTAAATACCTTTTTTGATCATTTTTTCGATTAACTCTTTCACTGCCTTATAAAAGTTATATAGGATTACTTTATGATTTTAAAATTTAGTCATTGTAGGAATAAAAAGGCATTAAAATAATCTCAATTACTGGAGCTTTGTGATTTTGATGGATGAAATTGGTGGCCATAGTTGTGGTTTGGTTCTTGGACGGTTTAGTGAGGGGAGGGGGTAAGTGTGGATTTTAACCACTTATTAGCACCTTTTTACTTTAGTTTTTAGTCCGAAAATAGTAATTTTGGTTTTCGAATTTAATAAAATTATGTGAATTGCAGGCATACTAGAGGATGTGAGCTCAATGAAGAAATATAACTCAAGAAGGAGATGTTCCAGCTCAACTAGTCAAAGAGGAGCAGTGCAAAGGATTGTGCGGTATGCAAACTTATTCTGCAGTCATAGATGAAGATACAGCCCGTAGAAATACAAGTGCGGCCGCAAATTTACCCTTGAAGCTTCAGAAGAGTTTAGCAACAGCGCGGTCCACATACTAAATTGTGCGTGCGCAGAAGCTGTTTGCACTGACAAGCTTGGAAAGATCATAGAAGTTGCAAAGGACCAAATTCAAAGCCTCCTTAAAGTGCATTCACAGTCAAATTGTGTGGCCACAGAAGCTAAAGTGCGGCCGTAGAAGTTATTATGTGGACGCAGAATCCGTCCTACTGTAAGAGCAACAGAAGAAAGTGCGGTCCGCAGCCAAATTGTGCGGCCGCAGAAACTCCCGAAGGGTATTTTTGTCAGCAAATTTCAGAGCACTATAAATAGATGACAAATACTTTTTAGGGTAATTTTTAAACTATAGCAGATGGTAGCAGTTAGAGTTAGCTATTTTGGGAAATCGGTGACTATAATAAGAGAAGATCCATTACTTTTACCTTTTAATTTTAGTTTTATATCTTCAATTACTTCTTCTTTTCAATTATTCATGACTTTGAGTACGAATAACTAGGTTTTATCTAGGGTTGTCACCCAACCCTAGTGTGTAAAACTTATGGGTATTTAATATTAATACTTGTTATTGATTGGATGTTTGTTATTTAGCCTTGTTTATAATGTATATCTAAAATTAATGGTTGCAAACATTGATTCATGTCTATTTGACTTAGATCTTACTTGAGAAAGCAGAACCTAGTCTAGAAAAACTTGGCTAACAAGAAATTGAGCTTGTTGAAATTTTGGCTAGTTTGATTAAAGGATTGAACTAGAGATATGGATAATCCCACATGGACTCATATTAATTGTTTAGATTGCTACCCATTTGGTCTTGAAAAAGCTAATTTGGACATAATCACTCTTTGACCGAGAGGTATTGAGTGGGTACTTGAGAATTGAGAGTCATAACACACTCCAATCTACCCAACAAGTATGGATTTACTCTACCCATTATGGTTACACCTAGGTGGAGGTTACAACCCTAGGCTTTTCCCTTATTTGATATAAACACCAAAAATATTTCATTCAATAGTTGCTTACTAGTTAGTTTAATTTCTTAGAAGTCTACATAAATAATAATTTCTCACTGCTGTTTAAAAGATAAATCTAGTTATTTCAAGGTTTTTTTCTTAAGTGTTTACCTTAGCATCGAACTAAACTCTATGTGGATTTGACTCCGATTTATGTTGAATTTTATAATTACAATGACCGTTTCATACTCGTTATTTGGGCGTGAATTGGACGTGATCGGGGGTGGAGAAGAAGAGATAAAACATTTAAAAAATGTGATTATTGATTAAAGAAGGTGGTATTCGCAAAAGTTACACATGTTAAAAAGTAAAAGCCTTAGGGGGAAGGAGTTCCATCCTTATAGCGCAACTAAGGATATTCTCAATATTCTTGGTATACTCTTTGGTATACCACAATACAAAGAACAAAGCAAGAGACTCCAAGAAAGCAAACTAAATCATAAATATGAAAGTTTCCCTACAAAGGGGCTGGCTTCAACAATCTATAAGGGGCGGCTTGCCAAGCTACACAAACAGTAAATTTGCTTATAGTCGCAAAAGTTTTACTACAAAGGGGATAGCTTCAACAACCCATAAGGGATAGCTTGCCAAGCTACACAACTCAGAAAAATTTTGTACTATAACCAACTTTAGGTGTTATAACTCAAAAAAATTTCGTACTATAATAAGCTAACTTTCATAGAGTATACATGGACCGACCTTTTCATCCATTCGAAAGAAAGAACAAGAGGGAAATTTAGAAAGAACTCATATGTAATATATCATGAAGATTTACAAAGGTTACCAGATGATCTTACAACTACTATGTGGCCTCCTTTATATAGGACTAGGAGGTTATTACAAGACAAACTTATATTATAAAACAAACCTATCTTACATGGCAAACCTATCTACAAGTGGGTTCCTTTTTACATGTGAAAGAACTGAGGCAAAGCAACTAAAAAAACTCATGAAAACATGTAAAAGAGGTGAAATATATATGGTATAGCATGTGAAAGTATGTGGGAGCATGTGAAAGCATGTAAAAGTAGGGTGCTGCATGTGACGAAGCATGTGGAGGCATGTGAAAATGGGGCCGAAAAGTATGGAAAGATGTGAAATTTTATCTTGGCATGGGTAGATGATTTTTTAAGGATTGTTTGGTAGGTAATGTGGGATTATTATGGGATTAGCAGGTATTTAGATAATTATCTTCCATTGATTCTTTGGGGTTGTCTTCTAGGCATCTTTTCAAAGATCTTGTGTAGTAACGCCTGGAACTTGACGGTCTTTCTTCGTTGTGTTCCTTCTTCTTTGGATTGAGGGATGTAATCCGCAAACTTAATCTGGATATGTCTTGAGTGATCTTTTCTCGGATGACTTCGTACGGGGTTTGATATTCCTTTGCTGCTTCTCGGACCCTTTCCTAGTGAGGATGAGTGTTGGTATAATTCCAGATCACCCAGTATTTTGGCCATATTTCTCTTGGGATGCGCCTATTTTGCTGGAAGATAATTCTTTGTGCTTCACTATATTCTTCTTCAATGGATAAAGTGGACACGAGAAATTTCCACCAGAATGATACCTCTGCTTGCGCCTGGACTTTTCCATTAATAATTTTCACTGGCTTATGGAACATGAATAACTTTGCTTTGTAGGAATCATTGAAATATTTTATCCAATATCTTCGAGACTTGAACCATAATAGAAATATTTTAAGAGTATGTTTAATGTTATCAAATTCCTTGAAGACGTTGCACTTGAATTCCATAAAAATATAATACTAATGGCATAGGTACCAGAAAAATCATAATAGTTCATGTAGAAAATCCTTGGCTTGTGCTATGGATATGTGGCAGAATGGATATTCTGGATTGACCTACATGGCTTGAGAATGGATCCTCCATGTTGCCAGAAAACCTGGAGCTCATAATAAGTTCTTCTTTCCATTATAATTGATGGATCAAAAGGATCTATGAGGTTGAACAACTCAGGTGGATGATCCGTTGGATTTAATGAACTTGTTCCTGGTATATTTGAAAACATAAAGATATGACTGATTAACTTTTGTTTTGATTTCATTTTCGCTCGGGAAAATCTTTTTGAAGAAAATCTGCAAGAATGTTATCCTTTCCTTACAGGTGCTTGACTTGGAACTTGTATGGAGAGAACCATTGGGCCTATCTGAGAATATGAGGTTTGGGAATAATTTTTGCATTTATCTAGATCATCTTTGAGAAGGCCTTCATATCCATTTCTATTAGAAATTTGTTATGAATCAGGAAAATATTGAATTTTTTGATTCCATTCTTCACTGCAAGAATTTCCTTGAAAGTTGAGTGATAATGTTGCTCGATATCATTGAACTTTCCGCTAGCATATCCACATATTTTCCTCTAGCCATCTTTTCTTCAAATAGAACAATACTCCAATATTCATTCCTTGCATCAGTTTGCAGTATCTTCTTACCTTATAAAGGGATGTAAAGGGACTTGACATCTTTAGATATCTCCTTTATTTCCCTGACTGCTTCATCTTGTTTCTTTCCCCATGATAGAGCATTTTTCTTGAGCATCTTTGTGAGCAGAGAAATATATGTAGAGATATTTGGGATGGAATCTTTTACATAATTTACTACACCCAAAAACTGTTGGATCTGCTTTGTTGTGAGGCTGGTATCAGGAAATTTGAGTAGTTCCTGACATATATATGGTCCTGGACTGTATGCACCTTGGAAAAAATGCATTCCGAGAAAATCAATCTCTTTGTGAGTAAGAACCGTCTTTTTTGCTAAAAGCATGATCCCGTACTATGTTACCAATGCCTCTAATTGATGAAGCAAGTTGATATGTTCCTCCAATGTATTATTAAATAACAATATGTCATCAATGTAAACTAATGAGGTATGGAGGATGGGCTGGAATATTTTTATCTTGCCTTTTTGGAACAAGTAGGGTGCAATTTTTAATCCGAAGGGCATGACTTTTCATTGGAAGTGATGATTGGGGATGCAAATTGCCGTTTTGGCTCTTTCTTCAGGGTGGATTCCCAATTGGCAAAATCCAGATTTAAGATCAAAGTTGGAAAAAGATTTGACCTTGGCTAAGTGGGAGCAAAGAGTGAGTTTATTTGGGATAGAGAATTTATCATCTTGGAGGAAATGGTTAAGTGGTTGGTAGTTAATAATTAACCTGAGTTTTCCTCTTGTTTGCTCAGCTCTTTTGTTGACATAAAATGCTTCGCATGCCCATTGTGAATCCGATGACTCTATTAGATCAAATTCCAATAGTTCTTCACATTCTTTCTTTGCAAGTTGAAGATGATCTGGATTCATGCCTGAAAGACTGGATTTTGTTGGATTGATGTTTTCATTCTTCTTTAAAGGGAGCTTGATAAAACACTCTTTGTTCTTCCATAATGGGCTTTTCTCTTTCTTCACAAAATCCTTATGGGATTTAGCACATGAACGCTTAATGAGATCTTGTTCAATATCCTTGATTTCTTCATCGTTGGTGATTTAGAATAGCCTTGAAATTTCATAATAAGATTTGAACTGTTTCTTAAAGGTTATCCGGTTAGCCCTGATCTGGAGTTGATATTTTAGTTGTCTGAAAATGTCGAATCCAACAATAAGATCTTTTCCTGGTACATCGGACCTTATTAGCTTGATTTTGTACTTCAATCCTGGAAAGAACTCAATTGTAACTGGGTGCTTTGTGATGACAGTGGTAGTCAAGATTCCATTTGATGCAGTGTTGAAATCCTTAAAGCGTGGCACCCATTGATCTTCAGGGAGAACAACATGATTCATGAGTGAACAAGCATCTCCAGTGTCAATGAATGCAATGACTCGAGTTGGTTTATCCCATTTGGATGAATAAACCTTGAGGTCCACTTGAGGGATGACTATGAGAGCGTTGATCTCTTCCTGGGCTTTAGCTGCTGGTTCTGAAATTTGGTAGTGGTCATCACCACGATCTTTGTATGTATCAATAAAGAATAAAGTTTCTTCAGTGGGTTTATCGTCCATGAAGAATATGGACTCGAGGTCTTCTTCCTTTTCGAGATGTATGCCAGTGTAATATTCAATCTCTTATAGGATTTTGACAAATTTCCTCAATTGGGGACAGTTTCTTGGGAAATGTCCGATCTTGTGGCAAACAAAGCATCTATTCTTTTTGTGAAATTTCCTGGCCTCCTTCATTTGAAATATTTTGTATGTCTCCTTGACCTCGATCTCCCATATGGAATTCTTGGCCATCTGAACCTCCTAAATCCTTTGCGTCGCCTATATGTGTGGTAGGAACATCCTGATCTGGTGATTAGATCAGATCTGCGACATGCTTTGTCAAGCACTGTATTGTGTTGGATAATTTGTTTTAGGGTAGAGCGCTTTGTACAAATGTCTTCCAATGCGACGAAAATAGCTTGCCTGATGTAGTTGACTTGTGGGATTGTTATTGACTAAAAATTTTCTTCAATGATGGTCATGGTTCGACTTGCCAACAACTTTGGAAGGGAAGAGGCAAAAGCTTGCTTCAGGTTGATGTCTCCACCGATCTCAAAGTATACCTTCGCCATTTTTTGAAAATGCTTGTCAATGTCATTTCTGTCGAATGACATACACTTCATCTCGAAAAGTTGTCTCCTAATTATTTCTTCTCTTTGACCAGTATCTCCACAGAAAACTTCATGTAGGATTCTGATGTTAAAGGCAAAGTCCTGGGAAGTAAGAAAAGTATTTTTGTCTTGAATCCCAAGTGAGTTCCACCAATCTCTGAGGATTCCTCAGAACCTTGAAGTAAGTTCTGACAGGGTGATATACTTTTCTCGTTCCACCAAATTTTCGGTCACCATCCAAGTATAGAAGTCTTGGATCCTTTGAGGCCATTTTGAAACCTTAACGTCATCTAAGGTGAAAGTGTGGAAGCCAGTTCCAACTGGTTTTGACACCATGGGATCATATCTTCTTTCTAGGATTGGTTCATCTATGATGTCATCTTGATCCTCATTTACTTCAGATATTTCTAGGTCTCTTGGCTAGTTCACAAATATTGGGGGATTATCTTCTTTGGAAGAGTTTGTTGTGGATTCAATACTTTGAGAGCTATCTTCCATTGAATGATTATCTGATGAATTTAGAGATTCCGACCATGTGGTATCTCCTTCTGACATGTTTCTTGGTTGCAAGATATAGAGGTCTGGAGCTTTTTGATCAGAAATCATCAGGTTTTCGGGGTTGGACCCTTTTGAACTTTCTCCATGATCTCGCTTTTTCTTGGTTTGTTTTTGGGTCGCAAGAGCATCTTTCCTTTCCCAAACCTTATTTTAAATATCAAAATCATGTTCTTCTTTTAAGGGTTGGTTGAAAGAAATAGGATTTTGTGAGGTAGTAGGAAAAGTAGAAAATGTGTAGTCCAATTTAGATGTGGAATATGCTTGTGGCGACATAGGGAAGAAGACAAGTTTTGAAGGGAAGATTGGGGTCTTTTGTGACTCAAAGTGGCCATTTATCAAAAAGTTGGATTTGTTCTTTGATGGAAATCGTCTCCTTTTATTGTGGTTGGAAGAATTGAAAAAGTGAAGTTCCCGGCGGACAAATTTCATATTGTAAATTTGCCAATCTTAATTCCAAGCCTTTGATTAGTCCTGCATGGTGAGACGATATTTGCTCCACCTTTTTCTCAATTGTTTCCACTTTGCTCATCATTTTGTTTTGTGTGTGAGCCACATTTTTGATGGTGTTGCCAATGTTGTTCAGTACTTTATTTTAGCAGATGAAATTTTTTGATTGCCAATTCATTGTTGCCTCGATATCACTCGTTGGGGGTTTTTCTCCAGTAGTTAGCACTATATTTTTCTTGGGGATTTTTGGAGCATGGCTTATACCCTATTTTTCAAAAGGTTGAAGTGAAGAAAAATCTAGAGCTTGAAGGGCTTAGCATGAATATTTGTGGTTATGTGGGCTTTGGAGTTTTTTTGAGTTGGTGAAGTTTTAGGTTCATATGGATTTTTGGATTTTGAGGTATGAGCTGATGGTGGTTTGGGGGGGGGGTGTTACTTCACTATCTTCTCAGCTTGGAGTGAATTTTTCTAGAAATTTTGGCCATTCGTGGGGTTTGTAACTGATAGGAAATTCATATTTACCAGGACGACTTAATGAGCCAACTGAAGGATCTTTATTTTTATATTTGGCTCGGAATTGCTTTTCAGTGGTTTTCCCTTTTTTCTCGGATTGTGGTTTGGTTTCGTTGATACAGGTGGTGTTCATAATATTCTCCAATTGCATCTAACAAACAATCTTGGCAGTCGCAACCAAGATCCCAAGGGCAGTGTCCCATAAAGGGGCATTTGAACCACCAAACTCTTTTGCCCTCTTTATCGAAGTGCTGACACCAGTCATGTTCTTCCATGATAATTTGTATATTCCAGAAAGGTTCGCTTTCAGGGTCAGGGTCTGTATCTTTGGGTTGGATCAATTGGCAATAAAAGATGGTTTTATCGGGTTTTTTGAAATAGGAATGATCAAATCTTATGGAAACGGTTTTGTCATTTCTTTTGGTAAAAGTTGGCTCACCAGATTGCAAAGATTCCTCTAGTTCCCTTAACTTTTCATAATTTGTGATCCAGGAATCGGGAAGGATTTTGACGAGCTAATCTCTGGGAATTTGTTTAGGTATTTGGGTGTACATGGAGTTTCATTTGGTAGCATCAATATTCAAGAGTAAAGTATTTTCTCCTCCGGGAAGGCATAGATCCATGGCATGATTTTGGACATGTCATGCCATTTGGTGATGAAGAGTGGCTTGAATAGCATCTTTGGCTTGTAGGGCTCCCTTGATTTGGACTTGGATTTTTAATGCTTCGATTAGGTATGTGTCATGAAGGGACATGTTGAAATTTGGAAAGATAGTTATGAAGACAGTCCCAACATTCAAGATAACTTCTGCAGTACCCATATTGGAATGTTGTGGAACTCATAGTATCTTGTATCTAGAAGAGAAAGTCGAGCAACAACATGCTGACCTTTTCTTCCGTGATATGTTAAAGCGATTCGGATAGCACCAAAACGGATATGGGTAAAACCATGATTTCTTAATTGTCTAGAAAAAGCATCTAGATTTGAGGGTAATAAATTGTTCCTCTTGAATGACAAAAATAAGATGCTAGTCAAGTTTTGAGGCAGCAACATATTCTTTAACTCCTTTTGGTCTGTGTTGGACTGAGGAACGAATTTGGGTCCATGGTGCAAATAATTTTTTGGCAAAAGCCGAGTTAGGGTTTATGAGGGGTAGTTCAGTAGAGGTTATTTTCTGTTTGTCGGGTAGGATATCTACTTCATAGAGGTAATCATATTTTTTGGACAAGGTTTTATATAGAATAAGGGACATATTTATTTTTGCAAGGAAAGAGAATGATGGAAATGACTCAGACATATTTAGTAAATTGTTCATCCCTCCGAAAGGATGGGCTGGCTCTGATACCACAATACATATACAATTATTATAATTGAATCATTGTGTAGTTTGTGGTGTACCAATAGTTGAAATTATGGTATACTGTATGGTATACCTGATACACACTAGTATACTATGACTAATGTTGAATATCATGCTATACTTTACAGAGTATGTTAAAGTGCATAGCTAATATTCATGGTATATTACACATTAGCATATTATGATTAGTGTTGAATTATTGTATACTTTGTTTGAGTATATTAGATAGTATACCCAATATTCTTGATATATATATATATATATATATATTGGCATACCATGATTAATATTTTTTTATAGCAAATATACCACTAGGCAGGCTGCCTAGTGGCTAATATATAAATAAAATCCCAAAATGGGTCCAAAGCTTACAAGATGTCCAAACCAAAATAAAAGTTGCATGAAGCTACTAGCTGCTAAAAAGATAGAAAAGCTAAAGTCTAATGAACTAGCTATTATAACATTGTCCAATGAATGCTTCCTTCTCCTGTCAGTGTATGTGAATCCAATTGCCAATGCCAAATACCAAGCAACACCTATCAAGCTCTCACCAGGCGCCAGGGTATGTAGTCCATAGGCTAAAATGAATTCCAAACTTCTCTACCACAGAATTGAAGCTAGCATAGTCGTCCAATCATTAGAGTTGCTACAATATGATCTCCATAAGCAGTGTACTGGCTCTATCCAAGTATAAATCATGTTGTCGATCATCAATATTATCGTGTAAAAGAGCCTGGATACACCTATCTTGAGGCTGGCTTTAGGCAGGCTTTGCAAGGCGAAAGCCAGGCTGGGGCTGGCTTTAGGCAGGCTTTGTAAGGCAAAAGCCTGGCTGGGGCTGGCTTTAGGCAGGATTTTTAAGGCAAAAGCCAGGCTGGGGCTGGCTTTAGGAAGGCATTGTAAGGCAAAATCCAGGCTAGGGCTGGCTATAGGCAGGCTTTACAAGGCAAAAGCCAGGCTGGGGCTGGCTTTAAGCTGGCCACGCCAGGCATGTGGAGCTAGGTGATATTTTGACCTTGTAAGCTTATATCCTTATCTTCCCGAACCGTTAATGTAGAACTCATTCTAAACATTGTTAAACCATCCTCAGATTGAGCATGATGACATGCTAATACCACTGAGAAATGATTCAACACTCTCCAGAAATTCCACATAATAGATTCAACTTTTTCCTTAACATTTGAACATATCAGAAGTAGAATAAATTGCACTATCCAATACCTGCTTATCACATTGGTCCTATACACTATCAAAGCACCCCCATAATGAGCATGTGACCATGCTAATACCATTGGAAAGTACCTTAATAGCATACATAATGACACATAAAGAAACACGCATGTATTTGCAGATTCCAATCCTGTGAAGCCATAAGTCTAGGGCTCTTCTCTTTACTATTCTAACCCTAAGGTTAGGAGTTTGAGACCCTAAATTAATTAACCTACTCCCTGCACTAGGTAGTTCAGAAAATGAGTGAAACTCAGATGTACCTGCAAAAGAAAACACAATGTTAGCTATAAAATCCGCCACTGAGTTGCCTTCTCTGAACACATGTTGAAAGATCACATTGAAGTTTCCCTTCATCTCTATAATTTTCTTCATATCATTTGCAATTACCCAAGGAAGATCCCATTCCCCTTCTATCACTTTCTTTATTACTAATGAGTCAGTCTCCAATATGAGAGGGTAAAGATCATGCTTCACACAGTATTCCAAACCTTGAAGAATAGCCTTAGCTTCAGCCACCTCATTAGTTGTCACCCCAGGTCTACTGCCCTTGCATACACCACATCACCTTCATCATCCTTCACACAAAAGCCTAATGAGCTAGGACCATGATTTCCTTTTGAAGCTCCATCAGTATTGCATTTGTACCAACCATGGAAACGAAACTGCCATGTTACTCTTGTAGTGATCAATATAGGTTTATATCCTTCAAACAATTGAATTATGTCTGGCCATAACAAAGGAATATTAGGCATCCAAGCATACCTCACCCTTCCTAGTTGATGCAATGTCCTATTGATCTCATGAATCATCCTATTTGTGGACACTGAACCCCCATGTTTACTGCATTTCTTCTCTTCCAAAGTTCCCAAGTGATGATAGATGGTACTGCTTCAAACAATGGCTTTAACTTTGGACAACATTGAGCATACCACCAATGCCTTATAACCTGCTTCAATTGAATCAATGACACAGTAATTCCAGCAGCCCCCATGAACAAGTTCCATACTTTAGAGGCAGTAGGACTTGTGACAAATATATGCTCAATAGATTCCTCTTGGGGCTGTTGACAACACCAGCACCTAGACATCACCATATGCCCTTGCCTCCTCCATATGTTATCAGTGGCTATTTTCCTCCTCCATAATATCCACAAGAAGAAGGATATCTTGAATGGTAAACCTTTAATCCACATTAACTTGAATTCCTAATTAGGATAAGTCCTATGCCTTGATATTTTCCAAGCACTACTAACATTGAACTTGCCTAAAGGAGTTGGCATCCAGTATGGCCTTTCCAATATCCCTCAATGTCTTCATAATGCGCATGTAGCTTTACATGTTCTGCAATTTCCTCATTGAAGGTTTGATCTAGCAGCTGATCATCCCATGTTTCACCTTGCCATAATTCTGCCACATCCTGAAGATCTTCATTGATTGGAAAATCTTCAGGTAATACGTGATAAAGTGCACCCAATCCGGTCCAATTTTCATGCCAAATATTAGTTGTTCCACTCTTCAATTCCCACAGGATCTCATGTTCTACTTCTTCCCTAGCATTCAACATTTGTCTCCAAACATGAGACCCCCATCTAAACTGCACTATTGTTGGTATCTCCTTCTTGCAATACTTAATCCACATGAAATTAGACCACAAAGATTTTGTGGTCCTAAACGTCCACCATAGTTTAGCAGACAATGCCCTCGACACATCATGTAAGGACCTAAAACCTAGGCCCCCTTCCTCTTTAGGAAGGTAAAGATTTTGCCATGAGGCCTAATGTCTGCTTCTCCCTTCTTCCTTTGTGCTCCAAAAGAACGTAGCAAAAATATTATTAAGATGCTCCAGGACATCTTTTTGGTGGATGCAGGACTAATAACATGTGGACTGGCATACTTTGTAACACACTAGAAATTAGTGTTGCCTTTCCTCCAAATGACAACAGCTTTCCTTTCCATGAATGAAATTTAGCCTTTATTTTCTTGATAAGATCCTCATAATATTCCTTCCTTCTTCTAGTGTAGAAAATAGGACACCCTAGATATGTGAAGGGGAATTTACCTCTTGCAAATCCTGTAATAGCTCCAACCGCCTGACACAATCCATTAGACACCTTTGAATACGTGTAGTATGAACTCTTATCTTTGTTGATCATCTGGCCTGATATCTTCTCATAGTTACCTAACACTGCCATAATCTTGCTCAAGGATGGAGGATGCGCTATAATATCATCAGCATATGCCAAGTGGTTCAAAAGATTAGACCACTTAGGCATTCCAAATCCTACAAATGACATATCTTCAAATAGCTTATTCAAAGACCTGGAAAGTACTTCAGCTAACAGAATGAACAATACTGGTGATAGAGGATCCCTTTGCTTGACACCCTTGTAGACTTAAAGAACCCCGAGGACTACCCATTCACCAATAATCAGTACCAGTTATTTGACACCAAGTTTCACACCATGTTGATGAAGTGCTCAGAAAATCCCATCTTCCTTAGTACATGCAATAAGTACTTCCATGAAACCCTATCATAGGCCTTAGCCATATTAAGCATGATCACCACATTAGCTGGCTTTCCCCTTAACCTTATGTCAGTGACAATTTCTTGAGTCAATAAGATGTTCTCAAATATAATCCTACCCTTCACAAATCCGGATTGATTATGAGATATTAGAAAAGGAAAAAAATTTTCCAATCTATCATGTCACACCCTAGACAAGACCTTGTTAATGAAGCTGCTCAAGCTAATAGGTCTTAAGTAAAAAAAGGTCTCAACTCTAGGTTTCTTAGGCAGCAACACTAGATTGATATGAGTGATGGATTTAGGCAGTGCAGCTCCTTCATAGAAGTGTAGCACCCTGTTGTGTATATCAACACCAATAACATCCCAACATGTTTGATAAAACAGGCCAACGAATCCATCTGGACCACTAGAACTCTCCCCAATAAGCTCAAAAACTACTATCCTTACCTCTTCAATTGTTGGCAATCTTCTAAGTTCCAAATTCTGTTCCATAGTGACTATCGAAGGTACATTATTGAGCAAGGAAAAGTCAGATGTATCACCTTCATTTGTGAAATATTTTCGATAGAAGTCCACTGCAGCTGTAGCCAATTGCTCCTGGTCTTCAATCCATACCCCACTTCCACTTTTGATCCTCTTCAGTTGCAATTTATTTCTTTTGACATGATTGTGAAAGTGTCATGCCCCAATAAAAACGAGGAGCTCGACCGACGCTCAACCGAGTAAACCCGACTGAGCAAGCCTGTTAGGTTTCATTCTACCCAAACTAATTCATGAATAATAAGGAGATGAACTCCATTAATCATACTTTTTTAAATATTTCCTTAACAACTTCCATTTTCTTTTCATTAGACATTTCAACCATGTTTACCGCGAAAATGGTAATAACAATTAAATTTATAAATGGGACTCTAAAAATATGTGATCTATTTTTATGCTAGTTGTTAGAGCAATGGATGCTAGATATGTGAAGTTTAACGATGAAATACAAGCTAAAGCGGGGTAGTAATCAAACCGAGGGGCTTGCTACCCGGGCCTCAGACTGATCGATGAAAAGCTTCGAGGTCGATGCTTGGGCTCGAGCTCGAGCTCGAGCTATCGGGGGTAACCTGGAAGGAAATAACAGTTAAGATATAATTAAAGAAGGCTCTTTATGGCCAGTATCAAGCAGTAAATGAATAAGAAGTATGAAAGCAATGAATGAAGAAGTAGCCTCGAGCGAGTAAGTTAGAGAGAAAAGAGAGAGATATTATTGATCTTGTGTAAAATAGTTGGAGTTCCAACAACCCTTTACAAAGTGGTGAGGATCCCCCTTATATAGGAGGGGAAATACAACATAGTACAAAATGCATTAATTGTAAAGACACGGAGATGGGACGACTAGACATGATATCAAACTCTATTGATGCTATTTGCTCGCCTCGAGAATTCCCCACCCTCAGGATCATTGTTGGGTCAAACGTGAATGAACCTCGAGGGAGAGAACTTGACTGCAACCCCGCAGCCCCGAGATATCGATATGACTCCCCGAACACACCTTCATAGTGAGAAATCGGACCCTCCAATTTCACTAGATAGTCTCCGCGTTTCCTAAAATGAAGTAATAGGAACTGATTTTGAACCGTCGTCTCAAGGTCATCATTGCCGTGACGTCAACCGATAAGAGCATTAAATGCCATGTTCCAGAAAACCGTGCAAAGGTCGCCGTCAAATGCGATATCCGAGGAACCCACGAACTGCCATTGGCTCATCCTTTCCGCTATCCAAGCAGTTCCTATAAATGCATCGACTATTTGATACTTCTTACTTTCACCCCATCCCTAAATTCACGAGTCAGAACCCTTTGTCTCTTCCACTCTTCTATCTCGCTTTTAGAGAAAGTTTTTGCCATTGACATGGCTAGGACTTCCAGAACAGTTCCTTGATGGAACGACGCTGCATCATCATCTCGATCGTCTAAGGAGAAAACCAGAGTGATTCCTTCTTTGGAATAATGCACCCCACCTAATCTCGATATGTCAAAGGATTTTAACGTCGATGCCACCTCATACACATCGGGCTGGTGTAAGCATGTATCCCGATACATCTTCCGAATCCTCTCCCCCGGAGATAGACCCGGTTATCCTCGACTTCTACGACCGATACCAAGTGACGCTTGGTCAGATCTACCCTTCTTTTTTGAGGATAGTATTGATGCTTCACCATTTCACCGAAGGGGTTGAGGGCGAAGTCTTTACCCTCAATCATCTGATCAGGATGTACATCCCTCTATTTTATTGAGGTTTAATTAGGATCCATCATCGATCCAAAAAATCAATTTTCTCGAGCGTCGACGAGGGAAATAATCGAGGGTGGATGAGTAGATTTATCCGGGTAAAGACCTCGGATATCATCCCGACCTAGAGGATGCCCTTTCCGGAGAGGTGGAATACCCAACGTAAGCAATTTTCCATTAACCACTTTTTAACTATTCTTCTTTTTGAAATAACAATCTCTTTGCGCTTCTTGCAGCCGCTGCTTGGTACCCCGAGGCGGTTCTAGATTTGTCGAGATGATCAAGTGGTTTGGATAAGAAGTTCCCATATTTTGTTTGGTCTTGGACCGACCTATCCAAGGAGCGATGGGTGGCCAAGAATCACGGTAGAGTTTCCTTACCGCCTATGTCTCATATTTGTGTTTCCCCTTGTGCCCTTAGTGATGACATCCTGCGGTTACCGTACTTGTGCAGGTCTTGACGAGAATATGCTGGTGAGGCTGCCTCCTGGTGGCGAAGTAGGGGCTTTGGAGCCGACATGGGCAAGAAGAGGAAAAGTAAGGCAGTTGTTGTCATTCCTGTGGCAAAGAAATCTAGGTCACTCGGGCATCGAGCTGCTGCCGGGACCTCTGCTTTGACTTTAGGGGCGCATCTTGACACCGAGGAAGAGGATGATGATGATAATGGACGTCCGTTAGCACAGAGGATGAGGTTGAACGTGAGAGCATTGCAGGTGCCTCAATCGAAGGCTGCTGAGTCCGAAACGGCTGACTCCGGTCGGTCTCGTGAACCAGAGACCTTCGAAGAGGGTGTTAATGTAGCTTCAAATTGCACAACCAAGTTTGATGCAGTTTCCGTTAGGGGGACCGCTGCCATCAATCCTGTAGGGTCGGGGCTCAAAGCTTTTCAGGAGCATGGGTTGCCTTCTGGAGAAGTCGGCGACCTGAACGACTTCTTCTCATGCTTCCAGGTCTCGTCAGGGGAACTGCGGGACCCTCAAGAAGTGGTTGGCATCAAAGCGGGGATTCCTCTCCAGGGGGGAGGCTCTATTGCCAACATCTTTGACGGTGTTAGTGATAGCTCTGATCTTGATATTCCCGGTGCCGTCAAAGCTGCGGAGAAATTCATGCAACAGGTGATAGCCATTTCTTGTGCATTTTTTTTACTTCGACGTTATTCTCTATCTTTATAACTTATCCGCCATGGCGCAGTGCAAGGAGATGTACGATCATGCCATCCTTTATCTCTACGAGGAGATTTCTTATCATTAAAAGAAGTGTAAGAAAGTTACCTCGATGCTGCAGGATTCGGAGGCTCGCTCTATCCAGGGAGGGGAAGAACTAAGAGAGCTCCGAGCTTCTTTGGAAACGGCGCTCCGGGAGAAGGCCGACCTTGCTGCGTAGGTACTTTGTCCTTGCTTGTGCCCACCATCTATTCCTGTATTCCGACATGAATCGGCTTACCTTTCTTTTGTAGGTCAAGCAAAATGGTTCACAGATTAACCAACTAAACACGGAGATCTACGGGCTGAGGGAGCAGAATAAAGTAGTGGCCGGGGAGTTGGCGACATCCCAGGATCTTCTCAAGGATGCTCGTAAGGAGGTTGCTGCTTTTGCCGTGGCTAAGTTCGAGTTTGAATGAAACGCTGCCACTTATCTAGAGGATGCAGCCTCAGCGCATAAAATAGCTCGTGATATATCAATAGCAGTTGAGCAGAAGCTAACCCGAGCTATTAAGCATGCTAAGGCGGAGGCGAGGAGAGAGACCTTGGAGGAAATTAGAGCCAGAGGTATCGACCTATCAGCTGATCTCAAGGAAGCTCGCGAATTGGAGGAAGAACTGGCGCTTTTAATTTCCCCCGATGAGGATGAAGATAATAACGATGAGGAGTAGTCTCCAAGTCATTTTGTATCCCTTCCTTTTCCCTTTGTATGCAGCCCCCGGGGGATGAGTTGTGTAAAGATGCTTTTTGTGAATACGTTTTTGGTAAAGTAAAAAAGGGACTTTCCTCCTATTAGCCTTTTTTAGTCTCTTCTTTCTTTGCCCCTTTGCTATTGCGATTTAGCTTTTGACTCTCGATGTTGGTCTTTCAGAACCTGTTCTCGAAGCAACCGGGATCCTGAAACTGGTCATGCCCCGGGGTTAAATCGATATCTTCTCTCGGACCGATGCTCGTGACGTCAGGGAGCTCCCCGAGGCCTTGCAATTTTTTTGAGTTTTGCGGGGTAACAAAATTTGTATGATCCGATAAAAAAGGGGGCCTGTGGTGATTTTTCTAGTACGTTTCCCTAGGAGAGGCTGACGTTAATGCGGCCAGAATTAATTGGCCCTTTTGGGTAGGTCAACAGTTGTTGCGTTGCCCCTATATATTCATTCATCCGTCTTTCCAACGGTGAATATGCTGCTTTGAAAGGCTATCTCTTCCGCAGAGCCTGGCGCTTTGTGCTAGTCCTTCCGCTACCCTAATAAAAAAACATATTTTTGCTCAGACCCTCATCTTTCCCTTTCTATTTTACCGTGGCTATGACTGCTACATCGACATCTGATCGTCGGGTGGAGGGGAGTTCCTCCCGTGTTCCACATTCGGTTGGTGCCAGTGGCTCACCTCCGATGTCAGGTGAGCGAGGCTCGGGGTTCCCTACCTCGAGGAGAGTTTTCACGTCAGGGAAACCTCCCAATGTTCCGGGTCACCGGGAGCATGTGTCGATGATCATTTCATCAGTGGGAGAAGAAAACCTCGAAATGATCAGAAAAGATTGCGGATGGGGAGAAGGCGTGATATTACAAGTACCTTCCCCCAAGGAGAGCGTCATGACATATGTTGAGGGATTTTTGAGCGTATACACGCATGATTTCGTGCCAGGTTCCCCTGACCGGGTCGTGCTTGATTTCTGTCGAAGATACTAGGTCACACTGGCATAGGATCATCCCTCCCTTTGGAAAATAGTGCAGGCGATGAGATATTTTGCCGATAAGGCCGGGATAGAGTTTACCCCCTAAGCCATCTCGTGAGGTTATATCGGCCACTACATTACCGGGGCTTGATTGCTCTTCTGCGTCGATCCACCCGAGCTCCTGTCGTCAGCAGCAAGGAGGACAAGGACCGAAAATGGATGAATCGGTTTGTTTAGATTCGAACGATCGATGTCATTCCTAGAGAATTTTTGCCATTTCCTGAGATATGGAACTTCACACGTAAGTGTCTCATCTAAGCTATCATCGTTTTGACTGGAGGCAGGCTCTATAAAGATATCTTTCTATTCCATATTTGTAGCAATTCATTGGTCACCGAGTGAGGTCCCTGATTTAGCCGAGTGGTCTCGTAAGCTAGCAGCTTGCTCAATTTATGATAGGCGCCGGTGGCGAGATCTGTCCAAAGGGAGATGGGAGGCAAAGCATCATGGTAGGTGTCCAACGCTTTGCTTTCTAGAAAGTGGCGCTTCTCTTTCCGACTTATTTAATTCAACTGTCGCATGTGCCGAGGGTTCTTTTGAAATGTGGTTGCATCCTCCGGGGGAGGAGGAGAGATTGCTGGCCTCGGGATCAAGGAGTGATGATAAAAGAAAAGATGCTCCGGGGTGCGTGAAGGCTTGCAGTGAGGCGAATCCTTCTCAACGGTTAAAAAGAAGCGATTTAGTCGATCGACCACCTTCTAGAAGCGGCACGCCATCGGGCGTTGCTTCAGCCTTCGGCGAGGCTCAGCGATTTGGCGTCATGGTGAGTTTTGACTGCTGTAAAATTATTCCGGCCCCGTGCCTTTCTTTTTCCACTTTTCTTTTTCTTTGTTTAGCTTTCTTTTATAGGCCTTTGATATGCTTAAATCTGAGCTGCTTCGTAGCGAGGCAATGTTGCAGGAAGCTTTGGAGAAGGAGAAATCCCTCAAGCTTCTTTGTGCGGCAAAGGAAAGCAAACTGGTTTCCTTACGGAGCGAGGTGGACCGGAGCCGGAGCCGTGAGATCTGCCTGGAGAAACAAGTACCCTGTATTTTATGCTGGCTTGCACTCCCTTTTAACCTCGGCGTCCTGATGTTTTGATATTTCAGTTGGAGGACAAGGAGGAGGAGCTGGGATAGATCTGGGGTGAGGTTGGCCGAGCCAAACGCGAATTCAACGAGATACAGGCGTATGTAAGTGCCCATTTTGTGGCCAAAGAGAGGGCTCAATACACGGTTTCTACTCTTAAGGCGCAAATCTAGACTATTCGCGCGAACGATTCTGCTTGGGTGAATATGATCGTAACGCTTTCGTCCGAGCTTTCGAAGGCGAAGACTGAGGTGGTGAATGTCTTGGCCGAGGTTGTTATGAGAAATACTAGAGCGGGACAGAAAGTGGTGGCCTATTCGAAGAGTGCTGCCACTGCTAAAGCTGAACTGAAGAGAGCCCTTGATCGTGCAAGCAATAGCAAGGAGCATGCGAGGTGCAGATCCCGAAGGGAAGTCCTCGAGGAGATTCATGCCAAGGGCTTCGATCTCTTGGGGAAATCGAGCAAGCCAAAGGGGAGGAGTATGATGCCAAGTTCCTTCTATCAAATACTACAGACGGTGAGGAGGGAGCCGCCGGGCCATAGTTGCTGAAGGGGGAACATTTATTCCCTACCTCCTTCTTGTGTACATAGCTTTCATAATATGTTGTAGACTGAGCTTGCGTTTCACCATCTGTATGTAAAAAGGGAAACCCCGCAATTTGTATCTTCGGTAATTCTGTTTGCCAAGATCTCAATCGGATCGGTTCAACCTTTGGGTTGGTAGGAATTTCCGAACTTGTAATATGGCCCTGATGTTCGTTAGGCTGGCGACAACGGGCATACACATTTTAACTGTTTTGGGTTCAGTCTCCGAGTCGGGCTCCGACTCGATATCAATCGACCCTCAAGTTTTGCGTCTGCATGGGCTGGCGATGATGGCTCTTACGCTATGCCCTTAGGCATGTGTAGTTAACTATTTTGGATCCGGTCTTCGAATCGGGTTACAACTCGAGCTCATTTTAATCCTCAAGTTTTCAAATTTTAAGCTGGCGACAGTGGCTCTTACGCTTTTGGTCGTTGCGACCTTTTAGTGCATGGCCCTGAGGCTCGTTTGGCTGGCAACTATGGCTCTTACGTTTTTTCCCTTAGGCATATGTAGACTTTGTTTTTCCCTCGTTAAGGACTTTTTTGAAATAATTTTGCCTGACCTGTCATCGATTTGGGAAGAACCTCGATTTCAAGTCATTAGCGGCAATGTTCGAGCACCTCGGAAGGTTTAGCTTGTAGGCTGAGTAGCTAGAAGCCTTGAGATTTGGAGCTGACATGGTCGAAGCTCGTTTGCCTGTTGAGGGTAGCCTGTTTTAACTGGTTCTTTTTGAAGTAGATTCGAAGTAATAGCCTATGATTTTTCTAGCGATAGTCGGGCATCCCCGAGTCGCGTTAATTTGCCTGGTGCAACCATTTTGACCATAGTCATATATCTTTGGCTAGAGCCATTTTTGATCCCGAGTGTGGTAGTTTAGGTGTCTACATCGAGGGTATGCCCTTTCGGGAGTCTTACAAATGCGACATATAGCCTAAACTTCGAGATTGAGTTTTATGCCTGTAGTAAGGTCTTACAAAATTTTCATGCTTGTTGAGGTCTTACAGTTTTTTCATGCTTGTTGAGGTCTTAAAGTTTTGTCATTCCTATTGATGTCTTACAGTTTTGTCATGCCGTTGAGGTCATACAATTCTTGTTGCTATGTTGAATAGACCTTGCTAGACCGAGTTTGCCCGCTCGGGGTTTTACGGCCTTGGGTTTTGGAGTGAGTGGCAACTGGCGACAGTCTTCGAGTCATCGAGTTTGCTCAGGCTCGAAGGCCGTTACTCGCGAGTTCGGAGTTGACTTGTTGAGGACTTATGAGCATGGAGTTCCGACCTAAATTGTTGACGCTAAGTCTCCGAGTATTTCGGGACGTACTCGATGGAGGGATCCTTGCCGTGAATATGCTGAATTTTCTTTGGAGTACGAGATGCTTTTGGCGAAAAATATTCTTTGATTGCTTGGCGTAAATACATGTCGTTGTGTTTCTGTAAGCTTGGCTTATGCGGACACGGTTTGTTCGACCGTTTGGCCCGGTATATCATTTCCTATTAGAACCTCGTTTGTCATTTCCCGGTACAGGGTTGATTGTGAAGAAAATCTGGTAGGCTTGTTGAATCCTCCTTAGGCAGCACGTGGACGTTGCCTCGTTAAAAACCTTGCCGGCAAAAACCCATTTCAGGATAAAATCCCGGTCGAAGGAAAAGAGTGCAACGGACGCTTTGAAACCTCAGGGCCCTCGACCCGGGGCGGCGTCCCGACTGCCTTGGTCACTGGCCTGCGCAAGAGTTACCATGAAGTAAAATATAGAAAAGGGAGAGGTGATTATACCTTAGTGGCGATGGAGCTTTTGGGTTCCGATGTTCGTTTGGCGAATGCTATGTGGTCCGTTATTTGAATACGGCCGGGGGAGAGCATCAAAAAATTGTATGGATGACGTGTTGGGGCTCGTCTGCTTTGTTCTTTTTGGTTGTTTCTCTTTCTCGGGACTGGTTTTTAGCCTGGTTGCTGAGAAATTCCCAAAGGTGTCCATTATCGAGTAGTCGGGCCACTTCCTCTTGAAGTTTCATTAAATCCTCGGTTCTGTGCCCGTGCAAGTTGTGAAACTCGCAAATCAAGTTGTAGTTCCTTTGGGAAGGATCTATGTGTATAGGCCTGGGCCATCTGGCATACCTGATTTTGCTGATGGCAAACACGATGTCCGATACATCGACGTTGAAGTTGTATTCTGATAGGTGAGGTGCCCCCATTGGCCCCGTGTCCCTGTCGAAGACACCCCTGTTGAGAGGTCCCCGAGGGTTCTGTCCTCTGTTTACCAATCGATCGTTGCAAGTCGGATTGCATCTTGGATCATTCCTCCTATCATCGGGGTATGACTGGTACCTCTCTTTATTCAATTTTGACTCCTTCGCTAGGAGTTTGCTAGGATATACTGAGCCCGAGGGGGCTCCCAGCTAGTCATCCTCGAGACCTTGATCTTTGACTGGTACCGATTGTGGACGTCTGACTAGGTTACGGCGGGATACTTGATCAGATTCTCTTTCAGCTGCCTTGAGGCCACTGAACTTTGTTCCTTTAGGCCTTGAGTGAAGGCCTGCACTTCCCAGTCGTCAAAGACCAGGGGTAGTTCCATTCGTTCCGTTTGGAAACGAGACACGAATTCCCGTAGCATTTTGTTCTCCCTCTGCTTAATCTTGAATACGTCGGATTTCCTTATTGCTACCTTGATGGCACCGGCATGCGCCCTTACGAAGGAATCTGCTAGCATGGAATGAATCTATGGAGTTGGGAGCTAGGTTGTGGTACCACGTCATGGCCCCCTTCAAGAGCGTTTCTCCGAACTTCTTCAGTAAGACGGACTCGATCTCATCGTCTTTTATGTCATTGCCTTTTACCGCGCACGTATAGGCAGTGACATGTTTGTTAGGATATGAGGTCCCGTTGTATTTTGGGAGTTCTGGCATTTTGAACTTTTTTGGAATAGGTTTCGGAGCCACTTTCTCTGGGAACAACCATTGCACGAACTTCCTTGCATCTACACCCTTCAGGACTTGGGGCACGCCCGGGATTTAGTCGACTCTGAAGTTATAAGTTTTGACCTTCCTATCATTGGCTGCTATCATTTTCTCGCCTGACTCGATCCTTTTGGTGAGGTCCTCCAACATTTTCACAACGGCAGGATCGGCTACTGATCCGTTGTTGCTTGACCTTTCCGGTATCTTTTTGGCCGGGGGAGTAGTTTTCGGTGCTACTGTGCTGGGAGTCTTCGGGTGGCTTTGCAACTGAGCGATAGCGAACTGTTGTGCCTGAAACATTTCAAAGATAAGATGAAGACTAACTTCCTGTTCTTCTCGAGCTGGGGTCTTCTGGGCTTCCTGTTGGTCGTCATGACGTATGCTCCTATCGGTGTGTGAGGTTTCGTCGACCTGCTGTGCGTCTTGCGAATCTGTGTCCGCTGGAATCGGTCTGGGCGCATTATCGGGATTCTACAGCAGCGCGCCGACGACTGGAACAACCACACCATTTTCTTTGTGATTTTCAAGGCTGTTGTTCTTGACTCTGTTTACCGAGCCAGACATTTTGTCCTGAAATCAAAAGATCTTGGACAAGAAGAAGTGTGAAAGATAACTTGCGTTTGTGTAATGAAACCAACAAGAAAATAGTCACTATTATTTTTAGCCCCACGGTGGGCGCCAAACTGTTTACCGTAAAAATGGTAATAACAATTAAATTTGTAAATGAGACTCTAAAAATATGTGATCTATTTTTATGCTAGTTATTAGAGCAATGTATGCTAGATATGTGAAGTTTAACGACGAAATACAAGCTAAAGCGGGGCAGTAATCAAACTGAGGGGCTTGCTACCCGGGCCTCAGACTGATCGATGAAAGGCTTTGAGGTAGACGCCTGGGCTCGAGCTCGAGCTATTGGGGGTAATCGGGAAGGGAATAACAGTTAGGATATAATTAAAGAAGGATCTTTACGGCCAATATCAAGCAGTAAATGAAGAAGAAGTATGAAAACAATGAATGAAGAAGTAGCCTCGAGCGAGTAAGTTAGAGAGAAAAGAGAGAGATATTATTGATCTTGTGTAAAATAGTTGGAGTTCCAGCAGCCCTTTACAAAGTGGTGAGGATCCCCTTTATATAAGAAGGGAAATACAACATAGTACATAATGCATTAATTGTAAAGACACGGAGATGGGACGGCTAGACATGATAGCAGACTCTACTGATGCTATTTGCTCGCCTCGGGAATTCCCCACCCTCGGGATCATTGTTGGGTCGAACGTGAATCAACCTAGAGGTAGAGAACTTGACCGCAACCCCGCAGCCCCGAGATATCGATATGACTCCCCAAACACACCTTAATGGCGAGGAATCGGACCCTTCGATTTCACCGTATACAAACCATAATATCCAAAATATAACAATTTTTATAGATATAAGGAAAACATATTTGCTGAATACTAATATTTCTAATTTAATTTCCAATACCAAACACCACCCACAACTTGTCTACGGAGCCTCTAAATACAACTGAAGAGTAATATGGAAATGCCAGCAACAAAGCTACGGCTATACCTCAAAATACAAAGTACATGATAAACAACGGTACAAGACCCCGAAATGAAGTGGGGATCACCAAGTCAGCTAAAAGGAAGATGTGTCACTAGCTGCGACCAACACTGCCTGCTATGAAACCACCTACATCAATTTAAAGACGTAGCACCCCCGGTAAAAGGGACATCAGTGCCGTCGAATAGCACTAGTATGTATAACTAAACACCATCTCATTAGAAAGAACGACCATACAAGAACAAAGAAATCATAAGGATTCAACAAAAGATTTAAAAAATCACCGCATCATCAAATAAAAGGAATCACATAGCTTTCACATAATTTCCATAGCTTTAGGTTGGGACATTTCATATTGTTGCACCATCATTCACAATACACCGCCTTTTTTGCAAAGAGTCCGATCTTGGCCAGATCGGCTAAGCCGTCTCATTTGAAACGTATAACTCAATCACCATTTCATTTTCACTTTTCGATTTCAATATCAGCACAATACCACCATGTGTGCGGCATGGCGTCCGATCACGGCCCGATCGACTAAGCCGTCTTACCAAGACATTTCCATTTTTCTATCAATCATCTCCTTTCAAGTTTATATCACACATATCAATTCATCGGCACTTGGGGCAACAATTATCATATCATACTTGGCACTAGACCATATTTCATAATTCGAGCTCTTTTCCCCCACATTTCACATCAATATCAATTTCAGCAACAAGCCATTCAATCCAAGATGTCAAGTACACATGAGAGGAAATCATGAATCATGCGCATATACAATATTTCAGAATTCATACACCTCAAGTTCATTAGCAATAGAACTTTAAACACAAAGGATTCTTCAAAAAAGGAGAGGACACACCAAACCACAATAGAAACACACATTAAAGTCATAAACAAGCAATTACACCAATTATTCTTGAATTACTCTATTCCAATCACGACAATATACAATTTCAACATCGAAGTATGTAACAACTCAGATCACATTGGATGTACTTATAAAGCAAAACATTATCTCGAACAACCACTTATGGGCATAAATTATGTACAAAGCCTTTAGGGCACTTTATTATTGAAGTCATTTATGGAAAGTAGAGTCAAGGCTCATTTCATAATCTATTTCATATTTTCTCATGTCATAGACATCACCAGACACAATTATAACTCAAGTTCTCGGCACGTTGACCACACTTTATTTTCCAAGTTCATTTGATTTATTTCAAACATCTTTATACATAGAGGATTTCACATAGTATGGCATAACAATCTCAATTTAAACTTGACTTGGAATCTAGACATTTTAGCACATAGGTCACATTCTTCACATATTCTCAATTACCAAGAATAGCGTATTGAACACATTGAGATACACCTTTCACATATGTTCTTGCAATACTAATTTCTTTGAAATAACAAGTACTACATCAATCAAATTTCGGACTACAATATTTGCATGGACACCATGGGAGCTCAATTTCTAAGAAGAGGGTTTTTTTAACTATAGATACCTTGTTTAAGCTTTCCTTAAGTTTCTACAATACGCCAACACCTCTAGCAGTAACAATCTATAAGGAGATAGCGGGATTCGATTAATAATTAGGAATATTACCCATGGCGTAACTTGCTTAGGAATTTCATTAAACACCTAACATGTGAAGTAGTCTACAAGGTCTGAATATGGAAATTCCTTCTTCCCTCAACCAATTTTAACATGAACTACCCAAATTAGTTCTTTAATATCACATACTACAACTTAGTCCCACATGCATGGCCTATTTCTAGTCCCAACAACATATTTGAACCCTTAACCTCATGAAATCTTGGAAGAAGGACTTACACGGATGAAGGACAATCAAGTGGTTATCTTCCTTAATTCTTGAAAACTTGAGCAAGATTTGGGTTATTATGAAGCTAGGTTCCTTCTTTCTCTCTCTATATGCTCTCATCTCTCTCTAAAATCAGTAGAAAAATGACCCCAAATGAAGCCCCTAAGCCTATTTATCAAAATGGGGCCGGGTTATAAAAATAGAAAAAATAAGCCTCTGAAATCGGGTCTGCGGTCGCATAATAGACCACAAAACAGGAATGTGGGTTGCAAAATGCATCACGAAACTGGTGCCCAGAAATGGGCTACTTTGAACAGGTCTGCAACCATTTTGCGGTCGCATAACCACTGTTGCGATCGCAGAATTGGCCGAAGAATGGGATTTGCCAGCCTTTGGTAATTTGATCATAACTTTGTGTAGGAATGTCCAAATAACGAACGGTTTGAAGAATTAGAAACTAGACTCAAAGACCTTTCATTTGAAAGTTGTTCATCACATAAAACTTTATATATATTTAGATATGCTCGTCCAAAGTGGGGACTTGTGCGAACACATTTGGAATTTTAGCCCATTATGAATTTTTTTAACTTGACTTAGACTTAGGCCTCCCATTAGACCCCACATTACTTATTATATGACTTATATACTTATTTACCAAATCCACTTGATGCCCATCATGTTAATAGCATATAAAATATTATGACTAGCCTACATGGCACCACGAAATCCTAAATTACTTAGCGAAATTTTCCAGGGCCTTGCATTCTCCCCCGCTTTGGATCATTCATCCTCGAATGAGAAGTAGAGTCCTCCCTAAACACTTAACATAATATATCTCTTTTCTCACCTACCTCAAGTCCCTAAATTTTGACTAACACCCAAATTTTTTAGAAATTTCAGCAGAGTCTCCTTTGTAACTAGGCCTATCCACCTGCCAGAGAACCACCAAAACATCCTAACAACTCATCCACAACTAGACAAGGCACCACAATGTATATATCAATAATACTAATCTCAGCATTACATGTACTACATTATCATATGGATACCTGGACATGAACTGCACATTTTTAAATCATAACACCTAGAAGGTACCTTTCAAGTCAAAACCAATTGCTATACAATCAAGAGAAAATACTTTATTTCCACAACACTCTCGGCCTTCAATGTGGCCTATTATACTTGCAGACTTCACAATAACACATTCACAAAAACAATCTCCACCTGAACTTACCTAACAAGGATGCCAAATAGATACCCTTCGGCCAACTATCCAATACCTCCACCTTCAGTAATTTTCACCGAAATGATGCACAAGGGATTTCCAACTACATTCTTAGACGTAGACACATGAAAACACAGAATACATTGAGAACAATGATGGGGAAACATCATACTCCTAGTGCGGCCTAATGTGAAAATACACTTATGCAACCTTTATTATCAACTCACATAACATCTTCAAGGGAAAATATGGAGAATAACCTGTTCACCCTCCTAAATTGTAAATCTCTACGCGAACACCCACACTAAACCTTCGATGACCTTCGACGATTACACTAAGATGTGCTATCATGAATTGACCATAAAATTACCCATCGAATATATGTGACCACACGGTAATGCTTCCATTTGACATGTTTGGTCCTTCAATACCCAATAGATCTAATACAATGAGGAACAACGAAGTTCAAGATTGGGTTAGAATTATTTAGGAATCCATTAATGTGCTGAGTAAAGTATTTCATGAGGTTATATGCTAAGAGACATGAAGATTACTACTAACAATACTGACATGGTTAATCATTGTGACAACATCAATTATTCGACAAATGAGACATATGGGTAACTAGTACATTGGCAATAAGAATCATTAAGGAAGAATATTCAAGTACGTGACCCAATCGTCTCCTGCAATGTAGGGAAAATCCGTTTATCAAGAATGAGAATACTCTGGCACCTTGAATGCGATATGGGTTCCAAAATACATGAAGTTGAATTACACCCCTAACGTTAACTGACACAAGAAATCTATGCCACAAGCCCATGAGGATGAAAAGAAGTGGAACACTTATGAGATTATCATATTTCAAACAGCTTAATCCTTCCCGATAATTGACCCCATATGAGATAACTAAAGATACGATAACTTTCCTTCCAAATCGATATGCTCATGATATGTGCAAAAATCTAAAGGCATCTAATCTTAACCTTTCACGAGTGAAACCACATGGCTAGGACATCTTAATATTGGGATGAAATCATGTATTGGTTAGAGGGGTTCTAATGGTTAACATGATGCTCCAAGGAGAAAGACAACTAGAAGTCTTATCCACCCAAGGAAGTGGAATGCCAAGGATAGCAGAACTCCCCGCAGATGACAATGACATAGTCAATGATTCTAGAAGTCGAGTGTGTAAAGACAACCAAACCCATGAGACAGTATACAATAATCATGGAAGGTTTGTAGATGTTCATGATGAGTTCTCCATAGATTTTGACTTGAGAAGTACCCAGATGCTAATGAAAGACAGGAAAACATTAGAAGTAGGCGTTGTTCTATGATAACCCCCAATTATGTGTTTTGTCTTGCCGGAGAGCCTATTAAGGGTTCTTATGGGAAAGGAAGTGTTATAATGACACATAGAAGGATATGTTCTCTCATAGTTATTGAACAAGTGTTTGGAAACTAGTACAATGAATTCACTAACTAAGAAACACAATTAACACATGTTGTGGAGGTATAAAGAGAAAATAAACATTTGTTATGAGCTAGACATGCTTCTGCTATACTAACTCCCAAGCTGCAATATAAGACCACATCATGGGCGACCACAATACTAGGAACAAAGTGAGCTACTTACTACGGGATATCCCAAGTGGACATGAAAGTTATTCTAAGATGGAGACACAGGATCTTCCTATGACGGAGATGTGAGGATCTCAATTTTCAGAGAGACTTTATGCACACGGTGACCATTTCGATTGACATGCACTCATATGATAGGTGCTGATGTATGCTCTCATGTTACTAGATGGTGAGAAGGTTTCGTGATGATACTCAAAAGAGAGTAGAGTGATTGTTCAGATCATAGAAGCCATATACACCAGTGAGTAAAAGAGTGACTCGAGAAGTATCACAACACTGGGATGTTTTACATGGAACTCGACACCATATAGGTAAACTTTATGATGGTGCATGCATAGGCACAAAAGAGTAGATGTTGTCCATTTAATTAAAAATATCCTGTAAGAAATGTATCAGGTATAGTCCCTTGTTGAGAATTTAGGAAAGAAAGTGGGAAGTATTAATCCTTGAGTTATAACTCTATTCAAGGACATAATTTCCACAAGAGGATGTAAATAAGAGAACTTGTATTAAAGTGGATTCACGAATAATACGTCTCCTTCAAGGAGTAGGTACACACAAGTTTTTGTGACTCACATCTTATTAAGACTATGTTTATGAGAACTCTTCAATATGGATGTACATATACAATGAGTAGAAATTTTAATTCGACTTACTTGGTGACTTTAGGTTGATAGGGCAATAACTTAATCGATACCCCTCGACTCCACATCCCTAATGTACGTGGTAACATACTGCTATACTACATGATCTGGTGGTGCAGAGACATTAATAGGAACAAGGGTACTCCCCTTAGCAACAAGTTCTACCAATCCCTCCATGGCTCGATACATTCTTCTAACAAACTCTTGGGCAATCTCCCTCAGATTCAATGGTGGGGTCATTCCCTCCTTACTGCTTCAAACTCATGGATTATAGTTTCAAGATTACTCATCTTGAGAGTAAGACATAGTGAGAAAATTAGCTCCCTATCTTGGGTTCTACTGCATGATCTGGAGTATCAAAGAAGGGTGAAATTCCTAAATGTCCAAATAGCCTCCAACTTATAGATGTGGTTGACAACACACCGATAAGAAGGACTCTACTAGACACAGATCCGAGACATCCTAGGACATTTTAAAACCATAGGCTCTGATACCAAGTTTATCACGCCTAAAAAAATGAGGAGCGCGACCGACGCTCAACCGAGTAAACCCGACTGAGCAAGCCTGTTAGGTTTCATTCTACCCAAACTAATTCATGAATAAAGAGAAGATGAACTCCATAAATTATACTTTTGTAAATATTTCATTAACAACTTCCATTTTGTTTTCATTATCCATTTCAACCATAATATCCAAAATATGACATTTTTATAGATATGAAGGAAAACATATTTGCGGAATACCAATATTTCTAATTTAATTTCCAATACCAAACACCACCCACAACCTGTCTACGGAGCCTCTAAATACAACTGAAGAGTAATGTGGAAATGCCGGCAACAAGGCTCCGGCTATACCTCAAAATACAAAGTACATGATAAACAACGGTACATGACCCCGAAATGAAGTGGGGCTCACCAAGTTAGCTGAAAGGAAGATGCGTCACTAGCTGCGACCATCACTGCCTGCTATGGAACTACCTACGTCCATTTAAAGATGTAGCGCCCCCGGCAAAAGGGATGTTAGTGCCGTCGAATAGCAGTAGTATGTATAACTAAATACCATCTCATTAGAAAGAACAATCATACAAGAACAAAGAAATCAAAAGGATTCAACAAAAGCTTTAAACAATCACCACGTTATCAAATAAAAGGAATCACATAGCTTTCACATATTTTTCATAGCTTTCGGTTGGGACATTTCATACTATTTCACCATCATTCACAATACCACCGCCTTTTTTTCCGAAGTCCGATCTCGGCCTGATCGGCTAAGCCATCTCATTTGAGACGTATACCTCAATCACAATTTCATTTTCACTTTCCGGTTTCAATATCAGCATAATACCACCATGTGTGCGGCATGGCGTCTGATCATAACCCGATCGGCTAAGCCATCTTACCAAGACGTTTCCATTTTTCCATCAATCATCTCCTTTCAAGTTTATATCACACATATCAATTCATCGGCACTTGGGGCCACAATTATCACATCATACTTGGCACTAGAACATATTTCATAATTCGAGCTCTTTTCCTCCACATTTCACATCATTATCAATTTCAACAACAAGCCATTCAATCCAAGATGTCAAGTACACATGAGAGGAAATCATGAATCATGGGCATATACAATATTTCAGAAATCATACACCTCAAGTTCATTAGCAATGGAACTTTAAACACAAAGGATTCTTCCAAAAAGGAGGGGACACACCAAACCATAATATAAACACACATCAAAGTCATAAACAAGCAATTACACCAATTATTCTTGAATTACTCTATTCCAATCATGCCAATATACAATTTCAACATCGAAGTATGTAACAACTCGGATCACATTGAATGTACTTATAAGGCAAAACATTATCTCGAACAACCACTTATAGGCATAAATTGTGTACAAAGTCTTTAGGGCACTTTATTATTGAATTCATTTATGGAAAGTAGAGTCAAAGCTCATTTCATAATCTGTTTCATATTTTCTCATGTCATAGGCATCACTAGGCACAATTATAACTCAAGTTCTCGGCACGTTGGCCACACTCTATTTCCCAATTTCATTTGATTTATTTCAAACATCTTTATACATAAAGGATTTCACATAGTTTGGCATAACAATCTCAATTTAAACTTGACTTGGAATCTAGGCATTTTAGCACATAGTTCACATAGTTCACATATCCTCAATTACCAAGAATAGCGTATTGAACACATTGAGATACACCTTTCACATATGTTCTTGCAACACCAATTCCTTTGAAATAAAAAGTACTACATCAATCAAATTTCGGACTACAATATTTGCATGGACACCATGGGAGCTCAATTTCTAAGAAGAGGGGATTTTAGCCATACATACCTTGTTTAAGCTTTCCTTAAGTTTCTACGATCCGCCAACACCTCTAGCAATAACAATCTATAAGGAGATAGCGGGAATCGATTAATAATTAGGAAGATTACCCATAGTGTACCTCTCTTAGGAATTTCATCAAACACCTAACATGTGAAGTAGTCTACAAGGTCTGAAAATGGAAATTCCTTCTTCCCTCAACCAATTTTAACAGGAACTACCCAAATTAGTTCTTTAATATTACATACTACAACTTAGTCCCACATGCATGACCTATTTCTAATCCCAACAACATATTTGAACCCTTAACCTCTTGCATGAAATCTTGGAAGAAGGACTTACCCGGATGGATGACAATCAAATGGTTATCTTCCTTGATTCTTGAAAACTTGAGCAGGATTTGGGTTATTGCGAAGCTAGGCTCCTTTTTTCTCTCTCTATATGCTCTCAACTCTCTTTAAAATCAGTAGAAAAATGACCCCAAATGAAGTCCCTACACCTATTTATCAAAATGGGGTCAGGTTATAAAAATAGGAAAAAAAGCCTCCGAAATCGGGTCTGCGATCGTATAATGGACCGTAAAATAGGAATGTGGGTCACAAAATGCATTGCGAAATTGGTGCCCAGAAATGGTCTACACTGGACAGGTCTGCGACCATTTTGCGGTCGCATAAGCACTTTTGCGATCGCAGAGTTGGCCGCAGAATGGGATTTTGCTAGCTTTTGGTAATTTGATCATAACTTTGTGTAGGAATGTCCAAATAATGAACAATTTGAAGTGTTAGAAACTAGACTCTAAGACCGTTCATTTGATAGGTTTTTCATCACATAAAACATTATATATATATATTTAGATATGCTCGTCCAAAGTGGGGACTTGTGCAAACTCATTTGGAATTTTAGCCCATTATGAAATTTTCTAACTTGACTTAGACTTTGGCCTCCCATTAGAACCCACATTACTTATTATATGACTTATACACTTATTTACCAAATCCAATTGATGCCCATAATGTTAATAGCACATAAAATATTATGACTAGCCTACATGGCACCACAAAATCCTAAATTACTTAGCAAAATTTTCTAGGGCCTTACAGAAAGAAACTTGTATTCCTATCTCCTTCAGCAAACCAAGTCATCCCAGCTTTTTGCTTCCAATACTTCTCCTCAATACTTAAGTATTTCTTCAATTCAGATT
This sequence comes from Nicotiana sylvestris, assembly GCF_000393655.2. Lineage (NCBI taxonomy): Eukaryota > Viridiplantae > Streptophyta > Magnoliopsida > Solanales > Solanaceae > Nicotiana > Nicotiana sylvestris. The sequence continues at coordinate 122,313,650 of NC_091062.1, read as the reverse complement.
GAGCCTTTTGAAGCACAATCCTGTTCTCAATTGTAGGCTCTTCTTCAAACAACATCTCTTTCACCCTAACAATGTCTTCCAAAATAGCCAACTGCTTGAAGATATCACCAAATGTTTCTCTGCTCCATTTTGATAGTGTTCCCTTCACCCTCTTGAGCTTCTACTTGAACATCAAAAACGGATCCCCTATGAAATCAACTTCCCAATTCTGCCTCACCATATCCATAAATGTAGCATGTTTAGTCCAAAAGTTCAAGAAACTGAAAGGCTTGACAAAATTGGTGGTTTGCTCCCCACATGTCATTAACAATGGTGCATGATCTGATCCAGTTCTGATTAAATGTTCAACTTCAATAGTTGGCAACATGTTCTGAAATGGTAAATTCACAAAGATCCTATCCAATCTTTTGAATATACATGCAACATTGGATCTCCCATTCCATCATGTAAATGGACTTCCTTTGTATCCTTGCTCAAACAAACCACAAGAGTTTACACAAAATGCAAAATCCTTATATTCAGGCGGGTGTACTGGTAGTCTTCCTACTTTCTCATCTTCATGTAATATCACATTGAAATCCCCTCCTAACAACCATGGCAATTTCATATCACTTGCTAAGTAATACAAGTGATCCCACAATTCAAACCTCTCCATTGCTGAACATCTTGCATAAACAAATGTCATAATCATGTGCTGCCCCAGGTCATGGTGAAGCACTCTCACAATCACTTGTTGCTCAGTATCCTCCACTAATTCCCATTCCACCACTGCATCAAAGAACAATCATATTTGCCCATTGATATTTTCATAAGCTGTCTCCATACTCAACCTTTTTCTATATCTATTAATGAGTCTCTTCTTTTGAAAAGGTTCCATCAATGAAACTACACAAAAGTTATGCTCCCTATTCATGTTGATCACCCTAGGAAAGGCCTGATGTGTATTCACAAACCTTATGTTCCATATTAATGTTTTGATCATCATTTAGATAGAGAAACTGCCCTCCTAGGCATAATTCTTGAAGGTTGTTGTGGCTCTTTATTCTGATTCTTCTTTGTTTTCTTACCTCTTTTAGCACTAGATGTAGGTGATAGATCGCCATCCCTATCCATCTGTTTGAAGTTTTCTGCTGTTGATTCATCATCTCTCTCATCCTCCATAGGATTTTGTCTCATTAAGTCTTCATCAATTGGTGCCACATTGTGAGTAACTAAATCATGTAAATGTTGTAGTGGAGTCTTCAATGGAACATTAAGATACATCTGCATAATTTAATTAGTGCCATATTCCATAGGCACTTCCTCTATTTCCCCAGATTCTCTCGGAACAATCGCCTGCTCATTATTCTTTTCATTGCTATTCTCTAATCCTACTGTATCATCCCTAACCTTTACATTATCATCAAGTTTATTCTCCAATGCATACACCAGAACATCATCTACATAGGGCAAAATCTTACCAGTTGCACTAAGGATAGGGTTTACTATCGATGCTTCATCAGGTGACCCTGACGCCAGGCTTGGCGTCGCCAACCTAACGCCTTGGGAGCCTGGCTTTAGGCCTGGCATCGCCAGCCTATCGCCAGGTGGGTTGTTATCCCTCACTTTGTCTCCTGTTGTCTTTGTCATACCTAGTTGATCATCCTCCACCTCAATTTCACAACTCCCTACAACCTTTGTTGAGTTTATCTCATCAAGGTTCTCAAGCTGCCTAGAATCTGCAAATGTTTGAGACGGAATTTCTTGACATGATTGGTTTGTAGTCCCATTGAGTTGCCTTAGCTCCTCTTTGATAGTTCCAAACCTTCTATGAACCCAGTCGATTGTGGATTCCATATTAGCCTTTTAATTAGAACTTTGATCACTAGGAACAATAGGACTAGCCTTAGATAAGTTCCTATTATGCTGATCTTCCAACACTTTCTCAACGGTTTCCTTCTTTACACGCTTAAGTTCTTGTTGATTACCTTCTCCCACTGGTTTAGTATTAGCATCCTTCCCAACCCTAACCCCAAAAGCCTTAGGATTAGGGCTTGTCACTCCGGTATTGCCTTCTTTTTCCTTCTCATGGCCCTTCTTGGATTGCTTTTCCCCATGTTCCTTCTTCTTACCATTGCTATTATCCTCACCTTTGCCTTCAGTAATTTGTAGAGTAGGTTGATGAACTTCCTCAACCTCTAGTGCATTAAACTTGTTCTTGGTTGCTGCTTCCTCAAGTTTGGCCTTCCCTTTACTCTTGTCAGCTTCCTTACCTTGTTTGTTATCAACAATGTGACCCGATTATCCCTTTGGTATTTGTTCTTCCTTGCTTGTATCCATTCCTACTTGGCATGATTAGTAGTAGGCTTATCAACCACCTTTCCACTTGACAGAAACTTTGTTGAATTTGCAGATGTACCAATTGCTTCAGTGCTCACCATAACTGTCTTCTCCTTGCCTTGATCCTCAACATCTTCATCAAATCTGTTGTGTAATTCACGATGAATTACCCAGCATTCTGCCTCACTATGCCCTTGTTTCTTGCAAGGCTTGCAATATTTAGGCATATAATCATACTTAATCCTAATCCATTTAAACTCTTTTGGCCCAGATTCATCAGCTTCTTCAATAATCTTAATACGTTTAGGGAAATTAGCTAGAAAATTCACTTCCACCTTTACCTTAGCACAATTAGGTCTAGTCCCATTTTGAGTTTCTAGGTCTACATGTAATGGATTACCAACTGCACGAGCTAATGAAAATATACATTCCTTACCAAAGAAATGTCACGCCCCAACCTTGGGAGGCGTGGCTGGTACCCGGTGCCACACTGGCCTAAGCGAACTACTCTGTACCTCATTTATTCCTTTTGTAACTATCATAGGCCAACATGGCTACAACTCATAATGTACAACTATCAGTGAGAAAATACTGTATCATTGAACCATTTTTCTTAAAAGATGAATACATTTGGGTTGTCAAGGCCGTTGACATTCTATACAAAATGAACCTATGTCTACAAAGCCTCTAAGATTATTTGACATCAAATGGGACAGGGTACCGGCCTACTCATAAGTCTGTAGAAAGCTTCTGACACGATGATTCATAGATTCGGCTGCACTCCGAATGAGATGGAGTCTTACCGATCCTTCGCTGAATCCAAACTCGTCTTATATGATAGCTCGTCAAACTGACTATCTATACCTGCAGGCATGAATGCAGCGTCCCCAACAAAAGGACGTTAGTAAGAATAATGTACCGAGTATGTAAGGCATGTACTGAAAGCTGAAACTGAACTGATAATATAATAAGTGAAAGCAACTGGAAGTCAAAGATAATGTGTAGATATGCTTACCTGCTGATACTGACTCAACTCTCTCAATATACTAAGTAAAATAGTTGTTCGGCCCTATAAGGCTCGGTATATATATATATATATATATATATGCTTTGCCGTAGTAGGCTCGCTCATAGGCGCTCGACCATAGTAGGCTCTGTATCTCGACCAACTAGGCTCACTCATAAGCGCTCGACCATAGTAGGCTCGGTATATATATAACTGCTCTGCCGTAGTAGGCTCGCTCATAGGCACTCGATCACACTAGTCTCTGTATCTCGAGAGGCTCGTTCATAAGCGCTCGACCACAGTAGGTTCGATATATATATATATATATATATAACTGTTTTGCCGTAGTAGGCTCGCTCAAGGTGCTCAGCCATACTAGGCTCTCTTTCTCGACCAACTGGGCTCGCTCATAAGCGCTCAGCCACAGTAGGATCGGTATATAACTTACCATCTGATCAGAGGTTGCCCAACAGGGGCCTGCCCATCGATTATAGCTCGATGGTAATGAAAATACTTTAATACTGTATATATAAACTCTCTGCTCTATTGACTGGAATAATGAAATACTCAAATGAATATGAAGCCCCGATAAAGGGAATATTATAACTTGCGAGACTCGCAAAATATACGTAAATTCTGAGATATGAATTTTTCTTTATGCTCCATTATAAAACTTTTGTAATGACAAGATCATGCCAGAATGAAGGAAGAGCTTAGCCTTAACATACCTTTAGTGATGATTTTATCGAAGGTGATTAACTTGGCCTTCTTCACACGACACCAACTACAAAAGCAGCTACTCATTGATGGGATGCTTGCCTACTTGATAATTTACACCTCAACCCATGTCTATCCTACTAACCTTGGATAAAGTTGATTGTTTGTAGCCAGGGATGGGAAGAAGTTATTAGATTTTTATGGTTAGGGCATGCTAGGAGAGGGTCATTTTTAAAACAATCAAGTCTTGGGACAATGCTAAGAGAGAATGACATACCCACCCATCTCTTTTCCTAAATTTTGTGAGACTGGATAATTAAGTCTACCTCTTTTGACATATCTTCCATTATCATAAATCACTATGCCGCATTTATAACTTTCTTTTTCCAATAGGTACTAGAATCATATGACTTGACTAATACTGTAAGCAAAGATTTTAACGTAAAGTTTCTCTATCATTCAAGTTTGAGTACTTGAGAAGATAAAAGAGTTACTATATAGTAATTTCTAGATTGGTTGCCTACTTCTCTAAGAAAAGCCATGTCTTGGAGCCGACGAAGGAATAAATAAAGAATATGTCAATATGAGGTGGTATTATTTGCACAAAAAAATGTCTTAATAAAGAAAGGAGGAGGAGAACGAGCATAACGTACAACCGACTTTTAAACTATGATTTTTGAAAAATTTGCCACCTTGCACATCTTAATTTAAGAGTCATATAATCTGTATTGCATGGCTTCCACGTGGGATGGGCTAAAATCTTATCCTATAGTTAATTAATTAATTAGGTGATGTCCCGCTATCCGGTAATTAACCAATTACCCGAATAATTAAAAATTATATCAAGTTACTTAAAATTTTACTATATTTTAATACACTTTACGTACCCTACTATCATGGTCATGTAGTACTATATAAAATAAATATATTATTATTATTTCATTAAAATATCCATGTAAAAATACATATATTTTCTCAATATTCCTTTAGGATTAACTTTATCAATTGCATATTATTCTGAGACCCATGAACAGAAGATATAATAATATGTAACATAGGGATTCAAGAACATAAAGACCCCTAGTATTTCTATGAATAGAGTCGTTTATGAAAGCTGTGCATTTGCTCGTTTTATTGAAATGTTGCGCCATTACGACTTTAAATACACCATTTTAACACGGTCTATACTTTGTAGATATGCATGGGTTTGTTTTTGGTTAGCTTCCATAGCAACACTAAGAAAATTAATACATTATTTTTTATTAACCATCTCTATCTTTTCTTTTTAGTATTAGAATTACATCTCAAGAAAGTTATCTAAGATTAGGAATGGCGAAAAATACTAATATTGTTCCACTAGATCATCGAATTGCACTACCTGATCAAAATGCTCTAGGAGAAGCTACAAAAGATGAGGTATATCTCCTTCTATACACGTATTTGTCGAGAGTAGTAATATTAATAACTATGTATAATCATATTTTTTCAAACAATTTTATAAAAAACGTTCCACTCAAAATACCATATCAAATTTATATAATGGTATCAATGTTATTAAACTTACGAGGTCTTAATCCTTTCGAGCTCATATGGATTACCACGAATCGTCCTAATATTAAAGTATGGAATGTAACAAGAAATTTGGAGGAAGTTCTGGAAATCTAATCCACGCTATGACAATTGGAGTTTCTTCATCAGGTGTCCACCATGGATTCCATTTTGTACAACGCATCTGCCACATGTCTGATTGAGCCTTTAAATAAAAAGCTGGCTTTGAGAGAAGATGAGCATAATCCTCCAATAAAGACAGCCTAATTAACACATGATTGTATTCAATCAAGCTAACTGAACAATGACCCTTAATCTCACATTGAATTGGAATCACTTTACATAATTCACCAATAACAGGCTTCCTATATGAAAATTTCCCAAGAACTGCAAGTTGAAGTTCTTGTTGTATGATGGATTGCTTCACTTCTTGTTTCTTCCACTTCACAACTGGTTCTCCATAAAGGAACTCAACTGGTTTCAATGGTAGCGTAGCTAGGGTTTGCATGGACGTATTTATGACAATTGGAGTTTAATAAATTTGCATAAGTTTTAGGTGGATTAGGGTTTGTATTAGGGTTTGTAGAGGTTGGTAACAGCTGAGGGGGGAGGAAGACGACGGACAAACCTCAGGAGGAAGCTGGCCGCCGGTCGTAGAGGCCATGAAAGGCAGTCGCCGGCTTGCACTGTTGATCGCAGGAGAGAGGAGAGAGAAGAGAGCTGTATGCGATTAGTGTTGAATTATGGTATTATCAATATTTTTGGTGTATTATACATTGGTATTATATGGGTAAAATTTACCCTCCTTACATGACGTTCCCGGTCCCACGTGGCAAGTAAGATCTAGATATCGAGATAAGGAATTAGACCTGATGTCGTGTTCGACAGCTCCTCTTGTTATGGGATGATGGTCATCGGAAGGTCAAGCTTTCGAAAAGTGAACACATATATCTGGAAACTCATTCAACATTTTTCATAAATCATAGATATTAACATTATGTTGGAATGGTTGCCACTATCAAGGATATTGCTTTCCACTACCTAATCCCTTGGCATACTAGCTCAAAATTCGGAATAACATCATTCCCCTACCACTATAAAGGCCTCCCTAACACTCCAAGGAAGGGGCAACAAAAACAAAAGAAGAAACTCTCAGGAGACAAAACAACATCCTATATTAGATTTTTTCCAGTAGCATTATTATTCAATTACTCCTGCGATCATAGATTGCACGAGCATTGAAAATTAAGAAGAATTTCCTCTGCTTCATCACTATATTTAATCTATTTTTCTTTTTATAATTTATCATTGTTTATTATTTGTAACTATCTCTGATCAAACAAATTGCTAGTGACAATACAAATTTAATTATTTATTCTCACAATAAGTTTTTAGGTCAAATATGTATAATATTATTGGTGTTGATCATGGTATACTTTGTTTGAGTATATAAGTTGTATACCCAATATTCTTAGTATACTCTACATTAGTAGACCATGATTAGTATTGAATTATGGTATTTTTAATATTCTTGGTGTACTATACATTGGTACTATGACTAATGTTGAATCATGATACACTTTATTTGAGTATGTTTAATAGTATACTATAACGATCCGATCAGTCGTTTTCAGAATTTACGTCTCGTTCGGAGTCTTAAGGTCTCGAGCAGCTCCGTATTATGTATTATGATTCGAGATTGATTTGGAAGAAGGATTCGTATTTTAGAAGCTTAAATGGTAAGAGTTGAATGGAATTTGACTTTTGTGTAGACGACTCCAGAATAAGGTTTTGATGGTTTCAATAGCTTCGTATGGTAATTTTGGACTTAGGCGTGCGTCCGAATTTAGAATTGGAGGTCCACAGGGTAATCTGAAGCATTTCGGCGAAAATAGAAAAGTTGAAATATTGGAAGGTTGAGAGATTTGACTGAGAATTGACTTGGTGATATCAGGGTCAAAATGCAATTCCGAGAGTTAGATTAGCTTTGTTATGTCATTTGAAACTTGCATGCAAAATTTGACGTCATTCCGGGTTTATTTGATAGGTTTCGACGTGAGTTTTGGAAGTTGAACGATTTGAAAGTTCAAAAGTTCGATTCGCGGTGCGATTCGTAGTTTCGACATTGTTTGATGTGATTTGAAACCTCTAGCTGGTCTGTTATGGAGCTTGATCATATGTTTTGACGGGGTCCCGGGGGGCCTCGAGTGTGTTTCGGATAGGCTTCACGCTATTTCGTCATGATTAGAGTTGCTGGTTTTCCGATGCTCCAAGTACTCTGTGCGATCGCGCATATGCTACCGCGATCGTGATGTGTTGTGGGAGCTAGGCGTGGTTCTTCTTTGCGTTCGCAGGTAGTCTTTCGTGATAGCGTACGTTTGAATTTTTCCATCATCGCGTTCGCGTCCCTTGTTCTGCGTTCCTATAGCACTTTCTAGCACCGCTATATGCTTCTTCTTCGTGATTGCACAAGTTGGTTCGCAATCGCGTAGTACTTGTTTTTGGGCAGTTTTGTTTCTTATTCGCGACCGCGTGTTTAATTCCGCGATCGCGATGTACAAATCACAAGGCAACAAAATATATCTTCCAAATCGAGGGTTTGGCCATTTTTACCATATCTTGAGTTATAGACCTCAGTTTGAGTGATTTTTCATGGATATTTCAAGAAAATCATTAGGGTAAGTGTCCTTCACTTGGAATTTATTATATTCCATGATTCTATCTTTATTTATATCTTATAATTTGTGTTTTGAGTATAGGAAAATGAGAATTTTTGAAGAAATCTTTCAAAATGTAAAATGTTGATTTGAGGGACGAATTGATAATTTTGTTCTGGTTGAACTCGTATTGGAATTGGTTTTCGGATTTTGTAAATTTTATCGAGATTTGAGGTGCGGGCCCGGGGGTTAACTTATGAGTTTTTTTGTAAAAGAATGAAGCTTTATTATCCGAAATTGTTTCTTATGAGTTTTATTTATGATTTGAGGTTATTTTGATTAGATTTGAGCCGTCCGGCGGTTATTTTACTCGAGAAGTTTAGTTTAGAGTAACGGTCTATCTTCTTTGAGGTAAGTATCTTGCCTAACTTTGTGTGGGGGAACTATCCCTTAGGATTTGAGTGTTTGGTGCTAATTGTGTCATGTGAAGTCCATGCACGTGAGGTGACGAGTATGTGCTCGGGCTTATTTGTGGAAATTTGACCATTTAAGGCTCTTAAGTTCTTATGTTCATTAGATATGATGTTCGAATTTCAGATGATTCGCGATTGATTTAGAAGAAGGATTTGTATTTTATAAGCTTAAACGGTAAGAGTTGAACGAAATATGACTTTTGTGTAGACAACTCCGGAATGGAGTTTTGATGATTCCAATAGCTTCGTATGGTGATTTTGGACTTGGGCGTGTGTTCGGATTTGGAATTGAAGGTCCGTAGGTTAATTTGATGTATTTTGGCGAAAATTGGAAAAGTTGAGAGGTTTGACTGAGAGTTGACTTGACGATATCGTGGTCGGAATGTGATTCCGAGAGTTGGATTAGCTCCGTTATGTCAATTGGAACTTGCATGCAAAATTTGAAGTCATTCCGGGTTGATTTGATAGGTTTCAAAGTGAGTTTTGGAAGTTGGAAGATTTGAAAGTTCATAAGTTCAATTTGTGTTGCAATTCGTAGTTTCAAAGTTGTTTGATGTGATTTGAGACCTCGAGCGGGTCCTTATTATGTTATGGAAGTTGATGGTATGTTTCGATGGGGTCCCTGGGGGCGCGAGTGTGTTTCGGATGGGCTTCGCGCCATTTCGTCATGTTTAGAGTTGCTGGTTTTCTGATGCTCTAGGTACTCTATGCGATCGCGTGTATGATGCCGCGATTGCGATGTGTTGTGGGAGCTAGGCATGGTTTTTCTTCGCGTTAGCAGGTAGTATTTCACGATTGCGTACATTTGAATTTTTCCATCATCGCATTTGCGTTCCTTGTTCCGCGTTCGCGTAGCATATTCTGGCACCGTATGTGCTTCTTCTTCGCGATCGCACAAGTTGGTTCGCGATCGCGTAGTAAATGTTTTTGGGCAGTTTTGTTTCTTCTTCGCGATCACGTGTTTAATTCCGTGATCGCAATGTACAAATCAACAAGCAACAGAATATATCTTCCAAATCGAGGGTTTGGCCATTTTTACCATATCTTGAGTGGTAGACCTCAATTTTGAGCGATATTTCGCGGGGTTTTTAAGTAAATCATTGGGGTAAGTATTCTTCACTCGAAATTTATTATATTACATAATTCTATCTTTATTTTTTTCTTATAATTAGTGTTTGAGTTGAGGAAAATGGGAATTTTTGAAGAAATCTTTTAAAACGTAAAATGATGATTTGCAGGACGAATTGATGTCGGAAATTGATAATTTTGGTATGGTTGAACTCGTATCGGAATGGGTTTTCGAATTTTGTGAATTTTATCGAGTTCCGAGGTGTGGTCCCGGGAGTTGACCTTTGAATTGACTTCTTAGCTTTTGTAATAGATTTAAGCTTTATTATCTGGAATTGTTTCTTATGAGTTTTATTTATGATTTGAAGTTATTTTGGCTAGGTTTGAGCTGTCCGGAGGTTATTTCACTCGAGAAGTTCATTTTAGAGTAACGATTTATCTTTTTTGAGGTAAGTATCTTGCCTAACTTTGTGTGGGAGGAACTACCCCTTAGGATTTGAGTCTTTGGTGCTAATTTTGTCATGTAAAGTCCTTACACACAAGGTGACGAGTACGTGCTCAGGCTTATTTGTGGAAATTTGACTGTTTAGGGCTATTAGGTTCTTATGTTCATTAGATCTGAAGTTGTTTTGCCAGGTTGAATCCCCATTTACTAGTTTCATCTCTACGTGTCTTAATTGGAATATTAATTGCATAATTCCACTCTTATTGTCTATTTGACTCTTATAACCCTTAACTGAAGTTGTTGTTACATCCCGCATTTTTGTACGTTAAAATTTCGCTTTCAGTTAACCGCTGTAGACTTGGGGATGAGATCATCTTGACGTTAACGTACTTACGCTATTTATAACAGGCGATAAGTAAGTGTTATGAAGGATAAAAGGGTAGACGGATTAAACAAAATAAGTTTCATTGAAAGTGGATAATTTGGAATAAAATACGGGTCGAGCGATAATACCCGATAACTACGAACAAGTACTATGCAAAGGTACCATATGACCACGGTAGTATAATAAATAAAGTATATATGAAGTATTTTAAAAATAAATAGAATTTTAAGTAATTTGGGGCAATTTTTAAATTATGCGGGTAATTGGTTAACTACCGGGTAATAAAATATTACCCAGTTAACTAATAAGTGGATAAATATTAACAAAATCACACCCCAAGAAACGTGGCAGCCCCCCTTTTTAGTTTAAGGTGACTCACTAATCACCTTTCCATGTGGCCACCTAAGGTACAATGTAACCTTAGTAAGAGTCTCATTCATTTAGGATCAGATGAGGGATCATGTGGTTAATGCATTAACCTTAAGCTCAAAAGAAGTGTTGAAGTAGACGCAAATTTCATTTCAAAAACAAGCTTCATTTTGTGCCTTTAACTTCATTTAATTTCGTAGCTTCAATCTGTTCATGGTTTGAAACCAAGAACGTGAACAAGAACCATTTGGTTCAACAATCTAAACCCTTAGTCAAAATTTCGAACCACTGTTTCGTTCAAGGATTCTGAAGCAGAAGCTTCATTCCGTTCAAATAATTTTAGGAATAGGTATGTTAAGGCCCTCCCTTCTTTCTTTTGGCATGATCCAAATTATACTGAAGAAACGAGCAAATACACAGTTTCCATAAATTACTCTATTCATAGAAATAGTAGGGGTGTCTATATTCGTGATTCCCCATGAAAATTATTATTATTTTCTGTTCATGGGTCTCATAATAATATGCAGTTGGAAAGGTTTATCTGGAAGGAATATTGAGATTATTACATATTTTTCATTCATTTCACCCATTTATGCATATGCATTGACCCATGACCAGATGACGTTATATACACGTATATATGTAAATATATGTATATGGGATATGGGAAATGGTTACGGTGTTATATACGCACCACCACCTGATCAGCTGGTATATGTTGATGATATTACCCATAATGGCCGAGATGATATGATGGGATGCCCTCAGTGGCTTGATGATGTTATGTACACCCACACCTATGCATGACACGACATTTATACGCACGTACATGACATTATAAACCTTTTTGAATTTACAAAGTTATTCAGATTTAAAGATGCGTTTCCTTATTCCATGTTTCATCTATGTCTTTTACGTACTACTTTTCATGCCTTACATACTCAGTACATTTTTTGTACTGACACCCTATTTCACTGGGCATGCGTTTCATGCCCACAATTGTAGGTAGGCAAGCTGACGGTCCCCCTTCTTAGGATCCCTGATCCGCGAGAGTTGGCATGCTCCACTTGATCTGGAGCTGCTTTGATTTTGGTACGATACGTTTATATATATATATACGTTTGTATATATATATATATATGGGTATGATGTGGCTCAGTCCCGTCTTTGTACAGTTATGTTTCTATTAGAGGTCTGTAGACAGTATGTCTAGTTGGGTTGTATATGTCCTTGTCGGCTTTCAGTTTTGGATGTATAGTTGTCTATAGTAGCCTTGCCAGCTCGCCCACTGTATTCTGCATATATATGTACATATGACTTATTGATAGGTTTCCTTCATGTATTTTATCTTCATAGTTTAACAGATGTTATACAGGTTCATATCTTAGACACATGCTTAAGGGTATTTGACAGGTAGGACTCAGGCAACCGTCGTGGCCCATCGGTTTGGGTCGTGACAAAAGTGGTATCAGAGTGGTTCTATCCTAGGGTTGTCTACAGACCGTGTCTAGTAGAGTCTTGTTTATGGGTGTGTCGTGCACCACACTGATAAACAGGAGGCTATAGGGCACATAGGATGTTATCCTCTCTTTTTATCTCAGATTGTGCGATACAAGAATTTATGTTCCTAACAATACGTTATATTTCCAGCGATGCCTCCAAAGAGTACGGCCACCCAGAAGGGAAAATCCGTGGCCGGTGAGACTACTAGTCGAGCGCCACGAGTTACCAGGGCTCGGAGAGAGTCTCATGATGAGGTTCCATATCAGACTTCACATACCCTGCCCTTTCCAGAAGAGCTCCGAGGGGCACTAGCTCCAGCACCCGTCCCTGTATATTCAGCACCTCAGCTGGATGCACTGATTCAGAAGATGAGAGATGCTATTCAGCTATTAACCCGATTAGTAGCTATGCAGGCTTGGCGTTAGGAAATAGGTATTGGTCATGCAGATAGGTCCATCAGTGCGAGGGTTCGTGACTTCATTAATTTATACCCTCCAGTATTCACTGGGGAAGACCCGAATGAGGACCCTCAGGTATTTATTGATAGGGTGCAGAGGACGTTAAGGGTAATGAAGGCCATTGTGACTGAGTCAGTTGAGCTAGCTTCCTATAGACTCCGAGATATTGCAGTTAATTGGTACGAGTCTTGGGAATTGTCCAAGGGTGAGGATGCCTCTCCAGCAGTATGGCAGGAGTTTACAGAAGCTTTTCTTCATCATTATCTGGCACCAGAGCTTAGGCGATCCAGAGTTGATAGGTTCTTAACCCTTCGACAGGGTAAGATGAGTGTTCGGGAGTATAGTCTTCAGTTTGATTGGCTGACTAGGTATGCTCCCACTATTGTATCTAAGATGGAGGACCGGGTTCACCGGTTCGTGATGGGATTAGAGCCTCACTTGCTTAGCGATTGTATGTCGGTCTCACTTCAGTCATACATGGATATTTCTCGTATTCAGGCATACGCTCAGGGTGTAGAGGAGCGTAAACAGAAATAGAGGGCTGGTCGTGAGCATGATAGGGCCCAGAATAAGAGAGCGAGGTCTTTGGTGCTTCTGGTGAGTTTTGAGGTGGTCAGAGGCAGCGGTACTCGAGGTATCCATCCCAGCCCTTGGCTAGTGCACTCCCTCAGTTTGGCGGTAAGAGATTTGATTGTTCTACATATTCAGGGTCTGGCCAAAATTTCAGGGCCTCAGGTTCTCAATTTAGGGGTGAGTCAAATCAGATGAGGCCACCCTTGCCACGATGTACTCAATGTGGTAAGCAACATACCGAATAGTGCAGTATGGGATTAGGTGTTTGTTATACTTGTGGTTATCCGGGCCATGTTATGAGGGATTGTTTGATGAGAGGTAATGCAAGCATAGCTCAGCCAGCGGGATCTGTAGTTGGTTCGTCATCATCAGTACTCCCCCTGGGAAAGGTCCCCAAGTACCAATGAGTCGTGGTAGAGGCAGAGGCAGAGCATCTAGCTCGAGCAGCCCTCAGAACCGTATTTATGCGTTGGCAGGACGACAAGACCAGAAGTCATCGCCTGATGTTGTTACAGGTATATTATCACTCTCCTCATATGATGTATATGCACTGATTGACCCAGGTTCCACCTTATCATACGTTACTCCATTAGTTTCTGGTAAGTTTGGAATAAAACCTGAATTGGTTAAACCTTTTGAGGTATCTACACCTGTTGGGGACTCGGTGATAGCTAAGCAAGTATATAGGGGTTGTACAATAGTAGTTCATGGTCGACCTACCGTAGAAGACTTAATCGAGTTAGATATAGTAGAATTTGATGTTATAATGGATATGGATTAGTTGGCTTCTTGTCATGCCAACGTTGATTGTAGATCAAAGATAGTCCTATTTCAATTTCTAGGGTAGCCTGTTTTGGAGTGGAAAGGTAACACAACATCGCCGAGAGGTAGATTTATTTCCTATCTCAAGGCAAGGAAGATGATCAGAAAGGGTTGTATTTATCACTTAGTTCGGGTTCAGGATGTGAAAGTGGAGTCACCAACCATTCAATCCATCCTAGTGGTTAATGAGTTTCCCGATATTTTTCTCGATGAACTTCCGGGTCTCCCGCCAGAGCAAGAAGTTGGGTTTTTTATTGACCTACTACTGGATACTCATCCAATATCTACTCCTCCCTATAGAATGGCCCCCGCAGAGCTGAAAGAGTTGAAAGAACAATTAAAGGACTTACGTGAAAAAGGCTCCATCAGACCTAGTACGTCTTGGTGGGGAGCACCTGTGTTGTTTGTGAGGAATAAAGATTGTTCCTTATGAATGTGTATTGATTATAGGCAACTGGATAAGGTGACGATCAAGAATAAGTACCTACTCCTGAGAATTGATGATTTATTTGATCAATTGCAACGTGCCAAGTATTTTTCAAAGATAGACTTGAGGTCTGGGTACCATCAGGTAAGGGTTAAGGATGAAGATATTCCAAAGATAGCGTTCAGGACTAGATATGGGCACTTTGAGTTTCGAGTTATGTCATTCTGTCTGACCAATGCCCAGCAGTATTCATGGATTTGATGAAGCGTGTGTTCAGGCCTTTTTTTAGATCTGTTAGTAATTGTATTTATTGATGATATATTGGTATATTATTGTTCATAGGCTGAGCATGCAGATCATCTGCGTACAGTACTTAGAGTTCTACAAGAAGGGAAGTTGTATGCAAAATTTTCTAAATGTGAATTCTGGTTGAACTCTGTAGCTTTCCTTGGGCATGTTATTTTGGGTGAAGGTATCCGGGTGGATACACAAAAGATTGAGGTAGTAAAGACTTGTCCTAGGCCCACGACACCGACAGAGGTTCGTAGCTTTCTTGGTTTGGCAGGTTATTATAGAAGATTTGTGGAAGGATTTTCTTCCCTTTCAGCACCTTTAACAAAGTTGACTCAGAAGGGAGCAAAGTTTCAATGGACTGATGCTTGTGAATGGAATTTCCAGGCATTAAAGGACAAATTAACTTCAGCACCGGTTCTAACGCTCCCAGAAGGGACCGATGGCTATGTTATCTATTGCGACGCTTCAGGCATTAGATTGGGTTGTGTGCTGATGCAGCATGGTAAGGTTGTGGCTTATGCTTCTAGACAACTAAGAAAGCACGAGAAGAACTACCCAACCTATGATTTAGATTCAGCTACGGTGATTTATGCACTAAAGATGTGGAGGCACTACTCGTATGGCATTCATGTTGATATCTGTACGGACCATAGGAGCCTCTAGTACATCTTCAAACAAAAGGAATTGAATCTTCGTCAAAGAAGATGGTTGGAGCTACTTAAAGACAATGACGTTGATATTTTATACCATCCGGGGAAGGCGAACATAGTAGCCGAAGCCCTCAGTCATAGATCTATGGGTAGCCTATCGTATTTACGGCCAGAAAAGAGGGGGGTAGCCCATAAGGTTCATCAGCTAGCTAGTCTTGGAATTTGGTTACTGGAGTCAGGTGACATTGGAATTACTCTTCAAGATACGACAACATCCTCTTTAGTAACTGAAGTAAAGCAACGCCAGTACGAGGATCCTGTGTTAGTTCATTATAGGGATACCACCATTCAGAAGGAGAAGACGCTGTTTGAAATTATAGAAGATGGTGTCCTTAGATATCGAGGACGATTATGTGTACCTAATGTTGTAGGGCTGCGTCGGCAGGTTATGGGAGAAACTCACTATTCTTGTTATTCTATCCATCTAGGAGCGACAAAGATGTATCATGACATCAGGGAAGTATATTGGTGGGATGGAATGAAAAAGGATATAGCAAAATTTGTCGCTCAGTGTCGTAACTGTCAACAGGTTAAGATTGAGCATCAAAAACCTGGTGGATTGTTGTAGGCTATTGAGATTCCGACTTGGAAATAGGAGATAATCAATATGGACTTCATCGTAGGCTTACCTCGTACCCTCGTACAAAGTTAGCCCATTTTCTTCCTGTTAGAACTACATATTCCTCAAAAGATTATGCGAGGCTTTATATTAAGGAGATAGTACGATTGCATGGTGTCCCTGTATCTATTATCTCGGATAGAGGAGCTCAATTTACAGCTAACTTCTGGAGGTCCTTCCGAAAAAGACTGGAGACTCAAGTAAGTCTTAGTACATCATTTCATCCCCAGATAGACGGACAGGCTGAGCGTACTATTCAGACACTGGAGGATATATTACGAGCTTGTCTAATAGACTTCAAAGGTAGCTAGGATGATCATCTGCCGCTTGTTGAGTTTGCATATAATAATAGTTAGCTTTCCAGCATTCAGATGGCTCCATACGAAACTCTTTATGGACTGAAGTATAGGTCACCTATAGGGTGGTTTGATGTTGGAGAACCTGGATTATATGTGTTTACCGTGAAAATGGTAACGATAATTAAATTTGTAAATGAGATTCTAAAAATACGTGATCTATTTTTATGCTAGCTATTAGAGCAGATGGTGCTAAGAATATGAAGTTTAATGACAAAATACAAGCTAAAACGGGGCAGTAATCAAACCGAGGGGCTTGTTGCCCTGGCTTCAGACTGGTCGATGGAGGACCTCGGGGTCGATATTCAGCTTGATCTCGAGCTATCGGGGGTAGTCGGGAATGGGATAACCGTTAAGATATGATTAAACAAGGCACTTTATGTCCAATACTGAGCAATAAATGAAGAACAAGTATGAAAACTATAGATGCTAAGAGTGGTCTCGAGCCAATAAGAACGAGGAGGTTAGAGAGAAAAGAGAGAGAAAGATATTATTGATCTTGTGGAGAAATAGTTGGAGCAACATTAAATCCCTACAAAGTAGTGTGGGTTCCCTTTATATAGGAGGGGAACTCGGCTATAGTACACCATGTATTAATTGTAAAGCATGGAGATGGGACGGCAAGATGCGGCGCTTAGGCATAGGCTCTGGATAGCCCGACTCTGTCAGATTTTAGCCGTATGCCTTAGGAGATTCCCCTTATGCTCTAGCCTCGGCCTCTATCTTCTTCGAGTCGGGCTCCGACGATTCTCGAGGGAGGGGACTCGGTCACGGCTCCACGTCCTCGGGGTCTTGAGGCATTCTTCCAAAGTGGCTTGATAGCGAGGAATTATGTCCTCTAATTTTGCCGCATACGGATAGTCTTTGCGTTTCCCAGAACGAAGCGATGGGAAATGATTCTGACACCTAACTTCATAAGCTTCTTACGGCGATGTTGTACTAATGATGCAACCTGTGGCACGAGCTTTTGTGGCAACCAGGGTGTCCCATGGATTTGTGCATTTTGACATCATTCAATGAACTGTCGATTCCCGTCCTCCAAGGTGAATGTACCGCCTTCGATTCGGTCCTTCAAGAATGCAGTAATTGCGCCTACCAGTCAATATTCCAAAGCCTCGATGACCGTGTTGTTACCCCTATAAATGGAGGTGCCTTGGCATTGTTTTTTCTATCCCAGTACCTTCGTTGGCTCATTTACCTACTTCTTCTCATCATCTTCTTCTACCCTTTAACATTAGGCTTGGGGCTCATGGCCTCAAGGCCGTTTGGCAGAGCTCTTGTAGGTTGTGTTGCGGCCTCCTACAGGAGCTTCCCTTTGTTGAGCATGACCAAGCTGTCCTATCGCTGCTATGGTTGTCGTTAAGTTTGCCTCTGCTGTCGCCATTGGCTCGAGACGATGACGGACAGGGAGTCGGTTTTCCCCTTATGTAGATAGTCATTCGGACTATGCACCGCTGCTTACTCTCCTACCTAGGCCTAGTGTGGCACTTCATCCCTTGGGTTTTTCCTTTCCCAAGGGATAAAATGGCACTACCGGTAGTTGAGACTGGGCCCGCTGAATCTTCAAGCTCTGGCTTTGGTGGGCCATGTCTCTTTTCTCTACCTCCTCCACATCCCCTCCTTTTCATCTTCTTCATCTTTTCCCTCAGCGGGGACCCCCCGAGGGATCGAGCTGGGAACCTAGAGGAGGTGGCGGCTGAAGGAATCACCCTCGAGGATGCGTGCTGATACTGGAGATGGGCCTTCGAGGATGGACCGGGCTCTTGGGTTTCACCACATGTACATCATTCCATTCCTCTGTTTTTGTGTAGAGACCGTATGTAGGCTTTTGTAATTGTATGTAAGGACCCCTCGAGGGATGTTGTACATGGATATTTATGAATATGAAGATACTTCCTTGATTTCTGTTTTCGAGTCTTGCCTTATTATTGTATGCTCTCATGCCCTTCGAGGCCTTTGAATGTTTTCCTTTGTCGTTGACCGCTGATATCTAACTCGGATGCTAGCGTTCTTTTCGATCTTCTACCGATTGACATGGCTCTTTTTCGAGTCCATTATCATACCTTGGACCAAGCTTGAATTGTTCTGATAGACCCAAGCTGTCAGGCCCTTCGGGTTGCATGGAGATAGTTCATTGAGTTCCAGAGCCTTTAAGAGTGGTATCCTTAGCGAGGGTCAGCTTCGGGTACCCGGAGGTCTATTTTGAACTTGACGCAGATAGCCCTTTTAAAGCGTAGTGAATAGACTTCCTTTGAGGGGTTGCCTATGCTTAGGCGATGCCTCTAGCCCTCGTAGAGCCTTCACGATCGGAGCTTTGCGTTCTTATATTTCTTTTTAGGAAAACAAATTATGATATCGGGTACCGTCTCGAGTTCTATGACGGCGTTGAAAGCTTTTTGAATCCTGACTTCTTTTTTGGCTGAGATCCTCGAGGTCGGGCACTACCTCAAGACTAGAGACAATACAGTTGACTCCATAAGGCCTGACTTCTTGTCGATGGACACCTTTGGGGTCAGGTACCACTCCGGGATTTGCATCGAGGCCATTGGCCTCCCGGGGCTTACCCTGGATAGGCGAATTGTCGCCGCTTCCTGCATATATGTGTGGTGGCTTTTGTTTCCTTAGGAGATCTCATTATTCTGGATAGTTATCCCTCCGCCATAGCATCGGGTCCTTCGTCTCTTCAAGCGCAAAAGAATTGGAGCACGTCATAGCCTTAGTCTATCAATTCCACCATAGATATGGTAGCTACTTCGGGACCGGCCCGACAGGGAGGGGAGAGTCCCACTGCCAGCGTTTGTGATCCATGGGAGTTCACTCTGAAAACTGTATCTTTGATAAGAGAGGAATATCTGGAGATGGTGAGGAGATACTGTGGATGGAGCGAGGGGATCGCGCTGTAGGTGCTTTCCCCGGATGAGAGTATTACGGGACTCTACTGATGGATTCTTGAACAATACCTATATCCCTTCGCATTTGGCCCCCTTGATAGGGTTGTCCTTGATTTCTGCTTGGATTATTAGGTTACTTTGGCGCAGATACACCCGTCATTCTGGCAAGTGGTGCTGATGGTGAGTTTTTTTGCGGAGAAGGCTGGGCTTGAATTCACGCTTAGCTACCTCATCAGGCTGTACCGACCTTTCCATCATCGAGGCCTGTTAACCTTGTGGTGCCATTCGTCTACGTCCTTTGTTGTTGATGACGGAGAAGATGTGGACCAAGAGTGGGTCAATCGATTCGTCCGGGTCCGAACAACTGGCATTATCCCCGTGGATCTTTTGCTATTTCCCGAGGGATTGAATTACGCACGTGAGTGGGGTGTCTTGCGCTCCATTTGATTTGCTCATAGTAAAAGCCAGTTGGATAATCGTGTCTCTTCCTGTTTTGTAGCAACTTCATGAACGCCGAGCGAAGTTCTCGATCAGCCCGGCTGGGTCCATAGGTTGGCAACCCATTTGACTTGCAATGAGCGTAGGTGGCTATCTGTGTTCCGTGACAGATGGGGAACTAAATGCTAGGGTATGCGCGTACGCTGCTCCTACCTTTGCCTTTGTATATTTGAGATGACATTTCCAGCTCTCTTTGATACCGGTTTTGCTGTTGCAGGTATCAGGCGGTTCCTTGGGGTGAGGCCGCACTCCTGCAGTGTGATGGAGCTTTAAATGGGGCTCAACGGGCCCGTGTCTTTGAGGAAAGGAAATTGCCAGAGCCTGTTGTCCTCGGAGTGTTTGGTTCCAAAACGGTGGTTCCTCCAAGCGAATATGCTTTTCCCGGGGTTGATTCTTCTGGTGCCGAAGGGGCAGGATCAACAGGAGTGTGCTCTGCTTTCGAAGAAGTCCGTCGACTTCACTTCATGGTGAGTTTCGGTGCAATCCTTCTGTATTTCGTGTCTTCCTTTCTTTATCAAGTTTTTCTTTTGTAGGCCTTTGATAGGCTTAGGTCTGACACGCTTCACTCTTTTTGACCCTTAAGGTTAATCCTTTTGACTATCTTAGCTGCAAAAAAAGACGGAGGTCCGGGAGTACCTTAAGGTCAAAGCTGGCCGCGTCAGGAATGCTTGCGGTGAACTGAGGGCTCAGGTGCAGGCTCAAGCTTTAGAGGAGAGAGGCACCTTGGCCAAGGTCCCCTCTTTCAAGGCCTAACTCCGCTTGGCTCGTGACAATGCTACAGTTCAAGCGGATATGATCGGGAAGCTCGAGTTCGATCTCTCGAAGATCAAGGCTGAGATAATCGATGCCCGGGCTGAAGCAGTACTAAGTCGAATCAAGGCTGATCAGGAGATGGCGATTTGTATGAAGGACTCTGCTGATGCCCAAGCCAAGTTGAAGCAGGCCCTTGACCGTAAGAAGAGAATCGAGGAATATGTTTGTTGCAGATCCTGAAGAGAGGTACTTGAGGAGATCGGTGCTAGGGGCTTCGTTCTCTCAGAGGAGTTGGCTCGAGCCAGGACGGACGAGCGCGACTCTTGGTCCCTTCTTGCTGACATTATGGAGAGTGAATCTGGGGCTGGCAGGCTGTAGCCTTTTGGAGCGGAGTGTAGATTTTGTCGCTTTTCCATTTTGTACTTTGATATTTGCAGAGCATGTTTGTAGATGGAGAGCGCGCCTTTTGCATATGTAAATAAGAGAAAACTTGAAGTTTTGTCTTTTTTTGTATCTCTTTCTTCATTGCTTTCGACCAGGCAGGCTGGTTTCGATGTCTGGCGGGAGCCTTATGGATCCGGAGCTTACTAGATAGGCTTGGAGGCTCTTAAGTGCGCTTTCTGATGTGAGTAGGCATCAGGGCCTTTGCGTTTTGCCCAGTTGTTTAGGCCTAGTCTCCGAGTTGGGCCCTGATTCGAGCTTACCTATCCTCCGATCTCCCGCGCTTGCATGGGCAGATGGTGATTGTCCTTATTCCTTGCCCGTGGGCCTTTGTGTTCCAACTATCTCGGGTCCAGTCTTCGAGTCGTGTTGCGACTCGAGCTTTAATCGACCCTCAAGTTTTTTCGTGCCTACATGGTTGGGCGATGATGGCCCTTGTGCTTCAGGTCAAAGCGGTCTTTTAGGTGTGTGGCCCAGAGGATTGTTCGGTTGGTGATAATGGATCTTATGCTTTTGCCCGTGGGCATTTTGTAGTTAACTATTTTCGATCCGGTCTTCGAATTAGGTTACGACTCGAGCTCATTTTAATCCTCAAGTTTTCAATTTTCAGGTTGGCGACAGTGGCTCTTATGCTGTTTGGTCGTTGAGAACTTTTATGCGGCCTGAAGGCTCGTTTGGCTGGCGACAATGGCTCTTACGCTTTTGCCCGTGGGCATTTTTGCAGGCTTTGTTTTCCTCTCGTTAAGGACTTTTATTTTGAAATGATTTTCCTGACCCATCATCGCTTCTGGAAGAACCTCGATTTTAAGTCGTTAGCAGCGATGTTCGAGACCTCGTAAGGTTTTTAGCTCGTAGGCTTAGTAGCTCGAAGCCTTGTGTTTTTGGAGCTGATAGGTCGATGCTCGTTTTCCTATTGAGGGAAGCCTATTTTAACCGGTTCTTTTCGAAGTATATTCGAAGTAATGGCCTGCGATTTTGTTAGTGACAGTCCGGCGTCCCCGAGTCGCGTTAATTTGGCTGGAGTAGCCGTTTTGACCTTAGTCATATGTGTTTGGCTGGAGCCATTGTTGATCCCGAGTGATAGTTTAGGTGTCTACACTGAGGGTATGCCCTTTCGGGACTCTTCCAAATGCGATGTATAGCCTAAACTTCGGGATTGAGTTTTATGCCTGTAGAAAGGTCTTACAATATTTTCATGCCTGTTGAGGTCTTACAGTTTGTCATGCCTGTTGAGGTCTTATAGTTTGTCATGCCTGTTGAGGTCTTACAGTTTGTCATGCCTGTTAAGGTCTTATAGTTTGTAATGCCTGTTGAGGTCTTACAGTTTGTGTTGCTATATAGAACAGATCTGGTTATACCGAGTCTGCCCGCTCGGAGTCTTATAACTTCGGGTTTTCCAGTGTTCGACGATTAAAGATAGTCTCCAAGTCATTGAGTTTGCTTCGGCTCAAAGGCCGTTATTCGTGAGCTCGAAGTTACCTTGATGAGGCTTTATGAGCCCGGAGTTCTGACCCTAGGGTCGTGCGGGTGCCAAATTATTGACGCTAAGTCTCCATGTATTTCGAGACGCATTTGGCGGGGGAACCCCTACCGAGAGTGTGCTAAAATTCCTTTTTTTGGAGTGTGAGATGCTGAAAGATATTCTTTTATTGCTTGGCGTAAACACATATTGTTTCGTTGTTGTGAGCTCGGCCCGTGCGGGCGTTGCTCCTATTGAGGCTCAATCTGCCGTTCCCCGGCCCTTCAGAGCGGACGACGCCTTCAAAAAAAAGGGGGTGTCCTTCATCGTTTGATTGAAGAATTAGGCCTATGATCTTGTCGGATCCTGCTCAGGGGTACGTTGCTCTGCTAAGTACCTTACTGGCGAGACCCTCTTTGGGGCGAAAGTATGGCCGAGGAGAAAGAGCATGGCGGTTTCTATTAAGGCCTTGAGGTCTCCAGGCAGAGTTAGAACTCCCAAATGCCCTGACCCGATGTCTGCATACATGTTAGTGAAAAATAATGAAGGAGGGAGGTAGGTTTTCTTTACCGTAGGATGTGTAGGTGATGTGTCATGTGATGCGGGATTCCCCTTGTCACGTATTGCCTCCTGCCGACGGTTTTAATTCCGTCCCTTGTGTGTGATTTCATCTTTTTGGCGAAGTGGGGGCGGACATGTCCTCGGGTGATGCGCCCGTGGTCATCTAGATAAGGCGTCTGTGCCTTGCGCCTCCCTTGATGACAAAACTCGGCATTCTGGCTTGGGCCAATCATGTCGTACTAAGAAAATGGTCTTTCTTCTTGTTGTAGCGGTCGCCATTTGGAATCTGTCAAAGATTCGAGAGGTGGTTGTGTTTTGACCCGGCGGTCCGAGCCACCCCATCATCTGGTGCGTCATCGTGAGGTCGAGACGAGGTCTTGGTACCCTCTTTGTTGAGTGCAAGGGCGTCCTTGGGGGTATATCCCCAGATCTGCCTTTCTCCGGTGGAGAGAAATTTCACTCTCCCTTTTACAAGTCCTTGAAAGGGTCGTCGCTCCTCTACTATCGTGGTAATGCGCTGCGGCTTGTTTGCTTCGTTCCTCCTGGGCGCCTTGTGTACTGGGGATTGAATTTGAATTCTGTCGCTCATCAGTTTCTGGTGGTGATTTTTGTTGAGCAGCTTGGCGTCTATCCTTCGGAGCTGGTGGCTGTCTTCCGACCCGCGGCCGTGCTTGCTATGTAGTTCCTGCGTCGGGTCGTGACTCCTTTGAGAGCAATTCGGCCGAATTGGTCCGAGCCATTTGACGTCTCCGATTTTGCCTACAGCAAACAAGATGTTTGGTATATGGATGTGGAAATTGTATTCTGACAGGCAAGATGCCCTTGACCATGCGTCCTCGTCGAATCTGGCTTTGTCGTCGATTCCTCGACGATGTTACCCTCAGGTCATTCTTTGATCGTTGCGAGCTAGATAGCATCTCGGGGCGTCCCTCCTGTGTGCGGCGCACGGGCGGTACCTTCTTCTGTTTGGGATTGGTTTCTTTGCCAGGAGCTTGTTTGAGTAAGGTGATCTCGAGGGGGCTCCCAGATGGCCATCCACGACCCTGATTGGCAACCGATGCTGGATACGAGCATACGACCACGTCTTGTATGGGTACCTGATCAAGTTTTGTTTGAACTGCCCTAAGATCGTCGGTCTTGGGCTATTTAGGCTATGAGTGAAGGCCTGTGTTGCCCAGTCATCCGAGGCCGAGGGCAATCTCGTTCGTTCCACCAGGGAATAAGGTGTGAATTCCTGTGGCATTTCATTTTCCCTTTTTTCGGACCTGGATGTGTCGGGCTCTCTCGTCGGTGCTTCGATGGCATCGGCGTGCGTCTTTACGGAGGAATCTACCGGTATGGTAGGCGAGTTTATAGGACCAGGAGCTAGGTTATGATGCCACATCATGGTTCCTTTCGAAGGTGTTTCCCCGAACCTCTTCGATAAGGCGGGCTTGAACTCATCATCCCGTGGGTCGTTGCCTTTTCCCGCGCACGTATAGGCAGTGATGTGTTTGTTTGGATCTGAGGTACCGTTGTACTTATTGTTCTCTGGCGTTTTGGACTTCTTTGAAATGGGTTCTGGGGCCGCTTCCTCGGGGAACGACCGTTGCACGAACTTCCTCGAATCTACACCTTTCAGGATCGGGGGTGCGCCCGGGATTTGGTCAACTCTGAAGTTATAGGTTTCGACCTTCTTATCGTTGGCTACTATCATTTTCTCACCTGACTCGATCCTTTTGGTGAGATCCTCCAACATCTTTGCTATGGTAGGGTTCGCTACCGATCCATTACTGCTTGATCTATAGGGTACTTGCTCGGCGGGGGGAGCTATTTTCGGCGCCGCTGCGCTGGAAGTCTTCGGATGGCTTTGTGGCTGAGCGATGGCCAATTGTTGTGCCTGCAACATTTCAAAAATAACATGAAGATTAACTTCTTGTTCTTCCCCAGATGGGGTTTTTCGGGCTTCCTATTGGTCGTCATGTTGTACGCTTCCGTCGGTGTGTGAGGTTTCGTTGACCTGTTGAGCGTCTTGCAAAACCGCATCCACCGGAATTGGTCCAGGTGCATTATCGGGGTTTCGTGGTGGCGCGCCAATGACTGGTTTAGCCGTACCATTTTCTCCGTGGTTTTCGAGGTTGCCATTCCCGACTCTATTTACCGAGCCAGATATTTTGACCTAAAATCAAGAGATCTTGGACAAGAAAAGGTGTGAAAGATAACTTGCGTTTTTGTAATGAAACCAGCAAGAAAATAATCACTATTATTTTTAGCCCCACAGTGGGCGCCAAACTGTTTACCGTGAAAATGGTAACGACAATTAAATTTGTAAATGGGATTCTAAAAATACGTGATCTATTTTTATGCTAGTTGTTAGAGCAGATGATGATAAGAATATGAAGTTTAATGACAAAATACAAGTTAAAACAGGGCAGTAATCAAACCGAGGGGCTTGCTTCCCTGGCTTCAGACTGGTCAATGGAGGACCTCGAAGTTCATATCCGGCTCGATCTCGAGCTATCAGGGGTAGTCGGTAATAGGATAACCGTTAAGATATGATTAAACAAGGCTCTTTATGGCCAATACCTAGCAATAAATGAAGAACAAGTATGAAAACTATAGACGCTAAGAGTGGTCTCGAGCCAATAAGAACGAGGAAGTTAGAGAGAACAGAGAGAGAGAGAGATATTATTGATCTTGTGGAGAAATAGTTGGAGCAACATCAGACCCTTACAAAGTAGTGTTGGTTCCATTTATATAGGAGGGGAACCCGGCTATAGTACAACATGTATTAATTGTAAAGCATGGAGATGGGATGGAGAGATGCTACTCTTCGGCATAGGCTCTAGATAGGCCGGTTCTATCGGATTTTAGTCGTGTGCCTTGGGAGCTTCCCCTTCTGCTCTAGCCTCGACTTCCGTCTTTTTCGAGTCGAGCCCCGACGAATCCTAAGGGAGGGGACTCGGTCACGGCTCCACGTCCTGGGGTTCTCCAGGAATTCTTCCGAAGTGGCTTGACAGCGAGGAATTATGTCCTCTAATTTCGCCGCATACAATATAGGCCAGACCTGGTTCAGCAAGCCCTAGAAAAAGTAAAGCTTATCCGGGATCGACAAGATTTAGAGTTCGGGATTGATGATTGGGTATTCTTAAAGGTGTCACCTATTAAAGGTGTGCTGAGATTTGGCAAGAAAGGCAAACTTAGCCCACGGTATATTGGGCCTTATAGGATCATTCGAAGAGTGGGCTAAGTAGCTTATGAGTTAGAATTGCCCTCGGAATTGGAGTCTGTCCATCCGGTTTTTCACGTATCTATGTTATGGAAGTACATTGGCGATCCTACCCGAGTTGTGCCCACAAATGATGTACAGATTACAGAAGACTTGTCATACGAGGAAATTCCGGTTGCCATTCTAGACCGACAAATCTGCAAGCTACGGAATAAGGAGGTAGACTCCGTGAAAGTACTTTGGTGGAACAACAATGTGGAATAAATGACTTGGGAGGCCAAGGAAGACATGAAGTCTAGATACCCCTACCTATTTCCTCCTCCAAAGAAGGGTCCGAATGAGACGTCATAACCTCAAGGTGCGTGTATAAATTCTTGTGTTAGTTATTGTCGTTGGTCATATGAAGCCATTGTCGTTATTCATAATTATGGTTCTGTGTGTCGTTGGGTTATTAAGCTTCTACGGGGAAAGTTGGTAGTGGTGTTGTTACAGAGGCGACCTTGCAAAGTTATATAGATCATGGGGAGTTGAACATTCGAGGACGAATGTTTCTAAGGGGGGAAGGATGTTACATCTCGCATTTTCGTACGTTGAACCTTTGCTTTCAGTTAACCGACGTAGACTCGGGGATGAGATCATCTTGACGGTAACGTACTTACGCTATTTATAACCGGCGATAAATAAGTGTTATGAAGGATAAAGAGGTACACAGATTAAATAAAACGAGTTTCGTTGAAAGTGGACAATTTGAAATAAAATACGGGTCGAGCGATAATACCCGATAACTATGAACTAGTACCATGCAAAGGTACCATATGACCACGGTAGTATAATATATAAAGTATATATGAAGTATTTTAAAAATAAATAGGATTTTAAGTAATTTGGGACAATTTTTAAATTATGCGGGTAATTGGTTAACTACCGGGTAACGAAATATTACCCAGTTAACTAATAAGTGGATAAAAATTAACAAAATCACACCCCCCAAGAAACGTGGAAGCCCCCATTTTTAGTTTAAGGTAACTCACTATTCACCTTTCCATGTGGCCACCTAAGGTACAATGTAACCTTAGTAAGAATCTCATTCATTTAGGATTTAGATGAGGGATCATGTGGTTAATGTATTAACCTTAAGCTCAAAAGAAGTGTTGAAGCAGAAGCAAATTTCATTTCAAAAACAAGCTTCATTTTGTGCCTTTAACTTTATTTCATTTCGTAGCTTCAATCTGTTCTTGGTTTGAAACCAAGAACGTGAACAAGAACCATTTCGTTCAACAATCTAAATCCTTAGTCAAATTTCGAACCACTGTTTCATTCAAGGATTCAGAAGCAGAAGCTTCATTCCCTTCAAATAATTTCAGGAACAGGTATGTTAAGGCCATCCCTTCTTTCTTTTTGCATGGTCCAAAGTATACTAAAGAAACGAGCAAACACACAGTTTCCATAAATTACTCTATTCAAAGAAATAGTAGGGGTGTCTATATTCGTGATTCCCCATGAAAATTGTTATTATTTTCTGTTCATGGGTCTCATAATAATATGCAGTTGGAAAGGTTTATCTGGAAGGAATATTGAGATTATTACGTATTTTTCATGCATTTCACTCATTTATGCATATGCATTGACCCATGACCAGATGGCATTATATACGCGTATATATATAAATATATGTATATGTGATATGGAAAATGGTTAGGGCGTTATATATGCACCACCACTTGATTAGCTAGTATATGTTGATGATATTGCCCACAGTGGCCCAGATGATATGATGAGATGCCCTCAGTGGCTTGATGATATTATGTACACCCACACCTATGCATGTCACGACATTTATACGCACGTACATGACATTATGAACCTTTTAGAATTTACAAAGTTATTCAGATTTAAAGATGTGTTTCCTTATTCCATGTTTCATCTATGTCTTTTATGTACTACTTTTCATGCCTTACATACTCAGTACATTTTTCACTGATGTCCTATTTTACGGGGCCTGCGTTTCATGCCTGCAGGTGCAGGTAGGCAAGCTGTTGGTCCCTCTTTTTAGAATCCCTGATCTGCGAGAGTTGGCGTGCTCCACTTGATCCAGAGCTGCTTTGATTTTGGTACGATACGTTTGTATATATATATATATATACATACATATATATATATATATGTATATGGGTATGACGTAGCTCAGTCACATCTTTGTACAGTTATGTTTCTATTAGAGGTATGTAGTGTAACGACCCGGCCGGTCATTTTAAGAATTTAAGCTTCATTCGGAGGCGTAAGGTCTTGAACAACTTCATATTATGTGTATCGACTTGTGGGCACAATTGAATTTAGCTAACGGACGATTGAGAGTCAAATTGGAAGAAGGAATCTAGTTTCAGAAGTTTAAACGATGAGAAGTTGACCGAAATTGGACTTTTGAGTAAATGGACCCGGAATGTATTTTTGGTGATTCCAACAGCTTTGTATGGTGATTTTAGACTTAGGCACGCGTCCGGATTCATATTTGGAGGTCGGTAGGGTAAATTGAGGCATTTCAGCGAAAGTTGGAAAAGTGGAAGTTTGGAAAATGGAGAAGTTTGACCCATAGTTGACTTTTGCGATATCGGGGTCGAAATGAGATTCCGAGAGTTGGAACAGATTGATTATGTCATTTTGGACTTGTCTGCAAAATTTGGCATCATTCCGGATTGATTTGATGGGTTTCGGCACGAGTTTAGAAATTTGAAGATTTGAAAGTTCATAAGTTCGTTCTATGGTTTGATTCGTTGTTGCGGCATTGTTTAATGTGATTCATAACCTCGAGCGAGTCCGTGTTGGATTATGTGACTTGTTTATGTGTTTAGACGGGGTCCCGGGGGCCTTGGGTGTGTTCCGGATGGGCCACAGGTCATTTTTCCTTATGTTTGAACTGTTGTTCTACTATCTGGTATTTCTTTCTATGCAATCGCATAGGCATAGCCGTAATCGCGTAGTGTAATGTCGACCTGTCATATTTTACTTCATCGCGTTCGCATAGGTGGGTTCGCAATCGCATAGTGTAGCTCTAGGCTTCAACATTTTTTTTCCTTTTCGCGATCGCATAACACAAAAATTGGGCAGTAACATTTTTTCTTCTACGCGATAGCATAAGCTCTTCCGCGATCGCGTATCACACTTTGGGCCAGCAACTATTTCTTCTACGCGATCACGGTGCTTAATAATCTAGGCAGATAGAATATATTCCAAAATCGAGGGTTTCACCATTTTTATCATATTTGGACTTGTAGACCTCAGTTTTGAGCGATTCTTGGTTGGTTTTTCACATAAT
Source organism: Nicotiana sylvestris (assembly GCF_000393655.2). Taxonomy (NCBI): domain Eukaryota; kingdom Viridiplantae; phylum Streptophyta; class Magnoliopsida; order Solanales; family Solanaceae; genus Nicotiana; species Nicotiana sylvestris. The sequence continues at coordinate 122,283,777 of NC_091062.1, read as the reverse complement.
TCGATTGGGTAAGTATTCTTCACTTAGACTTAAATATATTATATGAATTAGTCTTTGTTTTTATCATTTAAATTGTGTTTTTAGTTAGAGAAAATGTTGGTTTTTGAAGAAAATTTTCAAAACAAAATTTCACGATTTGAGGGACGAAATGGTATCGGAGTTTTGTAATTTTTGTATAGTTGAACTCATATTAGAATGGGTGTTCGGATTTTGTAAAATTTGTTGTGTTCCGAGGTGTGGGCCCAAGGGTCGATTTTTGGACTGATTCTTAGATTTTGTTAAAGATTGAAACTTTATAATCCGGAATAGTTTCTTATGTGTTTTATTTGTGCTTTGAAGTTAATTTGGTTAGATTTGAGTTGTCCGGAGATCCTTTCACCCGAGAAGTGCATTTTAGAGTATCAGTGTGTCGTCTTTGAGGTAAGTATCTTGCCTAACCTTTTGTGGGAGACTTCCCCCTAGGATTTGAGTCTTCTAATTTATCTGTGTAAAATTAGCCTTTTAGAGTTATTAGATCCTTATATTCACTGTGTATGAATGTGTTCTTGACATGACTGAGTTTCCTAATTACTAGTTTCACATCTACATGCTGTATTGGAAATAATTGCTTCATGATTCACTCTTATTGCTTAACTGACTCCTATTTGATTTAATTGAAGAATTTCACCTCTCTTGTTGACATGCTATCTTTTCATAGCTGTTTGTCTTATTTGAGAACCATTATCATCCTTCCTGAAACTTTGTTTAGTCTTAATTGAAGCTAAAGATCATCTCTCCCTAATTGAATTGTCTAATATCCTTCAAATTTGTCCAACCTTAAAAAGGAGTTAGATAATCTATATCCTTGTTGACTTGTCCTTATTTGGGACTACTTGACTCGCATTGATTTCCTTGTTATTGACTTGTATATTGTGGGATCGTCGCTATACGTTAGCTCTCCCGTGTTAAATTGTTTCCTTTATGTCATTATTCTTTTCTGTGGTTATTCCTTGTGAGCTGGTTCTACAGTTTCCTTGTGATTTACAGTCTTTAAGTTGATTACTTGTCTTACCTTGTATTATTGTCATTTTTGCTGTTGTCATATGTATCGCGGTGATGTACGAGTTTTCTGTTGTGCTGTGACTGTTATTTCTGTTGGTTGAGCTGCGTATTTACTTTTGGGACTACGGGACTGTACCCGGGAGATTCCCCTACACATATATTGATTTTGAGGAAACCAAGAGATCCTCGGGATACCAAGAGATCCCCAGCACATATATTGAAGATACCAAGAGATCCTCGGGATACCAAGAGATCCCTAGTACATATATTAAGGATACCAAGAGATCCCCAACACATATATTAAGGATACCAAGAGATCCTAGGGATACCAAGAGATCCCTAGTACATATATTGAGAATACCAAGAGATCCTCGGTATACAAAGAGATCCCTAGCACACAATTTACGTTTGGAACTACGGGACGATATCCTGGGAGATCCCCTGTTAAAATCATTATGTTCTGAGCTAATGTTTTCATTGATTCTATCCCTGGGTAAACATTATGGGTGATGTCCGTTCCATTTCTTATACTTCTAGCTGGTGCGAACTATGTTAGAACACTTGCACAAGCATACACGTGGTTAATCACCGTTATCGGGTAGGAGGCACTTTGAGATTTCGGAGTATAGACGCACCCCTTGTTTATTTTCCTTCCATGTGAGAATGACTCTTTGGGCACGTGAGTTGTCAGTATGATTATGCGGGGTGATGAGGGAACAGGATGCCAAGTGTTAGGGTTTAGGTATTGAAACCCGTATTGTACGATTATGATATGAGGTGTCACAGGGTGACTTATATTCAGAGGATTTTGGTTTTGGAAAAGATTATATTTGAAAGCATTATTTTGAAAGAAACTCTTTTGAAAAGGACACTTACTTGAAGGAAGTATATTTCAAACCAATTTTTATCACTTGAAAAGAGTTTGATTATTTGATTGATGCTTGCTGGTTAAGACTCAAGGTTAGGGCTGTCGTAGTTGCCGAGTTATAACTTGCCCTTACTGTATTTGTGATTTCGAGTTTGGGTTGCATTTTTTTGTTCACTTTTATGAGCTTTATTATGGTTTTCCACTATTACTTGCTGTTTCCTTTCCTTATTGTAGTTTCTATATCGTTAGAAATATCGCTTAGTCTTTATATAGATATCATGTTCGGTTGTTTTCTATACTTATACTTTTTCTGCTTATTAGACCAGTAGGTGTCTTGACTATTCCTCGTCACTACTCCACTGAGGTTAGTCTTGATACTTACTGAGCACTGCTGTGGTGTGCTCATACTACACTTCTGCACCTTGTTTTGTGCAGATCCAGGTATTGTTCGCTAGTAGCTGTGAATTCTTGCCGAGGAGACTCAAGGTAAACCTACTGATGCGTTCGCAGGCTTCGGAGTCACCTTCCTATATTATTTTCACAATGTTATACCTATTTACATATGGTTGTGTTTAAAAGTTGTAGTGAAAACTCTATAGAGCTTATGACTTGTACTACCGGGTTTTGGGAAGATGTTCACTGTATAAAGGATTTATTTTAGAAGAATTTTAGATGTTATTATGTATTGTTGTAATTCCGCAATTGTTAGGCTTACCTAGTTTTTAAGACTAGGTGCCATCACGATACCCAAATGGAGGGAAAGTTGGGTCGTGACAAGTTGGTATCAGAGCTCTAGATTCATAGGTGCTACGAGTCATAAGCGAGTTTAGTAGAGTCTTGCGGATCAGTACAGAGACATTTGTACTTATCTTCGAGAGGCTATGGAACTAATAGGACAATCTCACTTCTTTCATTCCTATCGTGTGAGCTTATTAATCCTGGAGTTTGAACTTTTGTCATTCCATTCTCTTACCGACGGTGAGGACAAGCTGCAGTTATAGACGGCACTGCTCCCGGTGCAGGTGTCGCTAGAGGCATAGGCAGATATCGACGAGGAGTATGTGCCACAACTAGACCACACTCAGAGTAGTGAGTTTCCATTAGTCAGGTCCCAGGTGTCATGGCGACACAATTTGTGGTCCCAGTTCAGCCCATGGTCAGGGCTGCAACATCCAAGGGAGAACAACTTAGATTTGCAAGGTTCAAGATAATGTGACCCTCCTACATTCAGCGGGCTGGCTTAAGAGAGTACAATGGGTTTCATAGAGGAGTGCCATCGCATTATCAACACTATGGGTATTGTAGAGATGAGTGGGGTTGCTTTTACTACATTTTAGCTCGATAGCGCGACTTATCAGTGGTGGCGAACGCATGAGTTGGGTAGCCGGCCGATGCAGCTTCACTTATATGGGTTCAGTTTCCAGAGATGTTTTGAGAGAGTTTGTACCTCAGTCACTTCAGGATGCATGACACGCGGAGTTTGAGCAGCCGCGTCAGGGCACCGTGTCAGTAATAGATTATGCTGTCAGATTCAGCGATTTAGCTAGACATGCACCTGCCTTGGTCGCTATAGTTAGAGAGCGAGTTCGTGGATTCATTGAGGGGCTCAGCCATGATATTTGGTTCAGCATGGCTCGAGAGTTAGAGTCAGATATTTTGTTCCAGCAGGTGGTAGGGATCACTCGCCGGTTAGAGGACATATGGGACCGGGAGTGAGAGGATAGACGAGTTCAAGAGACAGAGAGTACAGGGAGGCGAGGAGGTCTCGTAGACCGGAGAGATCTGGTTTGCACTTCAGGCTTCACAGTGATTCAAGTGTTCATGGGTCTCGGAGTACCCATACCGCATAGTTTCCACAGCCACGTCATTATAGGGGTTTCTTTGAGTGTAGAGATGCTAGCCACGCGGTGAGAGATTTCCCCAGATTTTGGAAAGATGTGTCATAGCAACGTATTCAGGTGAGTAGAGGGCACCTAAGAGGGGGAGAGGCCTGGACCGTTGATGTGTTTCATATAGTAGGCTTAAGGCCATTGTGCCAGATGATGTCATTCAGGTATGATTTTGATGTGTTATAGAGGAGCACCATCCGTAGTTCATACAGTTCCGCTTATCGGGGCGAGTTCCCCTATTTGTTGCTCCACTTATGGGTGTATTTAATGATTTGCACTCTGTTTATGTGATACCTCATTGGGATGAGTGATAGCCGTGTCTGTCGTCTGTTTCTAGTCATTTCAGGAGTTATGAAACTAATAGTATATTCCTGTTGTCTATTTCGGTAGGTTTGATGTGATTTTGAGTATTTTTTGGCTACGAATTATGATTTTTAATGCTCCATCGGATGGGAGACAGTACCTGTTGTAATTTTATTGACGGAGCTGATCTAGTAAAATGTTTCAGCTAGTTTGATGTACACCCTACTTGTGATTTAGAGTGGATGGCGGGACCCTCGTGATTTCATGTGATTCGATGTGTTGAGACCGGGCTGTGTACCGCGGTAGGAGTTATATCAGTATGAGATCCTCATGATTTTTTTATATGCTTTAATTCTTTCTTGTTGGATTGTTTTTGTAGATTAGTATTGATTGAAAAATTTGTGCGTATCGGTCTTGTTTGATAGTTCACTTATGTGTTTCCCTTTCCATATGCAGTCATTTTCGTTCGGTGCTTTTTGAGTTTTATCTTGTGGGGTGAGTGCCAGTTGGTATTAGCTGAGATTTGGTAATTCAGGTGTTTAGTTATGTGGTTTTAGTGGTTATTGTATCATCGCCAGTGTTATGGAGGTTTGAAATGGGGTCCTATTGAATATGAAGCTTATGGCCGGTGCTGAATTTGATTTTGGACGATATTGTTATCAGAAATAATATTATGGGCCTATGGGTGATGTGTCATGTTGTGTGGTTGTACCTTATGGGTGTTGATACGAGTTGATGTAGCTGGTCGAGACTGGTACCGGATATGGATTTAGAATCAGGTCTCTTGGAAGTGAATGGAAGGTGAAAATTTAGGCTTTAAGACTTATTGGTATTGGTAGAAAGGCTAAATTTCAGTTGAGATGGTGTCGTCAGGTTTATGTGAATTGGGGTGACGTGGGATCACCCATGGGTGTATGTTCGAAGTGTGAATTCAGTGATTTGAGGACCTTGACGCGAAACTTAGCACGTTCGAGGACGAACGTTTGTTTTAAGAGGGGAAGGATGTAATGACCCGGCCGATCGTTTTGAGAATTTAAGCTTCGTTATGAGGTTTAAGGTCTTGAACAACTTCATATTATGTGTATCGACTTGCGGGCACAGTTGAATTTAGCTAACGGATAATTTAGAGTCAAATTGAAAGAAGGAATCTAGTTTCGAAAGTTTAAATGGTGAGAAGTTGACCGGAATTGGACTTTTGAGTGAATGGCCCCGGAATGAATTTTTGATAATTCCAACAGCTTTGTATGGTAATTTTGGACTTAGGCGCATGTCCGGATTCAGATTTGGAGGTCCGTAGGGTAAATTGAGGCATTTCGGCGAAAGTTGGAAAATGGAGAATTTTGACCCATAGTTGACTTTTGCGATATCAGGGTCGTAATGCAATTCCGAGAGTTGGAACAGCTCCATTATGTCATTTTGGACTTGTCTGCAAAATTTGGCGTCATTCCAGATTGATTTGACAGGTTTCGGCACTAATTTAGAAATTTGAAGATTTGAAAGTTCATAAGTTTGATTTATGGTTTGATTCGTTGTTTCGGCGTTGTTTAATGTGATTCGTAACCTCGAGCGAGTCCGTGTTAGATTATGTGACTTGTTTATGTGTTTAGACGGGGACCCGGGGGCCTCGTGTGTGTTCCGGGTGGGCCACGAGTCATTTTTCCCTATGTTTGAACTGTTGTTCTCCTATCTCGTGTTTCCTTCTATGCGATCGCATAGGCATAGCCACGATCGCATAGTGTAATGTCGATCTGTCATATTTTGCTTCATTGCGTTCACATAGGTGGGTTCGCGATCGCATAGTGTAGCTCTAGGCTTCTACATTTTTTTTCCTTTTCGCGATCACATTGTCCTGTATGCGATCACATAACACAAAAATTGGGCAGTAACATTTTTCCTTCTATGCGATCACATAAGCTCTTCCGCGATCGCGTATCACACTTTGGGCCAGCAACTATTTCTTCTACATGATCGCGTATCACACTATTTACTCTCTCGCGATCGCGATGCTTAAAAATTTGGGCAGACAGAATATATTCCAAAATCGAGGGTTTCACCATTTTTATCATACTAGTAAAAATTTTCGCGGTTCGCGCGATATGAACAAACCTCAATAAATTTAGAAATAACACTTTTAGAAATTTAGTCTTTCAGGTATATACATTTAAGATCAATAATCTATTAACTAAATCACAATTTTTTTAGGATTAGAGTTTATATTAACCAGCATAGTTCATTATTACCAAAAATTTCTTTTGCTAATAATTACCAAAATTTCATATAAAAAAGGGGAAAAACAAAAAATAAAAGTACTTTTTTATAGAAAATTTTCACTTATATATGTGGCTTAATACATATTTATATTAGTCTAATTATACAAATGATTAGTTTATTTGTGTATTTACTTTATCTTCGTTCATAAGATAATAAATATTTTTTTCTCTAAACTTTTTTATTCATCAAATAACACGAAAAAAATGTATAATTTTTTTAATTTAAATAAGTCATGGCATTATCATAGTCTGTCCATTGAATTGCATTTTTATTATGTGTTTCTTTCCTAATATTTTCCTTCTTCGTATTCTTTTTATTGCTATTTTCCTACCATTTTCTATTTTTTAATTTCCCTCTCAATGATGGAAAAACAATTCCCTCTTAGTCCTACTCCTACTCTATTGCCTTTTCTTCTTACAATCACTTTTTATATTTATTTTTTATTCTTTCTTTTATTCTCTCCATCTTTCCTCTTGTCCTTTTCAGTTTAACTCATTCAGTTTTATTATACCAATTGTTCTGAAAACTCCTTAAACGAGGGAAGCGAAGTTTACTTCAATTTTTATAGTTATTATAACAAATTACATAGTTGAAGGAAAAGTTGAAAACGTTAAGACTTTTTGGGCGCAATGGGATAGAGAAATACCAAAAAAATGATGTGATTAAATGATAAGTAACAGTATACTCTCTAGATTGGAGTAAATGTTCAACAAATCATCTAAGAAACTTGCATCTTAAAAGGTGCTTATTATCAGTTATTGCAATACGAATGACACATGTGCATATTAATAAACTAATGCCATTAAAATTAACCACAATTCTAATTTTAAATCTAGCATTAAGCTAACAGAGAAATTCAAAATAGAGAAAAGTCAAAATAATGATGATTATTCCTTCCGTTGTCCCAAAAAGGATAATCTACATTTTGAGACTCGAATTTCTTAATTTTGACGGCAAATTGAGATATAGAATCTCTAAAGTTTAGAATGGTGAAGCTTTTTAAAATTCTATGTTTGAAAACTATATGAAAGTATTATAAGTCACAATAATTAATAATTTAAAATACTTAAAATGACATGAAAAATAGCACTAAAAAGCAACTCATTTGACGCTCTAAAATTCAAAAAATATCATGTTTTTTTGGAGAGAGAGAATATTACTCCGGTTGTCCTATTTATTTGATATCTTTTGTTTATCAAGACTCAAACTTCTTATGTTTGACCATGAATTTGAATATAGAATCTTTAAATTTTTTAAAATAAAATTTAGAATCTACATAAAAAGTACCATATGTTATAATAATTAACAATTCAAAATATTTAAAATGTATATGAATGATCGCGGTCAAAAAATAAATTTAGTTGACTCTCCAAATCCGAACATATTCACATAAAATGAGACGGAGGGAGTGCATACCAAATGAAATATAAGCAAATTATATTGTATATCCGAAAAGTATTAGTACAATCATCATATAAAAAGAAAATCAAAAGAGCAACATAGGAATCTAAAATATTATGTGGAAAATTTACCAACATGTTTAGTTTAAGCATCAAGTCTGATCCTCGAACGGAAGATGCCTGTTAGTTCTTCACATCTAAAGTTCTAAACCATGAATACACACACAAAAAAAATAAAGACTGTCAAACTAAACCACATACTCATCTCTTCCCGTCTCACACTTGTCAGAAAAGTTAAAATTTTAATTTTGCCTGGGGACTTGAGATTTCTAATTATCAAATTACGTTGCTCGGGAACTTTCAAAGGATTTCTCCCAAAAGCTTTCCGATCCCTAAGGCTGTGTTCTTTGTATGAATGATGGTCAATTTTCGACGTTGACCATAGATCTTGCAACGACAACAGTCAGATTTTTGTCATTGACGCTTATTGTTGTAGACATAAAGACACGAACTGTGGTATTATCGTGGAGAGAAAATTAGTATGGATGGCCTGGTGTTACTGGAAAGTCGTATGGTTGTGTAGGTGTCGCCGGATGGATGCCGCTGTGAAGGAAAAAGGGACGATATTTCTGTATATTCATATTGTTGAAAAAAGAGTCAATGCGAACTGATTCCATAATTGTAATTGGGATGGCAATTACAAAATACTCTGAAAAAGACATTTTTTTGTAGAAGTATGAGGAAGAGAAAAGGTGTGACTTTCAAGCAGAAGAGAACGAGGCGTGACTTTTAAAGTTTGTGACATTTTAAGTTTTAATATATCAATTAGTTCAAGGAAAAAAAGGCAAAAATCTGAGAAAATAGGAAAATAGATTTACTATACTCTGAGACTGCCACCTCACTTCTCCAAGTTATATATATAAGTTTTAATAGATCAGTTAGTTCAAGGGAAAAAGGCAAAAATATGAGAAAATAGGAAAATGGATTTACTATACTCTGAGACTGCCACGTCACTTCTCCAAGTCCCTCATATATATATTTGATGGGTTTTTCAGATAATTCGATTGGGTAAGTATTCTTCACTTAGACGTAAATATATTACATGAATTAATCTTTGTTTTTATCATTTAAATTGTGTTTTTAGTTAGAAAAAATATTGATTTTTGAAGAAAATTTTCAAAACGAAATTTCATGATTTGAGGGACGAAATGGTATCGAAAATTGGTAATTTTTGTACGGTTGAACTCATATTGGAATGAGTATTCGGATTTTGTAAAATTTGTCGGGTTTTGAGGTGCGGGCATGAGGGGTCGATTTTTGGACCGATTCGTAGATTTTTTTTAAAGATTAAAACTTTATAATCCGGAATAGTTTCTTATGTGTTTTATTTGTGCTTTGAAGTTAATTTAGTTAGATTTGAGCTATCTGGAGATCCATTCACCCGAGAAGTGCATTTTAGAGTATCAGTGTGTCGTCTTTGAGGTAAATATCTTGCCTAACCTTGTGTGGGGGACTTCCCCCTAGGTTTTGAGTCTTCTATGATTGATTGTAGTTCGTGTACACGAGGTGACGAGTGCGTGCTCGAACTTATCATTGAAAAATTGGTCTTTTAAAGTTATTAGATCCTTATATTCACTGTGTATGAATGTGTTCTTGACATGACTGAGTTTCCTAATTACTAGTTTCACATCTACATGTATGATTGGAAATAATTGCTTCATGATTCACTCTTATTGCTTAACTGACTCCTATTTTATTTAATTGAAGAATTTCGCCTCTCCTATTATCATGCTATCTTTTCGTAGCTGTTTGTCTTATTTGAGAACCATTAGCATCCTTCCTGAATATTTGTTTAATCTTAAGTGAAGCTAAACATCATCTCTCCCTAATTGAATTGTCGAATATCCTCGGAATTCGTCCAACCTTAAAAAGGAGTTAGATAATCTATATCCTTGTTGACTTGCCCTTATTTGGGACTACTTGACTCGCGTTGATTTCCTTGTTATTGACTTGTATATTGTGGGATCATCTCTATACGTTAGCTATCCCATGTTAAACTGTTGCCTTCATGTCATCATTCTTTTCTATGATTATTCTTTGTTAGCTGGTTCTACCGTTTTCTTGTGATTTACAGGCTTTAAGTTGATTACTTGTCTTACCTTGTATTATTGTCATTTTTGCTGTTGTTATATGTATCGCGGTGATGTACGAGCTTTCTGTTGTGCGGTGACTACTATTTCTGTTGGTTGAGCTGCGTATTTACTTTTGGGACTATGGGACTATACCCGGGAGATTTCCATGCACATATATTGATTTTGGCTGTAGTGCGGGATACCAAGAGATCCCCAACACATATATTGAGGATACCAAGAGATCCTCGGGATACCAAGAGATCCCTAGTACATATATTGAGGATACTAAGATATCCTTGGGATACCAAGAGATCCCCATCACATATATTGAGGATACCAAGAGATCCTCGGGATGCCAAGAGATCCCTAGCACACATATTTAAATTTGGGACTATGGGACGATATCCTGGGAGATCCCCTGTTAAAATCATTGTGTTCTTAGCTGATGTTTTCATTGATTCTATCCCTGTGTAAATATTATGGGTGCTATCCATTCCATTCCTTATACTTCTAGTTGGTGTGAACTATGTTAGGACACTTTCACAAGTATACACGTGGTTAATCACCCTTATCGGGGAGGAGGCTCTTTGAGATTTCAGAGTATAGACACACCCCTTGTTTATTTTCCTTCCATGTGAGAATGACTTTTGGGGCATGTGAGTTGTCAGTATGATCCAGGTATTATCACTTGAAAAGAGTTTGATTATTTGATTGATGCTTGCTGGTTAAGACTCAAGGTTAGGGCTGTTGTAGTTGCCGAGTTATGACTTTCCCTTACTGTATTTGTGATTTCGAGTTTGGGTTGCATTTTTTTATTCACTTTTATGAGCTTTATTATGGTTTTCCACTATTACTTGCTCTTTCCTTTCCTTATTGTAGTTTCTGTATTGTTAGAAATATCACTTAGTCTTTATATAGATATCATGTTCGGCTGTTTTCTATACTTATACTTGTTGTGCTTATTAGACCAGTAGGTGTCTTGACTGTTCCTCGTCACTACTCCACCGAGGTTAGTCTTGATACTTATTGGGCACCGCTGTGGTGTGCTCATACTACACTTTTGCACCTTTTTTTGTGTAGATCCAGGTATTGTTCGCTAGTAGCTGTGCGGATTCTTGCCGAGGAGACTCAAGGTAAACCTGTTGCTGTGTTTGTAGGCTTCAGAGTTACCTTCCTATGTTATTTTCACACTGTTATACCTATTTCCATACAGTTGTGTTTAAAAGTTGTAGCGAAAACTCTATAAAGCTTATGACTTGTACTACCGGGTTTTGGGAAGATGTTCATTGTATAAAGGATTTATTTCAGAAGAATTTTAGATGTTATTATGTATTATTGTTATTCCGCAATTGTTAGGCTTACCTAGTTCTTAAGACTAGGTACCATCACGATACCCAAATGGAGAGAAAGTTGGGTCGTGACATGTAGACATTATGTCTAGTTGTGTTGAATGTGGCCTTGTCGGATTTCAGTTATTGGATATGTAGTTGTTTATAGCAGCCTTGCCGACTCGCCCACTGTATTCTGCATGCATACATACATATGCCTTATTGGAAGGTTTCCTTCATGTATGTTATCTTCATAGTTCAACAGATATTATGCAGGTTCATATCTTAGACGCATGCTTAGAGAGTGTTTGACAGGTAGGACTCAGGCACCCGTTGCGGCCCATAGGTTTGGGTCGTGACAGTTGTTGCCTTTTCTATTGCCATGCTATCCTTTCCTAATTGCTTAGCCTTAATTGAAGTTATTATTATCTCTTCTGTAATTGTCTATCCTTAATTAATGTTATTATTATCTTTTCCATAATTTGCTTATCCTTAATTGAATTTGTTGTATCTCTTTCATAATTGCTCAACCCTAAATGAAGTTTAGTTATCCCTTATCATAGTTGACTTATCTTTATTTGGAATTATTAAATCATGTTATCTCCCTTGTTGTCAAATTGTACTTTTGTGAAATCATTGTTACATATTATTTCTCTCTTGTTGAGGTATTCTTGTTAAGACTAGTATTCTCTATTGTGTCTTTCTTTGTGAGCTCGTTCTACCGTTTCTTTGTGTTTTTACAGTTTTGAGTTGATTTACCGGCCCTATTCTCATGTTATTGTTATTGTTGTTGTTGTTGTATTCAGTGTTACTGAGGCACAAGGTTTCTACCGTGCCGTTGTTATTATGGCACAAGGTTTCTCCGGTGTGGTTGTTATTGTGGCACGAGGTTTCTGCCTTACAGTTGTTACTGTGGCATGAGGTTTCTACCATGCGGTTGTAATTGTGGCACGAGATTTCTGCCGTGCGGTTGTTATTGTGGCACGAGGTTTTTGCCATGCGGTCGTTATTGTTGCACGAGGTTTCTGCCGTGCGGTGGCTATTGGTTTCACGAGGTTTCTGCCATGCCGCTGTGATTCATTTTACGATTTGAGACTACGAGGCGGTAGCTCGGGAGGTCTTTGTTGTCGTTTCCCCTTTTATGTGCACTTGTCTTTGATTGTTGTTTTACTTAGCATATTACTAATTGTTTTCGTCTGTGTTTCTCTATTTGCTTAGTTCTATGTAGCTAATCTTGCTGTGCTTGCCGTAACACCCACTTCGTTGCTGTCTTAATTACACTATATATTTCGTGGCGATCGTTTCTTATGTGCCATTCATTGTCTTTACTCTTGTTTGTTGACTTGGATTGTGATAGAACACTTGCACAAGCATACACGTAGATTAATCACCCATATCAGTTAGGAAGATGAACTCTGACATTATTGATGTCACGACCCTAACCCAGACCCGATGGCGCCTCTCGTGAAGACAAGGCCAGCCGACACTTCCCTTTTTTCCAATTATTAACAGTTAAGCATTTAGAAACAGTCGAAACATGATAAAATAACTTAAAGTAGCAGATAATGTCATAAATACGCGGAAGAACAATCCAACACACCCCGATACCAGGGTGTCACTAGTCATGAGCATTTATAAAACCTAATACAAGTCTGAAAAGTCTATAACTATTACAAAATGTCTAACAAGAGATAGAAAAGATAAAGAGGGAGAAGCACGGGACTGCGGACGCCAAGAAGATACCTCGTGAACTCCAAATGTCTGTCGGGAGCCCTAAACTCACACTACCCGGATCCGCAACACCTGAATCTGCACACGGGATGCAGGGAGTAAAGTGAGTACTACAACTCAGTGAGTAACAAATGTAAATAAAAATTGAAAGCAGGAAATCACGTAAGGCACAAAAGCATGCTATAATGAAGCAGTAAAACCATTAAAACAATAAACTAGTGAAAGATAGGTAAAATCCTTTAACTCAAAATTTACTTTATGAAAAGCCTTTTTCAACAATTAAGTAGGTAATTGGCAGACAAATATGAAAAATAAACACATAAAGGCTCGTCCCTCGGGAACAGTATCAACAAATCCGTCCCTCGGGCAATATGTCAGAATAGTACCAACCCTTGGGCAATCACATTGAACAATATCAGCCCTTCGGGCTCAATCTCACATCACAATGGGTACCCGCGCTCACTAGGGGTGTACAGACAGCTGGAGGGGCCCCTTACGGCCCAAGCGCAATATCCAGCCACCTCGTGGCATCATCACTAGGCCCTCGACCTCATATCAATCAAGCCATCTCGTGGCGTACATATCTCAGGCTCTCGGCCTCATAATCAGTATCAAATGTTCCTCACAACATAGGCCCTCAACCTTGCTCAGTCAAAAATCCTCACAAACCACTCGGGAAGTAGTAAAACATGTTTCTCAGCCCAAAATATCATTTAAAAGATCATGTAAGTGTTAAAACAGAGTGAACATGGCTGAGTACGAAAAACAATGAAATATAACATGACTAATTTCAAGTATAAAGTCAAAACAGTAAGGAAATACCAGTAAAAATCCCCGAACGGTTCAAATAGTTGTCACAAGACCCAAATATGGCATCCAGCCCGAATCATGATGATAGCAAATAGGTTTTAGTCAGATACGCGGTAAAATAGTCATTCGGGACGAACTAAGTTACAATCCCCAATAGTGCACGACCCCCCCCACTCATCATAAAGCGTGTGTGTCACCTCAATATAGCACAACGATGTGAAAGTCCGGGGTTTTATACCCTCAGAACGTCATTTACAATTATTACTCACCTCGAACTGGTCAATCTCTAGCTCGCGATGCCTTTGCTTCTTGAATCGGCCTCCACTCGCGTCGAATATATCCAAAATCAGAACGAGGACGTCAAAATATGCCAAGGTAACGAAGCCCAAGTGAAAATGATCGAAATATGACACAACTCCCGAAATTACCAAAACCCGACCCCCAGGCCAATGTCTCGGAATTCAATAATTTTTATATCAATAGATTCCTTATCTCTCCACGAGTTCATACATATCAAAAGTTCAGAAATCCGACCCCAAATGGTCCTTCAAACCCTCAATTAAAGGTCTAAGTTCCCAAGCCCTAGTTCCCCCAATTTTCACTCTTAATTTCCAAAGTTTCTAGCTCTAATCCGTGAAATAATAGCATAGGAACGAGTTTCAAGTCCAAATTCCTTACCTCAATGAAGTTTCCTTAAAATTCCTCTCTCAAATCGTCCAAAAAGCTCCAAAGCAGAGATAAAAATGGTGAAATAGCTCAAAATTCGCGAAGGCTATAATATATACCTTCTGCTCAGACATTTTCGCATCTGCGGCAGAATACCCGCTTTTGCGGTATCGCATATGCGGTTCTTCTTCCGCTTCTGCAGAAATCACTTAATGGACCAAAACCGCTTCTGCGATCAACCTTTCGCATCTGCGCCTTCGTAGGTGCGGTCCAACCACCGCATCTACGGTCGCTGCCTTTCTAGGCATTCCCGCTTCTGCGATCCCTTATCCGCATCTGTGACTTCACAGATGCGGTCCCATTAGACGCTTATACGGTTCCTGCTCCTCAATCCCCTTTTCGCTTCTTCAGCTAATCTCCCGCATGTGTGGCGTTGCACCTGCAGTCCCTAATCTGCAAGTGCGGAAATACCAGAAGCAGCAAAGTTCAACAGCTGCAACAAGGTTTCAAACTCCCCGTCAACCATCCGAAATCACCCCGAGGCCCCTGGGATCTCAACCAAAAGCACAAACCTATCCTAATACCTTATTCAAACTTGTACCAATCTTCGAAACACCTCATACAACATCAAACCAACCAAAACACATCGGATTCAAGCCAAAATTTTTAAAATCTCCCAAATTCCGCTTTTGATAAAAACCCCAAATAAATCACGTCCGAATGACCTGAAATTTTGCACACACACATCCCAAATCACACAACGGAACTACTGCAACTCTCGGAATTCCATTCCGACCCCTACATCAAAATCTCGCCTACCAACCAGACATCGCCAAAATATCAACTTTGCCAATTCAAGCCTAAATCTACTCCGAACCTCCAAAAATCATTCCGATCACACTCCTAAGTCACAAATCATCTCCCAAAGCTAACTGAACCATCGGAACTCACATCCGAGCCCTCTATCACACAAGTCAACATCCGGTTGACTTTTCCAACTTAAGCTTCCTTAAAAGAGACTAAGTGTCTCAAACCTTACCAAAATTATTCCGGATTCGATCCGACCAACCCGATACCACAAAATATGGATAACAAAGCATAAAGAAGCACAAATGGGGGAAAACGGAGCGGTAACTCATGAGACGACTGGCCGGGTTGTCACATCCCCCCAACTTAAACAAACGTTCGTCCGCGAATGAATCAAGAAACATACCTGAAGCCTCAAACAGGTGAGGATATCTGCTCTGCATCTCCCGCTCAATCTCCCAGGTAACCTCCTCCATGGGCCGACCTCTCCCCTGCACTTTCACTGAAGCTATATCCTTCAACCTCAACTTTCGAACCTGACGACCCAAATTAGCTACTGGCTCCACATCATATGTCAAATCATCATCCAACGGAATCGTGCTGAAATCCAAATCATGAGATGGATCCCCAATATACTTCTGGAGCATATAAACATGAAATACCAGATGTACACTCGACAAGCTGGGTGGCAAAACAAGCTCATAAGCCACCTCCCAATCCTCCGAAGCACCTCAAAAGGCCCAATGAACCAAGGACTCAATTACCCCTTCTTCCCAAATCTCATAACACCCTTCATGGGTGAAACCTTCTCGCCAACCATGTGGGCACATCTCGAACCTTCCTGTGAGCATAACGCTTTTGCCTTGATTGCGCGGTACGAAGCCTCTTTTGAATTACCTTCACCTTTTCTAAGGCATCCTACACCAAGTCTGTCCCCAATAACCTAGCCTCACCGGGCTCGAACCAACCAATTGGAGATCTACATCGCCTCCCATACAAAGCCTTATATGGAGCCATCTGAATACTCGACTGGTAGCTGTTGTTATAAGCAAACTCCTCAAGCAGTAGAAACTGATCCCATGACCCTCCTAAATCAATGACACAAGCACACAACATGTCCTGCAATATCTGAATAGTGCGCTTGGACTACCTGTCCATCTGAGGGTGAAAAGCTGTGCTCAACTCAGCCTGAGTACCCAACTCTCATTGCACATACCTCCAAAACTGTGAAGTAAACTGAGTGCCCCTATCTGAAATGATGGAAACTGAGACACCATGCAAATGGGTAATCTCCCAGATATAGATCTCTGCCAACCGCTCTGAAGAATAGGTAGTACATACTGGAATGAAGTGCGCAGACTTGGACAGCCGATCCACAATCACCCAGATAGCATCGAACTTCCTCAAAGTCCATGGAAGTCCAACAACAAAGTCCATAGTGATCCTCTCCCACTTCCACTCGGGAATATCTATTCGCTGAAGCAAGCCACCTGGTCTCTGATGCTCATATTTCACCTGCTGACAATTGAGACACCAAGCCACAAATCCCACAATGTTTTCTTTATTCTCCGCCACCAATAGTGCTCTCTCAGATTCTGATACATCTTCAAGAAACCTGGATGAATGGAATACCACGAGCCATGGGCCTCCTCAAGGATCAACTCCCGATGCCCATCCACATTGGGCACACAAATCCGGCCCTGCATCCTCAACACCCCATCATCACCAATGGTCACATCTCTTGCATCATCATGCTGAACTCTATCCTTAAGGACAAGAAAATACGGATCATCATACTGGCGCTATCTGATGCGATCATATAAGGAAGATCGAGAAACCACACAAGCCAATGCTCGACTAGGCTCCGAAATATCCAGCCTCACAAATCGATTGGCCAAGGCCTGAACATCAAGTGCAAGAGGTCTCTCCCCAACTGGAATATATGCCAAACTCCCCATACTCACAGCCTTTCGGCTCAAGGCATCGACTACCACATTGGCCTTTCCCGGATGGATCATAATCCTTAAGAAACTCTAACCACCTTCGCTGCCTCAAATTGAGATCCTTCTGTTTGAACAAGTGCTAGAGGCTACGATGATCAGTAAACACCTTACAAGACATACCATACAAGTAATGTCTCCAAATCTTCAATGCGTGAACTATGGTTGCCAACTCTAAATCATGAACAAGTAGTTCTTCTCATGGGGCTTCAACTGACGAGAAGCATAAGCAATAACTTTACCCTCATGCATCAATACACAACAATTTCCAACTCTCGAAGCATCACAATACACGGTATATGAACCTGAAGCTGATGGCAAAACTAGCACTGGAGCTGTGGTCAAGGCTGTCTTGAGCTTCTAAAAGCTCTCCTCACACTCGTCCGACCATACAAATGAAATGCCCTTCTGAGTTAACTTGGTTAAGGGCGATGCGATAGATGAGAATCCTTGAACAAAATGACAATAATAACCTTCCAAACCAAGAAAGCCGTGAATGTCTGTGGCTGAGGAAGGTTTGGGCCAACTCTAAACCACCTCTATCTTCTTTGGATCACCCTGAATACCCTCGCTGGACACTACATGCCCCAAGAAAGCCACTGAACTGAGCCAAAACTCACACTTGGAGCATTTTGCATAAAGCTTCTCCTCCCTCAATCTCTGCAACACAACTCTCAAATGCTCCGCGTGCTCCTCTTGACTACACAAATACACCAGAATATCATCAATGAAGACTATGACAAATGAGTCAAGATAAAGCCGGAACACGCTGTTCATCAAATGCATGAACGCCGATAGGGCATTGGTCAGCCCAAAAGACATCACCAAGAACTTATAATGACCATATCGGGTCCTGAAAGCTGTCTTAAGAATATCCGAGTCCTTGATCTACAGCTGGTGATAACTTTAACGGAGATCAATCTTGGAGAAGACTCTCGCTCCCTGAAGCTGGTCGAATAAATCATCAATGCGAGGCAAAGGATACTTGTTCTTAATTGTTACTTTGTTTAATTGCCTATAATCTATGCGCATTCTCATAGTGCCATCCTTCTTCTTCACAAATAGAACCAGCGCACCCCCAGGTGACACACTAGGCCGAATGAACCCTTTATCAAGGAGTTCCTGAAGTTGTTCTTTTAATTCCTTCAACTCCGCTGGTGCCATACGATATGGTGGAATAGAAATAGGCTGAGTGCCTGGCACCAGGTCAATACCAAAATCAATATCCTTATCTGGTGGCATGCCCGGCAGGTCTGCAGGAAACATATCGGGAAAATCCCTCACTACTTGAACAGAATCAATACTGGGAGTCTCAGCATCGACATCCCTCACAAAGGCTAGATACGAAAGAACAACCCTTCCCAACCATACGCTTGGCTTTCAAGAATGAGATCACTCTACTGAAACATAATCAGTCACACCTCGCCACTCAATCCGTGGCACATCCGGTATAGCCAATGTGACTGTCTTAGCATGACAGTCCAGAATAGCACAACACAGAGATAGCTAATCTATGCCCAAAATGACATCGAAATCCACCATACATAATAATAAAAGATCCACATGGGTCTCCAGACCCCCCAATAGTCACCACACACGACCGGTACACACGGTCTACAAAAACAGTATTGCCTACCAGGGTAGATACATGAACAGGTGAAGCAAGAAACTCATGGGGCGTACCCAAATAACGAGTAAAGTATAATGACACATAAGAAAAGGTAGAACCTGGATCAAATAATACATGGCATTTCTGTGGCAGACTGAAATAATACATGTAATAACAGCATCTGAAGCAATAGCATCGGGTCTGCCTGGAAGTGCATAGAAACGGGCCCGACCGCCCCTTGATTGACCTCCCCCTCTAGGGCGACCCCTAGCTGACTGACCTCTACCCCTAGCTAGCTGGACGGGTGATGGTGAGGCAACTGGCACTGAAGCCGATGGCTGACCCCTCTGCTGAGATGAACTCGTAAGACACGAGGGCACTGCCTCCACATATGACCCATATCACCACACTCATAATAACTCCCAGGTGCTGGAGAAGGGGACTGAAGGGAACTCCTCGCACCGGAGTGAATAGCAGATGCACTCGGCATAGAAGAGCCCTGGACTGATGGAGCACGAGACGAACTCTGAGCTGAAAGGGCACTAAGTGATGACTGGCCCTGATTAGAACTATGAGAACCATGACCCGATGATGCCCCACGATAACCTGGGCAAGCTGGCTGAGCATGCCTGAATGGATGGCCTCTGCCGTGCTGAAACTGACCTCTCGAAGGAGTACCACTATAACTACCAGATCCTCTTGGCCTCTTGGCCTCCCTCTCCTCTCGCTCCTGGCGACGAACAAACTCAATCTCACGGGAAATATCCATAACCTCCTCGAAAGTAGCACCAATCACCCTCTTCCTGGTCATGAGAATGCGAAGCTGATAAGTGAGGCCATCAACACCTCCTAATACTCTTTCTATCTATCGGGACCATCCAAATAGCATGACGAGCTAACTCGGAGAACCTCATCTTTTATTGCATCACGGTCATCTCTCCCTGACGCAACCACTCAAACTCTCTACACAACTCCGCTCTACGGGACTGCGGCACATACTTCTCTAGAAAGAGAACGGAGAACTACTGCTAGGTAAGGGGTGCTGCACCAATAGGCCTACGCCTCTCAAAAGCCTCCCACCAAGTAAAAGTAGCTCCAGAAAACTGATAAGTAGTGAAAGCAACCCCGCTGGTCTCCAAAATACCCGTTGTATGAAGCATCCTCTGGCACTTGTCTAAGAAACCCTGGGCATCCTCTCCCTCTGAACCACTGAAGGTTGGAGGCTGTAGTCTACCAAGCCTCTCCAACCTACGCTACTCATCCTCTGGCATAGCAGGAACTACATAGTCCTGAGCAGCTACAACCGGCTGGGCTGGATGTACCCCCGGCGTCTGAAGTCCCTGCACGATCTGCTCAGGTGTGCGAGCTGCGGGAGTCTGATTGCCTCCCCCGGCCTGAGAAGTAGCTGCGGTTGTAGTGGCTGAAACCGCCTGAGCTAGGCTAGTGCAAACTGATAAGATCTAAGCCAAGTCCTCCTAAAGGCCCGTAATCACAATGGGCACAACTGGTGATGTAGGAGCGTCCATAATAGGGACCTGATCCTGAACTGGGACAGCTGGTGGATTTGCAGGTGCTGCCCTAGCTGCTCTACCCCTACCACGACCACAGTCGCGTCTTTGGCCTCTAGTTGCCACAACAGGTGGTACTGATGGTCATCCATCCTGACCGGTAGCGCGTGTCCTCATCATCTATGAGAGAATAGAACATTAGAAGTTTAGTACTCGGATCGACAAATTCGCACGACAAGAATTTCAAGAATATGAAGTTTTTCCTAAAGGTTCTGCAGCCTCTCGAGGATAAATACAGACGTATCCGTACCGATCTGCGAGACTCTACTAAAACTGCTCATGACTCGTGAGACTTATGTAACCTAGGCTCTGATACTAACTTGTCACGACCCTAACCCGGACCCGATCGTGATGGCGCCTCTCATGAAGCCAGCCAACACTTCCCCTTTTTCCAATTATTAACAGTTAAGCATTTAGAAACAGTCGAAACATGATAAAATAACCCAAAGTAGTAGATAATGTCATAAATACGCAGAAGAACAACCCAACACAACCCGATACCGAGGTGTCACTAGTCATGAGCATATATAAAACCTAATACAAGTATGAAAAGTCTACAACTATTACAGAATGTCTAACAAGAGATAGAAAAGATAAAGAGGGAGAAGCATGGGACTGCAGACGCCAAGAAGCTACATCGTGAACTTCGAATGTCCGCTGGGAGCCCTCAACTCACACTGGCCGGATCAGCAACGCCTGAATCTGCACATGGGGTGCAGGGAGTAAAGTGAGTACTCCAACTCAATGAGTAACAAATGTAACTAAAAACTGAAAGCAGGAAATCACGTAAGGGACATAAGCATTCTATAATGAAGCAGTAAAATCATTAAAACAATAAACTAGTGAAAGATAGGTAAAATCCTTTAATTCAAAATTTACTTCATGAAAAGCCTTTTTCAACAATTAAGCAGGTAATTGGCAGACAAATATGAAAAATAAACACATAAATACTAGTCCTTCGGGCACAATATCAACAAATCCACCCCTCGGGAAACATCTCACAATAGTACCAGCCCCTCGGGCAATCACATAGAACAATACCAGCCCTTCTAGCTCAATCTCACATCACAATGGAAACCCACGCTCACTGGGGATGTACAGACTCCTGGATGGGTCCCTTACGGCCCAAGCACAATATCAAGCCACCTCGTGGCATCATCACTAGGCCCTCGACCTTATATCAATCAAGCCATATCATGGTGTACATATCTCAGACTTTCAACCTCATAATCAGTATCAAATGTTCCTCACAGTATAGGCCCTCGGCCTTCCTCAGTCAAAAATCCTCACAAGCCACTCGGGCAATAGTAAAACATGTTTCTCATCCGAAAATATCATTTAAAAGATCATGTAAGTGTTAAAATAGAGTAAACATGGCTGAGTATGAAAAACAATGAAATATAACATGACTGAGTTCAAGTATAAAGTCAAAACAATGAAGAAATAATAGTAAAAATCCCTGAAGGGTTCAAATAGCTGGCATAAGGCCAAAATATGGCATCCTGCCCGAATCATGATGATAGCAAATAATTTTCAGTTAAATACGCGGTAAAATAGTCATTCGGGATGGACTAAGTCACAATCGCCAACAGTGCACGACCCCACGCTCGTCATTAAGCGTGTGCGTTACCTCAATATAGCACAACGATGTGCAAGTTTGGGTTTCATACCCTCACAATGTCATTTACAATCATTACTCACCTCGAACCGGTCAAATCTCTAGCTCGCGATGCCTTTGCCCTTCGAATCGGCCTCCACTCGCGTCGAATCTATCCAAACTCAGCACGAGGATGTCGAATACCAAAACCTGACCCTCCGGGACCACGTCTCGGAATTCAATAATTTTACATCAATAGATTCCTTATCTCCCCACGAGTTCATACATATCAAAAGTTCAGAAATCCGACCCCAAATGGTCCTTCAAATCCTCAATTAAAGGCCTAAGTTCCCAAGTCCTAGTTCCCCCAATTTTCACTCTTAATTTTCAAAATTTCTAGCTCTAATCTGTGAAATAATAGCATAGGAACGGGTTTCAAGTCCAAATTCCTTACCTCAATGAAGTTCCCTTGAAATCCCTCTCTCAAATCGTCCAAAAAGCTCCAAACCTGAGATAAAAATGGTGAAATAGCTGAAAATTTGCGAAGGCTACAATTTATACCTTCTGCCAGACATTTTTGTATCTGCGGCACAATACCCGCTTCTGCAGTACCGCATATGCGGATCTTCTTCCGCTTCATTAGAAATCACTTAATGCACCAAAACCGCTTCTGCGATCAACCTTCCGCATCTGCGCCTTCACAGGTATGGTCCATCCACCACATTTGCGGTCGCTGCCTTTCCAGGCATTCCCGCTTTTGCGATCCCTTATCCGCATCTGCGACTTTGCAGATGCGGTCCCATTAGCCGCTTATGCGGTTCCTGCTCCTCAAGCCCCTTTTCGCTTCTGTGGCCAATCTACCGCATGTGCGGCGTCGCACCTGCAGTCCCCAATCCGCAGGTGCGGAAATACCAGAAGCAGCAAAGTTCAGCAACTGCAACAAGGTTTCAAACTCCCCGTTAACCATCCAAAATCACCCCGAGGCCCTGGAACCTTAACCAAAAGCACAAAACTATCCTAATACCTTATTCAACCTTGTACCAATATTCAAAACACCTCATACAACATCAAATCAACCAAAACACATCAGATTCAATCCAAGTTTTCTAAAATCTCCCAAATTCCGCTTTTGATAAAAAAAACAACCAAACCATGTCCGAATGACCTGAAATTTTGTACACACATCCCAAATCACATAACGAAACTATTGCAACTCTCGGAATTCCATTCCGACCCGTACATCAAAATCTTGCCTACCAACTAGAAATCGCCAAAATATCAACTTCACTAATTCAATCCTAAATCTTCTCCGGAC
The DNA here is from genome assembly GCF_000393655.2 of Nicotiana sylvestris. Lineage (NCBI taxonomy): Eukaryota > Viridiplantae > Streptophyta > Magnoliopsida > Solanales > Solanaceae > Nicotiana > Nicotiana sylvestris. The sequence goes on along the minus strand of NC_091062.1, from coordinate 122,260,442 downwards.
CTCCAAAACTCATTATGATCACGCTCCTAAGTCACAAATCATCTCCCGAAGCTAACCGAACCGTTGGAACTCACATCTGAGCCCAGCATCCGGTTGACCTTTCCAACTTAAGCTTCCTTAAAAGAGACTAAGGGTCTCAAACCTTACCAAAATCATTCCAGATTCGATCCGACCAACCTGATACCACAAAACACAACTAACAAAGCATAAAGAAGCAGAAATGGGGGAAAACAGAGCAGTAACTCATGACACAACTGGCCGAGTTGTCACAATTGATCATTACATGTATCCTTGTCTACTTGCCTTCTGTGTGAGAGTTGTTCTCTCGGAACGTGAGTTGTCCGTGCGGTTATGAATTGAAATGTGGGAACAAGATGCCAAGTGATTAGGGTTTAAGAATTGGGACCCGTGAGCTATGATTATGAGGTTCGGTACCTCGTGGAAAGGCTTGAACAAATCTGGTGTAAAAGTGGTTGTTCTTATTGAGTTGTTGCTGGTTTTCTCTTTATTTGGTTTTTCCTTGGACTTTGACTATGATCATTCACTCTATAGCATTATTACCTGACTGGTTCTTGTTGCCTATTAATGTTACTAGTGTATCTTTGCAAGTATTGTTTTGTATTCCGTATCTTGTCTAGCTTTATGTTAATATTGTTCTCTGTTAGTTCATCTACATACTTGTTCAGGCTGTTTAGTCCAGTAGGTGTCATGATTGTCCCTCGTCACTATTCCACCAAGGTTAGTCTTGATAATTATTAGGTACCGATGTGGTGTACTCATACTACGCTTTTGCATATTTTTGTGCAGACCCAAGTGCCACAGTTGTTGTTGATTATTAGTTGGCTGGTCGAGCTGTGGATATTCAAGGTAAACCTACTGTCACGACCCAATTTCTCTATAGGCCTGATGGCGCCTAACGTCATTGCTAAGCAAGCCAACGATGAACTAGCTATGAATCCATCCTTTTTAACATTTTAGAAATAATTGATTTGTTATTATTAAATAAGTAAGAAGTGGGAAGTTTAATAAAATAAAGTGTAAACAATTAAGAGAGCAGGTGTGGTGAAATAAATACTCAACATCATCAATTGTCTACCATCATGATTCCAAGACCTGGGGTCACAACTGTATGAGTTACTAGTAGAACATACAAAATACTAAACTATTGTCCGAAATAAGGTAGATAGAAAGTAAATATAAAAGAGAGACTTCAGGTGCTGCAGAACGGACTCGGAAGGCAGCTCACCACTAAGTCTCGGAGTATCAGGAGTGCGCGTCGGGATGACTACAAGATGCACCTGCCTCAGATCCTGCACGGTTAGTGCTGAAGTGTAGCGTGAGTGCATAAATAACATGTACCCAGTAAGTATCCAGTCTAACCTCGAATAAGTAGTGACGAGGGGTCGATATCGACACTTACTGTGGGCCAATAATAAATGCAAAAATTATAAACAAGTGCAGGATATGGAAATAATAATAATAATAATAATAATAATAATAATAATAATAATAATAATAATAATAATAATAATAATAATAATAATAATAATAATAATAACAACAACACAATAACAAGCAGTGAATAAAGGATTCTTTCACTAATAGTAATTTCCAACATCTCTAACCATCACCTACTAACTCCAAGTCGATTTTTTCATTAAATAAATTATAACCACTAAGCCATAAGAAAATATCAAGTGTAATTAGGCTCCGAGTAGTATCACGCACGATTTATGCCGTGGTCGTACGACCCAATCCAAAAATAAACGTCGTGCACTACCGAGGGTTGAACGGCACGAACCATAGATGGATCTATTAACCTGCCGAGGCGAATGGCTTGCTCCCATGAGAGTATAGAAAGTTTATCTCGCTTGCGGAAGTACATGCGACGCGAGTGGACATGGATTTCTCAGAGTTACTATAAATTCCTCAATTCTTTCCAAAAATGAAAAATCTAAATTAGAAAATTTCAACCTTTAAATCCCCAAACTCAATTCTATTTAAGACAATTAATATATATAATCCATCTAACAGTATCATTAATGAACGAACATCTCATGGAATATAAATACGCACAGACTCTCGTCACCTAGTGCATACGTAGCTCCGCACACAAGTAATTCACAACAGAATACACCTAAGGGTATAAATTCCTTCTTACAAGGTTAGGCAAGAGACTTACCTTGTCTCAAAGCTCACTTTTTGGCCCACAAATCGTTCTAAAGCCTCAAATCGGTGCCGCACAATCCGAAACTAGTCAAATATTATATAAATTAATCAGTACATGTTCAAAAGTTTATAATTTAACTATTAGAATGATTATCCAACCCAAATTGGAAGATTCCTAAAATTCACCCCCGATCCCGCTTGTCCGGATTCTAGAAATTTTCAAAGACAATTGTTACCCATAACCATGGTTAAATCCTAAAATTTTCATAATCATTTTCGTGGTTAAATCCCATTTTTATCAAAATCTATGTTTTTCAACTAAACCCATAATTTTCATGATTTTACACGTTAAAATCTATCAATAATCTATGTATTTAATTTACATTGGATAGAAATTACTTACCTTCAATAGCTAGGTAAAAACTCCTCTCTAAGAAGCTCTAAAATCGCCCAAGAAGTGAAATAAATGAACCAAAAATGGCCTAAGTCTCGTCTGAAATGAACCTCACTGTCCAGCAATTTCTGCTTCTGCGGCTCCGCATCTGCAGAAAATGCATCGCAGATGCGGATCTCCCTCAGCTGGCCTACTTCCGCATCTGTGGAAAATGGCTCGCTTCTACGAGCCCGCACCTGCGGCATATGTTCTGCACCTGCGGCCTTGCCCGCTTCTGCACACCACTGACCGCTTCTCCGGGTCGCGCATCTGCGCCCCCACATCCGCACCTGCGGACCCAGCCCACGCAGCCGAAATGCGTACCTACAGCCAACTAGTCGCTTCTGCGGTGCCATACATGTGGCCAATCCTTCGCAGGTGCGAACACACCCGAAGTCCTACTGCTTCAGCAACTTCTTCCAAGTACAAACGAGTTCGCGCATCGTCCGAATGGTAGCCGAGGCCCTCGAAGCTTCGTCCAAACATACCAACAAGTTCAAAATTATAAAATGGACCTGTTTGAGCTCTCGAAACACGAAAAGCAACACCAAAACTAAGAATCACACTCCAAACCAAATCGAATAAACTTATTAACTTCAAGTTCTTCCGACTTGCTCCAAACGCGCCAAATCATACTTAAACTACTCGGAATGACACTAACATTTGCGTGCGAGTCTTAAATAATTACACGAAACTATTCTCGACCTCAGAATCCCAAACGGACCTCGATAACAACAAAACCTACTCCAAACAAAATTTAAAGAACTTTAAAACCTTCAATGCACCATCTTTCAACTTTAAGCGCTGAAAAGCTCCTTGGTCATCCAAAACCCGATCCGAACATATGCCCAAGTCCAAAATCATCATACGAACCTACTGGGACCGTCAAATCCCGATTCAAAGGTCATTTACTAGAAATGTTGACCCAAGTCAAACTTAACCCTTTAAAGCCAATATTAAGGAACTAAATGTTCCGATTTCAACCTGAACCCTTCCAAATCCCGAACTAACCATCCCCGCAAGTCATAAAATAGTAAAAGCACATATGTGGAGTCTTATTTAGGGGAACAGGGATCTAGAAAGCAAAATGACTGATCGGGTCGTTACATTCTCCACCTCTTAAACAAACGTTCATCCTTGAACGGGTCTAGAATCATACCTGGAGTGCAAATAAGTGTGGGTATCTGCTCCGCATGTCCTCCTCGGCCTCCCAAGTTGCCTTCTTGACTAGTTGGCCCCTCCACTAAACTTTTACCGCAGAAATCTTCTTGGGCCTCAACTGGCGAACTTGTTAGTCAACAATGGAAACTGACTCCTCCTAATAACCTAGGCTCTCATCTAGCTGAACCATGTTGAAATCTAACACATGCGACCTATCGGAATGATACCTCTGGAGCATAGACACGTGAAAAATCGGATGAACTCTCAATAGACTGGGAGGCAAAGCAAGCCCATAAGCGACCTCCCCAACTCGTCTCAACACCTCAACTGGACATATAAACTTTGGGCTCAACTTGCCCTTCTTCCCAAACCTCATGATTCCCTTCATTGACGAGACATTCAAGAGAAACTTCTTGCCTACCGTAAATGATAAATCACGCACCTTCTGATCCGCTAACTTTTCTGTCTGGACTGTGCTATGCAAAGTTGCTCCTGAATCAATTTTACCTTTTCCAAGGCATCTTTCACTAAATCAATACCATATAACTTAGCCTCGCCGGGCTCAAACCATCCGATGGGCGAAAGACATCGCCGACCATATAAAGCCTCAAATGGAGCCATCTCGATGCTGGACTGATAACCGTTGAACTCGGCCAAAGGCAAGAATCGATCGCACTGCCCTCCGAAGTCAATCACACATGCTCTGAACATATCCTCTAGGATCTGAGCCGTCCGTTTCGACTGCCCGTCGGTCTGCGGTTGAAAGGCTGTGCTGAACTCTACCAGGGTCCCCAACTCACTCTATACTTTCCTCCAAAAATGTGAAGTAAACTGAGGGCCTCTATCTAATATAATGGAAACAGGCATACCATGCAATCGAACAATCTCCTATATGTAAATCTGGGCCAATCTCCTTGAAGAATACGTGGTTACAACTGGAATGAAGTGTGCCGACTTGGTCAACTTGTGAACAATGACCCAAGCTGCATCAAACTTTCGCAAGGTCGGTGGCAACCCAACATACGAAGTCCATAGTTATGCGTTCCCATTTCCACTGAGGTATAACCATCTGCTAGAGTAGGCCACCTGGCCTCTTTTGCTCATACTTAACCTGGTGGCAATTTGGGCACCTCGCTACATACTCAACTATGTCCTTCTTCATCCGTCGCCACCAATAATGCTGCTTCAGATCATGATATATCTTCGTAGCACCTGGATGAATAGAATACCAAGAACTATGTGCCTCCTCTAGAATTTTTCCCTCAATCCATCAACACGAGGGACACATAGATGACCTGGAGTCGCAGAACACCATCCTCACCTATAGTAACCTCGTTGTTACCACCCTACAGTACCGTCTCTTTAAGAACCAATAAGTGCGAATCGTCATACTAGTGAGCCTTGATCTACTCGAATAGTGAATACTGGGCGACGATGCATGCAAGAACTCGGGTGGGCTCTAAAATATCCAACCTCACAAGTCTGTTAGCCAAGGACTGAATGTCCAAAGCTAATGGCCTATCCTCTACTAAAATGAATGACAAACTATCCATACTCTTCTGTCTTTCTACTCAAGGGATCCATAACCATATTCTCCTTGACCGGATGATAAAGGATGGTGATATCATAATCTTTAAGTAACTCAAGCCACCTACGCTGCCTCAAATTGAGATCCCTCTGCTTGAACAAATGCTGCAAGCTACAATGATCGGTTTAAACCTCACAAGACTCCCTATAAAGATAATGCCTCCAGATCTTAAGAGCATGAACTATCATGGACAACTCCAAGTCATGTACATGGTAATTTTCTTGTGGGGCTTTAGCTGACGTGAAGCATATGCAATAACTCGCCCCTCCTGCATCAATAAAAACCCAAACCAACGTGTGAAACATCTCAATACACAGTATACATCCCTGAACCGAAAGGCAACACTAACACCAGTGCTAAAGTCAATGCGGTCTTGAGCTTTTGAAAGCTCACCTCACAATCATCGGACCATCGGAACAGAGCACCCTTCTAGGCCAATCTAGTCAAAGGTGCTGTAGTAGATGAGCAGCCCTCCACAAATCAATAATAATAACCTGCTAACCTTAGGAAGCTCTTGATCTTGGTTGACGTGGTGGGATGAGGCCAACTTTGAACTACCTCGATCTTCTTGGGATCAACCTTAATACCCTCGCCTGATACAACAAGCTCCAAGAATGCCACAGAATATAACCAAAACTCACACTTGGAGAACTTAGCATACAACTTCTGTTCTCGCAAGATCTGAAGCACCACTCTCAAATGTTGCTCATGCTCCTTCATGCTACATGAGTAGATCAAAATGTTATCAATGAAGACAATGACAAATGAGTCAATATAAGGCCTGAACACCCGGTTCATCAAATCCATAAACGCTATCGGGGTGTTAGTTAAACTAAAGGACATCACTAGAAAATCATAGTGGCCATATCTAATCCAGAAAGCCATCTTCGGAATATCTGAGAGAATACCCTGGACCCTGCAACTGGTCAAATAAATCATCAATACGCGGCAATGGGTACTTGTTCTTAATGGTAACTTTGTTCAGCTGGCGATAATCAATGCACATCCACATAGTTCCATCCTTCTTGTTCACGAGTAACACCGGTGCAGCCCCCAGGGTGATACACTCAGTCTGGCGAACCCATTTGCTAGAAACTCCTCAAGATGTTCTTTCAACTCTTTCGAATCCATGCGGTACGGTGGGATAGAGATGGGCTGGTTACCTAGAACCAAATCAATACATAAATCGATATCACGATCTAGTGTCATGCCTGGAAGATCAGAAGGAAACACATCAAAGATTTCTCGGACCCCGGGCACTGAATCAATCTCCAGAGTCTTTATGGTAGTATCCCAAACATAAGCTAGATAAGCCAAACAACCCTTCTCGACCATGTGTCATGCCTTTAGAAAAGAGATAGTCCCACTAGATGCACTGACAGACGAACCCATCCACTCCAATCTAGGCAACTATGGCATCCCCAAGTTAACAATCTTGGCATGACAATCAAGGATGTCATGATATGGAGATAACTAGTCCATGCCTTGGATGATCTCAAAGTCGGTCATATCGAGTAACAGAAGATCTGCTCTAGTCTCATAACCATAGAAAGTAACAATGCAAGACCGATAGATCTGATTCACAATAACAGAATCGCCAACCAGTGTGAACTGATGACGTTCAAATCCACTAGTAAAAAGTAAATGGACACTGTCGCATGCAATATAATTTACCCAACTATGAGTCGGGATCGAATCCCATAGAGAACTATATGTAGGCGATTAGGAATGTACGAGAATTATCACTTGTTATGCAATGCCAAACACTTAGAATTGATTTGAGAAAATATCTATACCTAAATGCGGAAATGTAAACTCACCTAGAAAGCACGTAAAATGATCAATGGCTACAAGCATGGTTGCATCGGGAATTACACTCAAGTAACGATCCAATGTATTTTATGATTTTACAAATATGAGCAAGTTTATGTTAATTAGCCACAGATAATAATTCTTAATTAGCTTCTTCCGAAGTCTAACAAGACTTCCTAATTGAATTATTCCTAACACAATTAAGAGGATAAGCATACCTGGATATGACTACAAGTAGTTCAATCCTATCCTTAGGTAGAATCTATAAAATAAGGGCTAAAACCTCAAGTTCTTGTTAATTAATCTTTCCAACCCAAATTATCTTTTCCGAAATTAATTCGGAGTTAATGGGCGAGTCCTAGGGTTAGCTAATCCCTTTGGAAACATTAAAGAAGAAGAATAATTAAAGTAACAATAACTCACTTCATAAAAGAATAAAAATCATTCAATACATAAGCACAACAAGGTATTTAATCCACACTTTAAATATGAATATTTCCATAAACAAGATTCAAGTGTTGGAAATCAATACTACACACTTAAATATACAATACAAAGTAAGGAAATGAAGAAATAAACATAAATGGGTAAGATATCCTTAATCACAAGCTTGAAATCTTCAAAACCCAAATGTGTGTGCAAAACCCTAGCTTCCACCTTGTTCGCTCTAGTCTTTAGAACTGAAAATATGCCAAAGGATTTTTTACGAATGAGCTAAGTCAGTTATTAAATGGTTTGGGGCCAAAAAATGTGAAATTCCGGAATTGCCCAGGTCTGATGCTCGATTTTCGCATTTGCGAACATAAGTTCGCAATTACGAACTATGCCTATACTGTGCACTTTCGTATTTGCGAAGAGGACTTCGCATTTGCGAAGGTCGACTCCTCTGGTTGAATTCACATTTGCGAAGTCTTTTTCGCATTTGCGATAACTGCCTGATTTGTCTTCCTTCACAATTGCGATACACTTCTTGCAATTCCCATCACTGAGATATTTGCAATTCCCAGGGTTTTGTCACATTTACGACAACTGAAGCCCTTTTCCATATTTTCCTCTTTTTAGCTTCTTTTTGACTCATTTCACTTGGTTTCCTCAAGATCACCTCTAAATCACATAGACCCTACAATATAGAGGTAAATGGAATTAAACACGTAATTTTATCACTCAAACATAGCAAAAATAAAGGCTTAAAGACAAGATAAGTTGATAAAATACCAACTTATTAAACCCCCAAACTTAAACTATTGCTTGTCCTCAAGCAATGAAAGCGACAAAATCTCCTCCCAAGTATTTAACTCAACATTGCATCCTTATTATGCTAAGCCAAAAGGGTCTACTTTAAGCACAAACGCATGACTTCGATTGGAACCAACAATTAAACCAACATATATGAATTGACGAACACTTTTCATGAACTTCATTACATTTCAAGTGCTCAAGCAATATGCAAATTAAAGTAGCAAATCAAGTCATGACACTAAAGCTTCAAAATTTACCTCTCTATCACAATCATCTCTCTTTGGTCATTCCTTCCAATTGAAAATGGAATTAAATTCACAACTCAAATCTCATGTGCCCTCACATTTAAGAGATTATCCCACACTCATAAATCTCATGTGCCCTCAAAAATGGGATATCAAATGGATAGAATTAATTCTCTCTCACAAAGATGTTCAAATGCATACAAGTAGTACCATAGGCTTGCCTTTCATGTATTCCTCCACTAATGTAGACAGCTTGGTTCAAAATCAATTAGGACTTAAAGGGTTGTAGTTTAGTCTTTTGGTTAAGTTAGGGCATAATTTTGGTTAGAGTGATTCAAAATCTCCCCAAGCACTACAAAATTTACAATCCAAGTCCACTTCCTTCAAAAATATTCTCCATCTTTTCTTCACTTTTCATTCCACACCTAATCTTCCCATTATTCACAACTTCTTATCATTTTATTCTATTTTTTTGTTTCTTCCTTCCTTTTAAAAATCAAGGAAGGTTTCACTTTTTATCATTCATTTTTTTACCTTCCACCTTTTAAACAACTTCCATATCACAACTTTTCCAACCTTCACCCCCAACTTAGGCTTTTAGCCTATGTTTACACTTTCAAAGTACTTAGGGAGGTAGGGTGCCAAAATCTAGATCAATAAAGATCAAAGGATTAAAGCTTGTAACATGGTTGCCAAAGAACAAGGTTAAATGCTCAAAATAGGTTGACTAGGGAAAATATTCAAGGGTAGGAAATTTAAGGCACAATAGCTGTCCAAGGAAGGCCTAATATCATTTTTCAAACCAAGTTAGTCTATGATTTCGCCTTGAAGCACATTCCGTGCAAGTTCTAGACTACAAGTAATGCAAAAGAACTCACAATAAATCTCAGCACACATAGCACATGAACACTCAAGTGGAATAAAAATCCAAAATCCAATTGAAACCAATGACTCAAAGAGGTTACATATAGCATATGAAGATATTTAGTGAAGAAAAGAGCCAAATTTTGAGTCTAAAAGTCATGACATCTTTGCTTTAATTATTTTTCTTTTTTTTTTCCACAACCAAAAATTCATATGCCAAGGTTTAAATCATGTTGGTACCAAGCAAACCACAACTTGGTCAATGGGCACAAACCCCAACTCAAACCATTTATTCTTCCTAAACTAACATAAGCTATATCCAAACTAGAAGACTAATTCCCTTAAGAAAGTTGCCTAGCTATCCATCATCGGAAAAAGTCACAAAAATTTACTAACAATTACTCGATTCAAGAAGAAAATTGGCATCCTTGGAAAAAGAACCATTGTACAAAGAAAATCAAGGATATCGCCAATAACATAAAAAACCAAGGATATCGCCATAAAACATACTATATATATAAAAAATTAAGAAGCTAATAACCAAAATTAAGAAGCTAATAAACATCAAGTAACTAAAACATAATATATATATATATATATAAACAAGAAAAACATAATATATATATATATATAAACAAGAAGTTAAGAAGCTAATAAACATAATAATATCACACATCACATGAAAATACAATAACAACAAAATGAAAACAACCACAGTACCAATCTCCACAGTTATCCACATTTATACAAGAACAACAGTTATACAAGAAGCCACACCCAACTAAAGATGTTGCAATGTCCCCAATGTAACTAAACATGATAAAGTAAAATGGTGAAAAGTGCTCCCTGAATACTGCATAAGGTGCTCTCCTCACTGTCTGACTCAGATGCATCCTCCTCTCGTTCTTCCTCAGACCAAGCAACAGGAGCATCATCATCATTTACCGGCCTGGTCGATGGCTTTGGGTATTGAGGCTTTAGGACTTTCCACAACCCCTTCATACCCTTCCACATGCGAGTAAAGAATTTGTCTCTTTTATTCTCCCTTTTCACCATCTGGGTGTGTGCCTTTGCTAGAGTGCCATGGGAACTGCTCGACTCACCATGCTTCTTGGCCAAATCAGTGTATGCTTTCTCCAGCGCCTTAAGGTGATCCCCCTGCTTCCTCTGATCATCAAGGTATTTTTGAAAATCTTTCTTTGAAATGTAAGCGGGTCCCTTAGATGTCTTCCCAGGTCCCTGTGAAAGGCCAACTACAAACTCACGAATTACCTGCATCTCCTCACTAAGCACATCAAATGTTCCTCCTACCGAAGATGATGGTTGACTACTCTGATCAACCTGAGAAGACACCATCTTTCTCTTTTTGCTCTTCACAGCGCCGCCCTCTCCTCTTTTCTTCAACGGATTTAGAGCTTTTCCTGGTTCTACCCAATTGTCTCCTGGAGGTTCTTCCATCCCAGCAAGTTGGCACAGCTCAGTGATAAGCGATGAGAATATCAACAATGGATTATTTTGGATCCGATACTCCCTCATTTCATGGATGAAGATTTCACCAACATTTAGCTGAATACCATCAAGAATGCAGGCTATCATTTGAGCTCATGTAACCGGTACATTGTATATGTTCGACACAGGGGACATAAGACTGCATATGATGGCCAGCCATATCTTTGCTTCGGTAGTGAACTCTTTGGATGTGATCCCTCTTTTCTCAGCTGCCCATGGAACATCTCCATCCGAACATAATTTAGACACCAACCACTCCTCTGAGGCACAATCTTTTGCTCAAAATGGGGCCATGTCATGGTCTGGCAGGTGGTACAATTGATTTACAGCGTCAGCCCCAAAGTACACCATTTTGCCGCGAATTCTCATCTTGGGCTTCCGTAACCTGATAGTTGGGAGGTTGGCATAAAATTTCCTCACCCATTGCTCATTTGCTCGGCAAGGTTGAGGGGAAAAACAATTCCATCCCATGGCCATCAGCATTTGATAGAACTCGGGAAGACATTCCTGGACGTTGTCTAGTAGAATACCACTTTCCGGGAGAACCTTTTTCGAGATCAGGTCAGCAAAGTACCATTCTTGGCATTCCAATGACAAGAACCGGTGTTGGTCATAGTTCTGCTCAGCTTCCAAGGGGTTTTCACTTGCGTATCCTTCAGAGTTAGAGCTCATTTTCCAATTATAGTACCTGTCAACAAATGATAAGAGTGAAAACATGGTATGGCTCTGAAGAATAGTGCAAAATGAATCAAATACGCCAAAGGAATGATCAGACATTCGAAACTCAACCTTAGAATTTTTTAAGGATTTTTAGATTTTGAACTGTCTGCTCTCTGATGTCGCAAATCCCAAAGAATCTTCGCAAATGCGAAGTTATCAGAGGTGCCCAGTTATGGGAATTGTGAAGAAATCTTCGCAATTACGAAGGACTCAGAGGTGCCCAGTTATGGGAATTGCGAAGAAATCTTCGCAATTGCGAAGGTCTTAGATTCACGCAATTTTTCCAATTGCGATGGAATCTTCGCAAATGCAAAGTTGCAAATGTGAAGAGGCTATCACAATTGTGAGCCATCGTCCCCAACCACGATTTTCCACAGACAACAGTACTAAGCCCTAAAATTTTGGAATCAAAGCCATTTTTAATGAACCCAATCATCTTTTAAACATGAATCGTGCACTAGACTTCATAGACAACCATGAATCAACAAAAATATCGATGTTTCGGCCAAGAATCTCATTCGGGTCATCGATCACATAAAAAGCACAAATATATTCACTTCTATTTGACAAGCCTTGGGTACTCAGACATCCCCAATATTTGAGCAAAGAACAAAAACACACACTCTCAACCAACCTCACCTAGAAATCAACTTATGATTTGAACCATTTTTAAACAATTTCGGGCAAAGGCAATGATACAAATTTGAAAACCTAAGGTTTAAGAGAAAATAAGAAGAAGATGATGATGAAGAAGAAGAAGAAGAAGAAGAAGAAGAAGAAGAAGAAGAAGAAATTTAGCTTCCATACCTGAATTCATGTAATTAGGAGTGAGAGATAATGGAGATTTACAGGGATAAAAGTGAGGGAGACAGAGGTTCAAGAGCCTTAGCATTTTTTTTCTTCACTTTTGTTCCAAATGGGAGAACGACCCAATTTTAATCCTCTGATGTCGCAATTGCGACAGTAACTTCACAATTGCGACAGTAACTTCGCAATTGCGAAGATTACTGAACATTGTACTATTCGCAATTGCAACAAGAGTCTGGGAATTGCAAAAGGCCAGGTTCGCAAATGCGAAAATTGTGCCCCTGCAATTTCACAGGCTAGTGTTTTTGGCTTCCCAGTCACTCCGTCCTACTAAAATCAACTCTAAAAATTATGAAACTTGTCAGATTGGTTAGAAGAAATATAATAAGCTATTCTAGATAAGAAAAATTTAAAAATGACTAAATATTTTGAAAAATGATGGGTTACCTCCCACCAAGCGCTGCATTTAACGTCGTGGCACGACGCAAGTCAGCTTTACCACTTTTCTTGCCACTTGGACGATATGAATTGGACACCCAACTTGGAATCAAGCTTGTGACCACAAGCGGTGGGGGGTGGTAAGTATCCTTAAATTCTTCATTTTGCATTTCTTGGCTTTCATGTGAGGAATGTCATTTTGTCTTGTTGTTCCATCAAATTGTAAAATGTATGGTATGAGTTTTTTCTCCTCGCAATCCTCCATTGATTCATGTAGTTCAACTTCCATATCACCACACAATTCCAATATTGAAATATGCTTGGAATGTGACTTCAAACCTCCAACTTGCAATTTTTCTCGGATTTTAACATCCTCTTTTTCTCCCGGATTAGAGTCAATTTCAACCAAATTTGCATTTACACCTATTGACTCTAATGCCACATTTTTCTTGGCATCACTAACACTCATGGAGTCGGTTGGCAGATGTTCAATTCTTGATTCCTCAAAGTAGAGCTCACTTTCTTCCTCGAAATCGGACTTTTCTTGACTTCCTTCCACACTCATGTTTGTGGGCATAGTGAGCCTCAACCAATATTTTCATTTGATCTTCCAAAGTGCGGATATGTTCATCATTGTGAGTCAAGCTTTGTTTCAAGTCCTCGAGTACAAAGTTGTGCTTCTCCTCATTTTCAATAATGGTCTCCAACATGAGCATCATCTTCTCATTTTGAGCATTTGAGAGTTCTTCTTGGTTTTGATAAAGTTCCAAGGAAGGATTTTCGGCTTCAACCTCTGTGGAAGATTTTTGTCTATCATTAACTTCCAAGGCTTTTTGAACCTCTAAAGCTTCAAGCATCTCTTCCATTTGCAAGTTCAACCTTTCAAGTGCCAAGTCATTTTGGAGATTATTTTCCAAAAGCTCCTCCAAGGCACTTTGTTCTTTGTTTTCTCCTTCAAGTAGGCATTCTAACATGAGCTTGAACTCTCCATTTTGACCATGCTCAGCTTCTTCCACTTCCATAGCCCTATCATTTTTGTCACAACAAGTAGAATCATCATAGTAGGGGCTTGGGGAAGGGAAGGACAAATAAACACAATAATCCCAATGACCATTTTGACAACCATACTTATCATAAATACTCCACTCATGGGTTTGAGATTGTGCGCACAATCCACCCTTGGGAGAATTTAAACAATTTTGCCATGAGTGTGGTCCTCCACAATAAGGACAAGGGTCATCAAAGTATGAACAACTACCATCCGACCAATTTTCACTAAATGGTGCCATTTTTCAACAATAAGAAAAATAAACAAGAAACAAACAAGAAAAATTGACCAAGGTAAGAAAAATTAATTACACAAATATTCACAAGTTTGGACCAAAGCACTTACGCTTATTTCTCAAAAAACCTAAATTACACCAAATTGTTCCCCGGCAACGGCGCTAATTTTGATGACGTCCAAATCCACTACTAAAAAGTAAATGGACACGGTCGTATGCAATATAATTTACCCAACTATGAGTCGGGGTCAAATCCCGCAGAGAACAATATGTAGGCGATTAGGAATGTAAGAGAATTATCACTTGTTATGCAATGCCAAACACTTAGAATTGATTTGAGAAAATATCTATACCTAAATGCGGACAATGTAAACTAACCTAGAAAGCACGTAAAATGATCAATGACTACAAGCATGGTTGCATCGGGAATTACACTCAAGTAACGATCCAATGTATTTCATGATTTTAGAAATAGAGCGAGTTTATGTTAATTAGCCACGAATAATAATTCTCAATTAGCTTCTTCCGAAGACTAACAAGACTTCCTAATTGAATTATTCCTAACCCAATTAAGAGGATAAGCTCACCCGGATATGGCTACAATTAGTTCAATTCTATCCCTAGGTAGAATCTATAAAATAAGGGCTAAACCCTCAAGTTCTTGTTAATTAATCTTTCCCAACCCCAAATTATCTTTTTCAAAATTAATTCGGAGTTAATGGGCGAGTCCTAGGGTTAGCTAATCCCTTTGGAAACATTAAAGAACAAGAATAATTAAAGTAACAATAACTCACTTCATAAAAGAATAAAAAACATTCAATACATAAGCACAACAAGGTATTTAATCCACACTTTAAATATGAATATTTTCATAAACAAGATTAAAGTGTTGGAAATAAATACTACACACTTAAATATTTAATACAAAGCAAGGAAATAAAGAAATAAACATAAATGAGTAAGAAATCCTTAACCACAAGCTTGAAATCATCAAAACCCAAGTGTGTGTGCAAAACCCTAGCTTCCACCTTGTTCTTTCTTGTCTTTAGAACTGAAAATATTCCAAAAGATTTTTTACAAATGAGCTAAGTCGGGTATTAAATGGTTTGGGGCCAAAAAATGTGAAATTCCAGAATTGCCCAGGTCTGATGCTCGATTTTCGCATTTGCGAACTATGCCTATACTGTGCACTTTCGCATTTGCGAAGGTTGACTCCCCTGGTTGACTTCGCATATGCGAAGTCTTTTTTGCATTTGCGATGACTGCCTGATTTGCCTTCCTTCGCTATTGCGATACACTTCTCGCAATTCACATCACTGAGATCTTCGCAATTCCCAGGGTTATGTCGCATTTCCGACAACTGAAGCCCTTTTCTAGATTTTCCTCTTTTTAGCTTTTTTTTTAACTCGTTTCACTTGGTTTTCTCAAGATCACCTCTACATCACATAGACCCTGTAATATAGAGGTAAACGACATTAAACACGTGATTTTATTACTCAAACGTAGCAAAAATATAGGCTTAAAGACAAGATAAGTTGGTAAAATACCAACTTTTCATGGACACATAGATAGGAGTACCCAAGGACTCACGAGGAACACCCAAGAAATGAGCAAACAGAGATAAAACATATGAATATATAGACCCTAGATCAAATAGTACTGAAACATCCCTACCGCATACAGAGATAGTACATGTGATCAAGGCATCTGAGGCCACTGCATCCGGTCTGGCCAGAAAAGCATAAAATCTAGCTGGAGCACCACCTGACTGGCCTCCACCTATCTGCCTCAACATCTAGGACGACCCCTACACACCTGCCCTCAGCCTCTAGGCAGACGAACGACTGGTGCGGCAGCTGGTGCTGTAATCATAGGATGATGACCCTACTGTACTGCCTTGCCCCGAATTCTAGGACAAAACCTCTTCATGTGGCTAGGATCCTCGCACTCATAACAAACCCTCGGAATAGAGGACTGCTGACCTGAATTCTGACCCTGATGGCCTGAATACCAATTGGAGGAACCCTGAATAGCTGGTGGGAGGTAGGAACTCTCTGGCATGGCGCTAAAATGGGGCCACACTGGAGCACCTCGAGAAGGCGGCAGTGCTGGATATGTGGGCCTCCTAGGCTAACCTCTCCCAAACTGACCTCGGCTGTTACATCTCGCGTTTTCGTACGTTAAAAGTTTTGTCTTCAGTTAATTGACATAGACTCCAGGATGAGATTATATTGAGGTTAACGTATTTACGCTATTTATAACAAGCGAGAAATAAGTGTCATGAAGGATAAAAGGGTACAGAATTAAAGAAAACGAGTTTCGTTGAAAGTGGCTAATTTCTGATAAAATATGGGTTGAACGATAATACCCGATAATTATGAATAGTACCATGAAAGGTACCATATGACCATGGTAGTATAATATATAAAGTATATTAAAAATAAATAGAATTTTAAGTAATTTAAGATAATTTTTAAATTATGCGGGTAATTGATTAATTACCGGTAACATGACATTACCCAGTTAACTAATAAGTGGAAAAATCTAATAAATTAATTTAACCCCCCCCCCTCCCAAAAAAAAAATGTGGCACAAGGACACAAGACTAAGAATGACTCTTTATCATTCAAAGCCTAGGTGGCTAACTAGGAACATTTGGAATTAAGGTAAATGACTTACAATCTGATCCATTTTCATTTCATTAGATAAAGAACCAAAATCCTTTCTTAAGTTTGAATCCTTCAAGAGCAAAAGCTCAATTTATTCAACGAACGGAAGCTTGAAAAATTCATTCAAAGCATTTCAACAAGCTAAAACTTGATTCGTTCAAATAATTCAAGGAACGGAAGTGTAATTCTATCAATAATTTTGCGGTTATAAAAGAGTATGGTACATTCTTTGTATTGACATCCCTTTTCCTGGGGCGCTGTGTTTCATGCCAAGCAGGTGTAGATAGGTGAGGTGAGGACCATCCGCTGTAGACAGTCTCCAAATATCAGCCTTTGGTTTGGTGAGCTCCACATCTTCCTGGAGTATTGCCGAGTCACGTTCTATATATGTTACTTTGTTTTATGAAGATATTGGGGACCCTATCTCGACTTATATATTATGATCATGTTTTCTTAGAGGTTTTGCAGACACTGTCATGTGTATAGCTTTAAGTATGACATGTCAACGACCTTGTCGACCCCTATGTATCTATATATAAATCTTTTTGAATTAGATATGTCAGTTAAGTTCTAATATTATATATATAAGTTCTAATATTGTTAATTATATATATATATATATGGCCTATCATGGCCCATGACGAGTCTTATAGAAAAAAAAAGATAAGGTACGTGGCGCTCGGTTGAGTAGGCACCAGGTGCCCGTCGTGGCCTCTGATTTGGGTCGTGACAAAGTGGTATCAGAGCAGTTCTGTCCTAGGGTTGTCTGCAAGTTGTGTCTAGTATAGTCTTGTTTATAAATGTGTTGTGCACCACATTGTATAAGATAAAAAACTACAGGGCATTTAGGGACCGGTTACCCTTCCTTCTTGAAATTAGATCGTGCAATAGAGCAGAGTCATATGGAATAAAGCCCTTGACCTTTGACTTGTTTTATATATGCAACATTGCCTATAACCAGGAATGCTATGGCTAGTCGGAAGGGTAAAGTAGTGGCAGATGAGGGCACAAGTAGAGTACCAATATCTAGAGAGGACTAGAGTGAGGCCCCGAGGGGAAATACGTGTTACACCCCATATTTTCGTACATGAAAATAGGCCATAAATAAATTAATGAGAGCCCGGAAGTGAGATGTCATGTCTCGCAGTACTACATTACGACGAAGTTGCACCCTGTAATGTTGTACGTTGAATTTGTCATAAGGTAACTAACATCATTCCAAGGAAAAGATTATTTGGAGATTATAAGGATTATGCTATTTCAAACAAGTAATAAGTAAATTTGTAAAGGTGAAAGGGGAAGCAAGTAAAAGAAAATGAATTTTCATCCAAGTTTGGCATGTTGGGATAAAATACGGCTCGAGCTAAAATACTCGGTATTTATGGACTATTACCATATAAGGTAGCACATGACCATAATAGTAAGGTGTATAAGGTATGTGAAAAGTGAGTAATATTTTAAGTAATTGGGAATAATTCTCAATTTTGCGGGTATTTATTAATTACTTAGTAACGGGACATTACCTAATTAATGAGAGATATATTTGGATAATATTAATCCCCCCCCCCCCGCCACAAAAATGTGACAGCCATTAGGCTAACCAAACAAAGTGACTAAGAATCCAATTTGCTTAGGTGGTAACATGCCATAATAAAGACACCCCACTTTCTTATACTTTGTATAGAATCAAAGTACTAGCATTCTTAATATCAGGAAACATAAGCCATTTTCAAAAGCTTTTAACAAAGCTTCACTTCCTATGTCAGGAATAAAAAGACACAGATCATAGCATTAGCCATTTCCTACAAATTAGAACTTAGGAATGAATAGTTAAGAAGTCTACAAAAAACGTACAATTCTTATGAAATCTTCAACAAAGTTCTGGTCTAAACACTTCATTAGCAACGGGATTTCTTGCAATCGAATTCTCCTACAAGAATATTATACGAATTTTTTACTACTCCAGGTATGTTAAGGCTATCCCTTCTTTCTTTTGGCATGATCCATACGATACGAACGAAACGTGCAAATGTACAAATTCCATAAATGACTCTATTCATAGAAGTATTAGAGATATCTATGTTCTTGAATTTCCATGTCTCATAATATTATCATATGTTCATGGGTCTCAGAAAAATACGAAAGTTGAAAAAAGTTTACTTTATGATATTACTCAAAGGCAAAATAGTCTTATGACATTCCGAAAGATTTTATTAACGTACTTTTCATGCATTGCATTCAAGTACATTGACCCGTGACCAGATGACGTTATATACGCGTATATATGTATATATATATATATATATGGGATATGGGAAAGGTAATGGTGTTATATACGCACCACTACCTGATCAGCTGGTATACGTTGATGATTTTGCCCACTGTGGCCGATATGATATGATGGGATGCCCTCAGAGGCTGATGATGTTATGAAACATATACCTATGTACGACATGACATTCATACGCATATGCATGACGCTAAAAGTATTTCATGATTTACAGAGTTATCCAGACTTACAGGTTGAGTCAATTATTCTATATTTCTTTCATGTCTTTTATGTACTTATTTATGTGCCTTACATACTCGTTATATTTTTTGTATTGAAGTCCCTTTTGCCTAGGGATGCTGTGTTTCATGCCCGCAGGTCCCGATAGACAGGTCGAGAGCCCGACAAGTAGGCTATCAGCTTAGCGAAAGATGTTGGTGCGCTCAATTTGCATTAGAGTTGCTTGTTTGGCCAGTATGATTTAGACATGTATTGTTTAGTATGGCGGGACTCTGTCCCGAACTTTATGACATTTATGTACTCTTAGAGGCTTGTAGACATATGTCGTGTACGTGAAAGATTGTACGGCCTTGTCGGCCTATGTTTTGAGTTTATAAATGATCATGTTGGCCTATTAGGCCCGTATGTCACGTGTATATAATGATGTAATAAGAAAGATACGTTACGTTGATACTCAGCTGAGTAATGTACCGGGTTCCCGTCGCGGCCCATCAGTTTGGGTCGTGACAAATGTGGTATCAGAGCAGTTTTGTCCTAGGGAGTCTACAACCCGTGTCTAGTGGAGTCTTGTTTATGGGTGTGTCATGCACCACACTTATAAGTAGGAGGCTACAAGGCATTTAGGACTGTCACTCTTTCTTCTTACTCTAGATCATGTGGTAGAGCTCAGTTGTAAGAACTCAATTTCCTAAACTCTATCTTTTTCATCATACAATAATAGCTACATTCAAAGAGATGGTCGGTAAGAGATATAACTGTGGAAGTGTTGAGTCAGAGGAACTCGATTTCGCATCATGCTTATGATGAGTAACTGTGAGATCTTCAGTAGACCATGCGTGTACTAAAAGGTGACAGGTTCTTGATAAGGACTTTTAAGGTAAGAATACTTATCCACTCTTACAGTAAAAAGGAATAATAAAATCAGAAGAAAGACACAAGTTTCAGCAAGTAAAAGAAGTAAGGTGAAGAAGGGTATGAGGTACCTAGTTAATAGAGATTATCATTATGTACCATTTAGGAAGAGAGATATAAGAATTATGAACTACCTTCAACAGTAATAGATGTATGTACAATTGGCCACACTGAACTAAGTTATGCCCTATGAGACCTAGCAAATATGGTTTAAGAGAAGGACGGAATATCAGGATCCGGCTGGGGTCAGAGTAACTCAAAATGGTGAATAGATTGTTTGCGTTAGTTGACATTTTCGAAGGATATTGCAAATGTGCTCATAGATCTCCTCGTGAGACACCCAGATGGTGACCTCCAAAATAGTACAGCTAGATATGAGCACTACAAAGATAGACACTCGAAGACTTGAAGTGATAAATAATACCTTTGTGTGGTTCCCGTCCCAAGTAGAGGTAGAATTTTGGGCAATCTGAAGAGCCAGTGGATGGAGCAAAGGGAGCTAAAAGTAAGAAAATGTCTTGTCGGAGTTTTCAGAATAAAGTGATAGACATAAATGTTAGTAGGAAATAAGAAGAGAGTTAATGAAGCATTATGAGTAAGATGGGATGCATGGATGACAACGGTGGAAAACAAATGACAGTATTACAGAGTATATAGTCAAGTGAAGGAAAAGACGAGAGGATCCAGGCATTGGGACAACAAAATAGTATAGGCTATAAAGTCATATCCTCATTTCGAGAAATAAGTTTGTAATTACCAGAAGGAAAAGTTAGACCCCAGAGTAATAGAAATCAGTATGGACTGGAAAGCAAGATGAAGTAGACATGAATTAGTGACTGAGTGATTTGATCATGGTCAACATCATGAGAATTTTAGATTGCGTTAAGTCAATAATAGAATAAACAACATAAGAAGGTTCATGAGAAATTCAGAGAATGGTCATTCAGGATGACACTTCCCTAAAGCAAGCAATGTGAGCAAAATTAAGCTCAAGGGACTGTGTGTGCCAGTTACACAGTATCACCCTCGTGAGTAAGGAATTTTGTTATCCTTGGTACAGAATGATTACCGCAAGTCGAGTAAGGGTCAACAATGATGTGAAAGGATACCAAAGATGAAGAGGTAAAACATCTGTAGGTAGGTCATCATAGCTTCAACTCTTAGTACTCCCAAAAAGGGGGGAATATGGAATGATGTGGAATTAAGCCAGAATTAAGTGGTTCTAGTAATTATGAAATGGTAAAGGAAAAAGGCGAAAAAAATAAAAAATGAAAAAGGGATGAGATTGCAATTATCCAAAGCCTACATATATGCTACGATTCTACAACATTATGCAAACACGATGTCAAGGAAAGGAAGTAAGGGTTCCTACCCGAAATGTTAATAATAGATAAGGAGTTAGTGCGAGACGTAGTCAGTAATTGATTACGCGGAATATAGATATGAGAATGGGCCAACGAGTAATCAGTAATTGATTCAGGAAGAGCCTAGTTATGGCTAAACAGGAGGTTACAGACGAGTTAGTAGATCGTGCAAGATAAACATATTAAAACCCAATATAGTGAATTCATTCTCGCAGATATGACATCGTGATCCTTGAGAAATATTCAGATAGGATTTGGGGTAGTTAAAGGTACAGTATAAATGTTAGGGGAATAAAAGAGAGTGCCACTAGGAAGATAGTCAAAATATTAGTTCACAGGCAACCCTACAAGCACAAGGGCGTGGAGATAAGTAACTACAAATAATTACAGGCAAGGAAGGACATCAAAAAGGGTTCATAATAAGCTCACAGCTTTACAAAGTCAGAGGGTCCTCCTTAAATACTATAGTGAAAGACTAGCTGAGAAAGTAAGGAAGAAGGCTTCAACCTAAGCTTAGTGACCTAAGGAGGGAATGCTCTTATAACAACAATCTCACAACAACATGGTATCCACTGCATAAGAAAATGGCACCTACCGTGGCTAATGAATGGGAAGTAAAAATCAAAAGTGACATCCAAGATCATATGAGTTGTATGGAAATCCAATATGAGTGGGCACTAAGATAAGCTAAGTATGCACATGAAAGAGAGAAGAAAGACCGGGAAAAGTAAAAGATTACGTTCAAAGAAAGTTGAGAAGAAACGAAAGGAATTATTCGATCGATGGTCCAGAGTTAGTTACGTTATGAATGCACTCAAGATTTTGGGGTATAATCCATGTAGCATATATGTTAACAATCATACAGCTGTAGAAGACTCTGATATAAGTTAAAATAAAGAATTGAGTCCAGGTCATAGATAAAGGTTTGAATTGTTAGAAGATGGTATCATAGATATTCCATAGCGTCCATGAAATGCTAAAGTAATAACTAATGCCATGAGCCGAACTTCCCTTAGAACATACTCGGTATCACCCGGTCCTAGACATATCGCTAGTAGACCATCGAACATTCTTCCGAACAAGGTTCCATCTTCGGATAAGGTGAATCATGCTGCCTTCGTGCACATGGCGCTCGATTCTTTTGGATTTGAGGGAAGCTTTACGGTCTTCAAATATTCTATGTATTTATTTCTCCAATCCCAGTTCAAGCTTGTGTTGTTTATCTCAGCGTGACCTTCTTCGACCATTGACCTTATGAGTTGCATGACGGTCCCCAAATTGTGCTCGCTGTCGTCGATCGATGACCTTAAGTTTGCAAGGGCATCAACCTCACTATTCTGATCTCGAGGCACATTTTGCAAAGTCCACTCCTTAAATCGATGCAAAGTTACTGTAACTTATCTAGGTATCTTTGCATTCATTTATCTCTAACTTCGAAGGTTCCGTTAACCTTATTCACCATGAGGAGAGAGTCACGTTTGTCTTCGATCACCTCCGCTCCCAAGCCTTTGGCTAGTTCAAGACCTACAATCATGGCCTCATATTTGGCCTCGTTGTTAGTCAATTTTACAGTTCCAATAGATTGCCCAACCACGTTGCCTGTGGGTGGTTTTAGTACGATGTCGAGTACGTACCCTTTTACATTCGAAGCACCATCTGTAAAAAGGGTCCATATTCTCGAGGATGCATCCGAGATTACCAACAGCTCCCTTTCGACCTTGGGTACTAAGGACGACGTGATGTCAGCCACAAAGTCTGCCAAAATTTGAGACTTAATGGTTGTTCGGGGTCTATATTCAATATCATACCCGCTAATTTCTACGGTCCATTTGGCCAACCGTCCTAAATTTTGGGTTTATACATAATATTTCGAAGTGGATAAGTTGTTACAACACATATGGGGTGACACTGAAAGTATGGTTTTAGTTTCCTAAAGATGCTTATCAAAGCGAGCGCTAACTTTTCTAGGTGAGATACCTAGTTTAGGCCTCACCTAAGGTCCAGCTAACATAATAAATAGGAAATTGCGTACCTTGTTCTTTCCGGACTAGGACTCCACTTACCGCTATCTCCGATACTGCCAAATATAAGTACAGTTGTTCGTCTACCCTCGGCGTGTGAAGCAGCGACGGGCTTGATAAGTATCGTTTAAACTCTTCCAAGGCCTGCTGGAATTCCGGAGTCCTTGTGAAGTTATTTTTCTTCTTCAGTAACGAGAAAAATCGATGACTCTTATCGGAGGACCTCGAGATGAATCGCCCCAGGGCTGCTATGCGCCCTGTCTGCACGGCCTTTACATTGTCTACTACCATGATGTCCTCGATAGCTTTGAACTTTTTGGGGTTGATCTTGATTCCTCGCTTGGATACCATGAACCCGAGAAATTTACCTGATCCGACTCCGAATGCGCATTTTTTGGATTCAGCTTCATGTTGTACTTATTCAATATACTGAAGGCTTCATGCAAATGCTTCAAATGGTCCTCTGCTCGCAGGGACTTAACTAACATATCATCAATGTAAACTTCCATAGATTTCCCTATTTGTTCTTCAAACATCCGGTTTACTAGGCGTTGGTAAGTGGCACCAACATTTTTAACCCAAATAGCATTACATTATAACAGTATGTGTCGTACTTAGTGATGAAAGAAGTCTTTTCTTGATCATTCGAGTTCATTCGTATTTGGTTGTACCTGGAATAGGCATCGAGAAAATTGAGGATCTCGTGATTGGCCGTGGCATCGATCATGCAATCGATATTAAGCAGAGGAAAAGAATCCTTGGGGCATGCTTTATTTAAATCTTTATAATCTACACACATTCTAAGTTTTTTCCCTTTCTTAGGGAATACTACTACATTTGCTAACCATTCCAGGTATATTACTTCCCGGATGGACCCTATTTTAAGAAGCTTGGTTACCTTGTCTTTGATGAAGGCATGCTTGATCTTGGACTGAGGTCTTCTTTTCTGCTTTACCGAATGGAACTTCGGGTATAAGATTAATTTATGTGTGGTTATTTCCGCTGGGAACCCTGTTATATCGAGATGGTACCAGGTAAAACAATCCATGTTAGTTATAAGAAACTGGATAAGTTTTTTTCCTGAGCTCGGTGGTTAACCCCATGCCAGGTATACCTTTTTATCGGGCTGATGCTCGATCAATCTGACTTGCTCCATCTCTTCGACTGTTGATTTGGTAGCATCGGAATCACTGGGACTATGAAGGACCGATGAACCCCGTAATCGTATCATCGTTAGTTTCTTGTTCTCCATGTTGGGTCGAGGCCGAAATTGGTGATTGCAATTTGGCTTCCTGTTTTGTTTTTGAATTCGGCTCCTTTGTTAATAAGAGTGTTGATACAGGAATCACTTCATCGATGGCAAACATTTCCTTTGCGGCGGGCTTCTCCCCGTAGATCATTTTAATCCCATCTGGTGTCGGAAAATTTAACACTTGATAAAGGGTCGAGGGCACAACTCTTATGTTGTGGATCCAGGTCTTCTGAACAGAGCGTTATTCCTCATGTCCCCCTCGATCACATAAAATTTGGTATTTTGGATAGTTTTGGCCGCATTTACTGGCAATGTTATCTCTCCCCAGGTGGTTTCACAAGCCATGTTGAACCTGTTTAGCACTCGGGTCGAGTTTTTCTACGACTCTCGATCGAATGATGTTGGCCGAGCTTCTTGGATCAATCAACACACGTTTAACTCGAGTTGTATTCATGAGTACAAATATTACTAGTGCATCATTATGGGGTGTGTGATTCCTTTCGCGTCCTCATCATTGAATAATAGAGTCATCTTACGTGTAATCTTGAGTCATTTTTCCCTCGTGATTGATATTTTAGTGCGCTTAAACAGTGGACCTTGAGGAACATCGACCCCTCCAGTGATTATGTGAATCACGTATTGAGGCTCTTCTTGCTCTTTTTTATTGGAATCCCTGTTTTTGAAATGATTCTTGGCTCGGTCACTAAGAACCTCGCGAGGATGTCCGTTGTTGAATAACCGGGCTACTTCTACTCTTAATTTCTGACAATCTTCCATTCTGTGGCCATAGGTCCCATGATATTCACACATTTGGTTGGGATCTCTTCAGGCTGGATTGGTTTGTAGAGGTCGAGGCCATCTGGTATCCTTGATGCATCCGATAGCATATATGATGGTGGTTGTGTCAACATTAAAGTTGTATTCTGATAACCGAGGTGCTTCTTTGGGTCCGATAGGCTTGTTGAAACTGCTCTTGCTCATGAGCCCTCAAGAGCTCTAACCGTGATCACTTCTCCTTTCATTCCGTACAAGATTCCGCCCAGGTCCGCTGCTCCTGCGATCTCCACTATATGGATGGTATTGATCTCTATTCGACCTTGGTTCTCAATCAATATCCCTCTTAATTCTGTCGACGGGACTGATAGGATAAATAGACCCAGAAGGAGCCCCGAGTTGGTCGTCTTCGACCATGATCTTCGATTGATACCGATTATGCACATCGCCCCAAGTGACAGCCGGATATTCTATCAAATTCTTTTTCAACTGCTACGAGGCCATCAAGCTTCGAACATTGAGTCTTTGGGTGAAAGCTTGAACTGCCCAATCATCGGCGACTGGTGGAAGGTTCATCTGTTCCATTTGGAATAGAGACACGAATTCTCTGAGCATTTCGTTGTCTTTCTCCCTACCTTGAAAAAGTATGATTTCCTAGTTTCAACTTTGAAGGCTCCGGTGTGTCCTTCACGAATGAATCTGCATGCATAACAAATAAGCCAATAGAATTAGGCGGTAAATTATGGTACCATGTCATAGCCCCCTTTGACAGGGTGTCTCCGAACGATTTTAGTAGGACAGATTCAATTTCATCATCCTCTAAGTCATTCCCTTTGATAGCACATGTGTAAGAGGTGCCATGCTCCTTTGGATCGATTTTTCCGTTGTATTTAGGAATCTTAGGCATTCTGAACTTCTTGGGGATCGGTTTGGGGGCCGCGCTCGGGGGAAAGGCTTCTGCACGATTTTTAGGAGTCCAGGCACTTCAATATTGGTAGTGCCCTCGGGATTTGATCGACCCTGGAGTTGTAAGTTTCTACCTTCTTATCGTTTGCCTCGATCTTCTTTTCCCTGGAATCAATTCATTTTGTCAGTTCCTCGAGCATTTTCATGATTGCAAGATCGGTCCCCGACTCTTTATCATTCGATTTCTTTGAAACTAATTCGACTCCGTGGAAAACTTCCTGTGATGGTTTGGGCTCGATCCTACTCGGAAGGTTATTCTGATTTTGGAGATTGTCTATCGCTGCTTGTTGGGCCTGGAATATTTCGAAGATCACTCGTAGGTTGATCCCGCCATCTTCATCGCCACGTGCACTTTGAGCGGCTGATCGAACGTCCCCATAGACGATGCCCTCAGGATTGACTGCTAGATTGGCATTGAGGGCTATATGTTAGCTGGCGTTGATTGGTTCTACTGCCGAAATTCCATCGAGGTCAACCGGTGGTACGTCGTTTCCTGGTGCTATGTTATCATTCTCGCCGCGGTGGCCGGAACTATTGTCGACGTGAAGGGGTGCTGACTGAGAGTTCAACATTCCGATCCTGGAATCAAAGATACTTCAAAGAACAAGTGAAAAATAGTGTGTTATGAAAGTTTGCACCGAGTAACCACTATTATCCTTAGCCCCACTGTGGGCGCCAAACCGTTTACCCTAAAATCAGATAACAATTGAATTTATACGTGGTTTTAAGGATATGTGATAAACTTGGCACATTTTAAGAAGATATATATTAATATTGAAATTGATTGCAAAAGAAATAAATACAAACCGAACGAATCGAACAGCCTTGGAGCTCGAGTTCGATCACCCTTGAATCAAGTGAGATTTCAACTGATATAAAAACAGAGTAACAAGATAATGAAAATTGAAGAAAGGCAGTGTATTGCTTTGTATTGCATAAATGCGATGTGTCTTACAAATGATCAGATCCCCTTTATATAGTAGAGGAGTCCTACCTTTGATACAATTCTAAATACAGTAAGAAATCTCATGATTAGCTCATTAATCGGCCTCTTTTTGATATGTGCTGAGATTTCCGCCGTGATCCTCGCCCAATTGCGAATATTTTGGCTTTCCGTTATTTGGCTCTATAAGCTTCCCTGGATCTCGCTCTATCTCTATCTTGCTCGGTTTCGATCTTGGTCGATCTCGATCTTGATCGGTCTCTGGATCACGATCTCGGCAATCTATCTTTGCTCCATGGTTTGATATAACACGAGGTTGAACCTTGACCTATCATGATTCAGTCTCGATTAGTCAATACAAAAGAGCTAGTCCAGTTTTGACCGTGTACACATATCAAGAGAAAAATAATTTATTTTTCCTATTTTGACCTTAGCATTAATTACTCATTCTTATTTTCCCAAATTCATTAAGACTATACATCAATTATTTCACGCCCCAAACCTGAAAAGGCGTGGCCTGAACCCGGTGCGATACTCGCTTCGAGCGTACCACTCTATAACTGTGAATCTGGAGGGGTATCCATCAACTTAGGTCGATGAGTCCATATTCTGAATCATCAGAAAATAACGCCTCTCTCATTTATGGGGTAAATATACCAAAAGTTGATATATATAATTGTGCTGGCCGACGAAGCCGCCATGAACATCTACTGAAAATATACAGGACCATCTACAAGCCTCTAGAGATAACCGAACTATACCATGATCGGGACAGGGCCTCGACCTACCCATCAAACCTATATACAAAAAATATACTCCAAGATCTAGACCTGATAACTCCGAGGAAATGAAGCTTACCAACCAAGCTGATGTTTGACTCTGCCTGCTGGGAGGATCTGTCCAACTATCAATCAGGACCTGCAGGCATGAAATGCAATGTCCCCAGCAAAAGGGATGCCAGTACAAAATAATGTACCGAGTATGCAAGGCAACAAAATAACTGAAAGCTAAAACTAAACTGATAATATAATAACTGAAAGTACCTGGGAGTCAAATATAATTGAAGATATGCTTACCTGCTGATACTGACTCATCTCTCTTAATATACTAAGTAAAATAGCTGTCCGACCCTATAAGGATCGGTATGTGTAACTGTTATGCCATAGTAGGCTCGCTCATAGGTGCTCGACCACAGTAGGTTTGATACATAACTTATCATCTGATCAGAGATTGCCCAATACGGGCCTACCCATCGATTATAGCTCGATGGTGGTAACAACACTGTAATACTGTATATATATAGACACTCTGCTCTCCTGAACTAAAGAAGACAATACTTAACTGAATATAAAGTCCCGATAAGGGAGAATACTGTAACTTATGAGACTAAGATAATGTACATAAGTTCAGGAATATGAACTTCTCTTTATGTCTCGTTAACAAACTCATGTAGTTATGAGATCATACCAAAATAAAGGAAAAGTTTAGCCTTAACATACCTTAACTCCGTTGAGTCCTTAATACCTTCTAATCAATTCGTCAAACAACTCAATTCAATCTTCCACAGCATAAGGAGATTCAAAATCAGTTCTTAGTAAAGGCTAAGTCCACAACTTAAACTAGTAGCTCGTTTACGTAAATTTGGGCAGCATCTTCCCTGTAACAAGGCCCTCCTCCAGTACTATATACCAACAACAACAAGAACACAACAATAACAACATGTATGCATCATGTTCCAACCTTATCTCCATCACAATATATGACAAAACAGCCCACACACCATAATCACTTCATACATAAAACGATAACCAAAGTAGTGTCAAACAGCCTACAAAATGTAATGACAAACGACTAGCCCACCATTATGTCATTATGTGGTGTTCCTCCACACCATTTCTCCTCCAAAACTCCATAAAACATCAGCATAAGAGGCCAACACGAGTGGACTACAAAACAGTCCACTAAAAGTAAAATAAATCGAACTCACGACTTCCGATCACCGTCCTGTGAGTTCTAACTATTAGGAAACGAATTTATCAACCTTCCTTGATATTTAAAAACTTGAATACAGAATTAGGAATTTTCTTAACTATGAAGTACCTTCCAAAACTCAAATTACAAAGTAAAAGAGAGGCGATACAACCATACCTACGTCGTAGGGATCGTTCTAATGTTATCGTTTCTTGATTACGTACCCGGAATGTTAATATTCTTGGAAACCCTTGTGGAGAGCTTGAGGATAAGTTTAGAGGCCATATTCTGGTCGTGGTACGTGGAAAAGTGAAGAAAGAGACGGCATAAGGCCTATATATATCCATTTTTGAAAAGTTAAAGAGGTGCTAGCTTGGCACCCTATTATTGGCTCTTTTTCAGACACTTATATCATTTAATTCGGATGTCGTATGGACGAACGGTTAATAGCGTTAGAACCTACATTCTAAGACCTTCAATTTTCTATATAATATGTCCCAAAAATGCCACATATAACACACAAAATGTATTGCTCAAAAAGCTTCAGTGACACACCTACTTGTCACCTATGCAGTCTACGCAGTCTCGCAAAACTGCACATATCTCTCTAATACGATATCGTATAGACAAACGGTTTAACGCGTTAGAACCTATACTCGTATATATTCAATTTGGTAGGTACATCATCCCCTAATTCCAAGTATATTGGGAGAAAAACTCAGCTACATTTGACTTAAGTTTCAACATATTTATGAATGTAACTTGTGATGACCTTTTCTAACTTTTGTTCCACAACTCGCTTGAATTCAAAACATAACACACGAATATCATACGACTAAAATAACTTATTAAATAATATTCTTATAATGTTAAGCACCCTAGTCTCACCCCAAAAGTACATGTTAAAACATCCCAGCTTGTCGACTTTCGACGAAACTTATTTTTTTCCCGGTTCGTTTAGCTTTTAAGCCTTCCAACACTCTTGGTACTTGGTATTAATGATCTTAAATATTTGTAACCTCTAAGGTAACATGATTAACTTACTTTATTTACTTTCAAAGATGATCTCATTTCTAAGCTTAAATCAGTAGACTTACAACGCACTCTCACGTACGAAACTATGGGGTGTAACAAATTAATATGAGTATCATGG
Source organism: Nicotiana sylvestris (assembly GCF_000393655.2). Classification (NCBI taxonomy): domain Eukaryota; kingdom Viridiplantae; phylum Streptophyta; class Magnoliopsida; order Solanales; family Solanaceae; genus Nicotiana; species Nicotiana sylvestris. The sequence continues at coordinate 122,229,640 of NC_091062.1, read as the reverse complement.
TAAATTATACACTTTATTTATTAATTCTTAAGGGGTGTAAAAAGTCAATAGTGACAAAGTAAAAAGGAACGGAGGAAGTAATAAATATTGCCATTAATAATTTGTTGCTTCCCTCTTTACACATGTTTAGAAATACAACCCTTGATTATTGTAGATGGTTAGTTGATCATATTTTTTTAGATTTGATAAATTGTTCACGCTATATTCTCTATTGATTAAGGAATATAGATGGTTAGCCGATCATATTTTTTTTTTGGCATATATTGTTTTTCGTAGAGGGGTGAGAGAAGTTGAAATGAAAATTGAATAAACTGATGTGTAAAAATTAGAAATATTTTCAGAAATCACTATTGTTTAATGCCTATTAACTTCTTACAGCTATCATATATATATATATATATATATATATATATATATATATATATATATAATTACATCTTATAGCTACCATATGTATAATTACTTCCTATAGCTATCATATATATAATTACTTCTTATAGCTACTATTTAGTTGTTACATGACCGTATTCGTTGTATTCGCGCTACTGTATTCATGAATACAGTAGTGAAATTCGCCTAAAAAAATAGGGAAATCCAGTTGTGCGACTATATTCACTGTACAATAGCGGGATTCGCCTAAAAAATAGGGGATCCAGTTGTTTAATAACGGAAAGAGGATCAATTAGCGTATATCACTCCTAATTTAACTTAACAAAATTAATTCTACATAAATTTTGCTGCTATTGTGCTATATTTCATGTATTCGCGTGACTGTATTTGTAAATACAGTAAGGTAAAAAACAAGGATTACAGATGTTTAATTATATATTTCATGTATTCGCGCGACTGTATTTATAAATACATTGAGGTAATTCGCCTAAAAAATATTGATTCGGGTGTTTAATAACGGAAAGCGCAATATTGAATTGTATTCAATTTCACTATATTGAATTTAGTTGTATTCAAACAACAAAAAATCAAAAAAATAGGGTGTATACCGTACAGAGCAATTTGAATATATATATATATATATATATATATATATATATATATATATATATATATATATATTCAATTCATAGATATTCATTATCATATATTGTATTCAATTCGTCGTATTCAATTCGACTGTATTCAAACAACAAAAAAATCACAAAACACAATGATATTCGGCTGTATTAAAAAAATATAGACTTTTGTAATACATAAATACAAGCGAAAAAATAATGTATTTATACAAAACTACAATGTATTTGAGTGTATTTGTACAAAATACAATGTATTTGTATCATTATATGTGACTTAATAGCAAAGAAGAGAAGAAAGTTCGCCGGAGATGGCATTTTCCGGCCAAGCCAAATACTGTATACATTGTATTAAAACTAAAAACGGAGACGAACAAAAGCCCGCCCTTGAAATCTTCTTCGGCGTAGCCATGACCAGATCTGTTCGCCTAAGAGGATGAGCCAATAGTGGATGAGACGCCGACAATTATGACTCATAGTTATGTAGAAATTGATGATTTATCGTTTTAAGAACTTCTACCCTATTATTTATCCAATATTTATGTTGGTATACACACTGTAGATTGATAGAACCTATAAAAGTATTTTCAATTGCATTAACCCTAGAGGATTTGGACAGAGAATTCAGGATTAGAAGTAGGTATTTTGCTCGAAGAGAGAGAGAGAGAGAGAGAAAAGAAAATTTTTTGCTGAGATTTTGAGAGAGAATTATGTGTTAATTGAAAGAAATAGAGAGAAAAAACAAGAATAACGTATTTCATGCCTCAACAGTAGTGTATACCATAAATACTTATTTTGCTATAAAATATAAAAGGTAGTTATAAAAATTAATATTTTAAAATAGTTTCGATTTATGATAAAAATGGTGTATATTTTTGCTATAGGAAGTAAAATTTCCTAAAAATTATGGTTTAGTCCATATGTGATAAATGGACATTGGCCTAACTCAACCCCAAAAGCTAGCTTATGAGGTGAGGATTGCCCAAGACCATATAAGGAGACCAAGGACCTCAAATCCCACTGATGTGGGACAACTCAACACCCCCCTGATGGCCAGGTCTACAAATTGGAGCGTGAACAACATAAATGGGGGCCAAACATCGTAATAATATTGGGATGAGCCTGATTCTGATATCATGATAAATAAACCTTGGGCCTAACTCAACCCTAAAAGTTCAAGGTCCATTTATCAATATGCGTATAAAAGGTTTTGTGTTATAGTACTTCCTTTCACTATGAACAAATTGTGCAAAAAAAAAAAAAAAAATCTCTTCTTTGTGTTCTTTGTCATTGGTTACTGGTTCAAATCTGCTGAGATTTAAATTTTTGTTGATGTAAATAGAATTCAAGTTCGAGTATTAATTTCTACGTCAAGGATTCAGAATATTAATTGTCCTTAAATTTGCCAATACTGGTCCTCGATCCTTTTAAGGTGCCAACAATAATAAATAATAATTAAATGAGTTCAATATGGCAAGTATTGTTGGTGAGCAAAGGATGTGTAATAAGCAACGTGCGAATTTGAAGCCTGGACAAGGTTTCTATCAATTAGAATTGATCATATGACTCGTTAGTACAATTTTATCGTATGTCTTAGAATGTTGGACATTAAAAATATTGTTGCAAATGAAAGTCGCCCTCAAGATCTCCAGTAATGGGCACATGTACATATCTTCGTATATTCACGAAGATAACAAGAAACAAAAAAGATTGTATACGGTAAAAATCAGATTTGTCTAATTTTATATGGCTAATCGAAACCGGGTGGCGACCAAGGCTCGGCCTCTCGTTGTATCGAACCATGGCACGGAGATGAATTGTAAGCTCATGAATCAATGACTCACTAATATCGAGACCGGCCGTGATCGATACCGAAGTGAGATAGAAATCGAGCAAGATCGAAGGAAGCCTGCTAAGTCGAGTAACAAAAAGCCGAGATATCCGTGATCGGGCAAGAATCGTGGCGGAAATCTCGGCACGCATCAAGTCAAGACCGGTTATTTACCCAATCATGAGATTTCCTTCTATATTTAAAATTGTACCATAAGTAGAATTCCTCTACTATATAAAGGGGGTTCTAATCACTTTGTAAATATCACATTCACGCAAAACAAAGCAATAAATAACATTTTCTCTCTTAAAGCATCCTCATTCTGCTATTCAGTTCATACTTTTCAATTACACGTTCATTCGGTTCGAGGGCGATCTAGCTCGAGGGCCAAGCTGCGATTTATATTGCTTTGCTTTATTTTACAGTTAATTTCTAACATTAATTCTCATATTTCTTAGTTTGTGCCAAGTAAAATCACATATCCTTAAAATCATAGTATAAATTCAATTGTTATCTGATTTTAAGGGTAAACAGTTTGGCGCCCACCGTGGAGCTAAGGATAATAGTGATTGCTTGGTACTAATTTTCATAACACACACTGCTTTACACTTGTTCTTTGAAGTATCTTTGATTACAGGATTAAAAAATATCAAACACTTAGTCAGCACCTCAACATAGTGACAATGATCTCAGCCACCATGGCGAAAATGGGAACATTGCACCAGGAAACGTTGTGCCCCCTGTTGGCCTCGATGGTGTTCCGACTGTAGATCCAATCGATGCCAGTTCGTACGTAGCCATCAATGGAAATTTGGTCATCGACCCAGAAAGCAGCATTCGCGAGGGTACCCGATCAGCTACTCAGAACGCACATGACAGTGAAAATGGTAGGATCAACCTGCGGGTAATCTTCGAAATGCTGCATGCTCAACAGGCAGCAATAGCTTAGCTTCAAAACTAGAACCACTATCCGAGCAAGGTCGAGCTCGAACCATCCCAGGAAGTCATACACAGGGTTGAATCAGCCTCGAGGAAACCAAATGAGAAGGAGTCAGAGGCCAATCTCGTTATCATAAAGATGCTCAAAGAATTAACAAAGCGAATCGATACGGGGGAAAAGAAGATCGAGAAAAACGATAAGAAGGTGGAAACTTATAACTCCAGGGTCGACCAAATCTCAGGGGCACAACGATATTGAAAGGACTAGATTCCAAAAAGTATGTACAAAAACCTTTCCCCCCGAGCGTGGTTCCTAAGCCTATTCCAAAGAAAATTTCGCATGCTAAAAATTCCCATGTATAATGGAACTACTGACCACAATAAGCATGTCACTTCCTACACATGCGCAATTAAGGGGAATGATCTAGAGGACGATGAGATCGAGTCCGTTATACTAAAGATATTCAGAGAAACCTTATCAAAGTGGGCGATGATATGGTACCATAATTTTCCACCAAGCTCCATTGATTCTTTTTTCATGCTCGTAGATTCCTTCGTTAAAGCACACGCCGGAGCCATAAAGGTCGAAACTAGGAAGTGAGACCTCTTCAAAGTAAAATAGAAAGAATGAGATGCTCAGGGAGTTCGTATCTGTGTTCCAAATGGAACGTGTGGATCTACCCCTAGTCGCCGATGATTGGGCCATTCAGGCTTTCACTCAAGGGATAAACATACGATGTTTGGTAGCCTCACAATAATTAAAGCAAAATTTGATCGAATATCCAGCTGTAACCTGGGCCGATATACCTAATCGATACTAGTCAAGATTAGGGTCGAGGACGACCAGTTGGGGGCTCCTTCCAGGTCCATTTATCTAAACAGGTCCATCGACATAGTTAAAAGGGATATTGACAGGGAACCACGGGACGAACAGAGATCGATATCAGCCATATGGTGGAGATCGGAGAAACAACTATCCTGGATGCAACCTCATTCGAAATGATAGAAGGAATGATCGAGGATAGAGTTCCTGAGGGCTTATGAGTAAGAGTGGATTCGATAGGAATGTCGAGCCCAAAGAAGCACCTTAGCTATCGGAATACAACTTCAACGTTGATGAGTCGGCTATTGTATCAGCCATCAGACGCATCAAAGACACCATATGGCCTCGACCTCTACAGTCTGATCCGGCCTAGAGAAACCCTAATCAAATGTGCAAATATTATGGCACCCATGGTCATAGAATAGAAGACTGCAGACAACTGAGGGAGGAGGTAGCGCGTTTGTTCAACGAGGGGAATCTTCGAAAATTCTTAAGTGATCGGGCTAAGAACCATTTCAAGAATAGAGATTCAAACAGACAGAATGAGCAAGAAGAGCCACAACAAGTGATCCATATGATTGTTGTAGGGGTCGATATTCCTTAGGGCCCCCTATTCAAACGCACCAAGGTGTCGATCACGAGGGAAAAGCAAAATCGAGACTTCATACCGGAAGACACCTTGTCTTTCAATGACGAGGATGCAGAGGGGATCTTACAACCCCACAACGATGCACTAGTAATATATGTCCTTATGAATAAAATTCAAGTTAAACGTGTTTTGATTGATCCAGGTAGCTCGGCCAAAATTATTCGATCGAGGGTCATCGAATAGATCGGCCTACAAGATCAAATTGTGCCCACAGCCCGAAAACTTAACGACTTCAACATGGCAAGTGAAACTACCGAAGGTGAAATTACTTTGCCAGCGAACGTGGTCGGGACCATCCAAGAAACAAAGTTCCATATGATCGAGGGTGACATGAGGTACAATGCCCTGCTTGGAAGGCCTTGGATCTATAACATGAGGGCAGTACCCTCGATCGTTTACCAAGTTCTCAAGTTCCCGACATCGGAGGGAGTCAAAAAAGTGTACGGGGAGCAACCAACCACCAAGGAGATGTTTGTAGTCGATGAAGTAATACTGGTATCGGCACTCGCATTAGCAAAAGGATCAGATTCGAAGGGAAAACATGAGGCCAAATAGCAACCACTGACATTAGCCTTGACCCAATCGCAGAAGCAGGGGACCGACGAGGATGACGACTATTGGATCCCTAAATCCTTCATAATTACCGATGACTCCGATGCCACCAAGTCAAGGTCAAAGAGCTGAAACAAGTCACACTGACCGAACATCAGCCCGAACGAAAGGTATACCTTGGCACGGGGCTATTACCCCCGAGCTCAGGAAAAAACTTATTCATTTCCTTAAAGCTAACATGGATTGCTTTGCTTGGTCCTACCTCGATATGACAGGATTCCCATCGGAAATTACCACTCACAAACTGAGCGTGGACCCTAAATTCCGCCGGGTGAAGCAAAAAAGAAGGCCCTAGTCCGAGGTCAAACATGCCTTCATCAAGGACGAGGTAACGAAACTTCTCAAAATAGGATCCATTTGGGAAGTAAAATATCCCGAATGGTTAGCAACAACAACAACAGCAACAACGACCCAGTAAAGTCCCACTAAGTGGGGTCTGGGGAGGGTAGTGTGTACGCAGACCTTACCCTACCCCGATAGGGCAGAGAGGCTATTTCTGATAGACCCTCGACTCAGAAAGATGGAAATAAAACAAGAAAACAAGAAAAGACAATTCATCAGTATCGTCAACTTAACCATAGAAATTATGACAGTATCCTAAAAACTATAAAATAGATGACATGCAATAATAATAACCTACAACTAAGGTCCAGAGCTATGGAAAACAGTAAGGTTGGTGTGAACTCTACATTAACCACAAGCCATCTTGGACCAACCTACTAAAACTCACTTCATCCCCGGAATGGAGAAGGAGAAGCTCGACTACCACTCTATCCTACAACATTAATGCTCGACCTCCAGACCTTCCTATCAAGGGCTATGTCCTTGAAAATCTGCAATCGTGCCATGTCCTGCCTGATCACCTCTCCCCAATACTTCTTAGGCCGTCCTCTACCTCTGCTCGTACCTAGTAAAGCCAGAAGCTCACACCTCCTCACCGGAGCATCCAGGCTTCTCCTCCGCACGTGCCCGAGCCATCTGAGCCTCACTTCCCGCATCTTGTCATCCATAGAGGCCACACCTAACTTCTCCCGAATATCTTCATTCCTAATATTATCTATCCTAGTGTGCCCGTACATCCACCTCAACATCCTCATCTCAGCTACCTTCATCTTCTAGATATGAGAGTTTTTAACTGGCCAACACTCTACCCTATACAACATGGCCGGTCTAACTACCGCCCTATAGAACTTACCTTTGAGTATCGGTGGTACTTTCTTGTCACATAAGACTCCAGATGCTAGTCTCCATTTCGTCCACCCCACTCCTATGCGGTGAGTTATGTCCTCGTAGATCTCTCCATCCCCTTGAATAACCGACCCAAGTTACTTGAAACTACCTCTCTTGGGGATGACCTGTGATCCAAGCCTCACATCCATGCCTACTTCCCTCGACTCGGCACTAAACTTGTACTCCAGGTACTCTGTCTTAGTCCTGCTCAATTTGAAACCCTTAGACTCGAGAGCCTGTCTCCAAACCTCCAACCTCTCATTAACACCATCCTGCGTCTCATCAATCAGGACTATGTCATCAGCGAATAACATACACCATGGTACTTCCCCTTGAATATGGTGTGTTAGTGCATCCATTACTAAGGCAAATAAGAACAGGCTAAGCGCTGATTTAGAAGACCCTGAAAGTACATCTGTCATCTCTGTTTAATTTGGGACTTCCCAATCAAGACTCTACCGTTCTCGTCTTTGATGCACATCACTTGATCCAGATCCCGAGCCTTCCTCTCTCTCGCTTTAGCCAGCCGAAACAACTTCTTATCCCCGCCTTTTTCCCCCAATTCCTTGTACAGTCGGCCAAATGCTATATTCTTAGCCTCCGTGACCGCCAACTTAGCCTCCTTTCTTGCTACCTTGTACCTCTCTCTATTCTCTCTCTCCTGTCCTCCTCGCATGTACTCCCTACCAACTTCATATACACTTCCTTCTTCGCCTCCACTTTGCCTTGGACTATGTCATTCCACCTCCAGTCACCTTGGTGCCTGCTGGAGTGACCCTTCGATATCCCTAGCACCTCCCTCGCCGCCTCCCTAATACAGTTCGCCGTCGTAGCCCACATAGTGCTGGCGTCCTCACTACTCCTCCATGCTCCCATAGCCGATAACCTCCCCTCCAACTCCTGTGCTTTATCCTTAGTTAAGACTCCCCACCTAATCCTCGGTTGACCATGAGCATACCTCTTCTTCTCCTTATCGTAATACCGACGTCCATTACCAAGAGCCTATGCTGGGTCACAAGGGTCTCACCCAGGATAACCTTGCAATCCTTGCACAACACTCTATCACACCTTCTGAGGAGGAGGTTATCAATTTGAGTTTTCATAACCGAACTTCGGAAAGTTACTAGATGCTCCTCCCTCTTTGGAAAACTCGAGTTCGCAATCACCAGCTCGAAAGCCTTAGCAAAATCCAACAACGAAGAACCTCCTCCATTCCTATCCCCAAAGCCGAAGCCACCATGAACCTCGCCATAGTCACCAATAACCGACCCAATGTGGCCATGGAAATCCCCTCCGATAAGTAACCTCTCAGCGGGTGGAATACTCTGCACAATCTCGTCCAAACTCTCCCAGAAATGCCTTTTAACCTCCTCATCCAAGCCCGCTTGTGGTGCATAAGCACTAACAACATTGAGGATGCACTCACCAATCACCAACTTAGAATGTGTGTAGATTATAAAAACCTGAATAAACTATGCCCCAAGGATTCTTTTCCTTTGCCTTACATCGATCGAATGATCTATGCCATGGTCGGCCACGAGACTCTGAGTTTTCTCGATGCCTACTCCGGGTACAACCAAATACAGATGAACCCGGAGGACCAGGAAAAGACCCCGTTCATCACTAAGTATAGCACCTACTATTATAATGTAATACCGTTCGGACTAAAAAATGTTGGTGCAACTTATCAACGCCTAGTAAACCGAATGTTCGAAGAACAAATAGTAAAATCAATGGAAGTTTATATTGATGACATGTTATTTAAGTCCCTCCTAGGAAAGGACCATTTAAAGCATTTGCATAAGACTTTCGATATACTGAGGAAGTACAATATGAAGCTCAACCTAGAAAAGTGCGCGTTCGGGGTTGGCTTGGGCAAGTTTCTTGGCTTCATGGTGTCCAATCGGGGGATCGAGATCAACCCTAATAAAATCAAAGCTATCGAGGATATCACGGTCGTAGATAATGTAAATGTCGTGCAGAGGCTAATGGGGCGCATAGCCGCCCTAGGGCGATTCATTTCGAGATCCTCATATAGGAGTCACCGATTCTTCTTGCTGATTAAGAAGAAGAGAAATTTTGCATAGACTCCGGAATGCCAGCATGCATTGGAGGAACTAAAGCGATATTTATCGAGCCCGCCGCGGCTTCGTACCCTAAAAGCAGACGAACAACTTTACTTGTACTTGGCAGTCTCAGAGATAGTGGTAAATGGAGTCCTGGTACGAGAAGAACAAAGTACGTAATTCCCTGTCTAGTATGATTGTCGGATGATATTGAGTATCGACCCCGAACCACCATCAAGTCTTAGATCTTGGCAGACTTCATGGCTAACTTCGCGCCGGCCCTCGTACCCGAGATTGAAAAAGAACTGCCCATAAAATCGGGTACATCTTCGGGAGTCTGGACCTTCTTTATGGACAGTGCTTCAAACGCAAAGGGGTCCGGACTAGGCATCGTGCTAAAATCACTCATGGGTAACATAGTTAGACAGTCTATCAGAACTACAAAATTGACTAACAATGAGGCTGAGTATGAGGCCATGATTGCAAGTCACAAACTAGCTAAAAGCTTGGGAGTGGAGGTCATAGAGGCCAAGTGTGATTCCCTCCTTGTGGTAAACCAAGTTAACAGGACCTTTGAAGTCCGAGAAGACTGAATGCAGAGGTACTTGGATAAACTATAGGTGACTCTACATCGATTTAAGGTATGGACCTTGCAATATATACTTCAAGAACAGAACAACGAGGCCGAAGCTCTTGCAAATCTAGGTTCATCGGTCGAAGACAACAAACTCAACTCGGGGACTGTCATACAACTCATGAGATCGGTGATCGAAGAAGGCCATGCCTAAATAAACTCCACGAGTTTGACCTGCAATTGAATAAACAAGTACATAGAGTATTAAAGAACGAGAAACTTCCATCACAATCCAAAGGAGTCGAGGGCTCTGCGCAAAAAGGCAGCGCGGTTCATTTTGTCTGAAGACGGAACGCTGTTTAGAAGGATGTTCGATGGACCGTTGGCAATATATATGGGAGCGGGAGATACCGACTATGTTTTCACGAAGGGACCTTGGGAAATTATTGGGGTGCCAAATCATTGGTCCATAAAGTAATCAGAGCAAGGTACTACTGGACCGATATGGAGAAGGATGCAAAGGAGTTCATTTGAAAATGCGACAAATGCCAAAAGTATGCACCAATGATTCACCAGCCTGAAGAGCAGCTCCATTCGGTCTTATCTCCATGGCCGTTTATGAAATGGGGAATGGACATCATCGTCCCTCTTCTATCGGCCCCAGGTAAAGCTCAATTTATTTTATTTATGACTGATTATTTTTCCAAGTGGGTTGAAGCACAGACTTTCGAGAAATTCAGAGAAAAAGAAGTCATAAACTTTATTTGGGACCACATCATATGTCGATTCGGGATGCCCTCCGAGTTCGTATGTGATAATGGAAAGAAATTCATCGGCATCAAAGTGACTAAATTTCTCCAAGATCACCCGATCAAAAGAATCCTATCGATGCCTTATCATCCCGGCGGGAACAGACTAGCCGAATCGACCAACAAAACTATTATTCAGAACCTTAAGAAGAGATTGACCGGTGCCAAAGGGAAGTGCAGAGAGATACTTCTTGAAGTTATATGGGCATACCGCACAACATCGAAATCCAGTATCGGAGCAACACCATTCTCGTTAGTTTATGGTGTCGAAGCTCTAATTCTAGTCGAAGTCGGAGAACCTAGCATCAGATTTTGATATGTAACAGAAGAGTAAAATAACGAGGCCATGAATATGAGCCTAGAATTGTTGGACGAAAGATGCAAAGTCACCGTCATCTGATTGACCGCCCAAAAATAGCAGATCGAAAGGTACTACAATTGAAGAGCCAATCTTTGGCATTTTAACTTCACATACTTGGTGCTAAGAAAAGTCACCCTCAACACCCAAAATCCGAATGACGGGAAACTAGGTCCAAACTGGGAAGGACCGTACTAAGTTCTCAAAATCATCGGAAAAGGATCCTACAAGCTCGGCACGATGAACGATGAACAACTACCGAGCAATTGGAACGTATCGCACCTAAAATGATACTACTACTAAGGTACGACCCCTTCCATTTTCATTTATATTTTAAACTAACTATTGCAGGTGTTCAATCCGAAACAACGATGGACTCTTCGATACCAAGTCTTTAGGTCTAAAAGCACGCATTGCACTCTTTTTCCCTTAGACCGGTTTTGTCTGAAGTGGGTTTTCCAACGAGGTTTTTAATGAGGCAACCATTGATCGTGCTAACTTAGGACAATTCAACAGTATCCAAGGCTTCTTTACAATCAACCTCGAATACTGAGGAGCATTGCCCTCGAACGTCAACTTTGTTACGAGAAAATTACTTCATGGCATCAGGGTCTAAATAGGAAAAATTTGTAAGGGTCAAACGGTCAAACAAACCGTGCCCACATAGTTTGCTCGAACCCTAGCATAGAACATGTATGCATGTATAATCAATTATAAAGAGAAGTATTTTTCCTTGCCGATATCTCACGCCTTAGAATTTTTTTTCTAATTTACAATTTTATACTCTGGATCTATTATGTAAACAGGCTTAAGGAACGATCATAACCAAAGTTTGGATAATTACCCCCATGCTCAGGGACTGTCATCCGAAAATAAACGAGATCAGATTATTAATACTTCACGATCATACGACCTTTTAGGCAACCCTCGATTTTTATAGGCCACGACCACCCGAGGATTGACACTTCGGGAAAGCTCGAAGTAAACAGGAAAAAAAGCCTAAGGGGAAAATCCTGAACTAAAGAGGCTACGGCCAAATTAACACGGTTCGAAGACGTTCGAATTTCGCAACAAAATAGGCCTTCGAATTCTTTTATAAACCGATTAAAAGGGCTACCCCCAACAAAATCGTAAAAGGATTCGATTATATCAAGCCTCAAAAATTCTAACGAGTAAAAATTTGTTCGAACTCTCGAACAGTTCCTTATTTCATGCTAAGGCATTACAAGTTTTACAAATACAGATGATAAAAAACTTTTCAAGTCGAAAAGGGGAGAAAGCCATAAACAATATTTTTACAAAGGCCATGTCGGACTAATACAAAAGCCTAAGGGATGTATTTGCTTTGAGTTCGACCATTGTCGCTCAAATAAAAAAACCTAATAGTTACCTTACTTCGAGTTCGAGCAAGCACTCACTCGATCATAAAGGATATAATAGTTTGGTTTCAATCAGAATGTCTAATCCTCGGACCTTAGAATACAATTTCATTATTTTTTGAGGCAAAAAGGAAGAAAATTTTATATATATGTCAAAAATCATTTACAAGGGCAGCATGGCCCGATTAGAATTCTCTACAAAAAGCCGAAATGGCCTTAAAAGAAACACAAAGAAATATACAAATTTTGAGGGCCTAGTCTTCTCCGGGAGCAGTGTCTTCACTCTCGGGGCCTTCTCCACTTTCGTACCCGTTCATGCGCCCAGAATCATCATCGTCAAGAAAGGCCAACAATTTGGCTTCAGTTTCAAGCTCTTTGGCACTCTCGATATCGGTTGTAAGATCAAAACCACGAGCATGGAACTCCTCGAGAGTCTCCCTTCGAGACTGGTATTTAGCATGCTCGGCAACCCAGTTTGCTCGAACCAGAGCAGCTTCAACAACCTCTTTTGCTTGAACTTGACCAACTTCAATGTCGGTCCGGTAGACGGTCACCATTGCATCAACATTAGCCTTGGTCGTTTCGATCTCCAATTTGGCCGCTACAAGTTTTGTGGCCAGCTTTTCTCGATTGCAAGTCGCTGAACGCAACCGAGACTGGAACTCCTCAATTTTCTTGGCTTGTATCAAGTTATTCTCTTTCAATATTCGAAGTTGGGTTTCAGTTGAGCTCAGTTAGCTTCCCTTTCTGAGGCCAGGCGGTCCATTTTCTCCTTCCATCATTCGGCCTCAGTTTTTAGTGCATCTGCTTCTTCATGAAGTTGCCTGATCACGTCAAGCTTTTGTTGAACCTGTAGGTTCGAACCATTAGCTACCACGCCCGAATCTCCATCACTAACTGCAAATATTTTTCTTACCTACTCGATCAGTTTGGTGTGTTCTTTCTAATCTGTTTCTAGCTCAGCACGGAGGCCTTTAGCTTCCCCTTCTCTTTGCTCAGTGAGAAGATTGAAGGTATCCTTTTCCTCAGTTAACCCTTGAATCTCGGCCTCATAACGGCTCAGTTTACCTCGAAATTGGAGGAAAGCCACGTGATGAAGCACCAAAGCCTACAAACATAGAAAGGAAAGTTATATAAATGGAGAAAAATTTAAGTATGAAAAGTTATACCCAGTTTAGAGCCTATTGGGCTTCGTTGAAAAGACTAGGCGCTCCCACATCGTCCATATGGGCTTGGTATTCTTCCAGGGCCAAGCATCAGAGGTAGCTAGCCACCCCTATGGGGGAAGCAAGAACCCGGGAATCCTTTAGGACCATGATAACGATTGTTCGATTGCACCCGAGATCGGCACTAGGGGCCGGAAACTGATTGGTCAGTTTAAAACTCGAGGAAGCCTCGCTCGAGCTCTTCTTAGAAACCTCCAAGTCACTCAGACCGGTGACATCTTCTACCCCAACAAAATAACCACGCAAAGGATCTTCCTCTCTGTGGGCTACTTCCCCGTGACAAGTCTCCACGGCTTGAGCATCGCGTATTGTCGAATCAGAAATTGAAGGAAATGAGGGGGAATCCCCATCTCTATTGTCCCAAGTGGGTCTTTTTAGGCACCGCCTTCATCTTGGGGATCCTCGAGCCCGGTTTCTGCACCAGCGTCCACCGCCTCTTCAGCGGTCTCTTTGCCTCGAGATAAAGCATCTTCGGTTCCTCTTGGCTCGGGGACTTGGGCCGAAGTCTCCTCCCCGACCTCATCGAGCATAGGTAGAGTATTATCAACTCTCATCGGTTCCGAAGTTCTCCGAAACTCGGTGCTAGCTCGCGCATAGGCCACCAGCGCAGAATCATCTTCTTCTTCTTCTTCTTCTTCTCCTCCTCCTCCTTTTTCTTCTTCTTCTTCTCCTTCTTCTTCTTCTTCTCCTTCTTCTTCTTCTTCTTTTTCCCTTAGTCTTTGGACTGACTCCATAGTCACTGCGATTATGTTCCCATTGGGTTTACGAGTTGTTCTCTTCTGGGTTTTTTGACCCTCGGAGTTTGAGGCCCTTTTCCTTTTATTCTCCTTTCGCCGGTTTCTAGATAGGTGGTGAAACTTCTTCATCATCGAACGGGGGTCTCATACTCGTGTCCTTTCCAAGACCTACAAAAGGAGAAAGTAAGTAAACTTATGTTTGAAAAGATGTTTGAACGATAGGCAAATCGGTAAATCAGGAAGAAGGCTTACCATGTTTACGAGCCTCCGAACGACCCTTTGACAAATCGCTCCATGCGTGCTTGGCATGTGTTGACGTTGAAACCGAGCTCCTAACCTAGTTTTTGAGGTGGGGAACCGCACCTCGCATCCAAGCAACGAATGCATTGAGAAAAACACTAATAATAAAGGATGAGGAATTAAAAACAGCGAACAGAAAATAAAGATGGAATCGTACTTACGTTTCATATTCCATTTCTTAGCAAATGTCATGCTTTCAGCCGGGATTAGGTCCGTAGTTTTCACTCAAACGAACCGGCCCATCTAGCCCCGATTTTTTTCATCGTCTATACTCGCGATAGGCGCCTTGGTGGCCCGGTGTTGGAGCTTTGTCATGCCACCTCAATAGAGTCGAGGACAATACAACCTTATGAGGTGGTCAAGGGTGAAGGGGAGCCCGTCGATTTTACTCCTGAAGAAACGGAGCAGTATCACGATCCTCTAGAAAGAGGGGTGAATTTGGCCGAGGGTCACCTGATATTTTTTGCAGAAATCTACGATGACCAGATCGAGGGGACCTAACGTGAAAGGGTATGTGTAAACACTCAAGAACTGGGTAATGATCGCTTCTTTTGGTGCCGGTATCACAGCCTCTTTATTTCCCTAGTTGCAATATTTCTTCACCTGGTCAAGAAGGCTTTTGGGTATCGAGCATATATATCTCGATACCGGCTCACAACGACCAGGAACCGATAAGGTTTTCTCGACCTTAAAGTCAGAATCAATGACACACCTCCCCCCCCGCCCCGAAATAAGCCCTTCAAGGCGTGGCTCCACCACTGGTTTCTCGCCGGTCGGCCGAGACGAGGAACCGGTTTCTTTTTGCAGAACGAGTTTTAGATATTTTGGCCATTTTATTTTTTGTAGGCAAAGAAGAATAAAGATTGGAATATTTGGTGTTTTAGGAAGAACAAGCAAAGAACTCAAAGAACTGAAAATAGGAAGCTTTGAAGAAGGCAAAGAACTATGAAGATTAGAATTAAGTAGATTGAAAGTAAAATTTCAAAGAATGAAGAAAATGGCTATTTATTGGTTTCACAACGACGATTCAAAGGTCGTAGTGGCCGACCGTCGACTAACGCGCATTAAATGCCTAGAAAACTATACTGACAGGATGTTTTGGTCGCCTCTGACGCTTGCGTCATGATGCTTACGTCATGATAAACCGAGCAAAAATTCGAAGACTCAATTCGTTTATTGTCATTACACTCCAAAAAATGAGGGGACTATCTGTATACAGTCAAAATCGGGCTTGCATAATTTTGTATGGCTAATCAAAATCGGAGCGGCAGACCAAGGCTCGGCCTCGCGTTGTATTGAACCATGGCACGAAGATGGATTTCTAAGCTTATGAATCAATGACCGATGAAGATTGAGACCCGCCGTGATCGAGACTGAAGCGGGATAGAGATCGAGCGAGAACGAAGGGAACCTGCTAAGTCGAATAACAGAAAGTCGAGATATCCGTAATTGGGCAAGGATCGTGGCGGAAACCTCGGCATGTATCAAGTCATGACCGGTTATTTAGCCAATCATGGGATTTCCTTATGTATTTAGAATTGTAGCATAAGTAGAATTCCTCTACTCTATAAAGGGGGTTCTAATCATTTTGTAAACATCACATCCACGCATAACAAAGCAATAGATAACATATTCTCTCTTAAAACAACCTCATTCTGCTGTTCAGTTCATACTTTTCAATTACACGTTCATTCGGTTCAAGGGCGATCTAGCTCGAGGGCCAAGTTGCGGTTTATATTGGTTTGCGTTATTTTACAGTTAATTTCCAACATTAATTCTCATATTTCTCAGTTTGTGCCAAGTGAAATCACATATCCTTAAAATCATATTATAAATTTAATTGTTATCCGATTTTAAGGGTAAACAAAGATCATGTCAAGACATAGAGATCGAGCAGCTAGAGAAGTACAATACGTTTTTTCAGGAATACAATGAATAAATAAGTCCACTGTACTCATGCATATATAGGAGACAGTTGAATTCCTTAAGTGTAACTCTCTTGTTAATTACACTCTAACCCCATCACTAGTACCTTAAAGTTTAAAGTGAAGAATTTGAATTATAAGAAAGCAACTAAAAGATGATAAAAACAGATTCCTTATTGATATTATTCAATTAAAATTCCGCAAATTTGTGAAAAAACACATGCAGAGTTATTAAAGGTAAATTATGCTCAGTCATATATCATGAGAACTAGAATAAAAATTATCAATATTTAAGGGACTAAAAGTGCAAATTTACCTTATTCTAATTTGAGTGCATTAACTTTAAAATAGATTGGAGATTAAAGGAATTATGTAACACCAGTGGAAAAGATTGAATAAGTAATTCAATTTACTAACCCTCAGTAATTAATTACTGTATATCAGTTTATCATGAAATATTCAGTAATTAATTATAGACGTAGCCCAATTTAAATCGAGTTCGAAACCGAAATGTGGTTCTTTTGGACTCAAAACACTTGTTTAGGTGTAAAAAAAGGTTTTTAGTCTATATAAAATACGGTTATGAACCGCGTTTTACCTTAACGGCCGTTTGGGATGTTAAGGTAAAGCGCGGTTTGTTACCGTATCTTATATAAAACGTGGTAATGAACTGCGTTTTACATGTTAGCTGATAAGACAACTATATAAAACGCGATTTATTTCTGCGTTTTATATAAAACGCGGAAATGAACCCGCGTTTTACATATTTTGTGGGCCCACCAATTACTCTTCTGCTCTTAACTGACAGAACATAATTCAAATATGTAAAACGCCCATTTAAACCGTGTTTTACTTCCAAAAATTTGGCCCCTCCCCCCTTCCTGGATTGGGCATTGCCTTATTTAAAGGCGTTAAGTGTTTTGAGAAAAATCATTCAGAAATACACCAACTTCGTGATAAATTTTTCTTGTTGTTAAATTCTCAAGCTTTTTCATAATGTCTGAAGAGCGAAAAGTAAGAGTTTCATTATAATGGAGGAGAGGGGGGAGGGGGGAGGGAGGGTGAGGTTATGGTGGCGAATAATTCAGTGAGCTATAGTTTATCTCCAAGGAGTCATGTTAAGTTGCCACTTACAATGGAGTACGATAGACTGGTATCGTTGTTATGCAATAAAATGAGGTTGAGCAAACATTCAGTGAATCTTAAAGTAACCGGAAGATATCCGTACTCTGTGACTCCGCAAGGGGTTGCTTGTTACACTGACTTTAACATCGAGGATGATGAAACTCTGAAAGATTTTTTGGCGACTCCCGATGAATACTAGGAACTTATTTTGATAAAAATGATGGAAATGTACGTAAAGCATGCAGATGTTCGCAATAATAATGTTGCGCAAAGCAGCGATAACCCTCAATAATCGAGTGGTTATTCTGGAGCAGTTTTAGCCCAACAGGTTCCGGCTGTAAGAGTTTGGCCGGATCTAAACTTATCTCCACGGGCGAACGAGGAGCGGGGAAATAATTTCTCTCCTACTTTACATAATTCACAAGACGACTGGTAAACTTCAAATTTCCCTTGTGTTACGATGTTTATTTTTATTGTATTAAATTTGTAATAACACTCATATATTCCACAGGGGGTACCATCCAGATATGAATTTTACAAGTTATGACCCCACACCCAGTTGGAATATGCGTAGTTTTGGTGTGTTGGATCATGGTGGTCCATCCGGGAGTCATCATCAACAGGATAATGTCCATCATGGAATGTCAACACATTACGACTTTTAAGTGAAGTGATATAGCTATATGTAAAGTATTTATCAATTTGAGTAGCTTATCATTTTGTTGTTTGTGTAGTGAAAACGAGCAAGTTGATGGTCCTGACCTCACTCAGTTGCCCGATGACAATGTATTTACTCGGAATTTGGCACTTGCGCAGAGTCAGGAAGATAATAGTGATTATGACAACAACGCCGATAAGTCTGGAGATGACACACCCTTCCCTGACGAGGGTGATGATGAGGAGGAAGTGAATGTCGAACCTGAGCTGACGAAGGAGCATGCTCCACCTCCCATTAGACCAAGAGTGTACGAATTCCACATGTCATTTCATTCAAGGCATATTCCCTACCTTGATAATTTTCCAAGTATGCAGGATGTGGATGCCCTCACAAGGGATCTTGACGAAATTCGTCCCGCAATGTGGGATGAGTCTAGACCAACGGTGCTAGCAAAGGGCATGTTTTTTCGCGATAAAGCTTGCCTATCCAGGGCTTGTAAAATGTACAACGTAAGAGAGTGTCGTGAGATGATAGTATGAGAATCAAGTCTGGAGGTATACAAGGTTTTTGCTATAGATGGTTTACATGTTGTCACTGGATGCTGCGTGCGAGTAAGAAGGAAACAGGGTTGTAGAAAGTGGGTAAATATATTAGCACCCACAATTGTGAAATGGACACATTCAATAGGAATCACTTCAACTTGGATGTTGACTTGATTTCTCTTCAACTGATTCCACACTTGGAAGTGTCCATTAGGTACAAGATCAAAGAGTATATTACATCCATCCATCATGAATATGGGTGTACTATTACCAAAAGAAAGGCATATCTTGGGCGCAAACGTGCATTTGAAATTGTTTATGGTGACTGGGATAAGTCATTTGCATCTCTACCCAGGTATATGGATGTACCGAAACACTTTAAACCCGGGACTGTTGTTGAATGAAAGCTTGAGCGGAGTGCAGGAATACCAAAATATATATTTAGATACGTGTTTTGAGCATTTAAACCAGCAATTGATGGTTTTGTGCATTGCCATCCAGTAATTTCCATAGACGGTACTCATGTATATGGAAAGTATGATATTAAGCCGTTGATCGTCGTTACAGTAGATGCCAATGGACAAATATTTCCACTAGCTTTTGCCATCTGTACCACTAAAAGCCAAGATACGTGGATGCTATTTTTGAACCATTTGAAGCAGCACGTTGTCAAACAACATTCAAGTATTTGTCTACTATCTGATCGGCATGGTGGTATATTAAGTTCTGTAGAACATTTGCCTGAATGGTAGGAACCCTATGCATACCACCGTTACTGTGTGAGGCACCTGAAGGCCAATTTCCAGAAGAAATATTCCAATAAAGATTTGCATGATTTAATGTGGATGGCTGCAACCGATCACCAGCAATGCGAATTCAGGAGGCGCATGGAATCGATCTGGCAGTTAGACGAAAGAGTCTATAATTGGTTGATGCAACATGAGCTTCACAAGTGGACATTGCATGCTGATGGTGGAAAACGATGGGGAACCCTGACTGCAAATGTGTCGGAGTCTTTCAACGGGTTATTGAAGTTTGCACGTGGATTGCCGGTCACTGCCATGGTTCGGATGACATTTAAACAGATGGAGGAGAGGTTTGTTGAAAGGCATAGAGGTTCATCGGAATTGGTAGAGAGGGGTGTTGAATTTTTGCCAATACCGATGAAAAGATTTGAGAAATACAGGAAGCGAGCACATTGACATTCATATCCATCAACACCAGGGGAATAATATACACATCATAAATGAAGTCAGCAGGTTGTGTTTGTTTATCGTGAAAACGTAATAACAATTAAATTTATTGATGGGACTCTAAAAATACGTGATTTATTTTTATGCTAGTTTGTTAAGCAGTTGATGCTAAATACGTGAGACTTAGAGGCAAAGTAAAGTCAAGAACAGAGCTATAATCAAACCGATAGGCTAGTTATTCGGGGCCTCGAGCTTGTCGACTCTGGGCCTCGAGGTCGATTCCGGAGCTTGATTACGAGCTATCGAAGGCAATTTCTATGCGACTAACATTTATAATGAAATCAAGGGATGCTCTTTATTGCCAATGATAAGCAATAAATGATGAACAAATATGAAGATTATAAATAAAAGCAATAATATTGTGAAAATGTGTTAGAGAGCAAATAAAATGTTCTTTGTATATTTTCGTGTGGAATAATTGAAGCAACAAAGGGCTTACAAAATTTCAAAGACCCCCTTTATATAGGAGGGGAATCCCAACATAGTACAAAAGCATTAATTACAAAAATAGGGGAATGAGACAACTAGATAGCACCAGGCTCCGCCAGTACTAGCTGCATGCCTAAGGAACTCCCCATTCCCATCATGACTGTGGCCAACATCATCGTTAGCTCGGGCGCCAATGAACATCGAGGGAGGGAGCTCGACCATTTCCTCGCAGCCTCGAGATGATTCTTGAAATGCCTTAATAACGAGAAATTGGACCCTCCGATTTCATCGTATACAGATAGTCTCCGCATTTTTAGAACAAAGTATATGAAATGATTTTGAGCCTCTGTTATGAGGACATCATCGCCATGACATCAATATATCATAGCATTAAATGCCATGCCCCAAAAAATCGTGCAAGGGTCGCCATCAAACATAACTATCGAGAAACTCACAAACCGCTATTGGCTCGTCCCTTCCGCTGCCCATGTGGCTCCTATAAATATATCAACCTTTTGATAATCCTTATTTTCCCAATATCTTCAAATTCGCAAATCCAAACCCAGCTCCTTTTACATTCTTCCTTCTTACTTTCTTAGAGAAAATTTTACCATCGCAATGGCCAAAACTTCCAGGACGTTTCCTCAGCGGAACGAAGTCGTCTCTTTGTCTCGGTCATCTAAGAAAAAAATAAAAGTGATACCCACTCGGACAATGTACTCCCCCCAATCTTGACATGTCAAAAGATTATACCATCCATAAACCCCCTGCTACACTGGGTCGATCGAACACGTGTCCCGGTATGTCAGTGTCGCGACCGATGTAGGGATGGTAAAAAAGGACTACCGATGGAGGAAGGTAGTGGAGGTGGAGATTCCCAGCCCTGATGAGAATATAACGGATTACAAAGCTGGTTTCCTCCACGTATATACTTATCCCTTTACTTTGAGTCCGGCCGATCCTTCTGGATCCCCTCCCTCGAAGATAGATCTGGTCATCCTCGACTTTTGCGATAAATATTAGGTGACACTCGGTCAAATCTATCCCTTTTTTTATAGGATAGTCTTGATGCTTCATTATTTCACTAAAAAGGTTGGGGACGAGACCTTTACCCTGAATCATTTGATCAGGATGTACAACCCCTAGTTCTATCGAGGCTTGATTAGGCTTCGTTATCGATCCATGAAATCATTTTTCTCGAGCATTGACGAGGAGAAAGATAGGGAATAGATTCATAGGTTCGTCCGGTTAAAACCTCGGACATCATTCCGGCCGGGAGGATGCCTTTCTCGGAGAGGTGGAACATGTAGCGTAAGCATTTTTTCCTTCGGACATGTTTTGTGATCTTCTTTCCTTTCTCCCAAAAAAGATAACCTCCTTTTGTTTTCTGCAACTGCCGCTTGGTATCCTAAAGCAGTCTCGGATCTGTCAGGGTGGATTGGGCGGCCGGACAACAAGTTTTCGTATCTTGCCTGATCTTGGACCGACCTGGCCAAGACACGGTGGGTGGCTAAGAACCATGGTAAAGTTTCTCTTGCCGCCTATGTCTTAACCCTAAGTTTTCTCTTGTACCTTCTTGTGCTGATAAATTGTGGCTGCTATGCTCGTGCAGGCCTTGGCGAGAATGTGTTGATGAGACCACCCCCTGGAGGCGGGACGGAGGTTTCGGAGCCTGCCGAGGGAATAAAAGGAAAGGAAAGGAGGCTGCCGACCCTTCTATGATGAATAAACCTAAGCCTCACAGGCCTAGAACCACCATTGGGACTTCAGCTTCTGCTTCCGAGGCAAGCCTCAATATTGGGGACGAAAATGATGATGAGAGCGGATACCATTTGGAGAAGAGGCCAAGGCCGGACGCGGGAGCCCCATAGATACTCCAATCGGAAGCTGCTGAATCGGGGACGGCTAACTCAGGTCGGCCCCGTCGATCGAAAACCCTCGAGGAGGGCATCAATGTGGCCTCAGATCCCATGATCGGGTTCGGCACAGTTTCTGTTAGGGGGAATGTTGCCGCTGACCCTGAAGGGGTCGGTACCCGAAGCTTTTTAGGAGCAGGAATTGCCCCTCGGGGACATTAGTGACATAGATGATTTCATTTTTGGCTCTCCTTTCTTATCAGGGGAGCTAAGGGATGCTCAAGATGTGAGCGTCGTCGAAGCCGGGGGTCCTCTCAAGGTTGGAGGCACGCTTGGCAATATTCTTAATGATGTTAGTGGGAACGTTGATATTGATGCTCCCGGCTCTGTCAAGGCAGATGAGAGGTTCATATAGTAGGTGATAGCTGCTTTAAGTATATTTCTTTTAGCCTCGAGCATCTTTCTTCGTTCTTATAACTCTTCTATTTTGTTGTAGTGCAAGGAGATGTATGATCATGCCCTCTCCAATCTTAACGAGGAGCTTTCATGTAGTGAGAAGGAGCTTGAGAAGCTATCCTCAAGACTGTGAGAGTCGGAGGCTCGTTCCGCCCGGAAGGAGAAAGCGCCAGGCGAGCTCCGGGCTACTTTGGAGAGAGTACTCCGAGAAAAAGCTGCCCTTGCCGAGCAAGTATTATGTTATGCATGAGTCTTTCCTTCGCTCCTATTATTCGATACTGACTGGTTTACTTTTCTTTTTTGTAGGTCGAGCAAAATGACTCGCAGATTAGGTGACTGAATGTGGAGATCCTCAGGCCGAGTAAACAAAACGAGGCAGTGACCTCAGAGTTGGCGTCGACTCATGATCTTTTCAAGGATGCCCAAAAGGAGATTGTTGCGCTAGTTGCGGCCAAGTCCGAGATAGAAGGAAATGTTTCTACTTACTTGAAGGACCCAGCCACAACGCATCAAATAGCCCGTGCCGTATCGATAAAGGCCGAGCAGAAACTGGCTCGGGCCATCGAACATGCTAGGGTGGAGGCGAGGAGGAAAACCTTGGAGGAGATCGAGGTCGTAGGTGTCGATCTGTCAGTTGGAATTGAGGAGGCCCGGGAGCTAGAGAGAAAGTTGGCGCTTTTGATCGTCCCAGACGAGGATCCCAGAGATGGTTTGGAGGATAATGCCGATGAAGAGTATGCCTTGTGTCACTTTTGCCCCCCTCCCCATTTTTTTTTTGTGTATGTAATTCCGGGGGAGTGAGTCTTGTAAAGACGTCCCTTGTAAATATATTTTTGGTAATGAAAAAGGGGGCTTTTCTTCTTTCTATCTTTTCGTTCTTTTTACCTTGCTGCTCGTGCGGAGTTAGCCTTTGACTTTTGGCGTTAGCTCTTCGAAAACTGTATTCGGAGCGATCGGGATCCCTAAATCGGGTCTTGTCCCGAAGTTAGATCGGCAATTTCTTTAAGGACGGTGCTAGTGATAGCGAGGAGACCTCGAGGCCTCGCTACTTCTCAATTTTCTCGGGATAGCAGCATTCGTGCAATCTGGTAAAGGGACCCTGGGGTGATCCTCTCAGTACATTTTCGTAGAAAAAGGGGTGACGTTAACGCGGAAGAATTAATTGGCCCTCTAGGTAGGTGAGCAGTCGTTGCCTTGCCCCTCTATATTCATTTGTTTACCTCTCAAATGGAGATTCTACTACTTTGAGTAACCACAGAACCTGGTGCTTTGTGCTAGTTCTCCCATTGTTCCAACTCAAAATCTTTGCTCAAATTTATATCTTCCCCTTCTCATTTTATCATAGCTATGACTGATACGTCGACATCCGCCTACCAAAAAGAGGGGAGTTCTGCCTACGTCCCGCATTTGGTCAACGGTACACCACCGGTGCCCGGTGAGCGGGCATCCAGGTGTCTTCCATCGAGGAGAAACATTAAGTTTGGGAGACCTCCCAATGTTCCAAGACATTGATTGCATGCGTCGAGGTTCGTCTCATCAGTGGGAGAGGAAAACCTTGAGATGACCAGAAAAAATTGCAGATGGGGAGAAGGTGTGGTATTACAAGTACCTTCCTCCGAGGAGAGCATCATGACCTATGTTGAGGGGTTTTTGAGCGCATACACACATACTTTTGCACCGGGTCCCCCCGACCAGGTCGTGCTTGAGTTCTGTCAGAGATATCGGGTTACCTTGGTGCAGGCTCACCTATTCCTTTGGAAGATAGTGCAGACGATAAGATATTTTGCCGATAAGGCCGGGATTGAATTTACCCTCAATCATCTTGTGAGGTTATATCGGCCACTGCGCTATCGAGGTTTGATTGCTCTGCAACATCGATCCACCCGGGCTCCTGCTGTTAACAGCAAAGAGGACAAGAACCATGGATGGATGGACCGATTCATTCGATATCGAACGATAAATATCATTCCTAGAGAGTTTCTACCCTTTCCTAAGAAATGGAACTTCACACATAAGTGTCACACCTATTTTTTGACTGGAGGTGGGCTCCGTAATGACATTTTTCTGTTTCATTTTTGTAGCGACTCCCTGGTTGCCGAACGAGGTCCCCGATTTGGCCGAGTGGTCTTGTAAGCTGGCAACTTGATCGACTTTTAATAGGCGCAGGTGGCGAGACCTCTCCAAAGAGAGGTGGGAGGCAAAGCATCATGGTAGGCGCCTGGTGGCTTGTTTCCCCAAAATGGTATTTTTCTTTTCAACGTACTAACTTAGCCGCCGCAGGTATTGGAGATTTCTCTTAGATGAGGTCATGCCCTCTGGGGGAGGACGAGAGACTGCTGACCTTAGGGTCGAGGGCCGATGATAAACGAAAAGGATCCCCGGGGTGTGAGGAGGCTCGAAGCGGGGCAAGTCCCTCTCAGCGGTTTAGGAGAGGCGATTCGACCGATCATTTGGTTTCGGAGGCTTCAATTCTCGTGAGAACATTCCCTGTTTCTGCTGATGGCGCTTCAAAGAGTGAGGGACACATGGTGCCTTCTTCTTCTGACAAAGGTGCTTCGGGGGACACTAAGCCATCGGACATTGGCTCGGCATTATGGTAAGTTTGGTAACCGGCATAGGAATATTCCAATTTCACACCCTTTCTTTCTTATTGAATTTCCTTTCGCAGGCCTTTGACATGCTCAAATCCGAGCTACTTTGTTATGAGGCTCAGTTACGGAGAACTTCAGATAGGGAGAAATCCCTTAAGCTTCTTTGTGTGAAAAAAAAAGCGAGTTGGTATCCCTGCGGTGTGAGACGGATCGAAGACGGAGCCGTGAGAGCTACCTCGAGAGACAAGTACCTTGTATTTCATGTTGACGTATGCTCCTTCTTTCATTTTCAGAGGTTAACGTTTCGATATTTCAGTTGGAGAGTAAAACGGAGGAGCTAGAGCGACTCTGGGGTGAAGTTGGCAGGGTCAATCGTGAGTTCGACGAGATGCAAGCCCATGTAGATGCTCAAGTTGCGGCCAAGGAGAATGCTTTGGCTAAAGTTTCCACCCTGGAGATGCAAATCTGGACCGCTCGTGCGAGTGATTATGCACGGGCGAACATGATCGCAAGGATCGAGTCTGAGCTTTCGAAGGCGAAGGCCGAGGTGGTGAACCCCTAAGCCA
Organism: Nicotiana sylvestris; assembly: GCF_000393655.2. NCBI lineage: Eukaryota > Viridiplantae > Streptophyta > Magnoliopsida > Solanales > Solanaceae > Nicotiana > Nicotiana sylvestris. The sequence goes on along the minus strand of NC_091062.1, from coordinate 122,203,681 downwards.
AGGCTGTGATGAGTAGCACTAGGGCGGATCAGAGGGCGGCGGCCTAGTTGAAGAGTGTTGCCACTGCTAGAGCTGAGCTAAGGAGAACTCTTGGTCGTGCGAGCAGCAGTAAAGAGTATGCAAAGTGCAAATCTCGGAGGAAACTCTTGAGGAAGTTCACGCCAGGGGTTTCGATCTTTCGGAGGAGATTGAGAAAGCCAATGTGGAGGAGTATGATGCCAAGTTCCTTCTCTCCGATGCTAAAGATGGCGAGGATGGGGTCGTCGGGCTGTAGTCCCCAAGGGGGACATTTACTTTTTTAATGTTCTTGTGTATATAGCTTTCACAGTATGTTGTAAACGGAGCTTGTATTCCATTACCTGTATGTATAAGAGGGAAACCTCGTGGTTTTGTATCTTCTGGGTTTTTGTTTGCTAAGATTTTAACTAGATCAATTCGACCTTTTGAGTTAGTAGGAGTCTTCAAATTCGGTGATACAACCCTTGGGCTCATTAAGCTAGCCCGGGGGCTCTTACGCGTTTGGTCGATGCGACCTTTAGTATAAGCTGGCATTTGAGCTCTTATGCTTTTGTTCAACTGTTTTGGGTTTAATCTCCGAGTCGGGTTTTGACTCCAGCTCATTTGACCCTCAGGTTTTTACGTTTACGTGGGCTGGCGACAATGGCTCTTACGCCTTTGATCGAAGCGATCTTTTATGTTCATGGATGTGAGGCTCATTAGGCTGGCGACAATTGCTCTTACGCATTGCCCTTAGTCATATGTAGTTAACTATTTTGGGTTCAATCTCTGAGTCGGGTTTCGACTGGAGCTCAATCGACCCTCAAGTTTTCCAATTTGTGTGAGCTGGAGACAATGGATCTTACGCTTTGGGCTGATGCGGCTTTTATGTTCATGGCCCTGAGCTCATTAGGCTGGCGACAATGGCTCTTACGCTTTGCCCTTAGGCATATGTAGTTAACTCTTTTGGTTTCAGTCTCCGAGTCGGGTTTCGACTCGAGATCAATCGACCCTCAAGTTTTCCAATTTGTGTAAGGTGGCAACAATGGCTCTTACGCTTTGGGCCGATGTGGCATTTTATGTGGTTTGGCGACAATGGCTCTTACGCCTTGGGTCGAAGCAACCTTTTAATGTATGCTGGCGATAATGGCTCTTACACTTTGGGTCGAAACGACCTTTTAATGTAAGCTGGCGATAATGGCTTTTATGCTTTGGGTCGAAGCAACCTTTTATTTGCTTTAATTTCCCCTCGTTAAGGACTTTTGAAGTAATTTTTGTCTGACTCGTCATTGCTTATGGAAGAAACTCGATTTTGAGTAACTTGCGGCGATGTTCGAGCACCTCAGGAGGTTTTGGCTCGAAGGCTGAGTATCTCGAAGCCGATGTTTAGGAGCTGACATGGTCGAAGTTCTTTTGCCTGTATCGAGGGTAGCCTGTTTAATCGGTTCTTTCCAAAGTAGATTTGGAGTAATTGAAGGCCTGTGATTTTGTAGCGACAGTCGGGCGTCCCCGAGTCACGTTAGCTCGGCTGGTACAGCCGTGTGACCGGAGTCACTTGTGTTTGGCCGGAGCCTTTAAGTCCTGAGTAAAGTAGTTTTGACATCCATATCAAGGGTATGCCTTTTTAGGGGTCTTACAAGTTAAATATATAACCGGAACTTTGAGATCGGGTTTATGCCTTTAGTAAGGTCTTACAAGTTTTACATGTCGTTGAGGTCTTACAATTTTGGATACTTGGTACAAGTATTGTTCATGCCTTGCTTGAGGTCTTACAGATATTGTCACTTGGTACAAGTGTGGTTCATGCCTTGCTTGAGGTCTTACAGATATAGTTGTTGCCTTATATAGGTCTAACGAGACGGAGTCTTCCTGCTTGGGGTGTTATGGACTCGGGTTTTGACAAGTCAATGGAGGTGGAGCTTGACGGCAGTCCCCAAGTCATCGAGGCTTTCTTGACTCGAGAGCCATTATTTGCAAACTTTGTATTGCCTCATCGTGGGCTTACGATTTTGGAGATCCCGACCCTGGGTCGTGCATTTTTTGAGATTGTGATGCTAGTCCACGATTATTCGGGGTACTTTCGGCATTGGAGATGTTTTGAGATTTTCATGCTACCTCATTTGAGGGCTTATGATTTTGGAATTTCGACCTAGAGGTCGTTCAGGGTTTGAACTGTTGATGCCAGTCTCTGAGTATTCGGGACGTTTTTGGAGAAGTCATTTTTGCAGAGGTGCCAAGCTTCTTTTGGAGTGCAAGATGCTTTAACAAAAGATATTCTTCGACTATTTGGTACAAGTGTACATGTTTTCACCGTCGGGGGTCCGGCTATACGGACACGGCTCGTTTGACCGTTTTGCCCTGTACATCATTTTTCTATTAGGACCCCATTTGGCGTTTCGTATCTTTTTTGAGTGTATGACCTTCTGGGGTGATGTCCCTCAGTGTTCGGGGTTGATTGCAAAAGAAACCTTGAACACTTGTTGGATCTTCCTTTGGTAGCATATATGTGTTGCCTCATTAAAAACCTCGCCGGTAAAACCCTTTTCGGGATAAAAACTCGGTCGAAGGAAAAGGGTGCAACGGATGCTTTAAGACCTTAAGGTATTTGAGCTGGGTCAGCACTTTGACTGCTTCGGTCGGGCGCCTGCATAAGGGTCAGCATGAAATATATTATAAAATAAAAAGGAGATAGTTATACCTTAGTGGCGATGGCACTTTCAAACTTGGAGATGGTGTCGTGGCTGCTATTTTTTTGTCGATTTATCACTTAGTCCCTCTGCTGGAGGGGACTTCGGTGTTTCGGCTAACGGAGACCATCTTAAAAGATTGTGTAGATGACATGTTGCGGCTCGTCTGCTTTGTCCCTTTTTGCTGTTTCCTTTTCTCGAGACCGATTTTTGGCTCGGTCGCTGAGGAATTCCTGAAGATGGCCATTGTCGAGTAATCGGGCCACTTCCTCATGGAGTTGCTAGCAATCATCGGTACTGTGTCCGTGCATGTTGTGAAATTCACATACTAAATTGTTGTTTCTTTGCGAAGGATCCGATTGTACAGGTCTGGGCCATCTGGCGTCACTGAATTTGCTGATGGAGAACACGATGTCCGATACATCAACATTGATGTTGTACTCTGATAAGCGAGGCGCCTCTGTTAGTCCTGCGATCCTATCGAATCCGGATCTGTTGATGAGTCCCCGATGATTCTGTCCTCGGTCTAACCTTTAATCATTGCGAGGTGGGTTGCGCCTCAGGGAGTTCCTTCTGTTTCGGTATGTGGTTGATATCTTTATTTGTTTAGCTTTAGCTCCTTTGCGAAGAGCTTGCTTGGGTATACTGAGCCCGAGGGGCTCTTAGTTGGTCATCCTCGACCCTGATTTTTGACTGGTATCGGTTGTGGACGTCCGACCAAGTCACGACGGGATATTCGACCAGATTCTCTTTCAGCTGCTTCGAAGCCATCGAGCTTCGTTCATTCAGACCTTGAGCGAAGGCCTGAACCGCCTAGTCATCAGAGACCGGTGGTAGTTCCATTCGTTCTATTTGGAAGCGAGATACAAACTCTCGTAGCATTTCGTTCTCCCTCTGCTTGATCTTGAACACATCAGATTTCCCCGTTGCTACTTTGATGGCTCCGGCATGTGCTTTTATGAAAGAGTCTGCTAACATGGCGAATGAGTCTATGGATTTAGGAGCTAGGTTGTTATACCACATCATGGACACCTTCGAGAGCGTTTCCCTGAACTTCTTTTGTAAGACGGACTCGATCTCGTCGTCCTTTATGTCACTGCTTTTTACTGCGCAAGTGTAGGCAGTAACGTGTTCGTTGGGGTCTGAGGTCCCATTGTACTTTGGGAGTTCCGGCATTCTGAACTTCTTTGGAATGGATTTTGGGGCTGCTTCCTCAGAGATCGGCCGTTGTATGAACTTCTTCGAATCCACACCTTTCAAGACTGGGGGTGCGCCGGAATCTGGTCGACCTTTGAGGTGTAGGTCTCGACCTTCTTATCATTGGCTTCTATCATTTTCTCGCCCGATTCGATCCTTTTGGTGAGGTCCTTGAGCATTTTTACAATGACAGGGTCAGCTATCGACCCGTTATTGCTCGATCTCTCCGGTACCTCTTCGGCTGGGGGAGCTGTCCCCGGTGCTATCGTGCTAGGAGTTTTCTAGTGATTTTGCAGCTAAGCAATAGCTAGCTATTGTGCCTGCAATATTTCAAAAAAAAACATGAAGGCTAACCTCACATTCTTCCCTAGTTGGGGTTTTCTGAGCTTCTTGTGGTTCTCCTTGACGCACACTCCTGTCGATATGCGAGCTTATATCGACCCGTTGGGCGTCGCATGAGACCGTGTCCATGGGGATTGGTTCTGGCGCATTCTCACGGTTTTGTGGTGGCACACCAATACCTAGTACATCCACACCATTTTCTCTGTGGTCATCAAGATTGTTGTTTTCGCCTCCATTTACCGAGTTAGATATTTTGACCTGAAATCGAAGATCTTGGACAAGAAAAAGCGTGAAAGATAACTTGTGTTGTGTGACGAAACCAACAAGAAAATAATCACTATTATTTTTATCCCACGGTGGGCGCCAAACTGTTTACCGTAAAAATGGTAATAACAATTAAATTTGTTGATAGAACTCCAAAAATACGTGATCTATTTTTATGCTAGTTTGTTAAGCAGTTGATGCTAAATACGTGAGACTTAGAAGCAAAGTAAAGTCAAGAAGAGAGCTATAATCAAACCGATAGGCTAGTTATTCGGGGCCTCAGGCTTGTCGATTCTGGGCTTCAGGTTGATTTCCGAGCTCGATTACGAGCTATCGAAGGCAGTTGCTATGCGACTAATAGTTATAATGAAATCAAGGGAGGCTCTTTATGGCCAATGAAAAGCAATAAATGATGAACAAATATGAAGATGATAAATGAAAGCAATAATATCGTGAGGATGTGTTAGAGAGCAAACAGAGTGTTCTTATATATTTTCGTGTGGAGTAATTAAACAACATAGAGTTTACAAAATGTCAAAGACCCCCTTTATATAGGAGGGAAATACCAACATAGTACAAAAGCATTAATTACAAAAATAGGTGGATGGACAACTAGATGGCACCAGGCTATGCCAGTACTAGCTGCATGCCTAGGGAACTCCCCATTCCCATCATGACCGCGGCCAACATTGTTGTTAGGTCGGGCGCCAATGAACCTCGAGGGAGGGAGCTCGACCACAGCCTCGCAGCCTCGAGATGATTCTTGAAATGCCTTAATGACGAGAAATTGGACCCTCCGATTTCGATGTATACAATGTTAATGTGGGAAAAGGACCATCTACCACATGCTGTGCTCACATGCCATGAAGTGCTTTCAACAAACAGGTTTAGGGGCAACCAACTATGTTGATAGACAATACAATGTTGCTGCATACTTAAACACATATAGTGGGCAGTTGCATCCAATGAATGCTGAGCATTATTGGCCACCGGAACCATTTAAAATGCTGTGTAACAAGGACTATTTGCTGGAAGCTACAAGTACAAAAGAGAATGCGTATACAAAACCAAATGGATGTTGGTGATACCGTTTATGCGCATAAATGTGGCATATGCTTGCAAACAGAACATGACCATCGTAAATGTCCTTCAGCTGGTTGGGGTGGCGGTGGTAATCCAGCTCCTGGTGCAAGTTCATCTAATATGGCCAACTATCAAGGATACACGTAGTGTTTTGTTTTTTTAGTAATGTTGTTTGTAATAAGTGTATGTACTTGTTTATGTTGCAAGATGTATCAAATAAAATTATGTTTCCACAGCCTTGTTACATCTTATTAATATTTAACATTTTTCAGTTGAGTAAATTAATGAATTTTTCCCTCTTGTTCATGTTATCAAAAATAGTATTGGATTAAAAAGTAAAAAAATTTTACGTTCACTTTCGAGTTTCATTCTAAAATTATTAGAAAACTACACTGTCATAGGAGGAAGATGCTTGATAAATAATTGAATATATATATATATATATAGCGTGGTTAAATACTACATTTTGTGTGTTGTCTTGTTTATCTGAAAAGTTGCCCGACTGCGAAAAAGATGTTTTGTATCAGAAAGAATCTTTAACATGCCAAGCATCGCACGGTTAAATACTACGTTTTGTGTGAATATATATAGCACGGTTAAATAATACGTTTTATGTGTTGTCTTGTCGATCTGAAAAACTGGCCGACTGCGAAAAAACTGCTTTGTATCAGAAAGAATCTTTAATACGCCAAGCATAGCGTGGTTAAATACTACCTTTTGTGTGAATATTTAGCGCGGTTAAATACTACGTTTTGTATGTTATCGTGTCGGTCTGAAAAGCTGTCCAACTATGAAAAGGTTGTTTTGTATCATAAAGAATCTTTAACACGCCAAGCATAGCGTGGTTAAATACTACGTTTTGTGTGTTGCCATACCTATAAATAACGGGCGCATTCTAGTTGTTTTCTGTACTTAACCATAACAAATAGCAAAATTTTCAATAAAAGCAGGTTTTTTTAGCTTTAACAAATGTCTGACCGCATGTATGTGCCAATGTGACAAACATTGTATGATGGCGGACTATTGGGATGACTATCAAGTTGGGCGCAAATACTGGATGTGTGTGAACAGGTTTGGAGGCAACAACGGAAATTTTTGCAACTTTAAGGTAAGGCTTGATGAACCCTGTGAGCAGGAATGCTACAAAAAAATTTTGAAGTATCTTCATGATTTGACCAAAAACAGTGGGAATATGAATGAGAATATAAAGGAGAAATTGCGGAATTGAAGGAGAAACTCAAAGAAGTGAAAGAAGAAAAAAATAAGCTGGAAGAGAAATTTAAGTGGTTGGAGCAGAGAATACTAGGCAGTGGTGACTAAACAATGACATGTATGTATTGAGTGTAGTACTTTATCTTTATGTTTCCTGTGTCATGTGTTTTCATTAGTTGTACTGCATTTAAATTATGTTAAGTTTCTATGTTTATGTTTGTGTTGTAGTGTCAAAATAAAGAAGAAACGGGAAAATAAAAACATAATGCGTATATTATGTAAGCATAAAAAATTGTTGTTATTATTTACATAAAATAATATTTACATAGCATACATAAAATAAAATAAAAATGAAAATCAATGTGTCCCACAGCCTGTGTGCTTCAATGCAGCCACTGGCCTGAGGCGCATCCCATCCTGCCCGGATACGCTATTAGGATCATCCTCATCACGTCGCCTCTTTATATGAGGATGCATTGTAGCATGATCGTTAGTAGTGCTGGCAGGATCGGTAAAAGAGGTCGTCGGTCCATCAACAACCTACAAATATTATAGGTCATCTCAGTATATGAAAATATATATAAGTAATGTATGTATTAAGTCGAAAATAATTTCTTACACTATGGTCTCGTCGGGCTCCTGAATATAAGCATCCGTCGCATCCTACTCAGTATCGCACAAAGTGGCCTCCGTGACGGACTGGGATGAAGCCTTAATAAGAAAATTATAATATTATTTTTGTTAAATCAATGAGATAAAAACAAATTTCAATTTAATAGTAATACAAACATACCTGCACTTGTGAAAGATCCATAGCACCCGTTGACGATGAGCCAAAACTCAGTCGGCGCCCACCATCCACATATCGGGTCGGCCGATCCTCAGCAGCGGTCGATGGGTCTGAAAAGAACTGCTCCCAATCTTCGGTAATGCTCGTGCTCGTGATCAACAATGGATCTGACGGGGTTACTTGCGATGCTGCTAGAGTCAGCGCAAGCTGAAGGTTGTACGACATCATGCTGCTGGGATGCTCGTCTAGCTGAGGGAGGTAACCTGGTCGATCATATCCAACATTCTCATCAGGTTCCTGAATAGGTGCGTCAATGCCCCCTTGCTGGGGACCACCTCCTCACCGACCCTTACTACCCCGTGGGGCACCCCTACCTCATGGGACAACCCTGCCTCATCGTCCCCTCGCTCGTGGGACATGCCTACCTCAATGGTAGTGCTCTAGCATTGCATAAGCAGGGACGTGCTCTAAGCACTTGTCCTTTCTGGCTCGATGCAGTGTCTGGGCAGCCAGCTCTGTAACCTGCCGGCCATACTCCTGCAAAACAACCGCAGGATCGCCGGCATGTTGTTGCATCTACAATCCCAACTGGTGGAGTAAATGTATACCAATATCCTGCACAACATGTAAAATATAAATTACAGAACTCTATATCACAGTTATAAGTAAGAATACCAAATAATATACCAGTGCCTCCTGGAGTTTGGAACGTACCAACTGCCAGCTCGATGAATGGGGTTCCCGACAAAAAAATCGAGTAACGCCGCGTTACCAGGGCATATAATCATACTCATTATCATGTCGACTCTGCGAGGGAGGGATCAACTCTAATCGCTGGTCCCAAGTAAATATTTGATCCTATAGCCATGCCAAATATTGGTCATCCACCCTTGTACAATCATCCCGCTGGTAATGTGTGGTCTCCCAGGTGGGCGGATTCGGTACGAGCTGCGGCCTGCCAAATTGGTGAAGTACCCGCTCGGTGGCATGATGCTCCACAATATCAAGGCAGAATAACGGGAGGGAAGAGCCCTACATAAGTCGGTCCGTCGAGCAATAATCGGGCAAGCCAGCTATCAGTGCGTCGTTGTATGGCATCCAGATGAACTATTAAGGAAAAACGGAAAACTTCAATGTACACAACTTGTGTTTGAAACAATGACAAGTAAACTTAGATATACATTTACTTGTGCGCCATCCAGCAAATCCAATATATCCCTGCACAACGAGAGATTATGCCGAGCCTCGTACTCATGTGTATGTCCCCGTCGGAGTATCCACCTCCTAGCTAGAGGGAGCAACTCCGGTGGTACATCCGGATCTAATGGTGGTAGAGGTGGCTGCAACTGCAGAAACCGCTCCCAGGCCCAAACCTAACATAAAAAGTTGACGTAAAATTTAAGATATATTTTTACTAGGTATGTTAAAATGAATAGATTATTCGAATATATTGTCACTTGTAGTAGCGGCAAGAATCCAGCAACCTCACGCAGGGTGCCCATATTCGCCCGGCACATATGCCTGTACAAGTAGGCGAGGATAGTAGAGCCCTGACTGTACTGGGATAAATCATCTAGCCGTTCAAGATGATGAAGAAATCTCAAGCTGACTAGGTTCCCCGAAGTGTTCGGGAACTAGACCTCTCCAAACAACAGGAGTAGCAACAACCTCGTATACCGGTCAACATGATAATTGGGTGTACCGCCATCGATCTGAGGATGCAATGCCTCCAACCACAGTTGAATAGTCGTCAATGGAAAAAGACTGGTCCCATGAAGTACATTCTCATCTTCTGGGCGGAAAGCAGTGAGTCGTGGCAGCATGTCCAGGTATTGCACACGTGTCATCTCTCTCATGCCAGGCGGCAGAGCAACGAGCAACCCATATAAAACTTCCACGTCCTGTAGTGTGACGGTGGCCTCACTAATGGGCAGGTGGAATGTGTGCATCTCTGGTCGCCACCGCTCTATCAGGGTCATGACCAAACACCAATCGAGCTGCAGCCGCCCGATCTCAATCATCCTGTAGAAACCCGTGTCCTGCAGGCGCGCGACTACATGGTCATGGACAACTTTGTCATGTAGAAAGTCCCACATGTCGTCCACTCTCCTAGTGCAGAGAGTTTGGTCAGTAACTCGCCCTCCCACATGTGGGCGGACCTATGATCGCCCTGTAACAAGAGTAGCGCATCGCTGGAAGGTCCTGGATGAATAAGCGGCACCTCCATGTCGTCTACTGTAAATTAAACAACATTAATTACATGTTAGTTTTATAATTTTATATGTTTGTTTGTAAATTATATAATTAGTTTTTATAATTATACAATATTTAATTATGAGGTATTCACATAAGGGTTCCAGACTCGATATTTGAGGCCCAGTAGCACCAAGATATCTTAATTCTTCTATGTGTTAGTTTTATTATAATTTTATAATTTAGTTTGTAAATTAAATAATTAATTTTTATAATTAAATATTCACATATGAGTTCCAGGCTCGATATTTGGAGCTCAGTAGCACCAATTTATCACGAATTCTTCTATGTGTTAGTTTTATAATTTTATATGTTTGTTTGTAAATTAAATAATTAATTTTTATAATTATACAATATTTAAATTAAATATTCACATATGGGTTCCAGGCTCGATATTTGCGGCCCAGTAGCACCAATTTATCCCGAATTCTTCTATGTGTTAGTTTTATTATTTTACATGTTAGTTTTATCATTTTATATGATTGTTTGTAAATTAAATAATTAATTTTTATAATTATACAATATTTAATTATTAAATATTCGTATATGGGTTCCAGACTCTAAATTTGCGGCCCAGTAGCACCAATTTATCCTGAATTATTCTATGTGTTAGTTTTATTATTTTACATGTTAGTTTTATAATTTTATATGTTTCTTTGTAAATTAAATAATTAATTTTTATAATTATACAATATTTAATTATTAAATATTCATATATAGGTTTCAAGCTCGATATTTGCGGCCCAGTAGCACCAAATATATGTTGACTATAATTAGACAAAGTTTGTGTTTGATGTATCAATTATTTTGACGTATTTTTGAGTATAAGAGATACTTAAACTATAGGAAAACTACGCTAAAAGGCACTACATTTTACATCGCTGAAAGGCATTACATTATGCTACGCTAATAGGCACTACATTTTACTATGCTAAAAGGTATTACATTTTACTACCTTAAAAGGCACTATATTACTAGTCTTTAAGCAAATAAATTATTTAAACCAGATAAAACACAACGAATACATTGTAAAAATACATATAAAACAATAATAGTAATTTATTAACATTTTTATTAACAAATAATAACGATTTCATATTTTTTACATATTTTTTACAACATTAAGATCTTAGTCCGGATAAAAATAAAATACCAATTTAATCGCAAAAAAAAAACACAAAACAACATACAACACATTCAAAACAACTAATATACATTATTTATATGAGTTTGGACATAAACTAAATCGGAATACCTCGATTTATGTTTTGCCGGAAAGTTCAAGATTTGAAAATTTGACTCCGAAACAAGCAGCCCACAATAATAGAAGGCTTGGGTAGGATGTGGGGCCAACAATATCTACTTTTTACGGGATGGGTGGGGTCCACACGAGCTTTTTGGTACGTTAATGGAGGGAGGGGGACCGCTGTATTTTTAAAAAACGAAGGAGGAAGTGGGCCGAAACGTGGGGGGAAAGGGAATGGATCTGTTATTTATGTATATAAAATGTGGTTCATTACATATAAAATGCGGTAATGAACCGCGCTTTATATACTTATCTTATCAGCTTCCAGGTAAATTGCGATATGTTACCGCGTTTTATATAGAATGATAATTTTTTTTTCCACTCAAAAAAGTATTTTGAGTCCAAAATAGGGGTGGGCATCGGTCGGTTCAGTTCAGTTATGAATATTATCGGTTTAGCATATCGGTTATTGGTTTACAAATTTGATAAACCGATAACCAAACCGATAGGATATCGGTTATAGGTTAATCGGTTACCAATCATTATCGGTTCAGTTATCGGTTTACCCGATAAACAACTGAATCTAGAGTTAAGCAAAAAAGAGAAGACAATTCACTGAAGTTAAGCAAAAAAGAGAAGAATTCACATATAGTATACTACCCATTTCTGCGTTCTGTCCAGTGGCCACAACTGGAATAGTACTAATTCTTCAACAACAGTTGTCTAGATACATTTGTTTACCGTGAAAATGGTAATAACAATTAAATTTGATTTTGTGGTTCAAAAAATACGTAATCTATTTTTATGCTAGTTATTTGGACAATAGATGCTAAGTGAGGGTTAGAAATAAAGTTTACAGCTTAGAAATGGTATGACAAGCGAGCCGAACAGTTGGAGATCGGGACCTCGAGCCGCCGATTATAATGCCTCGAGGTCGAGTTAGGTAACCGGCTTAGAGCGATCGAGGAGGGGATTAATAGTTATGAGAGCTAAAGATGGTGGCTCTTTATGATCAATGATAAGCAATAAATGATGAATGATAAATAGAACGCAACAAATATAAGCAATAAATGAATCAATGAGATCAAGAGAATATGTTAGAGAGCAGAGAGAATGTTCTTGTGTATTTAGTATTGAGCATCAGGTCCTTACAAAATGACAAGGATCCCTTTTATATATGAGGGAGAATCTCAACATAGTACAGATGCATTGATTACAAAGATATGGGGCTAGTACAACCATTTAATGTCTTGATTCGTTTTTTGGACTAGTCCACTAGGCTCTGTCAGCTATATGTACGCACCTTGGGAACTTTGCCTTGATCCACCGAGATCACTAATTTACATTGCCTCGAGGCCGGTCATAATTCACACCACCTCGAAGTCGATCACCGAGAACCCTCGGGATCGATCACTGAAAATCCTCAAGATGCCTTGATGATCGTAAAATCGAACCGTCGATTTCTACCATATACAGATAGTCCCCGCGTTTCCTAGAGCAAAGTGATAGGAAACAATTTTGAGCTCTTACTCCTTATGCATCATCATCATGACATCAGCCCATCAGAGCATTAAATTCCATAAGTCAAAAGCCGCACAAGGGTCACCGTCAAACACGACTATCGAGAAGCCCACGAACCGCTATTGGTTCGTCCTTTCCGCTGTCCATATTGCTTTTATAAATGCATCAGTCTTTTGATAATTCACACTTTTACTATATATTCAAGTTTTCAAAGCCAAATCCATCCCCTTTCATATTCTTTCTTCCTCCGTTCTTGGTTCTCTGCCTACTTTCTCAGAAAAGCCTTTTCACCATCATGGCTAGAACTTCCAAGAAAGTTCCTCGGAAAGACGAGGCTACCTATTCATCTCGAGCATTCAAAGGAAAGCCCAAAGTGATACCCACCATTGAATAGTGTACCCCCACCAAATTCAACACAGCGAAGGATTTTTTCGTCGATAGACCCTCGTCTAAACCGGGCCGATGCGAACACGTGTCCTGGTATATTAGTGTTGTGACCGATATAGGGAAAGTGAAGGAAAACTACCAACGGAGGGAGGCAGTGCTAGTTGAGATCCCCCGTTCTAACGAGAGCATAACGGACCACAAGGCTGGCTTCCTTTATGTATATACATACCCATTCACTTTGGGTCCGGTCGATTCTTCGAACCCTTCTTCCCCGGCAATAGATCCGATCATTCTCGACTTTTGTGACAAGTACCAAGTGACACTCGGCCAAATCGATCCATCTTTCTGGAGAATAATCTACATGCTCCACCACTTCTCTAACAAGGTCGAGGGTGCGACCTTTATCCTCGACCATTTGATTAGATTGTATTGCCCTCACACTTAATCGAGGTTTGATTAAGCTTCACCATCAACTCAAGAAGCCATTTTTCTCAAGAATTGATGAGGACAAGGATCGAGGGTGGATGATCAGGTTTGTCTGAGTGAGGACTTCGGACATCATCCCGGTCGAAAGGATGCCATTTCCGGAGGAGTGGAACACGCAGCGTAAGTACCTTTCCTTCAAACATGCTTTATTGTCTTCTTACTTCTCTTCCGAAAAATGACCCCCTTGGTTTTTTCAGCTATTGTTTGGTATCCTGAAGCGGTTCAGGATCTGCTGGGATGGATTAGGCGATTGAATGCTTCGTGCCCATTTCTCGGGCGATCTTGGCCCGACCTAGCTAAAACGCGGTGGGTGGCCAAGAATCATGGTAAAACCCTTCTTGCCATTTATATCATACTTTTATATTTCTTCCCCGTATCCTCCGTGTTGATAAATGTTGGCCACTATATTTGCGCAGGCCTTGGAGACAGAGTGCAGATGAGACCGCCTCCCAACGGCGAGGTGGAGTCTTCGGAGCCTGATAAGGTCAAGAAAAGGAAGAAAAAGGCGGCTGCTAATTTTCCTACGGCAAAGAAACCTAAATCATGCATGCCTCGAGCTGGTGTCAGGACCTCAGCTCCAGCTACTAGAGCAAGTCCCAGTACTGGGGGTGAAGATTATGATGAGGACGCGTATCGTTTGGTATAAAGTACGAGATCGGGAACGGATGCCCCCAGGTGTCCCGACCAGAGGCCGCTGAATCGGGAACAGTCGATTTAGATCGATCCCGTGCAGTTGAGACCCTCGAGGAGGGTGCGAATGCGATCCCTGAGCCCCTGATCGGATATAGTGCAGTTCCCAGTGGGGATACCGTTGCTGCTATTTATAAAAGGTCCGGGCCCGGAGCTTTTCGAGGGCAGTATTTTCCCCTTAGCGATATCGACGCCCTGGGTGGCCTTAATTTGGGTCCTCGATTCTCGGACGGGGAACTCAGGGATGCTCAGGACCCAAAAGCTACCAACATTGAGGGTCCTCCCAAGGGGGGAGATGGGCTTGAAAACTTCCTTGATGGCATTGATGATGTTAGTGAAGACATTGATCTCGATGCTCCAACGCTATCAAGGCAGCGGAGAAGTTCCAGCAGAAGGTGATAGCTGTTCATGTATACCTTTCTAGTCTCAAGCATTTTTTCTTGTTTTTCTGACTCTTCTGTTTCGGTGTAGTCTAAGGAGATGTATGATCACGCCTTCTCTAGGATCCAAGATGAGCTTTCGTGCCGTGGAAAGTAGCTTGAGAAGCACACCTCGGGACTACATGATTCGGAGGCCTCCTCTACCTGAAAGGAGAAGGAGTTAAGCGAGCTTCGGGTGACTTTGGAGGGATTGCTCCGAGAAAAGGCTGACCTTGCTGAGCAGGTGACTTGTTATTTGTAAATCTGTTCGTCGTTCTCATAATACGATGTTTACTATCTTATCTTTTCCTTTGCAGATCAGGCAAAAGAATGCAGAGATCCTCAAGCTGAGGAGGCGAAACGAGGTAGTGACCTCGGAATTGGCATCGACCCAGGGCCTTCTCCGAAATGCTCGAGATCAAGTTCGAGGTCGAAGAAAAAGTCCCTACTTATCTGAAAGACGCCGCCACTACGAATCAAATAGCTCAAGATATATCGGTGGAGGCCGAGCAAAAGCTGATTCAGACTATCGCTCGCACTAGTGCAAAGGTGAGGAGGCAAGCCTTAGAGGAGGTCAGTGCTAAAAGTGTCGATCTCTCAGTTAAGATCGAGGAGGCCCGAGAGTTGAAGGAAGACTTGACACTCTTAGTCGCTTTGGGCGAAGGTCCCAGAGGTGGTTCAGAGGGTAATGACGATGAAGAGTATGCCTGTGTCGCCTTTCCTTCTTTTTCCTTTTTGTGTATGTATTTTCGGGGAAACAGGTCTTGTAAATACGTCCCTTGTAAATAAATTTTTTGGTAATGCAAGAAATTCCTTCTGCTTCAAGTCTTTGAAGATATTCCAGCGTTCATGCAGAGTTAGCCTTCGAAATTTGATGTTGGCTCTTTGGAGTTCATATATGGAGCAATCGGGACCCTCGAGATCGGCCACCATCTCGAGATTAGGTTGATAAATTCTTTGTAACTGATGCTTGTAATAGCAGAAATCCTCAGGGTCTCAATATTTCCCGAGCACTTGCGTGACAGCATTATTCATGCGACACGGTAGTGGGGCCCGCGAGGTGGTCCCACTAGTACATTTCCAAAAAGCGGTGTTATCATGGTCAGACCTAATTGGTCTTCTGGTTGGCGAATAGTCGTCGCTTGCCTCTATATATGCATTCGCTCATTTCTTAACTGGAGATTCTGCTATTTTAGGTAATCATCCCTCTCATAGAGCTTTTGTTCTTTATGCTAGCTCTTTCGTCACTTCAACTCACGGCCTTTTCCCAAATCCTCATCCACCTCTTCCTATTTTAGTGTAGGCATGGCTGCTACATCGAAACCCGTTCATCAGGGGGAGGATAGTTCTGCCTATGTTCCGCGTGCGGTTAGTGGTACACCGCCGATATCCGGTGAGCTGACCTCAAGGTGCTTCATCTCGTGGAGAGACTTTACGTTGGAGAGACCTCCCAACGTTCAAGGGCATCGGGAGCATGTATCGAGGTTCATCTCCTCAATAGGGGAGGAACATCTCGAGATTGTTAGGAAAGACTGCGGATGGGGAGAAGGAGTGGTACTGCAAGTACCTTCCCCGGAGGAGAGCATCATGACCCATGTCGAGGGGTTTTTGAGCGTGTATACGTATCCTTTTATGTTGGGTCCCCCCGACAGGGTCGTGCTTGAATTTTGTAGGAGGTATCAGGTTACCCTAGCATAGTCTCACCCATCTCTTTAGAAGATAGTGCTGATGATAAGGTACTTTGCGGATAAGGCCGGGCTCGAATTCACTCCTAGCCATCTCGTTAGGTTATATTGGCCTCTGCATTACTAGGGCTTGGTTGCTCTATGAGGTCGATCAACCCGGTACCCTGCCATTAATGACGAAGAGGATGAGGATCGAGGGTGGATGAGCCGGTTTGTTCGAGCACGGACAGTGGATATTATCCCTGGAGAGTTTTTGCCATTTCCTAAAAAATGGAATTTCACACATAAGTGGTATACTTGTATTTTTATTGCTTTGTCCATAGTGTAGGCGGGCTCCATAAAGGCATCTTGTCATTTCATTCCTTTTTAGCGATTCCTTGGTTGCCAAACAAGGTCCCTAATCTGGTTGAATGGTCTCGTAAGCTGGCAACTTGCTCAACCTATGATAAGAACAAATGGCGAGACCTGTCCAAGGAGAGATGGGAGGAAAAGCATTATGGTAGGTGTTTAGTGGCTTGTTTCCTCAGAAAGGTACTTTGTTTTTAGCGCACTAACTCTGTCGCCGGAGGTGTTGGAGGTTTTTCCGAGATAAGGTCGTGCCCCTTGCGGGAAGAGGAGAGACTGCCGAACTTGGGGTCGAGGATCGATAATAAACAGAAAGAATCTCCAAGGTGTGAGGATGCTCACGGTGGGGAGAGTCCTTCTCTAAGGTTCAAATGAGATGAGTCAGTCGATCTTCCAGATTCGGAGGTCTCTATTTTTTAAAGAACATTTTTCGTTCCCATCGAAGGTACTTCGAGGGACAAGGCTCATGAGACACCTTCCTCTTCTCCTACCGAAGGCACTTCGGGGGAAACTAAGCCATCATACGTAGGCTTGACCTTTGGTGAGGCTCAGCGGTTAGCTTTATGGTAAGCTTTTGTAGCCAGTATAGGCTTCTTTTGGTTTCCCGCCTTCCCTTTCTCATTGAGTTTTCTTTTGTAGGCCTTTGACAAGCTTAGGTCCGAGCTGCTTTGCTGTGAGGCCAGGATGTGGAAAGCTTTGGATGGGGAGAAATCCCTTAGGCTCCATTGTACGAAAAAGGAAGATAAGCTAGTATACCTGTGGCGCGAGGCAGATCGAAGTCGGAACTACGAAAGCCATCTCGAAAAATAGGTAACCTGCATTTTGTGTCGGTGCATGCTCCCCCTTCCGCTTTCAGACATTAATATTTTGATATTTCAGTTGGAGAGCAAAACACAGGAGCTGGAACGACTTTGGGGCGAAGTTGGCTGGGTCAAACGCGAGTTTAACGAGTTGAAGGCTCAGGCAGATGTCCAAGTTGCGACCAAGGAGGATGCTTTGGCTAAGGCTTTCGCCCTCAAGGCGCAACTCTGAAACGCTCGTGCAAATGATTCTGTCTGAGCAAATATGATTACAAGGCTCGAGTCTGAGCTTTTGAAGGTGAAGGCCGAGTTGTGGATGCCCGGGCCGAGGTTGTGATGAGCCGCACTAAGGTTGGCCAGAAAGTGGCGGTCTATTCGAAGGGCGCTGCTGATGCTAGAACTGAGCTGAGAAGGGCTCTTGACCTTGGGAGCACGAATAAAGAGTACGTGAGGTGTAAATCTCGGAGGGAAACCCTCGATGAAATTCATACTAGAGGCTTCGAGCTCTCGGAAGAGATAAAGCAGGCAAAGTCGGAAGAATATACCGCTAAATTCCTTCTGTCCGATGTTGAGGACAGCGAGGATGGGGCCGACGGGTCATAGTCTCCAGGGGACGTAGATTTCCTTTTCTATTTCTGTACATAGTACTTTCAAAGTACGTTATAAATGGAGCTTGCATTTTCTCGCATACATGTATAAAAGGAAAACTTCGCAGTTTCATTTCCCCTACACTTCTTTTTGTCTTGATTTTAGCCAGATGAACTGGTCTTTGAGTTAAAAGGAATCCTTAGATTCGTGGTATGGCCCTGGGGCTCATTAGGCTGGCCCGTAGGCTCTTACGCGCTTGGTCGATACGACTTTTTAGTATAAGCCAGCGTTCGAGCTCTTATGCTTGTGCTTTTAGGCATGCTTAGTCAACTGTTTTGGGTTCAGTCTCTGAGTCAGGTATCGACTCGAGCTCATTCGACCCTCAAGTTTTTGAATTTCAAGCTGGCCCTTAGGCTCTTATGTGTTGGGTCAGTACGACCTTTTGTGTGGGATGGAGACAGTGGCTCTTACGCTTTGGGTCGATGCGACCTTTTAATATAGGGTTTATTGTTCCCTCGATAAGGATTTTTTGAAATAATGTTTGCCTGACTCTTCGACGGTTCAATAAAACCTCGATTGTGAGTCGTTATATGGCAATGATCGAGCACCTCGGGAGGTTTGGCTCGGTGGCTGAGTATCTCAAAACCTATATTTAAAAGCTGACATGGTCAAAGCTCTTTTGCCTATGTCGAGGGTAGCCTGTTTAACCGGTTCTTTTCGAAGTATATTCGAAGTAATTGAAGGCCTGTGATTTTATAGCGACGGTTGGGCATCCCCGAGTCGCGTTAGTTTGGCTGGTATAGCCTTGTGATCGTAGTCATTTGTGTTTGGCCAGAGCCTTTCAGTCCCGAGTGCAGTAGTTTCAGCGTTTATATCGAGGGTATGCCTTTTTAGGGGTCTTACAAGTTCGATATATAGCCTTAACTTTGATATAGAGTTTATGCCTTTAGTAAGGTCTTACAAGTTTTACATGACTTTAAGGTCTTACAGTTTTGGATACTTGGTACAAGTATGGTTCATGCCTTGCTTGAGGTCTTAAAGATATTGTCACTTGGTACACGTGGGGTTCATGCCTTGTTTGAGGTCTTACAGATATTGTTGTTGCCTTATATAGGTCTTATGAGACTGGGGCTGCCCGCATGTGGTCTTATGGCCTCGGGTTTTGATAAGTCGATGGAGATGATGATTGATGACAGTCCCAGAGTCATCGAGGATTTCTCGGCTCAGGAGCCATTATTTGTAAACTCGGTATTGCCTCATTGAGGGTTTATGATTTCGGAGTTTCCAACCCGGAGGTCAGGTGGCCTTGTGTTTTTTATGCCAGTCCCCAAGTGTTCGGGACATTTTTGGCTCTAGAGCTATTTTGTGATCTTGATGTTGCCTCATTGAGGGCTTACAACTTGGGAGCTTCGACCCGAGGGTCACATTATTTTGAGTTGTTGACGCCAGTCCCCGAGTGTTGGGGACGTTTTTGACAGAGGAGTCGTTTTTGCAAAAATACCGATTTCCTTTGATTACTTGGTACAAGTATACATGTTTTTGCTGTTACGGGATCGATTGTTCTATGTGGACACGGTTCGTTCGACCGTTTGGACCGGTACATTATTTTCCTATTGAGACCCCACTTAGCACATCTTAGCTTCTCCGAGTAGGTGACCTTCCAGGGGGATGCCCCCCAGTATTTGAGGTTGATTGCGAAAGAAGCCTTGAATACTTGTTGGTTCTTCCTTAGGTAGCATATAGATGTTGCCTCATTAAAAACCTTGTCGGTAAAACCCTTCTTGGGATAAAAACCTGGTCGAAGGAAAAGAGTGCAACACATGCTTTTGAAACCTAAAGCTTTCGAGTTGGTAAGCGCTTCGGTCGTTCTGATCGGACACCTGCATTCAGGTTAGTATAAAATGTAACTGAAAAAAAGGGGGATGGCCACACCTTAGTGCTGACGGCGCTTGGGATCTCGATGTGGTTTAATAGTTTGTTACGAGGATTCGGTACAGTCCTTTGTTTTGTTAAGTCGGGCTTAGCCAAAGACGTAGTTTGCTATCGCTATTTTACTGTTTGATTACCCTTTGGCTCCTTCGAGGGTGGAGGTACTGGTGTCGGCGCCACATTGTGTACTATGAACATCTCCCTTGCTACATGTTGTTCCCCGTACACGATTTTTATTCCGTCTTTTGTTGGGAATTTCATTATTTGATGGAGGGTGGATGGTACTTCTCTTATGCAGTGTATCCATGGTCTTCCAAGCAAGGCGTTGTACCTCATGTCTCTTTCGATGACATGGAATTTGGCATTTTGGGTTGTGCCGGCCACATTAACTGGGAGGGTTATTTCCCCTTTCATTGTTTCACTCGCCATGTTGAATCTGTTGAGGACTCGAGAGGCGGGTACGATTTGGTCAAGCAGCCCGAGCTGCTCTACCACCCTCGACCTGATAATGTTGGCCGAGCTACTTGGATCCACAAGTACATGTTTAATTTGAAATGTATTTACAAGGAAAGAGATTACTAGTGCGTCGTTGTGAGGCTAAGACAAGGTCTCGATGTCCTTGTCGTTGAATGTGAGATCATCCTCCAGTATGTAACCCCGAGTTTGCTTTTCTCTAGTGATGGATATTTTTGTTCTTCTCATCATGGGCTCTTGTGGGGCATCGATGCCTCCCAAGATCATGTGGATGACATGTTGTGCTTATTTGTTTCGTTCTTCTTGGTCACCTCTCTTTCCCGGAACTGATTTTTGGCCCGGTCGGTGAGGAATTCTCAGAGGTGACCTTTACTGAGTAGTCGGGCTACTTCTTCTCGGAGTTGATGGCAATCCTCGGTCCTGTGGCCATGCGTGTTGTGAAATTCACACACTAAGTTATGATTTCTTTGCGAAGGATCTGATTGCACAGGCCTGGGCCACCTGGCGTCTTTGATTTTACTGATGGCGAACACGATGTCTGATACGTTGACGTTGAAGTTGTATTCCGACAAGCGAGGTGCCTCCGTTGGCCCTTTGTGCCTATCGAATCTAGCTCTATTGATGAGTCCTCGAGGATTCTGGCCTCGGTCCATCCTTCGATCATTGCGGGGTATGTTGCACCTTGGGGCGTTTCTCCTGTCTTTGGTGTATGGCTAGTACCATTCTTTGTTTGGCTTTGGCTCTTTCGCCAGAAGCTTGCTTGGATATCCGAGCCCGATGGGGCTCCTAGTTGGTCATCCTCGACCCTAATTTTTGATTGATATCGGTTGTGAACGTCTGACCAGGTCACAGCGGGATATTCAACCAGATTCTGTTTCAGCTACTTCGAAGTCACCGAGCTTCATTCATTCAGACCTTGAGTGAAGGCCTGCACTGCCTAGTCATTGGAGACTGGTGGTAGTTCCATTCGTTCCATTTGAAAGCAAGATATGAACTCTCGCAGCATCTCATTCTCCCTCTGCTTGATCTTGAAGATGTCGGATTTCCTTGTTGCTACTTTTATGGCACCAATATGTGCCTTAATCAAAGAATCTGCCAGCATGGCAAATAATTCTATCGAGTTTGGGGCAATGTTGTGATACCACATCATTGCCCCTTTATAAAGCGTTTCTCCGAACTTCTTCAGTAAGACGGACTCGATCTCGTCGTCCTTTAGGTCATTGCCCTTCACTGCACTAGTGTAAGCAGTAACGTGCTCATTGGGGTCGGAGGTTCCGTTGTACTTCGGAAAATATGGCATTCTGAACTTCTTTGGAATGGGTTTCCCGGCCGCTTCCTGTGGGAATGGCTTCTGTACGAACTTCTTTGAATCCACACCTTTCTGGATCGGGGGTGCGCCCGGAATTTGGTCGACCCTGGAGTTGTAGGTCTCGACCTTCTTGGCATTGGCTTCTACCTTCTTCTCGCCCAATTCGTCCTCCTCGTGAGGTGCTCAAGCATTTTTACGATGGCGAAGTTGGCTGCCGACCCGTTGCTGCTTGATCTCTCTGGTACTTTCTCGGTTGGGGGAGCCATCCCTGGTGCCACTGTGCTGGGAGTTTTCTGGTAACTTTGCAGCTGAACATTTCGAAAATAACGTGAAGGCTAACCTCCCGTTTTTCCCTAGCTGGGGTTTTCTGATCTTCTTGTTGGTCTCTTTGGTGCACGCTCCTGTTAGTGTGGGAGCTTATATCGACGTGTTGGGCATTGCGTGAGACCACATCCACGAGAATTAGTTCTGGTGCGTTCTTAGGGTTTCGTTGTGGTACACTAACACCTGGAACATTCACATCGTTCTCTCCATGGTTCTCTTGATTGTTGTTTACTGAGTCAGATATTTTGACATGAAATCAAAGATCTTGCGCAAGAAAAAGTGTGAAAGATAACTTGCGTTACGTAGTAAAACCAGCAAGAAAATAATCACTATTATTTTTATCCCCATGGTGGGCGCCAAACTGTTTACCGTGAAAATGGTAATAACAATTAAATTTGATTTTGTTGTTCAAAAAATACGTAATCTATTTTTATGCTAGTTATTTGGACAATAGATGCTAAGTGAGGGTTAGAAATAAAGTTTACAGCTTAAAAATGGTATGACAATCGAGCCGAACAGTTGGAGATCGGGACCTCGTGCCGCCGATTATAATGCCTCGAGGTCGAGTTAGGTAACCGGCTTAGAGCGATCGAGGAGGGGATTAATAGTTATGAGAGCTAAAGATGGTGGCTCTTTATGATCAATGATAAGCAATAAATGATGAATGATAAATAGAACGCAACAAATATAAGCAATAAATGAATCAATGAGATCAAGAGAATATGTTAGAGAGCAGAGAGAATGTTCTTGTGTATTTAGTATTGAGCATCAGGTCCTTACAAAATGACAAAGATCCCCTTTATATATGAGGGGGAATCCCAACATAGTACAGATGCATTGATTACAAAGATATGGGGCTGGTACAGCCATTTAATGTCTTGATTCATTTTTTGGACTAGTCCACTAGGCTCTGTCAGCTATATGTACGCACCTTGGGAACTTTGCCTTGATCCACCGAGATCACTAATTTACATTGCCTCGAGGCCGGTCATAATTCACACCACCTCGAAGTCGATCACCGAGAACCCTCGGGATCGATCACTGAAAATCCTCAAGATGCCTTGATGATCGTAAAATCGAACCGTCGATTCTATCGTATACAACGTTAATAATAATATAATGTAGTAGCAATTTCACCTTAAAACTAATAAGTCCAAACATATAGTAGTAACAGTCTAAGATAAACTGGATGTTGTTTATCAAATGCCTAACCTGAAAAAAGAAACCATAGAGCAAAACCTTGATCTGTGCATGGGCAATACTAACACAGAAATGAAAAACACCTAGAAGGCAAGAAAATGTTGTCTTTTTGTCAAAGCTCAGCGTACTGTACAGAAGAATAATGTTAAAAAATATACCCGAAACTGACGAAGATTGTTGATTGAGAATTGATAAGTGCGAAGAGAAATTGGTAGTAGGTATAGGCTGCAAAATGTGAGCTCACAAAATTAAGAAACAAAAATAAAAAAAATAAAGAATCATTAATAGTCAAAAATACCAATATGAAAGATGAATTTTGTTATAGAAATTAAAAACTTACTGTATAAGACTAAAGACTTACGCTAGGAATAACTAATAAGGTTTATGAAGAATTAAGATGAAGTTCAAGAGTGCGGCTGAGAAAGAATAGAAGAGAATGAACTGAAGCCCTAGCATATATATATAGTTAAGGGTAAAGTCATAATTTTATTAATTCTTATTGGGTTATCGGTTAACTCATTAACAAAATTGGTAAATCGAGGCCCGAACCGATAACTCGATAGTAAAAAAATTCTAAACCATTAATCCAATAAATAATTAAAGGTCCGGATTATCAATTTTACCGGATATATGCGCAACCCTAATCCAAAAAAGCACATTTCGATTCCGGACTCCATTTAAATCTCAATAAGCTGCACAAAATATTTGAACAGATATCCACAGGACAATATTCGATTGTCACTGTTGACAGTTTCAAAATTTAAGAAGAAAAATGAAAAAAGATAAAGAATGCTGAATCTTCCTCCAGAATCCTCTTTACTCTTCAGTTTTAACCCACGTATCTTTTAACTTGCCACCTGTCTTCCACGTGTCTCTCTCCTAGTAACCTCTCCACAGTGAAAAAGCTGAAAATGCCCCTCTTCATAAATCGCACGACCTTATCGTTCCACCGTACGTTTTCCACTCAAACACAGCCCACAAAAGAGAGGGAAAACAGAGCTAAAAAACAAAGCGAACATGGCACCAAAGAAACGTGGAGGAAGGCCGCGCACGACGGTGGTTACCGCTAGGAAAGTGGTGGAAGAAACCGTCTCCGTCGTTGTAACACCAGCCGCCGACGAAACTGAGACGGACACTCAAACTCTAACTCAGAGTCAGCCCACTGTTGACATTCTTTCTTCTTCTACCAAAGAATCATTTGATATTTTAACTCCACCACCTTCTGAAGATCCAACACCTAAAAGAACCATTTCTGTTGAAGACAGGTCTACTCCACAACGTAAGAAAAAGGAGCAACAAAAGGAACAAGAAAAACAACCTCAGGAACTAGAGGAACAGAGAGTGCAGCAGCAAGATGAAGACGAAACACAACCGGCTTCAGAGCCAGACGAGATGCCAACACCTCCAAAAATGCAAGAGGAAAAAAAGGCCCAAAAAAGAAAACCCGAAGCTGCGAAGAAAGCAGCACAAGCCAAAGGCGGAACAGAGGAAGGAGGAAAGAGGAAAAGGAAGAGGGCGAAAGTGGGTGGAGGAGTGGGACCCAGTGAAGGGTACAGAAGGTATGTGTTTAGGGTGATGAAGCAAGTTCATCCGGATATGGGAATCTCATCTAAGGCTATGACTATACTGAACAATCTTATGGGGGACATGTTCGAGAGGATCGCCGGTGAGGCGGCGACGCTGTCGAAGTATGTCGGCCGGGCGACGTTGGCGTCGGTGGATATTCAAGATGCTGTTAAGTTGGTGTTGCCGGGAGAGCTAGGGAAGCATGCCATTGCTGAAGGGACAAAAGCTGTGACTACTTATGTGTCAAATGTTGGTGGAGGAGATAAGTCTAAGTCCAAATCCAAGGCCTAGTGAAGTACTGAAATTTAATGTTTTGCAGTGTAGTTTATGGACATTTAGTTTGTGTTTAGTTCATTTGCTTTAACCCTTTTTAGGCGGTTCCTTTGCCTTCATGGAAATGCAAAATGGGGCTCTTTTTTGTAATCCTTTTTGATTTGCATGCTTGTGCAGTTGCTATATCTTGGTATTCGGATGTATTTAATGTTTGATCACTTGCTTTCTTGGTTATAGCTGGTTTGTTGTTTTAGTTGTGTTCAATGCTTCTTTGTCACTGTTTTTCGACGGTTAACTTGTTACTTCATTGATATTTGTCCCTTTTTCCAGACAGAGGTCTGGGCTGAGGTCATGGGTTGTCTTGTATTCCAAAAAATGTGTTGTATCCCAAAAAAGCGCAACGGTCTTTTGAGGGGGGGCCTATACCTTACGTCAGTAAAATACAACGGTAACTTTATCACGGTAATTTTATCACCCAAAAGAATAACAGGAAATGAGGAAAGGAGGTTCATGCATAAGTCCAACTTGCAACTAAAATATGGTTTATTTTTACTAAAAATATTCAAATAAGTGTAAAAAAAAAAAGTTACCAAAGTATATATAACGCCACTAATAGTGGCGCTATACAGTAACGTTAACTGTACTGTTACTGTATACCGCCACTATTAATGGCGTTATACTGACAAACTTACATAGCGCCATTAATAGTGGCGCTATATGCCTTATACCTGAAGACATAGCGCCATTAATAGTGGCGCTATACCCCTTAATACAAATCCCCCCTCTTCTTCTTCGTTCCATCTCCGACTTCCATCTCCCTCATTTTCACTTCTGGTCCCCCCCACATCGATTCTGCCCCCATTTTTAAAAAAAAAAAAAAAAAATTTGGGTTCCCCATCACATAAAAGTTTAATATTTGTGGTCCCACTGTCGAGTAGAGCTTCGTGTTATTGTGAATTCACTCTTCCGGAGTCAAATCAATCTACATTTCAAAAATTCTAAATCGAGGTATTTCGATTTATTTTAAGTTGAAACTTTTATAACAATGCATATTACTTGATTTGTATGTGTTCTATTCGGTTTGTGTTTATTTTTTCCGAAACTAGCATGTTAAATTTTATCCGGATTTAATTTTAGTGTTGTATAAAAATATATAAATTAGTCTAAAAATGTGTTTGTTAATATCCTCATGTATATTTATGTGTTTTTATGCCGTTTAGTTTAGATTATTTTTTAGCGTAGTAAAATGTATACTTTATTAGCGTAGTAAAACGTAGACCTTTTTAGCGTAGTAAAACGTAGACCCCTTTAACCTAGTAAAATGTAGAGCCTTGTAGCGTAGTATTGTGTAATAATTATTTAATTATCTTATATTCTTGCACGATATATATATATATATATATATATATATATATATATATTATTTTTACAATTTAGTTATTAAAAAATATGAATAAAAATTATTAAAAAAATATAAAATTATTAATGATAGTTTGGTACCACTGAGCTTCAGAAAATCTAGCACGAAACCCTTAAGTATATATATAATTTTTACAATTAAGTTGTTAAAAAATATGAATTTAAATTATAAAAAACACACATAAATTTTAATGATAGTTATTAAAAATTATGAATTTTCATTTGGCGACATGGATGCACCTATACATCCCGGCCCTCGGACGTCGGAGCTACTACCCCTACAGCCCCAGCATAGATCCGAGCATATATGGGGGGGGGAGTTGCTTACGCAGACTTTTCGGGGCAGGAGAGTGGATTTATTGTGGGAGTTTTTGACTCCTCCCCGCGTTCTACATCCCCGTGTGGTCCATCACCTGGAGGAGATGGGATTATATAGGATCATTAGCATTGGCCGGATACAGCTCGACTATGCTTTGATCACGGCGTTGATTGAGCGGTGGCGACCGGAGACGCACACTTTCCATCTGCCCATCGGCGAAGCCACCATCACACTCCAGGACGTCGAGATTTTATATGGCCTGTCCACTGATGGCTTGCCAATTTTACTGCCTGGGAACATGAGATATTTTAACCGGGATGCATATATGGATATGCTGCACAGGCTCACGGGCTTCAGGTCCGAGGACCCAGATGTAGCAATTGGGAGTAGTCGTATGCAGTTAGTCCCCATTATAGACCACTTGGTGCAGATCCACGATACAATCACCGACGACTCAGCGGAGGTGGATGTGGAGCAATATACGAGGATGTTGTTGCTCCTTCTATTTGGGGGGGGTCTTGTTCCCGAACACTTCGGGGAACCTAGTGAGCCTTCGTTTTCTGCATCATATTACGGACTTTGATGATACAATCAACTACAGCTGGGGTGGTGCTGTCCTATCTTTTTTGTACAGGCAGATGTGCCGGGCATCCATGGGCACACAGAGAGACGTTTCTGGCTTTCTGCCACTTCTACAGGTGACAACTTATTCAAATAATTTGTCGTTTAGTTCCAATTCTACCTAGTTAGAGTTAATCTTTACGTCAACTTTCTGTTTTAGGTTTGGGTGTGGGAGCGATTTCTGCAACTTCGGCCACCTCTACCACAGCTACCGGCTAATGTACATATTCCTGATCTCCCTCTAGCTTGTAGGTGGGTATTGCGTCGTAGACTTGCACGAGAGTATCATGGCCATCATAATCTCCCCTTCTGTAGGGATGTGTTGGATTTTCTGGAGGATGCACAGGTGAATATCTAACTAAACTTACCAATTAATTTTTAACTAGGTGTTGCGCAAACTAACGGTTTGTGTTATTATTTGATAGTTCATCTGGACGCCGTACAGCGAAGAGCTGATAGGTACCCTGCCAGCGTATTGCACGCACGGTCGCCATATTTGGAGGGCTTCCGTCCCTCTCACGTGCCTCGATATTGTTGAGCATCATGCCTCAGAGCGAGTATTTCGTCAGTTTGGATTTCCGCAGTCTATACCGACTCAGCCTACATGGGATCCTTTACATTATGAGAGGGATGATAGGATGAGAGTGGACGACACATTTATTGAGTGGCTGACAGCGCAGTTGGGTATTTGGGACAGCCGAGGGGACTTGACCCCAGCTCCGCAACACTTTCCTATCGAAGTTTATATGGCATGGTACCGCACTGTTTCCCGACTTTTTATCGGGAACCCAGTTCATCAGGTAGATGGTCGATACGTCTCATACGCCGGGAGACATGAGGCTCTGGTATGTTTTATGTTATTATCAATTACTTTAATAGTAATTTCTAGTCAAATACGTAGTTTATATTAAAAACTTTTGTGCAGACGATTGGATTGCATACCGTATATCGTATGGGGAAGCAGATGCAGAGTTATGTCCACGACCCTGTGATCATGCAGGACTATAGTCGTCTCTTAATGGATGTGGCTGCCCAGACACTGTAGCGAGGCCGATCGGATCAGCGTTTGGCACACCAGCCAGATTATGTTGACCCAGCCACATACCAGCGAGGTCGTGGTATGCCACAGGGTGGTGGCCGACGAGCTGCTGCTGCTCCACGACGAGCTATTGGTGTTGGACGATGCGATCGTGGGCGGAGAGGAGGTCCCCAGCAAGGGCGCTTTGAGGCTCCTGCTGATGATGTTGCTGCTGATATGGGAGGTGGAATGCATGAGACCGACATGCCGTCTTACAGCCTTGGCATTTATGACACTCCAGGGACGTCGCAGGTGACCCCATCGGGTCAATTCTTGATCATGGGCTCAGATTTTCAAGGAGTGGAATTGGGTAGATATTTCCCTGGCCCGTCTACCACTGATGAGTCTCGACCGATCCGAGATTTTGATAGTGGGCACCGACTGAGTTATGGCAGCTCATCACATGCGCAGGTATGAGTTTATTAGTATTAATTTTATTACTGTTTTTACTATAACTTATTTATTTTGTTTTAACTTTATTAATTTACTTTTTTAGGCTTCATGCGATGCTGCGACAGATGACTACATTCAGGATCCAGACACGATTATGGTAAGACAATATAAATTTTTGTGAATTGTTATGTAGTTTTCTATACTAAGTTTGATATTATTATGTAGCCTTCTACTGGACCTGACAGCACCACCGATACATGTCATCCTGTGCCGCATCCGGCCATAAGGAGACGACTTGATGATGATGATCCTGATAGCGTACCCGGGCGGCAGGGGATGCGCCTCAGGCCAACGGCTACTTTGAGACACACCGGATGCGGGACACATTGATTCGGTCTTCCATATTTTTGTTTTTTTGGTGTAAATAATATTTTTTTGTACATTAACAACAATATTTAGTCGAATATGACAGTTACTTTTTTTTTTTAGTTCTCATTTCGTTTTATAGTTTTTGGTATAGTAACACAACAACTTAAACTTAACTTCCACTTAAATTAAAATAAAATTTAGTACAACAAACAAGGAAAACATTACTACAACACAAACACAAACATAACAGGCCAACATAATAAAAATACATGACATATGAAAATGACACTAAACACATACACGTCAATGCTCCATCCTCAGTTGTCATTTATTCTTCGCTCCAACCACTTAAATCGTTCTTCCATTTGTTCTTTTTCTTCTTCTAACTCTTTCACTCTCGCCTTCACCTCCGCAAGTTCCCGTTTATATTTTTCGTTGCGTTCCTTGTGTGCTTCACAATTCCATTCTGCTCTCCATTTTTTATCTTCCACCTCCTTCAGTTTCTCCCTCATTTCTGTAATAATTCTATCTCCCTCCTTTTGTATTCTATGCTGGTATAACAACATATTATGAAATTCTTGTAATTTATCCCTGTAGCTTTCCTGATAACATGGTTCCTCAGCCCATTCATCAAATTCACAAGTAGGTTCGTCAGGTTGCTTGTACAACTTGTTCATACAACACCAATAGCGGCGTCCAACGTTAGCACCTTCCCACCCACAATCCATCATGCATGGTTTTCCACATAAGCAAATTGGTGGACGACCAGGTTGAGCCATTTGTGAACGATTTGCTTATAATAAAAACCTTACTTACTTTTAATGAAATATTCCTTGGAGGAAATTTTTAGCACACAAAATAACTACAATGACCCCATTATTTATAGGCTAAACAATACACATATAGCGCCATAAGATATGGCGCTATATTAGATAGCGCCATATCTAATGGCGCTATATTAGATAGCGCCATATCTAATGACGCTATATTAGATAGCGCCATATCTAATGGCGCCATATCATGATGTTGACGAGACGACTTTATGTCAGCCGGTCACACATATCTAATGGCGCCATATCATGATGTTTTCAGCTTTTTCAGTTCGACAAGACAAGACACACATAGCGCCATATGTATATTTTGTGTATTAAATATCGTGATAGCGACAAGACAACACACATAATAAATATACCGATAATTATATTAAATTATTATTTAAATAGGTAAAAAGGGAAAGTACAAATCATAATTAACAAACAAGAAAATATTATTTCATAAATACTTAAATCGTATACATAACAACTAATTATTACAACATGAACTCATGGGTAGTTAGGTACAATAGAAGAACACCCGCCCTGAGCTTGATTATTGTTGCCACCCAAAGGACATTTTCTACGGTCGTGGCCTGTTTGCGAGCATATACCACATTTGCGTGCATATACGATATCACTAACATCCATTTGGTTCCGTATACGCGTTCTCTTCTGCACCTGTCTTTTACGCAAATAGGACTTGTTACACACCATTTTAAATGGTTCTGGGGGCCAGTAATGCTCAGAACCCACTGGTTGCAACTGACCACTATATGTGTTTAGGTATTTGGAAACACTATATTGTTGATCAATATAGTTGGTCTCCGCATAACCAACACGTTGAAAACACTTGATGGCATGTGAACAAGGCATGTGGTAGACTGACCATTTCTCACATGAGCATAACCTTGTGGATTCATTTACAGTATGTACATTATTACCACGATTATTATGGATAGAGGTGCGAACTTCAAAAATACCTCGTTCGTTATCATATTGCAAAAAGGAATGCCAATGTACTCGCCGTCTGTATTTATCTAATCTCTTCATAGGCACTGGCATAAATTCAACACCCCTTTCCATCAATTACGTTGCAGTTGCAGACCGTTGTACAAACCTCTCCGCCATCTACTTGAACGACATACGCACCATGGCTGTGACGGGCAATCCTCTTGCCGACTTTAATAACCCGTTGAAGGATTCTGACACGTTTGTAGTAAGAATTCCCCAGCGTCTGCCACCATCTGCATGCAACGTCCACTTTTCAGGATCATGTCGCATTAACCAACGATATGCTGCATCGTCTTCTTGCCTGATAGAATCCATATGCCTCCGGAATTTATGTTGTTGGTGGTCTGTTGCTGCCATCCACATCAAATCATGTAGATCTTTTTTGGGATGTGCCTTCTTGAAATTGGCCTTAAAGTGCCTCACACAGTAACGGTGGTATGCATAAGGTTCTTGCCAGGCAGGAAGGTTCTCCACAGAACTTAATATACCCCCGTGCCGATCAGATATTAGACAAATACCTGAACGATGTTTGACAACGTGCTCTTTCAAGTGGTTCAAAAACATTGTCCACGTCTCTGTGCTTTCATTTGCACAAATAGCAAAGGCTAGAGGAAATATCTGTCCATTTGCATCCACAGCCACGGCTATCAATAGCTTGATATCGTACTTTCCATAGACATGAGTTCCGTCTATGGATATTACGGGCCGGCAATACGGAAAACCATCAATTGCTGGCTTAAACGCCCAAAACACGTAATTGAATATATATTCTGGTTTACCCGGACTCCGCTCAAGCTTCCATTCAATAACTGTTCCGGGGTTAAAGTGCTGCAGTGCAGCCATGTAGCTAGGCAGATCTGCAAATGACTTATCCCAGTTACCATAGACTATTTCAAACGCTCTTTTGCGCCCAAGATATGCCTTTCTTTTAGTAATTGTGTGGCCATATTCCTGGTAGACTGCTGTAATGCACTCTTTGATTTTATACCTTATGGACGCTTCGATGTGCGGAATAAGTACAAGAGATATCAAGTCAATATCCAAGTTGAAGTGATTCCCGTTGAAAGTGTCCATTTCGCATGTGTGGGTGGGAATGTATTTACCCACTTTCCACATACCTGTTTTCTTCTTCGACGCACGCAACATCCAATTACATGGCCAAAACCACCTGCGGCAAATAGCCTTGTATACCGTCGGACTTGACTCCGATACCTGCATCTCACGACACTCTTTAACATTGTACATTTTACAAGCCCTGCTTACGCGTGCTTTATCAGGAAAAAGCATCCCCTTTGCAAGCACCGTTGGTCTAGACTCATCCCACATTGCTGTCCGGATTTCATCAAAATCCCGTGTGAGAGCTTCCACATCCGGCACGGCTGGCAAGTTATCAATATAAGGAATCTCCCTTGAATGAAACGGCACTTCAGACTCGTTCACTTTTCGTCTATGGGGGCTCTCTTCAAATCCGGTCCTTCCTCCTCGTCCTCTTCATCACCATCCTCACGAGCAAATGGTGTCTCATCTCCCGATTCATCGGCATTGTTATCGTAATCGCTGTTCTCTTCCTCACTCTGTTCATCTGCCAGATCCTGATGTAATACGTCGTTTACGGGCAATTGAGTGAGTACGGGTAGTTCAACTTGCTCTTTTTCACTGCACATTTCAACAAAAATATAAGCTGCTAAATTAATAAATGCTTTATATATGGCTGTAGCTTTTCACTTACAAGTTGTAATGTGATGACATTCCATGATGGACGTTTTCAGTTAGGTGATGACTACCGGATGGGTCACTTGTAAAATTCATATCCGGCCGGTACCCCCTATTAAATAAATGAGCGTTAAAATTTATTCAATACGCAAAAATATACATAATTAACACAAATGAAAATTGAAGTTTACCACTCTTCTTGTGAATTATGGAAAGCAGGGTATAAATTATTTTCTCGCTGCTCATTCGCCGACGGTGATAAATTTAAATCAAGAAAAATTCTTTCATCTGGAACATGTCCGGCAAAAACTGATCCAGAATAACCACCCGATGACTGGGGATTATCTATACTACGCACAACCTCATTTTTTGGAACGTCTTCGACCTTCACGTACATCTCCAACATTGTGATTACAAGAAATTCCCGGCATTCGTCCGAAGTCCTCAAGAAATCACTCAAAGTGTCATCATCGTCGATGTTAAACTCTGAGTAAAAAGCAACCCCTTGCGGCGTAACGGAATACAGATATCTTCCGGTTACTTTGAGTATCACTGAACGTTTTCTCACACTCATTTTTTTGCATAACAACGATATCAATGTTTCGTACTCCATTGAAAGTGGCAATTTAACATTACACTTAGCAGGTAAACTGTAGCCCACAGAGTTATTCTCCATCACAACCTCACCCCCCCCCCCAATATAATGATACTCTTATTCTACGTTCTTCAGACATAATGAAAAAATGCTGGAGAATTTAACAACAATAGAAACCAACAAGAGTTAAAAAAAATTTGAATGAAGTTGGGGCGATTCTACGATGTTTATATAGAAAATGGCTAGCCGGGTTATTTTTTTTTTTGTATATAGCGCCACAAAAAGTGGCTTTATACACA
Organism: Nicotiana sylvestris; assembly: GCF_000393655.2. Lineage (NCBI taxonomy): Eukaryota > Viridiplantae > Streptophyta > Magnoliopsida > Solanales > Solanaceae > Nicotiana > Nicotiana sylvestris. The sequence continues at coordinate 122,169,982 of NC_091062.1, read as the reverse complement.
TTTAAATTATTGAAACCAGACATTATTGGTGGGGTCAGGGTATAAGGCATATAGCGCCACTATTAATGGCGCTATGTAAGTTTGTCAGTATAACGCCACTAATAGTGGCGCTATACAGTAACGGTAATAGTGGCGCTATACAGTAACGGTACAGTTAACGTTACTGTATAGCGCCACTATTAGTGGCGTTATATATACTTTGGTAACTTTTTTTTTTTACATTTATTTGAGTATTTTTAGTAAAAATAAACCATATTTTGGTTCCGCACTCTGCATAAGTCCTTCCTGAGAAAATCTATGTACATATTAACTGACTGACAATGCTAAGAAGCGGTCATTTATCTAACAGGAAAGAGTCTTTTACATTGTTAGGAAGTTGTTAGAATGAGTATTTTACTCTGTTAGGAAGTTGTTAGAATGAGTGGAATATTCTTCTCTGATTTGTAGTTGTAATCAACTCTGCGAGATAATAGGCTACTCGGGTTAGGGCTGGGTGAAACCGAAAATTCCGGTTTGGTAGCGTTTTAGAATTTTTTTACTATTGGATTATCGGTTCGGGCCGTTGTTTTATCAATTTTGTTAATGGATTAACTGATAATCCAATAAGAATTAATAAAATTACAACTTTACAATAAGAATTATTAAAAATTATATATATATATATATATATACATATATATATATATATAGACACACACACACACACAGTATTATAGTTTTAGAATTTTTTACTATTGGATTATCGGTTCGGGCCGCGGTTTTGTCAATTTTGTTAATGGATTTACCGATAATCCAATAAGAATTAATAAAATTATAACTTTACAATAAGAATTATTAAAAATTATATATATATATATATATATATATATATATATACATATATATAGGGCTTTAGTTCATTCTTTTCGATTCTTTCTCAGCCGCACTCTTCAGTTGTTTCATCTTCATTTTTCATAGACCTTACTAGTTACTTTTACCGTAAATCTTTAGTCTTATACATTTGGATGTTAATTTCTATACCAAAATTCATCTTCATATAGAGTTTGCTTTATGATTTTTTTTAGGTTAGGCATTTGATAAACAACATCCAGTTTATCTTAGACTGTTTGAGGGCTTCAATGCTTGTGGAAGTATAGGTATTGTGTGAAATAAAAATTCTTAATCAACTATTGTTGTTATCATATCGGAGGAGGCAGCTAATGCCTTGGAACATTTTGTGGGAATTGTTACAGTTTGATAAGTATTTATCCACTGATTTTTTGGTGAAGCCTATAAGGATTGTGTAGTTGTTGTCTTGTTAACTAAAATTTGAACTGTTAGTACTAAATATTTGGACTTCTTAATTTTAAGGTGAAATTACTTCTACTTTGTATTATTATTAATGTATTTGGACAAGTGGTGTTGAAGAATTAGTACTATTCCAGTTGTGGCCACTGGATAGAGCGCAGAAATGGGTAGCATACTATATATGAATTCTTCTTCTTTTTCGCTTAACTCCAGCGAATTGTCTTTTCTTTTTTGCTTAGCTCTAGATTGAGTTATCTTATCAGGTAAACCGATAATGATCGATAACCGATTAACCGATATCTTATTGGTTCGATTATCGAATTATCAAATTTGTAAACCGATAACCGATATGCTAAACCGATAATATTCATAACCGAATTGAACCTACTGATGCCTAACCCTAACTTGGTTGCCTTCTTTGACGTAATGTTTTACATTAATTCTAGCATGTTCAACAATGTTAGAGGTTTTATCAATCACCATTTGTATTTTTAAGTGATTAGTGTCTCTTTACGTAAGCATCTCGACAATAATCATATAATCAAGTTCTATCAAAAGTTGATGTATTCATTTTTGCTACACCATTTTCTTCCAAACTCGGCTCCTATAGCCTTCACCATATTATTCTTAACATAATTTATGGGCCAAGAAAAAACCATTATAAGGTCGTCATGATAGTTCCTAACCACCCTTCTTACACCGGCTTTTCTCTTTTCCTTGCTTAAGCTACATCTATGATAATTTTGACAATTCCTGGCAAGAGGTTCCTATATAACTTGCATCTATTTTTGTGATGCTTGAGTTTCTGTATTTTTTTCACACAATGAAGGCAAATCCAGTTGAACAAAGTCACCTGGAACAAATTTGGAGATTGCTACTTTTAAAGTTCAAATGCTTTGATGTTTCATAGTATTGAGATGAAACTTCTTCTGCTTTCCATATCTACATGTATTTCTCTACTTTCAGAACTGCCAACAGTTGACTATGGGATAATCTGGAGGATTTGTTTATAAACTCTATTGTTGGCATTCATATCCCTCGATCTCTTGAAGGTAGCCATTACAGGTTCTTGTTGATGCTTGACTCCAAGTGAAAGTCCAAATCATCACTATTGTTAAAAACATGTTGCATTGTCTCCACCTACGAAGAAAGACAACAGGAACATCTAGAAATAATATTAGTGCCAAATCTACCTATAACATCATCAAAAGACAATCTATTTTTAAAAAATCTCCAAGTGATAAAAAGAGATTTTGACAGGGGTAAATTTATGCTAGATTTTGCTTATGAAATTATTGTTTTGCTTTTCAAATCTAATAGATTCCCAAGAAAATATAGAAAAGAAATGCCCATTATCAGAAATATTCCAAACAGGAAAGTCTTCCTCTTTTGGGTCACTAATATCCAATTAAACATTAAAGTCAGTGAGATGACCAGGGATGACTTCATTAAGCTAGTCGATATTCCATTCTTCGTTATGCATAAATTGCTTCACCTGTAATTTGGCATACCTACTACCAGCTTGCAAAAGATTAGCTAATGCACCTTTACCTGTCCATTTATCCTACCAAAAAGTACAATTGCCTTTTTGAACTTCCCATTTGATATTATACTTCGCTTTAACTCTGATCCTCAACATATTTTTTTATATTTATGAATTAGCTGGACTAATCTTTTGCTCATCGGATGAGCTCTTTTACAATATTTATTCTTGAGAAAAGTGGTCCAAAGGGAAGACTGAGTTCTGAATCTCCACTATCTTTTGATGCTAAGAGTGTCGATGATATCTTCCATTTTCCTGATAGCAACTCCACCTTCGTCTTTAGAAAGACAGAGATTGTTCCATGAATTCAAATGATATATATTTCTACCTTCATAATATCCCCAAAAGAACTTAGCAAACTGCATCTCCATGAGCTTAGTAATTCCTTTAGGAAGGTTCATAGCAGACAACATATAAGTGGGAAGAGGCCGGAGGACATGTTTAAGCAATATCATTCTCCCTCCAGGAGACATCATATTGCCCTGCCATCCATTGAGATTTTTGACAATTTTACTGAGCATCCCTTCAAAGAGACTGCTAGTCTTTCTCCCATAATAGGTAGGGCATCCCAGATAGATAAATGGGAAAGCCTTATCATAAAACCAGTGGCATTTCTAATTATGTTGATTTTATTGGCACAAGTATGAGGAGTTGTGATAAAGAACATCTTGTCATTATTAACTTTCTAGCTAGATGCCTTTTCATATATGTCAATAAGCTTCTTGATAAGACTGATTGTGATATTGTTACCTCCACAAAAAATTACAATATCACCCATATAAGCTAAATGGTTAATAATAGGACCTCTATGATCAATACTGAAAGAAGTAAAGCTTATAAAATCATTCAGCTCATTTAGAGATCTCGAAAGAACCTCAGCTCCAATAAAAAACAACAAAGGAGATAAAGGATCTCCTTGTTTGAAGCCCTGTGAAGATATGAAGAAACCAATTCTGGTCCCATTAATAATGTTGGAGTACCAGACTCCTTGTACAAGCCCCCAAATAAGATCAATCCAATTTTTAGAGAAGCCAAACTTCCTCATACTGTCATCAAGAAGGTCCATAAAATTCTGTCATAGGCTTTAGCCATGTCAAGCTTTATAATTACATTATCTCCTCTGTTCTTCTTGTTCACACCTTGCAATCTCCTACTCTAGGAGAATGTTTTTAGTAATCATTTTTCCCTTGATAAAACCACTTTGATTCTCCGAGATGAGCTTCCCAAGAATAGGATTCAGTCTTCTAGATAGGATTTTGGAAATAATCTTGGTCGTGAAATTACTCAAACTAATAGGTCTCAAATTCGAGAAACTACTAGGAGAGTCCACTTTAGGAATAAAGGCAAGACATGTATGTGAGAAGAACTTGGTAAGTCTCCTACCATTGGAGATATCCTGAACAAATTCTCTAATGTGATCCTCAATGATATCCCAGCACGTTTGAATTTTTTTTTCATTGTAACTATCAGCCTAGCTGAACTAGCAGGACTCATGCTAAATACAACATCTTTGATCTCTTCAATGGCAGGAATGACTATAAGAATTTCATTATCTTCATCCTTGATGCACTGAGGAATACAATTGATAATATCTTAATCCTTGAAATGGTGTTTGGTATTAAAGAACTGTTGAAAATGGTGAACAACTTCTTTGCCAATGTTAGCATCTCATTCAATCCACCGACCTCTATGGTCCTTAATTCAATGAAGTTGCAGTCTTCTTTTTATATCTTTGATGATGCTATGAAAATATTTAGTATTAGAGTCTCTTTCTTCAAACAAGTTCATCTTAGCTTTCTGCCTGAGAATGACATACTGCATCCCCACCATCTAGTATATTCTGCTTGACCTCTATTCAATTTAGCTCTGAAATGAGCTTTATTGTTATTGAGATCAATTTGCTCGAGATCATTGATATTTGGACTTGAAAGTTGAAAAAGAAAACATGACAACTAGGGCGCACATACTATTTTAAAGTTTATTAAGATAATTTTGTAGGTTTAGTGTCGTTTGATCAGTTTAGGATTGGCAGTTAAAGGTGGTCTGAAATATGAGCTACAAATATAGTCAACTTCATATCCATAAATGTGACCAAAAGCAGCAATCAACTAGTCCTTCTGCTATATACTCCATTTATTTAACTTTGGATTGGAATTGAAAGAAGAATTACAGATTCTTAGATTTTATGAGCACTTAAACTGAATCAAATGCTATAATAAACAGGATTATGTTGTGAGGAGTTATTAACCATTTTTATTATATGTGAATATCGCATAATGTGGGGAGCATCGAGTAAATTAAAAACCAACCGTAAGAGGAGGGGACGGTTACAAATGAAAATTTGAACAGAAAAGAGTGCATGAACGATAACGCGCATGCACAGTTTATTTCTGTCAACTTTTATCGAGGGAGTGTATGTAGGTTTTTCTCGTTCCATCGACTTTGTCTTCTTTTCTTTTCCATGTTCAATTACACTTCTCTTAAGATATAATCTAATGCTTCCGCTTGATTTATCTTCATAGCAAGCCAGCATTGCATCATAATGTTATGATTAAAATATTGTCAACATGTGTTTCACGTATGATTCTAACATTTAACTATGTGTTTACCCTTAAAAATGGATAAGAATTGAATTTTTATGCATTTTTAAAGATGTGTGGACTAATTCAATATAAGTGATTAATGAAGTTAGATAAGCAAATAAAAGATATAGTAAATAGCCAAACCAACGATGAGAGTGAGTCCGAGCTCAGTTAAAGGCTTAACGAGAAACTGCCTTCGGTTCCGAGCCAACACTTATGAAGAACTTATGAACAAAAACAACAACTTTGAATAACTTTTAGAAACAGAGAGAACATAAGTATGTTGCCTTGGTATGCATGTTACAGTGTTCCTAATGAATAATTAGCTTCCCCTTTATATTGTAGGGGAGATTTACCCTAGGTTCATGTCTAAGAAAGGTAAAAATCTTCCTTTTCGCTAGTCACTGATTTTCTGCTGATACCAGCCGAGATTAACGCTATGATATCCAGTTGGGCATAGCTATCACGGCCTTTTGTTAATCATGTGTGGTCATTTAGTAATGTTCTCCGTGGTCTTGGGACTTAAACTGGACCCGGGAGACGTGGTCCCGATGGCTCCGAGGGCAGGTGTTTTGCTCGGCCCTTGATACGAGAGGCTCTTGGTTGTGATTTTGATGCCTTGAAGTCACGTCCTTGCTCCATTTACCTCACCGGGAAATTGGAGTGCTTATTAAACTCGGTTTTACCCCTATACAGATAGTCCCCTCATTACTCAAAGGGTAGGTTTGCCGAAACGATGGAAAATGATAGATGTTCTCTGGTTCCTTCCTCCCTACGATACGACAAAGGGGGCAAAATGTCCCGTCAGTCGCGTCGCTCTGACTTCGAACACGTGTCGATCATCGGCTGGTTACTCCCGAATGCAAAGCATCACCTGTTTTCCTATAAAAGCTTCTATCATTTGTTCTTTTTCTACGTTTTGACAAAGCTTTTACCTTCGAGCTTTTGAGATATCATCAAACTTCTTTCAAATCTTCATATCTTCATCCTTGCTCTTCAACTTTCATAGTGATTTCCATGTTTTTACCTAGATTTCCTTCAAATCTATATACTCTATTCTTCATCCTTCAAACTCGTTCTTTTAAACATCCGTCTTCTTTCTTTAAATTTTCAAACTTCTCCAGATAACAATGGCTAAAATATCCAAATTGTTCCTCAAAGTTGCCTCTTAATCTTCCCAACCGGCTGTTGGTACTGAGGCGGCTGATCCCCAAGTAGTTTCCATCAAAATGGATTCTCCCGGGGTGGCTGCCGACGAATCAGCCCCCGAGACTCCCTTGAAAATGTTTATTCCCGGGGGGCTGATCATTGCCAAACGACTTTAAGGTCAAGAAACCCTCACACAAATAGGACCGGGGTAAAGGAGCATCAAGGTACATATTCTCCGTGACCGAAGACGTCCTTCCGATGGTCCAAAAGGACTGTAATTGGGAAGGCAATGATATAGTAGTCCCCGGGCCCGAGGACGCCATTACAACCCACGTAGAGGGGTACTTAAGTGTTTACACTTACCCCTTCACACTGGTCCCCGTGGACCTAATTGTTCTACATTTTTGTAAGAGGTACGACGTGTGCCTCAGACAAATTCATCCATCTCTATGGAGGATCATGATCCTCCTTAGCTACTTTGTGAACAAGACCGAGTCTCTTCGGTTCACGATCGATCATATACTTCATTTATACAGTCCTCGAATTTTTTGAGGGGGACTGATCAAGCTTAATCGCTCGGCCAGCAAGGCCTCCTTTTCGAGCATTGACGAAGACTGAGACCGGGGCTTGCAGGGACGCTTTGTTCGGGTCAAGACCAAAGACTTGATTCCCCTCGAGTTCATGCCTTTCCCTGAGAAGTGCAACACATCTCATAAGTTCAGTCTCTCCTTAAGTGTCATTTTTTAATTTCTCTCTTCTCATTCATACTTGTGGTTGTACAACCATCGTCCGGGTTCCAAATGCGATCCCCCAACTAAAGGAATGGATCGAGGGCATCTTTATACATATGTCGTACTCCGAGAGTGCATAGCACGGGCTATCAAAGGGCCGATAGGAGGCCCGTTTTCATGGTAAGGCCCCTCTCTGAATAGTTAATACCATGCTTCTAACTTTCATTATACTGACTTTCCTTCCCCTTTGTTGTTGTAGGTTTGCCTATGACCACCGAACTTAGGCCTTTGGAAGGGGAAGAGGACGTGTCTTATCCATTGATCCCTCTGTTAGGGGACAACCCGGGGCTGCTGCGGAGGAAATGAAGAAAAGGAAGAGAAAAACTTCGGGTTCCCCTGGCCCTAAGGCGAAACAAAAGAAGAGTCGGAGGTCGACTGAGATTCTCTTTTTTGACTCAAGGACGAGCCGGAGGAAGACCTTATTTTCATTACCCGACAGACAACCCTTCCCTGGGGGAAGGAGGCATCTGAGGGGGAGACTCATGAGGCCGACCTCCCTCAGACTCGAGAGGTCGATGTGGAGACCCGGGGTAGGACTCCCCAGGACGTTGTCTCCGCTTCGAAGGAAGTGCCTGACATAATAGAAATTGTAGGGACGTCCTCCTACACTGAGTCAATGCTCGAGGAGGCTCAAGTAGGAAAGGAGAAGTCTAACGAAGGGGTCCATAGTGTGGACAATCCCCTTCATTCCTTTTTCGATGGCTTGGACTCGTCCGCTTTGGAAGATATTTTCGGGTTGGGCGACCTAGAAGTCTCGAAGAAGGACACACCCTTGGAAGTTTGCGGGCCGAGTTCGAGCCAGAATTTGATTAATCAGTTCCCTGCTCCGAGTGTGGACACTGATCGCAAGATATCGGTTATTATTACCGTCCTAGAGGATGCCCAGGTTCTGTCTACCTTCAATGCCTAGTGACCGAGGAGGACCAGGAAAAAATGAACAAGGTGAATGTGTCGTGCCTTTTCAATAAGGTAATGCAGGTGCTGAACCGGGTAAGGCATCATTACGTCCCTTCAAACATTACTTAGGTTTTGATATTTATCACATTTTTCATCTTTTTGCACGCCTTGGTTAAGAGCTTCTTTCAGTACCGGGTCGAGGTCAATCAGATCGAGCTCTAAGTAAAGGAGCTAGCCTAGAAAAGAGATATGTACAATCTCCTCAGCGAGGTAATTAAGAACCTTCAGGCCGAGCTGGATATGGCTTAGAAAGAAACATCAGCGGTAAGGCGGGAGCACACCGACTTGGTTGAAAGGGTAAAGGTCTTTGAAGTTAAAAATGAGGAACTGGTCCTAGTGGATAACGATAATACCTCCCAGGTCCAGTAGAAGCTCGACCAGATCGACCAACTCCGAAAGGAGATGGACGAGATCCAGGTAATGGACGATGGGCAGAAGATCAAGATGGATCTTCTGGTCTCGGAGAAGGAAACCGCCCAGGCAAAGTTGTCTTCGGCAGAGGTTCAACTTTGTGTAGCGAAGGAGAAGGTTGATAAACGGGCTCAACTAAGCGAGGACCTCCAAGCATAGCTGGGCTTGGCCATCGCAGAATAGGACGCCCTTGATAATGAGCTCAAAGGAACAAGGTCCAAGTTGGAGGGAACCTCGGCCGATTTTGAAGAGATTGTGGCTCGGTACAAGGCCGATATCGAAGCAGCTGAGGCCTGCCTGAAGACCAATGTCGAATACATGAGGCGACTGTCTCGAAGGGAGACCCTCAAAGAGATCCATGCCCAAGGCTTTGACCTATCTTCCGAGATCGAGGAGGCAAAAAGACTTGAGGCCGAGGTGAAGAAACAAGCTGAACCCGAAGGTGAAGAGGGCTTTGAGGGCTCCGAAGAATCTGAAGGCCCCGAGGTTCTGGTGACGAATCGGGCTCTAGTGAAGATTGTTGATACCCAATTTCTCCCTTGATTTTCTTGCTTTAAAATTACTTGAATATGTATTAATTACCCCTTTAAGTTATTTTGTGATGAATTAATTTATTATTTTCATCCACATATATGTTTCATAATATTTGTACTTCATTTCATATAATTATATTTGTATTTTTAAGATATTTACATAATTTTATAATAATATCCAATATGCTATGCATAATTACAATTATTACATTATTCATGCTAAAATATCATTTTTTAATATATTTTTTATAATGTTAAGTTATTATTTTCAATCAATTTATTTCATAAGTAATATTTTATTATTTATTAATTATTTTTTATTTAAATAATTTTGTGTATTTAATTTAGCCCAAATTTTGAGCCAAGTCCGGACCATTTTAATGGCCCAAACACCCAAACCTTAGCCCTATAATCCCCAAAGTCCAATCCAAACGACTCCTGCAACTGACCCAGTCGCAACCTATGTAACAACCCGCCCCGACTATTCCTTAATCCTGGACATTGATCTCTCAAACCCCTTTTAATTAACCAAACCCCTAAAACCCTAAAGACCACTCTTCTCAAACCAGCCACCTCTATACTTTCTCGAATCTTCTCCTCTCTTCTGCAAACCCTAGCCGCCCCACTCAAATCCCAGTTCCAATTCGATAATCACATGGAAATCTTCCATGATTCCTTTCCTTTCTTGCACACACGGAGACGGTTACCATATCTTAAACATTACAAGCATTTGGTACTCGATTACTTATGGAAAATGAATCACTGGTGTTCGTTCAACTCCGATTCTATATTATCTTCATGTTTCTGACCTGATACACTCACAACCAGACCCTATTGGTCCAAGTCAGTGAGATGTTTTACTATTTTTGTTCTTCGTTTCAAACTAGGGTTTGCCTGATTCTTCTTAAAATGATTCTAATTGATTTTGCATGCTATTCTTTCCTTTTTTTATGTTTAATTGACTGTTTTTCCTTGTTTGTCTGTTTAATTTTGCTACTATATAAACCCCTCCTCAATTTCCCCTTTGGTCGGACTTTAATCACCTTAAGAACGATTCTCTCACATTAATTTATTTTGTACTATTCTGAATTGAGCTTTTGGCCGGTTAAAAGCCAAGGCCACCAGATTTTGTTCACCTTCCTCCAGTGCAAGCACTGCTCGGAGTTCATTTCGAGGCTCTTATGAACTCTGAAGCACTGGGGAGTTGAGGTTTTACTGGTATGTAATAATCACAGCTATTCTTGAGATTTTTGATTTCTTTATCTTTTGTTTAGTTTGGCTGCAACTAGTTAGTGCCCTATACTCTCGCACTTCTTCTTCTTTCTGTTCATGTTTGTGTTTTGTGCATTAGTGCTATTTGGATTTCCCTGAGTTAATTTCAATATTATGCCCCTCGTATACAATTCTACATGTTTTAGTACTACTCTGTAGTTCCCCTAGCTTTAATTATATGGGAGTTCTGATTTTAACTCACTTGTGGATAGCTAAGTTGATTCATGATGCCTTCCTGATTCATAATTGAAACCTCATTGATGGTTGTGGATCCTTGTTTTGATTTCTTGTACTAAAACCCTTATAAAACTATGTTCTTTCTCAAATTGCTTTCTTCATGTTGAATCCTTTATGCATAATTTGCTATATATCTGCAAATCTATCAATATACTTAGCCTAATATGCTAGCCTTAATGCGTTCTCATTAGGTGTGTCTAACTTGAATAATTTCTAATCATTATGTTTATGAATAGTTGGTTACCTGTACTTGTTGCTTATTATGAGTTGGTTCATTGCCTTGTTTTGTACTATTATGATAACCAACTCATGCCTAGAATGTGTTCTAATTCATGTTGAGATATTCATGCCCAACTCTTTATCTTTCTGGAGCTCTACTATTAGCTATGACTTGTTCCCATGCCATTTGTAACTCTATTATATATTTTTCTTGACTTGCTCAGCCCTGTGTTCTCCAATATTAGTTAAGACCTTCAGAGTAAATCTCATAACCAACATTTTCACATATATATGGCCAACTAGTACATGGTTTGATGCTTGTTTGTCCTATTGATTTGAAAACTGACATGTCTTCTGTTTACTATAAGTTTTTGTTGATACTCAGCATGTTCAAGTTTTCTCATGCTCAACTAAGTAATTGCTCGATCATGAACCTGTTCTGTTATGTTGCTTTCACTAGACCTTCATGTTAAAACTTATATGTGAAGGCTATGCTCTGCTTGTTCGTGTCTATGACTCTATTAGATTTTCATGTTTAAATCTTGTGACTAAAGCTCTTTTAGGCTAATTCTGAATCAGTTTACTCTTGAAACTCTTTTGGAATAGTTCACTATCTTATGATGGTCAATCCTGTCACTTTAGCTTTATTTCTAAGAATACAAGCATGAACCTGCCTTGTAAACTTGTCAATATTTCATGTGATCTTATCCATATGCTTTGGTTATAAATGTTGATTAGTTATAGCTTTAGGAGTTAAGTGTGAAAAGTTATTTAATTAATTCCACGAGTGGTCTGTCACTTGTATGGTTAAGTTTGGCATTCATTTGTCTAAGTAAGTTATTTGTTGGGCTCGGTGTTGGGCCATATGTGTTGTTTGACCTGGGCATTGGATTCAGGAAGTTTCTACCGTCCTCATGAGCCTGAGATTTGAGTCTGTTGGTTGGTGAGGCAATTGAAGGCCCAGAAACTCACTGGATTATTTTATAGAAGGCTTGTACTTGTTTTAGTATGTACTTTGCTATCTTTGAGTTTGTATTTGTATGCGGCGAAATCAGAAGGCCTAATTTCTTGCTATCAAGTCACTTCAGAAGAATATCTCGAGACCCCGAGGACGCAGAGTTGCGACCGAGTTCCCTCCCTTGGGGCTCGTCGAGACCCGACTCAAAGAAGACGAAGATCTAGGCTAGAGAAAAATGGGGAATTCCCAAGGCACACGACTAAGTCTGATAGAGCCGGCCTAGGCTATACCGAGGAGTCGTGTCTGGCCGTCCCATCTCCATGCTTTTACAATTAATGCATTTTTTACTATAATGAGATTCCCCTCATATATAAAGGGGATCCCCATCACTTTGTAAAGTCGGCTGCTGTTGCTCCAACCATTCTACACAAGATCAATAATAACTCTCCCTCCCTTTTCTCTCTAACTTACTCGCTCGAGGCTACTCTTTCTATTTACCGCTTTCATACTTGTTCTTCTTTTATTGCTTGATATTGGCCATAAAGAGCCTTCTTTAATTATATCCTAACTATTATTCCCTTCCCGGTTACCCTCGATAGCTCGAGCTCGAGCCCAGGCAAGAACCTCGAGGCCTTTCATCGATCAGTCCGAGGCCCGGGTAGCAAGACCCTCGGTTTGATCACTGTCCCATTTTAGCTTGTATTCCGTCAATAATTCATATATCTAGCATCCACTGCTCTAACAACTAGCATAAAAATAGATCAAATATTTTTAGAGTCTCATTTACAAATTTAATTGTTATTACCATTGTCACGGTAAATAGTTTGGCGCCCACCGTGGGGATAAAAATAATAGTGATTATTTTCTTGTTGGTTTCATTACACAAATGCAAGTTATCTTTCACACTTTTTCTTGTCCAAATCTTTTGATTTCAGGACAAAATGTCTGGCTCAGTAAATAGAGTCAAGAACGACAACCTCGAAAACCACAGGAAAAACGGCGTGGTTGTTCCAGTGGTCGACGCACCACCACAGAATCCCGATAATGTGCCTGGACCGATTTTAGCGGACGCGGATTCACAAGATGTACAGCATGCCGATGAAACCTCACACACCGACAAGAGCATACGGCATGACGACCAACAAGAAGCCCAAAAAACCCCAGCCCGGGAAGAAGAAAAAGTTAGTCTTAATGCTATTTTTGAAATGTTGTAGGCACAACAGTTGGTTATCACTCAGTTGCAAAGCCACCCGAAAAATCCCAACACAGTAGCGCCAGAAACTACTCCCCCGGCCGAACAGGTACCGGAAAGGTCGAGCAACAACAGATCAGTAGCCGATCCTACCATCGTGAAAATGCTGGAGGACCTCACCAAAAGGATCGAGTCAGGCAAGAAAATAATAGCATCCAACGATAAGAAGGTCGAAACTTCTAACTTCAGAGTTAACCAAATCTCGGGCGTGCCCTGGTCCTGAAGGGTATAGATTCGAAGAAGTTCGTACAACGGCCGTTCCCGGAGGAAGCGGCCCTGAAACCCATTCCGAAGAAGTTCAGAATGCCAGAACTCCCAAAGTAGAATGGGACCTCAGATCCTAATGAATACATCACTGACTATACGTGCGCGGTGAAAGGCAATGACATAAAAGACGATGAGATCAAGTCCGTCTTATTAAAGAGGTTCAGAGAAATGCTCTCGAAGGGGGCCATGATATGGCATCATAGCCTAGCTCCCAACCCCATAAACTCACTTAACATACTGGAAGATTCCTTCATAAAGGCACACACCGGTGCCATCGAAGCAACGACAAGAAAGTCCGACGCATTCGAGATTAAGCAAAGGGAGAATGAAATGTGCTGCAAGAATTCGCATCTCGTTCCTAGATGAAAAGAACAGAACTACCCCCGTTCTCTGACGATTGGGCGGTGCAGGCCTTTACTCAAGGCCTAAATGAACAAAGCCCAGTGATTTTTAGGCAGTTGAAATAGAGCTTGATCGGGTATCCAGCCAAGACCTGGTGGGACGCCCACAACCGGAACTAGTCGCAAATCAGGGTTGAGGATGACTAGCTGGGAGCCCCCTCGGGCTCAGTATACCCAAGCAGGTTCCTGGCAAAGAAACCAAAACCAAACGAGGAAAGATACCGGTCGTACGCTGCAGATAGAAGGAGTGCCCCAACACGCAACCTACCTCGCAACGATCGGAGAACGAATTGAGGACAATATCCTCGAGGACTCATCAAAAGAGCTAGATTCGACGGAGACACGAGGCCAGCGAGGGCGCCTCACCCATCAAGATACAATTTCAACATCGTTGTATCAGACATCATGTTCACCGTCTACAAAACCGGGGACGCCAAATGGCCCAGGCCTATTCAGTTGAATCCTTCTCAGAGGATTCACATCTTGGTGTGTGAACTACATAATACGCACGGCAACAGGACCGAAGATGGCCACCAGCTCCGAAGGAAAATAGCCAAGCTACTCAATAAAAATCACCGCCAAGAATTTTTGAGAGATCGGAATCGAGTTCAGCTCCGAGTAAGGAAGGCGGCCAAGGAGAACAAAGCAAATGGGGCGTGACATATTACCGTGATATTGTAGGAGCAACGACGCTCTCCAGGAACTTGTAAAGAAGGGGATAAAAATGTCCATCACCAGAGAAAAATGGACCCGGGGATACGTTCCGAAGGTACCCTCGCATTCGGCGAGGAAGGTTCCAAAACCTCACCTCAACCTTATAACAACGCACTAGTAACCTTCTTCCTTGTTCGATTCATTATCAAATAAAACATGTGCTCACGAATTCAAGTGGCTCAACCAACATTATCGGGTCGAGGATAATAGAGCAGCTCGAACTGCCGGATAAAATCACGCCCGTCTCTCAAATCTTCGGCGGATTTAACACGGCAATCGAAACGACGAGAGGAGAGATCGTCCTCTCAGTCAGCATGGCTACCGCAGATCGGAATGCCAAGTTCCATATCATCAAAGGAGGCACGAGGTATAAATGCCTTATTTAGACGACCGCGGACGCACCGTGTAAAGGTAGTACCATCCCCTCTTCGCCAAATCTCCCCAGCAAGGGATGGAATTAAAACCGTCACCGGGGAGCAACATGCAACAAGGGAAGTGTTCGCTTAACGTAACGTAATGCCGGCACCAATATCTCCACTCTCGAAAGAGTCGAAGGGTAATCAAACCATGTCTTCAGCCAAGCCCGATTAAACACAGCGGAGGGCTTTACAAGGTCCTCGC
This sequence comes from Nicotiana sylvestris, assembly GCF_000393655.2. Classification (NCBI taxonomy): domain Eukaryota; kingdom Viridiplantae; phylum Streptophyta; class Magnoliopsida; order Solanales; family Solanaceae; genus Nicotiana; species Nicotiana sylvestris. Next base: position 122,154,788 of record NC_091062.1, on the reverse strand, counting down.
TCCAAAACAGCAGGGACATATCGGGCCTCGAAACATTTCCTGTGCACCCTGCGATAAGGTAAGACTACCTCCCTCCTTCGTTATTTTACACTAACCCGTATGCAGACACCCGTACAGGGAGTTTGGAAGTGTTAACCCAACCCGGAGATCCCAAGTCCTTAATGGAACCCGTCACACTCTTTCACCTCGGCCTAGCTTTCGTCCCAAAGAGGGTTTCGCCGGCAAGGTTCTTAGAGGGGCAACGTGCCGCCTAAAAGAGGATCCGACAAGCTTGCAGGGCTTCTTTTGCAATCAACCCCGGACACTGGAGGGAACCTCTCTTTTTGAGACGTTGTCCTCTCGGAAGAGCCTAGGAACGACAGACTAAGTTCCGATAGGAAACAATGTACCGGGACAAACAATTAAAAGAGCCATGTCCGCGCAAGCCGAGCTCACGGCAACAAAACAACATGTACTTACGCCAAGCAATCAAAGAATGTCTTTCACCAAAAGCATCTCGTACTCCGAAGAAAATTCAGCATATTCACAACAAGGATCCCTCCATCGAGTGCGTCACGAAATACTCGAAGACCTAGCGTCAACAATTTGATACCCACATGACCTCAGGGTCAGAACTCCATGCTCATAAGACCTCAATGAGGCAATTTCGAGCTCACGAGTAATGGCCTTCGAGCCTAAGCAAACTCGATGACTTGGAGGCTGTGCCATTTACTGAAAAACTCGAGGTTGTAAGGTCCCGAGCGGGCAAACTCGGTCTAGCCAGATCTATTTTACATAAAAAACTGTAAGACCTCAACAGGCATGAAAAAATGATAAGACCTCAACAGGCATGAAAAAACTGTAAGACCTTAACATGCATGAAAAAACTGTAAGACCTCAACATGCATGAAAATTTTGTAAGACCTTACTACAGGCATAAAACTCGATCACGAAGTTTAGGCTATATGTCACATTTGTAAGACTCCCTAAAGGGCATACCCTCGATGTAGATGCCTAAACTGCCACACTCGGGATCACAAATGGCTCCGGCCAAAAGCAAATGACTACGGTCAATACGGCTGCACCAGCCAAATTAATGCGACTCGAGGACGCCCGATCGTCGCTAACAAAATCATAGGCCATTACTTCAAATCTACTTCGAAAAGAACCGGTTAAAACAGGCTACGCTCGACAGGAAAACGAGCTTCGACCATGTTAGCTCCAAAATTACAAGGCTTCGAGCTACTTAGCCTACGAGCTAAACCTTCCGAGGTGCTCGAACATCGCCGCTAACGACTTGAAATCGAGGTTCTTCTCGAACCGACGACGGGTCGGGAAAAATCATTTCAAAAAAGTCCTTAACGAGAGGAAAACAAAGCCTACATATGCCCACGGGCAAAAGTGTAAGAGCCATTATCGCCAGCCAAACGAGCCTCAAGGCCACACACTAAAAGGTTGCAAACAACCAAAAGTGTAAGAGCCATTGTCGCCAGCTTAAAATTTAAAAACTTGAGGATCAAAGTGAGCTCGAGTCGCAAACCGACTCGGAGACGAGATCTAAAATAGTTAATTATACATGATGCCTAAGGGCATAGCGTAATATCCATCATCGCCGGCTTCACGAGCCTCAGGGCCACATACATAAAAGGTCGCTTCGACCCAAGGCATAAGAGCCACTATCGTCAGCTAAAAAAAAACTTGAGGGTCGATTGAGCTCGAGTCGCATCCCGACTCGGAGACTGAACCCAAAATAGTAGAAGTACAAATTCCCAAGGGAAAGGTGTAAGAGCCGTTGTCGCCAGCCCACGAAAACACGAAACTTGAGGGTCAATTGAGCTGGAGTCGTAATCTGACTCGGAGACTGAACCCAAGACAGTCAAGCAAAAATGTGAGGGTCCCCATGCCAGCTTACACTAAAAAGGCCGCGTCGGCCAAATGCGTAAGAGCCCCCAGGCATGCCTGATGAGCCCCGGAGCCATATTGTGAATCTAAGGATTCTCTCCAACTCTGTAACCAGTCCACCTAGTCAAAAGCAAAGCATTTGCGAGATACACTAAAAAGGTGCATTCTCCATCTACGAACGCGCTCTGCGAATATCACAGACAAAATAGCAAATTCTATGCTTCGCTTCAGAGGGCTACGGCCTACCAGCCTTATCTTTACTCTCCGCGCATTGGCCAGAAGTAACCGAGCATCAGGCTCGCCCGCCCTCGCTCGAGCCAGCTATTTTGGGATAACAAAACCCCTGGTGCTGATCTCTTCAAATACCTCTCTTCGGGATCTGCAACAAACATATTCCTCGATCTTTTTTCACGATCGAGGGCCCTCTTCAACTTGGCTTAGGCACTAGTAGCATCCTTTAAACGAATCGCCAACTCCTGATTAGCCTTAGTCCGACTTAATGTTGCTTCAACCGGAGCATCAACGATTTTAGCCCTGACCTTCGAAAGATCGGACTCGAGCTTTGCGATCATATCCGTTTGAACTGAAGCGTTGTCACGAGCCAAGCGGAGTTGGGAATCGAAGGCGGGAACTTTAGCCAAGGCATCCTTCTCCTCTGAAGCTTGAGCCTACACCTAAGCTCTCAGTTCGCCACAGTCATTCCTAACTCGGTTGGCTTCACCCCTAAGGAGCTCCAGAGCCTCCATCTTTTTCTGCAACTAAGATAGGCAAAAAGTTAACCTTAAAGGTTAAAAAGCAAAATGCGTACTACGAGAGTCTACCTGCTCCATCAAATAGCTCTCGTAATTCGAGCTCTAGTACGCCTCATATTGCTAGTGCATCAACTCAACCTCCTTCTCCTCGCAAAGGAGCCTAAGGGACCTACCCTCATCCAAAGCTTTCTAGAGCCTATCCCCATGATAGAGCAGCTCAGACCTAAGCCTATCAAAGGCCTGCAGAATAAAAACTTAATAAGGAAGGGAAGACACGAGATGCGGAAGGCCTATGCCAAAACTCACCGCGAAGTGAAGCCGGCGGACTTCCTCAAAGGCTGAGCACACTCCTGCTGGTCCAACCCTCTCGACCCTGGAAAAAACAACCTCAGTCGAAGCATGATCACTCGGATAAACCACCACTCCGGAACCGAAGACTTCAGGAACAACAGGCGCAGGCGATGTTTTCTCCTCAAAGACACGGACCTGTTTAGCCTCGCTAAAAGCTCCATCGCACTGCGAGTGCATATCCTGTTTATCACCATCGTCCTTTGGCTCGGAAGCTGACAACTCCTCCCCCTCTCCGGAGGAGCACAACCTCGCCCCTGGGTACCTTCCGATACCTACGATGGCAAGGCCATTACATAAAAGAGGAAAATGTCATCTAAAATATACAAAGGCTAAGGTAAAAGCAGCGTGCACACTTACCTTGGTATCTCGCTTCCCATCTACCCCGGGACAAAGCTTGCCACCTACATTCGCCACAAGTCGAATGGGTTGCCATCCTCTGGACCCAGCCGGGCAAATCAAGAACTTCTCTCGGTGCCTACGAAGTTTCTATAGAAAAGGAGGAAACACAATTACTAAACTGGCTTTCGCTAAGAGAGAATCTAAGAAAGCGCGAGACACTCCACTCACGCGTGTAATTCCATTCCTCGGGAAATGGCATGAGTTCCATGGGGATAATGTTAGTTGTCTAGACCCGGACGAATCGACTTACCCACTCTCGATCTCCATTTTCCTCATCATCAACAACAAAGGGAGTGGACGAATGGCACCGCAAGGTTAGCAGGCCTCAATGATGAAAGGGCCGGTACAGCTTGACGAGGTGACTAAGCGTGAATTCAAGCCCAGCTTTCTCCGCAAAGACTCTCATCATCAGCACTACTCGCCAAAATAACGGATGTATATGCGCCAAAGTAACCCGATATTTCAAGAAGAAATAAAGCACGACCCTATCAAGGGGTCCTAGTGCGAAAGGGTACAATTATATGTTCAGGAATCCATCAGCGGTGTCCGTAATAACCTCATTCGGGGAAAGCACCTGCAAATCTACCCCCTGACCCTATCCGCAGTCTCTCCTCACTATCTCCAGATGTTCTTATCTTATCGAAGACATAGTCTTCAGAGTAAACTCCCGTGGATCTTGAGCACTGGGAGTGGAGCTCTCCCCTCCCTACCGGGAAGACCCTAAAGTAGCAGTCATGGCTATGATAGAACTAGAAAACTGAAGCAAGAACCTACGCGAACGCTTTTGCGCTTAAGGTAACGAAGGACCCGACGCCAGGTCAGGAGGATAACTACCTAAAATAATACGATCTTTCAAGAAGCAGGATCCACCCCATATATGCGTGGGGAACAATAATGATTCACTACCCAGGATAGGCCTGAGGAGGCCAACAACTTTGTTACGGATCCCGAGGTGGTACCTGACCCCGAGGACCTCCGTTAGAAGAAAGTTAGGCCCCAAAAGATCAGCGACATCGCCTCCAGTTCCAAGGTGGTACCCGACCTCGAAGTTTTCTCTCAAAAAGAAAAATAAGCACTTCGAGCTCCGTCCACGAGGGCTCAACCTCAGAAAGTCGCCTACGTACGACTAACCCCTCCTCAGAGACCCGCCTATAATACCATAAAAGGTTATCTACGCTAAGCTCAAAGTAAAAACTCCAAGTTCCCGAAGTTGACTTTCACTTCAGTGCTCTATCTCCACGAGGCTCGAGGGCCCCAATGATTCAAGCTTACCGGACCGCTTCAGGCTTGATACCAGAAACAACGATGAGCTTGGAAGGAGCCATTTCTTTCTACCAAAGGTCAGAAAGACTATTGACGATCGTCAATAGAGGCATACATTCAAAATCTACGCGAACGCACAAGAATATATAAGGACATGGCAAAAATCAAAAGCAAAAGTAAAGAAGATATCTTCATATTTCATAAATATTGGCTTACAATGGCTCTCGGGTGGGTCCTTAGATACAATTACAAAAGCCCGCAAGGGGTCCTTACACAGAAACAAAGAAACAAAAGGGTATACACCCATAGTGAAAACCTAAGAACCTAGTCCATCCTCGAAGGTTCATCTCCAGTAGAAACATCCTCGAGCATCGCCTCCTCGAGCTCGCATCCTCGAAGGCAACTCCTTCGACCGCCATCAGCTCTAGGTTCCCAGCTCAATCTCGCGGGAAGCCCTTACCGAGGGAAAAGATGAAGAAGAGGAAAAGGGGGGGAGATGCAGAGGAGGCAGAGAAAAGAGACAAAGCTCGCCGAAGCCAAAGGTTGAAGATTTGGCGGGCCCCAGCCTCAATGACTGGTTGTACCATTTTATCACTCGGAAAAGAAAAAACCCAAGGAATGAAGTGCCACACCAGGCCAAGGCAGGAGAGTGAGCAGTAGTGCATAGTCCGAATGACTTTCTAAAAAAGGGAGAATCGATTCCCCTGTTTGTCGTCATTTCGAGCCAATAAAGACAGCAATAATGATCGCAACAACAACGGCAGCGACGACAAAATGGTATAATCTCGATTGACAAAGGGAAGCTCAGGCAAGAGGCCACAACACAGCCTATAGGAGCGCTGCCGAACGACCTTGAGGCCATAGACTCCAAACATTGTGATCAACAATAGAGGAAGATTGCAAGGAGAAAGAGGTGAATGAGTAGATGAAGACACTTGGATAGAGAAACAATTCCAGAACGCCCCCATTTATAGGAGATAAGGACGCGATCATCGAGGCCTTTGGAAGACTGATCGGCGGATGCAATTACTGCATTTTTGAAGAACCGAATTGACGGCGGTACTTTCACCTTGGAGAACGGGAATCGACAGTGCATTGAATGATGTCGAAAAGGCAAGTCCATGGGATGTCCCAGTTATCACGGAAACTTGTGCCATAGGTTGCGTCATCAGTATTACATCGTTATGAGAAGCCCGAGGAGTCGGGTATCAGAGTCGTTTCCCATCGCTTCGTTCTGAGAAACGCGGAGACTATCTGTATGCAGCGAAATTAGATGGCCTAATTTCTTGCTATCAAGTCACTTAAGAAGAATATCTCGAGACCCTAGGGATGCGGAGTTGCGACTGAGTTCCCTCCCTCGGGGCTCGTCAAGGCCCGAATCAAAGAAGATGAAGATTGAGGCTAGATAAAAATGGGGAATTTCCAAGGCACACAGCTAAGTCTGACAGAGCCGGCCTACCCAGAATCTGTACCAAGGTGTCGCATCTGGCCGTCCCATCTCCATGCTTTTATAATTAATGCATTTTGTACTATAATGGGATTTCCCTCCTATATAAAGGGGATCCCCATCACTTTGTAAAGTCGGCTGTTGTTGTTCCAACCATTCTACACAAGATCAATAGTAACTCTCCCTCTCTTTTCTCTCTAACTTACTCGCTCGAGGCTACACTTTTCATTTATTGATTTCATACTTGTTCTTCTTTTATTGCTTGATATTGGCCATAAAAAGCCTTCTTTAATTATATCCTAACTATTATTCCCTTCCCGGTTACCCTCGATAGCTCGAGCTCGAGCCCAGGCAAGGATATCGAGGCCTTTCATCGATCAGTCCGAGGCCTGGTAGCAAGCCCCTCGGTTTGATCACTGCCCTGTTTTAGCTCGTATTTCATCGTTAAACTTCATATATCTAGCATCCACTACTCTAACAACTAGCATAAAAAATAGATCACGTATTTGTAGAGTCCCATTTACAAATTTAATTGTTATTACCATTTTCACGGTAAACAGTATTATTCCATTTTGGTCCTGTAACGTGTAATAACGAATAATTGGAGTGTTAGTAAAATGGAGACTGGGTGTGCTTTGTTCTTGCATAAAGGGCAGAGAACATGACTATAGGGTCTACATGCTTTATTTGTTATCTTTTTTAACTTGCTCTACTTCTGCACGCTAGTAGAAATCATGTCTCTAGGAATTGATCACACCTCACCTAATTTGTCTAATACTGGTACACTATCATCGCCATACTTGTTATTACTGTGCATTTAGACAGCATGCCTATAAGACGTATATATTATGTTTTTGCTAACCTAGATATCATGCCAATAGGACTTCAAATAATTAATTGATCAAATTGTTGCTATTACCTTTGGTGCACTGTCAATCTAGATATCATGACCATAGGACACTAATCTCTTAATCAACTGCTTCTGCCATTTTATTACACTTCCACTTGGATAGCATGCCTATAGGAATAAATATGTTAACAACGAGTTTAAAAACAAACTATTAGAAATCTTGCTTATAGAATACTATTATTCGCCTAGAAAACATGTCTATAGAGTCAAACGTTGGTAATTCCCAGTTTTAATAGCTTTCACTGCCCATTACGCAAACAACTTAGAAATCATGGCTATAGGACAATGTCACTCGTCTAAGATGCCTATCTATAAAATCACTGCTAATAATCTTGAGTTTGCAAATAGTTTACTGCCTCCTCGTCTAAGTTATTTAGAACAATAGTATTGAATATACGATACTGGAATTCAGAATCACCTAGAAACCATTCCTATAGGATTTTAAGTCTTGATTCTGAATATGTGTATTGCCTAAATTTCCCGCGTGCATTTGTTGTTTATGTTTGGAGGCTAACTTAGGCCTTTAATTGTCTTTATGTAGAGTCCTATCTGTTTTTTATGTCGCTTAATATTATAATTTAAATAACCTAGGAGAAGTCTAGAGCTATCCAAATAGTAGGTCCAAAGTCTCCTGGACCATAGGTTTGGGGCGGGTAGTGCACACATAGGATACGATTTAGAATTGATTAGAGTGCCTTTAAGGAACAACTTCAACATAGTAATTAGGTAGCAGGAGATGATAGCCTGTGCCCGCTGAATAATATAAGTAACCCCTACCTTAAGGGAATTGTGAAGTATTATTTATATTGCACAAGGTGATCCTTTAGGCCAAAAAACTTAGGACCCCTTTTCTTTATATACTTGTTATTTACACTTAGTTATTTAATATAGACCAATGTAGTTGTATCCTTGTAATCATTAAGATTTGTACCGATTATCATGTATTATAGTAAGACTCTTCAACTTCTAAATTTCCCTTTGTCTGTTTGATCACCTAGCCTTATCACATAATCCACATAGTTTATAGTTCGGCAGAGACCCACAGTTGTGGACCTAGAAGAGTGACTAGCACCTTATTTTCGAAGTAAATCTAGCCCTTACCCGTCTTTGGTGACATGGACTATTCAAATAGAATTATTTTCAAATAGGTGACCTAATGCACCTAAAAAATTATTAGGTGGTGACTCTTCTCTTTTAATACCCATTTAAAATAGTTGTCACACGTCGAAACCCGCTTTCGCGAGAAAATGGGCGTGCGACAGCATGTCGACTCTGCTAGGGATATACTTAGGCTCTTACTATGACGAACTTGATTTATTTGGATTACTTTCCTTATTTGTTTTAAACTGCTATGACATGCACATCCCTTTACTTATTCACCTTTATTTGTTTTAAACTGCTATGACATGCACATCCTTTTCCTTATTCTCCTTTATTTCCTATGACATATATGACCTCTCTCCATCTCTTTCATCCTGCCTAAGACTGTTATATTATGACTCGCCCATACCTATTTCCCTACCTGCTTCATTACGTTCTCACACATTTTCATGAGCTAAACTGATTTCTCTCTTTTGTCTTTCTTTTCTTTTCTCTTCTTTTCATGTTCACCTTTTCTATGTTATTTACTACTTTTATATACTTTTATCATGCAAATATTTGGCAATGTGTTATTATTCCTGCATAAGGCATGCTCCACATCTTACTCCACTCACACCAATTATCAATATAGCGGCACTTGATGAGTATCCACGCTTTCCTAAAATTACCCCTTTTAAATTGGAAAGGCTTATTTGCGGCAGACTAGTCGATCAGTGGTGCAATCACAGTCCCGTACCTTTTCCTCTCAAGTAGTCCACTTAGGAGTACCAATCTAGACCCTTTTAGAAACACACTCCAATTTTAAATGTACATGCGTGATATTAAACATTATTGATGTAACAACCCGCTTAGATAAACCTTGTCCAATGTCCGACGGGATTTCCATAATCCTAAAGGACACTATCATGTTATATGCATTACTTGGGACAAAATGTGCCAACATGTTGATCATTATTATGTAAGTAGGCGAATCTGGAAGGGAAAAGGGTTAACTTTATTTGTTTGTAGAAATAAAGCATGAAATCTCCAGTTTCGTATGGTCCAGAACATCCCCCTTTGCTATTGACAGGTGGAAAGACCTTGCGCCTTGTGGCAAGAATCATATAAGAAGAGTACTTGGTGACCGGCCATCTTTGCTGAATATTCAACCAAATAGCGAATTGATCGAGGCTGCTACCATATTCTGGGATGAGAAATGAGCTGTTTTTCGATTTGGCAATATAGAAATGACTCCTCTCCTAGAAGAAATATGGGATTTCCCCAAGTTACCATGGGATAGCCCAGGATTGCTAGTACCAGAGAATCGCACTCCCCGAAATTTCTTAGAAAATGTTGAGTTTTAAGAAGAATGATGAACTGCTCTGTCTAAAGAAATCATACATCCCTTTTGAGTCTCTTTACGAGCGTTGTGGTCATAGAAAGTCATATCGTTTTCATCATGATGAACTAACCATTACTTCTTTGGGATGGGTGCATCGCCGGGTTTATGTTTTCATTGTTTGCTTCCTGGGGTTGTTGATCTTTCCGATGAAAGGAGGAAGAATTCATACTCACTTAGCCATGGTCGCAAAGACCTTAATTGATGGTATCGAAGGACAAACTTATACTATCATCCCAATGATCTTAGCTGAGTTGTATCGTGCTCTAGATCGGTACAAGCATGGGTTTGGACACTTTGAGGGTTGTAATCTATTGCTACAAGTCTGGCTGCTGGAGCACTTTCAGAAGGGTGAGTATCCTCAATAGCTTCTACAAGGCCCCTAAATGACTACATAACCAACTATCACCCAAAGAAAATGATGTTTATTCCAGACAGGTTTGCAAAGCCTGGAAATACTGTAAGTTGGGTGTGTTTCTTCAGCAATCTGACAGACAAGTAAGTGCATTGGATGTTTGAATGTTTCCTAGTTGTGAGTTCATCAGATCAAAAAGAACTACTCACTTTTTACTAATCAGGCTGCGAGGCATCTACCCTTATGCTCCTATATGGTTAATAAAGCAATTTGGAAGAAAACAAGCCATACCTCAGGTTTCCTACATGGTCCAGTACAAGTCAGATTTCAAGGGAGATGTCATCCTATTTAAGATCGAAGCACAACATATGTGGAACTAAAAGATCATTGTGGAAGGGGAAATTATTGAGCCAAATAGGTATCACGCCGGTCATATGTACTACTATTTATCATGGCTGGAAGACGACATAGCTGGGGACGTCAAACCAGGAGTCAATCTGAGGGATAGGATCATAGATGACGTGGCTGAGGCACATGTGAAGTACAAGAGGCTACACAAAAGGGTGTTTGAGCCGAAGCTAAACATCTGGAGAAGCACAAAATGAACATGGAGACGATAAGGGAATGGAAAGAGATTTCCACTAAGTCAACGGAAAGATTGGAATACATGGAACAAGGATTGATGGAGCTAGAAGGGAAGATGAGAAAGAGACTTTCGGATTGTCAAGGTATGGATGATGATGAAGGAGGAAAGCTGGCAAAAGCTTACTTATTGCTAGATATAAGCGATCAGGGAAACATGATTGATGGGGTCAAAAGAGCCAAGCATGGAGAAGGTCCTTCAGGGACCAAGTAGATTAGGAGATGATATTCTTTACTTCTTTCTAGCTTAGATTAAATTTCAATGTAATAAGGCTAAATGTCATTAGTAACTTTATTATATTATTGTCGATTTAGTAGAAGATTGTTTTGGCTCACTTTCGCATTAATCAAATGAAGGAAACATGAGCACCAATTTTCTCCAAGTCTATGTGTGGCTTAGGCCTACCTCAGACATAATGAGGTCCCCAAATTAGGACGCGAATCATTGCATGACTTTGTGAAACATGTTTAAATATTGCGAACGCTCTTTTATTTCACCTGACTGACTTGGTTACCTTTTGCTTTTTCTTTCTTTTTGATTAATCCCATTCCTAAAGGTTGGTTTGTGAATACTGGCATAATCAATATACCACACTAGATCTAGAGGTCCTCCACCTCCTCCTCCACCTAGCGACCCGAAAAGCAAAAGCAAGGGCAAAAGGAAAATGGATGATTTAAGTGATACCCCGAAAGACAATGTTGATGTGGTGGAAAATGTTGAAACTTCATATGGTAGAAGTACTCCGTGGTAGCACGAGTTGGTCTTATGTTTAGAGCAAAAAATCTTGGAACTAGAGGGTGAGCTTGAGCAGGTCTAAAATTTGGCAAACCTGTTCCTTACTCTCAAGGTTCCCGATATCAACCAGCAAAACCCGATTACCAAAAACCAAACACCACCACAAAACACATAAAATCATAACCCACCACCCATGGCTCCAAATCCTCCCGCACCATACCAGTATCATAATCCCGCACCTCCCCAGAACCTTAACTCAACACCAGTGCAAACCCCTCAACAACATCACCATCATCCAACTCAATGCCCGCAAACCACTACATATCACACCCCCAAAAGACACCACAACCTACTCCCGATCCCCAAAACTCGACCAACAATCAACCATATACCCAAGTTCTAGGGGACTCATCAAAGCAATCTGATATATGTAGAAATCTTACCCCATACCCTACAACAAACCCTATGACAACCTATCTGAACTGACTGAGAAGGACATGCTCATTAGAAACATGGTAGAGGAAATCAAGAAACTCATAGAGAGAGTCCAGAGTGTTGAAGGTGGGAAAAGCGCGGTCTGAATTAGGAATATATGTGTATTCAGCCAGATGTGGAACTGCCAGAGGGTTACAAACCTCCAAAGTTCAAAATGTTCGATGGAAATGGTGATCCGAAGTTCCATCTAACAACATATTGCGACAAGCTTGTAGGAGTGGTAAGAATGAACAAATCTACATGAAACTATTCATGTGAAGCCTTATAGGAGACACTTTGTCTTGGTATATCAGTCAAAACCCAAATAAGTGGGCTAATTGGGTAAGTATGGCATCAGATTTCGTGAACAGATTCAAGTTCAACACAGAAAATGTGCCAGACATTTTCTACATTCAAAACCTCAAGTAGATACCGACAGAAAACTTCCATGAGTATGCTACTCGTTGGAGATTAGAGGCCGCCAGGTAAGGCCAACACTTGAAGAAGAAAAAATGAACAAGTTCTTTATTAGAGAATAAGATCCGCAATATTATGAACGATTGATGGTTATCGAAAATCACAAGTTCTCAGATATTATCAAGTTAGGGGAATGAATAGAAGAAGGAATCAAGAGTGGGATGTTACCTAATTTCGAGGCGCTACAGGACACGAATAAAGCTTTGCAATCAGGAGGTATTTCAAAAAAGAAATAAGTGGGTGTCATGATGGTAGCTCAGGGCCCTAAGTCTCCCCTCACATACCAAACACCTCCATCCACATATTAGCCTCACTCCCAAAATAGCAATACCCTACCACCACCTACCATACCTAAAACACTCAACGTGCCTATGGCTCTACCCGCCTGCCGAAGCTACCCAAAGCCATATCCATATTTGGACCACATACCTCTTAGACAATACACCCTAATTGCTGAACCTATAGCCCAACTATATGAAATACTGAAGGCCACAAGTTACATCACCCATTTTCCTATTATTGTTCTGAAAATACTTCCCAATGGATAACGAAACATGTGCTTATCATTTAGGCATGAAGGGTCATACCATTGAGGAATGATGCACGATGAAAGAAAAGATTAAAACGATGATTGGCACTAAGGTTATACAAGAAAAAGAAGCTGCACAGAATGTTTGCAACAACCTTCTACCGGATCACAAAGGTGAGGGACTGAACGTGATAGAAACTGATGAAGAGTGGGATCAGGAAGGGTCCATTGGAATCATTCGAAAGGGAGACGCTCCTAAAACATCTCCAGTCACCCTCATGCCAATTGTGGTACAAACCCATCCGCCATTTGAAGTTGAGGTAGCTACACCCTTCACTGTAATGGTAGCTCCCACATCATCTTACAAGCCTGATATCATCCCGTGGGATTATGCTGCGGAAGTAAGAACAAAGGGAAAAGCCAAAATGGAAGAAATAGGTGCCGCACAAGGTATGACTGGAACTGACAGAGTTTACAAACTTGAGAATCTGGGAGGAACAAGGAAGGAAACTGCACCTAAGACGCGTATTATTGAGACTGGCATTGACGATCTTTGGAGGAAGATACAAGCAAGGAATACTCTGTTGTAGACCACCTGAACAAGACTCCTGCTCAGATATCCATGTTATCATTGTTGCAAAACTCAGACGCGCACACGAATGCTTTGATGAAGTTGTTAATTAAAGCTTATGTACCCACCGGCATCACTAGTTGAGAGATGGCTAACATGGTCAGACAGGTACTGGAGATTCACAAAATCACTTTACATAAAGATGAATTACCGCCAGAAGGATTGAGTCACAATAAGGCTTTACACATCACAGTGCAATTCGAGGACAATTTCATGGCCAGGGTCTTGATAAATGAGGTTCGAGTCTGAAACATATGTCCACTAACCACTCTAAAAAGATCAGGTAAGGTCCTGCATGATATACGAATGAGAAGCATGAATGTGAAGGCGTTCGATGGATCTCAGAGAGCCACCATCGGAGAAATCGACTTTTATTTACATATGGGTCCAACTTGGTTTGATGTTGAGTTCCAAGTTCTAGATGTATCGGCTATTTACAACCTATTGTTGGGATGACCATGGATATATGTAGCTGGGGTAGTGGTTTCTACTTTGCTCCAGGCTGTGAAGTTCGAGTGGAATCATCAGAAGGTGATTATTAATGGAGATGGAAGTAACCCATCTACACCAATCAGACCGTTCCCATCATCAAAAATAGGAGGAAGTGGGGCAGAGAAACATATCATCGCATTGAACGGGTTAACACAATTGAAAAGGATCGATGGTAGAGCAAACAAATAGAAAGCATATTGTTGTAGACCGGATATGAACTAGGTAATGGTCTAGGTAAAAGCTTCAGAAGACCACCAAACCCATATAACCATAATATCATGGCATGACCTTTGGTCTCGGGTATGAATATAGCGTACAAGAACATCAGGATTGGACCGCACCATGGTGCGCCCCTTATTATCCACTAGAACAACCCATACCACCTTTGCACCAGACATTCCATCAGGCTGATATGATGTGGGGATCCGAGGAAGATGAGATCTTGGCCGGTATGAGGAAGTTATTTCTGGACGAAGAAGACATGGACTACAATCCAATTATTGAGGAGAAGGAGGAAGAAGACCTTATCATTCAGACAATGGAAGAGGGAGCTGTTCCCAAGAATTAGACCATTGAACCATCCCAGGCTCGCCAAATTCCTGGGTAGCCTAGCAAATTAGCATGACTTATTTTCAAATTGTTTTGAGCATTTAAGACATTTCTCAGTATTTTGTTTTGAAATAATTACTCGAGCTATCAAGTCATACTTGTTGACATTTTAAAAGTTTTATTAATATATTATTGCTTTTCATATTTATTATATCTTTCTACATTCTTTTCAGCATAATTATTACATATCCTGATACACCTACGTGTGACATGTAATTAGACAATGCAATATAAGGACAGTGATTTGGAAGATCTAAAGGATGATGTAATACCTGAGGATATTTTCAAAGAAGTAGAGAATTTTGAAAACAAACCGAAGTGTAATTTGGAGGAAACTGAGGCCGTTAACTTAGGGGATTCTGAAATAATCAAGGAAATTCGCATAAACATCCATCTATCTCTGATAGAAAAGGAAAAGTATATAAGGTTTCTAAAAGAATATGAGGATATTTTTGCATGGTCCTTCGACGATATGACCAGGTTGAGCACATCTATAGTAGCTCACAAGCTACCTACCAATCCCATGTGTCCACCGATAAAACAAAAGCTCAGAAAGTTCAAGTCGGATATGAGTTTGAAGATAAAAGAGGAGGTCACCAAACAAATTAAAGCCAAGGTTCTCCGAGTGGTTGAATACACGAACTAGTTAGCCAATATTGTGCCGGTTCCAATGAAAGATGGGAAAGTTAGAGCATATGTCGATTATTGAGATCTGAACAGAGCAAGTCATAAGGATGATTTCCCGCAGCCTAACATACACATAGTGATTGACAACTGTGCGAAGCATGAACTCCAATCCTCTATGGATTGCTTCGTAGGATACTATCTGATTTAGATGGTTGAAGAGGATGCCAAAAAGACCGCCTTTATCACACCATGAGGGATATATTTTTACAAAATAATGCAGTTTGGTTTGAAGAATGCTGGGGACACCTACATGAGGGTCATGACGATTATCTTCCACGACATGATATAAAAGGAAATAAAGGTATAAGTAGATGATGTTATCATCAAATCTAAAAGGAGTTCGGATCACATAGCAGACCTGAAGAAATTTTTTGATCGACTTCGAAAATAAAACATGAAGTTGAACCCTGCAAAATGTGCCTTCGGAGTCCCTGGTGGAAAATTATTAGGTTTCATCGTCAGCCACCAAGGTATTGAGCTAGACCCATCAAAAATCAAAGCTATCCAGGACTTGCCACCACTAAAGAATAAGAAAGATGTGATGAGTTTTCTAGGGCGCCTCATCTATATCAGTCGTTTTATAGCACAATCAATGGTGATATGTGAGCCAATCTTCAAAATGTTGAGGAAAGATGCTACAACAAGCTGGAATGTAAATGCCAGAAAGCCTTCGACAAAATTAAGAAGTATTTATCTAAACCACTCATGTTGGTCCCACCAGAACCAGGAAAACCTCTGATGCTTTATATATCTGTGTTGGATGGGGTCTTTGGTTGTGTTCTAGGACAACATGACAAAATTGGGAGGAAGGAGCAGGCGATATATTGTCTGAGCAAGAAGTTCACGCCTTATGAAGCCAGGTACTCTTTGTTGGAATGCACCTACTGTGCTTTGACATGGATAGCCCAGAAGTTAAGACATTATCTCTGTGCGTACACTACATATCTCATATCAAGGAGGCTAAAATACATCTTTCAGAAGCCCATGCCTACAGGTAAGTTAGCAAAGTGGCAGATATTGTTGAGTGAGTTCGACATCATCTATGTAACTCAAAAGGCAGTCAAAGGGCAAGCATTGGCTGATCATTTGGCAAAAAATATCGCAAACAGAGGATACAAACCACTGAAGACATATTTTCCCGACGAAGAGGTATCATTTGTAGGAGAAGATATTACCAAAGCATACGACGGTTGTAGAATATTCTTCGACGGAGCAACAAACTTCAAGGGAGTGGGTATCCGAGATGTTTTAGTGTCAGAAACTGGTCAACATTACCCGGTATCCACAAAACTCAGGTTCCTGTGCCCCAACAATATGGCAGAATATGAGGCCTGCATCTTGGAACTCAGGTTGGCCATTGACATGAACACTCAAGAGTTGTTGGTAATCGGAGATTCTGACGTGTTAGTACACCAGGTACTAGGAGAATGAGATACTAAAATCACTAAAATATAGCCATACTTGCACTGTGTACAACAACTGATCAAGGGGTTCACGAAGATAGAATTCAAACATGTTCCGAGGATTCAGAATGAGTTCGCAGATGCATTAGCTACCTTGTATTCCATGATAAAACATCCAGACAAGAATTTCATTGATCCTATCCCAATAGGAATTCATAAACAGCCAGCCTATTGTGCTCATGTCGAAGAAGAGTTCGATAGAAATCCATGGTTCCATGATATCAAGGAATACTTGGAAAAGGGACAATATCGAGAGGATGCTACACACACTTAGAAGTTCACGCTTCGAAGATTGGCCAACCATTTCTTTCAAGGCGGAGGAATTCTGTATAGAAGGACTCTTGATTTGGGAATAATGCTATGTGTCGATGCCAATGAGGCATCTAGATTGCTTGAATAAATACATGACGGAACTTGCGGACCTCATATGAACGGTTTCATTTTGGCCAAGAAGATATTAAGAGTAGGGTATTTCTAGATGACGATGGAAACAGACTACATAAAATATGTTCAAAAGTGTCATCAATGCCAAACACATGCTGATATGATACGAGTGCCGCCCAACAAGCTCAAGGTTGAAGCCGCGTCCTATAAGGCTGTTACTAAGAAGGTCGTAGCGGATTTTGTCGGGGATCACATTGTTTGTCGATTTGGAGTACCTGAGTCAACCATCACAAACAATGCTGCCAATATCAATAGTGATCTGATGAAAGCCATGTGTGAGACATTCAAGATCAAGCATTGGAATTCCACAACATATATGCCACAAATGAATGGAGTAGTAGAAGCCGCCAATAAGAACATCAAGAAGATATTGAGGAAAATGGGGGACAACTACAAACAATGGCATGCAAAGCTACCATTTGCTTTACTCGGGTATCAAACCACAGTTCATACATCAATTGGAGAAACTCCCTAATTAGTGGTTTATAGTACTGAAGATGTTATTCCCACCGAAATGCACATAATTTCCTTAAGAATCATACAAGAAGCCGAGTTCAGCGACGCACAAGGTGTACAGAACCAGTATAAACAACTAGCTCTCATTGATGGTAAAAGAATGAACGCAATGTGTCATGGTCAACTCTATAGAGTAGAATGGTAGGAGCTTTCAACAAAAAGGTTAGGTCAAGGCAATTCACACCGAGGCAATTGGTACTAAAATGGATCTTCCCACATTAGGATGAAGCAAAGAGGAAATTATCACCCAAGTGGCAAGCCCCTTACATGGTTCACCGAGTACTGACAGAAGAAACACTTATACTTGCAGAGATGGATGGAGAGATATGGCCAAAACCTATCAATTCCTACGCACTCAAGATATATTATATTTAAGATTATGTTTGCACTTTCCATTTGATGTAAACTGAACTACGCTTGACCTAATTCTCGTTTAAGAGGGAATACATAGGCATCCCTATGGGTTCGGTCACATCATAATAAAATCTTTGTTCCCCCCCTGGTCAGAAGCTGGGGAAAGATCTCGAGATCGCCCGATCTCATCATGTTTAGAATTGCCAAGGAATGTATCGCCAGAAGTATGAATTTAAACTGGGGAAGAATGTTGAGGGTTGCAATGTCTCAAAAGCATGTCACAGTCACCAATTTGACAAAATTGTTTACTCTCAGGCATTATCACATATTTCAAACAACTACAAATGATTTTTCACAAATGCATGTTTTTCAAATTTTTTTATTTTTCTTCAATAGCCAGACGCTACCCGGGGTGACTCAAATAGGACCTCAAGACAAGAGCAAAGGCAAAGCGAGGAATTGAGAGCACGAACCAACCTTCCCCCCTCCAAACTCAAGATTTTTCTTTGGATGCAGACATAAAGGACGTAACAAGAACGTCTGCAAATATATACATACAACAAGATCACTATCTTCACACCGACAGAAGTTGCCAAATGTAAACGCGTTAAGCTAAGAAATGCTTTGCCCTATCACATTTAAACATTGCTCTTCTTGCATAGGGCTAAGCATTGCTCGGATCATCGCCTAAGGCTAAACACTACATTTCTTTGATACTAAGCATTGTCTCCATTCCTTGCATGAGTCTAAGCACTACCTCCATTACTGCATAAGGCTAAGCATTGTCTTTCCTTGCATGAGGCTAAGCATTGTCTTTCCTTGCATGAGGCTAAGCATTGTATCCATTCCTTGCATGAGGCTAAGCACTGCCTCCATTATTGCATAAGGCTAAGCATTTCCTTTCCTTGCATGAGACTAATCACTGTCTCCATTACTGCATAAGGGTAAACACTGCCTTCCTTTATTGCATAAGGCTAAGCATTGCTTTTCCCGCATGAGACTAAGCACTTTCTCCATTATTGTATAAGGCTAAACACTGCCTTCCTCGCATGAGACTAAGCACGGTCTCTCTTTATCTCACAAGGCTAAGCACCACCTCCATTATTGCATAAGGCTAAGAATTGCCTTCCCTTGCATGAGACTAAACTCTGTCTCCGTTACACCGCATAAGATTAAGCATTATCTCCTTTCTTCACAACGAGCTAAGCGTTTCCCTCATCTCATATAAGGTTAAGCCTTATCTTGTCTCGTTTTAGTGAATGACTAAGCATCACCTGTTTCCTTTATCAAGCGATCGATATTACCACATACTTGCATTTCATGGGCTGAAACACTACCACATTGTTCGAAGGCGTCATAGCCCAAAGGCACCATCCTCAAAGCCTGAGGATCTCTCGAAATTGCATATCATTATTCAAAGGCGTCATAGTCCGGAGGCACCATCCTCATGGCCACCATCCCATGGCCTGCTAATCCCTTATCATACGCTTCATGTCCCAGGACATCATCCTCATCGTCCAAAGACAACTCTCATGGTCCAAAGGGAATTTGCATCATGTTTAAATTTTCGCAATAGCCCATATATATGCGCATGCATCGTGTTTTATGTTTTGCATGTAACTCGGGAGGTAACCGTTCTACAAATAGGAGCAATTCTCGCTCCGATTTTTGTTCACAACGTTCACATCCTTCGATCACCTCAAACGTAACTGATAATCAGCAATTGATTACCCTTTGTTCTATGACCGTTCAAATATCTGCCTCGTGCATCCGTAACATTCAATTTGCACCTAAAATCATCCGTTACTCACCATCCTATCACATCCACAATATCCTTTTTCGAAACACACGACCACTTTTATAATAATTGTATCAGTTTTGTTCGTTGTTGGATCCAGAACTACACATGACTTGATTCCCATAACACCAGGGATATGTAGGCAACTCAAGAACTAGGGTTCGTGCTCCATTTTTTTTCTAAACACATCATTCCTCACTCAGTTCGGACAAAACTGATCATCATTTTCTTTACCCGCCAACTCTTTCATCATTTCCGGGTGAAGAGGGGTAGCTGTTGTTACCCAATTTTGACCTCATATTTTTATATGCTTTTAAAATACTATTCCTGCATCATCACCAATTTACAAGAGTTATACAAGTATTTTCTATAATTTTCCATAATTTGAAGCTTTAAAATTGATTTTCTTGCATTTAAATTACTTGAATATGTATTAATCCCTTTAAATTATTTTGTGATGACTTAATTTAAAATTTGCATCCACATAATGTTTCATAATATTTTTACTTCATTTCATATAATTATATTTGTATTTTTAAGTCGTTTACATAATTTTACAATAATAGCCTATATGTTACGCATAATTACAATTATTACATTATTCATGCTAAAATATCATTTTTATATTTTTTTTATTGTTAATTTATTATTTCAATAATTTTATTACATAAGTAATATTTTATTATTTATTAATTATTCTTTATTTAAATAATTTCGTGTATTTAATTTGTAGCCGAAGTTTGGAGCCAATTCCGAACCATTTAAGGGCCTAAACACCCACACCTTAGCCCAATAATCCCAAAAACCCAATCCAAACGACCCTGTAACTGACCCAGTCGCGACCCATGTAACGACCCGCCCCTATTACTTAATCCAAGATTTCCCCACCCCTTTTAATTAACCAAACATCTAAAACCCTAAAGATCACTCTTCTCAAACAAGCCGCCTCTATACTTTATCGAACCTTCAGCTCTCTTTTGCAAACCCTATCCGCCCCACTCAAATCCCAATCCCAATCCGATAATCACATGGAAATCTTCCATGATTCCTTTACTTTCTTGCACATATGGAGTCGTTTACCATCTCTTAAATATTACAACCATTTGGTACTCGATTATTTATGGAAAATAAATCACGGGTGTTCGTTCAACTCCGATTCTGTATTATCTTCATTTTTCTGAACTGATACATTCACTACCAGGCCCTATTGGTCTGAGTCAGTGAGATTTTTTTTTACTATTTTTGTTCTTCGTTTCAAACTAGGGTTTGTCTGATTCTTCTTAAATTGACTCTAATTGATTTTGCATGTTATTCTTTCCCTTTTTATGTTTAATTGACTGTTATTCCTTGTTTGTGCGTTTAACTTTACTACTATATAAACCCCTTCCCAATTTCTCCTTTGGATAGACTTTAATCACCTTAAGAACGATTCTCTCACTCTAATTTATTCTGTACTATTCTGAAATTGAGCTCTTGGCAGGCTAAAAGCCAAGGCCACCAGATTTTGTTCACCTTCCTCCAGTGCAAGCACTGCCCGGAGTCTATTTCAATGCTCCTGTGAACTCTGAAACACTGGGCAGTTGAGGTTTCACTGGTCTTCAATAATCACAGCTATTCCTGAGAATTTTTAGTTCTTCATCCTTTGTTAAGTTTGTCTGCAACTGGTTAGTGCCCTATACTCCCGCACTTCTACTTCTTTCTGTTCGTGTTTGTGTTATATGCATTAGTGCTATTTGGATTTTCCTGAGTTAATTTCAATATTATGCCCTTTCGTATACAATTCTGCTTGTTTTAGTACTACTCTGTAGTTCCCATAGCTTCAACTATATGTGAATTATGATTTTAACTCACATGTGGATAGCTAAGTTGATTCATGATGCTTTCTTAATTCGTAATTAAAACCTCATTGATGGTTACAGAACCTTGTTTTGATTTCTTGTACTAAAACCCTTATGAAACTATGTTCTTGCTCAAATTGCTTTCTTCATGTTAAATCCTTTAAGCATAATTTGCTATTTCTCTGTAAATCTATCTATATACTTAGCCTAATATGCTAGCCTTAATGCATGCTTATTAGGTGTGTCCAACCTGAATAATTTTTAATTATTATGTATATGAATATTTGGTTACTTGTACCTGTTGCTTATTCTGAGTTGGTTCCTTGCCTTGTTTTGTACTAATATGACAACCAACTCATGCCCAGAATGTGTTCTAATTCATGTTGACATATTCATGACCAACTCTTTATCTCTCTGGAGATCTACTATTAGCTACGACATGTTCCCATGCCATTTTTAACTCTATTGTGTGATTTTCTTAACTTGCTCAGCCTTGTGTTCTCCAGTATTTGTTAAAACCTTTAGAGTAAATCTCATAACCATTATTTTCACTTATATGTGGCTAACTAGTACAAGGTTTGATGCTTGTTTGTCCTATTAATTCGAAAACTGATATGTCTTCTGTTTACTATAAGTTTTTGCTGATACTCGGCATATTCATATTTTCATATCCTCAACTAAGTAATTGCTCGATCATGAACCTGTTCTGTTATGTTGTTTTCACTAGATCTTCATGTTAAGACTTTCATGTGAAGGCTATGCTCTACTTTTTCGTGTCTATGGCTCTATTAGATTTCCATGTTTAAATATTGTGACTAAAGCTCTTTTAGGGTCATTCTGAATCAGTTTACTCTTGAAACTCTTTTGGAATAGTTCACTATCTTATGTTGGTCAATCTTGTCACTGTAGCTTTGTTTCTGGGAATATAAGCATGAACCTGCCTTGTAAACTTGTCTGTAGTTCATGTGATCTTGTCTCTGTGCTTTGGTTAGAAATGTTGATTAGTTATAGCTTTAGGAGTTAAGTGTGAAAAGTTATTTAATTAATTCCGCGAGTGGTCTGTTACCTGTATAGTTAAGTTTGGCATCCATTTGGCTAAATAAGTTATTCGTTGGGCCTGGTGTTGGGCCACATATGTTATTGGACCTGGGCATTAGATTTAGAAAGATTCTACAGTCCTATGAGCATGATATTTTGAGTCTGTTGGTGAGCCTGCTGAAGGCCCAAAAATTCACTAAATTATTTTATAGCGGGCCTGTACTTGTTTCAGTATGTACTTTGTCATCTTTGATTTTGTATTATTCCATTTTGGTCCTATAACTTGTAATAACAAATAATTGGGGTGTAAGTGAAATTGGGGGATGGGTGTGCTTTTCCCTTGCATAAAGGGTAGAGAACATGCATATAGGGTCTACATGCTTTATTTGTTATCTTGTTTAACTTGCTCTACTTCTGCACGCTAGTACAAGTCATGTCTCTTGGAATTGCACATACCTCACCCAATTTGTGTAATACTCGTACACTATCACAAAGATGCTATTAATCGCCATACTTGTTATTACTATGCGTTTAGATAGCATGCTTATAGAACGTATACTATATGCTTTTGCTAACCTAGATATCATGCCAATAGGACTTCAAATAAGTAATTGATCAAATTGCTTCTATTATCTTTATGGACACTAATCTCTTAATCAACTGATTCTGTTATTTTATTACACTTCCACCTAGATAGCATGCCTATAGGAATAATTATATTAACAGCGAGTTCAAAAACAAACTATTAGAAATCTTGCCAATAGAATATTGTTATTTGCCTAGAAAGCATTGTCTATAGAACCAAACGTTGGTAACTCCCAGTTTTAATAGCCTTCACTACTCATTGCGCAAACAACTTAGAAATCATGCCTATAGGATAGTTTCACTCGCCTATGATGCCTATCTATAAAATCAGTGCTAATAATCCTGATTTCACAAATAGTTTTTACCTACCCGCCTAAGTCATTTAAAATAATAATGATGAATATATGATACTCGAATTCAGAATCACCTAGAAACCATGCCTATAGGATTTTAAGTCTTGATTCTGAAACTGTGTATTGCCTAAACTACCCACATGAATTTGTTGTTTATGTGTGGAGGCTATCTTGGGCCTTCAATTGTCTTTATGTGAAGTCCTATCTATTTTGAATGTCGCTTTATTTTATCATTTTAAGAAACCTAGGAGAAGTCTAGAGCTATCTAAATAGTAGGTCCAAAGCCTCTTGGACAATTATTTGGTGGCGACTCTTCTCTTTTTATAATCATTTAAAAGAGTTGTCACACGTCGAAACTCTCTTTCGCAAGAAAATGGGGCGCGACAAAGATCAGGCATGAATGTCTTAGGATTTTTTAGTTTTTGTATACATATTTTTTTCATTTTGAGGCCGTGTTTGTTGGGCCTTTGTAAAGGTATTCCAAAATATATAAAAAAATTCCTTTTTGGCAATTTCAACTTTTTAAGAATCTTTTCACAATTTTTGTTCTTGCAAATATTTATGATGCCTTTGCATAGAATCAAATGTAGTAACCAATCGTCTGTTTTTTGGAGGTCCAAACAGAACTTGACCTCGATGCAAACTTTTATTTGCTCGAAGCATCGAAAACTCGGAGTGACCGGAAGTTTTCCAAAAATACTTAAGTGTTCTAGATGATGCTTTTTTCGAGGGTAACCTTTTCGCATGTATTGAATATTTATTAAATGCTACATTTTGATTACGAGCTTCAGACGTTTTGGAGCCATTTTTTAGGGTGGTCGTAGCCTTTTAGGTTAAGGAACTACCTAATAGGTTTTGTGCCTCGAGGTTTTGATAACTCAAGTTTCCCAAAATAATTCTGGACGATAGTCCCCCGGTGGGGGTAGCCCTTAGGCTCATATAGGGGTAGCTCTTGGGCTTGATAGTCCTGGGTTAGGGATAGCCCTTAGGCTCTATACTTTTAGAGACAAAAATATGTAATAGCAAGGTAGAAACTTATTTCATTTTTGTGTGTTAAGTACAACATTGAAAGCGTGCAAAAGCTTGAATTATGGCTAAGCTGGCCTATGCAGGCACTGTTTATTTGGCTGTTTGGCCCATCCGATAAATCTTAACCACCTAGTCTAGGCTGTTCGAGCACAAAGTTTCCTTCTTTCCTTGCTAAGAAGCTTGACCCGAAATGATGGACCCCCGTATTCGAGGTCGATCTTGATTGGGCTCGGATATTGTTGATGAGACCACCTTCTCTGATTTAATACCGGTCTTCAATTCTAAGTTAGCACGATTTACCGTTGCCTCATTAAAGAGTGAAACGCGTGCTTTCAGACCTAATAGTCACATTTTCCATTGGTTGATGCTTGCAAGTTTTAGTTCGATTCACAATATTATAAAAAGGTGAATAAGATCGTACCTTAGCAGTAGTACTACTTTAAGTGTGTCACATTCCAGTTGTTTGGTAGCTGTGCACCGTTTCCTGCTTTGAGTTAGTACGAGCCTTTACCGGTAATCCCGATGAATCGATATGGTCCTTCCCAATTCGGCCCTAGCTTCCCCTTGTTCGGGTTACAGGTGTGCAATGTCATTTTTCTTAACACCAAGTCCCCGATATTGAAGTGTTGAAGCTTGGCTCTTCGGTTGTAGTACCTTTCTATCCGATGTTTTTGGGCGGCCAACCAGACTAGGGCAGCCTAGCACATTTCATCCAATAGTTCCAAGATTGTGTTCATTGCCTCACCATTCGATTCTTTGGTCGCATATCGAAACTTGAGGCTCGGTTATCCCACTTTGACAAGTATTAATGTTTCGGTACCGTAGACCAATGAAAATGGAGTGGTCTCGGTACTAGATTTCGAGGTTGTACAGTATGCCCACAAGACTTCGGGCAGAATTTCCTTCCATTTCCCTTTGGCATCAGTCAACCTTTTCTTTAGGTTTTGAAGTATGGTCTTGCTTGTTGATTTCTCCTGCCCATTCCCACTAGGGTGATAGGGTGTTCACAAGATCTTTTTGATCTTATGGTCTTTGAAAATTTTGTTTCCCTTGCTATTGATGAACTATTTCCCGCTATCACACACTATCTCGGATGGTATCCCGAACCGGCATATTATGTGGTTTTAAATGAAGCCAACGACTTCTTTTTACCGGACCTTCTAGAACACTTGAGCTTTGACCCACTTAGAAAAATAATCGGTCATAAATAATATGAATTAAGCCTTACCAGGTGCCTTACGACAGGGAATCGACAATGTCCATTCTCCACTTCATGAACGGCCAAGGTGACAAGAACAAATGTAGTAGTTCTCCAGGTTGATGGATCATCGGTTCACGCCTCTGACAGCCGTCGCATTTTTGTACAAAGTCCTTTGCATCTTTCTCCATCTCGATCCTGTAATAGTCGGCCCTGTTTATCTTACAAATCAAAGATTCTGCCCCTGAATGGTTTCCGCAGGTGCCTTCGTGAAATTTCCACAAAACATATTCGGTACCTCTCGGCCCCAAGCATATGGCGAGCGGGCCATCGAACGTTCTTCTAAACAGAGTATCTTTGGACAGGTTGAACCTACCACCTTCGTGCGCAGAGCTCTCAATTTTTTAGGATTCGAGGGCAACTTCCCAGTTTTCAAGTAGTCTATATACTTGTTTCGGCCCACTATCAATTTCATGAGCTGTACGACCGTTCCTAAGCTGAATTCATCATCATCAACCGATGATCCCAAGTTAGCTAGAGCATCAGCCTCGCTATTTTGATCTTAGGATACGTGTTGTAGGGTCCATTCCTTGAATCAATGCAACATTACCTGCAATTTATCTAAATACCTTCGCATTCATTCCTCTTTTACTTCGAACGTTCCATTGACTTGATTTAACACAAGGAGGGAATCACTCTTAGCTTCGACAACCTTGGCCCCTAGGCTTTTAGCCAACTCGAGACCTATAATCATGGCCTCATACTCGGCCTCATTGTTAGTCGATTTCACAGTTCTTAAAGAATGCATAACTATGTTAACTATAGGCGGCTTCAACACGATGCCAAGTCCAGACCCCTTTGCATTTGAGGCACCGTCCATAAAGAGGGTCCAGATTATCGAGAAAGTCCCCGAGGTTAATAACAATTTGTTTTCGACTTTGGGTATTAAGGCCCGCGTAAACTCAGCCACAAAGTCTGCCAAAATTTTGTGATTTGATGGCAGTTCGAGGTCGATATTCGATATCGTACCCGCTAATTTCTATGGCCCATTTAGCCAGCTGGACTGAGAGCTCGGGTTTATGCATTATGTTCCTTAATGGGTAAGACGTATATGGGGTGGCATTGAAAGTATAGCTTTAACTTTCTGGAGGCGCTTAGCAAAGCGAGCGCCAATTTTTCCAGGTGAAGATACTTTGTCTCGGCCTCTCCTAGAGTTCTACTAACATAATAGATTGGAAATTGCATACCTTCCTCTTCACAAACTAGGACTCCACTAACCACTACCTCGGATACCGCCAAGTACATGTACAGTTTTTCATCTGCCTTCGGAATATGGAGCAAGTGTAGGGTGAACATTTGAGTTCTTCCAAAGCTTGTTGGCACTCCGGGGTCCATGAAAAGTTATTCTTCTTCAATAATGAGAAGAACCGATGGCTCTCATTGGAAGACCTCGATGTGAACTGGCCCAGGGCGGCGATGCGCCCGGTTTGCCTATGAACGGCCTTGACACTATCCACCACGGTGATGTCTTCTATAGCTTTGATCTTATCGATATTGATCTCGATCCCTCATTTGGACACCATGAATCCAAGGTACTATCACGACCCAGATTTCCCACCCTCGGGAATCGTGATGGCGCCTACTCGAGAAAACTAGGCAAGCCTAGTATTATAAATTAATTGCCCTTTTTCTTAAGCATGTTCAACAATTCAAAGTATTAAGTAATTTAAGCAGTAGAATAAACTAAATGACCAAAAATGCGGAAGACGAAAACTTAATCATTAACTGAACATTTGCTACATAATCTGAAATACAATACTACCCAGAATTTGGTGTCACAAGTCACGTACTATCTAAGAATACTACAAATAAGGTCTGAATGGAAATATACAAATCTGTCTCTGAATAAGTAAAAACAGAAAGAGAAATGATAGGAGGAGATGCCAAGGTCCGCGGACGTCTGCAGGACTACCTCACTGTGGTCCAAACACTCCTATATCAGTATTTATACATAGTGCAGAGTGTAGTATCAGCACAACCGACCCCATGTGCTGGTAAGTGCATAGCCTAACCTCGGCGAAGTAGTGACGAGGCTAGGACCAGACTACCAAATAAACCTGCGCAGTTAAATCATATACAACGGAAATAAAAGCAGATAATTACAACTAAAGTTGGGCGGGGAAAACATGCTGTGGGGAGTAATAGATAACAACAGAATAACAGTAGAGAAATATAAGGAATGCCATAAATCAATTACCAGCAAAAGATAAGGAAATAAGAAACAAGTACACATGTAATACCATTGCAGGTGTGCAACCCAATCCCATTTCATATAATACCATTGCAGGCATGCAACCCGCTCTCATTTCATATAGTATCGTTGCAGGCGTGCAACCCGCTCTCATTTCATATAGTACCGTTGCAGGCATGCAACCCGCTCCCATTTCATATAGTACTGTTGCAGGCGTGCAACCCGCTCCCATTTCGTATAGTAGCATTGCAGGCGTGCAACCTGCTCCCTTTTCATTTATCAACACCAATCATAAAAGAATCCCGGCAAGGGAACAATAATATAACAACAACATCCCGGAAAGGGAACAATAATATAACAACAACATCCCGGCAAGGGAACAATAATACAATAACAACATCCCGGCAAGGGAACAATAATATCACAATGACATTCCGGCAAGGGAACAATAATATCACAACAACATCCCGGCAAGGGAACAATAATTATAATCCTCATAGGCAGCACGAATAAACCATAACAGAGTCACAATAATTACAGTACAAGACTCATGGGCATGCTTGACACCGACGTATAGATACCCGTCACCATGCCTATACGTCGTACTCCACAATTAACACATAGAAAATAAGACACAACTCCTAATCTCTCAAGCTAAGGTTAGACCAAACACTTACCTCAAACTTCCACGTCCAACTCAAGCCTCAAACACCACTTTTCCTTTAGAATTCGCCTCCAAATAACTCGTATCTAGTCCAAATTGATTTAACAACATCAATAATGCTAAAGAATTCATACCCATTGCTTAATTATAGGTTTTCTATCATTTTCCCCAAAAAGTCAAAAATCGACCCCAGGCCCGCTTGGTCAAAACTCGAGGTTCGGACCAAAACCTGATCACCCATTCATCCATGAGCCCGGATATGCAATTAGTTTCAAAATCCGACCCCAAAACAAAGTCTAAATTCCAATTAATCCAAAAGCTCTAACTCTACCCAAATTCCTAATTTCTACCATAAAATCCTAGATTTTTGGATGAAAATTGCTGAAATGCAATGGGAAATCGAAAGAAAAAGGCTTAGAATCATATACCAATGTTTTGGGGAAGAACTTGTTCTTCGAAAATCACCTCAATGCTCTCTAGTTTTGAAAATATGAAGTTTTGAACTAAATCCCGATTTGCTACAGGTTTTAATTCACAGGACAGGTCTTCTTCGCGTTCGCAAAGGGTCAGGCCCATTAGCCTTTGCGTTCGCATTTAGCGGCTCACGTTCGCGGAGATTTGACTCCTCAAGCCTTCGCGTTCGCGTAGAACAAAATCCCCTTCCCCCAGCCCCAACCCAAAGGCCTCCGCGTTCGCGACCTGTTTATCGCGTTCGCATAGAAGGATAATTCTTTCAGCCTGACTTATCCTTCGTGTTCACGAGAGTCCTTTCGCGAATGCGAAGAACAAAACTTCAGAACACCAGAAACTGAAAACCTGCAACTTTTGTAAGTTTAAAAACCTTCCGAAAGTTACCCAAGCCCTCGAGGCTCCAAACCAAACATGTATACTAACTCAAACACATCATATGGACTTACTCGTGCGATTAAATCGCCAAATTTATAGGTTTAACAATGAATTTAGCATCAAAATCAAAGAAAATTTTCAAGAACACTTAAGTTTCAAATTTCACAACCGAGGGCCCGGTTCACGTCATTTCAAGTCCGTTTCTTACCAAATTTTATAAGCTCAATCAAAATGCCATATAAGACCTGTACCGGACTCCGAAACCAAGATACGGGCCCGATACTATCAATTTCGAAAACATTCAAATTTTCAAAAACTCTTAAAATTTTAGTTAAACAATTTTCTTCAAAAATTCATTTCTCGGGCTTGGAATGTCGGAATTCAATTTCGGGCAGACGCCCAAGTGCCATATTTTCTGACGGACCCTCTGGAACCGTCAAATCACAGGTCCGGGTACGTTTACCCAAAATGTTGACCGATGTCAACTTAAATTAAATTTTAAAGGCCAAATTAACATTTTCATCACATTTCCACATAAAAACGTTCTGTATGTATGCCCGAACCACGCACACAAATCGAGGTGAGGAAAAAGGAGACTTCTTAGGACTCAAAACACAGAATTTACTCGTAAATCAAGTGATGACCTTTTGGGTCATCACAAGTACTTCCCGGATCTGACCCGAATGCGCATTTCTCCAGGTTCAGTTCCATATTGTATTTCTTCAGTATGTCAAAGGTTTCCTGCAAATGTTTCAAATGGTCCTCTGCTTGCAGGGACTTAACTAACATGATGTCAATATAAACTTCCATTGATTTCCTATTTGTTCTTCGAACATCTAGTTTACTAGGCATTGGTAAGTGGAACCGGCAATTTTTCATCCAAACCGCATTACATTATAACGGTAGGTGCCAAATTTAGTGATAAAAGAAGTTTTTTCTTGATCGCCCAGGTCCATTCGGATTTGGTTGTAGTCGGAATAGGCTTCAGGAAAGCTGAATATCTCATGCCCGGCTGTCACATCGATCATGCGATTGATGTTAGGAAAAGGAAAAGAGTCTGTGGGCATGCCTTGTTTAAGTCATTGTAATCTATGCACATTCTTAATTTGTTTCCCTTTTTAGGCACTACTACTACGTTACCCAACCATTATGGGTACTTAACTTCCCGAATAGAACCTATTTAAAGGAGTTTGGATACCACACTTTGATGAAGGCGTGCTTGACTTCGGACTGAGGCCTTCTCTTCTGTTTAACTAGGCAGAACTTAATGAATTCTTTCCTGAGTTCGGGAGTTAACCTCGTGCCTAGGTATACCTTCCGATCGGGCAAGTGTTCGATCAATATGACTTGCTCTAGTTTCTCGACCGTTGATTTGGTGAAATCGAAATCGCCAGGGGTGATGAACGACCTAGGAACTCTGCAATCATCATCCTCAATCGCTTCTTCCTTCTCTAGTTCGATTGGGGCCGGTGTCGGTGATTGTTATTTAGCTTCTTCCTTCATAGCCAGCTCCGTGTTCTTTGATATTGAGAGTGCAGACATCGAGATCAACTCAACGATCGCGAACATTTCTTTTGCGACCGGCTGCTCTATCTAAACCATCTTAATCCCTCCCGATGGGGGGACTTTAGTGATTGGTGTAGTGTCGAGGGTATTTCCCTCATGTTGTGAATCCATGGCCTTCCGAATAGAGCATTATATCTCATATCCTGTTCATTCACATAGAACTTCATTTCATGAATGGCCCCGGCGATGTTCACCGTTAGTAGTTTCGTATGCTATGTTGAATCTGTTTAAAACCCGGACTGTTGACACTATTTGGTCTTGCAGACCCAACCGCTCTATGACCCTCAATCTGATCGCTACCTGGATCAATTAACACACTCTTAACTCGAGATTTATTTATGAGTACAAATACTACTAGTTCATCATTATGCGGTTGCACAATGCCTTCAACGTCCTCATCGGTAAAAGAGATGGTTTCCTAGGGTATATAATCTCGGGTTCATTTTTCCCTTGTGATGGACAACTTAGTGCGTTTTAGCATTGGTCCCTGGGGGACTTCGACTACACCAATGATCATGTTAATGGCATGTTGAGGTTCCTCTTATTCGGTCTGTTTGTTGGAGTCCCTATTCCTGAAGTGATTTTTGGCTCGATCACTCAGGAATTCTCGGAGATGCTTGTTATTAAATAATGGGGCCACTTTTTCTCTTAGTTGTCGGCAGTTCTCGATCTTAAGGCCATGAGTGCCATGATACTTAAACATTATGTTAGGGTCTCTTTGGGTACGGTCGGACTACAATAGCCGAGGTTACTTGGTATCTTTGATGCGCCTGATGGCAGACACGATGGTGGCAGCATCGACATTGAAGTTGTATTTCGATAATCTAGGTGCCTCCCTGACACCGACTGGCCGGTCAAAACTGTTTTTGCCCATGAGTCCCCGGCTAATGTGGCCTCGATCATTCCTTTTTTCATTTCTCATAGAGTTATGCCCATATTCATTACACCTTCGATCTCCACTATGCATTTAATATCGGTCTCTGTTCAATCTTGGTTCATGATCGATGGATCTCTTAGACCTGTCGTTAGTTTTGATGGGATAAATGGACCTAGAGGGGGCCCCAAGCTGATCATGCTCGACTTTGATTTTTGATTGATACTTGTTATGGATATCGGCCCAGGTTACTGCCGGGTATTATTTTCGCGCCCCCTTTTTCTCGCGAAATCGGGTTTATGACATTTTGGTTGGGACAACTCTTTCCTTTTGGAAAGGGGGTTTGCATTTTTGAAGAGTCGCCACCTAACAATTTAAGGTACGTTAGGGCACCTATAGGGTTCATTTATAACTGCGTTTGGTAACTAGAGAGAGGGTAAGGGCTTGAAATTATCCTAAGGGGAAGGTGTTAGGCACCCATCAGGATCCACTAGTGTGATTCCCGGCCAAACGGTTTTTGTGAATTTGTACAATTAGCAAACATGTATGGCTCAAATAGTATAGGATTTAAGTTTAAGTACACAGATGTTTGAAAAAACAGTTAATGAAAAGTAAGATTTAGAAAAGAATTACAATCTAAGCATATTTGGGAATGTAAAAAGGGTATCCTAGGTTTGTTTATAATATGGATCGCATCAATGCAATACCCGGTATGACACTCCTCAAAGAGGGGCTATACGTGGTATTAACGCACCGATCATCATATCCATATCTACCTTTTCCCGCCCCGTGAAGGTAATTAAAGCGAGGGTTAGTCTCGACCCCTATTGCATGTTGTTACCCGTCCATTCCTATAAGTCCCGGAGGAATTTAGGACTCTTATCCTATAAAAAGGGGGTTCTAGGCAGACCCTCAAGTTTAAAGGTAAATACTAAGGCGACATATAATAAACAAGTAGGACTTCAATTAAGGGGATCATGGAAGACAAATGAAAGGCTCAGATATACCTCCACACACAGTACACATAAACAACATGACTCATATACAATTAAGGTCTAAATTCAGATCCTAAGCATGGTATCTAAGTGATAACAACAGAGTCAGATTTATTACATGACTCAGACAAGAAGTCCTAATCAAGCTTGCCTACTGATTTTGACATGATGATAGTTAAACATTAATCACAAAGACGGTTCTGGTTTTTATTTTAAAGTTGATTGCCTACGACTTGCCTAAGCGTAAAATAATATGTAGCAATTACCAGAATTATTAAAAACAGTTTGGAAGTTATTTACCTAAAGCATGATATTCTAAATGTTGCAAAGACATGCAGGGATTGTGACTAGTTTCACTTAAACAAGATAATCAAACATGAGACTGTTTTATGTCCTTTTTCATGCATCAGTAGTTTAACTAGGTGTGACTGAGCGAGTGTGAACAAGATCCTAAACAGGGTATCTAACGTGCACATATGAAAATGCAGAATGATTGCAGAATTCCTAAAGCATGATTTCTAAATGCCCAAAGAGTTACAACATGACTTCAAGACGTGCAGGAGCAACAGTTTTATGTTGATGCTGTTATTTAGTCTAAAGCAAGATTTCTAAGTGGTAA
The DNA here is from genome assembly GCF_000393655.2 of Nicotiana sylvestris. Lineage (NCBI taxonomy): Eukaryota > Viridiplantae > Streptophyta > Magnoliopsida > Solanales > Solanaceae > Nicotiana > Nicotiana sylvestris. The sequence continues at coordinate 122,121,243 of NC_091062.1, read as the reverse complement.
AGTGATGCCAAATGAGATGCTAAAACAATAAACATAAGAACATGGTATCTAATGCATGACATGCTTTGAATGGGTTGATCTTACACATGGATTCTAATGCACATATAGGAAATGTAAACCTAAGACATGGTTTCTAACCATTGATGTTGATATAATATATAACTACCCTCCCCTTTTTACTAGCCAGCCCCAATACCTGTTTACAACAGATTATTATAGACCAATACTGAAATGAATTACATAAGTAGGAAAGACAAATAAAAAGTTACACTATAGTGAGCCTGAAAACAGGTCCAGATTTCCAACACCTGATTAGGACTTCCTCTCTGAGTTATGTAATAAATCCAACTCCAACACCTCAAATGCCAAGATTTTTTCATAGCCTTTCTCATATCTGGGTGTGTCAGAGTTCTCTAAGGACCTCAAGGGATATCGGGCAGTGCTCACACCCAGATTTCATAGCCAAGACAGAGTAAGTGCAGTGTGGAAAGGCCAGCTTTTATGTGTCCAAGTTCAGAGGGAGCTCAAGAGTCCCAAGGCAAGGCTCACACAAAAGGGGCAGAACATAGTGGTCTTAGAGTAGAGCGATAGTGCTTGACATAGTTTTGAAGAGATTTAAGCAGGAAAATAGTTTTAAAAAAAAGAGACTTGTTTGATATAGTTTTGTAAAACAACAGGGGGAGTTGTTCAATAGGACAGTTTTGGAAAGAGAGTAGAGTAACAAGCAACAGTCCAAACACAGCACCCAAAACAGATTCACACATAATCAAGGAACATAGGACCAAGGTAGGTTCAGCAGTCACCAACAGGGACAGTGGGATTTGGGGACACATAGATCACATAAGTAAACACATAGTTGTCGGAGTACTTAAGTATAGAATCAGCAATATGCTGAGGAGTTAGAGAACGCAGAATCATGTAACTTGAGGATAGCCAACTATTTTTGCACAGAGAGGTTCATGCTAGAAATCAAAGCAAACACAAGTAAAGAAGGGCCACATTGGGGTATATTAGGAAGGGGAATAACAATTTTATAAACATGATGAGTCTAAGGGAGGGGAGACATTCAGAAGCATGCTGATGAAGTGATGAAGTAAACATATCAATTACAAGTTGAATCAATAGAACCGTAAGTGAAAACATACTAGAAACAAGATGAAATGAAGCAGTAAACGAAACACATTATTTTGAAACTTGAATTGAAATCAGAACATACCAGTAAAGAAGTAAACACAAAGTGAAGGGGCAAGAGAGTAGAGTAATCAGCCTTGGCTTGCAGCCGACTGACTTAGAACAATAGCAAATAACCAGAGAAAAGAGAGAGCAGAAGAATGTTTTCTTTTTGTGTGAGAGAGGGTTTTGAACTACTGTGTTCGTGTTTGTAATGAAAAGAGAGGAGGGTATATATAATAGTTTAAAAGTCAGGTCAATAAGGCAAGAAGCAATTATGGAACTACAGAATCAATTAAGAATCGAAAATCAGCCAAGTCTCCCTTAATTAATGGAATCAATTCAAACGGTAAGAACATGTAGCAAATAAGGAAAGAAATCAATGTGTAATTGGAGCAAAACATATACGGAAATAATTCAAACATAGTAGGTACAGAGTAAACAATTAGGGCTAAGTTCATAAGGCTCTAATTAAGGAAATAATATAAGAATCAATTAACAGTATAGTCAGCCATGTAATAAGGCAAGAAGTAAACTAAAGGTCGAAAATCAGTAAACAATCTTACCATAGGGAATCAGTAAAGGGTATCAATCACAGAAAATTAGGGATTCAACTAGAAATAGTCCTGATTAGAGGAAATTACCACAAATTTCTGTCAATAAACATAATATAGACGGGAGACGCAAAATCAGAAACCCTAATAAGCAAAATAGGGTAAAAAAAATCACAGAGACTCAGAACATATGCATGAGAAACAGACATACGCACAAATCAGACTAGTAAATAAGCAAAGATAGTCTCAGAACTCAGGATTCTTAGCATGATAAATCAGATAAAAGAGAAAAACTTAAATAACCATTTAAATATAGTAAGAATCATAGAATAATACCAAAAAATTAGAGGGAAAGTCATTTTGAGAAGGGGTTAAGAAACCCTAGTTTGAAGATGAAAAGGCGTTTTTGAAAAGTCGGAGAGATTCTTAAGAAAACAGTAAAGACAACTTCGAAAAATATTAGATCTGTTATAGATCTAAGAAGTCAAGAGCTAAAATTAGGGTTTCAAAGAGAGATAACCCAGATATAGAGAGATTCCGGTTTAGAAGCCATGGATCTAGCCGGAAAATAGAAAAATCTTACTCAGACAGGCCAAGGTGACCGGAGAACGACATAGAAACCATGGGAGGTGAGTGAACCATCTTCTGGTTCCCTTGAGGGCCTCAAGGTAGCAAGGATTCCGACATGTGAGTGGCCATAGAGGCTAGGGGTGGTGGTGGAACCACCATTGATACCGACGAGCCAACGGTCGGCGAATAGGAACCATGGTTGTGCAGAGAGCTTGAGAGAGAATGAGATAGTGTAACGGCGGAGTGAAGAGAGGAAATAAGGGTTTGGGGGGGTAGTCTATTAGGTTAAATTAAGAAGGGATTATCCTAGACCGTTGATCAAAAATGATCAACGGCCAGGATTTGGGCGGAATTGGGTAGGGTAGGATTTAGGTTTTGGGCCTGGGATATTGGGTTGTTTTAATTGGGTTTGGGGCTGGTTTGATTTAGGTTATAATTGAAATAAAGATAGGGTTATTTGTTAAATACCCAATTAAATTGAATAAAATAATTTATAAATTGGCTAATGATTATACAAAAATGAATTTTATGCATAGAAAATAGTTAAAAATGATTACTTAGTATTTAAAAATATAAATGATTAATTTCTGGAAAAAAATAGTATTAAATCATAGGATTTGGCTATAAATATTGCAATTATAGCCAAAAGGTGCCAATTTGGCTAGTTATGAAATAATTTGGTTTAAATAGGACCATAAATAATAAATTAAATCAAGAGATGCTTTCGAAATCATTTTCAATGCCATTTTATAATTATTTATTGGAAATAAAATGCTAGATAAATTAATAAAAATATATAAAAATTATAGAAAAATACCAATTGCTATTAATGCATGATTTTGAAGGTATACATGCAATTTTAAGATATTTTAGGAAAAATTGGGTATCAACAATTATATCAAATTCTATTTCAGCTGCTATGAAGCCAAGGAGCTTTGGGGGTTGAGTCCTTGAGTGAATGCCTGAACGGCCCAATCATCCGCAACCGGAGGATGGTCCATTCATTCCTTTGGAAACCTTGAAACGAATTCCCTGAGCATTTTGTTATCTCTTTGTTTTACTTTAAAAAGGTCCGATTTTCTGGTTTCGGCCTTGATGGCCCCGATGTGCGCTTTTACAAAGGCATCTGCAAGCATAGCAAACGAATCAATAGAACTAGGGAGTAAGTTGTGATACCATATCATTGCTCTTTTTGATAGGGTTTCTCTGAATTTTTCAGCAAAACTGACTCAATTTCGTCATCTTTTAAGTTGTTTCCCTTGATGGCACATGTGAAGAAGGTCATGTGCTCGTTTGGATCCGTGGTTCCGTTATACTTCGAAATTTCGGGCATATAGAACTTCTTCAGAATTGGCTTCGGTGCTGCGCTCGGAGGGAAAGAATTTTGGACAAATTTCTTGGAATCCATGCCTTTCAATAGCAGGGGTGCTCTTGGAATTTGATCAACTCTAGAGTTATAGGTCTCCATTTTTTTGTCGCTAGCTTCAATCTTCTTCTCCCCTGATTCCACCCGTTTTGTCAATTTCTCAAGAATCTTTATTATTTTGGGGTTGGTCCCGAGCTCCACTTTCACCCAGCCTTCCCGTGACTTTTCATTTCTTTAGGTGTTTTCCCGAGATGACTCGGGCTCAACTCCACTGGGGCGTCGCTTTGGTTATGCAGCTGGGCTATCGCTGCTTGTTGAGCTTGTAATATTTAAAAGATCACCCGTAAATTGATCCCGTTGCCTTCACCATCGTGCGTACCCCAAGCTATTGATCAGGCTCTTCTACGAACGTTGTTCGTGGGGTCAGCCGGCAGGTTTGCATCGATGGCCACATGCGAGTTGGCATCGATTAGATCCGTAACTGGGACTTCGTTGGGGTCAACAGGGGTTTCACGACCCTTAACCCGGACCCGATCGTAATGGCGCCTCTCGTGAAGACAAGGCCAGCCAACTATTCCTAATTTAATGTTAAACATTTAAAAAGCAAGAAAACAGTCTAAAACATGATTTAATAGTACTAAGTAGCAGGTAATATCAATAAAAAAATGCGGAAGCATAACCCAACACAGCCCTAATCGGGGTGTCACAAGTCATGAGCATTTATAAGTCATAATATGAATCTACTAAGTCTATAAACTAGTACAGCTGTCTAAAAAGAGATAGAAATGATAAAGGAGGAGGAACACAGGACTATGGACGTCAAGCAGCTACCTCGTGAACTCCAAGTATCCGCCTGAAGCTAGAAGGATCAGCACTCGGGAGCGAAACCAGCTACGCCTGAATCTGCATACAAGGGTGCAGGGAGTAAAGTGAGTACTCCAACTCAGTGAGTAACAAATGTAAATAAATACTGAAAGCAAGAAAACATGTAAGGCATAATGAATTTTATAATGAAGTAGTAAAACCATTTGAAAACAGTAAACCAGTGAAAAGATAAGTAAAATCCTTTTTCAACAAGTAAAAAGAAAATTGACATTCAAATTAAGGAAGAATAAAACACATAGAGGTTTGCCCCTCGGGCAACATCTCAGAACAATACCAGCCCCTCGGGCTCAATCTCACATCACAATGGGTACCCACGCTCACTGGGGGTGCACAGACTCCTGGAGGGGCCCCTTACGGCCTAAGCGCAATATCAAGTCACCTCGTGGCATCATCACTAGGCCTTCGACCTCATATCAATCAAGCCACCTCGTGACATACAAATCTCAGGCCATCGGCCTCATAATCAGTATCAAATGTTTCCTCACAACATAGGCCCTCGGCCTCACTCAGTCAAAAATCCTCACAAGCCACTCGGGCAATAGTAAAACAGTGTTTTCTTAGCCCAAACATCATTTAAAAATACCATTTAAGTATTAAAACTGAGTAAACATAGCTGAGTACAAAAACAGTGGAAAATAACATGACTGAGTTCAAGTATAAAGTCAAAACAGTGAGAAAATATCAATAAAAATCCTCTAAGGGTTCAAATAGTTGGCACGAAGCTCAAATATGGCATTCAGCCCAAATAATGATGCTAGCAAATAGATTTCAGTCAAATACGCAAAAAATCCATCAATCGGGACGGGCCAAGTCACAATCCCCAATAGTGCACGACCCACTCTCGTCATCAAGCGTGTGCCTCACCTAAATATAGCACTACGATGTGCAATCCGGGGTTTCAAACCCTCAGAACATCATTTACAATCATTACTCACCTCGAACTAGTCAAATCTCTAGCTCACGACGCCTTTGCCCCTCGAATCGGCCTCTATTCGCGTCGAATTTATCCAAAATCAGAACAAGAACGTCAAAATATGCTAAGGGAATGAAGCCCAAGCGAAAATAATCATAATACGACACAAATCCCGAAATTACCAAAACCCGACCCCCAGGCCTACGTCTCGGAATTCAATAATTATTACATCAATAGATTTCTTATCTCCCCATGAGTTCATACATATCAAAAGTTCTTAAATCCGACCTCAAATGGTCCACAAATCCTCAATCAAAGGCCTAAGTTTCCAAGTCCTAGTTTCCCCAATTTTCACCCTTAATTTCCATAATTTCTACCTCTAATCCATGTAATAATAGCTTAGGAACGAGTTTTAGGTCCAAATTCCTTACCTAAATGAAGTTCCCCTGAAATCCCTCTTTCAAATCGTCCAAAAAGCTCCAAAACCGAAGTCAAAAATGGTGAAAATAGCTAAAATTCGCGAAGTCCACAATTTATACCTTCTGCCCAGTCATCTTCGCATCTACGGCCTTTCAACCGCTTCTGCGGTACTGCATATGTGATTCGTATTCTGCTTCTGCGGAAGTCACTTAATAGACCAAAACCGCTTATGCGATCAACCTTCTGCACCTGCGCCTTCGCAGGTGCGGTCCATCAACTGCATCTGCGGTCACTGCCTTTCCAGGCATTTCCGCTTCTGCGATCCATTATCCGCATCTGCGACTTCGCAGATGCGGTCCCATTAGCCACTTCTGCAGTTCCTGGTCCTCAAGCCTTTTTCGCTTCTGCGGCCAATCTCCCCCACGTACGGCGTCGCACCTGCGGTCCCCAATCCGCAGGTGCGGAAATACCAGAAGCAGCAAAGTTCAACAGCTGCAACAAGGTTTCAAATTCCCCGTCAACCATCCGAAATCACCCCGAGGCCCCCGGGACCTCAACCAAAAGTACAAACATGTCCCAATACCTTATCCAAACTTGTTCCAATCTTCAAAACACCTCAAACAACAGCACATCAACCAAAACACATTGGATTCAAGCCTAACTTTCTAAAATCTTCCAAATTTCGCTTTTGATCAAAAACTCATCCAAACCACGTCTGAATGACCTGAAATTTTGTACACACATCCCAAATGACCCATTGGAACTACTACAACTCTCAGAATTCCATTCTAACCCCTATATCAAAATCTCGCCTATTAACCAAAAATCGTCAAAATATCAACTTCGCCAATTCAAGCCTAAATCTACTCTGAACCTCCAAAACTCATTCCGATCACGTTCCTAAGTCACAAATCACCTCCCGAAGCTAACCGAACCCTCGGAATTCACTTTTGGGCCCTTTAACACATAAGTCAATATCTGATTGACTTTTCCAACTTAAACTTCCGTAAAAGAGACTAAGTGTCTCAAACCATACCAAAATCATTCCGGATTCGATCGGACCAATCCGATACCACATTACACGGATAAACAAAGCATAAAGAAACAGAGATGGGGAAAACGGGGTTGTAACTCATGAGATGACTGGTCAGGTCGTCACAAGGGGGCACCGCGTTGCTAGGTACTATATTGTTATTTTTGTTATGGTGGTTGATCGGGTCCAAGCCTACACTACTATTTAGTAGCGAGGGTGGTCGGTGCAATTTTAACCCAACTAGGTCAGTATCGAATCAACAGGGAGTTAATGTTTGTAATTAGGTTTATATCCAAGATAGATGCGGGTTTTGATTCTAATTACAATTCCACAAATTTGGGGTTGATTTCTACTTCTAACTTTAGTCTAAAGATTGGAATAATTGAAACTAAGCACAATATTTTTGTTGTTGTTTTTCAAGTGTTTAAAGAGACTAGGGTGGTGACTTCTACCTAGGTGTATATCTAACAGATAGTAAAATCTTGGACAAGCTTGATTAGTTGGGATTGTAATATATCTATCACACCCGGGTACTCACACTATACCTCTCGGTAGTTTGAGTGATTTTTCCCAATTTGGTTTCTCAAGTCCAAATGGGTATTCATACAAATTAAGTGATATTATCTCAAGTCAGGTATTGCTATCTCTAGGTTTAACCCTTTAATTAGGGCTATCAATTTCTAGAGTTTATTCCAATTCCTTGTTAGCCTAGTTGTCCTAGACTTAGTCCCTCTTTCTCAAGTACAGACTAAGTCATAAAGGTATGAATCAATGTTTGCAACCATTAATTCTATAGTTCTAGCGAGAACTAGGCTAAATATCACTAACACATTCACATTCAAGCCCTAAAATCAAATACCCATTAAATATCCACACTAGGGTTGGATCATAACCCTAGCTATGGGTTTAGCTACTCATGGAAATAACAGAAATTAAAGATGAAATTAAGTTAAATCCATAATCTTAATTTATGGAATCAAAATCTAATGTTAAGAGATGAATCTAGCACAAAATTTCTGAAAACAGAATACGTAGCCATCTCACGTGCTCATACAAAACATAACATAGCCTAAAATGACAAAAAGTTCTATTTATACTAAGCTGAAAATATGTGACAAAATTATTCCTGCGGAGGTTGTGCGGCCGCATAATTCTGAGTGCGGCCGCACTCTTGCTTTCGCGGCTGCATAATTCTGATGTGGTCCGCGTTTTTTCTCTTTTGGATCTAGGTTGAGCTGGACTTTCATGGATTGCATAATTCCAAGTGCGGCTGCGCTCCAGATTATGCGGCCGCATAAAAGTGACGCAGTCCACACTTGCTTGACTTTGGTTTGAAATTAACTCTCTGATTCTTTATCTTGCGGACCGCACAATTTCAATCTCAGCCATACAAGGGACTTCCACAGCCGCACATTTCTGGTGCGATCCGCGCTATTCTCTTTTGTTCAAGTTGCCATCTCTCTGAATCTCATTCATCGCGGTCCGCGTAATTATGATCGCAGTCGCACTATGGCTTTTGCGGCCGCACAATATTGGTGCGGTCTGTGTTTCAGGATTCGTTGTCCAGTCTTTGTTTTGTTCAACTTTTAACTCCTTTGTGAGTTGGTTTTGACTCCTTTGACTCATTTTGAATAATTCCTGCAGGCAAGCACATTTCATTAGTTTTCGGGAATACCTTCAAATATTTTTGGCCTAAATCACAAGTAAAAGAGAGCAAATAATATGTTAAAGTCCCTACTTATTAGTGGCTAGACTCAGCATCAACGTTTAAGTGAGCAGTTGAGAGTTTGACATTATTAAATTGACCTGAAATTAAAATCTCAAAGAGCAAGCGTAAAACGGAGTGCGGTATGAAAATTTTATCAAATTGCCACTATTATCCTTAGCCCCACGGTGGGCACCAAACTGTCTACCGATAAAAATGGATAAACAATCGAATTTATACGCAGTTTTAAGACTATATGGACTAATTCAATACAAGTGATTAATGACGTTAGATAAGCAAATAAAAGATATAGTAAATAGCCAAACCAATGATGACAGTGAGTCAGAGCTCGGTTAAAGGCTTAACGAGAAAAGTTGCCTTCGGTTCTGAGCCAACACATATGAAGAACTTATGGAAGAAAACAAGAACTTTGAATAACTTTTAGAAATAGAGAGAACAGAAGTATATTGCCTTGGTACACGTGTTACAGTGTTCCTAACGAATAATAAGCTTCCCCTTTGTATAGTAGGAGAGTTTTACCCTAGATACAATTCTAAGAAAGGTAAAAAAATTCTGTTTCGCTAGTCACTAATTTTCTGTCGATAAGGGCCGAGATTCACACTGTGATATCCGGTTGAGCACGGATATCACGGCCATTTGTTAATCGTGTGCGGTCGTTTAATAATTCTCTTTGTGGTCTTGGGACTCGAACTCGACCCGGGGTACGTGGTCTCCCGGGCCCTGATACGAGAGGCTCCTACTTCTGATTCTGATGCCTTGCAGCCACGTCCTTGCTCTATTTGCTTCACTGGAAAATCGGGGTGCTCATTAGACTCGATTTTACCCGTATACACTATGACTGACAAAGTATATGTTTTCTCATTTCAATATAATATTCTATATACTACTTAATTATGGTAGATTAATATCATTACTAGAAATTTGGGTTATGGCAACGATTTTAATGGCAATGGTTCTGTACCACTTTGTGGTTCCCAAACCCAATTCTGTTTAGAGGCAAGGAAGCAACAGAGGAAGAGGAAGACACATGAGGAGAGAATCACTATATATATGAGAAGAAGACTAGAGGATAGGATTAGGCAATTACCGAGTTATGTTTTCACTATTTAGCTTTGTAGATCTGTAACCTACCCCATTCTCCTTTTTTTTATCCATTCTGTTAGCATTGAGAGCTAGAATTTGATTACTGTAATCATATTTTGCCGAAATTAACATATAGTTCGTACCAGTATATAAACTCATGATCTCTTTCTTTCTTTCTTTTATCTTCACTTTCTTTGAATTTACGACTTCAAAAAGAGATTACGTCTTTTTAAGTGAATTAAACTACCGAGTAGATTAAATTCTTAAGAGATTAAAGGTTTTATATTTAAACTAGTGAATTTTTTCACGCATCGCGCAGTTTTAATTGAATTGAATTGATATTTGTTTGAACATACTTGAGATAAAATAGATAATTTTTATCCACAAACATATATAAATTGATTATATCACAAATATAATTTTTTTATCATCATGAACACTTTAGCCAATTTAACGGACGTCGTGTTCTTACTTGCATTACTGTAAAATATCGAGTATTGGCTTGGCAATGTTGCTGAAGTTCTTAAACTCTTCAATTGGTTTACACTAAATAAAATAGGTTTTAATATATAAAATTTATTTAGCATAGGTGATGAATAACAGTCATAAAATATGTGTACTTCTTGAATTTCAATCAAATTAATGTAAACATTAGAGAAGAGAAGTTGAGGGAAAGTATTTAGAGTCTTCTGGATAGAAACAAAAAGGCAACATTAAATCCTCTTGCATTTCATTTCGTTTTAATGTCGTTTATATTATTTGTTATAATATAATAATAATATTTATTAATAAATATATTTAGAGACCTTGAGCTTTAATGAGGAGAAAGAAAGTTAAAAATGAAAGAAGAATGATTTTGGTGTCACATAATTACTAAGCAAAATGATAAATATCTAATTAATAATCAATTATGGGGAAAGGGGAAAGTTTGAAACGTTAGAAGAATGTCTAAGAAGGTGACATTTTGGGTTTTTATACGGTATGGTTTAAAAAATATAATAAAAGCGGAAAATCAAAAAGACTCAAGTCATTATTGAGCTAATTTTACCAAATTAAAAAAAAAAAAGAGAAAAAAAAAATAAATAGGATCCTTGGCTATAGAGAAGTGTCCAGTAATTATATAAATATATATATATATATATATATATATATATATATATATATATATATATATATATATTAGTGTGATGACCCGAGAGGTCATCACTTGTTTTTAAAGGAAATTCTGCGTTCTGAGGCTTTAAAAACATCTTTTAGCATCACCTCGATTTGCTGCGCAGTCTGGGCGCGTAGCCGGAAAGCTTATATGTGAAAATCTGTGAAAAATGATAAATTTTGACTATATAAATTATTTTGACTTCGGCCAACGTTTTGGATAAACGGACCCGTGATTTGACGGTCCCAGAGGGTCCGTAGGATAATATGGGACTTGGGTGTATGCCCGGAATCGAATTCCGAGGTCCCAAGCCCGAGAAATAAATTTTTTAAAGAAAATTATTTTCTAAAATTGTTTAAAGGATTTGGAAATGAATGTTGATTAGAACATGTTGGTATCGGGCACGTATTTTGGTTCCGACGCCCGGTACAGGTCTTATACGTGATTTAAGATAATTTTGTGAAGTTTGGTAAGAAACGGAATCCGTTTGACGTGATTCGGACCTTAAATGCAAAATTTGATGTTTTAAGAAGTTTTGAAATAATCCATTGATTTTGAGGTTTAATTCGATGTTAATGATGTTATTTTGGCGATTTGATCGCATGGATAAGTTCATATGATGTTTTTGAATTAGTACGTATGTTTGGTTTGGAGCCCCAAGGGCTCGGGTGAGTTTCACATGTGTTTCGGAAGGTTTTTGGAATTCAAAAAGTTGCAGATTTTTCAGTTCTGGTGTGCTAATATTTTCTTCTTCGCGTTCGCGGGAGGACCCTCGCGAACACGATGAGCTATTCATGCTGAAGGAAAATTCCTTCTGTGCGAACGCGAGAACCAGGTCAAGAACGCGAAGCATTGGGGGGTCTTCCCTTCGCGAACGCGGGCCTGATATTGCGAATGCGAAGGCTTATAGCCTGGGCAGGGGGAGGGGTACTATACCTTACGCGAACGCGACCACCTGGACGTGAACACGAAGGCTCTGGGAGCTGAAGCTCCGCGAACGCAAGCCGTTTAGCGTGAACGCAAAGGTCACTTAAGCTGGCTTCATCGCAAACGCGACAGGCCTATCGCGAACGCGATGAAGGCCTGTCCAGTGATTTTAAAACAGAACCAAAAAACGGGATTTAGCCAAAATTTCATAACTTCTTCTCTTTAACTCCAAATTGGGCGATTTTTAAAAAGGGATTTCACCACCAATTCATAGGTATGTAATCTTCGACTCATTTTCTTCAAATTGGTTTAGCTTCTAAGATTTCCAACCCTCTTGGTAATCGTTATTCATGATCTTAAATATTTGTAACCTCCAAGGTAACATTATTAACTTACTTTATTTGCTTCCAAATAGAATCTCATTTCCGAGCTTACATCAATGACTTACGATGTACTCTCACGTATGAAAACTTGGGGTGTAACATCATTCCCCCCTTTGGAACATTCGTCCTCGAATGTTGACTGATGCACTTATCAATTTCATAAACTATGGCTCTTACGAATACTTTAATGTTCATCTTGCCATCTAAGCAACAGTTTTGTGAATAAATCCAAACGCTTGGGCATTCCCCCCTTTTAGGCCTCTTTGTCACGCCATGACATGTGGTCGGAATTTTTCCAACATCGTAACATTTGCTACCTTATATCATGCAGTATGTACGACTGTGTCCTTATATGAGTGCCTAGCGACTCGTCTTCCCTTTTTCCTCCATCTTTTAGCCAATCTATAAGCCTCACCGTATGAACATATACAGAATTATGAAAAGCTGTCCCTCTAGGCATCTATAGGTGTATTGATGTCTTTCGCTTGGTACTTTATTGAACTTAAGACTATTGCTATCTCTTGTTTCATAGCCTTGCATATCTATCCTTATGGATTTACTACATCTAGGCAGGTATTATCTTATAGTTTATCATCCTAACAACTTAGCCAACATACAAGCAAGCTTAAGCACAATTAGTAGGTTGTTATACTCACCTTATACATCAGCAACAACTTGGAATTTCATCCAAATACAGCCCACAACAATCCTCAATGACAACACAACCTCAAAGAGGTGTTGCTCTTCACTAGAACTAAGTTTTGATGTTGAAATATGGTGTAATCACTTTGGAATCACTTCAAACCCTTGTGATATATGTTTATTCATAGGTATGTAATCTTAGACTTATTTTCTTCAATTTCCATTAACACCCATTAGATTTCTAGGCTTAAATCATGTGATTAAGGGTAAAAATTAGGAATTTGGGTAGATTTAGGGCTTTTTGATTATTGGGAATTTGACCTCGTTTTGGGGTCGAATTTCAAAATAAATTATATATTCGGGCTCTAGGGTGAATGGGTGATCGGTTTTTGTCTGAACCTCGTATTTTGATCAAGCCGGCCCGGGATCGATTTTTGACTTTTTGGGAAGAATGATGGAAAAGCTATAATTAAGCATTGAAATTGGATTGTTTAGCATTTATTGATGTTATTAAGTCGATTATGTCTAGATACAATTGATTTGGAGCCGAATTCGAAAGGAAAGGCGGTGTTTGAGGCTTGAGTTGGCCGTGGAAGTTCGAGGTAAGTGTTTGGTCTAAACTTAGCTTGAGGGATTAGGAGTTGTGTCCTATTTGCTATTTGCTTCTTGTTGAGTACAACGTATAGGCATGGTGACGAGTATCTATACGTTGGTGTCGAGCATGAACGTGAGTCTTAAATTGCAATTTATTTTGTGTTCTTAAATAGTACTACGGATGTTTTAATTGATGATTCTAGATATTGAGCAAGGATTAAGTTTGTTTTCGTGGAAATTACTTATGATTGGGTATTGGTGTTAGCTGAAATGAGTAGAAGTTGGGTTAAGATTGGTTATAGTTGTTTCTCTCTTGCCGGGACGTATTTACTTTTACTGTCGAATCCCTTGCCGAGATAATGTAGTTTATTGTTTATCCCTTGCCGGGACTCTTGGTATGGTTGTTGTTAAAGGTATATAAATATATGGATCGGGTTGCACGCCGCAACAATACTATAGCTTGATCGGGTTGCATGCCGCAACAATGTTATATTGGATCGGGTTGCATGCCACCACAATGTTATATTGGATCGGATTGCACTCCGCAACAATGTTATATTGGATTGGGTTGCACGCCGCGACAATGTTATATTGGATCGGGTTGCACGCCGCAATAATGTTATATTCGATCGGGTTGCACGCCGCAACAGTATTAATGATAGGAATCGGGTTGCGCGCCGTAACAATGTTATTATGGTTTTTGTTGTAAATCTTGAATTGTTCTCTCATATTTCTCTTAAGTTTCTGATGGATTCGATATTTCCCCCGTAGCATGTACTCCTCCCATGTTATTTGTATATTCCTGTTTATCTTTCGCTGTATATTATATAACTGCACAGGTTTATCTGGAGTCTGGTCCTAGCCTCGTCACTACCTCGTCAGGGTTAGGCCAAACACTTACCAGCACATGGGGTCGGTTGTGCTGATGCTACACTCTGCACTATGTGCAGATTCCGAAGCAGCTTTTGGACAGTAGCACTTGGGGAGCCTGCCTTCAGTCCAGCCAGAGATCCCGAGGTAGTCCTGCAGGCGTCCGCAGGCCCGGCGTTCTCTTCTACTTTATTACGTACTCTGTTTTCATTAGATTTCGAGACAGATTGTATTTCTTTCAGACATTTGTTGTAGTAATCTTAGTCCGTCCGTGATATTATGACACCAGATTTCGGGTAGAGATGTGTGTTGTCATTATCGTACTGGCCTTGGTTATTATATTAGAGTAAGTCTTCCGCTTGATTTCATTTATTGTTAATATCTAAATGTTGGATATTTGTTAATTCAGATTGTTAAAAAGGGTTAAAAATAAAAGGGTTAGAAATTTTCTATGATTAATGGCTTGCCTAACTTCTACGAGTATGCGACATCACGACTTCCGAGGGTGAAAAAATTTGAGTCGTGACAATTAGAATTATGTGTAGATATTATTAGTATTATAGTTATATGTTATTGGGCGTTAATGTTGAGAAATGTTTTAACAATGTAAAAAAGATAATTGTGTTTTCTGGACTAAAGATGGATAATGTCAGCTTTCCTTAAATAATGTTTTAATTGACTTAATTAAGGAGAAAATAATGGAAAGAGAAGGTAGAAGGAACAACAGATTTAGAAGGAAAAAAGACAACAGGACAAAAAAATAGAAGTTAGCTATAATAATAAACAAATAGAAAGAACTCCACAAAGCAAAATATTTACTTTAATTACATAAATATAATGTAATTAACTATTACATGAAATATCATACGATTACGAATTTCTTGAACTTATTTTCAGTTAATAAATCAAAGAGCAAATTGATTAAGGAATACACATCAATTTAATATAAAACTATTCATTGTGTGTTAGAGATACTTATTCACTATTTAAGGTGAAAATAACGCCAATTTATTCTCAACTATTTCGCCCACTGCATCGGCAAAATTTTGTATCATTTGTTACACCTGCAACAAAACTTTCAATTTAACACAAGTTGCAATTTAAAGTATTAATATTTTCAACGAATCCTAAACAGAAAACTACATTGAGTAATAGACATATATAGGAAATAAAGTGGAGATAATAAAGATTTTTCTGAGATAGTATCATCTAAACAATTGCAAGAAAAGATGGAAAGCATAGAGTATTTATCATAATACACCCACTTTTTGCCCAATAGCTACATCAAAATATCTTTAAATTGAAAATATGCTCTCCCGATTCCGATCATAGTCGAACCGAAACAGTACTTTACCAACCTGAGACCTATACATAACCATGAGATGGAAGTTTAAATGCTAACATAAACTTTGTCTCTTAGACTAAAGGAAAGACAATAAAATCCTCGAAAGCATAGCATAGTAGACACCAAGCATAAACTCTTTCGATCAAACGCTGACTGTGATGACCTGACCAGTTGTCTCATGAGTCGTCACTCTGTTTCCCTCATTTCTGCTTCTTATTGCTTTGTCTATCGGTTCTATATGTGATCGGTTTGATTGGCTCGGGTTCTGAGAGGATTTGGTAAGGTTTGAGACACTTAGTCTTTTTTGAGGAAGCTTAAGTTGGAAAAGTCAACCGGATGTTGACTTATGTGTAAGAGGGATCGGATGTGAGTTCTCATGGTTCAGATAGTTTCGGGAGGTGATTTGGGACATAGGAACGTGATTGGAATGTGTTTTGGAGGTTTGGAGTAGATTTAGGCTTGAATTGGCAAAATTGGATTTTTGGCGATTTCCAGTTGATAGGTGAGATTTTAATATAGTGGTCGGAATGGAATTTCGAGAGTTGCAGTAGTTCCATTGTGTCATTTGGGATGTGTGTGTAAAATTTCAGGTCATTCGGACGTGGTTTAATTGGGTTTTTGATCAAAAGTGAAATTCGAAAGATTTTGGAAACTTAGGCTTGAATACGATGTATTTTGGTTGATTCGGTATTGTTTGAGGTATTTTGAAGATTGGTATAAGTTTGAATAAGGTTTTGGCATATGTTGGTGCTTTTGGTTGAGGTCCCGGGGGCCTCGGAATGATTTCGGATGGTTGACGGAGAGTTTGGAATGTTTGATGATGCTGTAGATATTCTGCTTCTGGTATTTCCGCACCTGCAGATTGGGGACCCTAGGTGCGATGCCGCAGATGCGATGTAAGGGGCCGCAGAAGCAAAAAGGAGCTAGGAGAGTTGTGACCGCAGAAGCGGTTGGTGAACCGCACTTGCGATGGCGCAGGTGCGGGTGGTGCACCCGCAGATGCGATTTTGGCCGTTTAAGTGAATAACCGCAGAAGCGGCTCTTGGACCGCAAAAGTGGTACCGCAGATGCGGTGGATTGACCTCAGATGCGAAAATGCCTGGGTCAGAATGTATATATTTCTTCCTTCACGATTTTCAGAGGGTTTAACCATTTTTAAACACGAGTTCTGGAGTATTGGGAAATTTTGAAGAGAGAATTCTAGGAGACTTCATTAAGGTAAGGATTTTGGACAAAAAACTCGTTCCTATGGTATTATTTCACGGATTAGAGCTATAATTAATGGAATTTAACGGTTAAAATTGGGGAAACTAGGGCTTGGTATTGGAGACCTAGACTTGAGGATTTGAGGGACCATTTGTGGTCGGATCTTGGTACTTTTGATATGTATGAACTCGTGGGGAGATAAGAAATCCATTGACGTGAATCGTATCGAATTCTGAAACGTGGGTCCGGGGTCGGGTTTTGGTAATTTCGGGATTTTATGTTGTAAATTGATTATTTTCGTTTGGGCTTCGTTCCCTTAGCATATTTTGACGTCGTAATTCTGATTTTGGATAGATTCGACGCGAGTGGAGGCCGATTCTAGGGGCAAAGGCATTACGAGCTAGAGTTTGGACCGGATTGAGATGAGTAATGATTGTAAATGATGTCCTGAGGGTATGAAACCCCGGATTGCACATAGTTGTGCTATATTTAGGTCATGCACACGCTTGATGACGAGTATAGGGTCGTGCACTGTTAGGGATTGTGACTTAGTCTGTCCCGAATGACTATTTTACCGCATATTTGACTGAAATCTATTTGTGAACATCATGTTTTAGGCTGAACGCCATATTTGGTCCTCGCATCAACTATTTGAACCCTTAGGGTATTTTTATTGATATTTCCTCACTATTTTAACTTTATACTTGAACTCAGTCATGCTATATTTTACTATTTTCATAACTCAGCCATGTTTACTCTATTTAAACGCTTAACTGATCTTTTAAATGATATTTTTGGCTGAGAATCATGTGTTACTATTGCCCGAGTGGCTTGTGAGGATTTTGACTGAGTAAGGCCAAGGGCCTATTTTGTGAGGGAACATTTGGATATGATTATGAGGCCGAGAGTCTGGGATATGTACGCCACGAGGTGGCTTGTTGGTATGAGTCCGAGAGCCTAGTTATGATGCCACGAGATGGCTTGATATTGCGCTTGGGCCGTAAGGGAACCTTCCAGGAGTCTGCACACCCCAAATGAGCGTGGGTACCCATTGTGATGTGAGATATAGCTCGAGGGGCTAGTATTGTTCTGAGATTTTGCCCGAGGGGCGTATTTGTTGACATCATGCCCGAGGGGCAAACTTTTATGTGTTTATCTTTCTTATTGTCTGTCATTTACCTGTTTAATTGTTGAAAAGGCATTTATAAAGTTTAAACTGAACTTAAATGATTTTACATATCTTTACTGAACACCTTTTTTACTGGTTTTACTGCTTCATTATAGCTTGTAATGTGCATTACGTGTTTTTACATCTCTCAGTCATTTATTTATGATTATTACTCACTGAGTTGGAGCACTCACTTTACTCCATGCACCTCGTGTGCAGATTCAGGCATTGTTGATCCTGCTAGTGCGAGTTAAGAGCTCCCGGCAGACTTCGGAGTCCACGAGGTAGCTTTTTGGCATCCGCAGTCCCGTGTCTCCCCCCCCCCTTATCTCATTTCTTGTCCCTGATTAGTGACTCTGTAGTAGCTTTGTAGACCTTTATTTTATTATCCGAATTTGGTAGTTGCTCATGACTAGTGACACCCCGGTATCGGGTTGTGTTGGGTTGTATTTCATAAATTGTTTTGTATTGTCACTGCTTACTTTTGGATTTATATCATGTTTAAGACTAAATGCTTATTGTTTAATTGCTTAAAACTAGATTAGATATGTGTCGACTAGCCTTGTCTTCACGAGAGGTGCCATCATGACCGGGTCCGGGTTGGGGGTTGTGACATGTTGGTATCAGAGCCTAGGTTACATAGGTCTCAAGAGTCGTGAGCAGGTTTTGTAGAGTCTCGCGGATCGATACATAGACGTCTATATTTATCCTAGAGAGGCTGCAGAACCTTTAGGAAAAAACTTCATATTCTTGAAATTCTTGTCGTGTGAATTTGTTTATCCGAGTACTAAACTTCTGTTATTCTATTCTCTCATAAATGGTGAGGACACACGCTACCGGTCAGGATGGACGACCACCAACTGTGGCCACTAGAGGCCAAGGACGCGATCGTGGTCGCGGTAGGGGAAGAGGTGTGGCCCGCACAGCAGCTAGGGCATCACCTGCAGATCCACTAGCCGCCCCAGTTCAGAATCAGGTCCCAACTATGGACGCTCCAGCAGTACCAGCTCAGGCACCAGCTGTGCCCATTGTGATTCCGCGTCTTCAGAAGGCCTTAGCTCAGATTCTATTAGTTTGCACTGGCCTAGCTTAGGCGGTCTCAACTACTACAGCTGCAGCTGCTTCTCAGGTCGGGGGAGGCAATCAGACTCCCGCCGTTCGCACACCTGAACAGGTCGTGCAGGGACTTCAAACGCTGGGGGGCATATCCAGCCCAGCCGATTGCAGCTACTCAGGAATATGTAGTTCCTGCCATGCTAGAGGATGAGCAGCATAGGTTGGAGAGGTTTGGTAGACTTCAGCCTCCGACATAGTGGTGCAGAGGGCAAGGATGCTCAGGGTTTCTTGGATAAGTGTTAGAGGATGCTTCGTACAGCGGGTATTCTGGAGACTAGTGGGGTCACTTTCACTACTTATCAGTTTTCTAGAGCTGCCTTCACTTGGTGGGAGGATTTTGAGAGGCGTAGGCCTGTTGGTGCAGCACCCCTTGCCTGGCAGTAGTTCTCCGTTCTCTTCTTGGAGAAGTATGTGCCGCAGTCCCGCAGGGAGGAGCTGCGCAGGCAGCTTGAGTGGTTGTGCTAGGGAGAGATGACTGTGACACAGTATTAGATGAGGTTCTCTAAGTTAGCTCGTCATGCTATTTGGTTGGTTCCGACAGATAGAGAGAGGATTAGGAGGTTTGTTAATGGCCTCACTTATCAGCTTCGTATTCTCATGACTAGGGAGAGGGTGACTGGTGCTACTTTCGAGGAGGTTGTGGACATTGCTCGTGAGATTGAGTTTGTTCGTCGCCAGGAGCGAGAGGAGAGGGAGGCCAAGAGGCCTCGGGGATCTGGTAGTTATAGTGGAGATCCTTCGAGAGGTCAGTTTCAGCACGGTAGAGGCCGTCCATTTAGGCATGCTCAGCCAGCTCGCCCAGGTTATCGTGGGGCGTCATCGGGTCATGGTTCTCACAGTCCTCATCAGGGTCAGTCATCACTTAGTGACCTTTTAGCTCAGAGTTCGTCCCGTTCTCCATCAGTTCAGGGCTCTTCTGTGCTGGGTGCATCAGCTAGTCACTCCGGTGCTAGGGGTTCCCTTTAGTCCCCTTCTCCAGCACCTGGGAGTTGTTATGAGTGAGGAGAGATGGGTCATATGTGGAGGCAGTGTCCTCGTCGTCTTGCGGGTTCATCTCAGCAGAGGGGTCAGTCATCGGCTTCAGTGCCAGTTACTTCACCACCACCCGCCCAACCATCTAGGAGTGGAGGTCAGTTAGCTAGGGGTCACCCTAGAAGGGGAGGTCGATCAGGTGGTGGTCAGGCCCATTTCTATGCACTTTCAGCTAGACCCGATACTATTGCTTCTGATTCTGTCATTACAGGTATTATTTCAGTCTGCCACAGAGATGCCTCTGTATTATTTGATCCCGGTTCCACCTTTTCTTATGTGTCATCATACTTTGCTCATTACTTGGGTATGCCCCGTGAGTCTCTTGCTTTACCGATTCATGTATTTTCCTTAGTGGGTGATACTGTTATTGTAGACCATGTGTACCGGTCGTGTATGGTGACTATTGGGGGTCTGGAGACCCGAGTGGATCTTTTATTGTTGTGTATAGTGGATTTTGATGTTATTTTGGGCATGGATTGGCTATCTCTGTGTCGTACTATTCTAGACTGTCATGCCAAGACAGTCACATTAGTTATACTGGGTGTGCCACAGATTGAGTGCCGAGGTGTGACTGATTATGATCCCAGTAGAGTGATCTCATTCTTGAAGTCTCATCGTATAATTGGGAAGGGTTGTATTTCGTATCTAGCCTTTGTAAGGGATGACGGTGCTAAGACTCCCGGTATTAATTCTGTTCTAGTTGTAAGGGATTTTCTCGATGTGTTTCCTGTAGACCTTCCTGGCATGCCACTGGACATGGATATTAATTTTGGTATTGACCTAGTGTCGGGCACTCAGCCCATCTATATTTCGTCGTATAGCATGGCACCAGCGAAGTTGAAGGAGTTAAAGGAGCAACTTCAGGAACTCCTTGAAAAGGGGTTCATTCGGCCTAGTGTGTCACCTTGGGGTGTGCCGGTTCTATTTGTGAAGAAAAAGGATGGCACTATGAGGATGTGCATTGATTATAGGTAATTGAACAAAGTAACAGTTAAGAACAAGTATCATTTGCCTCGTATTGATGATTTATGTGACCAGCTTCAGGGAGCGAGAGTGTTCTCCAAGAGTGATCTTCGTTCAGGTTATCACCAATTGAAGATCAGGGACTCGGATATTCTTAAGACGGCTTTCAGGACCTGATATGGTCATTATGAGTTCTTGGTGATGTCTTTTAGGCTGACCAATGCCCTAGCAGCATTTATGCATTTGATGAATAGCGTGTTCCGGCCTTATCTCGATTCGTTTGTCATACTCTTCATTGATGATATTCTGGTGTATTTGCGTAGTTAGGAGGAGCACGCAGAGCATTTCATAGTTGTGTTGCAGAGATTGAGAGATGAGAAGCTTTATGCAAAATTCTCTAAGTGTGAGTTATGGCTTAGTTTAGTGGCTTTCTTGGGGCACGTGGTGTCCAGCGAGGGTATTCAGGTTTATCCGAAGAAGATAGAGGCGGTTCAGAGTTGGCCTAGACCGTCCTCAGCCACATAGATTCGCAGCTTTCTTGGTTTGGCAGGCTATTATCGCTGGTTTGTTCAGGGATTCTCATATATCGCATCGCCATTGACCAAGTTGACTCAGAAAGGTGCTTCATTTGTATGGTCGGATGAGTGTGGGAAGAGCTTTTAGAAGCTCAAGACAGCCTTGACGACGACTCCAGTGTTAGTTTTTCCATCAGCTTCAGGTTTATATACCGTGTATTTTGATGCTTCAAGAGTTGGTATTGGTTGTGTATTGATGTAGAAGGGTAGAGTTATTGCTTATGCTTCTCGTCAGCTGAAGCCCCATGAGAAGAACTACCCCATTCATGATTTGGAGTTGGCTACCATAGTTCATGCATTGAAGATTTGGAGGCATTACTTGTATGATATGTCTTGTGAGGTGGTTACTGATCGTCGTAGTCTCCAACACTTGTTCAAGCAGAAGGATCTTAATTTGAAGCAACACAGATGGTTGGAGTTGCTAAAATATTATGATATCACTATATTGTACCACCCGGGGAAGGCCAATGTGGTGGCCGATGCTTTGAGCCGAAAGGCGGTGCGTATGGGGAGTTTGGCATATTCCAGTTGGGGAGAGACCTCTTACAGTTAATGTTTAGGCCTTGGCCAATTAGTTCGTGAGGTGGATATTTCGGAACCCAGTCGGGTATTGGCTTGTGTGGTTTCTCGGTCTTTCTTATATGATCGCATCAAAGAGTGCCAGTATGATGATTTGCATTTGCTTGTCCTTAAGGACAGAGTTCAGCACGATGATGCCAGAGATGTGGCCATTGGTGATGATGGGGTATTGACAATGCAGGGCCAGATATGTGTGCCTAAGGTAGATGGGCTTCGAGAGTTGATTTTGGAGGAGGCTCATAGCTCGCGGTATTCCATTCATCCGAGTTTCTCGAAGATGTATCAAGATTTGAGGAAGCATTATTGGTGGAGGAGAATGAAAAAAGACATTGTGGGATTTGTGGCTCGGTGTCTCAATTGTCAGCAGGTGAAATATGAGCTTCAGAGACCGGGTGGCTTGCTTCAGCGGATGGATATTACAGAGTAGAAGTGGGAGTGGATCACTATGGACTTTCTAGTTGGACTTCCACGAACTTTGAAGAAGTTTGATGCTATTTGGGTGATTGTGGATTGGCTGACCAAGTCCGCACAATTCATTCTTGTGTGCACTACCTATTCTTCAAAGTGGTTGGCAGAGATCTATATCCAGGAGATTGTTTGTTTGCATGGTGTCCCAGTTTCTATCATTTCAGATAGGGGCACTCAGTTTACTTCGCAGTTTTGGAGGTCTATGTAGCGAGAGTTGGGTACTCAGGTTGAGTTGAGCACAGCGTTTCACCCTTAGACGGACGGGCAGTCCGAGTGCACTATTCATATATTGGAGGACATGTTGTGTGCTTGTGTCATTGATTTTGGAGGGTCATGGGATCAGTTTCTACCGCTTGCGGAGTTTGCTTATAACAACAGCTACCAGTCGAGTATTCAGATGGCTCCATATGAAGCTTTATACGGGAGGCGGTGTAGATCTCCCGTTGGTTCGTTTGAGCCAGGTGAGGCTAGGCTATTGGAGATAGACTTGGTACATGATGCTTTAGAAAAGGTAAAGGTAATTCAGAAGAGGCTTCGTACAGCGCAGTCGAAGAAAAAGAGTTATACTGGTATGAAGGTTCGGGATGTGTCCTACATGGTGGGCGAGAAGGTTCTGTTGAAGGTTTCGCCCATGAATGGTGTTATGATATTTGGTAAGAAAGGTAAATTGAGTCCTCGGTTCATTGGACTTTTTGAGGTGCTTCGGAGGATTGGGGAGGTGGCTTATGAGCTTTCTTTACCACCCAGCTTGTCGAGTGTGCATCCGGTATTTCATGTTTCTATGCTTCGGAAGTATATTGGGGAATCCATCTCATGTTCTAGATTTCAACACAGTTCAATTGGATGGTGATTTGATTTATGATGTGGAGCCAGTAGCTATTTTGGAGCGTCAGGTTCGAAAGTTGAGATCAAAGGATATAGCTTCAGTGAAGGTGCAGTGGCGAGGTCGGCCCGTGGGGAAGGCAACCTAGGAGACCGAGCGGGAGATGCGGAGTAGATATCCTCACCTATTTGAGGCTTCATGTATGTTTCTTAACTCGTTCGAGGACGAACGTTTGTGTAAGTTGGGGAGGATGTGACGACCCGGCCAGTCGTATCATGAGTTGCCGCTCCGTTTCCCCCATTTTTGCTTCTTATTGCTTTGTCTATCGGTTCTATATGTGATCGGGTTGGTTGGCTCGGGTTCTGAGAGGATTTGGTAAGGTTTGAGACACTTAGTCTCTTTTGAGGAAGCTTAAGTTGGAAAAGTCAACCGGATGTTGATTTATGTGTTAGGGCTCGGATGTGAGTTCCGATGGTTCGGATAGCTTTGGGAGGTGATTTGGGACTTAGGAGCATGATCGGAATGTATTTTGGAGGTTCGGAGTAGATTTAGGCTTGAATTGGCGAAATTGGATTTTTGGCAATTTTCGGTTGATAGGTGAGATTTTCATATAAGGGTCGGAATGTAATTTCGAGAGTTGTAGTAGTTTTGTTGTGTCATTTGGGATGTGTGTGCAAAATTTCAGGTCATTCGGACGTGGTTTGGTTGGGTTTTTTATCAAAAGCGGAATTCGGAAGATTTTGGAAACTTAGGCTTGAACCCGATGTGTTTTGGTTGATTCGGTGTTGTTTGACGTGTTTTGAAGATTGGTATAAGTTTGAATAAGGTTTTGGGATATGTTGGTGCTTTTGGTTGAGGTCCCGGGGGCCTCGGGGTGATTTCGGATGGTTGACGGAGAGTTTGGAATGTTTGATGAAGCTACAAATTTTCTGCTTCTGGTCTTTCCGTACATGCGGATTAGGGACCGCAGGTGTAATGCCGCAGATGCGATGTAAGGGGCCGCAGAAGCGAAAAGAAGCTAGGAGGGCTGTGACCGCAGAAGCGGTTGGTGAACCGCACTTGCGATGGCGCAGGTGCGACTGGTGCACCGCAGATGCGATTTTGGGCATTTAAGTGAATAACCGCAGAAGCGGCTCTTGGACCGCAAAAGCGGTACCACAGATGCGGTGGATTGACCGCAGATACGAAAATGCCTAGGTCAGAATGTATATATTTCTTCCTTCGCGATTTTCAGAGGGTTTCACCATTTTTAAACACGAGTTCTGGAGTTTTTGGCAATTTTGGACCTAAAACTCGTTCCTACGGTATTATTTCACGGATTAGAGCTATAATTAATGGAATTTAATGGTTAAAATTGGGGAAACTCTGGCTTGGTATTGAGGACCTAGACTTGAGGATTTGAGGGACCATTTGTGGTCGGATCTTGGTACTTTTGATATGTATGAACTCGTGGGGAGATAAGAAATCCATTTATATGAATTGTATCGAATACTGAAACGTGGGCCCGGGGTCGGGTTTTACTAATTTCGGGATTTATGTTGTAAATTGATTATTTACGTTTGGGCTTCGTTCCCTTAGCATATTTTGACGTTGTAATTCTGATTTTGGATAGATTCGACGCGAGTGGAGGCCGATTCTAGGGGCAAAGGCGTTACGAGCTAGAGTTTGGACCGGATTCAGGTGAGTAATGATTGTAAATGATGTCCTGAGGGTCTGAAACTCCGAATTGCACATCGTTGTGCTATATTAAGGTGACGTACACGCTTGATGACGAGTGTGGGGTCGTGCACTGTTGGGGATTGTGATTTAGTCCGTCCCGAATGACTATTTTACCGCGTATTTTACTGAAATCTATTTGTGAACATCATGTTTTGGGCTGAACGCCATATTTGGGCCTCGCGCCAACTATTTGAACCCTAGGGGATTTTTATTGATATTTCCTCAATGTTTTGACTTTATACTTGAACTCAGTCATGCTATATTCCACAATTTTTTTCATAACTCAACCATGTTTACTCTGTTTTAACGCTTAAATAATCTTTTAAATGATATTTTGGGCTGAGAATCATGTATTACTATTGCCCGAGTGGCTTGTGAGGATTTTGACAGAGTAAGGCTGAGGGCCTATGTTGTGAGGGAACATTTTGTTATGATTATGAGGCCGAGGGCCTGGGATATGTACGCCACGAGGTAGCTTGTTGATATGAGGCCGAGAGCCTAGTTATGATGCCACGAGATGGCTTGATCTTGCACTTGGGTCGTAAGGGGCCCCTCCAGGAGTCTGCACACCCCCAGTGAGCGCGGGTACCCATTGTGATGTGAGATATAGCCCGAGGGGCTAGGATTGTTCTGAGATTTTGGCCGAGGGGCGGATTTGTTGACATTGTGTCAGAGGGGCAAACTTTTATGTGTTTATCTTTCTTATTGTCTGTCATTTACCTATTTAATTATTGAAAAGGCATTTATGAAGTTTAAACTGAACTTAAATGATTTTACATATCTTTATTGATTCACCGTTTTTACTGATTTTACTACTTCATAATAGCCTGTAACGTGTCTTACGTGTTTTCACATCTCTCAGTCGTTTATTTATGATTATTACTCACTGAGTTGGAGTACTCACTTTACTCCCTGCACCCCGTGTGCAGATTCAGGCATTGCTGATCCTGCTAGCGCGAGTTGAGAGCTTCCGGCAGACTTCGGAATCCACGAGGTAGCTGCTTGGCGTCCGCAGTCCCGTGTCCCCCCCCCTTTATCTCATTTCTTATCCCTGATTATTGACTTTGTAGTAGCTTTGTAGACCTTTATTGTATAATCCGGATTTGGTAGTTGCTCATGACTAGTAACACCCCGGTATCGGGCTGTGTTGGGTTGTATTTCGCAAATTGTTTTGTATTGTCACTGCTTACTTTTGAATTTATATCATGTTTAAGACTAAATGCTTATTATTTAATTGCTTAAAACTGGATTAGAAATGTGTCGGCTGGCCTTGTCTTCATGAGAAGCACCATCACAACCGGGTCCGGATTTGGGGTCGTGACACAGACAAATGCTGGAGTAATAGTAGAAGTGTTGTTTTTTCTAAAATATAATTTTTGGATATTCATTCTTTTTCTTATCAAATGTTTTGACCATTGTACTCCGAATTCATCATACTTTTAACCTTCATTCATGGAAATTCTAAGCTCCTCCAAACCTTGGCGCAGCCTCTCTTTGAATATCCCTGCAATATGCATGTATAAAGTTTGTTAAAATCCTTACCGATTATGTTGCAAAACATCTATAGTGATCGGATCATTATGAAAAAGAACAAACAAATAGATCCTCCCTTCCAAGGTGAATGGTATGAATTACCTTTTTCACTAGGTTTCTTTGCCCTTGTGTCGTAATAAAAAATTAAATAAAGACAACTTTAAGTCATGGGTAAAGAATAGATCAACAAAAACTTCAGTATAACACTATGCAAATAAGAAAATGGCATATAATTAGCACAACTATAACATATAAAATTGTTGCACACAGCTGAATAATGTTGATAAAATGATACCTACAGCAGCTTGGAAAATCATCAGAATTTATAGTAAGAAATTAAGAATTTACGTGCCCATCATCTCTAACCGTTATGTTTTATAATATAGTAAAAAAAATCTGGGGGGGAGGGGGAATAGAAAAATACCAAAAAAGGGAGAAAAAAGTTAAATAGGATCATTGACCAAAGAGAGGTGCCAACTAATCTTGTCTATTCCCTCTTTTATATATACTAGTCTCTACGTTCGTGCGTTGCACGAGAAATGCACTTGATACTATAAACTTTTAATTGCATATACTATGGAATACGTACACAGTATGAAAATAGTTACTTAAAATAAATAAAAATACAATATATCATACAAGCCAGGTCATGAATAATGTTTAGACATTATATAGGAGTAAAAATTGAAACTAAACATTCTTGACTCACAAAGTTATGTGATTCAAGTTGTAAAATAAATTAAAGAACACACTATTATGTACTATTTTATGTGAAGTTATAATTAATTTTAGTTAAGGCTTAAGGAATATGAAGTCTAATAAATATCTTAAGATAAAGATATATTGGAGAAAACAAAACTTGAAAGTAATTTAGCAACTAATGTTTTTCATCGAACTTTTTCAGTTAGGCATTATTACGTTTCGAGTATTACACATTTTTATGTCTAAACATTTTAATATCTTAGCCACACATTGAAAACGCATTTGTTGATTATTTTGTAGAAGAAATCATAGTATACAAAAGCTATCGCTAGAAAATTATTCAACTCAAATTCTTATTAATCTAATCTCTTAGAAAGTACAGGAATCAATCAAAATTGTTTAGTGCATGTCCAAATCAATCTTCATAGAGAATATTAAGATGTAATTTAGTATATTTATTTTTGAAAATTGATTTATTATGAGTAGTCATCAATTCAGAGTTATCTTTTCTGAGATGCAAATTAATGTATATATATTAAAAGATCGTCATACCTACCAAATCAATATATCCCATATTCTTTTTTTAAATAAATAATTCAATTTTGAAGGATATAAAAGTCTGTCAATATTTGAATTAGAAGGTGTGACGACCCGGCTAGTCGTCTCATGAGTTACCGCTCCGTCTTCCCCCATTTCAGCTTATTTATGCTTCGTTATCCGTATTTTATGTGATCGAGTCGATTGGTTTGCGGTTGGTGTGGTTTTGGTAAGAAATGAGACACTTAGTCTCTTCTAAGAAGGCTTAAGTTGGAAAAAGTCAACCGGATGTTGACTTATATGTTAGAGGGCTCGGATGTGAGTTCCGATGGTTCGATTAGCTTCGGGAGGTGATTTGTGTTAGGAGCGCGATCGGAATGGGTTTTGGAGTTGTAGAGAAGATTTAGGCTTGAATTGGCGAAATTGATATTTGGCAATTTCCGGTTGATAGGCGAGATTTTGATATAGGGGTCGGAATGGAATTCCGAGAGTCGCAGTAGCTTCGTTGTGTCATTTGGGATGTGTGTGCAAAATTTCAGGTCATCCGGACGAATTTTGATAAACTTTTTGATCGAAAGCATAATTCAAGAGTTCTTGGAGTTCTTAGGCTTGAATTCGATGTAATTTGATGGTTTTGATGTTGTCTAAGGTGTTTTGAGGATTGGAACGAGTTTGGAGGATGTTTTAGGATGCGTTGGTGCTTTTGGTTGAGGTCCCGGGGGCCTCGGGGTGATTTCGGATGGCTAACGGGAAGTTTGGAGTTGAAAAATATAACAGAAAAATGCAGCAGCTGTAGCAGGTCCAAGAGGACTGCAGGGGCGCGGGCGCGGTAGGCGTCGCGCGGAAGGGGCGCGGCCGCGGTAGGCATTGTGCGGACCGCACAAAAACGGGCTCGGCCGCGGTAGGTGTCGCGCGGACCGCGCTGGCTTGTGCGGACCGCGGTCAATTGGTGCGGACCGCAGTCGATTTGGTGCGGCCTGCGATGAGAAGACCTGAAGGGTACTCTATATAAATACGAGGTTTTGGGTTTTATTTGATATTTTGACCTAGAGAGCTCGGATTTTGGCGATTTTTCGAGGGTTTTTCAAGAAATTCATCGGGGCAAGTGATTTTAACTCAGATTTGGCTAGAGTACATGAATCTATCATTGAATTCATCATTTGATTCGTGATTTGGGATGGAATTTGGGAAGAAAATTGTGAAAACTTTCAAAAATGTAAAATAATGATTTGAAGGACCAAATGGTATCGGAATTGGATAATTTTGGTGTGGTTAGACTCCTGAGGGTATGAGGATTCTGAAAATGTAAATTTTACCTGATTCCGTGACGTGGGCCCGGGGCTCGGATTTTGCTAATTTCGAGATTTTTGATATTTTTTTCGAATGTTTTCGCTTGGCTATGTTCCCTTAGCATATTGTGACCTATTCGTTCTGGTTTTGGATAGATTCGACGCGCGTGGAGGCCAATTTGAGAAGCAAGGGCATAGCGAGCTAGAGTTTTGGCCAGTTTGAGGTGAGTAATGATTTTAAATGATGTCCTGAGGGTTTGAAACCCTGGATTTGCACAACGTAGTGCTATACTATGTTGAGATACACTCTGTGTGACGAGCGTGAGGTTCAATTCTATGGGGATTGGGACTTGGTCCATCCCAAATGATATTTTACTACATTTTTGATTGAGACATATACTTTATTGTGGTGAATTGGGACTTGGTTCAATGCCATGATTAACTTTATCAAAATAGAACGTCCAGAGCTTTCAACAAAAGGGTCAGACCTAGACATTTCACACCAGGGCAGCTGGTGCTGAAGCGGATCTTCCCACATCAAGATGAAGCCAAAGGGAAATTTTCACATAATTGGCAAGGGCCCTACATGGTTCACAGATTACTAACAGGAGGAGCACTCATACTTGAAAAAATGGACTTAGAAATTTAGCCAAAGCCTATCAACTCAGACACAATCAAAAGATACTAAGTTTAGGATTGTTTATATTTTTTTATCTGATGTAACTAAACTACGCTTGACCTGATTCCCATTTAAGAGAAGATGCGTAGGCAGCCCTGTGGGTCGGTCACATCTTAATAAAATCTTCATTTTCCCCATGGTTAGAAATTGGGGCAAAATTTTGAGGAGGTCCCTCAAAATTCCGGAGCAAGTCCGGCCAATTTCATCATATGCGGAGCGACCGAAGAATCGCTTATTAAACTGGGGCCGAATTTTTAGGAGGACCCTCAAAATTCTAATGCAAGGAAGTCTCAATGTCTCTAAAGTGTCACAGTCATTGGTTCATCTAATTTACTCGATATCGTATACTACTATTTTTTTTTAAATAACTATGTTTATCAAATGCATGCATATTTTTCGAAAAACTTTATTTCTATGGCAGTCAGATGTTATCCAGGGTAAGTCAAACAGGATCTCTAGAGCAAAGCAAGCTGGCGAAGGCATGAACCATCCTTCCCCGCAGAACTCACGACTTTTCTTTGGATGCAGGCACAATGAACATAATAGGAGTATTCATAAATACACACATATCAAAATCACTATCTTCATAATGACAAAATTACCAAATGCAAACATATCTCCAGATAAGAAATACTCTGCTATCACTTATTATCTTTTCTTTGCATAAGGCTAAGCATTGCCTCCCTAATTGCATAAGGCTAAGCACTGTCTTTCCTTGCATCGATACTAAGAATTGTCTCCTCTTCTTGCATGAGTCTAAGCCCTGCCTCCTCAATTGCATCAGGCTAAGCATTTCCTTTTATTACATAAGACTAAGCATTGTCTTTCCTTGCATCGAGACTAAGCATTGTATCCTCTTCGTACATGAGGCTAAGCCCTACCTCCTCAATTGCATAAGGCTAAGCATTGCCTTTAATTGCATGAGATTAAGCCATGTCTCATTTCCCTTACATGAGACTAAGCACTGTCTTCTCTCCTTGCATGAGGCTAAGCATTGCCTCCCTAATTGCATAAGGCTAAGTATTGCCTTTCCTTGCATCGAGACTAAACATTGTCTCCTCTTCTTGCATGAGTATAAGCCCTACCTCCTCAATTGCATAAGGCTAAGCATTGCCTTTTATTGCATGAGACTAAGCACTATCTCCCTTTCTTGCATGAGACTAGGCACTGTCTCCCTTTCTTCCATGAGACTAAGCATTGTCTCCTATCTTGCATAAGGCTAAGCTCTACCTTTCCTTGCATAAGACTAAGCATTGTCTCCTAATTGCATGAGACTAAGCACTGTCTCCCTTTCTTTTATGAGGCTAAGCATTGCCTCCCCAACTGCATAAGGCTAAGCTCTGCCTTTCCTTGCCTAATACAGAATGCTACGGTACTTGAAATCTAGCACAATTTTGCCTTCCCCGGGGCTAAGCTCTGTCCCAATCTTGTGCAAGTCTAATCTCTATCTTGTTTCGCTCATACGAGCCATCATCATGTCTCTACATTTCATGGGCTGAAACATTGCCATATTATCCAAAGGCGTCATAGTGCAAAGGCATCATCCTCATAGCCGGAAGACACCATGTCATGGCCTGAGGATCTCTTAATACTGCACATCATTATTCAAAGGAGTCATGGTTTGGAGGCACCATTTTCATGGCCCGAGAACATCATTTCATGGCCTGTGAATCCCTTATCACATGATTCATGGCTAGGGACGTCATTGTCTAAGGACACCATCCTCATTGTTCGAAGACAATCTAGATGGTCCAAAGGGAATTTGCATCATGTTTAAATTCTTGCAATAACCCATATATGTTTTGCATGCGTCGTATTTTAAGTGTGCAAGAGGTAAATGTTCCTCAAACATGAGCAATCTTCGCTCCGGTTTCCATTCACAATGTTCACATTCTGCAAATGTTTTAAACGTAACTGACTCCCATCAATTACTTACTTTTCTCTATGGCTATTCAGATACTTGCTCTATACCGTTACGTTTCATTCATATTCATAACTCTGCACCCTATAATATCCTTCACAAAAGAACCCTTTCTGAAACACATGACCATTCCTATAACAATTCCATCGGTTTCATTCACCGTTGGGTCCAGAACTACACATGGCCTGATTCGTGTAAAACCAGGGATATGTAGGCAACTCAGAAACCGGAGTTCGGCCTCTATTTTTTAAAATCATCCCATTCAGTCAAAATCGGTCATCATTTCTTTACCCGAAAATTCATTCATCATTCCCGAGTAAAGAGGGGCAGCAGTTGATACCCAATTTTTCCCTTATATATATATATATATATATATATATATATATATATATATATATATATATACCTTCAAATAGTGCATATGCATTATCATTTGATTAATAAGCATACACAAATATTTTTTATAATTTTTCATAATTTTTATAGACTTTAAACCAATTTATTCCTGCATTTTATTATATCTAAATACGCAATAATTATCCTCCAAATTATTTATAATTATTTAACCATTTAAACTTATCATTTATATCAACATAATATTTATATATTTTTCAGTGCATTTTTATAATTACATTTGAATTTTTTGGGCTAATTGCACACTTTTTTGCAATAATAGCCCATATTAATGTATAATTATATTATATATGCAGAAGATAAATTTTTATATTTTTATAATATTAAATCATTATTTTTAATCATTTTGGCGTACAAATAATATTTTTGTTATTTATTAATTACTTTTATAAATTATTTATTTATTAAATATTAGAAACTCCCAGCCCAATTACCTAATACACTAGCTCAAAATACCCCAGCCCAAACCATATAACCCCAGCCCAATTACCTAATACACTAGCCCAAAATACCCCAGCCCAAACCAAATAACCCCAGCCCAATCAACTAAACCTACCCGACCCAAAAACCCCTTTTAAATTATGGTCGTTGATCTCTGAGTTCAATGGCCCGTATTACTCCTGCCCTTTTAATTATACCCAAACCTCCCTAACCCTAATTCATTCTCACCTGCCCGCTGCCCCTAAATCCTCTCTACTCTCTCTTCTTCTCTGAAGAAATCCTAACCGCCGCCTCTCAAAACCCGCCCATAATCCCTCTTCTGATGGGATTTCCCTCTCATCTCCTTACCATATTAGTATGTTTCTGATATTGGTTGATTCTCCATGTTATTAACTAATACGCGCCTAAATATGACAAGTATTACCACTTTGATTCTGTCCGGTTGACTCCTATTTTTTGAATCTGGACGATATTCTGTCTACACAAGTTTATTCTACACCGTGTGAGTCCGATTTTGTCTATATTTGTCTTATTATGTATGAGTTTGATTCTTTCTTTTTATCAATTTTTCACTTGCCTTAAAAGTTAGGGTTTTGAGATCTTGTCTTCTTAATTTGTTTGATTCACTAATTTTTGGTGCTATTTGTGTCCCTATTTATCTTTGTGTGTGAACATTCTGTTAACATTTTGATTCCATAAAATTAGGGTTTACTTATTTTTTTGATTTTTATTTTGATTGTGCATGATGATGTTTTCTTATTTGTGTTTGATTTACACGTTTCCTTATTTACTTGCTCGATCTCTATCACTATATAAAACCTTCCCCATTCCACTTTAAGACAGGACTAAAATCGTTAAGAAATTCACTAAAAAAAGAGTGAATTTACTACTCTTTTGTTCTCTAAATACTTTTGTTCTATATTCTGGTTCATGGCCGGCTGAAAGGCAACACCAGAAATTTTGGGTTCTTGCTACTGTGGACTTTGTTCTTTCTTGTTTTCGCTTAACTGGTGAGTTGCTGAACTTTTGTCATTTCATTCCTATTTGCCTGTCATTGGTATATGTTTTCACTACTGAAGATGGTGGTTTAGTGTTTTTCTGGTCTGTTCTCGTATGCAATTCTGACTATCTTACTTCAATGTTAGGCCTTTCTAATCTAAATTCCATTGTATTGTTTGAAACGTGCTTTGGGTCTGAGTTATTCAAGTTCTCTTTAAGTCTGCCTAGCCTATGTGTTATTGATGTTTAGAACCTTTGCATTTTAGACTCTTTTTATGGGTTTGATTTTGGTAGCAATCCTGTCACTGAAACATGCCTTACTTACATAATTCTTCCAATGACCTGCTTTCATCCTGTTTGAATTCTGCTGCCAGTCAATATGATTCTCGCTAGTGTCTCCACTTAACATAATCTGAATTTTTTTTTGTATTATGAGTATGTGTGTACCAAACCTGCAAACTTGTTTTATTAATGTGTGATTACTTATGCACTAGGTGTTGAACTTGTTCTTCTGAATCTTTGTTAAGTCTGCTTTTAAAACCTAAAGCTTGTTTGATTATTTTCTCTATGTGCTCAACTTGTACTCTTCAGTTCTGTCCCTCAACTGTTGTACAGCCTCCTTCATTACCACTTATGTCATTCTAAACTCCTTATTCTTAGCCGGCTGAAAGTCAAGGCTATCGAGGCTCTTTCTACTAACCTCCCTAGTGTGAGCACTGCTCGGGGTCCAATTGTGACTTTTGTGAACTCTGACACAGTAGAACCTGGTCCCCAGTTTATCCCTGAATCTCCTCTATTAACCTCCCTAGTGTGAGAACTACCCTGGGTTCTTGAAGCCCTTGGGAACTGTGAAATACTAGGGTCCAAGGTTCTTTACCATATTTGTCCTAATTGCTCAGTTTTGTCCCATTTCATTTGCTGAATAAGCCAATGGGCCTACGTACATGGCTATATTTCTGATGGCTACTGGGTTTTTGCTATGAAAACTGTCTTCTGGGCTATTATGAACTATGTGAAGGCCTGTCCTGGGCGGGTGTACTTTGGGCCTGTCTTAGGCCTACTATAGTTATGTTGTAACTTTGTAATTTATTTCATTCATTGGGAATGTAATAATATTGTAATAACAGTTAGGGAATTAGTAAATTGGGAAAAGGGGGCTTATCTTAATACCTGTATTAAAATGGGTAGAGATCCTGCCTATAGGTGCTCTACTTTGCTCAAATATGCTCAAATGTGTTTAGTTATTATGTATTAGAAAGCCTGCTTATGGGTTCGCTATTTTGCTCGAATGTGTTCTGCTTTTACATGTTAGAAACCATATGTATAGGATATTAAATGACTATTATCTCAATGTGCACATGCATTAGGCTGTGTTAGGTTCTGTTAATTTACATGATATCTAATCTGTAATTTAGATACCATGCCTATAGGATCTAAATTCAGTCTCAATCATGACTATAGAAATCCTGCCTATAGGGTCTAAAATCAGTCTTCATTATTACTTGGCTCGTTTCTTTCAAGTGCTAATGTCGAATTTTAAACACTGCTAATTATCATTATTAGAAACCATGCTATATGACTAGACTAAGCAGTTCTGAACATATTCATGTGGTTACCATTGCTAGTTACTACGTGACTCACCTAGATATCATGCCAATAGGCTTAATCTCTTAAACGTATAATCAGTAGCAACTGCGCAGTCTTTTAGAAATCGTAATAAGAAATTGGCTTCTATAAAGGAAACTGTCTGCCTATTAAATCCAGAATTACTTAGAGATCATGCCTATATGATTCAATAACTTTAATCAGTCTAAATCCTGTAGCTTTCAAATGCTCAATATGTTTGCGTGCATTCGTTGTCAAAGTGTGGAGGCTAACTTGAGCCCTTAACTGCTTTTATGTGAAGTCCAACTTGTTTTGCATGTCGATTAGTTTTATCATTTTGAGCAGCCTAAGTCAAAGTCTAGGACTACCTAAATAGAAGTCCAAAGCCTCCTGGACCATAGGCATGGGACGGGTAGTGCACGCATAAGGCACGGTTCAGAACCAACTAGTGCGTTTTAGGTAACAACTTAAAGATAGTAATTGGGTAGCAGGAGATGATAGTCTATGCCCGCTGAATAATATAAGTAACACCCCATCTTGAGGGAGTTACGAAGTATTATATATGTTTCGCGGGGTGATCCTTTAGGCTAAAAAATTTAGGAGCCCACGCCTTGTCTTTCAATCAATTATTTGTGTTTAATAATGAACTTCCCAAATTCCTTGTTTTCATATCTTTGATCACATAGACTAATTCATATAATTGAGTTCGGTCGGGAGCCACTGTTGTGGACCTCGAAGAGTGCCTAACACCTTCTCTTTGAGGTAATTTCGAGCCCTTACCCGATCTTTGGTGACGCAAACTAGTCAAATAGAGTTATTTGCAAAATAGATGCCCAATGAACCTCAAACCCGCTAGGTGGCGACTCTCTCTTTTAACATCCTTCCTTAAAAGAGTTGTCACGTGTCAAAATTCAATTTAGCGAGAAAAGGGGGAGAGACATCGTTTGGTTAATTTAATGAGGGGAAACTGACTGGGGTGGGGCATTTGATGTGGACTAGGAAAATTTGCCCAATTTGGGCCTCTAAGGTGCTTGGCCCAACACAAGCAAAAGCCTTGTTTTCCTTTCTTTGTTTCTTTTTCTTTGATTTTAAATTCTAAACAAATCAATTAAAAATCCTAAATTAACTCCTAACTTAATCTAATTTATCAAATTAAACCTACTTACATTTAATAACTTAACACTAATGAAAGGAATTTTCAATTTAAAACTAAAAGCTAAAAATATAGAAATCACCATTGTATTTTTTGTGATTTTCGTTTAATAATGCAATTAATATGTGATTAAATTCTAAAAATGCAAAACATCTAAAATGCTATGCAATCAAGAATTGAACATTTTTTTGACTATATCCTCCTTAGGAGGTGTGAGAGAGGGTTGTGCAAGGATTGTAAGGTTATTCCATGTGAGATACTCGTGACGCAGCATAGGCCTTTGGTGATGGACATTGGTATTATGTTAAAGAGAAGGAAAAAGTCTGGTCGGGGATGAACGAGAATTAGGTGGGGTACCTTGACTAAGGATAAAGCGGCGGTTGTCGGATATGGGAGCCTGGAGGAACAGTGGTGACGCGAGAATTATGTGGTCGATGACAGCAGACTATATAAGGGAAGCTACGAGAGATATGTTAGGGATCTCGACCAGTGTCGCTAGCGAGCAC
This sequence comes from Nicotiana sylvestris, assembly GCF_000393655.2. Lineage (NCBI taxonomy): Eukaryota > Viridiplantae > Streptophyta > Magnoliopsida > Solanales > Solanaceae > Nicotiana > Nicotiana sylvestris. Next base: position 122,084,178 of record NC_091062.1, on the reverse strand, counting down.
AGAGGATACTAGTGGTAGTGGTCTAAGGTAAAGTGGAAGTAAAGAAGGTGGGATACCTAAAGTTAGTAAGGAGAACAAGTAAGGAGGATAGGAGAACGTGCATGGAGTAGTATAAGGTAGCTAGGAAGGAATCTAAGCTGGCGGAACTGGGGGGAAAAAGCGGAGAGAAGAAGCTATTCCGGCTGATCAAGACGAGAGAGAGGAAGGCTCGGGATTTAGACCAAGTGAGATGCATCAAGGACGATGATGGTAGAGTATTGATGGAGGATGCCTAGATTAAAAGAAGATGGCAGAATTACTTTCGTGAACTTCTAAATGAAGACGGGGATCGGGATATTGTGCTAGGTGAATAGGAGTATTCTAAGAGTCACCGTGACTTTGGGAACTGCAGGCGCATCGAGGTTGAAGAGGTCGTGGGCGTTATGCGCAAGATGAGTAGGGGTAGAGTGACCGGACCAGATGAAATTCCAGTTGAATTTTGGAAATGTGTGGGTAGAGCAGGCTTGGAGTGGCTGACTAGGTTGTTTAATGTCATTTTTAGGACGAAGAGGATGCCGGATGAGTGGAGGTGTAGTACGGTGGTCTCTTTGTATAAGAACAAAAGTGATATCCAGAGTTGTAACAGTTATAGGGGTATCAAATATCTTAGTCATACCATGAAGGTTTGGGCGAGGGTAGTTGAAGCAAGGGTGAGGAGGATGGTGTCTATATCCGAAAACCAGTTTGAGTTCACGTCGGGTAGCTCTACTACGGAATCTATACACCTTATTAGGAGAATGGTGGAACAGTACAGGGAGGGGAAGAAGGATCTGCACATGGTGTTTATTGATTTACAGAAAGCGTACGACAAGGTTCCTAGAGAAGTTCTCTGGAGATACTTAGAGGCAAAAGGCCTGCTGGTTGCCTATATTTGGGCAATTAAGGACATGTATAATGGGGCTAAGACTCGGGTTAGGACAGTAGGAGGCGACTCTGAGCAATTCCCGTTTGTTATGGAGTTACACCAAGGTTCTGCACTCAGCCCGTTCTTATTTACCCTGGTGATGGACACATTAACACACCATATTCAAGGAGAGGTGCCACGGTGTATGTTATTCGCCGATGACATAGTTCTGATTGATGAGTTGAGGACCAGTGTTAACGAGAAGTTGGAGGTATGGATACAGGCTCTTGAGTCTAAAGGTTTCAAGCTAAGCAGGACGAAGACAGAATACCTGGAGTGTAAGTTCAGCACTGAGCCGAGGGAAATGGGCGTGGAAGTGAGTCTTTAATCACAAGCCATCCTAAGTAGTGGCAATTTCAAGTACCTTGGTCGGTAATCCATAGGGGAGCTGAGACTGACGAGGATGTCACACACCGTATTGAGGTGGGGTGAATGAATTAGAGGTTGGAATCTGGAGTCCTGTATAACAAGATAGTGCCACCGATACTCAAAGGTAAGTTTTACAAAGTAGTGGTTAGACCGGCCATGATGTATGGGGTCGAGTGTTGGTCTGTTAAGAACTCACATATCTAGAAAATGAAAGTAGCAGAAATTAGGATGTTGAGGTGGATGTGCGGGCACACTAGGATGGATAATATTAGGAATGAAGATATTCGGGAGAAGGTGAGAGTGGCTCCCATTGATGACAAGATGTAGGAAGCGAGGCTCAGATGGTTCGGATACGTTTAAAAGAGAAGCCCAGATGCTCCGATAAGGAGGTGTGAGCGGCTGGCTTTGGAGGGCATGAGAAGAGGTAGAGGATGACCTAGAAGCATTGGGGAAAGGTGATCATGCAGGACATGGGCTTCAGATTTTCGAGGACATGGCCCTTGATAGAAAGCTGTGAAGGTCGAGTATTAGGGTTGTAGGTTAGGAGGTAGTTGAGTCTTTCCTTACTTTGTACCTTTATGAGGCTAGTCTGGTAGGATTTTTGTCAGAGTCAGTTAGGGTAATGGTGGTACTGATATTGTCTTTTTTCGTCTTCATGAGCCAAGGATCTTTTGGAAATAGCTTCTCTACTCCCTCGGGGTAGGGGTAAGGTCTGCTTTCACACTACCCTTCTCAGACCTCACTAGTAGGATTTTAATGGGTCGTAGTCGTTCTTGTTGTCTATGTTTAAAAATGCACAAAATGCAACTAAATGCAAACGAAGAATTAAAAAGAAATTCCTAAAATTCTATAAAAATCAAAACAACTAGAAAAAGCTTATTTATATTTTTTTTATTTTGTGGGAGTATTTTCATCGGGCAAAATTTACGTGCTCACAGCTATCCCTCATTTCTCGAAAACATGAAGAGTTTTCGGGCAAAGATAAAGTGAGAAATTACGAGCAATTTTTGCCCATTTGACTACTCCATTCGGAAACATTTTGAAAAAGTTTGACCGGACCTTGCTTCAGAGGTTTCCTACATATCCTTCGTGATAAAGTATTATGCCCCGCAGTATTACGTCAATGTTATGCACCGTAGTATTATATTACGATGATTTTACGCCTCGCAGTATTATATTATGATGATGTTACACCCTGCAGTATTACGTCGATGTTACGTTTCGTAGCATTATATTACGACGATGTTACACCCTGTAGTATTGTACGTTGAATTTGTCATAAGATAATTGACATTAGTTCAAGGACAAGATTATTTGGAGATTATAAGTATTATGTTGTTTCAAGCAAGTTCGTGAAGGTGAGAAAGTAAGCAAGTCGAAGAAAATGAGTTTCATTGAAGATTGTCGAGTTGGGATAAACAAACGATCCGAGCTATAGTGCCTAGTATTTATGGATTAGTTCCATACAAGGTACTATATGACCATGATAGTAAGGTGTATAAGGTATGTTAAAAAGGAGTAGCATTTTAAGTAAGTTGAGATAATTCTTAATTAAGTGGGTAATTGGTCAATTATTGAGTAACGGGATATTACCTAATTAACTAAGAAATTATGGGATAAGATTAAACTCCCCCCCCCTCCCAAAAAAACGTGGTAGCAACCCATCACTTATAAAGTGACTCTTAAAGTCTTGCATAGATGTCACATTTTGGAGGATTTAAAGTGGCTTAGTCATCCACTAAGTGGGCCACCCCCACTAAAGGTTTCCTACAACTACTAAGATTTTTATTCCTTAGTAACAAAGGATTAAAGATCGAGAATTGAATTGAATCTCTTAGGGAGTGGGCTGATAGTGAGTTTACATCTTACTACAATTAGTTTTCTTCATGTTTCGTAATATGAATTCATGTGTGCCTTAAAATCCAATTGAATCTCTTATAGAGAGTGGCTGGTCGTGAGTTCTTCAAAGAGCAAAACAATCCATACCAAAAATAGATAATGTTGGTTGTTGATTTTGTAAAGCGTGAATTGAAAATTCTAAGATAATCGGTTCAAGTATGTTAAGGTTATCCCTTCTTTATTTTGGCATGGTCTATATGACACAAATAAAACGAGCAAATGCACAACTTCCAAAAATGACTAATTTCGTAGAAATGCTACAGATGTGTATATTCTTGTTTTTCCATAAGTCTTATTATTCTATCATTTGTTCATGGGTCTCAGAAAATACGTAAGGTGATAAAGTTTATTTCATGATATTAATCAGAGGCATAATGATCTTATGACACTCCGAAAGATTTTATTGGCATACTTCTCTTACATTGCATTCATTTATATTGACCCATGGCCAGATGGCGTTATATATGTGTATGTATATATATATATATATATATATATGGTAAAAGGTTATGGCGTTATATATGCACCACCACCTGATCAACTGGTATACGTTGATGATTTGCTGAGAGTGGCCGAGATGATATGATGGGATGCCCTCAGAGGCTTGATGATGTTATGAATGCATATACCCATGCATGGTATGACATTTATATGCATATGCATGACATTATAATATAAAATAATTCACAGAGCTATTCAGATATACATGTTGAGTCTTTTACTATATGTTTCTCTCATGTCTATTGTTTACTAATTTTCATTCCTTACGTACTCGGTACATTATTTGTACTGATGTCCCTTTTTCCTGGGGGCGCTGCGTTTCATGCACGCAGGTCCCGATAGACAAGTTGAGATTCCTCCAAGTAGGCTATCAGCTCAGCGGAAGATGTTGGTGTGCTCTATTTGCTCCGGAGTTGCTTATTTGTTTAGTATGATTTAGACATGTATTGATTGGTATATCGGGGCCCTGTCCTGGCCTTATGATGTTTATGTACTCTTAAAGGCTTCTTGACGTATGTCATGTATATGAAATAATGCATGACCTTGTCGGCCTATGTTCAGTGTACGAGTGATTATTTTGGCCTTATAGGCCTGTACGTCATATGTATAAGTTAGTATATCAGGCTGGGTCGTTTTATGTCGAGTGTTCCCTCATGTTTTATTCTTGTTAACCTATACGGCCCTTCTAGCCCATTTACCCACGTTGATGTGATGAGAAATATACATTACGGTTGTACTCGGTAAAGTAAGGTATTGGGTGCCCGTCGCGGCCCATCGGTTTGGGTCGTGACAGAAGTGGTATCAGAGCAGTTCAGTCCTAGGGAATCTACAAGCTGTGTCTAGTAGAATCTTATTTATGGGTGTGTCGTACACCATACTTATAAGCAGGGGTATATAGGAAATTTAGGATTGTCGCTCTTTCTTCTTACTCTAGATCGTGTGATAGAGCTCACTTATAAGAATTCAAACTCCTAACTACTATTCGTAATAAAATGATACCTACATCTAAAATGACAGTTAGTAAGAGATTGAATGTGGCTATGGAAGAATTGAGTCAGGGGAATGTGATTTTTTATGATGCTTATGACGAGTAAGTGTAAAGTCTTCAGCATATCATGTGTGTACTAATACGTGTAAGCTTCTTGTATGCGGCGAAATCAGAAGATGTGATTTCTCGCTATTAAGCCACTTTGGAAGGATACCTCGAGACCCCGAGGATGTGGAGTTGCGACCGAGTCCCCACCCTCGGGCTCGTCAAGGCCCGGCTCAAAGAAGACGAAGACCAAGGCTAGAGCAAAGGGAGAAACTCCCAAGGTACGCGGCTAAATCTGACAGAGCCGGTCTATCCAGAGATTATGTCGAAGTGTCACGTCTAGCCATTCCATCCCCATAATTTACAATTAATGCATATTGTACTATAACTGGGTTCCCCTCCTATATAAAGGGAACCCACACTACTTTGTAAAGGGCTGATGTTGCTCCACTTACTCTCTACAAGAACAATAATATCTCTCTCTCTCTCTCTCTCTTTCTTCTCTCTAACTTGTTCGTTCTTACTAGCTCGAGGCAACTCTTAGCATTCATTAGTTTCTTACTTGTTCTTCATTTATTGCTTGGAATTGGCTATAAAGAGCCTTACTTGATCATATCTTGACTGGTTGATCATATCTTCATCGACCAGTCCAAGGCTCGAGCAGCAAACCCCTCGGTTTGATTACTGCCCCGATTTAGTTTGTATCTCTTTGTTAAACTTCATCTTCTTAGCATCAACTGCTCTAAACAACTAGCACAAAAATAGATCACGTATTTTTAGAATCCCATTTTACAAATTTAATTGTTGTTACCATTTTCCCGGTAAATATTTTGGCGCCCGCCGTGGGGCTAAAAATAATAGTGATCATTTTCTTGTTGGTTTCACTACAAAAACGCAAGTTATCTTTCACACTTTTTCTTGTCCAAGATCTCTTGATTTTAGGTCGAAATGTCTGGCTCGGTAAACAGGGTTGAGAACGACTACCTAGAAAATCACGGCAAAAATGGTGTGGTTGTTCCAGCCATTGGCGCGCCACAGTAGAACCCCGATAACGCACCTGGACTGATTCCAGCGGACGCGGGTTCTCAAGACACGCACAGGTCGACGAAACCTCACACACCGATGGAAACAAACAACATGGCGACCAACAGGAAGCCCAAAAGACCCCAGCCCGGGAAGAACAGGTAGTCTTTATGTTATTTTTGAAATGTTGTAGGTAGAGTAGCTGGCTATCTCTCAGTTGCAAAGCCATCCGAAGGCTCCCAGCACAGTAGCGCCGGAAACTACTCTCCCAACCGAACGGGTACCGGAGAGGACAAGCAATAGCGGATCGGTAGCCGATCCTACAATAGTAAAGATGCTTGAGGACCTCACCAAAAGGATCGAATCAGGTGAGAAATTTATAGCAGCCAACGATAAGAGGGTCGAGACCTACAACTCTAGGGTCGACCAAATCCCGGGCTCGCCCCCGGTCCTGAAAGGTGTAGGTTCGTGGAAGTTCGTGCAATGGTCGTTCCCCGAGGAAGCGGCCCCAAAACCCATTTCAAAAAAGTTTAAAATGCCAAAACTCCCTAAGTACAACGGGCACTCAGATCCTAACGAAAACATCACTACTCATGCGTGCGCAGAAAAAAGCAACGACCCAAAAGATGATAAGATTGAATTCGTCTTATTGGAGAGGTTAGGGGAAACACTCTCAAGAGGAACCATGATGTGGCGTCATAACATAACGCCCGACCCCATAAACTCGCCTACCTTACCGGCAGATTTCTCCATAAAGGCACAGGCCATTCCCATCGAAGCAATGACGAGAAAGCCCGTTACATCGAGGGCCGAGCAAAGGGAGAATGAAACGTTGTGAGAGTTCGCATCTCATTCCCAAATGGAACAAATGGGATTATCCCCGGTCTCAGTTGACTGGGAAATAAAAGCCTTCACTCAAAGCCCAAACAAACCAAGCCCGACAATTTTAGGGCAGTCCAAACAAAACTTGATTGGGTACCCAGCTAGGATCTGGTTGGATGCCCGTACCCAGCACCAGTCGCAAATCAGGGTCGTGGATAACCATCTGGGAGCCTCCGCGGGCTCAGTATACCCAAGCAGGCTCCTGGCAGAGAAACCTATGCCAAACAGAGAAAGGTATCGCTCATACGCGACAGATAGGAGGAACTCCCCGAGATGCAATCTACCTCGCAACAATCGGAGAACAGATCGAGGATGATATCCTCAAAGAATCATTGATAGAGCCGGATTCGATGGGGACACAAGGACAGCGGGGGTTCCTCGCCCATCAGAGTACAATTTCAACATCGCTATACCAAACATCGTGTTCACCGTCAGCGAAACCAGGGACGTCAAATGGCTCAGACCAATTTGGTCGAATCCCCCTTAGGGGAATCACAGCTTGATGTGTGAACTGTATAACGCGCACGACCACGGAGCCAAAAATGGCCACCAGCTGAGGAGGAAAACAGCCTTGCTACTAAATAAAAATTACCGCCGAGAACTGTTGAACGATCAGGCTCGGGTTCAGTTCCGAGTACAGAAGAAGGCCAGGAAGAACAAAGTTAATGAGCTGCGACGTATTTCCACGATAGTGGAGAAGCGGTGACACCCTCCAAGAACTCATAAAAGGGAGAGAAACAATTCTCGTCACCAGAAAGAAACGGACCCGGGGATACATTCCCGAGGACACCCTCACATTCAGCAAAAAAGACACCGAGACCTTGTCTCGGCCTCACATTGACGCATTGGTAACCTTCTTCCTCATTTAATCCATTTCAAATAAAACATATGCTCATGAATTTAGGTGGTTCGATCAACATATCAATATTGTCAGACCGAGAATGATCTGGCGGTTCAGACCGCAGGGTCAAAACACAACCACCTCTCGAATCTTTGATGGATTCCAAACAGCGATCGCTAAGACAAGGAGAAAGACCATTCTCTCAGTACAGCATGGCTAGCCCATATCTGAACGCCGAGTTCCAAATCATCAAAGGAGACGCAAGGCACGGACGTCTCATCCAGACAACCACGGGCACACCACCCGAAGACAGTGTCGTCCCCACTTCGCCAAAAGGATGAAATTCCACGCAAGGGATGGAATTAAAATAGTCAGCGGGAAGCAATACGCGGCAAGGGGAAATTTCGCATTACATGACGCATCGCCAGCACCAATACCTCCACTCTTGAAAAGAGTCAAAGGGTAAGCGAACCACATCTTCAACCAAGCCCGATTAAACACAGTGGAGGGATATACTAGGGTCCTCACCCTGAAACAGCATGGACATATAAAACCTCGAAACATCGCCTGCACATCCCGTGGTAAAGAAAAACTACCTCCCTCCTTCGTTATTTTTCACTAACCTGTATGTAGAGACCCGGCCAGGGCGTTCGGAAGTGCTAACTCTACCTGAATATCCCGAGGCCTTGACGAAGCCCATCGCACTCTTTCCCCTCGGCCAGACTTCCACCCCAAAGAGGGTCTCGCCAGCACGGTTCTTAGCGGAGCAACGTACCCCCTAAGGAGGATCTGATGAGATCGCAGGCCTTCTTTTGCAATCAAACAATAAAGGGCACCCCCCGTAGAAGATGACATCCACTCGGAAGGGCCGGGGAACGGCAGACCGAGTTTCAATAGGGAATCATGTACCGGACCGAACGGTCCAAGGAGCCGCGCCCGAGCGAGCCGAACTCACAACAACGAAACGACATGTATTTACGCCAAGCAATAAAAGAATATCTTTCAGCATCTCGTACTCCAAAAAAGGAAATATCAGCATGCTCACGGCAAGGGTCCCTCCGCCGAATGCATCCCGAAATACTCTGAGACTTAGCGTCAATAATTTGTCACCCGCACGACCCCAGGGTCGGAACTCCAGGCTCATAAGGCCCCAACAAGGCAACTCCGAGCTCACGAATAACGGCCTTTGAGCCTAAGCAAACTCGATGACTCGGAGACTGTCATCAGTCGTCGTACACTGGAAAACCCAAAACTATAAGACCCCGAGCGGGCAAACTCAGTATAACCAGATCTATTTTACATAGCAACAAAACTTTAAGACCTCAACAGGCATGACAAACTGTAAGACCTCAACAAGCATGACAAACTATAAGACCTCAACAGGCATGAAAATTTTGTAAGACCTTACTATAGGCATAAAACTTAATCCCGAAGTTTAGGCTATACGTCACATTTGTAAGAATCCCGAAAGGGCATACCCTCGGTGTAGATGCCTAAACTATCACTCGAGATCGAAAATGGCTCCGGCCAAACACATATGACTACGGTCAACAGGATTCCCTCAACAGGAATCTACTTCGAATCTACTTCGAAAAGAATCGGTTAAAACAGGATTCCCTCAACAGGAAAAACGATCTTCGACCGTGTCAGCTCCAAATCACAAGGCTTCAAGCTACTCAGCCTACGAGCTAAAAACCTTCTAAGGTGCTCGAACATCGCCGCTAACACTTGAAATCGAGGTTCTTCCCTAACCGACGACGGGTCAGGCAAAATTATTTCAAAAAGACTTTAACGAGAGGAAAACAAAGCCTACAATATGCCCATGGGCAAAAGCGTAAGAGCCATTGTTTCCAGCCAAATGAGCCTATGGGCCGCACACCAAAAGGTCGCAACGACCAAACAACGTAAGAGACACTGTTGCCAGCTTGAAAATTGAAAACTTGAGGATTAAAGTGAGCTCGCGTCGTAACCCGATTCGGAGATCGGATCCAAAATAGTTAACTACACATGCCTAAGGGCACAGCGTAAGTGCCATTGTCACCAGCCAAACGAAACTCTGGGCCACACACTTGAAAGGTCGCTTCGACCCGAGGCGTAAGAGCCATTGTCATCTGCCCATGCAGGCACGAAAAACCTTGAGGTTCAATTAAAGCTCGAGTCACAACACGACTCGGAGACTAAACCCAAACTAGTTCAAATACAAATGCCCGAGGGCAAAGAATAAGAACCATTATCATCTGCCCGTGCAGGCACAAGAGATTGAAGGTCAAGTAAGCTCAAGTCAAAGCTTGACTCAGAGACTAGACCTAAACAGCTGGGCAAGGCACAAAAACCCTAATGCCTACTCGCATCAAAGATCGTACTTAAGAGCCTCCGAGCCTATCTAACTTCGGATCCGTAGGGCTCCCACCAAAAGCTGAAACAAGCCCGCCTAGTCGAAAACAATATAGAAAGAAATACAGAAGAGATAAAGATTCAAGTTTTCTCTTATTTACATGCGCGAAAGGTGCGTTCTCCATCTACAAACATGCTCTGCTAATGTCAAATACAAGATTTAAAACTGGCGAAATCTACACTCCGCTCTAGAAGGCTACGGCCTACCAGCCTCAGATTTGCTCTCCATGACATCAGCAAAAAGTGATCGAGCATCGCGCTCATTCGCCCTTGCTCAAGCCAACTCCTCCGAGAGAACAAAGCCCCTAACGCCGATCTCTTCGAGTACCTCTCTTCGGGATCTACAGCGAACATATTCCTTGATCCTCTTTCACGATCGAGGGCCCGCTTCAACTTGCCTTGGGCATCAGCAGCATCCTTCAAATGAATCGCCATCTCCTGATCTACCTTGGTCCGACTTAATGTTGCTTCAGCTCGGGCATCGATTATCTCAGCCCTGACCTTCGAGAGATCGAACTCGAGCCTCGCGATCATATCTGCTTTAACTAAAGCATTGTCACGAGCTAAGCAGAGTTGGGCATCAAAGGTGGGAACCTTGGCCAAGGCACCCCTCTCCTCCAAAGCTTGCTTGAGCCCTCAGTTCGCCACAAGCATTCCTGACCCGGTCAGCTTCGCCCCTAAGGTACTCCAAAGCCTCCATCTTTTTTTGTAGCTTATATAGGTAAAAGGATTAACCTTAAGGGTCAAAAGGGCGAAATGCATATTATGGAAGGTTACCTGCTCTATCAAATAGCTCTCGTAATTGGAGCTCTGATATGCCTCATATCGCCAGTGCATCAACTCAACCTCCTTCTCCTCGCCAAGGAGCCCAAGGGACTTGCCCTCATCCAGAGCTTTCCGAAGCCTATCCCCATGGCGGAGCAGCTCAAATCTGAGCCTATCTAAGGCCTACGAAATAAAAACTCGATAAAGAAAGGAAGACGTGAAATAAAGAAGGACTGCGTCTAAACTCACCATGAAGTGAAGCCGGCGGACTTCCTTGAAGGCTGAGCACACTCCTGTTGGTCCATCCCCTTCAACCCTGGAAGAACCAACCTCGGTCGAAGCATATTCACCCGGAGGAACTACCGTTCTAGAACCAAATGCTCCGGGAACAGCAGGCTCGGGCGATGTCCTCTCCTCGAAGATACGGTCTCATTTAGCCCCATTAAAAGCTTCATCGCGCTGCGAATGTAAGTCCCCTTCGCCGCCATCGTCCCTTGGCTCAGAGGGCGATGACTCCTCCCCCTATCTGGAGGAACGCCTGATACCTGCAGCGGCAAAGCCAGTAAAAAGTGTAAAACGTCATATACGAAGACTAAGGTGGAAGCAGCATACGCGCATACCTTGATATTTCGCTTCCCATCTGCCATGGGACACAGCTCGCCACCTACGCTCGTCACAAGTCGAATGGGACGCCAACCTCCGGACCCAGCCGGGCAGATCGGAAACTTCGTTCGGCATCCATGATGTTGCTGCAGGAGAGGAGAAAACACAATTACTCAACTGGTTTTCTCAAGCAAATCCGAGAGAGCACGAGACACTCCACTCACACGCATAATTCCATCCCTCGGGAAATGGCATGATCTCCCCTGGGATAATCCGAGCCCGAACAAATCGATTGATCCACTTGCCATACTCATCTTCCTCATCATCAACAACAAAGGGTGTAGACGAATGGCATCTCAAGGTTAGCAAGCCTCGATGATAAAAGGGTCGGTACAGCCTGACAAGGTGGCTAAGCGTGAATTCAAGCCCAGCCTTCTCCGCAAAGAATCTCATCATCAGCACCACTCGCCAAAATGACGGATGTATTTGCGCCAAAGTAACCCGGTACTTCAGGAAGAAGTCATGCATGACCCTATTATAGGGACCTAATACGAAAGGGTATAGGTATACGTTCAAGAATCCATCAGCAGAGTCTGTAATACTCTCATTTGGGGAAAGCACCTGCAGCGCTATCCCCTCGCCCCATCCGCAGTATCTCCTCACCATCTCCAGATGTTCCTCTCTTATCAAAGACATAGTCTTTAGAGAGAACTCCTGCAGATCCTGAACACTGGGAACGAAACTTTCCCCTCCCTACCGGGCTGGCCCCGAAGTAGCTGCCATGGCTATGGTAGAATTGACAAACTAAAGCAGGGACATGCGCCAACACTTTTTGCACCTGAAGAAATGAAGGACCCTATGCCAATGCGGAAGGACAGCTATCTAAAATAATGAGATCTTTTAAAGAAGCAAAAGCCACGACACGAATATGTGGGAAACAGCAATGATTCGCCTATCCGGAGTAATCCCCGGGAGGCAACGGCCTCGGTATAGATCCTGGGGTGGTACCCGACCCCAGAGACATCCATTGACAAGAAGTTAGGCTTTAAGGAGTCAACTGCGTCGTCTCCAGTTTCGAGGTTGTGCCCGACCTCGAGGATCTCCGCCAAAAATGACGTCAGGTTTCGAAAAGCATTCAGCGCCATCATAGGACTCGAGGCGGTATCCGATCTCGTGGTTTTCATTTCTAAAAAGAAAAGTAAGCGCTTAAAGCTCCACCCATGAAGACTCAAGGAGAGCTCAAGGCATCGCCTAAATATAGGCAACTCCTCAATGGAAGTCTATCCACTACGCCTTAAAAGGCCATCTACATCAAGTTCAAAGTAGACCCCTAGGTACTCGAAGTTGACCTTCGCTCAGGATACCACTCTCAAAAACACCAAAACTCAGCGTACTATGTCCATGCAACTTGAAGGGCCCGATGGCCCGAGTCTATCATACCAATTCAGGCTTGGTCTGAGGTATGGCAATGGGCTCAGAAAAGAGCCATGTGAATCGGCAGAGGATCGGAAAGAACGCTCGCATCTGAGTTAAATATCAGCGGTTAACAACAAAGGAAAACAATCAAAGCCTCGAAGAACACAAGAACATATAATAAGTAGGGCAGGCATCAAGAACAGGAATCAAGGAAATATCTATATATTCATGTACAACAGCCCTCGAAGGGTCCTTACATACAATTACAAAAGGCTACAGAGGATCTCTACACAAAAATGAAGGAACGGAAGGATGTACATGTGATGAAACCCAAGAACTCGGTCCATCCTCGAAGGTCCATCTCTGGTATTATCATCCTCGAGCGCCACCCCCTCGAGCCCGTATCCTCGAGGGCGATTCCTTCAATCGTTGTCTCCTCTAGGCTCCTAGATTAATCCCGCGGAAGGACCCCACCGATTGAAAAGATGAAGAAGAGAAAAATGAGGGGATGTAGAGGAGGCAAAGAAAAGAGACATGGCTCACCAAAGAAGAAGGTTGAAGATTCCGCGGGCCCTAGACTCAACGGCTGGTAGTGCCACTTTATCGTTGGGAGAGGAAAAACCCAAGGGATGAAGTGCCACACTAGGCCTAGGTAGGAGAGTGAGTAGCGGTGCATAGTCCGAATGACTGTCTACGAAAGGGGAAAACAGATTCCCCATCTATCATCATCTCGGGCCAACGACAACAACAACCATGGCAGCGACATGACGGCATGGTCGTGCTCAACAAAGGGAAGCTCCGGCAAGAGGCCACAACACAGCCTACAGGAGCTCTGCTGAATGGCCTTGAGGCTACGAGCCCCAAACATGACGTTCAAGGATAAAGGAAGATGGTAAGAAGAAATAGGCAAATGATCTAATGAAGGAACTTGGATATAAAAACAACCCCAAAGGGCCCCCATTTATAGGGGGTAATGACACGGTCATCGAGGCTTTGGAAGATTGACCGGAGGACGCAACTACTGCATTCTTGAAGAGATGAATCGATAGCAGTAACATTCCTCTTGGAGAATGGGAATCGGCAGGGCATTAAATGATGTCAAATACACAAGTCCATGGGATACCCCGGTTGTCGCAAAAGCTCGCGCCACAGGTTGCATCATTGGTATGGCATCACCGTGAGAAGCTTGTGGAATTCCGTGTCAGAATCATTTCCCATCGCTTCATTCTGGGAAACGCGAAGACTATCTGTATGCGGCGAAATCAAAAGATGTGATTTCTCGCTATCAAGCCACTTCGGAAGGATACCTCGAGACCCCAAGGACGTGGAGTTGTGACTGAGTCCCCTCCTCGGGACTCGTCAAGGCCCGACTCAAAGAAGACGAAGATCGAGGCTAGAGCAAAGGGGGAAACTCCCAAGGCACGTGGCTAAATCTGGCAGAGCCAATCTATCCAGAGCCTATGTCGAAGCATCACGTCTAGCCATCTCATCCCCATACTTTACAATTAATGCATGTTGTACTATAATCGGGTTCCTCTCCGGTATAAAGGGAACCCAGACTACTTTGTAAAGGGCTGATGTTGCTCCACTTACTCTCCACAAGATCAATAATATCTCTCTCTCTCTTTCTTCTCTCTAACTTGCTTGTTCTTACTAGCTCGAGGCCACTCTTAGCATCCATTAATTTCTTACTTGTTCTTCATTTATTGCTTGGCATTGGTATAAAGAACCTTGCTTGATCATATCTTGACTATTATGCCATTCCTGACTGCCCCCGATAGCTTGAGCTCGAGCCAAATATCGACCACAAGGCTTCTTCATCGGCCAGTCCGAGGCTCGGGGGGCAAGCCCCTCGGTTTGATTACTGCCCCGTTTTAGCTTGTATCTCTTCGTTAAACTTCATCTTCTTAGCATCAACTGCTCTAAACAACTAGCATAAAAATATATCACGTATTTTTAGAATCCTATTAGTCGGCCTGTCAGATTTGTCATTTGTTGTGACTCTTTTTCCATACCAAGTAAGACCTCGCCTTGGACAAATCGTGTACTCGGGTGTTTTCCCACAAATGTTGGCATTCGCTCCAAATTTAGTGAACCACTTCTTTCGGAAATTGAGCATCGGAGCGGATTTCAATCATATTAATACTAAGGTCTTCATCCTTGGGAACTGTTTGGAATCTTCCAAGTTGTCTCAAAATTCGGTACGGGGCATAGGGCTAGATGCTTCGGAGACCCATTAGAAGGAAGTAAGGACTAGTGGCAAGAATATAAATAACCGCATCAACAGGAAGCCAACCCAATGTCCACTCTATCTGATCTACAGTTATAGAACAAAGGTGGGTGATCCAATCTTTGACCCCTTCTGGCATTTCAAATCCTATCACTCGTGTACCGAACTCCTCGATGCAGTTTCTTCCTGTAGAACTGTAATTCACATATCGGGGACGGTGAAAGGGGTGCTCGATCATCCACATGTGCAATAACATATTGCACCCCTTGAAAAACTAGACTTCGGCCTTACAGGATGTAAGGGCTCGGAATATATCTGATACGATCATAGGTGCGAGGGTGCTCTTGGCCTGAGTAGTCAAAACATGGACAACTCCGGATACACACAAACCAATATGTCCATCCTCCCTTAGAAACACCGAAACGCCTAAAAATGCCACCATGAAGGCAAAGCATCTATGCGTCTCCCACTTTGACCAGTTTCCTTTACTATAGAGTCCATTTTCTGGGTCTTTGAATCCCCTTAAGTGCTCGTACTACTGGTATAGAAAGTGAAAAGTGGAAGCTCCTCCTGCTAGACTTTCTATCTTGATCTGTCTTTTTATTTTCAGTAGGTCTAGAAACTTGTGGGGAGTAACAGTCCTTGGAGATACCAGATACTTGTGTCTTAATCCCTCTGTACTCTTGGAATAACCCGGCATTTCTTCCAAAGTAGGTGTAAGCTCAAAATCTGAGAAGTGCAAAACATTGTGAGCGGGGTCCTAGTATGTCACCAGTGCCTCTATCAGATCACTTCTAGGTTGAATTTTTAATAGTCCAGGTGAGTGCCCCCAGGTATTGATTGACCCCGTCTCATCATTGTTTTCCCAAATCCTCCCACCACATGTGGAGTGCTAGTGGTATCTGATCCATAACCTTCACCGGTAAATTCTGAACAGTGCTCATTCTACACATTTTTAAATTAGGGTGACTAGGTTAAAACATGTGAGTTTTGTTTAAAAACTGACCATGAAAAGATTGTTTTTGTAAAATTCAACTGAAAAAACAAATCACATCTACTTTTGCAAATATGACCCTTCAGCACTTCGGAAAGGGAAGATTTTAGAGTTGTGCTTACTAAGTGGCCAAAAATTTGAAAAAGGACCATATGTGGCTATTCTTGCAAAAACGGTCTTCCGGCATCCCGTCGGGACATTTCTGACTATTTGGACAAAAACGACATCACCTAACTTTACTTATGATAAAATGACAACATATTCATATTTTTGGTTATTTTTGCAAAAGCGGGGCTGGAACCGATGTAGGTTGCCTACGTATCTCACATCCGATGAGAATCAAACCCGCGTAGTTCAGTAAATTTTGACGCAACTAAAAAAATATGACTTATTTTGACATGATTTTTTCTTTTTCTCTTTTTTCAAAATTTTGGCAGAATTTCGGGATATTTTGAAAACTAGGATTTTCATAAGCAGGTGATTTTTCTCTCCTACCTCACTCTTGATTTTTCTTGATTTTCTTTCTTTATTCTAGAAGCCGGTCAACATAGAAGTCCAAACAAATAAATGTACAAATAGCACGTAAAATGTATCAGGATTGTCTTTTAAATTGGATACACTTGTCCTAGACAGACCCAACCCCAGTGTTGAGTCCCCAAAGTCAAATGCACGTGATACAAACAAGCGTACCTACTAGGGATCCGGCATAAGGTTATGTCATTCAAGGTTTGAAACCTGGGGTATATTGTTCTAGACCTGGCTTACCCGAGCGGACAACTTGAGTCGAGGGGGGCAACGTACCGGGAACCAAAAGGTCATCTGGCTTTGTAACTGATCCGATCCTCGTTCTAAATTAGAGTATGACACTAAGAGAAAAGAAGTCATGCCAGCGTGCACTTCCTAGAAGATTTAGAAGACTCACCTAGAAGAAGGGTTTCGTAACAGTTTTATAAACAGTTCAAGCAATATCAAAGCGGTAAGAAGCGGCATTTAGCACATTAGGCTCAAACACGTAAAAAATCAGAAAAACCCAAAAGCCAACTATAATAATTATTCTAAGCTCGAATTCTGAACCCAGAACTAGAGATTCTGGGTTCGGTCCCCAGCATAGTTGCCAGAGATGTCACACCTCCTTTTTCCCCAGGGATAGGGAGTTTTTCCAATTAAAGTGATATTATTTGAAATGGGATTATTATTTAATTTAGAGTCACCATTTGGAATAATTTATAGTGTCTCAAGTCACCGGTTTATTTTAAATTCCTAATTGAGGAAATTTGACTTTGTTATATGGTCCGCGAAACACAAAAGACTGGATAAAGAATTCTATTAACCGGGAGAAGGTGCGAGGCACTCCCGAATTCTGTGGTTTTAGCACAGTCACTAAACAATTAATAATTGGTCTAATTATCTAATTTATTATATGTTTAAAACTTATTGTACATGTTTTACTTTTTAACCGCTTTTAATATTTAAAGAATTTATTTAACTAAGTCGCGATATTGCGTACTCATTTTTTGTACACATTGCGAATCGCGTCATATGAAACACACACGTGATTTACAACATGTTTATTATTATTATTATTTGAAGTTATGATCGAGTCACGTGAAACGCACACTCGAATTAGGGATTATGCATCATGATTATGGCATGGAAACCGCATCCATAGTCACGATGATTTATTTAAACGCGCCTAATGCAAGCTACGATATTCGAATTAACAACTTGCATTTGGGATTGTTATGAAGTCTCGAAATATGGAATTTATTTGGGGAAAATATGCACATTAGTAATTTGCTTAAACTAATCTGTAAAGTATTTTAGTCTTTTTTTAAAAAAAAAAAAAAACAAATTTTAACTACAATGATGATTCTGATGACATTAGCATAAACTTGATTCCAGTGAGATGATAAATATAGTCTAAGACGATAAAGAACTCAAATCAATTCTAAATCTAATCACTTTGCAACTTGGCTAACCAACAAAAAATCATGGAAAAGGGTGGGTCTCGGTCCCAACATTTTTCATACAACGAGGCCTTGATAAATTATTCACATTAGGGTCCAAAATCTCCATTCACCATAAGGGAACGGAAACTAGGCCTATTGGAGCATCAGGCCCAGTCAATTTGAGCCAACAAAACAACTTATAACTTTGAGAATCAGGATATCTAATCAATTCACAACATTATCAAATTAAACCAACATTATGCTAAATAATAATTAATCAGAATATCACAAGAATTTCAGTTTGAACAAATTTGAAATACATTAATGAGTCATTCTATCAACTACAACCATTATTTACAAACTTGCATCAAAAATAAAAATTTTAAACGAACTCCTATACTATTTCTTCCAGCACTGGATATGAGCAGACTTTAGAATCGCATGTTCAAGCTCCATAACTCATGACTTTGTGATCCAGAAATCTCACAGAGATGGATCTGACCAACTGGTCAGATTCATCATTTAGTCATTCTAAACTTTCCTTCAAGTGTGAATCACCATTAATATTGAAAATTTTAAAAAACAGCAAAGATTCAGTCAACTTAGACTTAATTAGGACATACGGGTTACTTATCACAACAAAGAAGTTCAAAATGTGAAATTCATTTATGAAACAATGAAAGTATTACGGATACTCTTAGTCTTACTTCATACATTTGAAAAGAGCAGGCAGAATTTCAAATGCTAAAACCACACTTTACAAACACAATCCAACCAGATGTTAATAACAGAAATCTAATAAAGAATGAACTTGTAATGACCCGATTGATCATTTTGAGATCTAGTGTGTAACTCGGTGGTTTGAGGCCTTGAGTAGCTTCACTTCAGGTATTATGACTTGTATGCATGGTCGGAATTGAATTTCGGGAAGGTCGAGATTGATTTGGAAAAGAAATTCTAATTTCAGAAGCTTTAAGTTGGAGGAATTGACTAAGGTTTGATTTTGAGTAAACTACTTCGGAATTAGGATTTAAAGGTTCCAACAGGTTTGTATGAAATTTTGGACTTGGGCGTATATCCGGATTGGGTTTTGGATGACCCGGGAGCGTTTCGACGCCTATTGTGAAAAGTCGGCATTTTGGAAGAATTTCATAAATTTGGGTTGAAGTGTATTTCAATGTTATCGATGTCCGTTTGAGATTCCGAGTCTGGGAATAGCTCTGCATGGTGATTCTGATCTTAGGAGCGCGTCCAAGAGTGGATTTGGAGGTTCGTAGATCATTTCATGGTCATTTGGCGAAAGTTAGAAATTTGAAGGTTTTTTAAAAGTTTGATCGGGAGTGGACTTTTTGATATCGGAGTCGAATTCCGATTTTGGAAGTTGGAGTAGGTCTGTAATGTCAAATGTGACTTGTGTGCAAAATTTGAGGTCAGTCAGACGTGACTTAATAGGTTTCGGCATCATATGTAGAAGTTTGAAGTTTTAAAGTTCATTAAGCTTGATTTGGAGTGCGATTCATGGTTTTGACATTATTTCATGTGATTTAAGGCCTCAAGCAAGTTTGTTTTATGTTTTTAGACTTGTGTGGGTGTTAGGTTGGGAGCCTCGGTGCTCGGGTGAGTTTCGGATTAGCTTCGGAATGTTTTTGTTAAGAATTTTGAGTGTTGGTTCTGATTTCATCCCATTTGCGAGGTAGTCCTCGCATTTGCGAACCTGGGCTGCTGGGGAATGGGTCGCATTTGTGAAAATATTATTGCCTCCCCCCCCCCCCCGCAAACGCGACACCTGCGACTGGAGCAAGGGCTTTTATTCCGGAACTTAGCTAATTTTTTTCATTTCCCACTTGGACTTAGGTGATTTTTTAGAGCATTTTGAGAGGGGTTCCACCAACATCAAGAAGTAAGTGATCCCTATTAGTTTGTTAGCTAAATATACGAATCATAAGTAGATTTAACATGGAAAATGGTGGGATTTATGGAGTTTTTGAAGAAAAAACTAGAAATTAATATTTTTGAATTTTGACCACGAAATTAGACATGGAATTTGGAATAAATTATATATTTGAGTTCGTGGTGTTATGGGTAAAGTTTACCTTCAAAAAATTTCGAAATCCTAGCATGTGGGCCCGAGGGTGATTTTTATTGACTTTTCGAGCGGAGTTGGAAATTATTGTAAATTGGATTATAATGAGTATTAGAGTATATATTTATGGATTTACACATTTATTGACTAGTTTTGGTGCGTTGGTCATTGGTTTGAGTTGTTTGAAAGGCTTGGGAGCCGGCTATATAACTTCGGAGTGAGATAACTCGCTCTTCTAACCTTGTAAGAGAGAATTAACATCATAGGTGAATTTAATTCATATGTGCTCTTATTTACGGGGCTACATACGTACGAGGTGATGAGAGTCCGTACATAGCTATTAATTATGCCTATGTCGGGGTAGTTTTAGGTTTACACCATGCCATATTGGTACCATTGTTTGATTATGTTTATTATTTGTCATGGAAAGAATTGAGGTTGAGTATGCTTATTGATTGCCTTTAAAAGAGTTGAAATTGAGGATTTTGAGATTTGAAAGTTTTCATTTAAATTTCGTATTTTTAAAAAGAATTGAGGAATATTATAATAACTTGAGAAATCTATGTTCAACCGCATCGCAAATATATTCCGCAGGGGGGTTGTAACAACCCGACCGGTCGTTTTGAGATTTTTCACTTTGCTCGCAAGTTCTCGGGCATGGCTAGCCCCGTGTGATGTATTATGACTTATGTAAATCGTCGGTTTTGAATTTTAGGGTGATCGGAATGAATTTTGAAGAACAATTCTCAATTTGAAGCTTAAAATTTGAAAGGTTTGACAAAGATTTGACTTGTTAGTAGATGGTTTGAAGCTTAAAATTTGAAAGGTTTGACAAAGATTTGACTTGTTAGTAGATGACCTGGGATTGGAATTTCTATGATTTAGTTAGCTCTATTAGGTGATTTGGAACTTAGGAGCGCATCGAAATGTGTTTTGGAGGTCCGGAGTAGATTTAGGCTTGAATTGGCGAAATTGGAATTTTGGCGTTTTCCGGTTGATAGATGAGATTTTAATATAAGGGTCGGAATAAAATTCCGGAAGTTGCAGTAGTTCCGTTGTGTCATCCGGGATGTGTGTGCAAAATTTCAGGTCATTCGGACGTGGTTTGGTAGACCTTTTGATCAAAAGCGTAATTTAGAAGATTTTGTAATTCTTAGGCTTGAATCTTATGTGAATTTGGTGTTTTGATGTTGTTTTGAGCGTTCCAAAGATTATAACAAGTTTGAATGAAGTTATGGGATATGTTGGCATTTTGGTTGAGGTCCCGGGGGCCTCGGATGAGTTTCGGATAGTCAATCGGACCATTTCATGTTGTGAAAAAATTGCAGAAAACTGTTGTTGGGTGTTGCAGAGAATTTGCCTACGCGTTCGCGAAGGGTTAGCAGGTGAGGTTGAGGATTTAGCCTTCGTGTTCGCGAGGGAGGTTCCGCGTTCGCGAAGCGCTGGGGTCCTGTGAATCGCGTTCGTGGGGTATCAGACGCGTTCGCGATCGTCTGAGCTGTGGAGGTATCGCGTTCGCGAGGTAGTGTTCGCGTTCGCGTAAGAGTGAAATGTGGTCAACGCCGGTTTGTGCTTCGCGAACGCGAGGCTTTGACCGCGTTCGCGAAGAAGGTTTTTAATGCCTAGGCAGAATGTTTAAATAGCCATTGTTCGCGATTTTGGGGCTATGTTTTACCATTTTTGGGCGATTTTGGAGCTTTTTGAGAGGATTTGAAGAGGGATTCAAGAGATAACACCTGGAGGTAAGATTTTTGAACTCAATACTCGATCCTATGTTGATTCTTACTTGTTTAAACATGAAATATGTGGAAATTAAAGCCTAAAATTGGAGAATTAGGGCTTGAATTTGGAGAGTGTAAATTGGGAATTTGAGGGGGCATTTGAGGTCCGATTTTGATGTTCTTGGTATGTATAGACTCGTGGGAGGATGAGGATTCTATTGATGTAATTTTTATCAGATTCCGAGATGTGGGCCCGGGGCCGGGTTTGAGCAATTCCGAGATTTTGATGTAAATTGGAGATTTTCAAGTGGGCTTTGTTTTCTTAGCATATTTTAATGGTCATGTACTGATTTTGGTTAGATTTGGAGCATCTGGAGGTCGATTTGAGAGGGCAAAGGCATCACGGGCTAGAGTTTGGACCGGATCGAGGTGAGTAATGATTGTAAATATTGTCCTGAGGGTATGAAACCCCGAATTACACATCCTTGTGCTATATTGAGGTGACGTACACGCTAGATGACGAGCGTGGGGGGTCGTGCATCGTTGGGGATTGTGACTTAGTCCATCCCGTATGACTGTTTCACCACGTATTTAATTGAAAATTATTTGCTATCATCATGTTTTGGGTTGAATGTCGTATTTGGGCCTCGCACCAACTATTTGAACCATTAAGGGATTTTTACTGATATTTCCTCACTTTTTTGACTTTATACTTGTACTCGGTCATGCTATATCCTATTATTTTCTTAACTCAACCATGTTTACTCTGTTTTAATACATTAAATGATATTTTAAATGATAATTTGGGTTGACCGTCATGTTTTACTATTGCCCGAGAGGCTTATGAGATTTTGAGTGAGTAAGGTCGAGGGCCTGTGTTGTGAGGATACACTGATTCATGAGTTTGAGGCCGAGGGTCTGAGATTGTAAACACAATGTGGCTTGTTGATATGAGGCCGAGAGCCTATTGAGTATGCCACGAGATGGCTTGATATTGCGCTTGGGACATAAGGGGCCCCTCCAGGAGTCTGCACACCCCCAGTGAGCGCGGGTACCCATGGTGATGTGAGATATAGCCCGAGGGGCTGGTGTTGTTCCATGTTGTTTCCTGAGGGGCTTTTTCTATTGGTATTGTGCCCGAGGGGCGGATTTTTTGTGCTTATCTGTTCTAGCTACTTTTCATTTACTTGTTTAACTATGAAAAAGGTATTTTAAAGAAGTTTAAACTGAGCTAAGATGTTTTAAGAGATTTCACTACTTCATTACTTTCTTACTGGTTTTATACTACTTTTATATAGCATGTTGATGTGCTTTTACGTGATTTCTTATCACTCAGTCTTAATTTATTGTTATTACTCACTGAGTCGGAGTACTCACATTACTCCCTACACCTTGTGTGCAGATTCAGGTATTTCTGAACCCGGTAGCAGGTGTTAGTTGCTCAGAGGCAGAGTCATCAGAGTTTAGCAAGGTAGTTGCCCGGTGTTTGCAGCACTGCTTTTCTCCCTCTTGATTTCATTAGACTGTATTTAGTGCATCTTTCAGACTTTCCGTGTATATAGACCTTAATAGATGCTCGTAACTTATGACACCCCGATGTCGGGCTGTATCTATTTCCGCACTATTCATTTAGACTTACATTATGAAATATCTGATTAATTAAAAAGGCTTAAATTGACTTATTAAAATTGTTGAAATGAATTTGGGAATTGTGCCTGCTGGACTTATCTTCATGGAGGCGTTATCAGGACCTGGTCCGGTTTGGGGTTGTGACAGGGGTAAATTTTCATTACTCTCATGGGAGCGGGCCATTTGCCTCGGCATGTTAATAGATGCATCTATGGTTCATGGTTGTTGGACCCTCGGGAGTGCACAGCTTATATTTATATGTTGGATCGGGTCGTACGACCTCGGCATGACTTGCGCGTGATAATTCTTTGGAAATAATAATAATTGACATTGTTCCATTGGCTTTAGATACAAATTGTTAAATGATGAAAATAAATTTGGAAATTTCTATTAGTAAAAGGATTGTTTATTATTTTCGGTTATTGAGTTTCTAGTTATATTATGCAATCCATGCTTAATTATAACATCGGTATTTTATTGTTAGCCTATAGTAGGTGTCAGAGTCGACACTTCGTTACTACTCCTTCTAGGATAGACGGGATACTTACTAGGTACGCGTTAATTTACGTACTCATACTACACTTGCTACATATGTTTGTGAAGGTACATATATGTCTCGTGGCCTTATGGGCGCAGAGGTGTGGTTAATGCGGGGCTTAAGTGAGCTGCATTTCATGTTATGATCCGCAGTCAGCAGAGTCTCCTTCAGAGTTATTTATATTTTTCCTGTCTAATTTGTATTCCGGGCAGATGCTGTATTTTATTTTACTCCTTAGTTGATACTCATGTACTTGTGACGCCGGGTTTTGGGTGTGATTATAGGTTGTTCAATACTGTAGTTGTGAAAATATTAACACCTAGTCTATAAATCTTGATCTCTTACTATTTAATTGAAGGAAAAATTTTGATTTCAAAAATACTAAAATGAGTAATCAAGTTAATCAATTATCGTTTGCTTGCCCGACAACGGTGTTAGGCGCCATCACGACCTTTGATGGATTTGGGTCGCGACAACATGGTATCAGAGCCAGGTTCACTTAGGTCTCACGAGTCAGGAGCGAGGCTAGTAGAGTCTTGCGGATCGGTACGGAGACATCTGTACTTATCTTCGAGAGGCTATAGGATTGTTAGGAGCACTTTCCTTCTTGATTCCTCATCGTGCGATTTGATTACTTTGAGGCTTATGCCTTTATTTCTTCTTATTCAGTCTTATGCGACGTGGAGCACTGGTTATCAATTAGGAATCGAGGAATTGTAATAATACTACAGATGTGGTGCAGGATATTTCTCCCTGCATAATTGTTTGGCTATTGTCGTTGCCTTGCGGAAGGATGCTCTGTCATTCTAGCTTAGTATAAGTACTGCCTATGGTTTTGGTATTTGGGCATTGATTGTTATGATGATTCATGTGTTGCTATCGCATAGTGATGTTGTAATGGTCGGGTGCTTATTTATGGATCGCGGCAATAAATGACTTGATAGAAGGATTTTTTAGTTCGCGACTTAGAGGTTCTGCAATTAGTTCCAGGGGAGAAAAGGCAATCGGACTAAGAATGTTCAGGTTTGGGTCGATAGCGTGATGAAACTTGGTATTTTCGAGCACGGTGGAATTTTCATATGTGATGTAGCATCGTTGTCCTTGTTGGATGTGTTAAGTTTGCTGGTATTATGGTGTTTTTCAATTCTCCTTCGGGGCAAGGTTGAAATGGTGCCAAGGAAGCAGCTGTTAAAGATCATGGTGTGCAGTGGTTTAGGGTCGAATCGGTGTTCCTAGTGTTAATGGCTCGAGAAGGATGATCTTCGGAGAGGTTTAGAGTTGGTAGCGATCTATTGATTCAAGTGCTAAGGGGGTGGATTTTTATTTAAGTCAAATATTGGGCAGCGAAGGACGAGGAAGGGCATGTAGGAGGTGTCTTGCGGGGGTTAAATTTCTAGAAGGCCAAGTGTGAGGAGCAGAAGTCGAGTAGTTGCTCAAAGGAGAGGGTTTGACCAAAGTGGGAGAGTGGCAGAGTAGCACATGGGTTTTGTGCTAGGATAGCTACAAGCCTTGAGGAAAGTTTAGAGTTTAATTGGGATTTCATGGTGGGCGGTGACTAGGCCTACAGACTTAATTTGGAATATTGGATACTATACTGAGGAAGATTGGATACAACGAAAAAAAGTTGCTCGATATGAAGAGGGATGCAACATGACTTTGGATTGGAATGTGTCGTTGCACCTTTAGTTGATGTCAATAGGGAGTGAACAAACTTGTACAGCTAGTGAATAAGCACAGGCTCAGGATGGTTTATGGGTTTCATAGTAATTGCACTCAATGCAGCGTCATTGGAAGGTGTCGGCATGGAATTTCCATAGGTGAGTTATCTCCTGTGAGCAGGTTAGCGGTTGTGTGGTGTTGACGAAGCTTCTACAAAGCATTTTACTGGCTATCCGGTAAGAGGTTGAATATGTAAATGTAGCTAGTGATTCAGAATGTTCATAAAATGTTAACAAAAGGATTTTAAGGAATTTGGCGGGTTTATTGTGCAAGATCATGTCAATATGGGATAAGGAATCTTGGTGGGTTCCAGGGTTATGTAATAAGTAGCTTCAAGCTAAGTGGGAGAGTCTCATCGCCTACGATTGGATCGCATGGTTGTCTACTTGTGAGGTTTATGGTTATCGGCATATTGGTGGGTTATTACAACTAAGGAAAGAAAACATCATTGTAATTTGAGCAAAGGATTTGGGGAATGTGTGATATATTTGGCCTTATCGATTCATGTTCAAGTTTTGGGAAGACTCGGAGTTTATACTCCGTGTGGATCTGATGTACAGGGGAAGGAATTCAACTGATTGCTTCCTTGAGAGGGTGTTCATGTGCTAGGAGAGCCTTGGAGTTGATTATATTCGGTACCAAGTTGGAGTGGGTGACTCTCAAAAATGGTCCTAGCGGGTTCAAAAAGTAAAGTGCAGTGCCTAAGGATTTTGAGTATATAGTAAGGTTAAGTATCGAGCTTTTGCAGCGAAATATGAAAGGGACTTGGAGTGTTCTATGTTATCTTCGGTCTGTGGTGCAGCATTTGAGGAATGGGGGAAAATAACTTCGGATTCATAGAGGAATTATCAGAATGGGTGTACCAGTTAAAGATGCGGATATGCGCACAAGGAGGGTATGAGATGGTTCGTGGGTTTGGAGACAACATGGTCTCGTGGAATGAGGTCACTCGGGATGAGTGTGGATTTGGGTTCGTTATATTTTGAATGGAGCTATTATTATTCCTAAGGCAAGTCTAGAGTAAATTAGAAGAAGCCGGATCAATTAGCAATAGTTGAATTGGCATAATGGTGGCAATGATCAGTTCCTTCGGTGTGTTAAGTTATACATGTGATTTGTGGCGGTTCCTGCGAGGCTCGACGGCCACCGTAATTGATTTTATTTGGAGACATTTGAGTATTATGACCTGTTATGTGTAGATGGATTCCAGAAGGATTATGGTGGTTTAGACAACTACTTGCGGTTGTATTTTCTGCCGTTATGGGAATTCAGTCGCATGTTGCAATGGTTCTCCTGAAATGAGTTAAGTGAAAGGTTGCTATATGATAGAGTGTTTATTCTATTAGTGGATCAGGAGTTATGATGGAATTCTTGTACTCCCACGTATTGGTATGTTGGGTGTAGTGAGTGGCATGAGAATCGGAAGTTGAGGATCAAGGTTGTAGTTTGGTGTCGACAAGAATGTCAAGGGCTCGGATGATCAGGGAAGAATTCAGATGCTTAGAGTAAGCTGGTATTGTCTTTAGCATCACCTGAGATCGGTGTCCTGTGTAAAAGGCTTTGTGTACTTATTAGAGGATTCTCGATTTGCCATACAACATTGTATGGCCAGTGGCATGGATGTGCAGACTTGGTTACCTGGTGTGGAAGGTCACGGGAGCGTATCCCACAGAAAGATTGTATAAGTGTGACATATAGTCACTTTATTGATTAAAGATTGAAACCAAGTATGGAGATTATGGTACTATTGCTAATGTGAGAATTTATGCCTGAAGAGCGCTCAGTTCATTTGGTTGTGGACTGTGGAAGTTTGTTCCGGATTTGGAGGTTGTTCTTTTATGTCATGGGAAAAAGGGGTTATTGTGGATCCTTGAAAGGTTATTAGCCTAGTGCAGTACAATCAGAATCGGCTTGAGGTCTGTGGGTGGATCTAGAGGTGAATGTGGGCTCTATATCAGGCCGGATGTGTTCATTTCAGCATAGCGTTGTTTACACAGGAGTCTTCGGAACTTAGATGTTATTTCTGTCGTCAGCTATTCCATGTAATACTTTATTGTGCCATGCGGGCTGGGAGAGGGCCTGATTATTTGCACATGTGTTGGGGTCCCGTATAGCTTGCGGTGTTATATGAGCAGGATGGATCTTGAGATGCAGGTCATTTATTACACCTTAGTCGTGCTTGAGTTTTGCAGCGTATGGCGCTATCTGTCTCCCCCAATGATGGTATTATTCACTTGGCGTGCTTCTGGTCGACATTCTGGTATTTCCCAGGTATGAGCACTCTAGCTCGGTAAGTATTTCCTTATAGATTGTTATGTGTAGATCGGGTGGCACGCCACCACGGGTATGTTGGTTGGACCCAGTGGCACGCCGCCAGGGGTATCATGATTGGACCGGGTTGCACACCGCAACAGTATCATGTGTGGATCGGGTTGCACGCCGCAACAGTGTGATGTTGAGTACAGTTCCCCATATCTATTCTTGTGTATTTTGTTTCTCATTTTTTGCCTATATCCGGGTAGTTTTAGGTTTACACCATGCCTTGTTGATACCGTTATTTGATTATGTTTATTATTTGTCTTGGAAAGAATTGAGGTTGAGTATGCTTGCTAATTGCCTTGAAAAGAGTTGAAATTGAGAATTTCGAGATTTGAAAGTTTTCATTTGAATTTTGTATTTTTGAAAAGAATTGAGGAAAATTATAATAAGTTGATAAATCTATGTTCAACCGCGTGTCGCGCCCTGTTTTCTCGCGAAAGCGGGTTTCGACGTCATGACAAATCTTTTTGGGGGGGGAGATAGGGTGTTAAAAGAAGAAGAGTCGCCACCTAGTATTTTTTTAAGGTGTGTTAGGAAACTTATTTGCAAATAACTATGTTTGACTAGTCAACGCCACCAAAGATCGGGTAAGGGCTCAAATTACCTCAAAGAGAAGGTGTTAGGCACTCCTCGAGGTCCACAACTGCGGGTCCCGGCCAAACTTAAGACTATGTGGATTATAATTAGGCAAGATAAACAAAGAGAGTATGGGTCAAATGAATCTATTATAACATGAGAGAAATAAGGATTACAAGGATACAACTATTAAGTCTATGTTAAATGACTAATGTGTAAAGAAAAGAGGGGGGTCCTAAGTTTTTTAGCCTAAAGGATCACCCTGTGCAACATAAATAATACTTCGCAACTCCCTTGAGGTAGGAAATTATTCATATTATTCAGCGGGCACAGACTATTATCTCCTGCTACCCGATTACTATGTTAAAGTTGTCTACCTAAAAGCGCTCTAATTCAATTCTAAGTCGTGCTCTATGCGTACACTACCCGCCCCATACCTAGGGTCCAGGAGGCATTGGACCTCTATTTAGGGCGGTTCTAGACTTAACTTGGGTTGCTCAAAATAATAAAACTAGGCGACATACAAAATAAGTTGGACTTCAAATATGGGCAATTAAGGGCTCAAGTTAGCCTCCACACTTAGACAATAAATTCACGCAAAACAGGTTTTCATGTTAGGCAGTTTCAGAATTAAAATCCTTAAGCCATATACGCGTGATTTCTAGGTGACCTTGGATTCAAACGCGCATATATAACATTATTTCCTTTAGTGGCTTAGACGAGGAGGCAGTAGACCATCTGCTATTAACGCCGGTTTTAGATACCAGTTTTAGAAGAGTGATATTGTCCTATAGACATGATATCTAATAGTGGCATAGTTAAACAAATGAGAATAGTTCTGGAAACCCAGCCTTGACAAGTAGATAAACAATATTAAGCGAATGACAGTATCCTATAGGTAGGATCTCTAGCAATTGACAATCGAGCCTTGATTTTATAACACTTTACCTCTATGAGCAGGTTACCTAGGCGGAGCAATAACAATAATAGTAGCTAATTGATTAATTAAGGTCCTATAGACATGATTTCTAGGTGAAAATCAATAGAACATAAGCTTGTGGGATCTTATAGGTATGGTATTTAATGAATATGAAGCAGTTATGCGGATTGAGAGAATGTTTATTTCTTATAGGTATGTTGTCTAGTAACACATAGCAGTAGAATAAAATAGAGTGTTTACACCCGTGCTTCGATGATAGACAAGTTATGTGTGTGTGTGTGAGTTTCCTAAAGGCATGGTTTCTACCAGTGGAAGCAAGTCAGGTAAATCACATGAACCCTATGGGCATGTTTTCTACCCTTGCATGCAAATAGTAGATTATACTCGTTCCCCAAATTTCACTAACACCCCCAATTATTTATTACAAAGTTATTACAGACCCAATGATGAATGTAGTTACAAAATTATAAAAGCACTAATAGTAGGCCCGCAGCAGGCCCAAAAGGAAATACCCAGCATTGCCTGGGCCTTCAACAACTCTCATAGCATACCCAGATTTCTAACATGGAACTATATTCATCAGCACAGCCCGGAAACCATAGAGGAATTCAAGCCAAACCAAACAGCAATAGATTGACCATATTACCCAAACATTAAATCACTTAAACCAACCAATTTACATATTCAGTAGATAGAATGAGGGGAGAACTGAGTGTTAGAGATAGCTCAAGCCTCAGTAGTAAAGAGAGTGGCTAAAAGACCCCAAATCCTAGTATGTCAGAGTTCACAAGAGTCTCAAATGGACCCCGAGCAGTGCTCACACTAGGGAGGTCAGTAGTAAGAGTCTTAGTGGCCTTGGCTTTTAGCCGGACAAGAATGATAGGTTCCGAATAGCACAGGTACCAAATAAGAGTCAGTGGACAATGGTTAAGGGACAAAAATTGAGGAAATACACTTATAGCTTAAAGTAGACATAGCATAATTGAAAACATAGAACGTACTAGTTAAGAAGGCCAACAAGACTTAGAAGTAGGTTCAACACTTAGCAAAATAACGCATTAACATAAATGTGTTGAAAGACTTAGGGGAGAAACAAGTTCGCAAGATTAACAAGATTATCATACAAAGGTGCATAATACCAAACAAGTCTAAGTAGGGCACTAACTTAAAAGGTTTAAAGCCTAAAGGTCCAAATTATGCTAAGGATTCATCACAATATCATAAGACAACCATGTTAACTTATATCATGAAACAGAACAGTATCAAACATGGTAGGGAAACACAAATTAAGAATAGCTATTCCAAAGGTCTCAAATAATCACTACGGCTGCAAACCAAAACATGTTGGGGGACATATTAACAGAAGACCAAGTCATAGTTGATAGTGAGGATCTTAAGACACATTATAAGAGTTCAAAACAGAGTGAAAATGCAAGCTCAATGTCAAATAGCAAATGTAGACATTCAGGTATCAACATTAGGCTAATACGAACTTAACATGGTCTAAATCATTCAAGCGAACCATATTCAAATAACATATCTCAGAACTGGTAGCTTTAGGTGAAATTAAATACTAAAGAGGCTCAAAGCGAGTGTAAAGCTAACAAAGTTGTACACAAAAGTAGTTCAGAAACACATTGAGCCATGAATTTCAGAAATAAGAATATGCAACTCTTAAAAGACACACAAGAACGAAATTGCAAAAGTCAAGTGACTTACCAGTTAAACGGATAACAATAAAGAAAAAAATTCCACAGTATTCTGAATCAACAAAGAGCAAGAACCCAAAATCTTAATGCGTCAAAGTTCCCAAGGGCTTCAAAGGAACCCCGGAAAATGCTCGCACCAAGAAAATGTTGAAAAATCAAATCCCAATGGCCTTGGCTTTCAGCCGGCAAGTACAGAACAAGAAAATGAGGGAATAACAGAACAAATAGCTTCAATTTTTTAGTGAAATCTAACGATTAAGGTATATTTCAAAGGGGAATGGGGAAAGGTTTATATAGTAGTAGAAATCCGGCAAAGAAATAAGAAATATTGTAAAATTAACATAAATAAGGAAATAATATCATGTAGAATCAGCAAAAAGTCAGATTAGAGAAAGATTAAGTAAACCCTAATTAATCGGAAATTGGCCGGAGATCTTAGCTGATCAGACCCATATAGCCTGGCCATGATGCATATGGACGAGATATCATCCAGATTTAAGCGATTGAAGTTGAATGGCCAGAATCTGAGAGATAGTACTTGCCATGCTGAGGCAAGTACTAAGTGATACCATGATCATGCGGGTAGTACTAAGATAACACATAAAAGGCAAAAAAATCATGAAAAGAATCTATGGTTGAGACGGATTTGGAGAAAATTGAGATGGCGGCTAGGATTTCTAAGGAGAGGAGAAGAGAGGATTCAAGGGCGGAATATGAGAGAAAATGATAGGGTTTTGGGGCGGGTTAGGTTAATTAAAACGGGAGAATGGCTATTGGTCGTTGATCATTTGAGATTAACGGCTAGGATTAGAGGGGAAGTGAGGTAGGTCACAGAACGGGTCCCGACCGGGTTATACTAAAGGGGTCATTTGGTCTTGGCCAGGGGGTTAGGCTAAGGATACTAGGCGAATTTTGGTTCAAAAATTAGTTTAAAGTTGGGCTACTATTTAAAATATACAAAAATAATTTATAAAAACACTTGATAAATAAATAAAAATATTTATGTACTAAAATAATTAAAAATAATAACTTAGTATTATAAAAATATAAAATACTATTTTGACACAAATAATATATATAAAAACATTTATGCATGAGTATAGGCTATTACTACAAAATTGTGCAAATAGCTTAACAAATGCTAATGTAATTATATAAAATGAAGTAAAATTATTTAAAATATATATTATAGGTGCAAATAATAATTTTAGGTAACTAAGTCATCACAAAATAATTTGAAGGAGTAATTAATAATTATTCAAGTAATTTAAGTACAAGAAAATCAATTTAAAAGCTTTAAAAATTATGAAAAATTATAGAAAATGCTCGTATAGATTTTCAAGCTAAATAATGATGCAAAAATAATGTTTTTAAAGTATATATATACTATTTTAGAAAATATGAGTGCCAAATTGGGTATCAACACCGCGTCGCAAATATATTCTGCGAGTGGGGAAAATTTTCACTACTCTCATGGAAGCGGGCCGTTCGCCTCGACAAGTTAATAGATGCATCTATGGTTCGTATCGTTCGACCCTCAGCAGTGCACAGTTTATATTTATATGTTGGATCGGGTCGTACGACCTCGACATGACTTGCGCATGATAATTCTTTGGAACTAATAATAATTGATATTGTTCCATTGGCTTGAGATACAAATTGTTAAATGATAAAAATAAATTTGGAAATATGTATTAGTAAAAGGATTGTTTATTATTTTTGGCTATTTAGTTTCCAGTTATATTATGTAATCCATGCTTAATTATAACATCGGTATTTTATTGTTCGCCCATAGTAAGTGTCAGAGTCGACCCCACGTCACTACTTCTTCGAGGTTAGACGGGATACTTACTGGGTACGTGATTTACGTACTCATACTACACTTGCTACACATTTTTGTATAGGTACATATATGTCTATATCTCGTGGCGTTGTGGGTGCAGAGGCATGGTTAATGCTGGGACTTAGGTGATTGCATTCCATGTTACGATTCGCAGTCAGCAGAGTCTCCTTCAGAGCTATTTATATTTTTCCTGTCTAATATGTGTTCCGGACAGATGTTGTATTTTATTTTACTCCTTAGTTGATGCTCATGCACTTGTGACACCAGATTTTGGGGTAATTATGGATTGTTCAGTATTATAATTTTGAAAATATTATCACCTACTCTATAAAACTTTATCTCTTATTATTTAATTGAAGGAAAAAATTTGATTTCAAAATACTAAAATGAGTAATCAAGTTAATCAATTATCGTTAGCTTGCCCTACAACGGAGTTAGGCGACATCACGACATTTAACGGATTTGAATCGTGACAGAACTGATTTCAATATCATAACTATTATTTCTAAAGTTGTAATACATCCAGAAAACTATCAAAGAGCTTATATTGAATTACCTCCAAACAGCTTAAGGAGGAAACATTATGACCAAATGAAGGCCAGCCACTCCACAGCTAAATGCAGAAAATCAGCAAATACTCTCAGCAACTTAAGAACAGCATAATCAACCACCACTCAAAATCCCACTAGAATTGAAACAAAAACCAGTAGAAAAAAAAAAAAGGAAAGAGAAGCAGCTTTGAATTCTTTCTTTTTGTTATATTTTCTGTATCTAGACTTGAACTTTTCAACTTCTTTATTTTTTGAAAAAAAAAAAATTAGTGTGGGTGAGAAAAGTAGCGTGAGGTTTTTTTGTAGAGACTTTTGTGTGTGTGAAAGGGAAGTGTGAGGTCTCTTTTATAGAGTGTAAGAGGAAAAGGGGGAGGATAAAAAGGAATCTTGTCAGCTAAAAATTAGGGGAGGGCGTCTATTTTTTTTTAACAGAAAATAGACAGCTGTCATATTTTTTTAGCAGCTGTCCTTTTCTCTATTTTTTTCAGCACCATACCCTTTTTTAAAGTAACCTTTTTACCCCAACGTCTAACCTAATTTCTGGTTTTCATTACACTTTAACCTCTTTTCTGGAAGCTTCCTAAGTAACTACTCAGATTCTCTAATTTTGGTGTACTCTTTAGTCTACTCAATTCTTGCAAATTACTTTTCTTTTAACATTCTATATTACCTCCAAACATGCAGTCTTTTATCCAAATTTACGGCTCTTTTTTCCTTATCACAATTAAACTAAACAAAGCTAAACTAGCACTAGGATAACAACACAAAGTAAACCTAAATTATCAACTAATTAACGTATTAATTAGGAAAATAGATAATTTAAACAAGCAACACGATTATCAAATGATTTCAGATTCAACTAAAACAAATAACCACTTAGAAAGTCAAAATAATTTTAATTATAAACCTAAGCATGCTTGGATTAACAGAAATCACCAATTAACCCAATCACACACTCACATGAAAGGCGTGTATTTGAAATACTAATCTAATCGGACAATTAAACACACAGAATGCAATTGTAGTTCAAGGCAAGACAGTAGTGATGCTACTTTATTTTGCTAAAATGAACTAACTTGAACAATTACAATTAACATAAAAATTAATCTGAACTAACGACACATTAATGAGAAAAGAGCAGAGGAGAGAAATACCTATAGTGTTTGAATGGGTTGTCAAAAGAAACGGATTTCCGGCAAGCCGGAGAAATTGCCACACAAACACTGGCCGGATTTCTCCATGCGAGACATTGTTCTATGCAGCAAATATCTCCTACTGACCCGATAAAATGAAGCAGAACAAGGCGAGGATGAGTTGTGCGACCCAATGGAGCTTGACCAAGGTTCTGGTGGTCATGAGATCAGTAAAGTTCATGCAATCATCAAGAGAAGTCAACTGGTGTAGGTTTCGATCTCAAATGAGCCAGAATTAGGGACAAATTAAAAAAGGGAAAACTTTAAGGTTTTTGCGATTTCTTAGATTTGAAATTAAAGGATTTTGGGGAGGTTTTCTGGGAAAATTGGTAGGAGATTTGGGATTAGGAGGGGAAGGAGATTGTATGGTGATAAAATTGGGCCATTTGGTATGGTGCCGCCGCCATAGGGTGATTTTCGGCGGCGGTATGTCAGGAGAAGGGTAATAGATTGAGAGATGGGGGAAATGAAGGGGTTCTAGGGTTTAGGGGACCAATTCAGACAATTATAAGTGATTGGGATGGGGAGTTCCTCACCGTTGGATGAATCTCGATGGATGGTGGGGATTAAAAGATAATAAAACGAGGTCGTTTAGTTATTTTAATGAGGGGAAACAGACTGGGGTGGGGTATTTGGTGCGGACTGGGCAGATTTGCCCAATTTGGGCCTCTGAGGTGTTTGTCCCAACACAAGCAAAAGCCTTGTTTTCCTTTCTTTGTTTCTTTTTCTTTGATTTTAAATTCTAAACAAATCAATTAAAATCCTAAATTAATGTCACGACCCGGATTCCCACCCTCGAGAGTCGTGATGGCGCCTACTCGTGAAAGCTAGGCAAGCCGAGTATTATAGATTCACTAACTCTTTTATTTAGCCCTTTTTAAGAGTTTAAAATAACATACGATCAACCGTGAAATATTAACAATAAATAAAGACATGCGGAAGACGTAATCTGATAACTTAGCCAAAAATAAGTACGGCAATACCAAGTACATCTCTACCCGGAACCGGTGTCACAATATCATGGATCATCTACAAATACTACAAACAATTGTCTGGAAAGAAAGATACAATTTGTCTCTAAAGTAAATGAAAACAGAATATAAAGATAGAGGAGAACGTCGGGGCCTGCAGGACTACCTCGAAATCTCTGACTAGACTGAAGGCAGCCACCCAAAGCTACGGTCCAAAAGCTGCCGCTCTAGGATCTGCACACAGTGTAGAGTGTAGTATCAGTACAACCGACCCCAAGTGCTGGTAAGTGCATGGCCTAACCCCGGAGAAGTAGTGACGGGGCTAGGACCAAACTACCAAATAAACTTGTGCAGTTATATCATATACAGCAGAAAATAAAATAGAAATAGACAATTAAAGATATGAGGGGGACATGCTGCGGGAAATATCATTTACCAACAGTAATTTAAGAGAAAAGCATAAAGAACAATTTAAAATTCACAGCAAAAAACTAAGGAAATCGTAACCAATCAATAAATACTTTTATTATCTATTGTTGCGGCGCGCAACCCGATCCAAATCAAAAAACACTATTGCGACGTGCAACTCGATCCATATCATTTATCACTATTGCGGCGTGCAACCCGATCCAATTATATTATTGTTGCGGCGTGCAACCAGAACCAAATATAATATTGTTGCGGCGTGCAACCCGATCCACGTATACATTTCAACACCAATCACAAAGAGAGTCCCGGCAAGGAACAATAAAGAAACAACACTATCCTGGCAAGGGAATCGGCAGTATAAGTAAATACATCCCGGTAAGGAAAAATTAGCTATAACCAAACTTGTTCCAACATCTAACTTCACAAAAGAAACCTCAACTAGCACCAATACCCAACCATAAGCAATTCCCACGAGAAAAATCATAATTCTTGCTCAATACAGAGAATCAACAACTTAGGCATTCGTAGTACTTATTAGGAACACAACAATTTCAATTTAAGACTCACGGTCATGTTTGACACCAACGTATAGATACTCGTCACCATGCCTATACGTCGT
The DNA here is from genome assembly GCF_000393655.2 of Nicotiana sylvestris. Classification (NCBI taxonomy): domain Eukaryota; kingdom Viridiplantae; phylum Streptophyta; class Magnoliopsida; order Solanales; family Solanaceae; genus Nicotiana; species Nicotiana sylvestris. The sequence continues at coordinate 122,047,496 of NC_091062.1, read as the reverse complement.
ACTCAACAAGTAACACGTATCAAATAGGACACAACTCTTAATCCCTCAAGCTAAGGTTAGACCAAACACTTACCTCGAACTTCCACGGCCAACCCAAGCCTCAAACACCGCTTTTTCTTTAGAATTTGCCTCCAAACAACTCGTATCTAGTCCAAATTGATTTAACAACATCAATAAATGCTAAAGAATTCATACCCAATGCTCAATTATAGGTTTTCTATCATTTTCCCCAAAAAGTCAAAAATCGACCCTGGGCCTGCTTGGTCAAAACACGAGGTTCGGACAAAAATCCGATCACCCATTCACTCACGAGCCCTAATATGCAATTAGTTTCGAAATCCGACTCCAAAATGAGGTCTAAATTTCAATTATTCAAAAAGCCCTAACTCTACCCAAATTCCTAATTTCTACCATGAAAACTCTTGTTTTTTGATTAAAAAGTGATGAAAAACATTGGGTAATTGAAAGAGTAAAGTTTAGATTGATTACCAACACTTTGGGGATGAATTTGTGTGAAGAAAATCGCCTCTAAGTCTTGGGAGTTCGAAAATATGATAAAAATGAGTTCTGCCCATTTTTTTGGTTCTGTTTTAAAAGACTTGGTAGGCCTCCATCGCGTACGCGATGGGCCTGCCGCGTTCGCGAAGAGCAGCCTTCCTCAGGCTTACGCGATTGCGAGATCTCCTACGTGTTCGCGAAGGATAAGCCCCCTGGCCTTTGCGTTCGCGGACAGACGCGTTCGCGTAGAAGGAATGAGAAGTCCCCAGCCCACCTCCATTTTACACTACGCGTTCGCGTGACACCGGTTGCGTTCGCGATGAGCAACCCCTCAGTGCTTCGCGTTCACGACTGTGGCTTCGCGTTCGCGAAGAACAAATCCACCCCTGCCCAAATTTCCCTTTCGCGATCGCGTGATAGGCTTCGCGATCGCGAAGCACAGAAGGCATGTGCATCAGAAACAGCTGTTCTGCAATTTTCCTAAGTTCAAAAACCTTCCGAGACCTATCCGAAATTCACCCGAGCCCTCGGGGCTCCAAACCAAACATGCACACTACCTCAAAAATACCCTACGAACTTACTCGTGCGATCAAATCGCCAAAATAACATCAACAACTATGAATTTAGCATCAAAATCATGAAATCACTTAAGAACCTCAAATTTTCCAATTTTTTCGAATACGGACTGATTCACGTCATTTCAAGTCCGTTTCTTACCAAATTTCACAGACTCATCTTAAATCACATATAAGACCTGTACCGGTCTCCGAAACTAAAATACAGGCCCGATACCATCAAATTTTAAACACATTTCATTTCCAAAAACTCATAAATATTCCAGAAAATAATTTTCTTTAAAAATTCATTTCTCGGGCTTGGGACCTCGAAATTCGATTCCGGACATACGTCTAAGTCCCATATTTTCCTACGGACCCTCCGGAACCGTCAAATCACGAGTTCGGATCCGTTTACCCAAAATATTGACCGAAGTCAACTTAAATTCATTTTAAAGTCAAAATTCATCATTTTTCACAGATTTTCACATAATGGCTTTCCGGCTATGCGTCCGGATTGTGCACGCAAATCGAAGTGATGTTGAAAGAGGTTTTTAAGGCCTCGGCAGAATTTATTTCTAAAACAAGTGATGACCTTTTGGGTCATCACAATTAACTCCTAACTTAAATTTAATTTACCAAATTAAACCTACTTACCTATAATAACTTAACACTAATGAAAGAAAATTATAAATTTAAAACTAAAAGCTAAAAAATGTAGAAATGACCCTTGCATTTTTGTGTTTAATAATGCAATTAATATGTGATTAAATTTTTAAAATGCTATGAAATAAAGAATTGGACATTTTTTCAATGATTTTTTATGATTTTAAAATGCATAAAATGCAACTAAATGCAAACGAACAATTAAAAAGAAATTTCTAAAATTCTATTAAAAAAAACAACTAGAAAAAATTTATTTATTTATTTATTTATTTAGTTGGAATTTTGTGGGAATATTTTCATCGGGCAAAAATTACGTGTTCACATGCAGTGGCGGGTGCAACATACAATTATTGGGTTCAACTAAACCCAGTATTTTTAATGTGGAACATAAATTTACGTGTAAAAAATCACTAAAATTATAATAAATAGTAGATATGAACCCATAATTTTAAATGTTAAACTCATAGAACTAAAATCCTAGATCCGCCTCTATTCACGTGTACGAGGCCATAATCACAAAAGAGTCGTAAGAAGTCGGAAGTCTATTAAGAGCACATTGTACCAACTTAAGATGATAAACACTACGACCAATACAGTGGAGGCAATAAGTTCTTGAATCTTAGAGATATAAGTATCTGTAGAGAGGTCTGCTTTTTTAATAGTATGTAGTTGATGTTTGTATTGCATTTCTCTTGTGGATTAATGGAGAAAGTAATTTTTTAATGTGGTACAAGCATCAGCAACAGTAGAACAATAATATAATAGAGGAATAAAGATCGTTGTGAATAGTCGCCTGAATCTAGGTACGAAGATGACGGTGTTACTTTTTCCACGTAACATGGCTGAATTGGCTGGATTAGAAGTACCATCAGAAGAGACAATAAGTTCAGAAGGAGGTGGCGCAAAACCATCAATATGTCCAAACAAATCATATATCTCAATAACAAGTTTAATAAGATGTACCATTTAAAAATAATTAGCTTGATGTAAAATTACAGGAACAAGGCCCTTAACATGCATGGAAAAGGCCATACCAACCATGTGAAGAAATTTATATAAAACAAACGAAGAAAGATGGATGCTATATTTGATGAGAATCTGTTGGAGAAATAATAAGAGCAGTACTAACCTTGACTATTTAGATAATTGAAGGAAAGGAAATATGATATTATATAATTGAGTTCAAAGAAAAAGAAAGTTATAAAGAATCAAATTCATAAAATAATACACAGAGGCACAATTCAAATTAGCAACTTGATGGGAAACAAGAGACAGTGGAATTAAGGTGAAGAAAAAAGCGGAGAATGCAAAACCAATTTGCCGTCGCCGTCGCCGAACTTGATTAGTAGTCGCTAGGTGGTCTGATACCACGATACACTATGCCCATAGTCATGCCTAAGGTTATACTATTATATTTGTTTTGACTCAAAAAATATCGGAACTTTTTTGAATAAATCAATCAAAGAGAATGAAGGGGTAAATCTTAGTTAAGTATAATAATCTCTAGAACGAAAGATGTACAAGGAGAATACAGGGGATAGGATTTCTTTATCCTGTCAAGACGAACCTTTAAACAATAATGACCTCAATAGATTTTGTAAGCAAGTGTTATAAGTTAGGAAAATGCCCGAGAGCTTACAAGGTTATTTTTTGCTCTATATATAAGGGATAAACCCCTTCTAAGTCCTAAAAGACAAATCATATGGAATATTCGAAAGAATATTCCTAATATCCCCTAATGGGCCTACACTGTTGCAAAAGTCGTACAGTCTCTTGTTCGCATGTAGGTCGTCACTGCAGGATTTCGAGCTATGAGGATCCCGTCGTTTGTCGTACTCATCAGCGGTCGTGGTTGTTCAAATTTGGACCCATACAGTTAATCCCTCCGCTTGTCGAGGTTGCAACTTGGTGCGTCCTCGATAAGCGGACACCACACGTTCTTATGGAGAAATTTGATCCCACGAGGCGTTACGGCTTGGCCAATAATGGGTGGTCAGCGTGCTCAGCAAGACACCAGGTAGTGTATTTTACTGGGAAATGACGTCATCTCCACATGCGTCATCATTATGCGTGTTTTCGAGACAGGGGTTGATGGCTTGTCGCTTCGATTGCGGTGCCACTATGCGACCTTCCGCTTCGATTCTGGCACCACCCAATCCTATAAATAGGTGGAGGGTTTGTTTTTTCAAAAACTCTTGGCCATTTCATTTCTGATTACCCTTTCTCATCCCTCCCGAGTTTGTTCTAACAACCTTCTGCTTCTTCTTCTCCCATTCTTTGCTTACATACTTTACTGCCATTCTAACACCTTTTTCATCGAAAACATGCCAAGATCACATCGATCTCATGAGGGGGTTTCTAAGGCCGCCTCGTTGTCCGTGGCGCCCCCTTCAGGCGGTGAGGATATGATGGTGGAAGAAGGGGATAGCCTTCCTACGGTGGAGGAGTTGCTGCTGAGACACCCCATGTCTCGAAGCGACTTCCTCAAAGATCTTCCTCCTAATCCTACCCCCGTACTCTCTAAAACGGAACAAGTTCATATTGACGCTCTCCGTGCAAAGTATGGCATCCCCGCTCATGTTGACATGGTTCCAGCAGGAAGGGGTTTCGTGGAAGTCCATAGACATGGGTACTACGCTTTTTACGAGTACCCTTTCGTGATTGGTTATTCTTTCCCCCTCTTTCCATTAGCGGAAAAGTTCTGTAGATTCTATCAAGTTTTCCCGGCACAACTTTCGCCATACACGCTCAAGATACTCCTGCTGTTGACAAAGTATGCGAAATTGGCGGAATGTGAGGTTACTATTCACCACTTCTTGCACCTATCCTCGCCAGCTACCACAGGGGTACTATGGTGCATTTGAGGCACCGTGGAACAAAAGGGCTGGTGGTTGGGACCGACGATCGAGCAAGTCGCAAGTTTTGGCATAAGTACTTCTTTGTCAAAACCGAACACATTGTTTCTGACCCCGCCAGGTTCCCGGAGCGGTGGAACGAGACTCGTAAGTTTCGCTACTTATTTTACTCGTTCTCTTACTCTTCATTCATTATAGGGTTTGTTTGCTTCTCGTTTGTAGCTATGGGACGTCCGCCCTGCCCTATTGCGGGTATAAGGGATTGGGTAGCCCATCTGTTGCCCCATGCAATGGAGACCCGAGATTGGACCGCCTTCATAAAACGTTATGGCCCGAGAGTGTCATCCGGTAAATGTTTTCCCCCATATCACTTTGTTGGTTATACATCATCATCTATTGATACGACTCTTCATGACGACAGGTCAAGGAGCTTCTAGGCGGAGGGCACCAATCCTTGCATTCCGATAGGTTGTCGCTGCTGCAGGAATGCAGTTTACTTTGACTGAATATGTTCGAGGGGGTTGTCCTCAATCGATTCAAATGGAAGGTCCCTCTAGGGATATGGTCGTGAGGGAGGAGGCTTCTTCCGTACCAACCCCTCACCTCTTGGACGAATCTTCTAACGGGGATGAGTCGTTACTGAGAAAAAGGAGGAGAATGGAGCTTGTGAAGGATGTGGTCGTGGACGCCGGTAGAAGTAGGGCGTCGCAGACGGCACCTGTACCTACATTTATGGCCGACGCCATCTTAGCGGGGAGGTCTCCCCAAACGGAAGGGATTTACCCAGGGGCCGGCTCCGTGCGCTCTGCTGAGGGTGGGGCGTCATCCAACATTGGAGGAGGACGGCGTGTCGAAGGCGAAGGCTCAGGTTCAAATGTCGACCCGGAGGACGTTCGCGAGATTGTAGGTCGCCATACTCATGTGGAGCGCCATACTCATGTGGAGGTCAGAGTGGAAAGGTCTTATCGTCACATAGTTGTCCCGGGAGACTACAACCTGTTATCGAATTGTGATCAAGTGGCGTCTATTTTAGCCACTCTATGTGTTGCCCCTGAGAGAGAGGTACTTAGAGCGATAAGCGACTTGGATTTGTCTCAGAATGTCACTGGCATGGCCTTGCGGGTAGGTGTCTTTCTTTTCCCTTTCGTCGTTAGGCTTGCGTTGTTATTGTCGACCTGTGTTTTTGTCTTAACTTCTTTCTTTTTGTACTAGACCATTATCATGGAGACTGAGCGCGAGCGCCCGGAAATAAAGTGGATGGCCATCTATGGGAAGATGTCTTCCAAATATCAGCAGCATCACGCTAAGCATTGTGCAATGTCCGACATTTATAATCAAGACCCTGATTTTCAATTGTTTTGCGAGGGACTCAAAACAGAAAGAGGACCAACTGGAGCGCAAGGTCGAGGAGCTGAGAGAGCGAGATGAGGAGCTTATGAAGGTTGCCGCCCGCAATAGTGAACTTGAGGCCTCTCTTAAGGTAAAGGAGGATGAGCTTGAGTTAAGTCGGGGGGTGATGTCGAGAATGCTGACTTGCAAGCGAAGGTGGCTAGTTTGACCGCTGAATTAGGTACGAAAGCGGCGGAGATTGAGGGGCTTAAGGGTGAACTGAGTGTCGGTGCTAATATGCTAGCGACTCATATTTCTGGAATGGCGACTATGGAGAAAACCCTCTATGTTTGTAGGTCGGAGCTGACCGAGGAGAAGGAGGCATCTAAGCTTAAGGTAGCGGGGCTTAAGGGGCGTGTTAAGGAGTTGGAGGCGGAGCTATCTATGTTGAATGGGCAAGTGGCCTTGCTAAGAACGGAGGATGTGAATCAACGCTCACAACCTTCTACGTCTCGTGCCTCAGCCAATTTGGTCGTGCCTCGTCGCTTATATGAGTTGTAGGTCCATGCTGACGCCCGGCTTGACGTGTACAAGGCTCTTTATGCCAAAGGGAGGGCATCTGAAGCAAAACTTTACGGTGTGCATGTCGAAGCTCGTGCAGCTCATGAGGCATGCGGGTACGACCCTCTTACACCTGACGGGGATGACATCAACTCTGATGTTGTAAACCGCCTTGCTTCTGACTCTTTGTATGAAGATGCGTATCCAACCGGGGATGATGTGTAACTTTTTGTTTGTACTTACTTTTGCTTTGGGACTTTTGTAAGGGCGTGCTTGAGCCCGTTGTAAAGATAGGTGTAAGTAACATTTTGAGGTAATGTAGAATTTGTTTCGCCGATTCGGTGATGATCTTTGAAATATCTATGGTATCCAGGGTACTTGTCGAACTATTAAGCCGATTTTGCTTTGGGTGAGGTCGATCCCTCTTTCTTTTGGTAGTGGCTTTAGCCTTTGGGATGCTACTTTCGAACTGTCGTCGAAGTGGGATCCCATCGTAGTTCGAGTGAAGTCAAACTTGTATTTTCATCGATGGCCTTGGCCATTTGGATGTTACTTTCGAACTAGCGTCGAAGTAGGATCTTGTCGTAGTTCGAATGAGGTCGAATGCATATTTTCGTCGATGGCCTTGGCCATTGGGATGTTACTTTCGAACTTGCATCGAAGTAGGATCCCATCGTAGTTCGAAGGAGGTCGAACTCATATTTGCGTCGATGGCGTTGGCCATTGGGATTTTACTTTCGAACTGGCATCGAAGTAGGATCTCGTCGTAGTTCGAATGAGGTCGAACTCATATTTTCGTCGATGGCCTTGGCCATTGGGATGTTACTTTCGAACTGTCGTCGAAGTAGGATCCCGTCGTAGTTTGAACAAGGTCGAACTTATATTTTCGTCGATGGCCTTGGCCATTGGGCTGTTACTTTCGAACTGGCGTCTAATTAGGATCATGTTGTAGTTCGAACGAGGTCAAACTAATATTTTCATCGATGGCCTTGGCTGCCTTGGCCATTGGAATGTTACTTTTGAACTGGCGTCGAGGTAGGATCCCATCGTTGTTCGAACGAGGTCGAACTCATATTTTCGTCGATGGCCTTTTCCATTAGGATGTTACTTTCGAACTTGCGTCAAAGTAGGATCCCATTGTAGTTCGAACGAGGTCGAACTCATATTTTTGTTGATGGCCTTGGCCATTTGGATGTTACTTTCGAACTGGCGTCGAAGTGGGATTCCGTCGTAGTTCGAACAAGGTCGAACTCATATTTTCATCGATGGCCTTAGCCATTGGGATGTTACTTTTGAATTGGCATCAAAGTAGGATCCCGTCGTAGTTTGAATGAGGTCGAACTCATATTTTCGTCGATGGCCTTGGCCATTGAGATGTTACTTTCGAACTGGCGTCGAAGTAGGATCCCGTCGTAGTTCGAATGAGGTCGAACTCATATTTTCGTCGATGGCCTTGGCCATTGGGATGTTACTTTCGACTTGGCATCGAAGTAGGATCTCGTCGTAGTTCGAATGTGGTCGAACTCATATTTTCGTCGATGGCCTTGGCCATTGGGTTGTTACTTCAAACTAGCGTTGAAGTGGGATTGTGTCGTAGTTCGAACGAGGTCGAACTCATATTTTCATCGATAGCCTTGGCCATTGGGATGTTACATTCGAACTGGCGTCGAAGTAGGATCCCATCATAGTTCAAAGGAGGTCGAACTTATATTTTCGTCGATGTCCTTGGCCATTGGGATTTTACTTTCGAACTGGCATCGAAGTAGGATCTCGTCGTAGTTCGAATGAGTTTGAACTCATATATTCATCGATGGCCTTAGCCATTGGGATGTTACTTTCGAACTGGCATCGAAGTAGGATCCCGTCGTAGTTCGAACGAGGTCGAACTCATATTTTTGTCGTTGGCCTTGGAAATTGGGATTTTACTTTCAAACTGGCATCGAAGTAGGATCCCGTCATAGTTCGAATGAGGTTGAACTCATATTTTCGTCGATGGCCTTGGCCATTGGGATATTACTTTCGAACTGGAGTCGAAGTAGGATCCCGTCGTAGTTCGAATGAGGTCGAACTCATATCTTTATCGATGGCCTTGGCCATTGGGATGTTACTTTCGAACTGGCATCGAAGTAGGATCCCGTCGTAGTTCGAAAGAGGTCGAACTCATATTTTTGTCACTGGCCTTAGCCATTGGAATTCTTGCTCATATATTGGAGGTTTGATCATATTCCCGTAGGAAATACATGTCGACTTTATACATATAATGGAGATTTGATTTTATTCTTGTAGGAAACACATGTCAACTTTGTACATACAATGGAGATTATATTATATTCTTGTAGGAAATACATGTTGACTTTGTGCATACAATGGAGATTTGATTATCTATATCCAATCCCTTCATTATTTGGCCTCGAGATCACATCGACAGACGGGGTAATGAACAATACTTCGGACCTCGAGACGTCTACCTTGCCGCCTCATTAAATACATCACCGAGAAAACCCGATTGGGACAAAACTAGGATGAGGGAAAAAGAGTACGACTTAGGTGGCGCCTCCTTTCAGAAGTGGAAGTATTTGAGATGGGCAACATTCCAATTATTTTGGAGTAGTTTTCCTTCCATTGTCTCTAACTGGAATTCTCCTTTGTTTGCTGCCGCCGTGATTTTGTATGGTCCGTTCCAGTTTGTTCCTAGTTTTCCCTCGTTAGGGTCTTTCGCTGCTTATGTTTTAGCTTTGAGGACGTAGTCTCCGACCTTGAGCGGTCGTACTTTGGCCTTCTTGTTATAGTACCTTTCTACTTGTTGTTTTTGGGCTACCATTCTTATGTGGGCCATATCCCTTCGTTCTTTGACTTCATCCAGATCTTGTAACCTACTTTCGTCGTTGTTTGGTCCGCTTTCGTTGGAGTATCTCAGGCTAGGTTCTCCGACTTCGACGGGTATAACTGCGTCAGTCCCGTAGACTAGTGAATATGGCGTCTCGTCTATGCTAGTTTTTGGCGTAGTGGGATATGCACATAGTACTTTTAGTAGTAGTTTAGGCCATAGACCTTAGGCGTCCTCGAGCTTCTTTTTCAATATATTCAGTATCACTTTATTGGAGGATTCGGCTTGGCCATTGTCGGCGGGATGGTATGGTGTGGAGAGTATTCGCTTGATGTGCCATTTTTTGAAAAACTCAGTCGTTTTCTTTCCGACGAATTGAGGTCCGTTGTTACAGTTGATTTCTTTGGGGATGCCGAAGTGGGATCTTATATTTTTCCAAATGAACGTGATAACTTCTTGCTCACATATTTGAGTGTATGCACCTGCTTCCACCCATTTAGAAAAATAGTCAGTTAAAACCAAAAGGAAGCGTACCTTACCTTGTCCTGCCGGGAGGGGTCCGACAATATCCATCCCCTACTTTATGAATGGCCATGGAGAAGTGACGGGATGCGGGAGTTCTCCTGCTTGGTGTATCATAGGGGCATACTTTTGACACTGTTCACACTTTCTGACGTAATCCGCGGTTTCATTTTCCATGGTAGGCCAATAGTATTCGGCGCGAATGAGGCATTGGATGAGGGCGCGGTTTCCCGTGTGGGCGTCGTAGTGCCCTTCTTGTACTTTTTCTAGTACTCGCCTTGTTTGATTTGGCCCAAGACACTTGGCCAAGAGGCCGCCGAACGTTCTCTTGTAAAGATCACAGTTTACGAGGTTGTATCTGGCTGCCTGTATTCAAAGCTTTTTGGCTTTTTTCTTATCTTGTGGGAGCGTTCCATCCTGCAAATATGTTACGATACGGTTGCGCCAATCCCAAGTTAGGTTTACAGAATGTACCTCGACCTGGTCTATTGAGGAATGGAGAAGAGTGACCACATTTTCCTTATTGATATTTCTGGTGGCTGCCGCTAGCTTGGCGAGACCATCTGCTTCAATATTCTGCGCCCTCGGTATTTGGTCAAGGCAGCATTCATCGAATTCTGGCAGCAGTTTGTGAATGTATGGCTGGTACTTTTGTAACCTTTGTTCTTTGATTTAGAAAGTCCCGGTGACTTGGTTCACCACGAGTTGAGAATCGCAATGGAGGACGAGTCGCCGAGCGCCATATTTTAGGGTTAATTTCAATCCTGCAATCACAGCTTCATACTCGGCCTCATTGTTAGTCATCTCGGGGCATCATATGGACTGGTGAATTACTTCGCGCGTAGGAACTTCGAGGACGAGTCCCAGTCCTGATCCAGATACATTAGATGCACCGTCGGTGCAGAGGACCCAGAGGTCGGAATGTGCGGAAGTGCGGAGCGCCTTCTGCTCTACTTCAGGCAATATTTCTGCACTAAAATCGGCGACAAAATCGGCGAGCACCTGCGACTTAATTGCAGTTCACAGTTGGTATGTTATATCGTGCTCGCTTAATTCTATGGCCCATTTGGCCAACCTACCCGATAGTTCGGGTTTGTGTAGGATGCCCCTAAGGGGGAAGGTTGTCACCGCTTTTATGGGGTGACATTGAAAATATGGTCTAAGCTTTCGTGAAGCTATGACTAATGCCAGAGCTAGTTTCTCAAGGTGAGGGTACCTTGTTTCGGCGTTGATTAATGTTTTGCTGATAAAGTAAATCAGAGATTGCGTACCTTTGTTTTCGCGGATCAAGACTACACTTACCGTGACTTCAGAGACTGCTAGGTACACTAGTAGGCATTTACCCGGGTCTGCCTTGACGAGTAGTGGTGGCGAGGATAGGTACACTTTCAACTTTCTCAAGGCGTCGACGTATTCTGAATTTTACTAGAGTCAGTGGTCTTCACTTAGCACATTAAAGAATTTATGGCATTTGTCCGCTGACCGCAAAATAAACCTCGACAGGGCAGCTATTCATCCTGTTAATTTCTGCACCTGCTTCTTGCTGGTTAATGTCTCCGGTATTCCTTCGATGGCTCTGATCTGATCTGGGTTGACTTCGATACCCCTTTGTGACACTAGAAAACCAAGGAACTTTCCTGAGGTTATGCCGAAGGCGCATTTTTTGGGATTCAGTTTCATTCTGTATTGCCTCAATATCTCGAAGGCTTCCATCAGATGACCAATGTGATCCTCTTTCTTTTTCGACTTCACTAGCATGTCATCAATGTAAACCTCCATGGTCTTACCGAGTTGTTCTTTGAACATCTTGGTAACTAACTTTTGATATGTTGCCCCTGCATTCTTAAGTCTGAACGGCATGACTTTGTAGCAGTACATTCCTCGGTGAGTGATGAAAGTGGTCTTTTCTTGGTCTTCTTCAGCCATTAGAATTTGGTTGTAGCCAGAATAAGCGTGTAAGAAGCTTAGTAGTTTGTGTCCCACCGTTGCATCGATGAGCTGGTCGATATGCGATAACAGAAAGGAATCTTTTGGGCATGCTTTGTTCAGGTTAGTGAATTCGACACACACCCACCATATCCCGTTCTTATTTTTTACCATGACTACATTGGCGACCCATTGGGGATATTTTTGATTCTCGGATGGAACCATTAGCGAGTAACGTATCAACTTCTTCGCTGACCGCCTCATTGATGGTGGCATTGAACTTTCTCCTCATTTGTCGTACTGGCGAGTAAAGAGGGTCAACATTCAGCCTGTGTGTGGTAATATCCCTTGGGATTCCTGGCATATCTGAATGGGAGAAGGCAAACAAATCGGCATTGTTAGTTAAGAACTCACGGTACTTACCTTGTTCTGAGAGGTTGTGTCCGATACAAGCCTTTTTTGTGCTATCGATGTTGTCCAGTTGAACGGGGTCAAGGTCTTCTATGGTTGCCTTGCAAGCTTCTATGACATCCGGGTCTTTGATGGCCTCTATTTGTATGTCGGATTCGGTTCCCGATATGGCTGATTGCTATGCTTTCGCACTTGCCCCCTTTAGTTGTTGGGTGTGTGTGCAATCTTGGGCAATTCGATAGCATTCTTGGGCGGTGCGCTGCTCGCCTCGGATGTTGAATATCCCCCATGGGGTAGGAAATTTGATTACTTGATAGAAACTTGACGGGATGGCTCGCATAGAGTGTATCCATAGACGCCCTATGATGGCGTTATAGGTTGTTTCTTGGTTCATGACGTGGAACGTCGTTTCCAGGGTGACTCCTCCTGCCAGAACGGGTAGCACTATCTCTCCAGAGGTTCGTTCCACTGTGTTATTAAAACTCGTTAGTGTTATGCAACGCGGTACTATTTTATCCTTGACCCTCATCTGTATGAGGACTCGTGGGTGAATAATACACACGCCGCTTCCGTCATCCACCATTATTCTCTTTACCTCGGTATCCGCGATGCGTAAAGTTATAACCAAAGCATCATAGTGAGGGAAAGACAAACCGTTGGTATCCGACTTATCAAAGATGATACTATCTTCGAGGTCGTCATACTGTTCGTGGGCGGCTGTCCGTTTGAGTTTATGTGTGGTGGTGAATTTCACATGGTTTATTACTATATCGTCACCGCCGCCAATGATCATTTGTATGGTACGAGCTGGTGACGGTGGTTTTGGAGGTCCCTGAGGTTGGTCGCGTCCACGAGCGAAGTTAACCCGTCCTCGATCGCTCAGCAGTTCTTTCAGGTGTCCCTAGTTTAGCATTCTTACCACTTCCTGTCGTAGACCTATGTAGTCTTCGGTCTTGTGTCCCCTTTCCTGGTGGAATTCACACAGAACGTTCGATCTCCGGGTTCTCGGATCTGACTTCATCTTTTGCGGCCACTGCACCTTTGTGCCGAGCTTCTCTAGTGCATATACTATTTCTGAAGAAGAAACACAAAAGTTATGAGCAAATAACAGTGGAGGCATACCTTTTTCATTTTGGGGTGGTGCGGTGTGTCGAGGCGCAACGTCTGCATGTCGTGGAGGAGGTGGGTTGGATGTTCGGATATAGGGCTGGTGCCTCTCTCGATTGAAATTGGGTAGTTGGTCCCTTCGGCCGTCGTTGCGGCGATCTCTCCTTGTTTTGGTTTGGACCGATGTTAGGCGCTGGATCGGACCGTTTAGGTCATCCTCGTCTGCCCTTACTTCGGCGCAATAGGCCTTATGGATTTCTTCCCACGTGGTGGGGGGTACTTCATGAGTCTACTTAGCAGCTTTTTGGTTGCTTTTGACCCGTTTCTGTTTAACCCATTTTGGAAGGCTGCTACCGCCATCCCTTCTGACACGTTTGGTAGGCTCATTCTCACCCTGTTGAATCGGGATACGAAATCCCGAAGTCTCTCGCATGTCGTCTGCCTGATGGCGAAGATGTCATTTACCCTAGCCTCTGCCTTTTTTGCTCTCGCGTGAGTGGTGACAAACTTATCTGCCATTTCTGTGAACGTTGATATCGATCGTGTTGGTAGTTGGGAATACCATGTCAACGCTCCCCCTGTCAAAGTTTCGCCAAACTTTTTCAGCAGCACTGATGGCACATGTTCTTTCGATAGATCGTTACCTTTTACTGCAGTAACGTAATGGATTAAGTGATCTTTCGGGTCCGTGGTGCCATCATATATTTTCAAAAATGGTGGCATTTTGAAGGTTTTCGGAATAGAGTGGGGAGCCGCCCCTTCACTGTATGGTTGTTCGATGAATCGGCCGACATCACGTTTTTGTAGCAACTTTGGAGCGCCCGGTATTTTATCAACCCTTTCATGATGCTCTTTCATCTGATCGCGAAGTGTTTTGTTCTCATTTTCCATCTTTTCCATTTTCTTTAAGATGGCCGCAAGTGCATCGTTACTTGCATCAATGACAGTATGAGTGTTACATGTTCGTGGAGTTTCTAGCTCATTGGCGACAGTTGCGGTTTCTGCGGGTATTGTGCCTTTGATATCCCTTTGAACGGGTTTGTCGAGTATATTGCTCAAGGTGTTTGTCAACCACTCTTCTAATAGCCTTTTCACAGCCGGTGGTGCTTCTCCTGCTGCGGATGTTGAGGTTTCCCTCTCGTGCGAGACAGTCACACCCTCGTGCGGGGGGTGAGATCTCTCCCTCAGGTGTAGAACTTGGCGTCGCGTTTTTGTTTTCTTCCCTACCGGCTTCACTGAGGGAACTTAGGAGGTTGTTCGTGACACCTACCATTGCCTTTAATCTTGCTTCTCCCTTTCCTGCCATTGTTGGCCTTTGCAAGGCTAAGAAGAGGTGATTATTTCTTTCAAGGATCTAGACGAAACTAAGATCTCAGCTATAGAAATCCCCACAGACGGCCAAATTGTTTTGACTCAAAAGATATCGGAACCTTTTTGAATAAATTAATCAAAGAGAATGAAGGGGTAAATCTTAGCTAAGTATAATAATCTCTAGAACGAAAGATGTACAAGGAGAATACAGGGGATAGGATTTCTTTATCCTGTCAAGACGAACCTTTAAACAATAATGACCTCAATAGATTTTGTAAGCAAGTGTTATAAGTTAGGAAAATGCCCCGATAGCATACAAGGTTATTTTACGCTCTATATATAAAGGACAAACCCCTTCTAAGCCCTAAAAGAAAAATCATAGGGAATATTCGAAAGAATATTCCTAATATCCCCTAATGGGCCTACACTGTTGCAAAAGTCATACAGTCTCTTGTTCGCCTGTAGATCATCCCCTGCAGGATGTTGAGCTACGAGGATCTCGTCATTTGTCGTACTCATCAGCGGTCGTGGTTGTTCAAATTTGGACCCATACAATATTTATAGCAAAATATAGTTCAAAGGACAAGATTACCCTTACTTAGGAAGGTAGTATATAACAAATCCAAGGCTAAGACCATCTCCAAAGCAGCACCATTTCTTGCACCAAATCCAAATTTGGTGCAAGAAATGGTGTTTTTTTTGCTCCAATGCAACACTAAATCTTGCACCATTATAGAGCATGAATAGTGTTGCACCAAATTTGGTGCAACACTATTCATCACTCCAAATTTGGTTTATTATTATTTTATTCAATCTTTTTATTTTTTGGACTTTTAATTTATCATATATTGTGTATATAATTAATTTTTATATTAAGATCTTTATAATTTTAATTTTATATATTAATTTTTGTATATATTATATTTATATAAAATTATAAGTTAATTTTATTATTATTATAATTGTATAAAAAGAAATATAACCATTATTTAAAAATAAAAAATGCAAATGTAAGATATCTAATGTTGCTAAAATTGAAAAGTGAAAACTAAAATTTAAAAAAGAAAATTAACAATACATAAAATAAAAATACATTATAATTAAAGTACATAAAAGGAGGATACATTAAAATTGAAATTACATTAAAAACATAAAACATAAGTTTAGTAATCCCCTATGTCATTTCCAGGTGCACCAAAATTACTAAAATACTGAGAGAACGGGGTAGAAGATTGTTGTGGTTGTGGTTGTTGAAATTGTTGACTTCTTTTATTGATTATTCGTTTTTGTTCTTGTCGCAAAAATTCACAAATATTTGGATCGTCAATGAAATTCAAGTTCATCAATAACTATCTTTTATCAATGATTTCACTTTTAGTTGATTTATCCTTTAAAATAATTTTGTAATAAATGATTATATAAGTGGTGAATTATATATAATGAATATAGAAAAAAGAAAAAAGATAGTATTAGTTTGAAGGAAATAAAAAATGAAAAGTAAATAGAAGATAATAATAAGTATAATATAGAAGAGAGATAAGATTTGGTGTAAAAAATGGTGTAGTGGTTGGAGTAAATTTGATGTTACACCATTTTGGTGTGAAATTTGGTGTTAGGGTTGGAGATGGCCTAATATGCAAAGATATATATATACACGAGCAAAGAAGTCGGTTGATTGTGAAAATTCATGTTAAAGCTTGTCATTCAGTATTGATTTTCTGGTTCGAGACTTCGGCAAGTTAGAAATGGTTTGAGATCTTTACAAACGGAAGTGTTAAGAAAAATATACTCGATTTTGTTCACATTTTAGGAGAAAAAAAAAATAAGCCAAAGTTTTCCGTAAACAAATGAAGCAATTAAAATATCATGAAAGGCTAAAGCTGTTGTAGTCATAAAATAGGCCCTAAACAATGCTCAGAGGTAAATGAATTGGTATGTTATGAAAGAGTGCATCACCAATTTGAAATACTCGGCAGATCTTAATATCACCTTAAACAATTCTTTGACATTTATGTATTTGACAGATTCAATCACCATATCCTGTAGCGTTTATCCTGTAAAAAAGCATATATCACATTCATCCTCTGTTTACGAATTCGAAATAATGTACGTAATACAGAACACCAAAAGTACAAAACAGAAAGATGGAGAATTAAGAATTTCATTGCTCAAAACAAATTAGTATTCATTTGCATTACTTCATTATTCTAGGACAATTAAACATAACAAAACGCCAAATCTGGAAACCTTTACATTCACCCAAAATCCCCAGATGCAAACCTAAGAACTAGTAAACTTAGTAACAGCCTTAGTCCCTTCAGAAACAGCGTGTTTAGCTAACTCCCCAGGCAACACAAGCCTCACAGCAGTCTGAATTTCCCTGGAAGTAATAGTAGGCTTCTTGTTATACCTGGCCAATCTAGAAGATTCCTGAGCAAGCTTCTCAAATATATCATTAATAAAACTGTTCATTATCCCCATTGCCTTACTAGAAATACCAATATCTGGGTGCACTTGCTTCAGCACTTTGAAGATGTAAATCTTGTAGGTTTCAACGCTCTTCTTTGCTCTCTTTTTCTTCTTGTCAGCTCCTGCTGCTCCGGCTTCCTTTGGGAGCTTCTTGCCGGCTTTTGGCTTCTTCTCTGCTGGGGCTTTCTCTGCCTTTTTCTCCTCTGTTGCTACTGGTTTTTTCTCAGCTGGCTTTTTCTCTGCCTTTGGTGCCATTATAGTGAGCTTTCACAGAAAGTTGATTAGATGATTGAGTAAAGAGAAAGTGTGACTGATGAGTGGGAATAGGGGGGGGACTGCGTTTTATATAGGGTTTTGATTCTGTTATGTGATTGGTTGATTTCTCGACTAACGAGGATCGTGAATGTGAGCCGTTGATCAAATCGAGAATGGACGTTCATTATTGGAATCCACGTGCTCTTTTCTCATTCGTTGATTACAGTTCTGCGGATCGTAAATATCAGGCGCTGATGGAAGGACGCATTGACGGTTGATTTTAAGGTTTAGCGGCATGTGGAACTTTTTGAATTTCAGTTTCCTATGTGGGCGGGAAACCTGTTTTTTGGTAAGAAAACA
This sequence comes from Nicotiana sylvestris, assembly GCF_000393655.2. Taxonomy (NCBI): domain Eukaryota; kingdom Viridiplantae; phylum Streptophyta; class Magnoliopsida; order Solanales; family Solanaceae; genus Nicotiana; species Nicotiana sylvestris. Next base: position 122,029,845 of record NC_091062.1, on the reverse strand, counting down.
ATCAAAATTATTTTGGTAAGAAACCTATTTTGCGTGGACTTAAAATTAAGAAAGTAGTAGTGAATAAGTTAAACCATGGTTAAATCTAAGTGTCTTTTTCTTTGCCCCCATTCAATCATGAATCAAATTGATTATAGAAATATGAGTTTAACTAATCGATTTATTAGTGAACAATAAAAAATATTTTCAAGACAAGTGAATAATTGATCTTCAAATAACAACAATTAATTATTCTTAGTATAAAACAACGAAACATGCCGCTTAATAATATCTTCTAACATATCTTTTCTAGAGTATTGAAAACTTTGTAAAGTATAGAGTTATAAAACTAGTTTTGTTTTTTTTTCAAATAGATCATTTTACGAAAAAAGTGTTTAAGTACAAAGTTTCTTTGACAATGTTGTAGGCATATAAATTTTATTAAAATTAAATCCATAGAATAATTTGAATTATATTTTAAATACAAGATATATTGGTCCAAATAAATACTATGGGCTAATATAATTGAATTAATTATATAAGTCCAATATATATGAATTAAATAAATAAGTCTTAATCCATTGGGCTAGCCCATTTAATTAGACTAAAATGATGAGCTCACTTCATTAAGCCTAAGATATCATCTTCCTAGAGGCCCAGTTTGGTGTCACGTATCAAATGACAAGCACGCCAAGTCAAGCGGAAGAACCAATAGGATCGTGCCACGTTGTCACATTAAAAGGCCAATGAAATTGCACCACGTGTGCAAGTGACATATTCTGGCCAATCAAGTGCGGCATTGTCACACTTCAATTTGATTGGTCGAAAGGAGTTTGTTCTTATCCTAACTCTTCCCTCCCACAACTATAAATATGGGTCTTCATAACTCAGAAAAGACACAAAGTTATAACAAGAAGCCAGAAAGAGCTCATGAATCAAACACTGCAAATTTCTCTACAAGTTTCAAGCTTCAAGCAATCAAGTTCAAGCTCAAGAACGAAGAACAAATCAAGTTCAAGCTCAAGAACGAAGAACAAATCAAGGTTAAGTTCAAGCAATCAAGCTAAAGCTCAAGAACAAGATCATCGTTCGTAACGACAACTACATATTCAAGATCAAGCTCAAAGGCCCTTGAATTTATTTACTATTGAAAAGAAGAACCAGGGGATTCATAGAGATTGTACACTCATATTATTTGAAAAAATACTACGATTGTTGCAATAGTTTTCGATCTTGATTTTATTTTCTTGACGCGAATTTATTGTCTACAAATTCTGGCACGCCCAGTAGGACAATCTCTACCTCTCATCTCAACTTTTCAATCACCAAAGTTCAAGAACATCGAAATAGCTTCAAAGAAAATCAACTCCAGTTCAACTTCCACCAAGGCTGCTAATTTCAGGTTCTGTGCTGATGCGGAAAGCATCCTCGATGTTACCTTTGAAAGCTTTGGACCAGTTATGAGGAGCAAAGCAAGCTCGTTAGGACAATAAGCACCCCAAGTGTCGTCTGTATCTACCCCTGTTTTCGGATCTTCATCCTCAAAAGGAGCAAGATCTTCCACAAACGCACCCGAAAGAGGAAGTGATATTGCTGAAAAGATCAAGAAAACTCTTGCTCTACTTGACCTCTCCGGATCTAAGCACTCTGCTGTGAAGGAAGATAATGATGCTTCAAGTAATGGATCCTCCCCACTTACACCACATAGCGTGATCCAATCAAGGATTAATCTGTGTGAAAATCCATGCTACTCTCCATCGTCCACGACAATCATGCAAGCCATGGTGACAAACACTTCATCTGTGGAGGAGCAGTTGGCAAACTTGACGGAAGTAATCGCTGGATTGACCAAGTGCATGCAAAATCAAGATGCTAGAATCGACAAGCTAACAGATAGGATGGGAATCTTGATAGAAGAAGAACCCACCCACGCACCTGGCAAGCACCTAGAAGTTCCAGAGAGTGGTTCTCCCCCAAGACAAGTAGCATCCGCTAAGGCTATCCCTGTCACATCTGAAGGGATGATTCCGATCGATCAACTGAAGGAGTTCATTGAAGGAACCATTAAGAACAAGTATGAAGTTGCTGCTAAGTCCTCCCTTACATATGCAAAGTCGTACACTACAAGGGTTGATATGTTGAAGATGCCTATTGGTTATCAACCTCCAAAGTTTCAACAGTTTGATGGTAAAGGTAATCCAAAGCAATATGTGGCACACTTTGTTGAGACATGCAACAATGCTGGGACTTATGGAGATTACCTCGTCAAGCAGTTTGTCCGCTCGCTAAAAGGAAATGCTTTTGACTGGTACATAGACCTCGAGGCTGGATCTATTGATAGTTGGGATCAACTAGAGCAAGAGTTCCTTAATCTCTTTTATAGCACGAGACCTACTGTGAGTACGATAGAACTCACAAATACTCGTCAACGAAAGAGTGAACTAGTTATCGACTTTATAAATCATTGGAGGAATGCAAGCCTTAACTTCAAAGAGAGGCTTAGTGAAGCTTCTGGCATAGAGATGTGCATCAAAAGCATGCATTAGGGACTTCACTACATCTTTCAAGGTATCAAGCCTAGCACATTTGAAGAACTTGCAACTCATGCCCATGACATGGAATTAAGCATGGCCTCTGCTGGAAATGAAAGGCTACCTATCTATGAACCTCGCAAAGGGAACGACAAGCAAGAAGTCAGGAAGTGGGGCAAGTTCGTACCCAAGTCTAAAAGCAAAGAAGCTATGAATGTCAACACATCACTTGTAAAGTTCACGACGAAGGTAAGCAAGAAGCAGAGTATGAAATCCACTTCTTTTCAAGATAAGCCAAGTGGAAAGTTGACTCTAAAAGAAATGCAAGAGAAAGAATACCCATTTCTAGATTCTGATGTGCCAGTTATTTTTGAAGAACTCCTCGAGTTAAATCTCATTAAGCTTCCGAAGATGAAGCGAGCAAATGAAGCTATGAAAAAAATGACCCAAATTACTGCAAATACCATCGACTTGTGAGCCACCCTCTGGAGAAGTGCTTTGTCTTCAAGGAAAAAGTTATTGACTTGGCTTGCGAAAAGAAGATCGTGCTTGAAGATGAGAAATCAAGCACAAACCAAGTCTCTATAACCTTTGGCTCATTCAGTCCGAATGAATTATGTGGTTTTAAAGTAAGTAAAGATGAAGAATTACTGGAGAACGACAAAGCTGAAGTCAATCAACCTAATGATGATGAAGGATGGACGTGGATGACTCATCATAGGCACCACAGAAGGAGCCCACAAAAAGAATCAATATAACAACCAACAAGGAAAATGATGGTAAAAAGACCAAGGAAATGGAATCTAGTTAAGCATTTAACGAAAGCAAAAGTGAAGGTGCACCACCCTCAAAAGCCACGACATCCAGTGACCTTGGAGGAGTTTTTACCAAGTTAGTTCTGCACGAAGATTTCCCATTGAGGTATTGATGCCTCTTGTTGCCATGCTAACAAAGGGGAAGAAAAGAGTGATGACCTACCGTTGGCACCGTCTTCGGAAAAGATCATCGAGTCCACTCCTCAAGAAGTTAATTCTTGTGAGAAAAATGTCACATTCACAAATGATGATCTTCTGTTAGGTGACACTCTCATAACTTCCCATTGTACCTGGTTGGCTATATGCATGATGAAAGTGTAAATCGAATTTTGGTTGATGGAGGACCCTTAGTGGACATTTTGCCAATTCACACTGTGAAAGAACTTGGTATTCCCATGAATGAACTCTCAGAAAGTTGTGTGATGATCCAAGGATTCAACCAAGGGGGGCAAAGATTCATAGGTGCGATTAGGATGGGAATCACCATTGAAGATATGCAATCAAGTGCATGGTTGCATGTGATCGATGCAAAGACTTCATACAACGTCTTACTTGGAAGGCCTTGGATACATAAGAATAAAGTAGTTCCATCTACCTACCATCAATGTTTGAAATACTACGAAGGTGAAGTCGAGAAGAAGATAATTGTTGATGACGAGCCATTCACCGAGGTTGAGTCACACTTCGCGATGCAAAGTTCTACTTGAAGAACCGCATTGCGAAGGAGCTAAAAGATGATAATGTCATGAATGACAAGGAGGACGAGTCCACGTCTAAGAGAGCAGAGGTGGTTACTGACAAAACCAAAGTTGTTGCTGAGAAGGTATACCCTAACCCAAATGAGTCTCATAAAGGGAACATTGTGTCTCACAATAAGAAAGTAACTCCTTCGCTCCAATACGTCCCTAAAAAGAAGAAAGATGAAGGTGAATCATCTAATTTCCAAACTAACATGCTAAAGGGGTTAACTCTTCTGGTCAAACGAATTGAGGCAGTAAAGTCGTCCTCAATGCCACTTGCAGGGTTTGTGGCCCAAAATTATTTGTAGAATGTGGCACTCCCTACAAAGCGAACAGATGAAGGTTTTGATCTTAACACTTATATGTTATTTGCAAAAGTTGGATACAATCCCAATGAGCCGTTAAAGTTAGGGAATCTCCCATTGGAAGCTGAAACAATACACCCACACGAAGGTTTGGGATACAAGCAACAGTCACCAGTGCGCATCTCCATAAGAAGCACGAGCAGGAATTATATCACTGTAGAAGACAAATCTACTGCTTCTAACAAGCCTTCTATCTTTGATCAACTTGGAAAATCAACTATGAGGACTTCCATGTTTGAGAGATTGGGTCCATTAAAGAAGGGGAATAAATTTCGAAGAAATTATCAAAGCATAAGAACACCCGCTTCGCCCAAAATCTAGAAGATGTCTAAGGATTTCTAAAGTTTGGTTCCTTCTAGAATGAGGCGACAAACAAAACTTGTGGTTTTATTTAAAGAAGTACTGAAGGTAAAGCCATATACTATGATCTACACTAAGGAACGTGATGAAGATGAAGAAAGTGTGGGTTCTTCGTATCATGTTACTGTACAAGGCGAGAATGGTGTTATATCTTCAATGGAGGATAATGCAGAATTGGAGGATGTTTCACCATGTTATCACATATCCTTCAACGATGGGGGCCCTCAAGAAGATAAAGATGTGAAAGATGCTCCACCTAAACTTGAAGAAGGGGTGAAAACGAAAGTTGATGCCTTAAAAGAAGTTAACCTTGGCACCAACGAAGAATCAAGACCCACCTACCTAAGTGCTTTACTAGAGTTGATGAAGAAATCACGTATATTGAGTTATTAAAGGAGTTCAGGTATGTCTTTGCTTGGAGTTATAAAGAGATGCATGTCTTGGACCCAAAAGTAGCAGCCCATCACTTTGTAGTCAAGAATGGTGCTCGCCCTGTTAAACAAGCACAAAGGCACTTTAGGCCAAACTTGGTTCCCTTGATTGAAATTGAAGTTGACAAACTCATCAAGGCTGGATTTATTCGTGAAGTTAAATACCCAACATGGGTTTCAAGTATTGTCCCTGTAAGAAAGAAAAATGGCCAGATTCGAGTGTGCATTGACTTCAGAGATCTCAACAATACGTGTCCGAAAGATGAATTCCCGCTTCCTATTCCAAAGCTGATGATCGATGCTACTATTGGGCACAAGGCAGTGTCATTTATGGACGGTTCATCAGGCTATAACCAAATTTGCATGGCGCTAAAAGATGAAGAGCTTACTGGATTTCGTACCCCAAGGGTATGTATTGCTACAAGGTAATACCTTTTGGCTTTAAGAACGCTGGTGCTACTTACCAAAGAGCTATGCAGAATATCTTTGATGACCTTCTCTACAAGAATGTCGAATGCTATGTGGACGACTTGGTGGTAAAATCAAGAAAGAGGGGCGACCATTTGAGAGACTTGAGAATGGTGTTTGAGTTGCTCCGAAGGTACCAACTTAGGATGAATCCATTAAAATGCACCTTTGGAGTTACTTCCGGAAAGTTCCTTGGTTTCATTATCCTACATTGCAATCTTGAAAATTCTTGAGCCTCGAGAGATTCACGAATTGAAAAGTCCGCAAGGAAAGTTAGCGTACCTTAGGAGATTCATCTCAAACCTAGCTAGGAGGTTCCAACCATTTAGTTGCCTTCTGAAGAAAGGTGTCCCTTTCAAATGGGACCAAGCGTGTAGCAATGCTTTTGAGAGCATTAAATCCTACTTGATAAAGCCTCCAGTTTTAGTAGCCCCTATACCTGGAAAGCCATTGATACTATACATTATGGCGTAAGAAAGGTCTGTTGGAGCACCGTTGGCCCAAGAAAATAGTGAGGGGAAAGAAAACTCTATTTACTACTTGAGCAAGATGATGACACCAAGTGAGCTGAATTATTCGCCAATTGAAAAGTTATGTTTGGCACTAGTCTTCTCAATCCAAAAGTTGAAGCACTACTTTCAATCGCATTTCATTCGTCTTGTTTTTAGAGCAAATCCCATCAAGCTCGTGATGTCAAAAACTATCCTTAGTGATTGATTAGCAAAGTGGTACCTCCAGTTTCAACAATTTGAAATTGTGTACGTCCTTCAAAAGGCTATAAAAGGACAAGTGTTATCAAACTTCTTGGCAGATAACCCTATACCTGATGATTGTCAGCTAACTGACAAACTACTTGATGAGGACGTAATGGTCACTAAAGTTCAACCTCCATGGAAGATGTACTTTGATGGTGTTGCACATCGCAGAGGAGCTGGTGTAGTATTTGTCACTTCTTAAGGTGAAGTTTTGCCCTACTCTTTTACGTTGATGCAACTCTGCTCTAACAACGTTGGTGAGTGTCAAGCACTAATACTCGGTCTTGAAATGGTTGTCGAAATGAAGCGGTTGCAATTGTAAGTCTTTGGTGACTCTCAATTAGTAGTCAATCAGCTTTTATGTAGTTACAAGGTCAAGAAGCCTGAACTATGCCCATATCATGATTACACTAAAAATTTAATGGGGTGGCTCCGTGATGTGACTATTTAGCATGTGCCAAGGAAAGAAAACAAGAAGGCCGATGCTTTAGTTTCCCTAGCTTCATTGTTAAACTTGCCTGATCAAGCGCAAGTTACTGTCTGCCAAAAATGGGTAGTACTGCCGCCAAATGAGGCTGAAGGTGAAGAAAATGAACTCAAGCATCTTGTCATTGTTTCTGAAGCTAAGAAAGAAGAATGGCGACAACACATTATCGATTACTTAAGCTATGGGATACTTCCAAAAAATCCGAGGAGAAGGACTGAAATCCATTGTCGTGCACCTCGCTTCCTTTAGTACAAAGATACTCTATACAAAAGGTCATTTGAGGGAGTACTCTTACGATGCTTAGGGGGAGAAGAAGCACTCCAAACTTTGCAAGAGGCACATTCTGGGGTATATGGGTCACACCAGTCTGGACCAAAGCTCCACTTCCATATAAAAATGATAGGATATTATTGGCCAATGATGGTAAAAGATTACTTGGACTACGCTCGAAGATGCAAGGCTTGTCAATTCCATGCGAATTTTATTCATCAACCTCCTGAAGTGTTGCACTCGATTGTGGCATCCTGGCCATTTGACACTTGGGGATTGGACGTTGTTGGACCACTGCCAAAGTCCGCTGGTGGGCACCTATACATCTTGGCTGCAACTGACTACTTCTCAAAATGGGCTGAAGTTGTTGCTCTTAAGGAGGTAAAGAAGGAAAATGTTGCAAGTTTCATTCGAGTAAACATAATCTATCACTTTGGCATTCCTTATTACATAATAACAGATAATGGAAAGCCATTCGATAATAGGTTGATGAACAAGATTTGTGATCTCTTTGGCTTCAAGTAACGTAACTTTATGAAGCACAATGCTGCCGCCAATGGTCTAGCTAAGGCATTGAATAAGACTCTATGCAACTTGTTAAAGAAAGTCATCTTCAAATCTAAACAAGATTGGAATGACCGTATGGAAGAAGCTCTATGGGCATATAGGACGACTCACCGCGCGCCAACACAAGCGACTCCTTATTCACTCATTTATGGAGTCGAAGGTCGTCTTGCCACTCGAGCATCAAATACCTTCATTGCAACTAGCTATTCAAGAAGGGATCACTGATGAAGAAAGTGCTCGACTTCGATTAGCAGAGTTGGAAGCTCTTGATGAGAAGAGATTGGAAGCTCAATAGAGTCTTTAATGTTATCAAGATCGATTGTCTCGTGCCTTCAATAAAAGAGTTTGCCCGAGATCCTTTCAAATAGGAGACCAAGTCCTTGCCATACGAAGACCCATTATTACTTCCCATAAAACTGTAGGGAAGTTCACTTCAAAATGGGATGAGCCATATGTTGTACAAGAAGCTTACTCAAGTGGGGCTTACAAACTGGTTGATGCATATGGCACAAGAATCGGCCCTATCATGGCAAGTTTTTGAATAAGTATTATCTTTGAAGGTTCCACTCTCCTCGACGTACGAGCCTAAACTGCAAGTCATGAAAATCCTTGACGTATGAGCCTAAACTGCATATTCCTACACTTCTGGCCTGCATGAGTCTAAACTGTGTACGGCCCACACAAAAAAATATGTCCGCTAGGTTGAAAATCTCGAAAGAGGCAGCCTAGGCAAAAGTTAGGACATAAAAAAAGATTACCCATTCTGAACTACGGTATGACTTGATCCTCTTCACCGAGGTACATAGGCAGCTTAGAGTTTCATTCTAAGTTCAGTCGCATAAGTTCAAAAGATACATAATCCCCCAATCGTTGTCCGAATGAAGTACGATGGAATGTAATTCATTCAATCAGTACTTGAAAATCAAGCTGAGATTTCATTCTTCTGTTAAACTTTGGATCCCATTTGATTTAGAGGGGCAAGCCAATATGGAAAAGTGGTGTATTAAATGAAATGATTAATATTTTTAGGAGGTTTCCAAGCATTTTCATTGAAGTTTGGGGATTCAATATGCCTTCATGTTTGTCAAACCTTCAAGTTTTTTTGGTGTACCTTCACGACGTTTCAAATTTAGTGAGACTTAAATCTAAGATATTTGATGAGAATGAAGTTGTTGAATTTCAATTTTTGACAATTAAAAAGGTCTTACAATCTTGAGGCTTCCATACCAAGATACAAAAATTTTGGTGAAGTCGCACTAATTTGGAACTGTCGGAATATCAGAAACCAAAGCCGATTTCAAACTATCATCTGAAACTATCCTTAAGGCATTAAATTTTACATTTTGGATATGTTTTATATTTTGAAGTTTAGTTCCCAATAAATCAAGTGGTTTGTGATTTCGACATCTCTACTTCAAGATACAAAACTTTTGGCGAAGTTGCGCAAATCTGAAATCGTCAGTGTGTCAGAATTTAGTATTGACTTTGAAATATTATTTGAAACTATCCTTAAGGTATTAAATTTTGAATTTTGGATATGTTATAGATTTGAAAGATAAGTTTCTAATAGATCAAACGGTTCATGATTTCGACGTTCCTACATCAAGATACAAAAGTTTTGGTGAAGTCGTGCAAATCTGATATCATCGCCGCGTCAAAATTTAATATTGATTTCGAACTATTATCTGAAACTATCCTTATGGAACTAAATTTTGCATTTTGGATATGTTATAGATTTGTAAGTTAAGTTTTCAAAAAATCAAATGGTTCGTGATTTTGACTTTTTGTTACATCCTGTACTTTAATATTAGGATGAGTCTTAGTAATCCATATGAGCTTGAAGGGATTAAGACCATTCATGAGGTTATAAAGGATTTGTGACTATGTTATTGTAAGACCCCATAAGTTTAACAATCTTGAAACCGTTATATACATTTGATATGGTATTTTGAGTGGAACATTTTTGTAAAAAAGCTTTAAAAATATGATTTTATATAGTTTCAATATTACTACTTTCGAATATGCTTTAAATTATATACATAATACGAGAAAATTTATAAATGAAATTTTCTTTAGTAAAGATAGAAGTTATTTTTTTACAAGAAAAGAAGGTTATCTTTTTATCATTTTAAGAATTAAGCATACAAAAATTTGTACCCTTTATATGAGATAAGGAAAATTAGAATTTGAGCAAATATATGTATTTTTACATGGATGTTTTAATAAAATAATAGTGTATGCATTGATTTTATATGATACCATGATTTATTAATATTTTAATAGTAGTACGTTACGATGAGGACAAGACTATTTTTCAAGGTTATAAGTATTTATGATATGTCAAACAAGTGATAAGTAAGTGTTATAAAGGTAGGGGAAACGAATCGAAGAAATTGAGTATTGCTGAAGTTTGACAATTTGTGATAAAATACGGTCCAAGCTATATTACCCGGTATTTATGGATTAGTGCCATACAAGGTACCACATGACCATGATAGTAAGGTGTATAAAGTATGTTAAAAGTGAGTAGTATTTTAAGTAATTTGAGATAATTCTTAATTATATGGATAGTTGTTTAATTATTGGTTTGATGGAAGATTAACTAGCTAATTAGGAAATTGTGGATAATTATTAGGTGGGGACATCATCCCACACGTGGCACCAAGGGAAAGAAGGAAACAAAAGTCTAATGGTGACTCTTGGTCCATGAGACTAAGTGGCAAATTTGGAGAATTCTTTGGCCAACTAAGCCACAAAAGTGGGGCTCATAACTTATGATGTTTTAACTTCAATACCACACAAGAGGGTGGTGATTTGTGTGGTATCCAATTTTACGGTTAAACTGATTATGGAGGGACCTGGTTCTTCTAAGTGTTCTTTAACCTACTATGCAAAAATAGTAAATGCGAAAAGTACAGAACACAAGTATTTTACATGAAAAACACATGGCTCAAAAGGTGAAAAAACTACGACCTACTTCCCAGTAGGATTTTTCCAAACTCTTCACTAAATCACTGAGCCAAAAACTGCATTTACAAAATACTTTTGTAAACCTACGATTAACTCTAATCCTGTTGTAGCAAACAACCTCTAATTGTTGCGATAACCTCAAGTTAACTCTAACTTGAATACTTTAAGTACCTATTATAATTGCATCTAGATAAAGCTAAAAGGTACAATATGAAATCACTTACGAAAATTGAACTAGAATAAAAGACATACACTTAGAACTGGTTCTTCTATATGGTTTATGTAGCTTCAGGTGTGCACACTTCAATCATACATGAACTGCTTGCAAAAAGCCTTGCTATTTTGCTCTCAATTGACGTTTAACTTCTGCGTTTGTGCGTCACTTGTAATGTGAGAACATCCTGCAATTTATAGAGTTAGTAGATGATGAAATAACTAGAGTAAAAATGCTACTTTTCCTTGGTGGAAGAGTTCTAGTTGATCTCAACTTCAAACTCCTTCCCTATCTTGGATAGGGTTCTCTTTGATTAAGGAGACCTTCTCCTTATTAATTATGCAACCTTTTCGATCAAGAGATATCAATTATACCAAGTTAAGCTTATCTCCTTCATATGTATCCCATATGATTGAATCTGCCCGTTTCTGTGCACCACAAGGGATGAACCTGGTTCATGCCTGAGCTTCCTTTGTCAATCTTTAAAACTAACCTTTACTTGGGCCAACAAATTTCCCCTTTTTGATGATGACAAACTCTATGCTTTTTCATAAGCTTAGGCCTTGTTTCAACTTAGCTCAAATCAACACAATTTTAGAAACAATTTTCCTTGTTATCACTTATCATCAAGGACCAGGTTCATTAGGTTATAAACATCATTGTTCAAAGTATAAAGCACAACCTTTTTCCCCCTTTGGCATCATCGAAAAGTTGCATAAAACATGTGAGATAACCAGATTTTAAACTTACTCATGCCCATTGGGGCTACTTCAAATGCAAACATGGATTAATCATCATAGATCAAGCTAATAATTTCAATCATCAAAGAAATATAAACAAACAATTAGAGCAAAAATAGTGAATTTCATTCATGATTGATAAGATTCTATCACAAAGCATAAGAAGAAATAAAAATACTGAAAACATGAGCAAAAGAAACAAAAAGTCCTGAAATGGGTCACTAGTTAATCTACACTAGGCTAGGAGGCTTAAGGTTGGGAAGAACTAGGTGCTTGGTTTTTTGGCTTGGAGGAGTTTCAGCATATCCTGAAGAATGCCATCATTCTTCTCCCTTTCTCTTGTCAGCTCAGTTCTGAGAGCATCTCTTTGAGTCTCTACCTCAATCAACCTCTTCTTTATCCTCTCAATCTCAGCTTAGCCCCACTCTCTTGCTTGTACTAACCTCCCACTTCTTCATAGGTACCTTAAAATATGCAAGCATAACTTGTAAGAATAAAGCCATAGGGAATGGCATGAGTCCTGGAGCCATTTATAACCCTATCAGTAGGTCCGCGAGGGTTTCCTGTTCAGATGGAACATGTTCGTCTATATTTTTCCCAAATTGAACCAACCCCTCAGCAGCTTTTCCAGACCCACTTCCCCCTATTTTGCTCACACTCTCTTCTATTTCAGTTAATTCCTCTCCCCAAATAACCATTGCACCAGTTTCTTTTATTAGACCAACTGGAGTAGGTGTAGAATCAACCACTCTTTTACCATTTCCCCTCACATCACTCCTAGCACCCTTGCTCTCTTTTTATTTTCCCTTTTTATTTTTACCACCAACTTCTCCAGATTCTGTAGTCTCAACACCTTTTATAGACCCTACTAGTACAAATCTATTCTCCAAATTTGCAGCAACTTCAGAAATTTTCTCAGGAGTAAATTTAGGACCAGAAGATACCTGTTTAGTTTCGGAAGAAACACTTTCTTCCCCCTCAGTAGCAGACTCAACTAAATCTTCAGCTTTCTAGGAGTCTTCTTCCCTACCTGCTTTCAATTGTTTGTTTATTTTCTCGATCTGCTCTCCTCTAGCGCCAATCATACAATCTTAGAAAATAGTGTGGTTGAAGGAGTGGTAGAAGGGGTGGGAGTGGTTTCCTGTGGCGGTGATGAAGGGTTTTCAGGAGTGTTAGCCATTTCTGTGTTTGGGAGATGAAAAAGAATACATGTAATTAATAAGTCCAAAAGAGTTTGGAATTGCGTAGGAATCTGCTCATGATCCAAATATAATTATTTTAGATTATGTGGAGTGTAGAAAACATACCTATTAATCTTGATGAACCAGGTTCTTCAACGAAAAATTCTCTTGTGTAAGTCTAAATTTTCCAAAACAGAGAAAGTATCATTAGAGATTAATGAGTCATTTTAACACATGGCACAAGAGTATACTATTGAAAGTATGAGACTTAGCAAGATTTAATCTGTTTATACACAATTTACAGACTTTCTAACCAAATAAATTTTTTTCATTTTTTTCCGTTTAACTTTGAACTGGTCCTTTTAGGTGATCTTAATCATCCTTAATTCCAACTTGTTCCTCTCAAAGTGATCTCTACTTAAGGCTTTTGTGAAGATGTCAACAATTTGCTTATCAGTAGCACAAAACTCCACAATGATCAAGCCTTTCTCATAGTTGTCCTTCAAAAAGTAGTGCCTAATATCTATATGCTTAGTTAACCGGATTCTTTGTCATACTGATGGCACTAGTGTTATCACAAAATATGGGGATGTAACCAACATCAATTCCAAAGTCAAATCATTGTTGTTTGATACACAGCAATTGAGCACAACATGAAGCAGCAACAACAGACTCAGTTTCAGCAGTAGATAGGGCCACTGAATTTTGATTTTTGGTAGCCCATGACACAAGACATGAACCAAGAAAGTGTGCCATACCTGAGTGCTCATCCTATCCACACGGAAACCTGCATAATCAGCATAAGCATATCCTACTAGGTTAAAATTACTACCTTTTGGATACCAAAGACAAAGGTCAGTGGTGCCTTTCAAGTATCTCAATATTCTCTTTATAGCAGTCAAGTGGGACTCCTTTGGATTTTTCTGAAGTCGAGCACAAAGACCTACACTAAACACAATGTCAAGTCTGCTAGCAGTGAGATATAAAAAGAGAACCAATCATTCCTCTATACAACTTCTGATCAACAGATGAACCAGGTTCATCTATATCCGATTTCGTGGTTGTTACTATAGAAGTATCGATTTCTTTTGATTCTTCTATTTTAAACTTTTTAAGGAACTCTTTCACATATTTCTACTAATGGATCATACTTCCATTTGAGTTTTGCTTAATTTGTAAGCCTAAAAAGAAATTAAGCTCACCCATCATACTCATTTCAAATTCACTCCCCATTACTTTAGAAAATTCTTTACTTAGCCTATCAATAGTTGCTCCAAAGATTATATCATCAACATATATCTGCACTACTAAGAGATTTTTACCTTTTTCCTTTAAGAATAAAGTGTTATCTATTTTACCCCTCTTGTATCCATGCTCAAGCAGGAATTTTGATAATCTTTCATACCATACTCTGGGAGTCTGCTTGAGCCCATAGAGTGCTTTGTCAAGTTTGTACACATGATCAGGAAACTCCTTGCTTTCAAACCCCGGAGGTTGCTTGACAAGCACTTTTTCCTTGAGATAGTCATTGAGGAAGGCACTCTTGGCATCCATCTGATGGAGAGTGAATTCCATGTAAACAACAAAGGCTATGAGGAGTCTTATTACTTCTAACCTTGCAACTGGAGCAAAGGTCTCATCATAGTCTATGCCCTTCTCTTGGCTATATCCTTGAACCACCAATCATGCCTTGTTCCTTGTTACTGTTCCATCTTCATCAAGTTTGTTTTTGAAGAACCATTTTATGCCAATTATTGATTTGTCTTAGGGTCTTGGTACCAGATGCCAAACTTGAATCCTTTCAAACTGGTTGAGTTCATCTCGCATTGCATTTACCCAGTCTGCATCCTGCAAGGCCTCATCAACATTTTTGGTTCAATAATAGATAAGAAAGCATCAAAAGCACAAAGATTCTTTAATGAAGATCTAGTTTTAATTCTAGAGGTTGGATCAGTAATTATGTTCTCATAGAATGGGAACTTTGGTACTTGTAAGGTTTCACAACCAACTGGTCTCCTCTTGATGTTTATCCAATGTTTTGTTACTGAGGAACAGGTTCATGGACAGGTTCTATCGAGGTATGAGATTCAATTCCTCTTTGTTCAGTTCCCCCTGTCAGGTTGTCCTGAATAGAAGAACAAGCTCCATCACCTATTCCTTCTTCTGGTGCAGCTTCAGCTTGGGCTGTGATTTCATTTAAATTTCTTACTAGCCCAATTGCTTCATCTTCATGTTCCTGTCTCTCAGAAAGAATGTTAGTTTCATCAAAAACCACATGTACACTTTCTTTTACACACATAGTTCGTTTGTTATATACCTTATAAGCTTTACTATATGAAGAATATCCCAAGAATACTCCCTCATCACTTCTGAGATCAAACTTACCTAAGGAGTCTTTTCCATTGTTGTGCACAAAGCACTTGCATCCAAATGCCTAAGATGGGATATTGTTACATCCCGCATTTTTGTATGTTAAAGTTTCGTCTTTAGTTAATTGACGTAGACTCGGGGATGAGATTTTCTTAAGATTTTAAGTATTATGCTATTTTTAAACACATGATGAGTAAATTCGTGAAGGAGAGAAGGTATGCAAATAGAAGAAAATGAGTTTCGTTAAAGGTTGTCGATTTGGGATATAATACGGTTCGAGCCAAAATACCCGGTGTTTATAGACTAGTGCCACACAAAGTACTCCATAACCATGATAGTAGGGTACATAAAATGTATTAAAAGTAAGTAGTATTTTAAGTAATTTGAGATAATTCTTAAATTATGTAGGTAATTGGTTAATTATTGGGTAATTAATTAAAAAGTAGGATAAGATTTAACCTCTTCCCCCAACGTGGCAAGCACCCCTATAAATTTGGTGACTAAGTAATAAATGATTCCAGGTGTCACACTTTGAAAGAAATGTGACACCAAGCATTAATTAGGTAAGGCCACCAAATGAGTAAGGATAATTTTCCTAATTAAAAATTATCTTCAAAGTCTCTTGAGAAAGGAAGATAGCAAAGTTCCTTCTAAGATATCCAACCAAGGTTCCTTACCTTCTTTCTATTTTTATTTCAGCAAAAGTAACATTTGATTCTAAGGTTATTTCTTATCTCTTAAGGAAAGAGTTTCAACAACGATCATTTTCCAAATAACAACGTTATTGCTTCGGGTATTTCATACGGATTGTTCCCTATTTCGATCTCGTTGTTACGTGTTTCATCACAATTAGCGTGTGTTAGAAAGATTGTCTAGAGGATCGACTCAGGTATGTTAAAGCTATCCTTTATTTCTTTTTGGTATGATCTATACGACACAAGCGAAACGAGCAAATGCACAACTTTCATTAATTACTCTATTCGTAGAAATGCTAGAGATGTGTATATTTGTATTCTCCCATAAGTCTTATTATTCTATCATCTATTCATGGGTCTCAAAAATATGTAAGTTGGTAAAGTTTATTTTATGATATTAATCAGAGGTATAATGGTCTTATGACGTACCGAGAGATTTTGTTAATGTATTTCATATGCATTTCATGCATTTATACATGTACATTGACCCATGACCAAGATGGCGTTATATACGCATGTATATATATATATATAAAGCTTCTCCTTGAGACTATTATCAATATCTTATGATGCATGACTGCCCAACTGATTAGTGGTAACTGCCCTACTGGCCGTAGCTCAGTGGTAAATGCATAACTGCCCAACCGGTGGTAAATAATGATACATAACTGCACAACCGGTGGTAGCTGCTCGACTGATCATAGCCCGGTGGTAAATGCATGACTGCCTGACCAGCCATAGCACGGTGGTAAATGAAGATGTATGTCTGCCCAACCGGTCGTAGCACGATGGTAAATGAATATGCATAACTGCCTAATCGATCGTAGCACGATGGTAAATAAATATGCATGCTTGCCCAATCAGTCGTAGCATAGTGGTAAATATATGAAGATACATGTATCACTATTTCATGAATGTTAACATCTTTATCATATACCTTAATAGAGACTTAGGAACATACTTAGCCATGCTTGAATATCATTTTACAAGAATGAATAACATAGACATCCTTAACTGTTAAGAGTAGAACCACTTATGAAATACAATTACGTTTACGTATCGTTACTTGGATCATGCCAAAAGAAGGAAAGATTAGACTTAACATACCTGAGCCGATTCTCTTGACAATCCCTATAACACACGTCTTTGTGAAAAACACCTAACGACATATCGAAGTAGGGAAAAATCCGTATGATATTGTACCGTGCTCTTTTATAATTTCATCACACATTGTTGTAGCATTATGAAGTCTCCTATGGACTCATTTTTGAAAATTCCTCCAGCCCTTAGCAAATCTTAGCATCCTACTTTTAACAAGATAATATGACCTTTTAATGTTATAAGTTGTTGGCCCAAGTGAAGGTTAGTTTTGAAGATTGACAAAGGAAGCTCAGGCATGAACCAAGTCCATCCCTTGTGGTGCATAGAAACGGGCAGATTCGAGCATAAGGGATGCACGTGAAGGAGATAATCTTAACTTGCTATAATTGATATCTACTTATCGAAAAGGTTGCATAATTGATAAGGAAAAGGACTCCTTAATCAAAGATAACACTATCCAAGATAGGGAAGGAGTTAGAAGTTGCGATCAACTAGAACTCTTCCACCAAGGAAGAGTAGTATTAGAACTCTAGTTATTTTTTCATCTATTAACTCTATAAATTGCAGGATGTTCTTACACTACAGGTGACACATAAACGCAAAAGTTAAACGTGAATTGAGAGTAAAATAGCAAGGCCTTTTGCAAGCAGTTCGTGTGTGATTGAAGTGTGCAAACCTGAAGCTACATGAACCAGATAGAAGAACTAGTTACAAGTGTCTGTCTTTTATTCTAGTTCAATTGTAGTAGGCTTTATCTAGAGACAATTGTAATATGTACTTAGATTATTCAAGTTAGAGTTAAATTGAGGTTGTCGCAACAATTAGAGGTTGTTTGCTACAATGGGATTAGAGTTAATCCTAGGTTTACCAAAGTATTTTGTAAATGTAGTTTTTGACTTAGTGATTTAGTGAAGAGTTTGCGAAAATCCTACTGGGAAGTAGGTCATGGTTTTTTCTCCATTTGATCCATATGTTTTCCACGTAAAATACTTGTATTCTTTACTTTCTGCATTTACTATTTTTGTAATAGTAGGTTAAGGAACACTTGGAAGAACCAGGTCCTTCCATAATAAGTTTAAGCGAAAAATTGGACACCACACAAATCATCCCCCCACTTGTGTGGTATTGAAGTTAAAACATTAATTAGTATTAGAGCAGGTTATCCTTAAAGAGGCTAACACCATAGGATCAGATCAAGATGAGGCACCACCTGAAAACAGGGAAGGGCAATCCACTACTAGTCCTCCACTCTTTAATGGCTAGTACCACTCTTGGTGGAAAAACAGGATGAGAGATCACATCATTGGAGAAGACTATGAGCTATGAGACATTGTCACTGATGGTCCCCTAGCTACCATGAAGAAGAATGCTGAAGGGGTAGATGTGCCAAAAACGAGAGTTGACTGCAATGCTGAGGACTTGAGGAAATGGGAGAAGAATGCTAAGGCCAAGAAATGGCTTGTGTGTGGATGTGGTCGAGACGAGTACAACATAATTCAAAGTCGTAACACTACTAAGGAAATTTGGGACACTTTGCAAGTGGCTCGTGAAGGAACACCTCAAGTGAAAAGGTCCAGAGGAACACTACTGTATTCTCAATACGAGAATTTTACCATGAAAGAAGGGGAAACCATCTAGGAGATGTATACAAGGTTCACCACACTGACAAATGAACTTAAGCCTTTTGGAAAGGTTATTCTAAAAGAAGACAAAGTTGAGAAGATTTTGACAAGGGTTCTGCCAGTCTCTTGGGAAAGCAAAATCACTGCTATTCAGGAATCAAAGAACATTGCCACTCTTAAGTTGGATGAGCCAATTGGAAATCTCACTGCCTATGAACTTAGAAGGCAAACCATGAAGATGGACGTACTCAAGAAGTAAAGGATCCTAGCACTCAGAATCACTAAAGGTGCTGATCTAGAGGAGGATGAAATGGACATGATCACAAAGGACTTCAAGAAGTACCTAATGAGAGGAAAGGGTCTTTCAAGAAGTGGAAGCTACAGCAAACCAAGGGCTCCTGAAAAGCAAACCAATGAGGGGTGTTACAAGTATGGGAAGACTGATCACCACATCAAAAACTGTCCTCAATGGGAAATTGAATGGAAGAAGGAAAGAGCTGAATGAAGGAACAGGTTCAACCCAAGAAGAACAAAGGATCAACAAAGGCTATGGTTGCTGCTTAGGGAGAAAGCTCAGATGAAAGCTCAGAGTGATGAAAATGGAGATGAACAAGCACTTATGGCCATTGGAGAATCGTATGAGGAATTTGAGGTAAGTGTAATTCATCTCAAAGACAAGATTTAAATTTTGTCTAAAGAAAAGCTATCTGAGTTACTTCTAGATTTCATAGATGAATCTGAGGATTTAAACAATTAAAAGGAACAACTGTTTAAGGAGTGTGTGATTTTGAAAGCTAAGTGCAAAAATATGGAACTTAGGGCTTGTGAAAGTGAAAGTAAAAATGTTGTGTTAAAGAACCAGGTTCTAGAACTTGACACCACTGTCCTAGTGCTTAGATCTGAAAATATAAAATTGAAATTAGGAGCAGGTAAAAAGAAAGCTGATCACACACAACTCACTTTAGAAGAAAACCTAGGAAAATAAAAGATGAGTTGTACAAAAGAGATGAGCAGATAAGAGTCCTAAAAGAGGATCTAAGCAAATTCAAGAACGAACTAGACAGTAAATGGAACAGGTCCTCCGCTGCACTTTCATGGCTACATGAATACCATAGTAGCAATAAGAGAGGACTTGGCTACGGGACCCTTGCACCTAAGTGGGATCCCAAAAGCAAGTACCTCACACTTCCCGAGAAAAAAATTTGCACAAACTGTGGTAAAACTGGTCACTATAAAAGTGATGCACCGCAAAAGAAAAGGCTAGTCAAAGCAATAAGAAATCTGTTCAAGGGAAAAATAGGTTGTCAAGTTGGGCCAAAAAGAATCTGATTCACCCCTTTGCCTCTAGAAAAGGACCCAAACTGGTTTGGGTTCCTAAGACTAACCCCTGATTTCCTTTTGCAGGTCCAAGTAAAGGGGAGCAGCCAAATATGGTACATGGATAGTGGCTGGTCAAAGCACATGACAGGAAACAAAAATCATTTCCTTTCACTTGAGGACCTCAAAGGAGGTAATGTCTCCTTTGGAAATGGAAACAAAGGTGAGATCATTGGGGTTGGAAAGGTAGGTAAGACAGACTCTCACTCTATTGAGAATGTCTACTTGATAGATGACTTGAAATACAGTCTAATCAGTGTATCACAACTGTGTGACAGAGGTAACTTGGTCGCATTTACCTCTACCAAATGTTTTGTGACAAATCTTACCACTGAAAAGATTGTTTTGCAGGGAAAAAGAGTAAACAATATTTACATTGTAGATCTATCCACACTCTCATAAAATGAACTCACTTGCTTAAGTGTGTTGGAAAATGATCCCCTCCTATGGTACAAGAGACTTGGACATGCAAGTCTGAGTCAACTCAACAAATTAGTCTCCAAGGACCTGGTGATAGGACTTTCTAACATCAATTTTAAGGAAGACAAAATTTGTGAGGCTTGTGCAAGGGGGGAACAAGTAAGATCCTCTTTTAAATGCAAGAAAAAGGTAAGCACCACCAAAATGATGGAACTGGTCCATATGGATCTCTATGGTCTAATGAGAACATTAAGCAGAGGTGGTAAAAAATATGTGGTGGTACTTGTTGATGATTACTCTAGGTTTGCCTGGACATTATTTTAACATCTAAAGATGAAACAATTGACATGTTTACTTCATTTGTTAGAAAAACTCAGAAACAACTAGGTAATCAACTTGCATCAATTAGGTCTGATCATAAAACTAAATTTGAAAATGCTAAGTTTGCTAAATTTGGTGATGATCATGGCATAGATCATAATTCCTCTGCTCCTAGGACACTACAACAAAATGGAGTAGTTGAAAGAAAGAATAGGATACTTGAAGATATGGCTAGGACTATGCTTCTTTCTAGTAAACTGCCCCATAGCTTCTGGGCAGAAGCTATAAAAACTGCATGCTACATCATCAATAGGTGCATAACTAGACCTCATGTAGAGAAGACTCTCTATGAGTTACTTAAAGGGAGAAAACCATATATATCTATCACGACCCAAACCGATGGGCCATGACGGGCACCCGGTACCTTACTCAATCGAGTACCAACATAATGTATCTTTTCATGTCATACTATTATAGCTAACTGAGCCGGAAGGCTGCCATGAGATAAGTAGAATACAACATGTGATACCAACTTATACATAAGACATACGAGCCTATAAGACCAAAATAACCACTCGTATACTCAACATAGGCCGATGAGGCCATATAATGACATATGTATACAAGCCTCAAAGAATACATAATTTTCATAAAGGTCGGGACAAAGACCCGCCATACCAAACAATACACGTCTTAATCATACTAACCAAACAAGTAACTCCGAAGCAAATGGAGCACACCAACATCTTCCGCTGAGCTGATAGCCTACTTGGAGGGCTCTCGACCTGTCTATCGGGACCTACAAGCATGAAACACAGCGTCCCCAAGCAAAATGGATGCCAGTACGAATGATGTACCGAGTATGTAAGGCACATAAATAAGTACATAATAGACATGGAAGAAATATAGAGTAAATGACTCAACCTGTAAGTCTGGATAACTTTGTAAATCATGAAATAATTATAGCGTCATGCATATACGTATGAATGTCATGTCGTGCATAGGTACATGTTTCATAACATCATCAGGCCTCTGAGGGCATCCCATCATCTCGGCCACTGTGGGCAAAATCATCAATGTATACCAACTGATCAAGTGGTGGTGCGTATATAACGTCATAACCTTTCCCATATCCTATATATATATATATATATATATATATATATATATATATATATATATATATATATATTTGGGTCAATGTACATGTATAAATGCATATGAAATATGTTAACAAAATCTCTCGGTATGTCATAAGACTATTATACCTCTGATTAATATCATGAAATAAACTTTACCAACTTACGTATTTTTGAGACCCATGAATAGATGATAGAATAATAAGACTTATGGAAGAATAAGAATATACACATCTCTAGCATTTCTATGAATAGAGTAATTTATGAAAGTTGTGCATTGCTCATTTCGCTTGTGTCGTATAGATCATGCCAAAAAGAAAAAAGGGATAGCCTTAATATACCTGAGTCAATCCTCTAGACAATCCTTCTAACAGATGCCAATTGCGACGAAACACGCAACAATGATATAGAAATAGGGAACAATCCATATGAAATACCCGAAGCAATAACGTTGCTATTTGGAAAATGATAGTTGTTGAAACTCTTTTCTTAAGAGATAAGAAATAACCTTAGAATCAAATGTTACTTTTGCTGAAATAACAATAGAAAGAAGGTAAGGAACCTTGGTTGGAATTCTTAGAAGGAACGTTACTATCTTCCTTTCTCAAGAGACTTTGAAGATAATTTTTAATTAGAAAAGTTATCCTTACTCATTTGGTGGCCTTACCTAATTAATGCTTGGTGTCACATTTCTTTCAAAGTGTGACACCTTGCTTCATTTATTACTTAGTCACTAAATTGATAGGGGTGCTTGCCACATTGGGGGAAGGGGCTAAATCTTATCCTACTTTTTAATTAATTATCCAATAATTAACCAATTACCCACATAATTTAAGAATTATCTCGAAATACTTAAAATACTACTTACTTTTAATAAACTTTATATACCCTACTATCATGGTCATGGAGTACCTTGTGTGGCACTAGTCTATTAACACTGGGTATTTTGGAATTTGGCTCGGACCGTATTATATCCTAAATCGACAACCTTTAACGAAACTCATTTTCTTCTATTTGCTTACCTTCTCTTCTACATGAATTTGCTCATCATGTGTTTGAAATAGCATAATGCTTAAAATCTCAAGAAAATCTCATCCCCGAGTCTACGTTAATTAACTAAAGACGAAACTTTAACATACGAAAATGCGGGATGTAACATCATTCCCCCCTTTAGAATATTCATCCTCGAATATCGGCTGATGCACTTATCATTTTCGTAATCTATGGCTCTTGCAAATACTTTAGTACTCTCCTTGCCATCTAGGCAACTATCCTGTGAATAAATTCAAAGGCCAGGGCATTCCCCACTCTAGGCCTCTTTCCCTCACCATGATTTGTGATCGAATTCCTTCCAATCTCGTAACTGTTGCTACCTTCTATCATGCAACCTCTACAATACTGACCTTGTAAGTATGCCTACGCAACTCTTCTCTCCTTTTTCTTCCAGCTTTTAGCTAATCTCTAGGCCTTACTTTGAAAACATATACAGAGCTTAATAAGATGTCTCCCTGGGCATCTATAGGTATACTGAAGTTCTTCGCTCAGTACTTTGTAGAACTTGCGAATATTGCTATATCTTATTTTATTGACCTGATTATCCATTCGTATGACTTTACTGCATCTACGTAGGTCATACTATACCATAACTCTTACTTCGATTTATCGTTACTAAGGTTTGCAACCAACTCCAGGTTACTCTCGTTGCTTATCCTTAAGACTGATGGTTTAATCTCATCTCATACTGTTGAACTTTTATCCATCTATTGTTGATTCACCTTAATATTGATCCATTATCTACCACTGGTAACTTGATCTCTTATGTAACACCGTCGCTAGGGCTCACGTCTCATCGGCGCATCTGGAGTAATTAGATTGTTCTACCTAGGAGTGATACTATGCTTCCATAACTGTACTTTATAGCATCCCAATGTGACTCACCTTATATGGGTATTTTAGTCCCTTACAATTCATGAAATCCTCTTCAAGTCATTACTCAATCGAAGGCCCAAACATCATCCTTTATCTATCACAATCACACCCTCATACTACTACCAGGGCAGCATTCCATCTCTTCTAAATGCTACTAGTCTTAGACTCATTTGAGTTCATTCAGGCTATACTGAGATTTCTATAACTTAGAGGAACCATCAGCTCCCTTGTTTTCACGGGCTTAATCCCGAGGACTTATCCATTTTAGTCACCTTCTCACTTGCCCTTTTCTTATCCTTACTCCCGTCTTTCTAAAACCTTGTCGTTCTATCATACTTTATCTTATCTTAGTTCCCACGCATGCCAGAGTTTTCGTGCAACTCATATGATCTCGAATATTACTTCTAATTTTACTTCCCGTTCATTTGCCACGGTAGGTGCCATTTTCCTTTGGAGTTCTTACAATGTTGTTGTGAGATTGTTGTTACACGACCATTTCCCCTTTAGGTCATTGCGCTTAGGTTGAAGTCTTCTTCCTTATTTCCTTAGGTAGTCTTTCGTTGTAGTACTTAGGGAGAACCCTTGACTCTTGTAAAGCTGTGAGCTTATTACGAACCTTTTGATGTCCTTCCTTGCCTATAATTATCCGTAGTTGCTTACCTCCATGTCCTTGTGCTTGTAGGGTTACTTCTAAATTGATATTTTGACTGTCTTCCCAGTGGCACTCTCTTTTATTCTCGTAACATTCATACGATATCTTTAACTACCCCGACTCTCATTTGAATAAATCTCAAATATTATAATGACATTACTGCAAGGCTGAATTTTCCATGTTGGGGTTCACTATATTTATCTTGCATGATCTGCTGATTTATCTGTAACCTCTTCTCTTGTCATGATTAGGCTCTTCTTGAATCAACTACTAATTACTCGTTGGCCAATTCTCATATCCATATTTTGCGTAATCTTTCTTGGGTTATTTTCTTTGTTTTAACTTACCTCTCATACTAGCTCCTTATTTATCAAAAACATCCCGGGCAGGAACCCTTATATCCTTTTCTTGGAGTCGTGCTTACATAATGTTCTGGAATCATAGCATATCTATAACATTTGAATTAGTGCAATCTCAACCCTTTCTCATTTTTATCGCATTATTCCTTTATCATTCCATAGTTACTTTATCGCGCGGTGGTAAATGAATATGCATGCCCGCCCAATCAGTCATAGCACGGTGGTAAATATATGAAGATGCATGTATCACTATATCATGAATATTAACATCTTTATCATATACCTCAATAGAGACTTAGGAACATACTTAACCATGCTTGAATATCATTTTACGACAATGAATAACATAAACATCCTTAACTGTTAAGAGTAGAACCACTTATGAAATACAATTACATTTACGTATCGTTACTTGGATCATGCCAAAAGAAGGAAGGATTAGCCTTAACATACCTTAGCCGATTCTCTTGATAATCCCTATAACACACGTCTTTGTGAAAAACACCTAACAACAGATCGAAGTAAGGAAAAATCTGTATGATATTGTACCGTGCTCTTTTATAATTTCATCACACGTTGTTGTAGCATTATGAAGTCTCCTATGGACTCATTTTTGAAAATTCCTCCAGCCCTTAGCAAATCTTAGCATCCTTCTTTAAAAAGATAATAAGACCTTTTAATGTTATAAGTTGTTGGCCCAAGTAAAGGTTAGTTTTGAAGATTGACAAAGTAAGCTCAGGCATGAACCAAGTCCATCCCTTATGGTGAATAGAAACGGGCCGATTCGAGAATATGGGATGCACGTGAAGGAGATAATCTTAACTTGGTATAATTGATATCTCCTAATCGAAAAGGTTGCATAATTGATAAGGAAAATGACTCCTTAATCAAAGAGAACGCTATCCAAGATAGGGAAGGAGTTAGAAGTTGAGATCAACTAGAACTCTTCCACCAAGGAAGAGTAGCATTAGAACTCTAGTTATTTTTTCATCTACTAACTCTATAAATTGCAGGATGTTCTTACATTACAGGTGACGCACAAACGTAGAAGTTTAACGTGAATAGAGAGTAAAATAGCAAGGCCTTTTGCAAGCAGTTCGTGTGTGATTGAAGTGTACAAACCTGAAGCTACATGAACCAGATAGAAGAACCAGTTATACGTGTCTGTCTTTTATTCTAGTTCAATTGTAGTAGGCTTTATCTAGAGACAATTGTAATAGGTACTTAGAGTATTCAAGTTAGGGTTAAATTGAGGTTGTCGCAACAATTAGAGATTGTTTGCTACAATGGGATTAGAGTTAATCCTAGGTTTACTAAAGCATTTTGTAAATGTAGTTTTTGGCTTACTGATTTAGTGAAGAGTTTGGGAAAATCCTACTGGGAAGTAGGTCGTGGGTTTTTCACCTTTTGAGCCAGGTATTTTCCACGTAAAATACTTGTGTTCCTTACTTTCTGCATTTACTAGTTCTGCAATAGTAGGTTAAGGAACACTTAGAAGAACCAGGTCCTTCCATAATCAGTTTAAGCGAATTGGAAAAATCCTACTGGGAAGTAGGTCATGGTTTTTTCACCTTTTGAGCCAGGTATTTTTCACGTAAAATACTTGTGTTCTTTACTTTCCGCATTTACTAGTTCTACAATAGTAGGTTAAGGAACACTTAGAAGAACCAGATCCTTCCATAATCAGTTTAAGCGAAAAATTGGACACCACAGAAATCATCCCCCCTCTTGTGTGGTATTGAAGTTAAAACATTAATTGGTATCAGAGCAGGTTATCCTTGAAGAGGGTAACACCATAGGATCAGATCAAGATGAGTGCACCACCTGGAAACTGTGAAGGGCAATCCACTGCTAGGCCTCCACTCTTTAATGGCTAGTACCACTTTTAGTGGAAAAACAAGATGAGAGATCACATCATTGGAAAATACTATGAGCTATGAGACATTGTCATTGATGGTCCCCTAACTACCATGAAGAATAATGATGAAGGAGTAGATGTGCAAAAAACAAGAGCTGACTACAATGCTGAGGACTTGAGGAAATGGGAGAAGAATGTTAAGGCCAAGAAATGGCTTGTGTGTGGACGTGGTCTAGACGAGTACAACATAATTCAAAGTTGTAACACTACTAAGGAAATTTGGGACACTTTACAAGTGGCTCATGAAGGAACACCTCAAGTGAAGAGGTCCATAGGAACACTATTGTATTCTCAATACAAGAATTTTACCATGAAAGAAGGGGAAACCATATAGGAGATGTATACAAGGTTCACCACACTGACAAATGAACTTAAGTCTCTTGGAAGGGTTATTCTTGAAGAAGACAAAATTGAGAAGATTTTGACAAAGGTTCTGTCAGTCTCTTGGGAAAGCACAATCACTGCTATTCAGGAATCAAAGAACATTGCCACTCTTAAGTTTGATGAGCCAATTGGAAATCTTACTGCCTATGAACTTAGAAGGCAAACCATGAAGATGGACTCACCCAAGAAGGAAAGGATCCTAGCACTCAGAATCAATAAAGGTGTTGATCTAGAGGAGGATGAAATGGACATGATTACAAAGGACTTCAAGAAGTAACTAATGAGAGGAAATGATCCTTCAAGAAGTGGAAGCTACAGCAAACCAAGGGTTCCTAAAAAGGGCTGTTACAAGTGTGTGAAGACTGATCACCACATCAAAAACTGCCCTTAATGGGAAATTGAATGGAAGAAGGAAAGAGCTAAATGAAGGAACAGGTTCAACCCAAGAAGTACAAAGGACCAACAAAGGCTATGGTTGCTGCTTAGGGAGAAAGCTTAGATGAAAGATTAGAGTGATGAAGATGGAGATGAACAAGCACTTATGGCCATTAGAGAATCTTATGAGGAATCTGAGGTAAGTGTAATTCATCTCAAAGACAAGATTAAAATTTTGTCTAAAGAAAAGCTATCTGAGTTACTTCTAGACTTCATAGATGAATCTGAGGATCTAAACAATTAAAAGGAACAGTTGTTTAAGGAGTGTGTGATTTTGAAAGCTAAGTGCAAAAATCTGGAACTTAGGGCTTGTGAAAGTGAAAGTAAAAATGTTGTGTTAAAGAACCAGGTTCTAGAACTTGACACCACTGTCCTAGAGCTTAGATATGAAAATCTAAAATTGAAATTAGGAGCAGGTAAAAGAAAGCTGATCACACACAACTCACTTTAGAATAAAACCTAGGAAAATAAAAGATGAGTTGTACAAAAGAGAAGAGCAGATAAGAGTCCTAAATGAGGATCTAAGAAAATTCAAGAACGAACTAGACAGAACCTGTAAATGGAACAAGTCCTCCGATGCACTTTCATGGCTACATGAACACCATAGTAGCAATAAGAGAGGACTTGGCTACGGGACCCCTGCACCTAAGTGGGGTCCCAAAAGCAAGTACCTCACACTTCCCGAGAACAAAATTTGCACACACTGTAGTAAAACTGGTCACTATAAAAGTGAATGCACTGCAAAAGAAAAGGCAAGTCAAAAGAATAAGAAATCTGTTCAAGGGAAAAATAGGCTGCCAAGTTGGGCCAAAAAGAATCTGATTCACCCTTTTGCCTATAGAAAGGGACCCAAACTAGTTTGGGTTCCTAAGACTAACCCCTGATTTCCTTTTTCAGGTCCAAGTGAAGGGGAGCATCCAAATATGGTACATGGATAGTGGCTGCTCAAAGCACATGACAGGAAGCAAGAACCATTTTCTTTTACTTGAGGAACTCAAAGGAGGTAATGTCTCCTTTAGAAATGGAAAAAAAAGTGAGATCATTGGGGTTGGAAAGGTAGGTAAGACAGACTCTCACTCTATTGAAAATGTCCACTTGATAGATGACTTGAAATACAGTCTAATCAGTACATCACAACTGTGTGACAAACTTGGTCGCATTTACCTCTAACAAATGTTTTGTGATAAATCTTATCACTGACAAGATTGTTTTGCAGGGAAAAAGAGTAAACAATATTTACATTGTAGATCTATCCACACTCTCATAAAATGAACTCACTTGCTTAAGTATGTTGGAAAATGATCCCCTCCTATGGCACAAGAGACTTGGACATGCAAGTCTGAGTCAACTCAACAAATTAGTCTCCAAGGACCTGGTGATAGGACTTCCTAACATCAATTTTAAGGAAGACAAAATTTGTGAGGCTTGTGCAAGGGGGGAGCAGGTAAGATCCTCTTTTAAATGCAAGAAAAAGGTAAGCACCACCAAAATGATGGAACTGGTCCATATGGATCTCTGTGGTCCGATGAAAATATTAAGCAAAGGTGGTAAAAGATATGTGGTGGTGCTTGTTGATGATTACTCTAGGTTTGCCTGGACATTATTTTTAACATCTAAAGATGAAGCAATTGACATGTTTACTTCATTTGTTAGAAAAACTCAGAAACAACTAGGTAATTAACTTGCATCAATTAGGTCTGATCATGGAATTGAATTTGAAAATGCTAAGTTTGCTAAATTTTGTGATGATCATGGCATAGATCATAATTTCTCTGCTCCTAGAACTCTACAACAAAATGGAGTAGTTGAAAGAAAGAATAGGACACTTGAACCTATGGCTAGGATTATGCTTCTTTCTAGCAAACTGCCTCATAGCTTCTGGGCAGAAGCTGTAAATACTGCATACTACATCATAAATAGGTGCGTAACTAGACCTCATGTAAAAACGACTCTCTATGAGTTACTTAAAGGGAGAAAACCAAATATATCTGTCACGACCCAAACCGATGGGCCGCGACGGCACCCGGTACCTTACTCAATCGAGTACCAATATAATGCATCTTTTCATGTCATACTATTATAGTTAACTGAGTCGGAAGGCTGGCATGACATAAGTAGAATACAACATGTGATACCAACTTATATATAAGACATACGGGCCTATAAAACCAAAATAACCACTCGTATACTCAACATAGGCCGATGAGGCCATATAATGACATATGTATACAAGCCTCAAAGAATACATAATTTTCATAAAGGTCGGGACATAGTCCCGCCATACCAAACAATATACGTCTTAATCATACTAACCAAACAAGCAACTCTAAAGTAAATGGAGCACACCAACATCTTCCACTGAGCTGATAGCCTACTTGGAGGGCTCTCGACCTATATATCGGGACCTGCGATTATGAAACACAGCGTCCCCAAGCAAAAGGAATGCCAGTACGAATGATGTACCGAGTATGTAAGGCACATAAATAAGTACATAATAGACATGGAAGAAATATAGAGTAAATGACTCAACCTGTAAG
The DNA here is from genome assembly GCF_000393655.2 of Nicotiana sylvestris. Lineage (NCBI taxonomy): Eukaryota > Viridiplantae > Streptophyta > Magnoliopsida > Solanales > Solanaceae > Nicotiana > Nicotiana sylvestris. Next base: position 121,999,713 of record NC_091062.1, on the reverse strand, counting down.
TCTGGATAACTTTGTAAATCATGAAATAATTATAGCGTCATGCATATACGTATGAATGTCATGTCGTGCATAGGTACATGTTTCATAACATCATCAGGCCTCTAAGGGCAGCCCATCATCTCGGCCATTGTGGGCAAAATCACCAACGTATACCAGCTGATCAGGTGTTGGTGCGTATATAACATCATAACCTTTCCCATATCCTATATATATATGTATGGGTCAATGTACATGTATAAATGCATATGAAATACGTTAACAAAATCTCTCGGTACGTCAAATGACCATTATGCCTCTGATTAATATCATGAAATAAACTTTACCAACTTATATATTTTTGAGACCCATGAATAGATGATAGAATAATAAGACTTATGGGAGAATAAGAATATACACATCTCTAGCATTTCTATGAATAGAGTAATTTATGGAAGTTGTGCATTGCTCGTTTCGTTTGTGTCGTATAGATCATGCCAAAAAGAAAAAAAAAATAACCTTAACATACCTGAGTCGATACTCTAAATAATCCTTCTAACACACACCAATTGCGATGAAACATATAACAATGAGATAGAAATAGGAAACAATCCGTATGAAATACCCGAGGCAATAACGTTGCTATTTGGAAAATGATTGTTGTTGAAACTTTTTCCTTAAGAGATAAGAAATAACCTTAGAATCAAATGTTACTTTTGCTGAAATAACAATAGAAAGAAGGTAAGGAACCTTGGTTGGAATTCTTAGAAGGAACGTTACTATCTTCCTTTCTCAAGAGACTTTGAAGATAATTTTTAATTAGATAAGTTATCCTTACTCATTTGGTGGCCTTACCTAATTAATTCTTGGTGTCACATTTCTTTCAAAGTGTGACACCTTGCTTCATTTATTACTTAGTCACTAAATTAATAGGTGTGCTTGCCACATTGGGGGGAGGGGCTAAATCTTATCCCACTTTTTAATTAATTAACCAATTAACCACATAATTTAAGAATTAACTCACATTACTTAAAATACTACTTACTTTTAATACACTTTATATACTCTACTATCATGGTCATGGAGTACCTTGTGTGGCACTAGTCGATTAACACTGGGTATTTTGGAATTTGACTCGGACCGTATTATATCCCAAATCGACAACCTTTAACGAAACTTATTTTCTTCTATTTGCTTACCTTCTCTTCTTCATGAATTTGCTCATCATGTGTTTGAAATAGCATAATGCTTAAAATCTCAAGAAAATCTCATCACCGAGTCTACGTCAATTAATTGAAGACTAAACTTTAACATACGAAAATGTGGGATGTAATATCATTCCCCCCTTTGGAACATTCGTCCTCGAATGTCGGCTGGTGCACTTATCATTTTCGTAACCTATGGCTCTTGCGAATACTTTAGCACTCTGATTGCCATTTAGGCAACTATCCTGTGAATAAATCCAAAGGCCAGGGCATTTCCCACTTTAGGCCTCTTTCCCACACCATGATTTGTGATTGAAATCCTTCCAATCTCATAACTGTTGCAACCTTCTATCATGCAACCTCTACAATACTGACCTTGTAAGTGTGCCTACACGACTCTTCTCTCCTTCTTCTTCCAGCTTTTAGCCAATCTCTAGGCCTTACTTTGAAAATATATACAGAGCTTAATAAGATGTCTCCCTAGGAATCTATAGGTATACTGAAGTTCTTTGCTCGGTACTTTGTAGAACTTGCAAATATTGATATACCTTATTTTATTGACTTGGTTATCCATTCGTATGACTTTACTGCATCTATGTAGGTCATACTATACCATAACTCTTACTTTGATTTATCGTTACTGAGGTTTGCAACCAACTCTAGGTTACTCTTGTTGCTTATCCTTAAGACTGATGGTCTAATCTCATCTCATACTGTTGAACTTTTATCCTTAAGACTGATGGTTTATCGTTACTGAGGTTTGCAACCAACTCTAGGTTACATTTGAATTAGTGCAATCTCATCCCTTTCTAATTTTTATCGCATTCTTCCTTTATCATCCCATAGTTACTAAATCCACTTAATTCTGACTTAATGCCACACCATTCCATATTCCCCACTTTAGGGGAGTACTAAGAGTTGGAGCTATGACGACCTGCCTATAGATGTTTTTCCTCTTCATCTTTGGCATCCTTTCACATCATCAATGACCCTTACTCGCCTTGCGGTTATCCTTCTATTACCAAGGATACAAAATTCCTTACTCGCGATGGTGACACTTAGTGTAACTGGCACATACAGTCCCTTAAGCTTAAATTTACTCACATTGCTTGCTTTAGGGAAGCGTCTTCCTGAATGACCTTTTATTCTTCTGTCGTCCATTCTATTATTGTTGGAACACATTTTCTGAAATTCTTGTGTTGCTGACTATTATCAGATCACTCGATCCCTAATTCATGATTAGTTTATCTTGTTCACCAACCCATACTGATTTCTATTACTCTGAAGTTTAACTTTTCCTTCTAGTAGTCACATTATAGTCACAAACTTATTTCTCGAAATGATGATATGGCTTTATGGCCTATACACTTTTGTTATCTCAAATAATGCTTCATTAACTCTCTTCTTATTTTCCGCTAACATTTATGTCTATCACTTTATTCTGAAACCTCGAACAAGACATTCTTTTGCTTTTAGCTCCCCTTGCTCTATTTACTGTCTCTTTGGGTTGCCTAACATTCTTTCTCTACTAGGGACGGGAGCCATACTAAGATAATATTTATCCCTTCAAGGCTTCTAGTTCCTATCTTTGTAGTACTCATATCTAGCTATACTATTCTAGAGCGCACCATCTGGGTGTCTTACAGGGAGATCTATTAGCACATTTGCAATGTCCTTTGGAAATATTAACTAATGCAAACAATCTATCCACCATTTTGAGTTACCCTAACTCCAGCTGGATCCTGATATCTCGTCCTTCTATTAAACTATATGTGTTAGCTCCCATAGGGCATAACTGAGTTCCATGTGGTCAATTATACATACCTCTGTCACTGTTGAAGGTAACTCAAAATTCTTGTATCTCTCTTCCTGAATTGTAGATAATGATCATCTTCCATAACTTGGTACCCCACACCCTTCTTCATCTAGCTTCTCTTACTTGTTGAAACTTGTACATTCTGAATCTCTCATTGCTTTTCACCATATGGGTGGGTAGATATTTCTACCTTAAGGCTCCTTTTCAAGAATCTCACATGTCTTAGTACACGCATGATCTGCCAGAGACCTTACATTTACTCATCATAAGCATGATGCAAAATCGAGTTCCTCCGACTCAACTCTTCTATAGCCACATTCAATCCCTTACTAACCATCTTTCTAGATGTAGGCATCATCGTAGAATAAGATAGAGTTTAGGAAATTGAGTTCTTATAACTGAGCTCTACCACACGATCTAGAGTAAGAAGAAAGAGTGACAGTCCTAAATTCCCTGTAGCCTCCTACTTATAAGTGAGGTGCACGACACACCCATAAAACAAGACTCTACTAGACACGACTTGTAGACTTCCTAGGAAAGAACTGCTCAGATACCACTTTTGTCACAACCCAAACCGATAGGCCGCGACGGGCACCCGGTACCTTACTCAACCGAGTACTAACATAACGTATCTTTTCATGTCATACTATCATAGATAATTTAGCCGGAAGGCTACCGTGAGATAAGTAGAATACAACATGTGATACCAACTTATACATAAGACATACTTCCTATAAGACCAAAATAACCACTCGTATACTGAACATAGGATGACAAGGCCATACAATGACATCTGTCTACAAGCCTCTAAGAATACATAATTTTCATAAAGGTCAGGACAGAGTCCCGCCATACCAAACAATACACGTCTAAATCATACTAACCAAACAAGCAACTCCGAAGAAAATGGAGTGCACCAACATCTTTCGCTGAGCTGATAGCCTACTTGGAGGACTCTCGACCTGTTTATCGGGCCTGCAGGCATGAAATGTAGCATCCCTGGGCAAAAGGGACGTCATTACGAATGATGTACCGAGTATGTAAGGTACATAAATAAGTACATAACAAACATGGAAGAAACATACAGTACATGACTCAACCTGTAAGTCTGGATAACTCTGTAAATCATGAAATAATTATAGTGTCATGCATATACGTATGAATGTCATATCGTGCATAGGTACATGTTTCATAACATCATCAGGCCTCTGAGGGCATCCCATCATATCATCTCGGCCACTGTGGGTAAAATCATCAATGTATACCAGCTGATCAGGTGGTGGTGCATATATAATGCCATAACCTTTCCTATATATATATATATATATATAATAAGTATTCATATACAGTGGCACTTCAGAGATTCAGGTTGATTCTTATATGTCTTTAATTAATGTTGACTTATTGTTATGTTCAATTCCGCCTTACATACTCGGTACATTATTCGTACTGACGTCCTTTTGTTGGGGACGTTGCATTTATGCCTGCAGGTATAGATAATCAGTTTGATGAGTCCTCATAGTAGACAAGGTGCAGCCGAGTCTATGCATCATCGTGTCAGAGTTTTGCTACAGACTTATGGGTAGGTCGGTACCTTGTTCCATTTGATGTCAAATAATCTTAGAGGCTTTATAGACAGAGGTTCATTTTGTACAGTATGTCAGAGGTCTTGACGGCTCATATGTATTTATGTTTTAAGAGTGATGGTTCATTGATACAACGTTTGCCTATTTATAGTTATACATTATGAGTTGTGGCTATGCCCGTGATAGTTACAAAAAAAAGAGTTACAGAGTGGTTCGCTCGGGCCAGTAAGGCACCGGGTGCCAGCCACGCCTCCCCAAGTTTTGGGCGTGATAAAGTAGTATTAGAGCAGGTCGTGTCCTAGGAAGTATACAAAGTCGTGCCTAGTAGAGTCACACTTATGAGTATATTTCGCGCCACACTTATAACTGAGAGGCTATAGGGCATTTAGGAAATATCACCCTTCTTTTGTTTCCAGATCATGTCATAGATCTAAGTCATAAGAATTCAGCTCTAGCTTCTTATCTTTGTCACACCTCCTTTTTTTACCTACACCCCCGTAAAGGGGTATATAAGGGAGTTTTTCCAATTTAAGTGACAATCGAAATGGGATTTATTTATTAGAGATTCAGAGTCACCACTTGGGATAATTTTATGGTGCCCAAGTCACCAGTTTAAATCCCGAATTGAGGAAAAGATTGACTCTGTTTTACAGTCCGCGAACAGAAATTCTGAATAAGGAGTTCTGTTAACCCGGGGGAAGGTGTTAGGCACTCCCGGATTCCGTGGTTCTAGCACGGTCGCTTAAACAATTACAATTGGCCTATTATCTGATTTTAATACATGTTTTAAACCTACGGTGCAATTTTTAACTTATTAACCGCTTTCAAATATTTTAGGGAAGACTTCAACGTCATATAAAATACATCTTTGGACCACGCCACATGAAAGACACCCGCAGTCCGAGGCACATTTTATTTAACGTTGCTAAGATTTAGAGTTGGGTCACATAAAATGCACACCCGAATTTGGAATTAGGCATCGTAACTATGTCACGGGAACCGTACCCATAGTCACAATGGTTTATTAAATCGCGCCCAAAGCCAGCTACATCGTTTGTGATTTATGGATGTATTGTGAATAAGTGTAACATTTAGATATTATTGTAATGAAAGAAATTATCTATTAGATTAAAAAAATTATCATTTAAGAAGTTGCAAAAAATAAACTATTCAAAATAAGGGAAGATAAAATGAATGACTAAAACAATGGTATGTGAATACAGATAATTGCTACAACGTCAACAGAGGATTCCTCGCTTCAAGCCATACGCGTTTCATTAAAATAGAGCTATCAAACAAATGGACGATATGATTGAAAACAACTTTGACAACTTAATACTTTGCTTGCAAGATCTATGATAAGTGTATATTGCTATTTTGGGACCCAACAAACAAATAAATAAATATATACAAAACCAAAATAAAAGTTCTGTGATCCACAAATTTGAAATAAACACTCAATACTCATTCAGGATTTTCAACTATGCCAAGTAAAATGATGAACTAAACATAAGTACTCATAAACAAAGTTCAATCCTCTAAAACTTGAAGTTAAACCGAAATACGATGACCCAAATTATTGAAGAGGAAATAAAATAGAAAGAAACTGAACCTTTATGTAGATGGTTGTGAACTTTAATTACAGCAGCTCAATTATCGGGAAGCTTTCAAACGGAGCCTTTCGGATCGCGGAAACCTCAGGCGATCAACTACAGTTCTAACGAAACCCACTTGTTGCCCCCAACTCAAACCCGACTCAAGAAAGTCGACCAAGCTCCAGTTGTTTCAGAGGTGGTTTGGGGTGTTTTAGATCTGAAAATGGTGGTCGTTTTCAGTCTTTTTTTTTGGACTGCTCTTTGCTGCAATTTTGGTGGTGTTCATGGTGTTGTTGCTCGGCTGGAGGTGATGGCTAGTGGAGTAGAGGGGTTCTGCCGCTGGGGGTTTTAAACTCAGGTGATGGCCGGCGTAATTCTTTTTTTTTTGGGTCGTCAATAATGAAGAAGAACGGCGGGCAGGAGGGGTCCTATTTCAGAATTTGCGACGCTGCCTGTCAGCCTTCTGCAGATTTTTTTTAGGCGTTCTTTCTTCTCTCTTTGTATGATTTTTATATCTTCTATATCTTGGGGAGAAAGCTAATGTATAGTTCCCCCTCTAAAGAAAAATGTCAGAAAAATAATAAAGGAATCCAATTCTGTTAGGTGGGCACATGATTTTGGAGGAAAGATGGAAAATGGGGACCACTAAAATATTCCTTTGATTTCTTTTGTTCCTTTTCTTTCCTCAGTTTCCTTCTTCCGTTTTTTCCAAACTTTGTTACTCTTTTTCATTTCTTTGCTTTTCTTGTTTTTTGTTTCAATCCCTTTGCTTGTTTTGTGTTTTTTTTCATTTTTCATTCTTTTTAAGATTAACTAAAAATACTATTTATCTAAATAACATGAAATATTAAAAAGAAATCAAGATAACTATGTTAAAGTAATTTAAATACTTTTTGATATTATATATATTAAAAAAAACCTACAACTTAATACTAAACTAAGTAAATATATTATTATTATTTTTTGAAATTTCTTCTTATCTTTTGTGGAAAATAAAATGTAAAGGCTATTTTGTATTTTTCAGGAGTAAAACTAACTATACAAAATATCATCTAGCTAAAATAAGGGAAAATATTTTTTGTATTTTTTTTTATTTTTTAAGATAAGATAGAGCAAAAGAGTTCAAACTAGTAAAAATAGCAATTAGACCAAAAAGAAATATATAAACCCTAAGATAAGTAAAATTTCGGGGAGGGTCAAAATTTACATGTCTATAGCTGCCCCTCTTTGACTGGAAATGCGAAGAGTTTTCAGACAAAGAATAACAAGACAGGTTTTTTTGACCCGACCCTTATTTGGAGAGGCCAAAAACTAAGAGAAAGGAGAATGTGACCGAGCCCTGGTATCTGAGCTGCCTAAATATTTTTGGCTATAAAGGAATCCGGCCACGTATAGTTCAGAGGTGAGTGAGATGATGGAGTATGCCGAGGTGAAAAACCGGTCGAGGTGTCATTCCGCCGAGGTTCCGGTCCGCGGTCCTGATGTTACATCAAAAATCAAAATATGAAAAAGACTAGCTAAGCCTATCAACTACGAGTTACAAGATTCCTATCTATAAGTCTTCTGAAGCTTGATCTTGAGTCTCGAGTGGTTCTTCATGCAGACTTTAGATTTGAACCTTGACGCTTGCTAGTTTCAGGTTCTGGTTCGTTCTTCTTCAGCTTTTCAGACCAAAACGGGACATGCAGAGCTTGTGACCTCAGCCCTGTCTTGAGCAGCTCACATCTTTCATTAACTTCTGCATTTGGATTCACTTCTTGTCTTTCTTTTTGTTTTTTTCTTTTTTATTCTGGATTGTGACTAACTTATGTTGATCATCTTGGACTGCTGACTCGCATTCTTGACGCGAGCTTCTTTTGTTCTTGACCTGAATTACATTCTGAATTGAATTCTCTTATTTTCCAGGCGGGCGCCTGATTGCTAAACTTGAATCGTCTTCTCTTGTTACTTGACACTGTTTTCCCTTGCACCTTGAACTATTTTCCGTTGAAACTTGAACTGTCTTCCTTCGAAACTGCTTTCCCTTGAAACTCGAGTTGTCTTCCTTCGAAACTGCTTTCCCTTGAAACTTGAGTTGTCTTCCCTTGTTCTCCAGGTGGGCGCCTGATTACAACAAAACAGAAAAGAAATTTTTTCTATCCCAGTTTGCACTAGGAAGATTTGTGAGTTGTTAGCAAAATTGTAAACCACTTATACTATTGATGCAATGATGAGAGTAAACTAAAGAATAGACTAGTAAAACTATAAACTAAGCTTGACTAAAGTAAAGACTGACCCTATTCTCCAGGCAGGACCCCTGATTTCAAGAAAACTAAACATTGATAACTTAAGAAAACTAAAAATTGACCCCCTTTTTTTCAATTCCAGACTTCCTTTTTTTTTCCAAAATATCCTAGGAGAAAATTCGTCAGACTAGGTTTCTATCTTAGGAGAAAGATTCATCAGACTAAGACGTTAATCCTAGGAGAAAATTCATCAGACTAGGTCCTTTTTCTCTTCTTTTTTTTTGGTATCTTAGGAGAAAGATTCATCCGACTAAGATTTCTATCCTAGAAGAAAGTTCATCAGACTAGGTCTTCTATCTTAGGAGAAAAATTCATCAGACTAAGATTTTGATCCTAGGAGAAAGTTCATCAGACTAGGTCCTCTTTTTGTAATCTTAGGAGAAAGATTCATCAGACTAAGATTTTGATCTTAGGAGAAAATTCATCAGACTAGGTTTTCTATCTTAGGAGAAAAATTCATCAGACTAAGACATCTATCCTAGGAGAAAGTTCATCAGACTAGGTCTTCTATCTTAGGAGAAAAATTCATCAGACTAAGATTTTGATCCTAGGAGAAAAGTCATCAGACTAGGTCTTCTAATTTATTATCTTAGGAGAAAGATTCATCCGACTAAGATTTTGATCCTAGGAGAAAATTCATCAGACTAGGTTCTCTATCTTAGGAGAAAAATTCATCAGACTAAGATTGTGATCCTAGAAGAAAGTTCATCAGACTAGGTTTTCTATCTTAGGAGAAAAATTCATCAGACTAAGATTTATATTTGGAAGAAAATCCATCAGACTAGGACTTTTTATCCTAGGAGGAAAAATGTGAAGATCAATGGCAAAATTTTTGCATAATAGCAAGACAAATAAAGGCACAGATTTGAGAAACTTCCCTTTGTCGGCTCTTCTCGTCTTTTCTTTTTCTTCTTTTTTGTTGTTGTTTTTTTTCTTTTTTTTTTCTCTTTTTGAATCACTTTCCTTGCACCGCTTTGTTCCTATTTTATACAAAGAAAAATTTGTTAGTTTTGAAAATGGTGGTCGGTTTGTGGCCTTGAGTCTTGGGCAGCTTGGCTTCTGCTCAATCAGCTTAAGTCGGCTTCAAGAGACTTTTGCTCTGCATCAACCCTAATTGTTTCACACCTAGTATCATTTGTACTTGCGGCTCAATCAGCCTTATCTCAACTGGATATCTTTGCCTAGGTGACCCTTTCCGATATCTTGAATGACTTTCTGCTTTTTGAGCAATTTGTCTGTCAAAGAGAATCACCCGTTATCTTTCTTGCGCCAAGTAGGCTGAGAAGAGTCTTTTTAGAGAAGCCTTTGTATGAATCCTCAAGGTATATTGACAGAAACAACTTAGTGCTGGCCAAATTTGCTTTATGCAATTGAAAAGCTGATAGCAGATTTTGAAATCTTTTCTTGCTTGTTTTGACAAGGACCGACTCGGAGTGAAGGACACAATGATGCAAAGAAACAAGTATTAACAAGAAATGCCCCTGTCGGAAGGACAGAAGGAAGAGTTCTTTTTTTTTTCTTTTTTTTCAATAACTAGCCTTAATGATCATGACATGCATTTTGGACTTAACGGTCGATCTACCAAACTAATCCAATCTTCCCTTTTACCATTCTTATGACCTTTGAAGTCGGGCTTGTTTATGCCAATTCTTCGCATCAGCTTCACGACTCACTTTCGACAAGTAGTGTCCAAGGGGTTTTCACCAACAAGTCTCTCTCATTTATTCATCTCTGTTTACCGTCGCCTTACAGTGCCTGTGGAGGTTTTCACTAGTAAGACTCTCTCATTTTTCTTTTTCTTTCTGTTGCTTTCTTGTGTGGGCAACTTGACAGTGTTCTATATCGCGTGACAATCGTTGCTCATTGCATGCTTTTCTTGGCATTCTTGAAGGCATATCGGGAGGTCTTTATTTGGAAGTTTTTGGATAGGGTTGGGCAGAAGGGTTGGCATGAAGGCTCAACGCAGACTCAAAATAAAGGGGGTGTAGACTTACAACTCTTGGAATCGACTCTTTTAAAGTACAACAAAATATTTGCCCTAGTTTCAGATACATGGGATTTTTTTGGATTTGTTTTCTCTTTTCTGAACTCTTATTTGGTTGGACCGAACCGTGAGGCTACCTACGTATCCTTTTTAAAGGAATTAGGTCTAACATAGTTCAAACATCTGACCTAACTATTTTTTCATCTTTCGTTTTCTTTCTTTGTCTTTTTTTTTTGTTTTCAAAACAGGTTACCCCAACTTCTATTTTCTGAGGGCATGGACCTTTGCCAGTTCTTTTCTTCTTCATTTTTTTTCACTTGAAAATTGCCCCAGTTTGTACTCTTGGGACATGAACTTTTTTTTCTTTTTTCTTTTGACTCTTGACTCTAAACTTGATTCCAAAAGAGGTGGTCAAAGAAAATAGCACAGACTCAAAAGGGGTAGCGAAGGATATAAAGTGTTTGGGTAGCAGAAAAAGGGCCTCCCAGCCTCGAGAATGCCAAACATAGTATCTTTTCGCGATTACAGCATTGATGAACATGACTGTCTTCTTGGTTTGTCATGGTCACAAGACACTTTCCATCCCTTAATGTCAAACTTTCCAACAAACTTCAATTGATTAAACATCCTCAAGCCCGATCTTCACAATGATTTGAAGGTGAATTTTACTCGACCTTAGTTCCAAAGTATTTCAACTCTTTATTCATCCTCAAAAATGCCTTTTCCTCAGTTGTCCAATTCAAACTTAAATCAATTTTCTAAGATCTGGCCAAAAATTCTGCATGCATGTCATGTCATTAAAACTAGCGGAAAAAGAACTAAGTATGGAATGACACAAAAGGACAAACTGTATTTCATTGAGTAAACAACAAGACAAACAACCTAAAATCCGAGTTACAACCCTAAATAACCTAGCTAATGAAAATAGCAACAAAACAGAAAGACAAGACTCACACAAACAAAATGGAGGGATAGAAGGGTTTGACTAAATAAAACAAATAAAATCTGGATCGCAACCCTAAAATTACCTAGATAATAGAAAAACATCAAAACAAGCTACCAAGATTCCTTCCTAATGAGGAGTGAATGACTTTTCAATTGCTAAGCTTGACATTTAGCCACAAATTTGCTCATCAGAATCAGCAGAGACTTCTCCAATTTCAAAATCATTAACTTCAGTTAGCAAATTCCCGAGAGGATTCTCATACTCCCTGTCACCACGCATCATCCCCACAAAGTGTGCATAATGATGTACAGGTAAAGGATTCTGCGCGATATTCTGGGTGTCACTGTCTTGAATCACAATCAGATTTTTCTGGATCATCATTTCTATTTCTCTTTTCAAATCCCGGCAGCTTTCAACATTGTGCCCCTGGGCATTGGAATGGTATTCATACCTTTTAGAAGGGTCAAAGCTTCTTGCATGGGGGTCCACATGATTTGGAGGAATAGGTGCAATCATGTCATACTGCTTTAATTTCTCAAACAAGCTTGCATAGGACTCTCCTATTGGTGTAAAATTATCTTTCAGCCTTTGTTCCCTTCTATACCCCTAGTTTAGATGTGGGTTATAGGGCATTTGAAAATTTTGTGGAGGCTGGTGAAGATTTTGTGATGCTCGTGCTCACCTTCTGGGGTATTTTGGTGGCTGGACAACATACTGATGTGGAGTGACAGAGCATTGTGGGTTCTGAGGTGGATAGCAATGCTCAGGGGAGTCATGGGAAACCTGATGAGGCTGCGCATACCTTCGAGGTGTTTTCCTGGGACCTCTTCTCGAACTTGTTGTCATCATGATTTCTTCATCCTTCTTATTCGTGCCACTGAAATTATCAAATTCAACTTGGACAGCCTGAGTTGCGGCTTGAAGAACTGCTTGACTTATAATTTTGCCTGTCTTAAAACTGTTCTCTACCATTTCTCCCATTTTGATTGCTTCCGAGAAGGATTTTCCAACTGCGGCCATCATGTTTTGAAAATAATCTGGCTCTTGAGCGTGAAGGAAGACAGTGATTAGCTCGTGGTCGTCCATGGGTGGCTTAACTCTAGCTGTTTGCTCTCTCCATTTAATGGCATATTCCCTGAAACTTTCAGTTGGTTTCTTCTTCAAGTTTGAAAGGGAATTGCGGTCTGGGGTAATGTCAATGTTGTATTGAAACTGTTTGACAAAGGCCTGTGCCATGTCATCCCAGACATACCAACGAGACGTGTCTTGATCCATAAACCATTCGGAGGCTACTCCCGTAAGGCTTTCCAAAATAAGCCATCAACAATTCTTCATTTCTTCCCGCACCTCTCAGTTGATTGCAATACCTTTTCAGGTGGGCTATGGGATCTCCATGTCCATCATACTTTTCAAATTTGGGAGTCTTGAAACCAGGCGGCAAGTGGACATCGGGGAACATACATAGATCTTTGAAGGCAACACTCTTTTGACCTACCAACCCTTGCATGTTTTTCAACCGTTGTTCTAAGCTTTTTACTCTTTGGGTCATTTCTTCCTGTATCATCTTTCGGGCAGGCTTCTCAATCTTTGTAGGAAGATCGAATGAGTACGAGTGGTACTCAGGAGAGTGGTACTGCTCTTGTTGTATAGCAAATTGTGACTCATGACGAGGCTGTCCTCGACCACTGGCTCATGCTTGACACATTTCGGTCATTTGCTGTTTCAGTATTCTATTTTTCTCAAACACAGTAGACTCTTGTTAAACCCTCTGACCCTGAGTTTCTTGAGCACTTGTAACAGCTTCGATGTTAGTTATCATTTTTCCTTAAATCTTGTGTTTCCAGCTTACCACAAACCGACCACCTCAACTTTCTCCACAATTCAAAACAAAACATGTTAGAATGGACTCAGTCAGTCCTTATTATTATCAATATTTTTTCATTTCTTCATTTTTTTATTTCTTTATAATGGTGATCGAACCTAATGTGGGTTGCATACGTATCATGTGGGAACATGAATCAGATCTTGCGTAGTTCGGGAAGATTGGGAATAAAGTAAATAAACTAACTCTTTTTTTTGATTTTTTTTAATTTCTGAAAGAGAAACTTATAAAGAAGAAAGAAAATATTTTTGGATTTAGATTTATTTTTTTTTTAAAAAAAAAAAGAATTTTTGAAAAGAAAGACGTCTAAAGAAGAGAAAAAATATAATTTTTTTTCTTCTGAATTTTAACTTCTTTTTCTTTTTTCTTTTTTCTTTCTGGAAATTTCAAAAGAAAAACTTCTAAAGAAGAAAGGAAATATTTTTGGATTTTTTTGGACTTTTATTTTGGGATTTATGAAGGAAAGACTTCTAAAGAGAAAACAAATTATTTTTGAATCTTGACTTTTTCTTTTCAAATTTCGAAAGGTGAACTTCTAAAGAAAAATGAAATATTTTTGGATTTTTTTTTTGAAAATTGTGGGCTCGAAGAAAGACTTTTCTAAAGAAGGAAGTAAAGGAAAATATTTTTGGATTTGAAAATTGGGGTCTAAAATAAGGAATTTTCTAAAGAAGGAAGTAAAGAAAAATATTTTTAGATTTTTTTTTAAAATATTGGGGTCTAAGATAAAGACTTTTCTAAAGAAGGAAGTAAAGGAAAATATTTTTGAATTTTTGAAAAAATATTATGGGCCGGAACCAATGAAGTTTGCCTACGTATCTCACATCCGGTGAGAATCAGACCCGCGTAGTTCGCCCAGTTTTGACGGAACAGAAAAATATGACTTATTTTGAAATGACCTCTTTTTCCATTTTTCAAAATTTCGGCAGAGTTTCAGGATATTTCAAATACCTCCATCTCACTCTCTTTTCTTTTTTCTTTTTTTTTTTTGATTTTTCCTTTTTCTATTTTTTTCATTTTCTTTCCTTATTCTAGAAGCCAGTCAATATGCAAGCCGAAACAAAGAGATACGCAAGTAGCACGTAAGATGCATCAGAATGGTCTTTTAATTTGGGTGCACCAGTCCTAGACGGACCCAACCCTTGTGTTGAGTCCCCAAAGTCAAATGCACGTGATGCAAACAAGCGTTCCTACTAGGGATCCGTCATGAGGCTATGTTATTCTAGGTTTAAAACCTAGGTGTATTGTTCTAGACCTGGCTTACCCAAGCGGACAGCTCGAGCCGAGGGGGGCAGCGTACCGGGAATATAGAAGCTTCACCGGCTTTGCAACTTATCTGAACCTCGTTCTAAAATTGAGATATGACTCTAACAGAAAAGAAGTCACACGAAGTGCACACTTCCCAGATGATTTAGAATACTCAGAGAGAAAAAGGGTTTCGTAACAATTTATATACAGTTCAAGCAAAATCAAAGTGATAAAAAGCGGCATTTAGCACATTAGGCTCAAACATGTAAAAATCAGATAACAAATAAAAGCCAATCATAACAGCTATTCTAAGTTCGAATTCTGAACCCGGAACCAGAAGTTCTGGGTTTTTTTCCCCAGCAGAGTCGCCAGAGCTGTCACACCTCCTTTTTTACCTACACCCCCGTAAAGGGGTATATAAGGGAGTTTTTCCAATTTAAGTGACAATCGAAACGGGATTTATTTATTAGAGATTCAGAGTCGTCATTTGCGATAATTTTATGGTGTCCCAAGTCACTAGTTCAAATCCCGAATCGAGGAAAAGATTGACTCTGTTTTACAGTCCGCGAACAGAAATTCTGAATAAGGAGTTCTGTTAACCGGGGGGAAGGTGTTAGGCACCCCCGGATTCCGTGGTTCTAGCACGGTCACTTAAACTATTACAATTGGCCTATTATCTGATTTTAATACATGTTTTAAACCTATGGTGTAATTTTTTTAACTTATTAACCGCTTTCAAATATTTTAGGGAAGACTTCAACGTCATCTAAAACACATCTTTGGACCACGCCACATGAAAGGCACCCGCAGTTCGAGATACATTTTATTTAACGTTGCTAAGATTTGGAGTTGGGTGACATGAAATGCACACCCGAATTTGGAATTAGGCATCGTAACTATGTCATGGGAACCGTACCCATAGTCACAATGGTTTATTAAATCACGCCCAAAGCCAACTACATCGTTTGTAATTTATGGATGTATTGTGAATAAGTGTAACATTTAGATATTATTGTAATTAAAGAGATTATCTATTAGATTAAAAAAATTATCATTTAAGAAGTTGCAAATAAAATAAACTATTCAAAATAAGGGAAGATAAAACAAATGACTAAAACAATGGTATGTGAATACAGATAATTGCTACAACGTCAACATAGGGTTCCTCGCTTCAAGCCATACGCGTTTCATTAAAACAGAGCTATCAAACAAATAGACGATATGATTGAAAACAACTTTGCCAACTTAATACTTTGCTTGCAAGATTTATGATAAGTGTATATTGTTATTTTGGGACCCAACAAACAAACAAATAAATAAATATATACAAAACCAAAATAAAAGTTCTGTGATCCACAAATTTGAAATAAATACTCAATACTCATTCAGGATTTTCAACTATGCCAAGTAAAATGATAAACTAAACATAAGCACTCATAAACAAAGTTCAATCCTCTAAAACTTGAAGTTAAACCGAAATACGATGACCCAAATTATTGAAGAGGAAATAAAATAGAAAGAAGCTGAACCTTTATGTAGATAGCTATGAACTTTAATTACAGCAGCTCAATTATCGGGCAGCTTTCAAACGGAGCCTTTCGGATCGCGGAAACCTCAGGCGATCAACTACAATTCTAACCAAACCCACTTGTTTCAGAGGTGATTTGGGGTGTTTTAGATCTGAAAATGGTGGTCGTTTTCAGTCTTTTTTTTGGACTGCTCTTTGCTGCAATTTTGGTGGTGTTCATGGTGTTGTTGCTCGGCTGGAGGTGATGGCTGGTGGAGTAGAGGGGTTCTGCCGTTGGGGTTTTTAAACTCAGGATTGGTGCTGCTTCTTTGCTAAAGAAGAAGATGCCCGACGCTTTTTTTTTTTGGGTCGTCAACAATGAAGAAGAACGGCGGGCAGGGGGGTCCTTTTTCAAAATTTGCGGCGCTGCCTGTCAGCATCTGCAGATTTTTTTAGGCGTTCTTTCTTCTCTCTTTGTATGATTTTTATATCTTCTATATCTTGGGGAGAAAGTTAATGTGTAGTTCCTCCTCTAACGGAAAATGTCAGAAAAATGATGGGGATCCAATTCTGTTAGGTGGGCACGTGATTTTGGAGGAAAGATGGAAAATGAGGACCACTAAAATATTCCTTTGATTTCTTTCGTTCCTTTTCTTTCTTCAGTTTCCTCCTTCCATTTTTTCCAAACTTTGTTACTCTTTTTCATTTCTTTGCTTTTCTTGTTTTTTGTTTCAATCCCTTTGTTTGTTTTGTGTTTTTTTTTTTCATTTTTCATTCTTTTTAAGATTAACTAAAAATACTATTTATCTAAATAACATGAAATATTAAAAAGAAATTAAGATAACTATGTTAAAGTAATTTAAATACTATTTGATATATATATATATATATATATTTTAAAACCTACAACTTAATACTAAACTAAGTAAATATATTATTATTATTATTTTGAAATTTCTTCTTATCTTTTTTGGAAAATAAAATATCAAGGCTATTTTGTATTTTTCAGGAGTAAAACTAACTATACAAAATATTAACTAGCTAAAATAAGGAAAAATATTTTTTGTAGTATTTTTTATTTTATATTTTAAGATAAGATAGAGCAAAAGAGTTCAAACTAGTAAAAATAGCAAATTAGACCAAAAAGAAATATATAAACCCTAAGATGTATAAAATTTCGGGAAGGGTCAAGATTTACATATCTAGAATCTTAACTCGTCTTATCAGCCATATTGGATCGCTCTTGGTCATATGACACGGCGAGCTCAAAAAGAGAATCCAGTAAACTCTCTAATGGAGAAAGATCCAAAATATTTGTCTTCTTCATATCCTCAAAAAGAGAATCCAGTAAACCCACTGGGGGTGTTTCTCTATATCTGTTGAAGTGCATACCATCTTTTTCAAAGTTGCCTTTAAGGATTTAAGCTTCCTTTTCTTATGTTGTGTAACTACTTTTGGGGTTGGAGTAGGTAATTCTTTGACTTTTGAGAGCGTCCTTCCAACACCTTGGTCTTCACCTCCTAAAAGAGTAGTAGATTTTAGCCCAACACTCTCTACCATAGCTTGTAGATTATTCTCGAGAAACTTCCCATGCGCTTTCTCCCACCAAGACATATAATTGGTGGAGAAAGGTTTCTCCACAGGATCTCCTGTTGGAGGAAAAGCCTCACATGACATAGACCGATATAGTGTGCAAACCCTCCAAAATCTGAGACCTTCATCTAGAGAGGCGCTACGGATATTATTCTCCACAAAACCGAAGACATTCTGGTAAAACCCAAATTGATGACCAAACTGATGCGGGCTATGGATCGATGATGAATGAGTTATCATACCTCAAAAGGAGGTAATTAAAACGTAAGCTCATGAAGTAATTTGACACCAACTCTTGAGGGGCATCGTTATCCACTTAATAATAAGGACGAGAATTGGTTAACATTGTTGGTGTCCAAACTATATCCTCCCTATTATGGATGCGTTTTCTTGCATTATTTTTGTCAAAGTACCTCGCAGCTCCTTCTCCTGAGTATGCCACCATCAAAGGGATAGACGGAGCCTTAACAAATGGATAATGGGTTTTGAGGTAATGTGCAAGCCAACCGTAAACATAATGGATGGAAAAACAAACTTTGACTTGATCAAGTTGGGAAGAACACAAAATCTTATTCAAACCATGATAAATACTCACCAAAACTGGGATCGCAAGGCTAATCTTTCGCCTGTTTGCCATCATGCTTGCTATCTTAAAAGTCTAGGGATGAATGAAGTTCTCTGCCTTATAGGGAAACACAAAAGCACATAGCCAAATTAATAAGAAGGCTGCTATATATGTTTCATCTTTCTTGTCAGACCTCGCCCTAAGCTTGAAAAATGTTGCTTCTTGATCACTCGACCACCTAGTTGTCTCGGGAATAACTCCATTAGGATTATGTGTTGACTTTAAGCGCGTGGATTTCTCTTCACTTCGCAGTGGGGCGAGTTTATATATTAAAACTTTTTTATACCAAAAATTTGTCTACTTGCTCAAGGAGACCTTTTGGTTAACACCCGTACCTTAAGGTGATGAAAGGCAGCAAATAAATACTCGCAAGATCGAGGAATAAATATCATCTATTTTTCGTCAAAACCGATGAGTCCTCTTGTCTCAGGTACCACTTCTTCGTACGGAGAACCCGCAATGGGCAGACCTCCAAGGATATGTAAGTCCCAAAGAGAGATAGATAGTTCCCCAACTGATGTAAGAAGCGTGTTCGACTTGGGGCACCAAGCCTCATAAAATGCTTGCAAAATGTTTGAGTTTCGATCATAAGTGAAAAGTGAGGCATAGACAGCATCATAAATCTTTGTTGTACTCGGGGTTTGTTGGCTTCCACCAAGTACATCTTCAGCCCATTCCCAATATCCTAGAATATAACGATACTCGCCCTCGATTGTTGTTGTGCTTCTCCAGCATACTTCGCCTTGAATTATGTGACACACTAAGTTTTGAAGGGTGCTAGTAATGTTTACGTGGCGATGGATTGGCGCTTGGAGAGACCACATCTTGTACAATGGATTAGAAGTAGACTTGTGCTCCAAGTTCCAGTTTTCTACATGAAGGGAGTTCCTCAAAGAAGGCCATGAGGCTACATACCGACCAACTTGTGGGATGTGAACCAAAAGCTTGGTTTGTTCTATGCCATCTTCACCCTCGATTACGAGATATCTAAGTTTGGAGGAAAATGAGGTATAGTCTCTGAAATTTGCAATCTCTTCGGGATGCAAAGAAGGAAAAAAACCCATCAAATTCCAAATCAAGAATATTAGAATGGGTACAAAGGTCTAAATGGATAAAATGGCTTTCAATATTCGGGCCACTTTGAGAGTAATCTCTCCAATAGTCGGGTTATCTTGAGAGTAATCTCTCCGATAGTCAGGTCATTTTGAGAGTAATCTCTCTGATAGTCTAGCCATACTGAGAGTAATCTCTCCGATAGTTGGGTCATTTTGAGAGTAATCTCTCCGATAGTCGAGCCACATTGAGAGTAATCTCTCCGATAGTCGAGTCATTTTGAAAGTAATCTCTCCGATAGTCGAGCCACATTAAGAGTAATCTCTCTGATAGTCGGGTCATTTTGAGAATAATCTCTCTGATAGTCGGGTCATTTTGAGAGTAATCTCTTCGATACTCGGGTCATTTTGAGAGTAATCTCTCCGATAATCGAGCCACATTGAGAGTAATCTCTCCGATAGTCGAACCACATTGAGAGTAATCTCTCCGATAGTCGAGTCATATTGAGAGTAATCTCTTTGATTATTGGGCCATGAGAATAATCTCTCCAATATTTGGATCGTGATGAGCACCCTAAGGTGACCTTCTTTATGGATCATCTCATTAAACAAACTTGTTTGACCTTAAAAAAAAATAAGCAAGGAAAAACGACGACAAAAAAATGCACAGAAGAAGAAAATTACCTTGAGCTTGCTTCCTAGCTGTGAAAATATGGAGACAAGGTAGCCTTCAAATGCTTTAATTCAATGCTCAACAAATATAGCGGTATGAGGTTTACATAGATATCCAAATACGTCTATTAGTGGAATGATTTTGGATGTGGGATCAAGTGTTAAGAGGCGGCGTTGGTGTCCTTTTCCTAGTTGGATTAAAGTCCTTCTCCAATTATGACTCATCAAGTAGAAGAAAAGCTGACTTCCGTACAACTTCCAACGTCCCGTATCGGTGGAGTTGCTATTGCAAGCCTTGTCCGGGTATAATTCTAATCCCATGGAAATAAGGTATTGGTTATCACATGGATAGACATAATTGATCAAAGGAATACTTCTATGTGGGCCCACTGGTCAAAAGAATGTATCTTTCTTTTTAAATGTGCTGCTGAAGTTCTATAGCTGAATATGCCACAAGTATAAGCAAAAATATCTTGAGATTGGTATATGTATTTGAAAGTGCACTTGGCCAAAATGTACTACGTTAGCTTATTAGAAATAATTACTTTCAGGAGGTGCATGGACAACTATATATCCCACCGTATTATATACGCATATAAATGATATATGTGTATTATGTACGTTATACTTCAAAACTTGTCACAGATGTTAGGTGATGTCATACCCCGGCAAAATTTGAAGTATGAGACATTTGTAGGCATATAAATTTTATTAAAATTAAATCCTTAAAATAATTTGGATTATATTTTAAATTCAATATATATTGGTCCAAATAAATACTATGGGTTAATATAACTGAATTACTGACATAAGTCCAATATATATGGATTAAATAAATAAGTCTTAATCCATTGGGCTAACCTACTTCATTAAGCCCAAGATGTCATCTTCCTAGAGGTCCAGTTTGATGTCACGTGTCAAATGACGTGGCATGCCTAGTCAAGTAGAAGAACCAATAGGATCGCGCCACGTGTGCAAGTGACATATTCTAGTCAATCAAGTGCGACCTTGTCACACTTCAATTTGATTGGTCGAACGGAGTTTGTTCTTATCATAACTCTTCCCTCCCACAACTATAAATAGGGGTCTTCATAACTTAGAAAAGACACCAAGTTATAACAAGAAGCAAGAAAGAGCTCGTGGATCATATACTGCAAATTCCTCTATAAGTTTCAAGCTTCAAGCAATCAAGTGCAAGCTCAAGAACGAAGAACAAATCAAGTTCAAGCTCAAGAACGAAGAACAAATTAAGGTTAAGTTCAACCAATCAAGCTAAAGCTCAAGAACAAGATCATCGTTCGTGGCGACAACTACATATTCAAGATCAAGCTCAAAGACCCTTGAATTTATTTACTATTGAAAAGAAGAATCAGAGGATTCATAGAGATTGTACACTCATATTATTTGAAATAAAATACTACAATTGTTGCAATAGTTTTCAGTCTTGATTTATTTTCTCGACGCAAATTTATTGTCTACAAATGTATTTCCACTAAATTGTAATGCAACAATTATTTGTTGTGGGGTGTTTAATTTGTTGTATTAAAGAAATTAATTTTGTAGATAATGAGGATATATTTTAGTTTATTTGCTCCATGTATTGTAATATTCGAATTTTATTTCATGTTCAATTCTAGAAAAAATAATAGTACATAGAATCCCGCATAACTTTTACATGTTTTATTTTATGAGAAAAACTAAAATAGCAACCAAACAATGTATAAAACAAATCAATATCATCTAATCAAATTTCAACCTTATGATTTATTAATATAAGACTTATGCACTAATATTATATGTTAAAATATTTTAACACTATCAGTTAAGTCACTCGACAATGACAAGTAACTATTTATTACAGATATGATCTGATCACTTGGTAAATAAGCAATTTTTTTGGTGTAACATATTAAATTACACTAGTAATGTTAAAAAAAAAATCTTACTTTACAAATGTGTAAAACTTAAAGACTATTTCTATTGTTTTATTTTCAGATCTCATTATCATTGGGATTTGGATAAGCATAAGAAATTCAATTGTAATTGCGGGTTTCTCATATTATGCCCTGTTATTATCAATTGTAATTGCGGGTCCTCCCTTAGCTGATTGTAAATTGTAATAATGAGATTCATCTCTCCCAATATATGTCAAAAACATTTTTTTCCCACGCATATGGGCTGTATGCCTGTTTCCAGTGTTATCTTGTTCATCTTTCTACTGAAAATGGCTTTTGCTATTCTCCATTTGTTGGTTATATATTAGGGGTGACAAAATTAATTCATGAAAATATAATCCGTCCAATGCATCTAAGTTTGTGTGTATTGGTAGAAAATAGACTTACCACATGGGCTAATTGGATCTTGACACGTGTCAAGAGCATTAGAAGATCACAGAGAAATTCTAGTCCCATATCAGCTGATATAAATTCCTGATTAGTTACAGATTCTTAGTGTAAGAGGTGGAAAGTGCAGTTAATGGGCATAACGGGAGAGGAAGATATTAGGGGAACAATTACGTACAGCCTCTTTCCCAGCTTTGTACGCCATCTAAACGATCATTTTTTACTCTCTAATCACAACATTGCATTTGGTAACTAACACTGTGTTTGGATCATTGTTCCCCGTCGTTTTATAATATATTGTATTGTTTTGATGGATACAACGTTTGGATAGACTGTATCATTTACTGTTGTTAAATAACATCTTTATTATTTGGTTTAACTGTACTGTACTGTACTGCTAAGTTTACTAAAATACCCTCAATTATTTTAAACAAGATATACATATAGAAAAAACAAATGTAAGAACATACTAAAACAGGTATTCATGTGAATAACATTATCCATTTTGTTTTCACATCCAAATGAGAAACCATTACTTTTTTTTAGTTCAAGGATGTTGATGCAAATATTGTTCATATTCATGTTTATATTTATAAATATCGCTCTTTACGGTTGCGTGAGGCCATCCTTTATAAGTAGGATTAAAAACTCTTCTAATATAATGCACAAAATGAAGGTTAGAAGGAAAACTATAGGGTAAGCACATAACATTAACCATTTTTGCCAACTCTTCATGATCTTTATTTGGATCATAATATAAAATGCCACCGGTAACAGTGTTAATTCCCGGTTGAACTAGATTTGAACTTGTACTAGGGTTAACCGTAGTATCTACACTTGTCCCCTCTTGCGCAACTTTTATTTGTAAAAATCTAGCTTTATCTCTAGGGTGTTTCAATATGTGTCTAGTCAAACTACCCGTACCGCGACGGTCTCCAGTAAATTTATGAACTAGTTGAAACCCGCAACTTTTACACTTAGCCTTATTTTGTTCTCTTAGTTGAGTAAAAAAGTGCCAAACAAGAGATGTTTCAGGCCGATTAGCAGGTTGTCTATTAAAAGTAGTGGTTACTACAGGAGGGTCAGGCGGGGCATCATTTGGGTTATTAACAGGACTAGTAGGTGTATCATCTAAATCCGGTTGCGTTTCATCTAAACCATCATTTTCCTCATCATTTTTAAAGACAGTTTTATTAGGATAAAGAGCATTCATAACTTCTTCATTTAATTGTTGACCCGGTGCAACATCATGGCAAAATTGACTATCGGAAAATTGAAAATAAGGGTTATCACTATCAAGAATAATAGGTGGAGGAGGACGGGTAACAGGTCTGGGTCGGGGAGCCGGGGGAAGAGTAGTAGCTTGGCTACTAGATTCACCAATTTTAGATTTTCCCTTACCCTTACCACCAAAAAAAATTTCAAAGAAAATGCCATATTAATTATAATTATACTAAATAAAACTAACAAAACTATAATATTAAAACTTAAGAGTTGGAACGAGTTTACCGAATTGACGAACAACTTCTTGAAAATTGAATATCGTTGAAGACTTGAAGACTTTAATTCACCAACTTCACAATTTTTCACGAAATTGCAATAATAAAGTAAGCAATTATAGAAGAAAATTAGAGAGAGATTGATGAATTTGTGAGTAAAAATGAAAGAATGGGGGGGGGGGTATTTATAGTTGAGAATTGGAAAAAAGTGTAATTATAAAAAGTTTGGGGTTAAAGCAAAGTTTGGGGGCCAAATGGCTATTTTTTAAAGTGCATAACGGACCAATTTTGAAGCTCAACAGTCAGATTTTAAAATCTAGCCGTTGGGCATTTTTAAAAAAAAATGTTGGGGCCCGGTTGAACCGGCCCAGGCCCGCCTGCCGGTCCCGGGCTCACGGGCTATTTGTGTTGAACCGGCCCGCCATGGTCTTTTGCACCACTTAAGCCGAGGCCCACTTGAACCGGCCCATTAGGCCCGTTAGGCCCATTTGGACCGCGGTCCTAGGACGATCCCGGGCTCAGTCCGGCCCACAGTACAACCTTACTCCTAACATTATTAAAAGACAGAAAATATTTGATAGTATATGTCACACCTCCTTTTTACCTACACCCGCAAGTGCATAAAGGAGTTTTTCCACTTAAAGGGCAATCGGAACGGGATTTGTTATTAAGATTCAAAGTCGCCACTTGGGAGATTAATGGTGTCCCAAGTCACCAATTGAATCCCGAACCGAGGAAAATATAACTCTGTTAATAGTCCGCGAACCAGAAATCCGAGTAAGGAATTCTGTTAACCCGGGAGAAGGTGTTAGGCATTCCTGGATTCCGTGGTTCTAGCACGGTCGCTCAACTGTCATATTCAGCTTATTTATCTGATTTTAATACATGTTGAACCTATGTGCCAAATTTAGCTTTCAACCGCTTTTATTCAATTATTTTTAGAGAAAGTTGGACGTTGTTTAAAACGTGTCTTTGGATTGCGTCACATGAAATGCACCCACAATCCTGAATATATTTTATTCAACATTTTGGGATTTGATTTAGGTCACATGAAATGCACACCCGAGTTTAAGAAAGTAACTTATTAAAAGCGCACCTAAAGTGACTAACGCATTATTATCTTTGGGGGGGGGGGGGGGCATGAAATTCGCTAAACGGCCCATCCCGAATTCTAAGTAATTTAATACAGACATTTATTGAGGGCTCCGCGATTTAGGCATTTTATTTAGCGAGGCTCATCTCAGTTTATTATTTAAAAGGCAAACCTAAAAGCAACTATGATTTTCTATTTTTATTTGTTTC
The DNA here is from genome assembly GCF_000393655.2 of Nicotiana sylvestris. Lineage (NCBI taxonomy): Eukaryota > Viridiplantae > Streptophyta > Magnoliopsida > Solanales > Solanaceae > Nicotiana > Nicotiana sylvestris. The sequence continues at coordinate 121,974,598 of NC_091062.1, read as the reverse complement.
TAATAATAAAATAAAAAGTCCTAATTAATTTGTTACTGGACCAAGCGATAATTCTGCACCACAGTCTAGCCATTGGGCTCCAGGATAAGCCCAACAAAGAGAAATTACATCCAGGTCTGTACCCCAAAATTGGCCAGTCGCAGACCTTGGCCCAGGTCCAAACGTGAAGGGAATTAAAACTGGACCTGGGCCCGCGTCAGAGGAGCTGAAACTCAAAACTGCTGGAAACAGGCCGCTGGGCCTTGATCTTTGTACCAAGCAAACTTAATTCAATTAAAATGAATACTACTGAATTTGCTTCGAGCTATTCCATGTGCACTCTATAATTTGTAACAAGTAAGAACAAGGTACACCTACTCAAATTAGCAAGCACTGATCATTTTGATTCCAATTTCAAGCTTGGGTTATGCCTAACTAATGTATTACCACCATATTCCGAAGGCAATGGAGTGATTAACGACTAAGTTGAGCTATCAAACACACTTCACCAATTTAAGTGCCTATTCCCTAATCTTAAACTCAAATCACTGGTGTCAAAACTAAAGTGCTGCACTTACTAAATCAATTATTAGGCCCGATTTTAACATTATCATGATCTACATTCTGATTTCAAAGCCAATTTTAAGCTGTAATGAGTAATTATCACATGAATTCAAGATACACTACACTAAAACTACTATTCAGAATGAACAAATTCTAATTCAAATTTAACAGTCCAATATCGTTCAAAGTCCATGTTATTACACATCAAATCTGATTTGCATCAAACAATGTACACACTAACTAACATTTATCTAGCCATCAGTGTACAACACATAGAGAACATGAACATGCTGATCTCATTTCTATTTCAACACCAGAAAATGAACCAGCAGACTAATTTTGAAACCAAGGGATGTGATACGATAGTCAGACCCTAATTTCAATCTTAGTAAATCAGCAGACCCAAACCCGATTCGACTTAAACCCTTTTTATTGTCAGCTAACCAGAAATTGCTTCCATACTAGAGGAAAACTTCAGAAAATACCAAATGACTCAATGAAACAGTGTATTTTTCTGAAATTTTGCAATCATTTTTGATTTTTTTCTTTTCTGTATCTATTTCTGTGTATCTCTCTTCTTATATCTCTCTTCGAATCCCCCCTCTATCTATATCTGAAGCTGTATCTTCTGTTTTCAGTCTCTTCTTCCCTTTTTTTTATTTCTCTCCTCAACAACCCTTGAAATAGGCATTAAGTTAGTGTTCTCTCCACTACCAGTCAACTTTTTCATTTCTTTAATCCTCCACTCCATTGTCCACTCAATTATCCACTTAATTATTTAATCCATTAGTGCAAATACTACCCTACTATCCACTAGTAACTTCTTAAGTAGGTGAACACTTAAATAATTCCCACTATTATCTTAAAGTTTCTGTTTTTAAACTTGAAATTCATGGGCCAGGCTGAACTCAATTCATATCGTTTTAGGTTATTCAATCTTTATACAAACAAACTTTCCCAGCAGACTGCCTAATAGTTCTTAAAATGAAATAATTTCAATAAAATTAACAGGAATCAATTCAAGAACTACTATGAGTTTAAACTACTGAGAAACAAAACAACACCAAACAAAATCAACAAACAATCTATTAACTAAAAACATAGAACAATGCTGACCAAATAAATATTCTAATAACAGAAAGGAGTAGAAGAAGATAATAATGAGAAAAATAGAAAAAATCAAAATCAGGAAATCTACCTCCAAATATCTGAACACTGTCTCTAATTAGGCCTTTGGTTTTCTTCGAATTTGTGGCCGGAATAGACCTTAATCGAGTGTTCTCGATTGAGAACACACAACTAAGGTCGATTTCGATTTCAAATCTTCAAGCATCTAACGATTTGGATTTTTGGGATTTGGGGTTCGTTTTTTTTCTTTCCAATCCAGATTCGAGGGGCTTCAAGGGTATTCGAGGGAAACTGGTAATGGATTAGGTATGAGGGGTTCAAGGCGGTTGTGTGGTGTTAATTTGGGAGGGATTGGAGTCGGCTAGGGTTTAGAGGTTTTGGGATTTGAACCTTAGATCTAAAATTCGAGAGGTTCGGGCAAGATTCGAGGGAAACAAATCATGGATTTGGAAAGAGGAGGGGTGGTTCTAGGGTGTGATTTTGGAGGGGAACGGAGCCGGCGCCGCCACCGGAAGGCGGTGGGGAATGGTGGCGGCTGGTCTCTAGGGTTTGGGGTGAGGGAGACGATAGACGAGATGGGGGGGGGGGGGTTCTGAGGGGGGCGGGGTTTGTTTGGATGTATATATACTGGGGTGGAATTGGATCCAGGCCGTTCGATCAAACGAGATCAACGGCTTGGATCATCTGACTAAATGAAGCGACGTCGTTTGAGTGAACTGAAGACCAGATCGGTCTCAGATGAAATGGGTCGGATACGGGTGATGGGCAAAGCTTTGGGCCGTTCGATCAAATAAAATTGACGACCCTAATCAAAGCGTGTCCAAACGACGTCGTTTGGTTCTGGTAAGGGCGGACCGGGTTGGGACGGGTCTGGGCTGATTTTTGGCTGTGTTAATTGATTTGGGCTTGGGATTTAATTTAATTTTGGCCCAAATTTTATTTCCTCTCTTTTATTAACTCTTTTTCTTTTCTTTTCTTCTTTTTCTTTCAAAAATTTAAAAAGTCTTAAATTTAATTTATAAAACACCAAATTAACTTAAAAATACTAATTAACTCTAACTAATAATTATCACAAATAATTAAATGCCAAATTAAAAGAAAATCACACAATTTGACTAAATCACAAAAATATGTTATATTTTTTTGAATTTTTATTTTTGTAAAACATCTAATTATTAATTAATTCCAAAAAATGTAAAAATCAAATCTCAAATGAAAATGATATATTTTTATATTTTTAATGCATTAACAAAATTAAACATGCACACAAATATATGCGAACAATCAGGAAAATCACACAATAATTCCTAAAATAACACCTAGTTAAAGAAAAGACCTAATTTTGGGAATTCTTTTGGAGTAATTCGTATGAGGCAAAAATCACGTGCTCACAGTATAAAATTACAAAGAGCTCTAATATAATCTAAACAACAACGTTTCATGGTCCGTGTCTTAAAAGTGACAAGCTGAAGCTCACAGAACTACTTCCAAGGAGTTCAACAAAAATGCAACCAACAGACCATACATCAATGGAAGTTCCATAGTTGTCACAACAGAGCAGGAGCTCCGGTGCCCTATACCAGCGCGTAACAACATACTCAGTCATGAACTGGCCCTTGCTATTGCTTGTACGTGCAAGACCAAAGTTACAAATTTTTAAATCACAGTAAGCATTGATAAGTAGGTTCCCAGGCTTCAAGTCACGATGAAGAATGTTTGCAGAATGGAGATACTTCACACCTCGAAGCAACTGGAATAGGAAACACTGGCAATAGGTAAACCTTTAGATGAACTCAATCTACACAATTCAACAGATAGAAAAGTAACTCCATGAAAATCTGAAAATGAGGAAAAAATAAAGAAAAGGATGATATTGTTCCATATCTCAAAGAAACTAAAATCCACATGAAGTGGAGTAATCACTACTAAAAAATATCTGTTTACCAACGCAACAGTACCGACAGACTTTTTTCCATCGGTATTCTGAAGGACTTTCCCACAGAGTCTCTCGGTACTTTTGAGCTTTTTAATTTTTAATTTTTTTAAAAAAGAACGGACGGACTTCTGTCGGTAAATAATGATATTTTGACAGGTCAAAATTTAAATGGTTGTACTGACGGACTCCCTCAGAATATTTTGTATTTATATTTTTGAATTATTTTTTTAGGTACCGACGATGTCTCTCGGTACTTTAAAAAAATAAAAAAAATAAAAAAAGTTATCGACGTAGTCAATCCTACTGCATTTACATAATAATTTGAATTTTGTTCTTGCAGTACCGATGGACTTCCGTCGGTAATTTAAATATATAATCTTATAGATAATTATTTTGTATTTTTTATTACACAATACCGAAGGAGGTTGTCGGTAAGTCCCTCGATAAGTATTTACTTAATTATCTTAGTGGCTGATTAGCCTATTTATTGAAATTTACACTAAGTGGAGGTAATACACTACTTAAAAATATATTAGTGGTAATTAGCTTAGTAATTTATAATCACACAAAGTAAAAGTAAATTTGTAGTTTCCTTAACTACATAAATTAACCTATACATTAATAATTACACACTAAGAAGAAGTGTATTAGTTGTTTCCGTAAGAAATATTAGTGATGGTTTATCTTATAAATTGATAATTACTGTAAGTAGAAGTGTATTAATGCATGATGTCCTTAAGTAACGTTAACAATTAGTGAACTAGTGGTATCCTTATATAAATAACGTTAGTGATTGATTAGCCGATATATTGATAATTATACACTAAATAGAAGGGTATTAATGATATTTGTGAGAAATGTTTGCCATTGTTTATCTTTAGTTTGATAATTAAAGTGGAGGTTTATTAGTGGTATCGTTAAGTAATATTAGTAGTATTCTGAAGTAACGCTAGTGATTCATTAGCCTATACATTGATAATTATACTAATTAAGTATGTATTAGTATAGTCTTAAAAACTATTACTGATTCATTAGCTTATGCATTAAGAATTACACTAAGTAGGAGTGTATTAGTAATATTAGTAAGAAATATTAGCGATTGATTAACTTATAAATTGATAATTACATAAAGCAGATGCATATTAGTGGTATGCTTAAGTAATGTTAATGATTGATTAGCATATCTATTAGTAATTACACTGATTAAGTAAAAGCTTATCAGTAGTAGCCTTAAGAACTATTACTAACTGATTAGCTTCTGAGAAATGTTAGCGATTAATTTGGTTATAAATTGATAATTACAAAAAATAGATACGTATTTGTGATATCCTTATATATATATATATATATATATATATATATATATATATAGAGAGAGAGAGAGAGAGAGAGAGAGAGAGAGAGAGAGAGAGAGAGAGAGAGAAGTGTATTGGTAGAATTCTTAGTTCTCACACTCAGCAGAAGTGTATTAGAAATATATCAATAAGAAATGTTAGCGATTTGTTAGCTTATAAATGGATAATTACAGAAAGTAGATGCGTATTAGTGGTATCCTTAAGTAATATTAATGATTGATTAGCCCATGTATTAATAATTAAACTAATTAAGTAGAAGTGTATTAATAGTATTCTTAAGAACTATTACTGATTGATTAGCTTATACATTGAGAATTACACTAAGTAGAAGTGTATTAATAATACCAGTAAGAAAAATTAGCGATTGATTAGCCTATACACTGAAAATTCTACTAAGTAGAAGTGTATTAGCAGTATTCTTAAGAAATATTACTGATTGTTTAGTTTATAAAATGATAACTACACTTAATAGAAGTGCATTAGTGATATCCTTAAGTAATATTAGTGATTGATTAGACTATTAATTGATACTTAACTACGTGAAAGTGGTTTAGTAGTAATTAGCTTGTAAATTAATAATAACATTAGCTTATGATTTATTTTAAATTATTAATATTAATTTCATTGTTAATTAATAATAAAGAATGAATTACATTGAAAAATATTACAATTATGGGCATAATATTTTCAGAAACTTAAATATTACACATAAATTATACAGTAAGAAGAATTATATGTTAGGTTTTTGTAAAATATTAGTTTAATTTTCATTGATTCATATTAATTTGTTAGCTTGAATTTAATTAATTGTCAATTTGATATTTTATATAATAATTACATACTAGGTAATTTGTTAGGTATGATATTTGGTATTTTTTCTTAAAATACCGAAATACTGATGCCGTACCGAAGTATATACTAAATTATAATATATATATATATATATATATATATATATATATATATATATATTATTTATTACATAAATATAGTTGTAAAATTTTACTTCTCTTTATTCTTAGTTATTTTTTTAAAATATTTCCCACCTTATATTTTCACTATACGTTCCTTTCCCCCATTTTTTTGGTTGCCCGCTTACACCCACTAAAATTAGACTTACTTTGGCACATAGGTAAATCAGAAGGGGCAGACATCAGACCTGCAACATGATCTTCTTTAATCGATCCGGAATAAGGGCAACTTCCTCAAGCAGATACTGTAACACACATCCATATAATCAATTGTTATCATTTACTTCCATCGATCTAAAAGCAACAAAGAAAAGCACCAGTGGTTTCCCCTTTTAGTTTTAGGTTTAGAAATCTAAAATCCACCATTTTCAAATCTTACTTCAACTCGGACAGACCATAGACAAATCTCTCCAGCTCTCTCGCCGTGAGTTGCGCCTGGTTTCTAGATTTTGCCTTCTCTCGCGGTTCGCAACAGGTACGATCTCGATCTCCCCCCCCTCTCTATCTAGCTATCTATATTCTGCTTCTCTTCTCTGTTTCATCTCTCTCTCTCTCTCTCTCAATCTTCTGCTCCTTTTCTCTGTGTGTTCATCTCTTGCTCTTTAAATGTTTGGTATATAAGTTATTATTGAAAGAATATGTGCACAAGTGGGTTAGGGTTTTTGATACAATCAAAATTACTGAAAGAAGATAAAGGTGATTGCAATATTGTAGTAAAATTGAGTTCTGATACATTATTTTTTATGTTCTTTTGGTGGTAGATTTTCTTTTCTTTGCTCTCAATTTTCTTTTTACTTGATTCTGATGAGTCATCTTTATCATGGAAATTGTCCTATTGCTTTCATTCTATTGCTCTAAGGGGAAACAGTATTAATGTAATTTTGTATGTTGCAAAATTTATTAGTATTAATATTGGTTTACTGTTTCATTTTTAAGGTTACTAATTTATACAGTATTTACTACATGCAATCTGTATTAGTCTTAATTTATTGTAATATGATAGTGTAAAGTCTTATACAGTATCATTTACTCCTATAAAATTAGATCTGTTTGAGTTTTCTTTTCTTTCTTCCTCCTGCAATTATAGCTAATATGACAGAGTAATATAGAGCAAGAAACTATTATGTAGAAAATAATAAATTTATTATTTGTATATGTAGATGTAACATCGTATGTGGATGTACAATAGGAACATTCCTAATCGGCGGAGTTTCAGAGATGAATTTGTACAATGTGTTGATGAGTTTATTAATCATGCTATGTCATTTATTCAAAATAAGGGGATGATTAGGTGCCCTTGTGCGAAATGCAAGTGTAGAAAATGGTTGAAACTAGAGGATGCTAAGACTGATCAATATAGTAAGGGCTTTATGGATAATTACTATGTGTGGACTAGTCATGGAGAGACTGAGGGTAGTGATGATAATTACTTGTTTTTTTTCTAACATTACTTGAATTTATTAACTCTTTTTGTTTCATTTGCAGAAGCTGCTCTTAAGAGACCCGCGAAATGTGATGAGGTTTGGAAGAAGACCCATACAAAAAGCAAAATCGGGGAAGAAGCTTGGGTTGAGCCACGGGCTGAGGAGGCTTATGTAAGATCAAGATTAACTTAAAATTCTTTTATAATGAATAATGATTGTTTATATACTAAATTTCACTTTTAATGTAAAATCGGTATAAAGAAGCAGTGGAAGAGCTCGCTAGGAGTCAGCTGACCGATGAGCAAGGCCAGTCAATCATGCCATCGGAGGAAGAAACTCTCCCATTGTGGTTGAACGTGGTTGGAGGCGTGCATAAGGGTAGAGCATACGACCTTTCCTCCGAGCGCAATTTTCATCGCCTCACGTGTGGACTACAAGGTATATACTTTTTGGTTGATAAGCTCTTCTTTTTGTTAGCTGTGTTTCGGAGTCAGTTAAAAGAATAACACATTCTGGAAATACAACCTTTTGGTTTCATGTGTTTACATGTATGGTTCAATTCGGTTATCAAAAAATATATGGCTTAGATAATTGTAATGTCTGTTACTTCAATCAGGTTTTTTGTAAAGCAAATATTGTGAATTAAACCATAATGGAGAAGGTGCTGCTATTATTGATTAAGAACAATTGATGTAGGATATATTTTCTGTAATGATAACGATGACAGTGATATAACATTGTTCGACAACTATTTATATGTATTGACTAGATGATCTGAGGAGCTCAATGTGGTGGTCATATTGATGGCTTGCTTAGTTGAAGTACAGTTTGCTAACAATCTTTAGGCAAAGTGGTTTAGGAAGATACTATCCTCCTTTAACTAGGCTTCACTATTTTTGGTGGTGGTAGTAGTAGTAGTAGTTGGATGGACTGTCTCTCTATCTATTTTCAAGAACCTCTGTTCTCGGTCTGTCTTTTTTGGTGATTCTGTTTAGTAATATCAGTTTTATTGACTTCACTAGACTTCTGGTTCCACTCTACATGCATATAAATTGACTTCCAATAAATTTACTCTGAATCATCAAGAAAGATGACCCTTTTTCGCCTACAATCTGGAATAGTTTGCTCAATTTTTTTCGATATTTGCTTTTAATCCATGAATTTGGATTTCCCTTTCTTGAATTCTTTTCCAACTTGCTTAATATTTTACGAATTTTCGATGCGGAATAAGATTGACTAACTATGAATTATTTTTATGATGCAAGTCGTTAAAATGTTTCCTGGATAATGTTATACTATAGAGGTTATGGATGAGGCAGTAGTTCTTCTTGAATATGTGGAGATCTCTTTACAGATTTTCAATCTACACTTAACCACATGACTATAACTATTATGACTCATCTAAATGCCTTGTTCTGCACTCTTTGAATTGTACTAGTTCTGTGATATGCATTGCTGTAAAGTGTTCTTTCCATATCCTTACCGAGAGGAAGGTTGGAGATTCAAATGAGATCCTTATCTGCCTGGAGAGGTTCTTTCAATTGTGGAGTTAATACATTAGAAGCTCTTCACAATATTTTGCCACATATTTAGTCTCTTCAAGATAATTATAAAGTTTAGGGCATTGCTCAATTTCTTGTTTCTATTATCTCCAATTATTTTCAGTTCTCACTAACCTGAATTACTCTAGGAATTTGACCTTGCCATTTTGTACTAACTTGGGTCTTATGCTTGTCTGATAGTATGTTCCTTGGTTGGAAATGCTCATGTTTTCTGTTTTTGATGCTTCCGTGTAGTGTAGGAATCAGGAATATTTAGTCCAAAGTCATTGCATTGCCTTAAAATAGTGTTATTCAATTCTAACTCATCGTGTATTTTTTTCACATCTCTTTTGTGGATTACAAGGTATTGGTACATCCGCCACCGTGCAAAATGAGGACCTTGAGGAGATGCGTCGAACGATTCAACAACTTTCTAGGAACTGTGCAGATGAACGAGAAAAAAGAAAGCATGAAGAGAAGATAAGAGACACACTTAGGAATGACATTGACTCCCTCAAGGCTCAAGTGAACCACTTAATCGACCTGCCCCGCTCTCCGCCAAAAAACCACATTTATGAAGAGGATGAAAGTGATGGAAATAATACAAATGATGAAGAAGATGAGGGGGAATCCGAAGATGAGTGATTTTATGTTTGATTGGATTGTTGTTTAGTTGGATGTTAACTTTGAATGTTACATTTTGATGTTTGGTTGGATAATTTTGATGTTTGATGGGATAATTTGGATATTTGGCTGTTTGATGGGATAATTTGGATGTTTGGATATAGTTTATAAAGTTTTGTTGTTGTTAAGTTGGGTTTTATTGTGGTTGCATTTTATTTTGCATTGTAATATTCTGCTGGCAGGTGGTGCAACAAAAAAATAGGCACTGCCTGCCAAAAATGTACCAGATTTATCAAGGGACCTACCGATAGAGTTCGTTGGAATAACTATTCATTTTCAATCCAGAATTCTTAATTAGCGAGGGAGTTCGTTGGTAAACTTGAACCAAATTTTCAGATTTGGTTGAAAATACCGACAGATAGCCATCGGAATATGAATTTATTCATATTTTTAATTTTTATATTACTAAATTAAAATTCTAAACTTACCGATGGTGTTCGTCGGTATTATTAAATTATTATTTTTAATTTACCAACGGATATCTGTCGGTATTGATATTATTAATATTATATTATTTTATAATATACCGATGAATATCCGTCGGTAAGTAAAATTATTTGACCAATTGCTGTCAGATATGTACCGATGACTTTCCGATATGATCCGTCGGTAAGTTACCGACGAATTCTGTCGGTACATTTTACCGAAGAAGGATTTACCTACCAACCACTTACCGACGGACTTCCGTCGGTAAAGCCTTGTTACCGACGGATGCGTCGGTAAACAGGTGATTTTTAGTAGTGAATACGAACTCCATTTCTAACTCAGTTATCCACAGTCAATCTCTCTTGATTGCCCCATCAAAACAGAGTAGACAACGGACCTTGATTTCCTGACCTTTAATGTGGTAAATAATCCATAACTTAAAGTGCATAATATAATAAAAATTTCTAACAACATGACATATAAAATTCATATCGATCTAGTCAAAGTCTATAAAATCCTCAATAGCTAAAGCACAAAAAATATTTAGTCTAACTCAATTGCCAGGTGACGACATCAAGGTCAATAAAAGAAATTTGCGGTCTTCCAATGGACACTCAATCAGTGTGCGGCACAAGTTTGCATGTTTGCAAAGAAATATATAAGCTTTCATGTGCATACTAGGCTCTAAATCCAACACTTGTACCACTTGCCATATCTCATTCTCAGGAATAAGTGGCATAGTTGAAAGGCGATTAATTGCATTAGCCAAATTATTCATCCCACCTCTCAACATATCAGCCATGCCTTCAAGATAATCATGTTTAGATTTTTTTATTCCTGCTACAAGTCGGTACCTCTGAATATGCATTAGATTTACGTGCTTCCTGAGTTGATTAATATTGCTCATGTTGTCCATGTTCCTCGATATTTTCCAAAGAGGCAACATTCATGGAAATTAGTTCATCTACCTCATCAATAATCAATGAACTGTCACTTGATTTTCTCAAATTATTACGAGCACCCCTTTTTACCATATCTGCTCCAGTCTCAGCTTGCTTTCCAGTAGCTTTATCCCTTCCATATGGCTCAATTAGCTTATCATAATTTCTAATCGGTTTGTTTCTCCATTCAGAAACTTCAAGCTTAGCCTGCACAAAAAAAAAGTACAATATAATAATGCAGAAAATGAGACTGGATACCTAACAAGGATTTTTCCATACCTATTTAGAACAGTCTCATCCACTGCAACACTTGGTAGTAATTGGCCTTAATTGGTAACATATAAATATTGAAAATTACATATACACCATCATATATTATCTAAAAGCCAATTACTATTTGGTGCTTTACGCCTTTGGCTCTTCAATCCAGTTTAGGAAGTGAATCACTAAGTTATGGAAGCGTCACAAAGTGTAAAAGATGGAGGAAAATTCATATGCTATCAGATGCGAGTAAGTTGGTAATGATAATACAAGAACTGAAGTTATCATCGTGGATTATGCGAAAGAACAAAATTGCTAAAAATAAATGTACTTGTATCAATTGATCCCATACTTCAGATTCAACATTCCATATATTTGTGTTGGAATCCCATGCAAACCCGCTCATCCCATTTTGAAAGGTGTTATAACACTTGCTAAATTTTGTTTTAATATTTCTGATTCGGTTGTGAACTCTCTCCTTGGTAAAAACTTTATCTAAAAATTTTGATTGCATCTCTTTCATTATATTGTCAATCGCGTGTGCAGTAAAAGTTCCACCAACTCTGTTTCCAAGTGTGTGCTCATGATAGAATGCATCAATTAAGGCATCATCCATAGCATTTTACCAAATACAAACGGAAGTGTTATCTGAGAGATTTGTGTCGCTTGAGGATGCCTTTGACCTTTTCGTCATATTGATAACTACATAATTAAGAGATATTCATAAGACTTAATGAAAAATTTATCAGACATAATATTTGTAAGAGTTATTAAATAAAATAAATGCATAGTACATAATATATTTTATTCAAATAATAGCTGAAATTACTTTCAAACAACATCAAATAAATAAACACAAAAAAATTCGTCAACGTTTTCTCTCCTAGAAGATTAAACTTGATAATTAGCCCACATGTCAGCTGCTATGTCAGTTGCTATGCCATCTCTAATCAACTCCCCCCTTCTAAACTCCTCATTACTTTCCCTAGGATTTGGTGGTTCTTCATGCACATCATTATCATTCATAAGCTCCGCATCAACTTGTGCAAGTAACTCATCATTTGGATCTGCACCTCTTAAGTAGTTGTGTAAAATACAACATGCAAAAATAATAAGCTTTTGGGTTTCAACACCATATGACGGTTCAGTTGAACTAGAAATTATAGGAAATCTCTTTTTAAGAACTCCAAAAGCTCGTTCAATAGCATTACGCAAAGATGTGTGTCGCAGATTAAATAATTCACGAGGATTTTGAGGTGGATTTCTTGAATACTCTTTCAAGTGATATTGCTCCCCACGATAAGGCGTAATAAGTACACTTCTCAACATCAATCCAGCATCAACAAGGTAGTATTTTCCTAAAGATAAAAAGTAAAAGCTTTAATTATTTATTCATCACATCTAACTTTCCCTATATAAATATATGAAATATTTACCTTCTGGAAGTTTTAGCGGGTCATGTCTATTTAACGCTTCTTTCATGATTCTTGAATCAGATGTCGTCTCTTCCCAATCAGCTAACACATATGTGAATTTTAAATCAAATGTGCATGCAGTCAATACATTTTGTGTTGGATAATCTTTTCTTCCACGGTATCTGGATGCTTCACGTTGTGAAACTTTAACACGTATATGTGTTCCATCAATTGCACCAATACAATCCTGAATTTATTATAATAAATTATATGCAATCAGCCTTGAATTTAGCTAAAAGTTCAATAAAATTGTATTTGTGTTCACCTTAAAATATGGGTAGAATCTTGGGCTGTTGGCAATTTCAGAAGGAACTTGAGAGCCATCAGGTTGTTTAATAAATTTTTCATATAACCCCAAGATCGCTCGCAGGACAATATGAAAATGACGACTAACCGACTCCCAAGATCGTCGAAAGATAAAAGCTAACTCGCGATTCGTCGTATTATGTGCTAACAGGTAAAGTGTTTTTGCAACTTGCTCTTCAACTGTAGCTTGAAGTGTTGGTCTAAGATCACTCTCTCTAACTAACATCTCACATAGATCGGTAAAAGCTAAAGGGGTCATTCTTATAATATTACGATAAAGTTCAGTTGAGAATAAATGACTCAATAATTCATGTCTAACTTGTTCACTTTCCAGTCGTATATCATGTGTGATCGTACATCGGTCATTTTCAATTTCACGTACATAAGTCCAAAACCAAATAGCTACTAAGCAAGCAGCATATGTAGCTAAAGAGTTCACTTGTTCCAATATCTGTCTATTATTTTGATTATTCCGATCAGCCATCTATAATAAAATTAAGTGAGATATATCAACCAATATCATAGATGAACTAACCAGAAAAAATACTAAAAAGATTCAACAAAGTGAATCAAAACCAGCATCGTCGTTCCCTGCCCCCAAATTTTCCAGTAAACTAAAATTAAAAGCCAACAAAGTATCCAGCTAAACCCAACAGTAATGGTACATAATAACAATGAGCAAAAAGCACATGACACACAATAGCAATAGTGGAATTAGTTAAAAGAGATGACTAGTTGCATGTCAGAAAACTAAAATACATGTCATCAAAGAAACCAGAGAAGCTATTTTCACTTTATAACTTATTTATAAAATTGATCCCAAATCTCATGCCATGCATTAACTCCATAACAAAAGCTGCTGAAAGAAAAAGCAATTGAATTGGCCAAAGAAACTTACGACTTAATAGCAAGCAATAGAGCACACGAATGGCAAAAAAGAGAATGAAGAATTGAATTGGGTTTCGCTAGGTAGAGGAAGTTTGACAACAACGGGAAGAAAAGAGATGAAAACTAACCTGTAAAAATTTTGTTGGAAAGAGACGATACGTCGTTGACTAGTTGCACGGCAGAAAGAAGATGGAGACAAAGTACTTATTAGTTTGGTGAATATAATATAAATAATAGGGTAAAGAGTAAAATTGAAATATAGAATAATAAGTGTGGGCATAATTAGAAAGGAAAATATGGAACAATCCCACCACACCGATTTGGTTGTTTCATAAAATGGGTGGTTTTTCATTGTTCCAGAATAATAGATTTAACAATACGATACAATCAGTTTTATATGAACAACCAAAACAAACATTGTATATGGGGTAACAATACAATATAATACAACCGGAAACAACGCGTAAGGCGTAATAAAGAGATACGAAAGAGGAGCTATTCTAATCAATAATAATTCTCTTCCCCTTTTTACTTTATTATATTGTTATCTTATTCTTTATTTCGTACTGATTATATTTGGCAAAGTATGTTAGATCGATTGTTGGTTCCCCAAAATACAAATTTAATTGATTTGACCTAGTATTAGACTAATTTTAGGTTACGCATTGTGCAAGTTAGATTGGATATATTTTTTAAAAGAAATTCAGGAATACCTGTGCAACTCAAACTACTAATCCACCAATACCCATTTCCTCTCATTTACAATAGTGCCCATTAAAATTATTACGCTTTATACCTATTTTAGTTCGCAACTTTCATATTCTCATATTATGTCCTTGATCCCTTTTTCCTTATTTTTCATTTTTTTTCTCTATTTTTATTTTTCACCTTATTATCCTTTGTTTTTTATGTCTCTTCTTTATATTTTTTCTTCTTTTCTTTTTTCTTTTTTTTCTTCCTTCTAATTTCATTCAAATCTTTTTTTTTTTTAATTTTCCTTTTTTCTCCATAATTTGATTTTATTCACTTTTCACTCATTTTCTTTATCCCCCTCCCTTTTTAATAATAAAATAATAACTTATATAATAAATAATTATTCACTCTATTTATTTTATTTTTTATATTAGTTATCAGAAATAACTTATACAGTATACCTTCTTCCATTTTAAATTTTTTCAAAATATGTCTATCACTGCAAATATATCAGGCATATAGTATATCAAAATAGTATATACGAAAAAGGGCTTAAACGACCTCTATCGTTTGCTAAATGGTTTATAAATACCCTTCGTTCATCTATCAGTCCAAAAAAACACACGACGTTATTTCTATTAACAAAAATACCCTCGCGACTAATGGCAGAATTGGTTGGTCTTTCATTTAATGACGTGGCGATCTTTAACTGGGCCACGTGACAATCTTTGACTGGAACAAAAAATGAATATTGTTTCAACCCATTTACCTTATCCGACCCATTTACAAAAATGGGTGGTATCTATCACACCTATTCCCACTCATCTGACCTCCCTCTTTCTTCTTCTCCAATCATAAACCCCATCTTTGAGAAATGAACATGCCAAGAATCAAATAGGATATCGGAAATGTTATACCCTCCATCTTCAGCCATTATCCATGTTTTCTCTCACTTTTGCAACAAAATCACATAGACAGAGATAGCATAAGCATAAAAAAATGGCAGTATTGACAAAAATGGCTTCTTGATTCTTAGTCAAACCAGAATTGGGAACGTCGACGTATCAGAAGCTCAAACCCAGCTTCAATCCAAACTCAAAATGTAACCATAAGCTCGTCTCAACAATCCGAACAAACCCCAAAAATCAATTTGAAAAACTGCCCACAGAATCGAAGGAACCCAATTCGTCTTCTTCGTCGAGAACCCGTTCAAAAAATTTCAACTCCAAACCCTAGAAAATCACTCAAATCGATCCTAATCCTTCATATTTGGCTTTAAAATGATGTTTCCAACTAGAATCATGAACATCTAATCGAATTCGAAGCCCCAATTTTCAAATTTCAAACGAAACTTAGCTTCTTCGTTGAACTCGGCACAAACGGGTGTCAATTGTGGCCTCAAATTCAATCTTACTTCTTCGAATTGAAGCTCCAAATCAGTAGTTCAAATTTAGATAATGAATAAATCACAAAATTTAGAACCAAAATCATTTGCTAAGCCCGTGTTTTGTTGTAGAAGCCATTTTTGTCAATATTGCAAAGCACGAAAAAATCGGGTAAATGGATAAAAATAAAACCCATATTTGATTCTTGATTAAAGATTGCCACGTGGCCCAGTTAAAAATCGCCACGTCATTAAATGAAAGACCCACCAATTCTGTCGTTAGTCGCGGGATAGTTTTGTTAATAAATTAACGTCGTGTGTTTTTTTGGACGGATAAAACGATAGAGGGTATTTATAAACCATTTAGCAAACGATAGGGGTAGTTTTGGCTATTTTCCGTAGTATATATTATGTAAAAAAAGTATATAGTATAATAGAATGACATATTAGCATTTAATATTATTATAAATACTATACACAGTTGTATACTAGAATGGTATATAAACATGTCAAATATGTATATTACTATTTTATGTCTATTCCTATACCTATTTCTTATACAGTAAATAATACATTCATGGAACTACATCAAACACTTCATTTAATAAAACATTTGAAATTTCATGAGAACTTCATCTAAAATTTGAAAAAGAACATGAAATTTTTTTATTTAAAAAAGTCAATTATAACAGTATACTAGTATATTGTATACTATAATAAAATACTATTATAATATATTATATATTATTACGGTATATTATATACTATTATAGTATATTATTGTAGTATATTTTATACTATTACAATATATTATTATATTATATTGTATACTATTAATATACTATTGTATTATTGCAGTAAACTGTATAATATAGAATGTACTCTTTTATAGTATACTGCATATTGTAGTAGTATATTTGTGACGACCCGGCCGGTCGTCTTAAGAATTAACGTTCCGATCCCCTATTAACTACTTTCCCCAAGTTTATTCTGCTATTTTGATTTGCGGGGATGTTCGGTTTTGAGTTTCGGAGATTTTTGGGACACTTAGTTCCTAAATGAGAGCTAAAGTATTGGAAAGTTGACCGTAGTCAAAACAATGTGAAGACGGCCTCGGAATGGAAATCCGATGGTTCCATTAGCTCCGTTGGGTGATTTCGGGATTAGGAGCGTGTTCAGATTTTGTTTTGGAGGTCCGTAGCTAATTTAGGCTTGAAATGCCGAAAGTTGAATTTTTGAAGTTTCCGGTTCGATAGTGAGACTTTGATCCCAGGGTCGGAATGGAATTCCGGACGTTGGAGTAGCTCCGTAGTATTTAATGTGACGTGCATGCGAAATTTCAGGTCATTCGGACGAGGTTTGATAGACTTTTTGATCGAAAGCGTATTTTTTAGAGTTTTTGGAATTCTTAGGCTTGAATCCGATAAAAAAATAGGTGTTTTGATGTTGTTTTGACCATTCTAAAGGTTGAAACAAGTTTGAATGATGTTTTAGGATTGGTTGTCATGTTTGGTTGAGGTCCTAGGGGCCTCGGGTGTGTTTCGGATGCTCAACGGGTCATTTTGAAACTAGGGAAATTGCAGAAAAATCTGCAGCATCACAGTTCTCGTTTCCTTCTTCGCGTTCGTGAGTGGGGTCTCGCGTTCACGAAGAGGAGCTGGGGCTGGTGAGGAATTTACTCTTCGCATTCGCGAAGGAGCTTACGCGTTCGCGAGGCTGTAGGACTTGGTGCCTACGCGTTCGCGAAGACAGTCTCGCGTTCGCGTAGGGGAAGAGAACTGAACATCGCGTTCGCGGCTCAGGAATCGCGTTCGCGAAGAGGGAGACTGGCCAGTGGAACTTTAGTGCATCACGTTCGCGATAGTATCCTCGTGTTCGCGAAGAAAGAGATACCTAGGCAAAATATAAAATTTCAAAATCGAGGATTTAACCATTTTTATCAAAACTTAAGCTTTGGAGCTCAGATTTGAGTGAGATTTTGAGGAATTTTCAGAGATATCGATTGGGTAACGATTCTTAACCCCATTTTGCTTGTAACCCATAAATCCAAACATGAATTCATCATTTAATTTCGGAATTTGAATGAAAATTTGCGAAAAGTCTTAGACCGAAAATTCGAGTTTTGATTGGGGATTTGACATTGGATTTGGATAATTTTGGTATGGTTAGACTCGTGGGAGTGTGAGGATTCTGGAAATGTAAAGTTTACTCGATTCCGAGATGTGGGCCGAGGGGCATTTTGGTCGTTTTACCTAATTTCACGTATTAGCTTAGAATTTAATTATAGAATCAGTTACTTGAAGTGTTATTTACATTATAAAATTGAATTGAATAGATTTGGGCCATTTGGAGTCGAGTACTCGTGGCAAGAACGTGGTCTCGGGTTGATTTTTGAGCGGGTTCGAGGTAAGTGGCTTGTCTAACCTTATGTGTGGGGCCTTCACCTTAGGATATGATATATTTGATAATTGAAATGCCTTGTACGTGAGGTGACGAGCGCGTACTTGATCTAATTGTTGAAAACCCGATTTTCCTTAAGTATTTCAATTGAGTTCTTTTTCCTGTTTTATTCTACTTGTGAATTTAGCCTGTTGCTAGTTTAGAAAAGCATGTTTAGTTGACTTAATTGCCTATTTGCTTAAACTGCCTTAATTGCATTACGTGAAGCATGTTAGGCTAGAATTAATTGTTTACTTGGTACAAAATGTAGCTTAATTGGGTATTCTTGTGTTGCTTCTGTGTGTTTTTACTTTGGGACTACGGGACGGCATCCCGGGAGATCCCCTGTACGTATTTATGATCTGAACTGAGGTGCGGGATACCAAGAGGTCCCTGGCATGTATATTGAGGATACCAAGAGATCCTCGGGATACCAAGAGTTCCCTAGCATATATTGAGGATACCAAGAGATCCTCGAGATACCGAGAGATCCCTAGCGTATATTGAGGATACCAAGAGATCCTCGAGATACCAAGAGATCCCTAGCATATATTGAGGATACCAAGAGATCCTCGGGATACCAAGAGATCCCCGGTTATCATCCTTGTTATGAGTTGTACTTCCTAGTGGTTTGCCTTCATCTCTTTTTCTATTATTGTACTCTTATTATCCTTTGTAGATTCTTACTGTAGATTTTCAATTGTACTGATTATCTTATCATGTCATCTTTATATTTATTTAATCTCAGTAGGGCCCTGACCTTCCTCGTCACTACCCAACCGAGGTTAGGCTTGGCACTTACTGAGTACCACTGTGGTGTACTCATGCCTCTTTTGCGCATATTTTTTATGTGTAGATCCAGGTACCACTACTCATGCCTATCATCTTTGAGGAGGCGACTGCTCTAGAGGCTTCGAGGTACATCTTCCGCGTCCGCAGACCGAGAAGTCTCTTTTTATTCCTGCTTTTAGTATTTAGCCCTTCTGTACTTTTCTGTTCTTATTAGACATTCCGAAGTTAGAGCTATGTAGTATTGATCTTAGCTTGTGATTCGTGGGTTTCCGGCTCTTGGTTTATTTATTGGTATTGAGAGTTAAACATGGTGTAAATCGAGCGACACATTTCAACACTGTCAGTACTCTATTTCTGTTCTAAATTGTTTACTTTCGCAAATTATTTTGGTTTTTCTTCCGCAAATTAGGCTTACCTAATCGTAGAGGCTAGGTGCCATCACGATGGTTCACAGAGGGCAAACCGGGGTCGTGACAAGTTGGTATCAGAGCTCTAGGTTCATAAGGGTCATGGATCACAGTCGATTTATTAGAGTCTTGCTGATCGGTACGGAGACGTCTGTACTTATCTATGAGCTATGTAACTATTAGGAAAAATTCCACTTCATTTGATTTCTTGTCGTGCAATATTTTGACATCACAATTCTAAACTTATGTCTTCTATTCTCTCACAGATGGTGAGGACACGTGTTATCCGATATGATCAGGCACCCGCGCCCCCTACTACAACCGTTAAAGGCCGGGGCCGGGGTAGAGGCCGAGGACGCGCATGTGGTGCAGCTAGAGCACTTGCGCGAGCTGCCGCAGGGGTACCACCCGCAGTTCTAGCCGGAGTCCAGGCACCTGATACGCCTACTGCTACTACTACTTCAGCTCTTCAGGAGACTTCGCCACAGTTCATGAGCATGTACACCACTTTGGCTCAGGCAGGGTTGCTTTCCCTTGT
Source organism: Nicotiana sylvestris (assembly GCF_000393655.2). Classification (NCBI taxonomy): domain Eukaryota; kingdom Viridiplantae; phylum Streptophyta; class Magnoliopsida; order Solanales; family Solanaceae; genus Nicotiana; species Nicotiana sylvestris. The sequence goes on along the minus strand of NC_091062.1, from coordinate 121,954,466 downwards.
TGTAGCTACATCTCACGCCGGGGGAGGAGAACAGACTCCCACCGCCCGCACTCCTGAGCAGCGAGTGCATGTTGAGCAGGTACCTGAGATTATCCCTGTGCCACCTGCAGTGCCAGTTCAGCCTGAGGACAGGGCAACGGCTTCCGAGGATGAGCAGCTGAGGTTTGAGAGGTTCAAGAAGTACAAACCTCCTGTATTCTGTGGTCTAGCATCGAAGGATGATTTGGGATTTCTTGATGAGTGTTACTGCATTCTCCATACCATGGGTATCTCAAGATCGAGCGGGGTTTCTTTCACTACCTTCCAGCTTCATGGAGTCGCCTATGAGTGGTGGCGCACCTATGAGTTACACAGTCTAGAGATGAGGCTTCTTCGCTGACTTGGGCTCAGTTTTCAGATCTGTTCCTGAGGGAGTATGTTCCTCGGAGCCTTAGGGACGCATAACGTGTAGAGTTTGAGCATTTGCGCCAGGATGCTATGACTGTTTCAAAATATGCTGTCCGTTACACCAGTTTGGCTAGGCATACACCAGCCTTGGTTTCTACTGTTCGCGAGAGGGTTCGCCGGTTTATTGAGGGGCTTATTCCTAGCATCAGATCTAGCATGGCTCGTGATTTGGAGATGGATATTTCTTATCAACAGGTGGTGAGCATTGCTAGGAGGATTGAGGGTATGCATGCTAGGGAGAGAGAGGAGAGTGAGGCTAAGAGGTCTCGAGAGTCGGGCCATTATTCTAGTGCCCGTACCCTAGCTGCAAGTCGTCATGGTAGGGGTTATATGAGTCACCCTGTTCATTCAGCTCTTCTAGTAGCCAGTAGTGCTCCGGCTCCTCCTAGGCGTCAGGAGCCTTATTATGCACCTCCGGTTTCTAGCGCGCCTCCTGCGTGGGGTGCTTTTAAAGGTCAGTCCAGCAGACCTAGCCCTAGCCAGTCACAACCACCACATCCTCCCAAAGCTTGTTTTGAGTGTGATGACACACGCCACGTGGTGAGGGATTGCCCTAGACTTGGGAGGAGTGCACCTCCATAGACTTCTCAGTCACAGCGTGCCCTGCAGAGTTCACAGGCTATGATTACAGCTCCAGTTGCTACCCTATTTGCTTAGCCAGCTAGAGGTGGAGGTCGGGGAGGTAGAGGTCGCCCTAGAGGGGGAGGCCAGGCCAGATACTATGCCCTTCTTTCCTGTACCAAGGATGTTGCCTCCGATTCTATCATCACAGGTATTATATTGGTTTGCCACAGAGATGCATCGGTTCTATTCGATCGAGGCTCTACTTACTCTTATGTGTCTTCTTATTTTGCTTCGCATTTAGGTGTATATTGGGATTCTTTGAGTTCCCCTGTTTATGTTTCTACTCCTATGGGAGATTCTCTTGTTGTGGACCACGTCTATCGATCATGTTTGGTTGCTCTTAGTGGTTTTGAGACCAGAGCCGATTTATTGTTGCTCAGCATGGTAGATTTTGATATTATCATGGGCATGGACTGGTTGTCACCCCATTATGCTATTCTTGATTGTCAAGCCAAAATCGTAACGCTGGCTATGCCAGGTGTACCGCGTGTTGAGTGGAGGGGTACTTTAGATCACACTCCCAGTAGGGTTATTTTTATTCTTAAAGTTTAGCGTATAGTTGAGAAGGGGTGTGACGCGTACTTTGCTTATGTAAGAGATGTCAGTATTGATACCCCTTCAGTTGATTCAGTTCCAGTAGTACGGGATTTTCCCGATGTGTTTCCAACTGATCTACCAGGCATGCTGCCTGATAGAGATATTAATTTTGGTATCGATATGTTGCCGGGCACTCAGCCCATTTCTATTCCTCCGTATCGTATGGCTCCTCCTGAGTTGAAGGAGTTGAAGGATCAATTACAGGAATTGCTTGATAAGGGTTTTATTAGGCCCAGTGTATCACCTTGGGGTGCTCCTGTCTTGTTTGTGAAGAAAAATGATGGTTCTATGTGTATGTGTATTGATTATCGCCAGTTGAACAAAGTGACAGTTAAGAACCGTTATCCTTTGCCTCGTATTGATGATATGTTTGACCAGCTTCAGGGCGCACGGGTGTTTTCTAAGATTAATTTACGCTCAGGTTACCATCAGTTGAAGATTCAGGAGCCAGATATCCCGAAGACTACTTTCAGGACTCGGTATGGTCATTACGAGTTCCTTGTTATGTCATTTGGGCTGACCAATGCCCCAGCAGCCTTTATGCATTTGATGCACAGTGTGTTCCGACCGTATCTTGACTCATTCATCATTGTCTTTATTGATGATGTTCTGGTGTATTCTCGGAGTCGGGAAGATTATGAGCAGCATCAGAGGACTGTGCTTCAAACTCTAAGAGAGAAGAAGTTATATACTAAGTTCTCGAAATGTGAGTTTGGTTGGATTCAGTGGCATTCTTAGGCCACGTGGTATCGGGTGAGGGTATTCAGGTGGATCCGAAAAAGATAGAGGCCGTGCAGAGTTGGCCCAGACCATCCTCAGCTACCGAGATCCGCAGTTTCCTTGGCTTGGCGGGCTACTACCGTCGTTTTGTGAAGGGGTTTTCATCGATTGCAGCCCCTATGACCAGGTTGACCCAGAAGGGTGCTCCGTTCCAGTGGACGGAGGAGTGTGAGGCGAGCTTTCAAAAGCTCAAGACAGCTTTGACCACAACCCCAATTTTGATATTTCCTATAGGTTCGGGGCCTTATACAGTCTATTGTGATGCCTCGAGGGTGGGCCTCAAAGCGGTGTTGATGCAGGACGGTAGGGTGATTGCCTACGCGTCCAGACAATTGAAGATACATGAGAAGAACTACCCTATTCACGACCTTGATTTAGCTGCCATTGTTCACGCCCTGAAGATTTGGCACCGTTCTTGTACGGTGTGCCTTATGAGATTTATACTGACCATCGTCGCTTGCAGCACCTGTTCAAGCAAAAGGATCTAAATTTGTGACAGAGGAGGTGGTTAGAGTTGCTAAAGGACTATGACATCACTATTTTGTATCACTTGGGCAAGGCCAATGTGGTGGCTGATGCTTTGAGTCGCCAGACAGAGATTTTGGGGAGTTTGGCTTATTCACCAGCATCGGAGAGGCCTATGGCGATGGATATTCAGGCCTCAGCCAGCTAGTTTGTGAGATTGGATCTTTCGGAGCCCAATCGGGTTCTAGCTTGCGTGGTTTCTCGGTCTTTCTTATTTGATCGTATCAGGGAGCGACAGTATGATGATCCTCATTTGCTTGTCCTCAGTGACAAGGTTCAGCACGGCGATGCCAGAGATGTGACTATTGGTGATGATGGGGTATTGAGGATGCAGGGTTGGATTTGTGTACCCAATGTTGATGGGCTTCGAGAGTTGATTCTAGAGGAGGCCCATAGTTCATGGTATTCCATCCATCCGGGTGCCGCAAAGATGTATCAGGATTTGAGACAGCACTACTGGTGGAGGCGGATGAAGAAAGATATAGTTAGATTCGTTGCTCGGATTCTCAACTGTCAGCAGGTGAAGTATGAGCACCAGAGACCGAGTGGGTTGCTTTAGCAGGTAGAGATCCCGTAGTGGAAGTGGGAGCGGATCACCATGGACTTTGTAGTTGGGCTCCCACGGACTTTGAGAAAGTTCGATGCTATTTGGGTGATTGTGGATCGACTGACCAAGTCCGCTCATTTCATTCCTGTGTGTACTACTTATTCTTCAGAGCGGTTGGCGGAGATTTATATCCGGGAGATTATTCATCTGCATGGTATTCCAGTGTCCATCATTTCAGATAGAGGTACTCAGTTCACATCACGGTTCTGGAGGGCCGTTCAGCATGAGTTGGGCACTCGGCTAGAGTTGAGTAGACATTTCACCCTCAGACGGAGGGACAGTCCGAGAGCACTATTCAGATTCTTGAGGATATGCTCTGCGCGTGTGTGATTGAGTTTGGATGGTCTTGGGATTAGTTCTTACCATTGGCGGAGTTTTCCTACAGCAACAGCTATCAGTCTAACATTCAAATGGCACCATATGAGGCTCTATATGGTAGGCGGTGTAGATCTCCGGTGGGTTAGTTTGAGCCGGGCGAGGCTAGATTATCGGGTTAAGGTGATTCAGGATGCTTTGGAGAAGGTTAAGGTGATTCAGGATAGACTCCGTACAGCCCAGTCCAGACAGAAGAATTACATGGAATAGAAGGTTCGTGATGTTTCCTATATGGTTGGAGAGCGGGTTTTGCTTCGGTTTCGCCTATGAAGGGCGTTATGAGATTTGGGAAGAAAAGGAAGTTGAGTCCGAGGTTTACTGGAACTTTTGAGATAGTGAGGCGTGTTGGGGAGGTTGCTTATGAGCTAGCTTACCTTACCTCCCAGTCTGGCCGAAGTTCATCCGGTATTTTATGTTTCGATGCTCCATAGGTATCACAGTGACCTGTCGCATGTGTTGGATTTCAGTTCAGTCCAAATGGACAAGGATATATCCTATATTGAGGAGCCAGTGGCAATATTGGATAGGCAGGTCAAAAAGTTGAGATTAAAGAACATTGCATCAGTAAAGGTTCAGTGGTGGAGTCAACCAGTCGAGGAGGCAACCTGGGAGACCGAGCAAGATATGCGCAGCCGTTACCCTCTCCTTTTCACTACTTCAGGTATGTCTCTATGCTCGTTCGAGGATGAATGAATGTTTAAGTGTAGGAGGATATGACGACCCGGCCGGTCGTCTTAAGAATTAACGCCCCAATCCCATGTTAACTGCTTTCCCCAAGTTTATTTCTGCTATTTTGATTTGCCAGGATGTTCGATTTTGAATTTCAGAGAGTTTTGGGACACTTAATCCCTAAATGAGAGCTTAAGTGTTGGAAAGTTGACCGTAGTCGGAACAGTGTGAAGATGTCCTCGGAATGGAAATCCGATGGTTCCGTTAGCTCCGTTGGGTGATTTCGGGGTTAAGAGCGTTTTCGGATTGTGATTTGGAGGTCCATAGCTAATTTAGGCTTGAAATGCCGAAAGTTAAATTTTTGAAGTTTCCGGTTCGATAGTGAGATTTTGATCCGAGGGTTGGAATGGAATTATAAAAGTTGGAGTAGCTCCATAGTGTTTAATGTGACGTGCGTGCAAAATTTCAGGTCATTCGGACGAGGTTTGATAGACTTTTTGATCGAAAGCGTATTTTTAGAGTTTTTGGAATTCTTAGGCTTGAATCTGATAAAAAAATAGGTGTTTTTATGTTGTTTTGACCGTTCCAAAGGTTGAAACAAGTTTGAATGATATTTTAGGATTGGTTGGCATGTTTGGTTGAGGTCCCGGGGGGCTCGGGTGTGTTTCGGATGCTCAACGAGTCATTTTGGAACTAGAGAAATTGCAGAAAAATCTGCAGCAGCACAGTTCTGGTTTGCTTCTTCACGTTCGCAAGTGGGGTCTCGCGTTCGCGAAGAGGAGCTGGGGCTGGTTAGGAATTTACTCTTCGCGTTCGCGAAGGAGCTTACGCGTTCGCGAGGCTGTAGGACTTGGTGCCTACGCGTTCGCGAAGTCAGTCTCGCGTTCGCGTAGGGGAAGAGAACTGAACATCGCGTTCGCGGCTCAGGCATCACGTTTGCGAAGAGCGAGACTAGCCAGTGGAACTTTAGTACATCACGTTCGCGATAGTAGCCTCGCGTTCGCGAAGAAGGAAATACCTAGGCAGAATATAAAATTTCAAAATCGAGGGTTTAGCCATTTTTATCAAAACTTAAGCTTTGGATCTCGGATTTGAGCGAGATTTTGAGGGATTTTCAGAGATATCGATTGGGTAACGATTCTTAACCTCTTTTTGCTTGTAACCCATTAATCCAAACTTGAATTCATCATTTAATTTCGGAATTTGTATGAAAATTTGGGAAAAGTTCTTAGACCAAAAATTCGAGTTTTGATTTGGGATTTGTCATTGGATTTGGATAATTTTGGTATGGTCAGACTCGTGGGAGTGTGAGGATTCTGGAAATATAAATTTTACCCAATTCCGAGATGTGGGCCCGAGGGGCATTTTGGTCATTTTACCTAACTTCGTGTATTAGCTTAGAATTTAATTGTAGAATTAGTTACTTGAAGTGTTATTTACATTATGAAATTGAATTAAATAGATTTGGGCCATTTGGAGTCGAGTACTCGTGGCAAGAACGTGGTCTCGGGTTGATTTTTGAGCGGGTTCGAGGTAAGTGGCTTGTCTAACCTTGTGTGAGGGACATTCCCCTCAGGATATGATATATTTGATAATTGAAATGCCTTGTACGTGAGGTGACGAGCGCGTACTTGAGCTAATTGTTGAAAACCCGTTTTTTCCTTAAGTATTTCAATTGAGTTCTTTTTCCTATTTTATTCTACTTGTGAATTTAGCATGTTGCTAGTTTAGAAAAGCATGTTTAGTTGACTTAATTGCCTATTTGCTTAAACTGCCTTAATTGCATTACTTGAAGCATGTTAGGCTAGAATTAAATGTTTACTTGGTACGAAATGTAGCTTAATTGAGTATTCTTGTGTTGTTGCTGTGTGTTTTTACTTAGGGACTACAGGACGACATCCCGGGAGATCCCCTATACGTATTTATGATCTGAACTGAGGTGCGGGATACCAAGAGGTCCCTGACACGTATATTGAGAATACCAAGAGATCCTCGGGATACCAAGAGATCCCTAGCATATATTGAGGATACCAAGAGATCCTCGGGATACCGAGAGATCCCTAGCCTATATTGAGGATACCAAGAGATCCTCGAGATACCAAGAGATCCCTAACATATATTGAGGATACCAAGAGATCCTCGGGATACCAAGAGATCCCTAGCATATATTGAGGATACCAAGAGATCCCCGGTTATCATCCTTGTTATGAGTGGTACTTCCTTGTGGTTTGCCTTCATCTCTGTTTCCGTTATTGTACTCTTATTATCCTGTGTAGATTCTTACTGTAGATTTTAAATTGTACTGCTTATCTTATTATGTCATCTTTATATTTATTTAATCTCAGTAGGGCCCTAACCTTCCTCGTGACTACCCAACCGAGGTTAGGCTTGGCACTTACTGAGTACCGCTGTGGTGTACTCATGCCTCTTCTGCGCATGTTTTTCATGTGCAGATCTAGGTACCGCTACTCAGGCTTATCATCTTTGAGGAGGCGACTGCTCTAGATACTTCGAGGTACATCTGCCGCGTCCGCAGACCGAGAAGTCCCTTTCTATTCCTGCTTTAGTATTTAGCCCTTTTGTACTTTTCTGTTCTTATTAGACATTCCAGAGTTAGAGCTATGCAGTATTGATCTTAGCTTGTGATTCGTGCGTTTTTGGGTCTTGGATTTATTTTTTGGTATTGAGAGTTAAACATGGTGTAAGCTGAGCGGCACATTTAAACACTGTTACTACTTTATTTCTGTTTTAAATTGTTTACTTTCGCAAATCTTTTTGGTTTTTCTTCCGCAAATTAGGCTTACCTAGTCGTAGAGACTAGATGCCGTCACGATGGTTCACGGAGGGCGAACCGGGGTTTTTTCTGTAATTTTGAGGTGAAAAATTCGACCCTAATCATCTCAAATCAACTCCAAATGCGATAAATTTTCAATATGAACTTCCCAAAAGCTACTAGAAATAATTATTTATAACATTTACTTCGAATCAAACAATAAATTTTCAAAGTAAAATTTCAGATTCAAGAGTTTCAAGCTCAACAATATTTGTGTATTATCCCCCATTTGATTTCATTATAGTAAGAAGCACAAAAAAATATTATATCAAATCACCTAACAAATTATAATTTAACTTGTTTAATCTTAAACGATTTGAACGAATTAAATAAAAATGGGTGTCACTTCTAATCAAACAAAAAAGGAGAAAAATAGAATAAACAAAGAAAAAAATTAGAATAAAATAACAATGAAAAAAAGAACAAAGTAAAGAAATAATATTGGTATGGTAATAGTTCACATGTGTTACCAAAAAAAAATGAAGTTTTTACCTCCGGTAGCAAAGGTTGATATCTTATTTATTTTAAATAAATACCCTTTTAAAAAATTATATTCCATAGCTACCTTTTGATTTTTATAGTCAAATATCTATTTATGGTCACCTCCTACCCTTAAGCCATAAAATACGTTTTGTATTATTTTTCTCTCTTATTCTTTCAGATTTTTATCTACCCCCCTCTCAACGCCAGTCTTTCTCCATGAATACAACCATGATTCTCTACTGATTCATCTTGTCACAACCTGTATTTTCCACCATCGGGAGTCGTGATGGCGCCTACTAATGTGAGCTAGGCAAACCAATCATTTAACTACTGATTTCATTACTCAATTATTTCTTTAAAACAAATATAAGACGATAAGATGAAAACAACAGAACTTTAATTAATTAAGCGGAAGATAACAATTAAATATCTGAAATCTGCATCTATCACAACTCTTAAAACCTAAAGCACCCAAAATCTGGTGTCACAGTGTCACAACGGTCTAAGATTTACTACATACAAAGTCTGAAGAAAATGACAATACACTATTTTTGAATAAAGGGAAAATGAAACAGGAAATAGGAATAGAGGAGACGCCAGGGCCTGCGGACGCCTGCAGGTCTACCTTGGATCTCCGCGTGGACTGAAAGTAGCCTCCACACTACGGTCCAAAAGCTGCTCCGGGATCTGCACATAGTGCAGAGTGTAGTATCAGCACAACCGACCCCATGTGCTGGTAAGTGTCTAGCCTAACCTCGGCAAAGTAGTGACGAGGCTAGGACCAGACTACCAAATAAACCTGTGCAGTTCAAATACATATACAGCGGAAAGAAATACAGAAATAACTAGTCAATATGGGAGGGGGAGCATGCTTTGGGGGAAATAACAATTTCGAATAGAAAGACATCAAGTAATGAAAGGAACAATATAACTCGTATATCAACAAAGAATCAGAAATCAACAAATGCACGGCATCACCCTTCGTGCTTTTACTCTCGTCCTCACCAAATCAATCATATAATAAAAATGTACACGATATCACCCTTCGTGCTTTTACTCTCTTCCTCACCATATAATCAATATAATCGGCACGGAATGGTACATCGTGCGGTACTGCATCACCCTTCGTGATTTACACTCTTTCCTCATAAAACAAACAATGCACGGCATCACCCTTCGTGCTTTACACTCTTTCCTCACAAAACAAACAATGCACGACATCACCCTTCGTGCTTTAACTCTCTTCCTCACCCAAACAACAATCACAAACAATAGGGCAAGGGAACAAATGAAATTACAATAAAAATCCCGGCAAGGAAAGAACAATTCAACAATTCAATCCCGGCAAGGGAACAACATCAATAACATCAACATCCCGGAAAGGGAGATAACAAATAAATCAACAATAGCCCGGCAAGGGTGACAACATAATGATCTCTTCTCTTTCTCACTTTTGCTTCACTATTCACTTCACAACTCGAGCCAATGCTCTAGAGGTTCAATTATCACTTATACTTTCACAATTCGTTATACAACTTGAGCCAACGCTCCTCAAGGTTCATAGATCACAATTCCTTCCACAAACATTATACCACAAATAGAAACCACCACTAAGGCATGAAAGATACAACGAAGTCACGATAATCACAATATAAAGATCACGGGCATGCTAGACACCAACGTATAGATACTCGTCATCATGCCTATACGTCGTACTCAACAATTACCACATAACAAATATGACTCAACTCCTAATCCCTTAAGCTAAGGTTAGACCAAACACTTACCTCGATGCCACGAACACAATTCATGTTTCAACTATAGCTTTACCCCTTGATTCCACCACCAATTTGCTTGTATCTAGTTACAAGTTACTTAATTACATCAATAAACGCTAAATGAATCAATTCGAATGCATAAAAATGAGTTTTCCAAAGTTTTGCCCAAAAAGTCAAAAATCGCCCTGGGCCCACATGGTCAAAACCCGAGGTTTGAACCAAAACCCGATTACCCATTCTCCCACGAACCCAAATATGTAATTTATTTTGAAATTGGACCTAAAATCAAGGTCCAAATCCCCAATTTTTGAAAAACCTAGGTTATACCCAAAACACCCAATTTCCCCCATGAAAATCATTGATTTTAGGTTGAAATCATGTTAAAAGATGTTAATGATTGAAGGAAATGAGTTAAAATTAACTTACAATCGATTTGGAAGAAGAGTTGTTCTTGAAAAATTGCCCAAAGGAATTTGGGTTTTGAAAAAATGTGGAAAATGAGTTTAAAATCGTCTAAGTATAAAAGTTGCAGGTCACAGGTATGGGAATTGCGAACAGGGGTTCACAATTGCGAACCCCGACCTCTGCTAAGCTGGGAAATGCGAAATAGGGTTCGCATTTGCGAACCCTTCAGAAAAATAGGATCTTCGAATTTGCGAACAGCTGGTCGCATTTGCGACTCAAGGTTGGGACAGGGATTTTCGCATTTGCGAGATTGAGCTGACCTGGCTTCCTTCGCATTTGCGAGCCAGGCTTCGCAGATGCGAAGCTTGCAGGCCTGCTATGCACAGCTGAAATCTGTAACTTTTCTAAGTTCAAAATACACCCCGTGGCCTATCCAAAACTCACCCGAGCCCTCGGGGCTCCAAACCAAATATATACACACAACCTCAAAAATATCCTACGGACTTATTCGTGTACTCATATCACCAAAATAATATTATGAACATCGAATTAAACCTCAAGATCGATGAAATTTCTCAAAACTTCTTTAAACATCAAATTTGCATTTAAGGTCCGAATCGCGCCAAACGGGTTCCGTTTCTTACCAAACTTTACCGACAATACATATAAATCATATTGAACCTATACCGGGCTCTGAAACCATAATACGGGCCCGATACCACAGGTTTCACGTAACATTTCCCTTTCAAAAATCTTTATATTTTTCAGAAAATAATTTCTTTCAAAAATTCATTTCTCGGGCTTGGTACCTCAAAATTCGATTACGGGCATACACCCAAGTCCCATATTTTCCTACGGACCCTCCGAGACCGTCAAATTACGGGTCCGGATCCGTTTACCTAAAATGTTGACCACAGTCAAATTAATTCATTTTATAGTCAAAATTTATCATTTTTTTTACAATTTATTTTTACATTTTGGCCTTCCGGCTACGTTCCCGGACTGCGCACGCAAATTGAGGTGATGCTAAAAGAGGTTTTTAAGGTCTCGGAATGTGGAATTTCATTTTTAAACAAGTGATGACCTGAATCATCACATTCTCCACCTCTAGAACAATCGTTCGTCCTCGAACGGACAGAAGAAGGAAGTACTTGAGTCAGGGAAAAGATGGGGATAACGGCTCCGCGTATCAGACTCGGACTCCCAGGTCGATGCCTCAGGAGGTTGACCTCTACACTGAACACGAACAGAAGGAAAACTCTTCGATCTCAACTGATGAACCTGTCGGTCTAGAATAGCTACCAGCTCCTTCTCATAAGACAAGTCCTTGTCCAACTGGACAGTGCTGAAATCAAACACGTGGGATGGATCGCCGTGATATTTCCGAAGCATGGACACATGAAACACTGGATGCACGACTGATAAGCTCGGCGGTGACGCAAGTCTATAAGCGACCTCCCCCACTCGATCAAGAATCTCAAACGGGCCAATGAACCTAGGGCTAAGCTTGCCCTTCTTCCCAAATCTCATCATGCCCTTCATAAGCGACACTCGAAGCAATTCCCGCTCACCGACCATGAATGCTAAATCACAAACTTTGCGGTCGGCATTACTCTTTTTTCTGGACTGAGCTGTACGAAGCCTATCTTGAATGATCCTGACCTTGTCCAAGGCATCCTGAACCAGATCCGTACCTAATAACCGATCCTCTCCCGACTCAAACCATCCAACCGGAGACCGATACCGCCTACTACACAAAGCCTCATAAGGAGCCATCTGAATACTCGACTGGCAGCTGTTGTTGTAGGCAAACTCTGCTAAAGGCAAAAACTGATCCCACGAGCCTCCAAAGTCAATGACACAAGCTCGGAGCATATCCTCCAAAATCTGAATAGTCCACTCAGACTGTCCGTCCGTCTGGGGATGAAATGTTGTGCTCAACTCAATCCGTGTGCCAACTCTCGCTGAACTGCTCTTCAGAAATGAGAGGTAAACTGCGTACCTCGATCCGAAATGATAGACTCGAGTACACCATGAAGGCGAACTATCTCCCGGATATAGATCTCAGTTAACCTCTCGGAAGAATAAGAGATTGCCACAGGAATGAAATGCGCTGACTTGGTCAGCCTATCAACAATAACCCACACTGCATCGAACTTCCTCTGAGTCCGTGGGAGGCCAACAACAAAGTCCATAGTGATACGCGCCCATTTCCACTCAGGAATCTCTATCTTTTGAAATGAACCACCGGGCCTCTAATGCTCGTACTTAACCTGCTGACAATTCAAACATCGAGCCACATATGCAACGATATCCTTCTTCTCTGCCACCAATAATGTTGCCGCAAATCCTGATACATCTTCGTGGCGCCCGGATGAATAGAGTACCGGGAACTATGGGCCTCCTCTAAAATCAACTCTCGAAGCCCATCCACATTAGGCACACAAACTCGCCCCTGCAATCTCAAAATTCCATCACCACCTAAGGTAACCTGCTTGGCACCTCCGTTCTACACCGTGTCTCTGAGGACACACAAATGGGGATCATCATACTGCTGATCTCGGATACGCTCCAATAATGAAGAGTGATCAACTATGCAAGCTAACACATGGCTGGGCTTAGAAACATCCAACCTCACGAACTGATTGGCCAAAGCCTGAACATCCAAAACAAGTGGTCTCTCACCGACCGGAATATAAGCAAGACTGCCTATACTGGCTGCCTTTCTACTCAAAGCATCAGCCACCACATTGGCCTTTCCCTGGTGATATAAGATAGTGATATCATAATCTTTCAACAACTCCAACCACCTCCTCTACCTCAAATTCAACTCCTTTTGCTTGAACAAATACTGAAGACTCTTGTGATCTGTGAACACCTCATATACCATGCCATACAGATAATGCCTCCAAATCTTCAACGTGTGAACAATGGCTGCCAACTCCAAATCATGAATCAGATAGTTCTTCTAATGAATCTTCAACTGTCATGAAGCATAGGCGATGACCTTGTCATCCTACATCAACACTGCACCAAGTCCAATACGAGATGCATCAAAATAGACTGTATAAGGCCTTGAACCTGTGGGCAATACCAACACCAGTGCCGTAGTCAGAGCTATCTTGAGCTTCTAAAAGCTCGCCTCACACTCATCCGACCATCTGAACTGGGCACCCTTTTGGATCAACCTGGTCATCGGGGCTACGATAGATGAAAAACCCTCCACAAACTGATGATAGTAGCCTGCCAATCCCAAGAAACTCCGAATCTCTGTAGCTGATGATGGTCTAGGCCAGTTCTTGACTGCTTTAATCTTCTTCGGATCAACTTGAATACCCTCCGCTGATACAACATGACCCAGGAATGCAACTAAACTCAAGTAGAACTCATACTTCGAGAACTTAGCATATAACTGACTATCCCTCAAGGTTTAAAGAACCACTCTAAGATGCTGCTTGTGCTCCTCCCGGCTGCGCGAATAAATCAAAATATCATCAATGAAGACTATCACGAATGAATCCAAATAAGGCCTAAACACTCGGTTTATCAAATCCATAAAAGTTGTTGGGGCATTTGTCAACCCGAATGACATCATCAAGAACTCATAATGCCCGTACCAAGTGCGGAAAGCTGTCTTAGGGACATCGGATGCCCTAATCCTCAACTGATGGTATCCAGATCTCAAGTCAATCTTCGAAAATATCTTGGCACCCTGAAGCTGATCAAACAAATCATCAATCCTCGGCAATGGATACTTATTCTTGATTGTAACCTTGTTCAACTGCCGGTAATAAATACACATTCTCATCGATCTATTCTTCTTCTTAACAAACAACACCGGCGCACCCCAAGGCGAAACACTCGGCCTAGTGAAACCCTTCTCAAGCAATTCTTGCAACTGTTCCTTCAACTCTTTCAACTCCGGCGGGGCCATGCGATACAACAGAATAGAAATGGGCTGAGTGCCCAGAGCCAAATCGATACAAATGTCGTCTGAAGGAAAAACCTCAGGAAACTCAAGAATAATGGGCACAGAATCAATAGACAGAACCTCAACACTAGAATCACATACATATGCCAAATAGGCCAAACACCCCTTCTCGACCATACACCGAGCCTTCACATAAGAGATAACACTACAAGTAGAATGACTAGGAGTCCCTCTCCACTCTAAACGAGGAAAACCCGGCAAGGCTAAGGTCACAGTCTTGGCATGAGAGTCCAAGATAGCGTGGTAAGGTGATAACCTGTCCATCCCCAATATAACATCAAAATTAACCATGTCCAAAAGAAGCAAATCTACGCGAGTCTCAAGACCCCCAATCACAACTATACATGAACGATGGACTTGATCTACCACAATAGAATCACCTACCGGCGTAGACACATAAACAGAAGCACTCAAAGAATCATTAGGCATGACCAGATACGGTGCAAAATAAGATGACACATACGAGTATGTGGACCCTGGATCAAATAACACTGAAGCATCTCTATCACAAACCAGAACCGTACCTGTAATAACCGCATCTGAAGCCTCAACCTCGGGCCTGGCTGGAAGAGCATAACATCGGGGCTGGGCCCCACCACCTTGGACTATATCTCTAGGATGGCCTGCTGCTGGCTGGCCTCCACTTCTAGCGGCCTGAGCTCTACCTCTAATACCTCTACCTCCACCTCTAGCACCTCTACCCCCACCTCCAGCTGGATGGGCGGGCTGGGGGACACTTGGTGCCTGAACCATGGCATGGGAACCCTGATGCTGGGAGCTACTCGGTGCTCGAGGGAAAAACCTAGCAATGTGACCCATATCACCACAAGTGTAGCAAGCCCTCGGCTGTTGAGACTGCTGGCCCTGACGACCTAAATGACCACCCCGAAAACTATGAAGCGGTGGCGCACTGATAGGAGCAGGTGGTGCACTGTAGGACTACTGATCAGAATACTGCATCTGAGGACCACGGCCACCTGAAGTACCGTGAGAAGCCTGAAGTGCTGACTGAAAGGCCTAGAAGGATGGCCTCTACCATATGAATCCCTACCTCCAAATGAGGTACCACTTAATCGGCCTGAATGACGGGGCCTCTTGTCCGACGCATGACCATCTCCCTGTGACAGAACCATCTCCACTCTCCTGGCCACATTGGCCGCCTCCTGGAAAGATATCTTACTCCCTGCCTCCCTAGCTCTCTGAAGACGAATCGTCTGAATAAGTCCATCAATGAACCTCCTCACCCTTTATCTCTCGGTGGGAAGTATGATAAGAGCATGACGAGCCAAGTCGATGAATCTGGTCTCATACTGGGTAACAGTCATAGAACCCTGCTGGAGGCGCTCAAAATACCTCCGATAGGCCTCTCTCTGAGTGATGGGTAGAAACCTCTCCAGAAATAGCTGTGTAAATTGCTCCCACATCAAGGCTGGCGATCCGGCTGGTCTAGCTAAGCAATAATCTCTCCACCAAGTCTTGGCAGATCCAGATAAGCGAAAAGTAGCAAAATCGACCCCATTGGTCTCAACTATCCCCATGTTCCTAAGAACCTCATGACAGTTGTCTAGATAATCCTGGGGATCCTTAGTAGATGCACCGCTGAAAGTAGTAGTGAGGAGCTTGGTGAACCTATCCAACCTCCACAAAGCATCGGCAGCCATAGCTACTCCATCTTCGGTCTGAGCTACCACATCCGGCTGAACTTCTCCAACTGGATGGACTACTGGAGTCTGAAACTGAGGAGCTACCTGCTTCGGAGTGCAAGTAGCAGGAGTCTGGGCTCTTCCTCCAGTCTGAGAGACGGCTGGTGCTACAGGAAGCAAGCCTGCTCGGGTGACACTCTCCATGAGGCCCACCAGACGGACTAGAGTATCCTGAAGAACTGGGGTAGCAATAAACCCCACTAGCACCTAAGCTAGGCCCACCGGAACTGCTGGGGCCGGAACCTCATCATCAAAGTCAACATGAGGCTCCGCCATTGTTGGTGCTGCTCGGGGCTGAGCTCTGCCCCTACCTCGACCTCTAGCACAGCCTTGGCCTCGCCCTCTACCCCTCGTGGGAGCTGCTGCTGGGAACTCGGGCTGCTGGTCAGTGGATGAGGAAGTGCGTGTTCTCGCCATCTGCGAAAGAACAAAGTAGAAATTCAATTAGTATTGAGAAACCAAACTGCACGACAGGAGAGAATAAATGTGAAGTTGTTCCTAACTCTGTAGCCTCTGGGGGATAAATACAGACGTCTCCGTACCGATCCCTCAAACTCTACTAAGCTTGTCTGGGAACTGTGAGACCCATGTAACCTAGAGCTCTGATACCAACTTGTCACGACCCGGATTTCCCACCCTCGGGAGTCATGATGGCACCTACTAATGTAAGATTGGCAAGTCAATCATTTAATAATTATTTTATTACTCAATTATTTCTTTAAAACAAATATAAGACGATAACATGAAAACAACGGAACTTTAATTAATTAAGTGGAAGATAACAATTAAATATCTGAACTCTGCATGTATTACAACTCTTAAAACCTAAAGCAACCAAAACCTGGTGTCACAGACGGTCTAAGATTTACTACATACAAAGTCTGAAGAATATGACAATACACAGTTTCTGAATAAAAGGAAAATGAAACAGGAAATAGGAATAGAGGAGACGCTAGGGCCTGCGGACGCCTGCAGGTCTACCTTGGATCTTCGCGTAGACTGAAGGTAGCCTCCACACTACGGTCCAAAAGCTGCTCCGAGATCTGCACACAGTGCAGAGTGTAGTATCAGCACAACTGACCCCATCTGCTGGTAAGTATCTAGCCTAACCTCGGCGAAGTAGTGACAAGGCTAGGACCAGACTACCAAATAAACCTGTGCAGTTCAAATACATATAAAGCAGAAAGAAATACAAAAATAACCAGTCAATATGTGAGGGGGAGCATGCTGTGGAGGAGATAACAATTCCGAATAGAAAGACATCAAGTAATGAAAGGAACAATATAACTCGGATATCAACAACAAAAATCAACAAATGCACGACATCACCCTTCGTGCTTTTACTCTCATCCTCACCAAAGCAATCATATAATAAAAATGTACACGACATCACCCTTCATGTTTTTACTCTCTTCCTCACCATATAATCAATATAATCGGCATGTAATGGTACATCGTGCGACACGACATCACTCTTCGTGCTTTACACTCTTTCCTCACAAAACAAACAATGCACGACATCACCCTTCGTGTTTGAACTCTCTTCCTCACCCAAACAACAATCACAAGCAATAAGGCAAGGGAACAAATGAAATTACAATAAAAATCCCGGCAAGGGAACAACAATTCAACAATTCAATCCCGGTAAGGGAACAACATCAATAATATCAACATCCCGGCAAGGGAGATAACAAATAAATCAATAATAGCCCGGCAAGGGTGACAACATAATGATGTCTTCTCTTTCTCACTTTTGCTTCACTATTCACTTCACAACTCGAGACAATGCTCTAGAGGTTCAATTATCACTTATACTTTTACAATTCGTTATACAACTTGAGCCAACGCTCCTCAAGGTTCATAGATCACAATTCCTTTCACAAACTTTATACCACAAATAGAAACCATCACTAAGGCATGAAAGATACAACGAAGTCACGATAATCACAATATAAAGACTCACGGGCATGCTAGACACCAACGTATAGATACTCGTCACCATGCCTATACATCATACTCAACAATTACCACATAGCAAATAGGACTCAACTCCTAATCCCTCAAGCTAAGGTTAGACCAAACACTTACCTCGATGCCACGAACACAATTCACGATTCAACTATAGCTTTACCCCTTGATTCCACCACCAATTCACTCGTATCTAGTCACAAGTTACTTAATTACATCAATAATTGCTAAGTGAATCAACTTGAATGCATAAAAATGAGTTTTCCAAAGTTTTGCCCAAAAAGTCGAAAATCGCCCCCAGGACCACATGGTCAAAACCCGAGGTTCGAACCAAAATCCGATTACCCATTCCCCCATGAACCCAATATATAATTTGTTTTGAGATCGGACCTCAAATCAAGGTCCAAATCCCCAATTTTTGAAAAACCTAGGTTCTACCCAAAACACACAATTTCTCCCATGAAAACCATTGATTTTAAGTTGAAATCATGTTAAAAGATGTTAATGATTGAAGGAAATGAGTTAAAATTAACTTACAATCGATTTGGAAGAAGAGTTGTTCTTGGAAAATCGCCCAAAGGAGTTTGTGTTTTGAAAAGATGTGAAAAATGAGTTTAAAATCGTCTAAGTATAAAAGTTGCAGGTCGCAGGTATGGGAATTGCGAACATGGGTTCGCAATTGCAAACCCCTACCTCTGCTAAGCTGGGAAATACAAAATGCGAACCGTTCAGGAATATAGGATCTTCACATTTGCGAACAGCTGGTCACATTTACGACTTGGGAATTGCGACAACTTCATCGCATTTGCGACTCAAGGTTGGGACATGGATTTTCTCATTTGCGAAAGATATCTCGCATTTGCGAGACTGAGCTGGCCTGGCTTCCTTCGCATTTGCGAGCCAGGCTTCGCATGCAGGCCTGCTATGCACAGCTGAAATCGGCAACTTTTCTAAGTTCAAAATGCACCCCGTGGCCTATCCAAAACTCACCCGAACCCTTGGGCCTCCAAACTAAATATACACACAACCTCAAAAATATCCTACGGACTTATTCGTGTACTCATATCACCAAAATAACATCATGAATATCGAATTAAACCTCAAGATCGATGAAATTTCTCAAAACTTCTTTAAACATCAAATTTACATTTAAGGTCTAAATCACGCCAAACGGGTTCCGTTTCTTACCAAACTTTACCGACAACACATATAAATCACATTGAACCTGTACCGAGCTCTGAAACCATAATATGGGCCCGATACCACAGGTTTTACACAACATTTTCCTTTCAAAAACCTTTATATTTTTCGGAAAATAATGTTTTTTCAAAAATTCATTTCTCGGACTTGAGACCTCGAAATTCGATTTCGGGCATACGCCCAAGTCCTTTATTTTCCTACGGACCCTCCGAGACCATCAAATCACGGTCCCGGATCCGTTTACCCAAAACGTTGATCGCAGTCAAATTAATTCATTTTATAGTCACAATTTATCATTTTTCATAGATATTCACATTTAGACTTTCCGGCTATGCGCCCGGACTGTGCACGCAAATTGAGGTAATGCTAAAAGAGGGTTTTAAGGCCTCAGAACGTGGAATTTTATTTTTAAACAAGTGATGACCTTTCGGGTCATCACACATCTCCATTGTCGAACGAAATTTTCATTGTCAGTGGTCTGGGGCTCTAAATCAATGTCGAAATCAAGCACTAAAATACAACTATTTTTCGATTTGATGCGGTTTTTCGGTTCGGTTTGTACACCCCTACCTTTCCATTCCACCAAACTCCATCAGGATAAAAACACCCTTCTGGTAGTGCCATTGTGCCAACCTCCTGTTTCTTCGAATCCAATGACACCATTGCATCAATCCTTATGTAATCATACTTGCTCCTATATCCAATCCAATAAAAGATATTTTTTTAAAAAAAGCCCCGCCAGCGAAGAAAATATGGGGATTTAGCATTACCAAGTCTTATATTTCGTAACAATGTCAAAATCTTACATAGGGTAAATTGGGGCTGACAATGGAGGTTCAAAATCTGCTATCGACGAGACGACATTAGGGTTATTCTTGAACAAAGACGACGGAGTTTGGGCTGAGCAACTTGAAGAGTCTGTTACTTTTTTTTGATTGTATTTCAATGTATCTCACTATATTCTATGTATTTTATTGTCTTTTTTTTCATTGTATTTCAATGTATCTCGTTGTATTCCATATATTTCATTTTAATCATTGTCTCGCTATATTTCATGAATGTATTCATATATTTTTTTAATTAATATAATTTATGTATTCATATGTATTTATGTTTTCAGATTTATAATTGAGTTTTTTGAGTTATATTAGGAATCTATTTGTGTTAATTGATTCACTTTCCGTTTAAAAACAATTGAATAGACCACGATTTATGCTATTTACATTACTATATTCACAAATACATATCGTAAATACAGTTGAATACAATAATTGCCTAGCTGTACTCCCCTATTTCACGCCGAGTTTCGCTACTGTATTCGTAAATATAGTAGGTTAAATACATCAAATACACTCTAGCAAAACTGAAAACATAGCTATATGAAGTAATATAGTAAATGATAACTACAACTAGTTAATAACCACTAAACAATAGTGGTTTGTGAAAATTTCTCAAAAAAATTACTTATGAGAGGGACAGGGAGGGCCCATGGTAAGGATTTTTGTCCCACAGTTGATCCAACATATCTCTACAAAATAACATTAGGGGGAAAATGAGAGAAATTTTACCTTTTATAGCAAAGCTTTACACATTATTTATTATAAATAAAAATCCTTTTAATATATAATTTTCTATAGCTACTTTTTAATTTTTATAGCAAAATATGTATTTATGTTTATTTCCTACCATTAAGCCATTAAACACCCTCTCTAATATTTTTCTCGCTCTTTCTTTATATAAAACTATCTCCTTATTAAACCCTAGCATATGTTCTTTTCAAACTGATCAAACTAATTTTCTTCATCTTGTGCAGAATCTCAATACTGAAATGCAAATGTGGATGTAGGAAATACAGTCAATAACAGTGCATACAAAATGGGAGGAAGCATTATCTGAGATTGACCTAAAGGCTTTTTGTCCCCATTATTGCCTCGTAGAAGAATTCCAAATCTATACATGTTGAACAAATTTCCTACTAGCTTTTTTAAAGCTAAAAGTGAATTCTCTTGGTCGTTTTTTTCCTTGAAGTCTAATTCAAGACGACATAGCAAAGTTGGTTCTTGGAGTAGGGGAGGCAGTACTTTTTGATTTTCTTTGCCCCCTTGCGGCGGTTGACAATTACAACGGAAGAGTTGTTCTTGTATTCAGATGTGTGAATATGCATTCGATAAGGCATACATTGATTTTCATTTTGTACAGTGATTTTTGACTGTTGTATTTGGATGTATTTATATGTATTTGAGTTCATACAATAATATTTTTAAATGCATTGTTTTTCATTGCTAACAAGAATAAGAAGAACAAACACAGTATTCACTTTCATCTCTTTCTTGTTGCAGGCGTGCAACCCGATCCCATTTCAAATATTACCTTGGCGGCGTGCCACCCGATCCCATCTAATATATCTTCTTGCAGGCGTACAACCCGATCCCATTTCATATATATAGTTGCAGGCGTGCAACCCGATCCCATTTCAAATATCACCATGGCGGCGTTCCACCTGCTCCCATTTCATATATCTTGTTGCAGGCGTGCAACCCGATCCCATTTCAAATATCTCAGTGGCGGCGTGCCACTCGCTCCCATTTCATATATCCTTTACAGACGTGCAACTCAATCCCATTTACAAATCAACATCAATCACAAAAGAATCTCGGCAAGGGAATAAGAGTATAACAATAACATACCGGCAAGGGAGACAATGTCATAACAATAACATCCCGACAAGGGAGACAATATCCTAAACAATAACATCCTGGCAAGGGAACCACCAATGATAATCAACATATTAAGCATGAACAAATCACAACGAAGTCACAACAATTACAATACGAGACTCACAGGCATGCTTGACGCCGATGTATAGATACTCGTCACCATGCCTATACGTCGTACTCTACAATTAACACATAGCAAATAAGACACAACTCCTAATCCCTCAAGCTAAGGTTAGACCAAATACTTGCCTCGATGCTACGAACACAATTCAAGCCTCAACTACCGCTTTACCTCTCGTTTCCACCACCAATTCACTTGTATCTAGCCACAAGTTACTTAACTATATCAATAAATGCTAAATGAATCAATTTCAATGCATGAAAATAAGTTTTCCAATCATTTTCCCAAAAAGTCAAAAATCGACCCGGGTCCACATGGTCAAAACCCCATGAACCCAAATATATAATTTGTTTTGAAATCGAACCTCAAATCGAGGTCCAAATCTCCAAAATTTTAAAAACCTAAGTTCTACTCAAAACACCCAATTTTCCCCATGAAAACCTTTGATTTGAGTTGAAATTATGTGAAAACATGTTAAAGATTAATGAAAATGAGTTAGAAATGACTTACAATCGATTTGGAAGAGTACTTGTCTTTGAAAATCGCCCAAATGTGTTTAGGTTTTGAAAAAGTTTGAAAAATGGCTGAAAATGCGTCTAAGTTATGATTTAGCAGGTCACAGATGTCGCAATTGCGAGCCCTTAAGGAACCTGCTATCTTCGCATTTGCGAAGGTGATGTTGCATTTGCGACAATAGGGATATCTGGGTTATTCGCATTTGCGAAGAATTGCTCGCAATTGCGAGAAAGCCTGGCCAGGGCATACTTCGCAATTGCGAAGAGACCCTCGCAATTCCCAAGCCTGATAGGTTCGCAATTGCGAAACATGACCTCGCAATTGCGAGATCATGGCCTGCAACACATACCAACTGAAACCTGCAACTTCCTAAGTTCAATCCCACTCCGTGGCCTATCCAAAACTCAGTCACAAGAATTGCAAAACCTTATGGAAACCCTAATCTCTCAGGGCTCCAAACCAAACATGCACACCAACCTAAAAATATCATACGGACTTGCTCGTGTAATCAAATCATCAAAATAACATCAACAACTATGAATTAAATCCCAAATTCATGAAATCATTCAAGAACACCAAAATTTCCAATTTCTCAACTTTAAGTCCATTTTATACCAACCCAATTTCGATCTTTACCAAATTTTTTACAGATTCAACCTAATTATTATTTCAAACTTGTACCGGGCTCCGAAACCAAAATACGGGCCCGGTACCATCAATTTCAAACATCTTTCATTTCCAAAAACTCTTATATATTCTAGAAAATAATTTTCTTTAATAATTCATTTCTCGGGCTTGGGACCTCGGAATTCAATTTCGAGCATATGCCCAAGTCCCAAATTTTACCACAGACCCTACGAGACCGTTGGATCACGGGTCTGGGTCCGTTTACCAAGTTGACCAAAGTCAACTTAAATTCATTTTAAAAGCAAAATTTATCATTTTTCACAGATTTTCACATAATGGCTTTCCGGATACACGCCCGAAATCCGCAAGCAAATTGAGGTGAGACAAAAAAAGGTTTTTAAGGCCTCGGAATGCAGAATTTATTTCTAAAACAAGTGATGACCTTTTGGGTCATCACACTTACTAGGGCCAACAATATAATAGTATGAAGTTCAAATTGTAAATCATAATGTATGTAGATTACAACAAGCTCAAAACAAGAATAATAACTGGAAAATCCTTCCATCATATTTAAAAAAATCAAGGCACTTTCTTCATTTAAAACAAATGATCTTTCAAGCAACAAATCATACGAACTATAAAGAGTTCCAATTCTATTATCACATACAAATACCACCGAGGACGTTCGACCCGATCCAACATAAAAGTAACATGTGCACTACCGAGGGTCGAACAACGCGAACCATAGATGCATCTATTAACTTGCCGAGGTGAACAACCCGCTCCCATGAGAGTAGTGGAAATAGTCACCCCGCTCACGAAATATACTTGCAACGCGGTTAAATATAAATATAACGTAGTTTTCCTCAACTCTTTTCAAAATAATAATTTACTTGAAACCTTTGAAATCATGAAATCCTCAACTTAGTTCCATTCAATGCAAATCAATAAATATATTCAGATAACAGTACCCACAAAGCATGGTGTGAGCCTAGCTATCCGGACATAACAAGAATAGTAGCTACGTACGGACTCTCGTTACTTTGTGCATACGTAGCCTCCACAATTAATTATATATTAATTAAGTTCACCTATGGGGAATTTCCCTCTTACCGGGTTAGAAAAGAGACTTACCTTACTTCAAAGCCTACTTCCAAACTCAAGAATGCGCTCAAACCCTCAAATCGGAGCCGAACGATCCAAAACTATTCAAATAATGTAAAAATCAATCATTATAGGTTCAAAAGTTCATATTCTAGCTATTAAAGTGATTACCCAACCTCAAAGGCAAGATTCCTAAAATTCACACTCGGGCCCACGTGCCCGGATTTCGAATTATTTTGAAGGAAGTTGTTACCCATAACCTAAGGAACATAAATATATGATTATCACTAAGTTTCATGGTAAAAATCTCATTCTTGTCAAACGTTATGTTTTTCATCTAACCCATGATTTCTACCAATTTTCATGTTAGAATATACCCAAAATTTATGTATTGAACTCACAATAGGTATAAATTACTTACCTCCAAAAGTTAGGTGAAAATCCCTCTCAAAATGCTCCAATAATCGCCCAAAGAATGAGAGAAAATGAGTGAAAATGACTTAAGTCCCGTATTAAATGAACCTCACTGCCCCAGCGATTTTCACACCTACGATTCCGCTTTTGCGGACTAGGTTTCTGCTTCTGCGGTATTGGCTGGGCTGGCTGGGAACGCTTTTGCGGACGGGCTCCCATTTTTGCGGAAAAGGAGCCGCATCTGCGGAACTTGGCTCCTCTCTTTGGGCCGCATCTGCGAGGCTTTGTCCACTTCTGCGGTCTCGCACCTGCGGCTGACTAACCACAGGTGCGATTATGACAGCAGCTGGAGCATCAACTCTTCCTCCAACTTTCAACTTGGTTCGGGCCTCATCCGATTGACGCTCGGGGCCCCCGGGGTCCCGCCCGAATATGCCAACAAGTTTGAAATCATAAAATGGACTCACTCGAACTCTCGGAACGCCTGAAACAACATTAAAACTAAGAATCACACCCTAAAACTAATTGAATCAAACTTATGAACTTCAAGTACTTCAATTTACTCCCAAAGCGCCGAAACATACTTATACTACTCGGAATGACACTAAATTTTGCGTGCAAGTCTTAAATGACATTACGGAACTATTCCCGGTCTCGAAATTCAATTTGGACCTCGATATCATCAAAACCCGCTCCAAACCAAATTTAAAGAACTTCAAAGTTCTTCAAGAACCAACTTTCACTATTAGGCGCCAAAACGCTCCTAGGTCATCCAAAATCCAATTCGAACATACGCCCAAGTCTGAAATCATCATATGAACCTGTTAGAACCGTCAAATCCCGATTCCAAAGTCGTTTACTTAAAATATTGACCGAAGTCAAACTTGGCCTTTTAAGCCAACCTTAAGGAACCAAGTGTTCCGATTTCAACTCAAACTCTTCCAAATCTCGAACCAACCATCCCCGCAAGTCATAAATCAGTAAAAGCAAGTACGGAAAGTCTTATTTAGGGGAACAAGGTTCTAAAAAATAAAACGATCGATCGGGTCGTTACACGCTTTAACTCCGTTATTTTCAATTCATTTTGACCCATATAATCTTAGTCTATTGTGTTTATTTGACCCTCTTAATTATAAGAGTTTGATGTGTGGGTAAAATCACTTTGATCCCCCAACTTCGTCTTAAAAATCAAACTTCTTCTCCAACATTAAACAATTGACATTCTGCTCCTCGAAACTCAATTATATATTTAAAATGCCTATTTTAGCCTCAATCTTTCACCCATGGTCTATTTTTTTTTTAAATTTTTTAGTATCAGCATATTTTAAAAAACAAAATTTAAGCTGAAAAACGATAATCAATTATATATAAATTATTGAAATTGAATAATGACATAAATGGGCACAACTAAAATTATGAAAAAAAGATTTTATTAATATCAACAAATAAAATTTAGTGCAGTAATATAAAAAATAATATTTAAATATAGAGTTAGATTTTATAATAAATTCCTAAAAGATATCGACGTTCTTTAAATTACAACTTAGAAGATATTACAATATTTTGGGTCATCACATTTTAATATAACATAAAGAATATATATATATATATATATATATATATATATATATATATATATATATATAAAATAAAGTCTAAAAGAGAAAGTAAAACTTAAATACATACTTAATATAAAAGTAACAATAAAAAAGAATAAAGTTTTTTTTTACAAATTCATGAAAGTACTATTCTAGTTAAATTTACTTAGCTTTAATTATATAAAAATTGTAATAAGATAATTAGCTAAGTGTTTTACCAATATAAAATGTCAAGGGTAAAATAGATAATGTATATGATAGGAGAAGCAGAATGTCTATTGTTTAACGTTGGAGGACGAGTTTGATTTTTAAGGCAAACTTGGGGGATCAAAATAATTTTCACCCCTTGATATGTGGAAATAATGGGATAACAATAATGGTCATATTCCTTAACAAGCCGTTATTCAAATTAGAGCTGGCCAGAGAGGGTCTTTAGATATTTTTATTTTAGAGCTTTTACTTCAAAATATCCCTAAGTTTCATTGTGTACTTAATCTTATCTAGCGTTTGTGCAAAGATGTTTTTAAAATTTAAACTCATAACTTGTTGATCGTACAATTTTCGGTTTGCTCCGCTTCATTCCGATAAATCATATGGTATAAAGAAAATATCCAAAAGGAATCATGATATATTTGACTACCTGCATTTGTAAGGTCCTGACCTAATTCATATCGGATATGATTGGGTTACCAAACTTCTAATTTTCCTTCTTTTAGGTACTTTTTTTTGGTAAAAAAATAAGTTAAACTTGAAGTTACGAACTAATATATATCTATCTATCTATATATATATATATATATATATATATATATATATATATATATATATATATATATATTGAAATGTGATGTGGCATGCCTATCAATCAAGGAATGCTATTTATTTTTTTTGTCATTTTTTTTGCCTTTTACTCTAATTTTTCATGTCAAATTATTTATGCTTCCAAGTTAAAGAATGGAACGGTTGGGGAATAATAATGGAAATGCCTATCTTTTAGCTACCGGAACCGTTATCCGAAAAGACTTTTAAGAGTCCTCTTAATTGTGGTTTAATTTCTCAAGTCACTTTTAGAATACCTCTAAACTGTGTTCTGCCATTTGTATTCCAAACTTAACTAATGGAATCATTCATTTTGTAACGCATTACTACAGTTGTTCCATTAGTTATGATGTAGGAAAAGTAACTGTTACAACGACAATCGCTACCATAATTTCTAAATTATAACTGTTTCCTCCATCAAATTTGTTGAAAGGAAGAGAATTTCAACTTGCTTTTCTTACCTTCAGTTTTTACTTTCTTTTCTTTGTTCTGCATCTCCTCTCTTTATTTTCCTCCTATCTCTATTTTTCTTCCCTTCATTTCTTTGTTGGCTTTGCAGTTGGTATATTTTTCGCTATTGTGACATTATTATTGATTTTATCGGTAAGTTATGATTCCATAAAGTTTTATTCTTCTTTTCTTATTTTTAAGATTCTCTATGTTACACCTGTTTTTAGTCTTTTAGTTGTCTAACTGTGATTTTTTTTTGTTCATTTCTATTCACCGTTTTGGTCCTTAGTGATTTATCATTGTTGTTTCTAAAATGATGGACTAATATTTATTTTGTTTTACAAAGCTTGGAGTATTTATATTTCTATAGAGAAAAAATATCAGAAGAAATCACTAATTGATGAATATTTATTTTGTTTTAGCAATTTTGGAGCATTGAGATTTCTAAAGAAAAACAAAAGTTAAATTCATCACGACTATTTAGAGGGTGCAAATCTGTTTATTGTTTAGCTTGTGTTCTTCCTTTGGAGTTTGCTTTGTTCTCCTTTTTTTTTCTTTTTTTCTTTTTGCTTTTCGGTTTCATTTATTTTTTACTTACTTAGATAATATTAATTTATTTTGTGAATTTACGCTGGTGCCTCGATTTGCATGCCTAACTTTTGAATGTTACGTTATTTTTTAAAATCTATTCTTTATAAATTGTTTGAGTGTAGTTTTTGTTCGTTTTCTATTCACGATGTTACCTTTAGTGATTTTGCATTGTTGCTTCTAAAATAATGGCCTAATTGATGATTATTTATATTGTTTTAGGAATTTTAGAGTGTGGAGATTTTTGAGAAACATATCGAAAAAATTTATCACGACTGTTTAGTGTGTGCGGATATATTTATCTTTTATTTTGCCTTTGGATTTTGCTTTTTTCTTTTAGGTTTCATTTATTTTTCACTTATTTAGATGACCTTAATTCATTTGTGAGTTTGCATATTAACTTTTGAAAAAAACAAACTGAAATTAATGTATTAGATGGATCAAATGAATTTTATTTTCAAAGATCCAAAAAATGAAACCTGAAAAATGAATGATAAAACATAAGTAGAAAAGGAAAGGAATGTTACGTACGTTTTTCTTTTCTTTTTGTTTCACTTTTCTTTTGGGTGCAGGTGTAAGCGTTGATGCTAAAGTTTTATAGTTGATGATGCAGTAATAAACTTGTGCAAGTAAGTATTAGGTTTTCAGGTAGTAAAATTATTGTCTGTGATATCCATTCAATATTTTTATGTGAAGGTAATGTTCTTAATCAATTGGTGATTTGATTTGTTAAGAATTAGAAGAAGTTTCAATGTTGATATATATACTAGGGTCATGACGCATGAGTATCACTGCCTATTGCTAAATCTATGGCAATGAAAGAGAACGACCGCATAAATAGCAAAGACAGATTAGTGGGATCCTCTATTGAGAGAGCAACTGCGCATAACCACAATGCACGTTCAATAGGTATAACTTTGAATAAGCAATTTTAGCACTCATTTGCCAATAAGTCATGACTGAAATGCCCCTATTGAGTTTTCTTCAAAAACTATTAACGGAACAATTCCTTGATTAATTTATTGTGAAATAGTTTGTTTGGCTATATATTTTATAATACCATGGAGATCGAGAATCAGATTTAGATCAATTATGAATGCATAGATAAGTTTGAACTTATATATTGAATACTTTCTCGAAGTTATTAAAATCTGCACCCAATACTTGGTTGTTTTAGCTTTCTTAGTATCCTTTTCGCTCTTATTTTTTCCTTTTTCTATTTCCTTCCTTTCCTCGATATAATCTTATAGCAATGTTATATCAAAAGGAAAAGTCATGAAGAAGAGACGGCATTGTACATTCTGGATATGAAAATATATTTATCACTTGGAATAACATTTTACTTATTTTTTCTCCGTAAATTCTGTTACATATAATATGACTATTACAATTGTTAATATTCGTTAGGAATAACATTTAAATGGAACAAAATGCAGAAAAAATTATGTTACAATTTTTTATATTCAGAAGTAACAAAATCCAATTATGAATTAATAAATATTAAAGTCATTATATTAGGGAACTATTACTATGAACATTATTTCATGACAAGGGAGGGAAGGCGAGAGGATGTAGGCTAGCCCAAAAATCTCTAAATAAATTACTAATAAATATTGGTAATGAGTAACATTTAAGTAGTTAAGAAAGGCTGAGATGTACATTACCTTTTTTTCCTCCATATAATGTGTTGGAACAATTTCTTTCACCAATGTGTTCATCATATGGCATAGATTTATGCTTGGTTCAAATTTTGAAACCTTCAAAGTAGCAATTTGGATGAAATTCCAAAAGCCTGGCTTACTTTTTCGACTATTCTTTGCAATCTACGTTAAATAAATTTTAAATAATAAAACTTATTTAAACAGTTTATAGACGACAAACAAGGCAATTAAAGAGGCTTTGGCGAATTTATCAAGCTGTCTACAAAGATAAATATTATACTTATCATAACAAACTTATAGAATTATTCATATGCTTATAAATTAGACTTTTATTTATTCTACTATCTTAATTACTTAAATTCCCAAAGATATTTGTACATTTACTATAAAAAATTCACTAGTCCTTCAATAAATAT
This sequence comes from Nicotiana sylvestris, assembly GCF_000393655.2. Taxonomy (NCBI): domain Eukaryota; kingdom Viridiplantae; phylum Streptophyta; class Magnoliopsida; order Solanales; family Solanaceae; genus Nicotiana; species Nicotiana sylvestris. The sequence continues at coordinate 121,924,450 of NC_091062.1, read as the reverse complement.
GACGACTTGACTTTAGACCATTTGCACTTGTCGTGTAAACGTGTGTTAGTTCATATCAACAACTGAAACCATAAGTGAGATTAATTCAAACCGGCCAGTAGGTATACTTGTTTTTATTTGGAGGTGGACATTATCTTCTCAAAGCCATAGAACATGAAGCGGTAGTTATATGAAATAATAAAACAAAAAATCGGCAACTAGTACTTAATGCCTAACCAATCAATTATTTCTAAATAAGTACTACTTAATTACAGGTGTTAATTAGTCCAATAATGAATTGTCTGCCGGAGGTCTTGAAGTTGGATTAATTTCCAGTTGATCAGCTTTTTAACTTGAAGAGTTTTAGTAATTAAAATTCCTCAAAAGTAAATGGAAAATATAGTAAATTCGAGAATATAGTAAATGGAAGAGTTTAAGGCACTGAACTGATTGTTGGGGAAAAAAAAGAAAAGAGATTGTTGGGACTTGGTCGAGTTTACTTGATAAAAAGGACTTAATTAATGCTACAGTCAGAAAGTAGAAAATGCAAGAATTAGGCCTTCCAGAAGGTAGAAAATATACTATGAGATCTTAATTAATAGTAGTAGTATGATGCAAATGCAGTGCTGGAATAATGGCCGGCAAATGGCGTACTTTGGGATTAGATAAGACACGACAGATCACATAGCCTGCGACCCCTCTCCTTCACTATTCATGACCAAACACATTTTACCCAAAGTGTTTATGTTTTATTTATATTTATATAAAATGAATAGTAGTAGTACTTTCGCCGGTCTCAGATATTGATTCTTTTAAACTACTAGTAATAAATTTGTTTTAAAATTTAATGATTTAATAAACCAGAAAATTATTATTATTATTATTACTTTTATTTTCAAAATTTAGCCCTTTCCTTCTAGCAGAGTAATAGTACTATTTTTAATTGAGAATATAAAATGTCTTTGTCACTTCCTTAGTAACATTTCGGACACACTGAAATTTAGGCACTAGAAGTATAGTGCTAGTAGAAAAAACAGGAGAAGCAAAAAAAAGGAAACGACAATAAAACTAAACTCTTGGACGTGATTTTTCAGTGGAATTTAGAGTTTGAAAGTTTAGGGGAAAAAAAGAAACAAGCAGCTGTCGAGTTGAGAAGCACGCCACCTCACGGTTCTCTTCTTTTTATGATGAGCTGCCCACGTGATTCCTCCAATGAAGTATGACTAATTACTTGGTTATGCTTTGATCATGACTAATTAATTATACTATTCTATTACAGAGAGACGATAGTTCAAAATATAGCAACGACACAAATTTACTTGCACCAAGAGGTTTATGTATTTGAACCGAAATTCTTTTTAAAAGAGATAGCACAGAGCATTGACTTTGGAATGTTACTTCCTCGCTATTCCACATAATAACAATAATTTATACTAGTACTATTCTCTAATTCCATTTGTTTTTTTTAATGCTTAAATTGCCAATATAAGAATCTACTATACGCCTATTTCTCTCTTTCATTTATTAGTTTTTTTTGGTTATTATGCATTTTATTTACGGAAAAAAAAGTACAAACAAAACAAAACCCAAAAAGAGAAAGCTGAACAACCTCAACTTCCCATATTTACCTCTCCGATCCCTCCACCCCCAATTTACAACTATACATTAACACCCCTATGTAACAGGTAGGCACGTAAAACCAAGTAGAATGGAAAATAGGACAGAATTAAAATGAAAAAGATGACATTTCATTCAGCATAATTGTAGACTCTGACATACAGAGAATAAATAGCAAAATGATTCTAACAAACTAGACACCTGACAACATATAACAATGCCACCTTTTAGGGACTATATAATATATAAGAAAAGACTAAATTGACAACTATTAAACTTAAGGACTCCAATACATAACAAAGAACTAAGAGTAATAATGTTCTTCCTTCTCTTTCGTAACATTCCATTCCCCATTGAAGAACCTTGACATCATTGTCAAGGTTGAAACTCTGGAAACTGAGAACAGAGAAAATTGTAGTCCTCCCAAGTTGCTTCTTCTGGAGATAGATTTGCCCATTGCACCAACACCTTCACAACTGCCTTATTCTTCTTTTTCACTATCCTCCGATCCAAAATTGCCACAGGTTCCACCAAAATCTGTCCATCATTGTAACAAATTGGGGGTTCCATGGATGGCACCACTTGATTTCCAACTTTTTTCTTCAACTGGGAGACATGAAAAACTGGATGAATCTTGAACCCGACAGGTAGCTTCAGCTCATACGCAACATGCCCGATTTTCTTGACAATTTGGTAAGGTCTGTAGTATTTTGAAGCCAATTTCAAATTTCTACGAACAGCCACAGAAACTTGTCGATATGGCTGGAGTTTAAGAAACACCCAATCGCCTTCTTAAAAATGTCTTTCTGTTCTCTTTGCATCGACATACAACTTCATTCTCTCTTGAGCCTTCCTTAAATTTTCTTGTAAAACTCGACTCATTATCTGCCTTTCTCGCAGCAATTCATCAACCGAGTTCACCTTGGATTGAGCCACAAGCTCAAATGTTGACTGGGGAGGATCATAGCCATATAACGCCTTGAAGGGGGACATTTGAATTGCGGAATGAAAAGTTGTATTGTATCAGAACTCTGCCAAGCTTAACCATTTGCTCCAAGCTGTAGGCTTGTGACCAGTTATTGTGAGCACGTGATTTTTGCCTCACACGAACCACTCCTAAAAATTCAAAATCAAATAAATCTTTCTTTTTGTGTGCAATTTTGTGAATTTTCGTGATATTTTCTGTAATTGTTTGCATTTGTGTGTGCATGTTCATTGGTTAAATTAATGAAAAATACAAAAAATATGTTGCATGTGCATTTAGGATTTAATTTGACATTCTTTTTAATTAATCAATAACTAGGTGTTTTTGCAAAAGTAAAAAAATTAAAAATATATATATATATATATATATATATATATATTCTTTGCATTTTAGTAATTAATGTCGAATTTTATGTTTTCTTTTAATTTGGGGTTTAGTTATTTGTGATAATTACTACTTAGAGTTAATTAATATTTTTAAGATAAGTTGGTCAAAATTAAATTTGGGTTTGTATTTTATTAGGAAGAAAATTGAAAAGAAAATAAAAGAGAATGAAATAGGAGTTGGACTAGTTTTAATTAAAGTCCCAGGCCCAAAACCAGTCCAAACCCGGTCCACCACCAGCTTAGCCAACGACGTCGTTTCAGAGCTGATAAGTCTCAACTATCGATCTCATTATATCGAACGGTTTAGTCCATCTCCAGCATCGACTAAACGACGTCGTTTCATGTTTGTTGATCTGAACCGTTCGTTTCATTCGATCGAACGGTCTAGTATTTTCCTCGCAACCCGACCTGTCCACCCCACTAACCGACCCAATTCCCCAACCGGCCAAAACGACCCCGTTTTACATAAGTGAACTGATCCATGCCGTTGATCTCAATTTATCCAACGGTTTGGATTCAATTCCACAACCTGTATATATATATGTAACACACCCCGCCCCCCTAAAGCCCCTACCCAGTCTCCTTCGTCTCTTCAGAGACGACCTAAATCCAAACCCTAGCAGCCGCCGCCCTCTCCATCGCCCTAAACCCGGCGACGCCGGTTCCAATGACCTCCTTCTTCACACCACGGAGCCCCCTCAACCTCCCCATTCCAAATATCCAAGCACCTCTCTTCGAATCATAACCAAGCGCCTCGAATCTTCAATCGAAGTTCAGTAAACAAAACCTAGATTACCCAATCAACCCCAAAAAATCACACCCCTGAACCACCAGGCTTCCCTCGTCCCAAATTCCATGATAGTTTTCCTCGAATCACCGGAGAGCCTTTCGAATTTCAGATCGAAAAGTTGAACCTTGAGTCCCCAAAAACACTGCTTAGTAAAGATTTCAAGATTTTTAGGTTGAAATAGGCTGTAATCGTGTGTTTTCAATCGAACAAAAACATATGATTAGAGCCCGTCTCAACCAAAAGAGTAGGAAGATCTTTTGAGCGGAATAAAGGGTTCGATTCTAGTAAGTGTTTCGGTGTTTTTCAATGTTTTCTTTTATGTATCTTCCTCCTCATCCCTTTCCCACAGGCTGAAATTCACGGTCTTATCATTTTCTTGTCCTTTTATTATATGAAGTTTCAGTTTGTTTGTGTCTTAATTTGCTGAGAACAACAAATGTGAACATTGCATGTCAAATTACTGCTCAGTTAAACACGATAATTTGTTTGCAATTTATGTTTGAATTTTGGTTTACATGATTCTATAAATGTGTGTATGTTTGACTCAGGTTCAGTTCATTTTCAAAATCTCTACATCTCTTTTGGATCTATTTTGAAACCTTAACATGTAAATAATCCTCATAAGAGTAATGTGGTTAGTTGGAGTTAATTAAGAAACAAAGGGATTGGTAGTGGACATGACAGTTTGTCAACACCTTTAGAGGTTTAATTAAAAATTGAAAAGAAGGATCAGTTGTGGAAAGTAACAGCCTTTAAGTACCTTTAGAGGTGGGAATTCAGAGAAGAACATAGGGTAGGTTTAAAAAATTGAAGATGGCAGTAAGGCTGACACCCTTTTAAAAACCTTTAGAGGTGGGGAAATCAGAAACAACATGGGCTAATAATAAAAGTTTAAAGGGGCGCACATGGGAGGGAATAAACATGCTGAAAAGTAAAAAAAAAATTGAATAAAAAGGGTTTAACATTGGGCTTTAAAGGGAACAGACCTAAGAGAAGAGTGGGGAGGAGCTGAGGAGATTCTGAGAGAGAGCTTAAGAAATAGAGAATTGAATACAGAGAGGAATAGGGAGAACACATAGACCTAAAAGAGGGAGACTAAGAGAAAAATCTGGAAAAAAAAAATCTGAAAACAGCTGAAAATTTTAGCACTGTTCCATTGAGTTTGAATTTGCCAATCTGAAATTTTTCTCTCCTTGAATCAATTTCTTAACTGTTTGGACTTAGAAATAGTTTGAGTTTCAGTCATTTATCTTGGATGTCGAGTTTGTTGGTTTTACTGTGAATCCGAAATTGGATCCTTGGTTGCATTTCACGATTTTGAACTGATCTGTGGCACTATTTTCTTGGATCTGAACTCAATTCTACTGCTGTTATTGCTGAAATCCTCACCCTTTTGTTTCATCTTTACTTCCAGGTATTTATCAATTCCATGGACACCACTTAAGGGTAGTTTGAAGCTTGATTCTGAAATGTGAACAAATTGGATGATGGTTGCTATTGAATTCTCACTTCTGTCTCTTTCCATTTCATGCATAATGTGTATTATTTAGTTCGGAGATAGCTTGGGCGAGGTATATTTATGCTTGAATAGAGTATGACTAGGTTTGTAATCATCTTATTGTTGGGTGCATCTGCTAAGTTCTTTGTTTTAGAATTAGCTTTGGTTTGAAACATATAACAAATTATGGCTTAGTTACTTGGATTTCATGGGGTTTGAATTGGTGTATATGTATAAGGGGACTTTCAAGGACATTCATAATAGGTATTTTCATATGTAGTAATTTCGTTGTTGAGCTCCTAAGTTGTTGTTGCTTCGCTAAATGTTTTGAACTTCTTTCTCACATTCTAGCTTTAGTTGGTTACTTGTTCTTGTACCTCCTGCTGAGAGGTAAACACATTAATTACTCTGTAAGTCTATTTCATTTATGTTAATGAACTATCCTCCCTTGTTTTGACATTGATGTTCTTGCTGAATATTCAAATGTGTAGATGTAAAATATCACCAAATGGTCATAGATTCACACAAAGTCCCTTTTCGTTTCTTAGATCATTTTTACCCACGAATAGTAATAACATCGCGTTTTCTCAATTACATTGTCTTTGATTTCTCTTTATCAGCCCGTATGTGCTAAATGGGTAGCGTATGAAGTGAATCAATTTGTTAATACAATATGGGTTTAAATTGATTTTAATATGATCTCATTTGTCAAGATGTTTGAATTGTGCCAGTTATTTGTCTTTTAGCAGTAGATATATTCTTTTTTTATGTGATGATTCGTCTGTCAGTGTTGCATTTTAAGTCAAATGATTTCAATCCTATACCTTCTAATAATTGTCGCATTTCCCTTATGAATGGACAGAATCGTTGAATGATTGTAGTATACATGCCTCACCATCTTTTAGTTAAGATCTGCCCTGTTTTTCACAAATAAATTCCATAAACTCTCGGCCTTAATCCCAAGCTTTAGGAAATATCAACTTATGAATACCGTAGCTTGCTTTAGGCGCGATCAATAATAAATTATCGTGGCCATGGGTACGGTTCCCGTGGCATGATTACAATACGCGAATCTCAATTCGGGGGTGCATTTCATGTAGCCCGAGCATAACTACTTCGAATAATGAAACACTTTTGAAATAAATTGAGGTGTGCCATGCTAAATAAAATCCCAAAACCCAAGGACCTCATTTAATTAATTTTAACTATTCAGAAATCGAAGTGCGCCATTAGTGAATTTTTCATGGCCCTCGCAAACTTGAAAGGCGTAGTTGCTTTAGGCGCGTAATTTAAATTAATTTCCTAAACTCGGGTGTGCATTTATGTGACCCAAATCCAAATCTCAACAATTGTTAGATAAAATGTGTCATGGACCGCGGGTGCATTTATGTGACGTGGTTCAAGATGCGTTTTAGATGACGTTGAATCTTTCCTAAAAAATAATTAAATAAAAGCGGTTATAAAGTTAAAATTGAACCATAGGTTAAAACATGTACTAAAATCAGATAATAGGCCAATTGTAACAGTTGAGCGATCGTGCTAGAACCACGGAACTCGGGAATGCCTAACACCTTCTCCCGGGTTAACAGAATTCCTTACCCGGATTTCTGGTTCGCGGACTGTTAAACAGAGTCAAGCTTTTCCTCGATTCGGGATTCAACCGGTGACTTGGGACACCATACATCTCCCAAGTGGCGACTCTGAATCTTTTAATAATAAATCCCTTTTCGATTGTCCTTTAATTGGAAAAACTCCTTTATATACTCCTTCCGGGGGTATAGGTAAAAAGGAGGTGTGACAGCTCTGGCGACTCCGCTGGGGAAAAGAACCCAGAATCTCTAGTTTAGGGTTCAGAATTCAAGCTTAGGATAATTGTTATATTTGGCTTTATTTATTATCTGGTCTTATTTACATGTTTGGGACTAATGTGCTAAATGTTGCTTTTTACCGCTTTGATATTATCTGAACTGTATATAAATTGCTACGAAACCCCTCTCTTCTCTCTCCCGAGGAGTGCACGCTGGTCGTGACTTCTTTCTGTTAGAGTCCTATTCCAAATAGAACGAGGTTCAGACAAGTTGCAAAACCGGATGATCTTTTAGTTATCGGTACGCAGCCCCCCCCCCTCGGCTCGAGTTGTCCACTCGGGTAAGCCAGGTCTAGAACAAATAAACCCAGGTTTTTAACCTAGTATAACAAGACCTCATGCCAGATCCCTAGTAGGAACGTTTGTCTGCATCACGTGTATTTTAACTTTGGAGACTCAACACAGGGGTTGGGTTTGTCTAGGACAGGTGTACAAAAAATGAAAAGACCATCCTGATACATCTTACTTGCTACTTGTGCATTTATTTGCTTCGGATTTGCATGTTGACCGGTTTTTGAATAAAAGAAAAGAGTTTGGAAAAGAAATAGCAATGTGAGGGCTAAGGGAGATAATTGCCTGTTTTGAAAACCTATATATACCGAAACTCTGCCGAAATTTTGAAAAAAAAAACAAAAAAGAGAATTTTATTGTTTTCAAAAAAAAAATGTTTTTTTTTGTGTTGTCAAAATTGCCCGAACTACGCCAGTTTGATTCTCACAGGGTGTGAGATACGTAGGCAACCCTCATCGGGTCCAACTTCCTTTTCGCAAAAATAGTCAAAAGGACAAAATTTTACTATTATTTGAAAAATAGTTAGGGTGATGCCATTCTTGTCAGAAATAGCCGAATGTCCTTAAAAAGGGCGCCGGAAGGCTGTTTTTGCAAGAACAGCCACCTGTGGTCATTGTTTTTCTTCTCAAGGTTTTCACCAGTGAGCCAACACAGCCTTAAAATCTTCGTTCTCGAAGTGCTGAAAGGCCGTATTTGCGAAACCGGGTTTTTATTTTATTTTTGAAAAAATGTGTGTTAATTTTATTTTGAATGAGCACGAGTCAGAATTTGTCGGTAATAGTTATGAACAAAATCTCTTTGGAGTTGCGTATGTGGTGGGAAGATCTAGGCAGGTCAGAGCAAGATAAGGTCAATCTGCATTTGGGGGGTCTCACCGGGTTATTAAAGATCAGACCTAGAGGAGACATCATAAAGGCTTTGGTTACGTTCTGGGACCCGGCCCCTAACGTATTTCACTTCTCGGATTTTGAACTCACCCCAACCTTGGAAGAGATAGCAGGTTATATGAAAAGTACTACAGGTTTGAGGCATAAGTATCTGATCGCTCCAAGGGCCGTTAACTCTCACAAATTCATGGATTTGCTAAAAATAAGCAAGGGAATCCCATATTCCGAGTTGGAATGGGATTTTTCCACTCTACGTTTTATATACCAGAAGTACGGGCATGTAGGAGGGTTCAATGATCCGGAAAACGGGGTTTGCAGTAAAGGGAACCAAACAAAATGGGACGAGCATAGGCGTTTCGCTTTCATGGTAGCATTCTTAGGCCTTGTAGTGTTTCCCCGAAAAGACGGGAATATCGATTTGCGGGTGGCTGGAGTCGTCAAGGTCCTGGTTACCAACGCCAAGAGCACTCTCGCCCCTATGATAGTGTCTGAGATATACCGAGCTCTCACAGCTTGTAAAGCTGGGGCAGACTTCTTCGAGAGATGCAATTTGCTATTACAAATGTGGATGATCGAGCACTTGTGCCACCACCCTCAGTATATGAGTTATGGATCCGCAGAGAAAAGCTGCATTGAAGAATTCAACACAAGGGTTTCAGGGTTCAAGTTACCGGAGGGGTTTGGAGAATGGATAGCTCGCTTTCGCGCCATCACTACGGGACAAATAGAATGGACCCTAGGTTGGCTTCCTGTTGAAGAAATTGTGTATATACCCACCACAGGTCCTTACTTCCTCCTAATGGGTCTTCGAGGTATTCAGCCTTACGCTCCCTACCGAGTGATGAGACAATTAGGAAGGTGTCAGGTGATGCATCCAGATGAAGATCTCAGTATCCACGCAGTTGAGATTAGCTCCGACGGCCAATTTCACGAAGAAACAGTTCGTTCTATTTGGAATGAGGGCCAGTATTTAACGGCAAGCACCCAAGTACGGAACCTATCTAAAGGTGAGGTCTCACCCTCCTACCTTGCCTGGTATAGAAAGAAGAACACTACAAGGGCCGAATCAGAAAGACCAGCCAAAAAACCGCACATTCAGGAATTCGTCGAGGCATCGCAAGAACCGTGGGCTTGGTTGGCCAAAGAAAACGAGTACAGGGCAACAATAGGAAAACTGGAAAAGCAAGTCAAAGACCTTCAATTTGAGAATGGCTTACAAGCAGCGGCGGATGAGGGTGAAAAGAAAAGGCTAGCCAAAGAAAATGAGGCCCTTCGAGCTCAAATTCAGAAACTGAAAGTAGCGGCAGAAAATCCAGTCCGAAGTAACAGAGATGAAAAGCTCGTAGCTAACCTAAGACAGAAAGTGAGTAACTATAGTTTCTATTTGAACAAAGCAGAAAGTGAACTGGCCAGGGCTCAAAAACAATTGGCTAAAAATGCAGATAAACGGGTATGCCTGGTTAAGCAGTTAAGAAAAAGGTACGACGATGAGGTCGCGGGGTTGAAGAAAAGGGTCATCGCCACGGAAAACAAAATGATCAAGCAGGCAAAAGACTTCAAGGTTGAAAGGGAACGCTGTTATACGACATTGGCGCAGTTAGAAATAGACTTGCAACAACTTCAGGAACAAAATTATGCAGCCAAGCAAACTTTGGAGGCCAGGGCCCAGCAGATTGGGCCTTTGTTACAAGAAAAGGGCGTCATAAGAGAGAGAATTAGAAACATCGCAGACTACATCGTTATGAAGTGCCATATTTGTGAGGATATGACTCGCACTACGTTCTTTGCAGCGGTGTTGACCTTTGTTAAACAAATAATGAACAACTTGGATCGACTTCAAAGGGATCTTGCACATAGGCCCGCGACAAGACCGAATGATGTCCCACGGGCACCAGGAGCATTGATATACTCATGATTTTCCGTTTGAGTCGGTATTTCCTTTTCTGTCGAAGTCCGTAAGTCATGTTGGGTTTATATTTTCTTTCTGTTAGTCTGTATTTCTTTAAAGTATGATAGCTTAATTTCGGAGTCTGTATTTTGTCTTTTGCATCAGAGTCTGTTAGTCTTTTGAAATTTTTTAGTATTGAGTCTTTGTGATCGAAGCATCTGTTTTTATAAAAGCTGAAAATCCCAAAAATGTTTTATTTACTTTCACACTTATCAGACAGAACTATGCACGGTCTGATTCATGCGGGGACATGATACGTAGACAATCTCTATAGGATTCGACCACCACTAAAAAGGAAAAGGGGAAATAAAGAAGGATAGAATAAAAGAAGCTTAAAAGAAGGGGCACAATTATGAGAGGCCGGAATGACGCACGCAACTGAAACAAATGCATGATAGAAAATGGTTAATTGCCTAGGTGCATTGCATCCCAATGTGTAATTGCATATATGTTAAACTCTAAGAACTAACACGTTTGTTGTTTTTCAGAGAATTCAAGCAGTTAGTTTATCTAGAGGATACTGGCACATTATCATTACCAAACCAGATCGAAAGGACCAATACCAGAAATCATGTCTATTCCGGATGCCAACACTAGTGTTGAGGTGGAGGAGTTGGATGTCAATAAAATAAAGGAGGAGATGCTCAAACTTAAGCAACAGATGGCCGAAATGTACCAGGCCTGGTCCAAAGGGTAATCACCCCCGTCTTACCCGGCTAACCCGACTTTTACCCCACCATTAGCTCAGTCTCAGGATCATCTTGCCACCGATCCAGGTTTTCCCATTTACCAATATTACTATGGCACTACTTCTCATATTCCATAAGCTCCACCACCAAAATCAATTCCATACCCCCCTCCGCCAGTCACCCCTGTCTTTGTGGCATCTCCACCAGCTGCACTCCATATATCCTCGAGTGAACCTATGTTCCAAGATCAGGATAACCAGTATTATCCCCCGGAGCCCACCCTTAAAGTTCTCGAAACCTACCCCTATGATCCACGCTCTGATCTCCCGAGAGAAGTTGAGAGACCAGCCAAAAATCCCGAACATGAAGAGATGTTCAAAAAAATGAAAAGCATAGAACAATCCTTCAGGGATATGAGAGGGATAGGAGGTCACGTACGTGTGGCTTACAAAGACATGTGTTTATTCCCAAATGTACAACTACCGGCAGGGTTCAAAATGCCTAAATTCGACTTGTACAACGGACACGGTGATCCGGTGGCTCATTTGAGAGGTTTTTGCAGTAAGATGAGGGGAGCCGGAGGAAAGGATGAATTGCTAATGGCTTACTTCAGTCAGAGCTTGAGCGGATCAGCATTGGAGTGGTACACCCGCCAAGATCATGGAAGATGGTACACATGGGATGATCTGGCACAAGCATTCGCTTGTCACTTTCAGTATAATCTTGAGATCATTCCAGACCGACTATCTTTGACTAAACTGGAGAAGAAGCACAGTGAAAGCTTTAGAGAGTATGGTTTCCGGTGGAGGGAGCAAGCAGCAAGGGTAGATCCCTCAATGAAAGAAAGCGAGATGGTTGATTACTTTTTGCAAGCTTTGGAGCCGACTTACTTTGGTCATTTGGTGTCCGCAATTGACAAGTATTTTAATGAGGTTGTAAAAATGGGAGGCATGGTCGAGGAGGGGCTTAAGTCCAACAAAATCATGAGTTATTCAACAATCAAGGCAACCACCCAGGCCATTCAAAACGGCACTGGGGGTGTGCTTGGGAAAAAGAAGAAAGAAGATGTCGCGACAGTTGAGTCCAGAGCCTGGTTCGGATCGAAAGGCCCATCACCCTACTATAACCAACCCCGACCCTACCACCAAAATTACCCCCACGCTCCATATAGCCCTCCACAGCATTACTACCCACCGCCAGATCCCCATTTTTCTGTCCATCATGCACAAACCTATACCAACTCCACAAAATACATATCTACCCCCAAGAGCCTACAGAAATCCCCCTGGAACGGGTTTCCGACCAAACAAAGCCTTCAAGAATGAGAGGTTACAGAAGCAAAAGACTTTCACTCCACTGGAGGAATCATATACCAGTCTTTTCCATAGGTTGAGGCAGTTGGGCATGCTGAATCCAATTGAGCCTAAAATGCCAAATCCCCCTCCTAGAAATCTTGACCACTCGGTGAGTTGTGAGTACTGTTCAGGAACCCCGGGGCATGATACAGAGAAGTGTTGGAAACTGAAAACAGCTGTGCAAAAGCTTATTGATACTCACCGAATCGAGGTTCAGGCCCTAGAAGCACCAAATATCAATCAGAATCCACTGCCAGCTCACCATGAGACCCATATGATTGAGTTGATACACAAAGGAGGGGATCCCAGGAAGCCCTCACAGACGGTAATGATGATTCGTTCCAGCGAAACCAGCTCAAAGGAAAAGGTAACTAGTGGGAAATCAATGGTCCAATCGAAAGGGGTAGTCGATTAGCCCGCTGTGGTAGCCGAGAGAGGGTCGTCAAGCATTGTTGCAGTGAAACCAGAGAAAGATAAAGTGGTAGTGCCAGGGGTTGCAAGTAAACCTGTTGTGGTCGTGAAGGGTGCTCGTACAAAGCCTGTTATTATAAAACCAGTAACTCAGCTTCTAGTGATCAACAACAAGGCTGTTCCTTGGAATTATGAACGAGTGACAGTGATTTACAAAGGGAAAGAAATCAAAGAAGAAGTTTGTGAAGCACAAGGTTTGACTCGCTCAGGAAGGTGCTTTACTCCCGAGGAGTTAAGAAGAACTAAAGATAATCCAATGCCGGTAAAGAAAACTGTAACTAAAGAAGAGGTAGAGGAATTTTTGAGGAAAATGAAAGTGCATGACTATTCTGTTGTAGAACAGTTGAGGAAAACACCCGCTCTGATCTCATTGCTCTCATTGCTAATCCATTCAGATGAGCACCGTCAGTCGCTGATGAAAATCTTGAATGAGGCCCATGTCCCCGACAAGATCTAAGTAAACCATTAGGAAAAGATAGCCAACAAGATTTTTGATGTAAATAGAGTCACTTTTTCTGATGATGAATTGCCCGTAGAGGGTATTGAGCACAACAAAGCCCTTTACCTGACAGTAAAATGCGAGGATTATGTGGTTACCCGGGTATTGGTTGACAATGGTTCAAGTGCGAACATCTGTCCTCTCTCCACTCTAAGCAAACTGAATGTAGAAGATGAGAGGATCCATAAGAACAGTATCTGTGTGCGAGGATTTGACGGCGGAGGCAAAGACTCAGTCGGGGACATAATGTTAGAGCTGACTATAGGTCCAGTAGAATTCACAATGGAATTCCAAGTGCTGGATATAGATGTTTCCTACAATTTGCTATTAGGGCGACCATGGATCCACACCGCTAAAGTAGTACCATCAACACTCCATCAAATGGTCAAGTTTGAATGGGACAGACAGGAAATAGTTGTGCACGACGAAGATAATTTGTGCGCTCACAACAACACCATTGTGCCATTCATTGAAGTGGAAGATGATAAGGGACCATGGGTCTACCAAGTTTCTGACGCAATGTCAGTCGAGAAAGTTCCAGAAGGGAAGTGTATCCCAAATCCGAAGATAACCGCCGCATCAGTCATGGTAGCGTATGAAATATTGAAGAATGGTTTTGTACCAGGAAAGGGTTTGGGATCAGCTCTGCAAGGTATCATACAACCCGTGTCTCTTCCTTAAAACTTGGGAACATTTGGTCTAGGATTCAAGCCCACAGCCGCAGACATAAAAAGAGCCAGGAAATTGAAACACAGGGCATGGGTCCTTCCAAAGCCGATCCCTCGTCTTTCCAGATCATTTGTCAAGTCCGGTACTAGGAGTCGCCTAGTGACAACAATTCCTAGTTCTGTGATTGATCCGGACACGGAGTTAATTGAAAGATTTGAGAAGTTGTTCGACAGTGTGAACATGGTGAAAATTGGAGAAGGTTCTAGCAACGCGGAATTGCAATTTGTCGGGCCAATAACAAAGCTTAATAATTGGAAGGCTACTCCTCTCCCTACTCGGAAGGAGTCTTGGTAGTTTGCTTTGATTTTCCTTTAAGTTTGTACGGATTATTCCAGGGTTGTAATCCAGATTTCATTTTTTCAGTCTGTTTGAGTGTGCAAACCTTGTTATCTTTTATCATTCAATAAAATACAATTTCCCTTTCTTCATCATTCCTGATGGTTTTCCTTTTTGTTTTGTTTTCTTTTCTATACAGTTCTTTTTACGCTGGTTCTAATGACATGGCATGCATAAGGAATCCTCAGCCCAGTCTTAAAAATCAATCTGATTCCAAAATATTAGTTCAAGAAGTAGATTGTGATTACGAATCAGAATACGATGATAAGGATGAAGCCTTCGAAGAGATTAGTAAGGAGTTAATTCACTTCGAAGAAAAACCCAAACCCAACCTGAATGACACAGAAGTCGTCAATTTAGGAGACATAGACAATGTCCGAGAGACTAAAATACGTGTCCACCTCGAGCGAAAAATCCGGGAGGAGTTAATCAAAATACTCATCGAGTACAAAGATGTTTTTGCATGGTCATATGACGACATGTCGGGTTTAAGCACTGATTTAGTGGTCCACAGATTGCCCACTGATCCAGCATTCCCTCCCGTCAAGCAAAAGTTGAGGAAATTCAAAACTGATATGAGTGTGAAGATTAAAGAAGAAGTTACCAAGCAGTTGGATGCAAAGGTTATTCGGGTCACTCGATATCCTGTTTGGTTGGCTAATGTCGTGCCTGTACCGAAGAAGGATGACAAGATCAGAGTATGCGTTGATTACCGCAATCTCAACAAAGCAAGTCCAAAAGATAACTTCCAACTACCCAATATTCATATTTTGATCGATAATTGTGCTAAGCGTGAGATTGAATCTTTTGTGGATTGCTATGTCAGGTATCATCAGATTCTGATGGATGAAGAAGATGCAGAAAAGACGGCATTCATCACGCCATGGGGAACTTATTGCTACCGGGTAATGCCATTTGGTTTGAAGAATGCTGGGGCAACTTATATGAGGTCAATGACTACTGTGTTTCATGATATGATACACAAGGAGATTGAGGTATATGTAGATGAAGTGATCATAAAATCAAAGCATCAAGCCGACCATGTCGGGGATTTGAGGAAATTCTTCCAGAGGCTTCGCAGGTACAACCTCAAGCTGAACCCCGCCAAGTGTGCATTTGGTGTTCCATCCGAAAAACTGTTGGGATTCATAGTCAGCCGGTGAGGCATCGAGTTGGACCCATCAAAGATCAAAGCCATACAAGAATTGCCCCCTCCGAGGAACAAAACTGAAGTGATGAGTCTGTTAGGAAGGTTGAACTATATCAGCAGATTTATTGCTCAGCTCACGACAACTTGTGAGCCCATTTTCAAGTTGCTGAAGAAGGACGTTGCGATCAAGTGGACTGATGAGTGTCAAGAAGCATTCAATAAGATAAAGGGATACTTATCTAACCCGCTTGTGCTGGTACCGCTAGAACCAGGGAGACCTTTGATTCTTTACTTAACTGTCCTAGAAAATTCATTTGGCTGTGTACTGGGGCAGCATGACGTCACCGGCAGGAAAGAACAGGCCATCTACTATCTTAGCAAGAAGTTCATGACTTATGAGGTTAAGTACACTCACCTGGAAAGGACATGTTGAGCCCTAACTTGGGTGGCACAGAAATTGAAACATTATTTGTCATCCTACACTACTTACCTCATTTCACGCTAGGATCCATTGAAGTATATCTTTCAAAAGCCAATACCGATAGGAAGACTTGCGAAGTGGCAGATTTTGCTCACAGAGTTTGACATAATCTATGTGACTCGGACTGCGATGAAAGCCCAAGCATTGACCGATCATTTGGCCGAGAATCCGGTTGATGATGAGTATGAGCCATTGAAAACTTACTTTCCCGATGAAGAGGTGATGCATATCGATGAACTGGAGCAAATTGAAAAACCAGGATGGAAACTTTTCTTTGATGGGGCGGCTAACATGAAAGGAGTCAGAAGAGGAGTTGTGCTTATTTCTGAAACAGGGCATCACTATCCTGTCACGGCTTAACTTCGTTTTTATTGTACCAACAATATGACTGAGTACGAGGCATGCATTTTGGGTGTGAGGCTAGCTGTAGACATGGATGTCCAGGAAGTTTTGGTCTTGGGAGACTCGGATCTTCTAGTACATCAAATTCAAGGAGAATGGGAAACACGAGATTTGAAGCTCATACCATACCGACAATGTTTGCATGATCTTTGTCAATGGTTTCGATTAGTGGAGTTTAGGCATATTCCTAGGGTCCATAATGAGGTCACCGATGCTTTAGCTACCCTAGTGTCAATGTTGCACCATCCGGACAAAGCCTATGTCGATCCTTTGCATATTCAAGTACGAGATCAACATGCTTACTGCAACATGATTGAAGAAGAACTTGATGACGAACCATGGTTTCATGATATCAAGGAGTACATCAGAATGGGGATATATCTAGTGCAAGCCACAGGGGGATCAGAAGAGAACAATTCGACGGTTGGCGAGTGGATTCTTCTTAAGTGGAGGAGTTTTGTATAAAAGGACATCAGACATTGGATTGTTAAGATGCATAGATGCTAGACAAGCTATGACTGTCATGTCCGAAGTACATTCAGGAGTTTGCGGACCACATATAAGCTAGTATGTGCTGGCAAAGAAAATTCTCCGAGCAGGTTATTATTGGCTCACCATGGAGCGAGATTGTATCAGTTTTGTGCGCAAATGTCATCAATACCAGATACATGGAGATTTGATTCATTCTCCACCATCGGAATTGCACACGATGTCGGCACCATGGCCCTTCGTTACTTGGGGCATGGATATCATTGGACCAATTGAGCCAGCAGCATCCAACAGGCATAGATTCATTCTGGTAGCCATTGATTATTTCACCAAGTGGGTTGAGGCCAAATCTTTCAAATCGGTGACCAAGAAAACAGTGGTCGATTTTGTTCACTCAAATATCATCTGTCGATTCGGAATTCCAAAGGTGATCATCACGGATAATAGTGCTAATCTTAACAGTAAATTGATGGAAGAGGTATGCCAACAGTTTAAGATTACACATCGCATTTCTACCCCATATCATCCCAAGGAGAATGGAGCAGTTCAGGCAGCCAACAAAAACATAAAGAAGATACTTCGGAAAATGGTAGAAGTTCCAGGCAATGGCATGAAAAATTACCGTTTGCGTTACTGGGTTATCGCACTACTGTCCATACTTCAGTAGGTGCAACTCCTTATTTGTTGGTATATGGCACTGAAGCAGTGATACCTACGGAAGTTGAAATCACGTCCCTTCGGATTGTCGCTGAGGCTGAAATTAATGATAATGAGTGGGTCAAAACCCGTTTGGAGCAGTTGTATTTGATTGATGAAAAAAGATTAGCAGTAGTGTGTCATAGCCAGTTATATCAAAAGAGAATGGCAAGAGCATACAACAAAAAGGTACGTCCCCGGAAGTTTGAATTGGGCCAGCAGGTGCTGAAACGTATCCTTCCACACCAGGCTGAAGCGAAAAGCAAGTTCGCCCCAAATTGGCAAGGGCCATTCGTTGTGACCAGAGTATTGTCCAATGGTGCTTTATGTTTAACATATATTGAAGGAAAATGCATAGACATGGCTATCAATGCTGATGCAGTAAAAAGATATTATGTATGATTTCTTTGGTATAATTGTTGATTGTTTGTATTTGGCATTATTTCGAAGATTGAAATGACGAAGATAATTTGTTCTGCTATCTAAATAATTTACCCTTTTGTTCCCCCTTTTGAGCCTTATTTATTTCTTTCATACCCCTCTTTTGGAATCAATAACGAAAAAGTGAGAAAAAGAAAGAAAAGAAAAAGAGAAAAGAAGAGAAGTAAAAAGTATAACAACAAGGAAATTCATGTGTGAACTACGTTTGACCTGATTCCTGTTAAGGATACGTAGGCAGCTTCACGGCTCGGTCATGGTAAAATAAAATAGCAAAAGATCCCCAAGCAAGAAACTGGGGCATAAGTTGTACTTGTAATAAGAAATGTGATTCCAAGAGTTGTAATTTTAAACCCATGTCAAAATTGTTTTGAGCCTTTGATACCCTTTCTTTCCAACCCCGTCCAAAAGCCCACATTACGGTCCAAAGAAAGACCTTCCGATCAGTCTTCGAGATATGCCAAGTTAAGCAAATAGAGGTGATTCATATCAGGATAACACTATGGTCCAAGTAGGAAAAGTAATGAAAATGAGAAAATCTTATTGGTGAAAACCCTCATGGGCACCATGAGGCGACGAAAGCTGAGAGAAATTAAAGATGAGAGAGTCTTATTGGTGAAAACCCTCATGGGCACCATGAGGCGACGAAAGCTGAGAGAAAGTAAAAATAAGGGAGTCTTATTGGTAAAAACCTTCGCAGGCACCATAAGGCGACAAGGAATTGAGGAACAAACAAATGAGAGAGGTTTGTCGGTGAAAACTCTTCAGGGCACTGCAAGTCGAACAAGGTCCGTAAGTTGGCGGAAAAGTAAAATTGGGTTGTGGAAATCTTGGAGAACAAAGTAAAACAATTGGAAAGGAGATTGGTTAAATAGACTGGGCTGATTAATCCAAAATGCATACCTTGATCATTGGTGCCAGTGATTCCACTAAGATAAGTTCCTTTTTTCCTATCTCCAACAGTCATCCAAATTTGGATTTTTCTTCTTTATTCTTGATTCTCAAAATCGTCGCATTTCATTGCTGTTAATTTTTACTCCTCTAAAGCTCTTCTAAGGTTAGCCTTGTTCCAACAAATAAGAAGAAATGTCAAAGTGTACTACCAGATTTAAAATTGCACAAAGCAAAATACGACTAAGACATGCTGGAGATAGTATGATGAAAAGTGGGACCTAGGGTGTAAGCAAAGGTTAAATCGGTGGAATGGTTCAGTAATGTCATGAGAGATGTATGGTTACGAATAAAAGGGTCAGAAGTGAAAAACAACAGTTGGGGATCCTACAGTTAAGGATCAGTTATGAGGTCAAAACAGTCCTTTCGACCAGTTCAAGGCAGTCGGACGGAGCAAAGCATGGCAAAGAGAAAACCACCCCCAGCAAGAATGCCACAACTAACTACCACGTTTTAAACTGACAAGATTTTCTTTGATTTGAAACATGGACAAAGATGGCATGGGCTTCAGGAAGCATCCTGTAAGGAAAACAAGTACCATGCAGGTTTGATCACAGAATTTTCAGGCCCCTCCTGGAAAATGGGACTTAGTTTAAAATTCAAAACGATCATGAGTAGAATAATCTAGCATAAATGTACCCCAAAGGAATATAAGTTGGCTTCAAAGTTTGCATGTTTAAGATAGGATTCAACTAGGAGTTCTCAGGACCCTCCTGGAAAATGAGACCTAGTTTAAAATTCAACATAACCATGCGGAATTTGGCATAGATGCACCATAGAGGATCATAAGTGGAGCTACGAAGTTTGTATGTTTGAGATACACTTTGGACATTACCCCATGAGAACAAAGATTTTGACTTCTCTTCTTTCCCAGATTAATGATTATGATTTTCTGCTTCCTTAACTTTTTTCCCCTACAGAAAACACCATCTTTTTCCACCTTTTCCCCAATTTAATCGGAAATTCTCAGGACCCTCCTGGAAAATGGGACCTAGTTTAAAAATTGAAACAATCGTAAAAAGCAAGATCTAGCATAAGTGTACCCCAAAGGAATATAAGTCGATTTCAAAGTTTGCATGCTTAAGATAGGATTCAATGAGGAATTTTCAGGACCCTCCTGGATAATGGGGAGTAGTTTAAGACCCTCTTAGATAACAAGATTTAGTAGAAGTCACACCTTTAGAAGACACAACTTAGATTTAAAATTGTCATTTAATTAAGAGTTCTCTGGACCCTCCTGGAAAATGGGACCTAGCTTTCAAGTTCTTATTGGTATTTGGTTATGTGATCCATTTTACACTTACATTTGTGCCCAGCCACCAAACTGGGGCAGAAAATTTTCTTTGTTTTGTCTATTTTTGTTGGAGTATCAACAATCAGGCGTCCACCTGGAGAACAAGGAACAACGGTTCGAGTTTCAGCAATCAGGAGCCCACTTGGAGAACAAGGGAGTACAATTTAAATTTTAGCTTTCAAATTCTTTGCTTTGTTCATTTTGAAGTCAGAAACTCGCCTGGAGAACAAGGGAATACAATTCAAATTTCAAATAATCAGGAACCCGCCTAGAAAACGAAGGGAAGAAGCGATTCAAGTTCAGGCAAATCAGGCATCCACTTGGAGAACGATGAAAATCAGTTGAAGATTTAGTAATCAGGCGTCCACCTGGAGAACAAGGAACAACTATTCAAGTTCAGGCAAATCATGCATCCACCTGGAGAACGAGGAAAAGCAGTTGAAGATTTAGTAATCAGGCGTCCACTTGGAGAACGAGGAACAACAATTCAAGTTTCAGTGGTTAGGCATCCACCTGGAGAACAAGGGAATACAATTCAAGTTCAGGCAATCAGGCGTCCACCTGGAGAACGAAGAAAAGCAGTTGAAGATTCAGCAATCAGGCGTCCACCTGGAGAACAAGGGAATACAATTCAAGTTTCAGTAATCAGGTGTCCAAATGGAGAACGAAGAGAAAAGCAATTCAGGTTCGAGTAATCAGGAGCCCGCCTATATAACAAAGGATAGGCAACAATGGTCGAAGGAAGACGTTTTGAGGTTCAACAATCAGGCACCCGCCTGGAGGAGAGGGAAAGCATCTCAAGAATACAATTCGAGTTAGCAGCAAAGGAACAACTGAATAAAATACAAGTCAACAAGGCATCAACAGTCACAAGACCAAGTTTGAAAATAAATCTTTGTAAAGCATAGATTATAGCTTAGTCTAGCTTCTTCATTTTTGTCATGGTGTAATGAGGAAGTCAGTAAGCAGTATCAGCAGCAGCAGTAACAGTGAAACCACAGCTTCATGGTAGTCCCAGCTACCGAAACTTCCCGAACTACATTGACCTGATTCCTTTATAGCCAAGGATATGTAGGAAACCTTTGAAGCAGAGGTTCAGTCAAATTCTTTCAAAAAAATGCTTCCCACGGAGTATTCAAACGGGCAAAAATCGCTCGTATCCGCTCACTTTATCTTTACAAGAAAACTCTTCATGTTTCCGGGCAAAGAGGGGCAGCTGTGAGCACGTGATTTTTGCCTCACACGAACCACTCCTAAAGATTCAAAATCAAATAAATTTTTCTTTTTGTGTTCAATTTTGTGAATTTTCGTGATATTTTCTGTAATTGTTTGCATTTGTGTGTGCATGTTTGTTGGTTAAATTAATGAAAAATACAAAAAATATGTTGCACGTGCATTTAGGATTTAATTTGACATTCTTTTTAATTAATCAATAATTAGGTATTTTTGTAAAAGTAAAAAAATTCAAAATAAAATAAAATAATATATATTCTTTGCATTTTAGTAATTGATGTCGGATTTTATGTTTTCTTTTAATTTGGGGTTTAGTTATTTTGTGATAATTACTATTAGAGTTAATTAATATTTTTAAGATAAGTTGGTCAAAATTAAATTTGGTTTTGTATTTTATTAGGAAGAAAATTGAAAAGAAAATAAAAGAGAATGAAATAGGAGTTGGACCAGTTTTAATTAAAGTCCCAGGCCCAAAACCAGTCCAAACCCGGTCCACCACCAGCTTAGCCAACGACGTCATTTCAGAGTTGATAAGTATCAACCGTCGATCTCATTAGATCGAACGGTTCAGTCCATCTCCAGCATCGACTAAACAACACTGTTTCATGTTTGTTGATCTGAACCGTTCGTTTCATTCGATCGAACGGTCCAGTAATTTCCTCGCAACCCGACCTGTCCACCCCACTAACCGACCCAATCCCCCAACCGGCCAAAATGACCCCGTTTTACATAAGTGAACTGATCCATGCCGTTGATCTCAATTGATCCAAAGGTTTGGATTCAATTCCACAACCTGTATATATATGTGTAACACACCCCGCCCCTCTAAAGCCCCTACCCAGTTTCCTTCGTCTCTTCAGAGACGACCTAAATCCAAACCCTAGCAGTCGCCGCCCCTCTCCACCGCCATAAACCCGGCGGCGCCGGTTCCAATGAACTCCTTCTTCACACCACAGAGCCCCCACAACCTCCCCATACCAAATATCCAAACACCTCTCTTCGAATCATAGCCAAGCGCCTCGAATATTCAATCGAAGTTCAGTCAAAAAACCCTATCTTACCCAATCAACCCCAAAAAATCACATCCCTGAACCACCAGGCTTCCATCGTCCCAAATCCCATGATAGTTTTCCTCGAATCACCATAGAGCCTTTCGAATTTCAGATCGAAAAGTTGAACCTTGAGTCCCCAAAAACACTGCTTAGTAAAGATTTCAAGATTTTTAGGTTGAAATAGGCTGTAATCGTGTGTTTTTAATCGAACAAAAACATACGATTAGAGCCTGTCTCAACCAAAAGAGTAGGAAGATCTTTTGAGCGGAATAAAGGGTTCGATTCTAGTAAGTGTTTCGGTGTTTTTTAATGTTTTCTTTTATGTATCTTCCTCCTCATCCCTTTCCCACAGGCTGAAATTCACGGTCTTATCATTTTCTTGTCCTTTTATTATATGAAGTTTCAGTCTGTTTGTGTCTTAATTTGCTGAGAACAACAAATGTGAATATTGCATGTCAAATTACTGCTCAGTTAAACACGATAATTTGTTTGCAATTTCTATTTGAATTTTGGTTTACATGGTTCTATAAATGTGTGTATGTTTGACTCAGGTTCAGTTCTTTTTCAAAATCTCTACATCTCTTTTGGATCTAATTTGAAACCTTAACATGTAAATAGTCCTCATAAGGGTAATGTGGTTAGTTGGAGTTAATTAAGAAACAAAGGGATTGGTAGTGGACATGATAGTTTGTCAACACCTTTAGAGGTTTAATTAAAAATTGAAAAGAATGATCAGTAGTGGAAAGTAACAGCCTTTAAGTACCTTTAGAGGTGAGAATTCAGAGAAGAACATAGGGTAGGTTTAAAAAATTGAAGATGACAGTAAGGCTGACACCCTTTTAAAAAAACCTTTAGAGGTGGGGAAATCAGAAACAACATGGGCTAACAATAAAGGTTTAAAGGGGCGCACATGGGAGGGAATAAACAGGCTGAAAAGTGAAAAACAATTTGAATAAAAAGGGTTTAACATTGGGCTTTAAAGGGAACAGACCTAAGAGAAGAGTGGGGAGGAGCTGAGGAGATTCTGAGAGAGAGCTTAAGAAATAGAGAATTGAATACAGAGAGGAATAGGGAGAACACATAGACCTAAAAGAGGGAGACTAAGAGAAAAATCTGGAAAAAAAAAATGAAAACAGCTGAAAATTTTAGCACTGTTCCATTGAGTTTGAATTTGCTAATCTGAAATTTTTCTCTCCTTGAATCAATTTCTTAACTGTTTGGACTTAGAAATAGTTTGAGTTTCAGTCATTTATCTTGGATGTCGAGTTTGTTGGTTTTACTGTGAATCCGAAATTGGATCCTTGGTTGCATTTCACGATTTTGAACTGAACTGTGGCACTATTTCCTTGGATCTGAACTCAATTCTGCTGCTGTTATTGCTGAAATCCTCACCCTTTTGTTTCATCTTTACTTCCAGGTATTTATCAATTCCATGGACACCACTTAAGGGTAGTTTGAAGCTTGATTCTGAAATGTGAACAAATTGGATGATGGTTGCTATTGAATTCTCACTTCTGTCTCTTTCCATTTCATGCATAATGTGTATTATTTAGTTCGGAGATAGCTTGGGCGAGGTATATTTATGGTTGAATAAAGTATGACTAGGTTTGTAATCATCTTTCTGTTGGGTGCATCTACTAAATTCTTTGTTTTAAAATTAGCTTTGGTTTGAAACATAGAACAAGTTATGGCTTAGTTACTTGGATTTCATGGGGTTTGAATTGGTGTATATATATAAGGGGACTTTCAAGGGCATTCATAATAGGTATTTTCATATGTAGTAATTTCGTTGTTGAGCTCCTAAGTTGTTGTTGCTTCGCTAAATGTTTTGAAATTCTTTCTCACATTCTAGCTTTAGTTGGTTACTTGTTCTTGTACCTCCTGCTGAGAGGTAAACACATTAATTACTCTGTAAGTCTATTTCATTTATGTTAATGAACTATCCTCCCTTGTTTTGACATTGATGTTCTTGCTGAATATTCAAATGTGTAGATGTAAAATATCACCAAATGGTCATAGATTCACACAAAGTCCCTTTTCGTTTCTTAGATCATTTTTACCCACTAATAGTAATAACATCGTATTTTCTCAATTACATTGTCTTTGATTTCTCTTTATCAGCTCGTATGTGCTAAATGAGTAGCGTATGAAGTGAATCAATTTGTTAATACAATATGGGTTTAAATTAATTTTAATATGATCTCATTTGTCAAGATGTTTGAATTGTGCCAGTTATTTGTCTTTTAACAGTAGATATATTCTTTTTTTTATGTGATGATTCGTCTGTCATTGTTGCATTTTAAGTCAAATGATTTCAATCCCATACCTTCTAATAATTGTCGCATTTCCCTTATGAATGGACAGAATCGTTGAATGATTGTAGTATACATGCCTCGCCATCTTTTAGTTAAGATCTGCCCTGTTTGTCACAAATAAATTCCATAAACTCTCGGCCTTAATCCCAAGCTTTAGGAAATATCAACTTATGAACACCGTAGCTTGCTTTAAGCGCGATCAATAATAAATTATCGTGGCCATGGGTACGGTTCCCGTGGCATGATTACAATACGCGAATCTCAATTCGGGGGTGCATTTCATGTAGCGGAGCATAACAACTTCGAATAATGAAACACTTTTGAAATAAATTGAGGTGTGCCATGCTAAATAAAATTCCAAAACCCAAGGACCTCATTTAATTAATTTTAACTCTTCAGAAATCGAAGTGCGCCATTAGTGAATTTTCCATGGCCCTCGCAAACTTGAAAGGCATAATTGCTTTAGGCGCGTAATTTAAATTAATTTCCTAAACTCGGGTGTGCATTTATGTGACCCAAATCCAAATCTCAACAATGTTAGATAAAATGTGTCGTGGACCGCGAGTGCATTTATGTGACGTGGTTCAAGATGCGTTTTAGATGACGTTGAATCTTTCCTAAAAAATAATTAAATAAAAGTGGTTATAAAGTTAAAATTGAACCATAGGTTAAAACATGTGCTAAAATCAGATAATAGGCCAATTGTAACAGTTTAGCGACCGTGCTAGAACCACGAAACTCGGGAATGCCTAACACCTTCTCCCGGGTTAACAGAATTCCTTACTCGGATTTCTGATTCGCGGACTATTAAACAGAGTCAAGTTTTTCCTCGATTCGGGATTCAATCGGTGACTTGGGATACCATACATCTCCCAAGTGGCGACTCTGAATCTTTTAATAATAAATTCCTTTTCGATTGTCCTTTAATTGAAAAAACTCCTTTATATACTCCTTCCGGGGGTATAGGTAAAAAGGAGGTGTGACAGTCATGCATCGAAGGTAACCTTCCAAACACCTGTTAAGCCTTTCCGTTTGCCCATCCGTCTGCGGATAGTATGCTGAGCTGAGCTTAATTTGTACTCCCAATCCTTTAAACAACTCTTTCCAAAACAGGCTTGTAAAAACCGGATCTCTATCAGAAGTAATAGAAATTGGATTGCCATGTAATTTACAGATATTGTCAAGGAACAATTGAGCAATTTGCGATGCCATATAAGGATGGGATAAGGCTATAAAATGAGCATATTTGGTAAAACGGTCCACTACCACAAATATTACTTCTTTCCCCCCGGATTTTGGTAATCCTTCAATGAAATCCATTGTGATGTGTTCCCATGCCCTTGAGGGGACAGAAGAGGCTGAAGTAATACTGGATAAGCCACATTTTCTCCCTTGATCCTTTGTCAAGTGTCACATTCTGATACCATCTGTTTCACATCATCTAAGAGCTTGGGACAGTAAAAAAGAGCTTTCAATCTTTGCAAGGTGGCATGAGCCCCTGAATGTCCACCCCAAGCTATGGTGTGCATGGCTTCAATTAATTGTTGTCTCTTCTGTCCAGTACTTCCTACCCAAATTTGGCCCTTATGCCTCAATAAACCCTGCTGCAAGGATACATTAGGATCTAGTGCTAGTTTAGCCATAGCTGCCATGATTGCGGAGTCCCCTTCATAGCTCGCCAAGACTTCCTGAACCCATAAAGGCTGCACTACTGAAATACTTTTGCATTCTGCCTCTTCTTCAAATCTACGTGACAATGCATCAGCAACAACATTTTCTACTCATTTTCTGAATTGAATTTCGTAACTAAGCCCCAAAAGCTTAGTTATACCTTTATGTTGAAGAGAGGTTTTCATCCTTTGATCTTTCAAAAACTTCAAGCTGAAGTGGTCTGTTTTAATGATAAAATGAGATGGCTGTAGATAGTATCGCCACTTTTCAATAGCTAACAGTAGTGCTACTAGTTCTTTTTCATAGGTAGATAAGCCCAGATGCTTTGAGCTTAAAGGTTGGCTAAGGAAAGCCAAAGGTCTACCTTGCTGCATCAGAACAGCCCCCACTCCTGTTCCACAAGCATCCACTTCTACGACAAAAGGCTAAGAGAAATTAGGTAGGGCCAGTACAGGTGCTTAGACCATTGCTTGTTTTAGGACCTCAAATGCTTGCATAGCCTCATCACTCCAAACAAAAGTCCCTTTCTTTAGTAAATTAGTAAGAGACCTGCTGATGATTGCAAAATATTTTATGAACCTCCTATAGTAACCTGTTAGACCCAAAAATCCTCTAAGCCCTTTAATATTACTAGGCCTGTCCCAATTGAGCATTGCTTCGACTTTGAACTCATCTTTACTAACCCCTCCACTAGAAATTATATGGCAGAGATACTCAATCATATCACGCCCAAAACTGCATTTAGAGCGCTTAGCAAAGATTTGATTAGCTTGTAATACTTCAAAAACCTTCTCAAGATGAGTCAAATGCTCTGAGGCAGAAACACTATAGACAAAAATGTCGTCGAAGAACACTAACACGAATTTGCGAAGATAAGGCCCAACAATCTTGTGCATTAAGGCTTGGAATGTGGCTGGAGCATTTGTAAGCTCAAAAGGCATTACTTTGAATTGTCATAGCCCATGGTGAGTTCGAAATTTTGTTTTGAACTCGCCCCCTCCTTCATGCGTATTTGATGATAACTAGACCTCAGGTCAAGCTTTGAAAATAAGAAAGCTCTATTCAATTCGTCTAACAAATCTTCCACTACCAGAATTGGATATTTATTCTTCACCGTAATATCATTTAACTTGCGGTAGTCAACACACATGCGCCAAGTAGAGTCCTTTTTCTTCACTAATATCACAAGTGAAGCAAAAGGAGAGGAGTTGGGAACCAAAGTATTCTGCTGTAGAATGTCTTGGACCATTTTTTCGATCACGTTCTTTTGATCAAACGAGTATCGATATGGCCTTTGGTTAACTGTAGTAGCACCAGGAACCAAATTAATTGCATGATTACAGTCACGCTTAGGAGGAAGACCACATGGTTCTTTGAATAAGTCCTCGAATTTGAAAAACAACTGTTCCATTTGGGCTTGATCAGGAAAGGTCTCAACTACTTCTTCCAAGGCATTAAATTAGGCTTGAGCTAAAAAACTACAGTAACTGCTCTTAAGCAATTTCTGAATGGACTTAGCCTTGGCAGGAGCTATTTTTATAACGTCTCTGCTGGCAATCAATGTTAAAAAGCGACCATCCTTCATAAAAGAGATACTATGTGGTTTAGTATGCAAAATCAGAGGTGCAACTGAATTGATCCAATCCATTCCCAGCACAATATCACAACCCTTCACTTGCAGCCACCTTAAATCAAAATGAAATTGATTATTCCTCATTTCCCACATGAATGATGGGCTAAAATGACTACAAAACAGCTCGTGCCCATTAGCAACTCTCACTCTCAAGAGACCCTTAATGGGCACACCCATTTGGCCCAAATTTTTAGGCACTTGATGATCAATAAAACTATGGGTTGAACCACTATCGATTAAAATAACCAATGGGATTTGTTTGATGTTACCCACAATTTTAATAGTATTCGGTATGTAATCCAGGCCCAGCAACACATTTAATGAAATTTCTGCTTGTTCACCTTGCTCATGGGCCTGTAACTCCCCTTCAACCACAGTTTCCTCTTCTTAGGCCTCCTTTGCCACCCCTGAGCATTCTCCCACCTCCATTTCACCAGTCATCAACTGCAACTTGGGTTTACATTGATGGCCCGAAAAATATTTGTCGTGACACTTGAAACACAAATTAAGGTCATGTGGTGTATCCAAAGAGACATTTTTGGTTAAAGGCTTTTTAATGGTAACACCAGGGAGTGCCCTTGGTGTCGGAGCTGGGGAAGTAAGGGTCTTGGGTATTGAGCTATCACTTTTGGCTATTGGACTATTTTGGGGTAGGTAACATAGTACTTGGGCTGGATATTTTTGTAGATGGCTGCAAGGGTCTTTTCGTGCAACTTAGCCACTTCCAAGGCATCAAGCAATGTTTGAGGATTAGAAGCCCTGACCATCGATTGTAAATTAGATCTAAGGCCACTAATAAAACAAGTAACAAAGTATGCTTCGTTCAAAGATGAATTAATGAGCAACACGTAGAAACGCAACTCATCAAACCTTGCCTGATAACTATCAACATCTCCTTTTTGTTCCAATCGATTAAACTCGTTAACGACGTCTAATGGTCGAATGTTCCCATAACGATGACAGACATCCAAACAAAGTGTTTCCCAGGAGACATTTCCACCCTTGTCCATCATATAAACATCAAACCATGTGTCAATTTTATCTTTGATGTGCATCGCCACATAACTCATCCATGACTCTTGTTGAATCTGATAAAGGTGGAAAAAATTCTGACACCTACGTATCCATCCCCTAGGATTATTGATGTCGAACTCAGGAAATGACAGTTTATATTTTGAGGAACTAACTTGGTTATTTATGATTGTAGGTGTTTGAAAACTAGGCTGAGACATCATATTTTGGGCTGGTAAACTGTTGTTGGGCTGGGTAAGAGAGGTAATCAGTGGTGGAGGCATTATCGTTGGGTTAGGCCTAGAAGAGAAGTGATAAGTTTGATGTGAAGGATAGATCATGGGTGAGAAACTGGTGGTAGAAATAATAGTAAGAGGGGTCGACGAAGTGTAGTGATAGGAAGCAAAGTTGGTGATGCTAGGGTGAAAGAGAGGTGAGTTGTAAAGGTTGGTTGCAAAGCTTCAGTACGAGCATAGGGACATTTGGAGAAACAGTGACAGTGGTAGATCTAGGATTGAAGGGAGCTGGGGTAAATGTCATAACTCTACCAACCTGAGAAAAATTAAGAGTAGCAGATGGTGTAAGAGGGGAAACCGATGCCGCTGACCGGAGGTTACACCCAACGGAGGAATCACCATGTTCAACAGATGACCCTCCTTGTAAGAGAAGTGCATGAGCTCAAGTTTCCGCGTTCAACTCTGCCCGCCAGTCAGATTCTATTTGAGCTAACAATGCCTCAAACCTCCGATTACTCTCCTCATGTCGTTGAGCGTGTACTTCCTCCATCCTAGCCATCCTCTGCTGAGTCTCCACCATATACGCCTGAAGCTGGGTTTCAAATTTCTCCCACCCATCATCAGTTTCTTTCATTTTTGAGACTCTACCATCGCCAGAAAACACCAGGCCGGCACCGCTCTGATACCAATATGTAACGGGTAGGCACATAAAACCAAGAAGAATGTAAAATAGGACAGAATTAAAATGAAAAAGATGACATTTCATTCAGCATAATTGTAGACTCTGACTTACAGGGAATAAATAGCAAAATGACTCTAACAAACTAGACACCTGACAACATATAACAATGCCAACTTTTAGGGACTATATAATAAATAAGAACAGACTAAACTGATAACTATTAAACTTAAGGACTCCAATACATAATAAAGAACTAAGAGTAATAATGTTCTTCTTTCTCTTTCGTAACACCCTAGGGTTAAAATTCAAGAGTTTCAAATGCCCAACAATGTTGGCATAACAATTTATTAATTTTTGTTTCTTATTATACAAATTTTGCACAATCAGCATAATCTAACCAGCTCCGATATGTTATTTCTTATACAACTAACACAGTTTGATGAGATTTAAACTATCGATTCTAAATAGTTGTATGTAATTGGACTTTTAAGCTACTCTTTTTGAATTGTCACTGTATAATTTAAAAGTCTTTGATAAAATTGAAATTAATACAAGAGCATTCAGAAATTATATTGAATATACAATAGTACCGCATTAACATAGTCTGATGAGATTTAAACTGTAGATTCTAAAAAATTGTATGTCATTTGACTTTTGAGTTACTGTTTTTGAATTGTCACTGTATAATTTAAAACTCTTTGATAATATAATTGAAATTAATATAAGAGCATTAAGAAGTTATATTGAATAATTAGTAGTCCCCCACTACATGTGCAGATGTAAAGGAATTCCTTAATCTTTCCTCCTCCCACTCTCTTCCCCCCACACTCATTGCATTTGGACAATATCTCGTGCAATTAAGCTAGGTACCACTGTATCCACATGCCTAGCTAGCTTTAATTACCAATAATCACCGAAACGTGCACATAACAAACATCTTCAACTAAATTAAAGAATGACTTAGGCGATTTATGCCATCAATTGCTCCCCCTTCTAAGATTTAGTAAGAAGATCTTATTCTATTTAAGTGTATATGCCGCACCATTCAGAAAGTTTATACTACATATATAAAGGTTATGCCTGATTTTGAGTGTATAATTACGGTTATAACAAGGTTAGCCAGACTTGTAGTCAAAATGAGTGCTGTGTATAGTCTTTTTTTAATGTAATAGAAAAATAATCATGATAATTATCTATTTATAGCGTTTACATTAAGAACCCATGTTAGAAAAGTATAATTATTAAATGTGGCATGAACATTAGACCTCATACCCAACTGCTTGTGACGTGTGATTTGAAAGGCCTATTTCTGGTATGACAAAGCTCACTGCAGAAGTAAAGTAAGGTTTTTTAGTTTGTTAGGAAGAAGCTTGAGAAGTAAGTGATTATGAACAGATAAAAAAGTAGGTGTGATGGGTTGGCTGTGAACTACTACATCTATTCCATCCTGAGAAACCACACCAATAATAAATGAATACAAAATATATTATACATTGTATCACTTTTATTGAAAATATTCTCTCTATCTTTACAAAGTAGGGATAAGATTTATGGAACCAATTTGTTTAACCAAAAAATGATATTTTAGTCAAAGCTAGAATTTAGAATAACACGAGTTCCTGATAATCAAAAGAGTGTATAGAAGGAAGTAATTTAGGTAACAAGAGAGTACTCAAGAAAAACTAGTAAACCAAAGTTTTATATCAATAGTATTTCGTGTCCTTACAATTAATCAGATGTCTCCCTTTTATAGATATCGTGGGGATATACGTTTTGCCAAAATCATAATGAGGCTATTATGAGTAATTAAATAAATTTAATGCTACGTTACATAATCATTATAGTCAATACAAATTCTCTAACGTATTCCACATTTAATGCCTATTAAATGCCATATGTGCACTCTTTTCTATTGTCAGATTCATTCATTTTGATTCTGAGACATAAATGACTTAGATAGGTACGGGTGCTGGGTTATTTGTATTCCTGCCCGTGCCTCTTCCTCTGCCATTTGCTCGTATCTGTTGTAACTCGTGTCTCTTGGCTAGTTGTAATTCTTTGACCATTTGACCAGTCTACGTGTTTCGACACGTATTCGACACGTCACCTTTATATTTAAATACAATTTTTTCCAATACAGATAGTCCCCCCACTTTCCATTTATTCATCAGTTGAATATTTGGGAAGTGGATTTCATTAAAAGAGAATTTTTGTCACCATTAATGCTATGACAAAATTGATGCTTTAATTGTCGCTTCCATTTAATGCTCTGTACACGTGTCTTTTTTTTATTAGTTCTGCAGTTTTGCAGCCCTTTTTCAAGGCTTTTTACGGCTCCACTATTCACGAAGTGCTAGTTATCATTATTATGGTCCTTCCATCACTGCACTTTTACCTTTGGCGGTGGCGTATTAATATATATATAACTTCTATATATATATAACTTCTCTCCTTGTCTTTTACCACATAAAGCTTATTGAATACTTAATTCCTCACATTCTTCTTCTTCGCCATGTCTTCACCAAATCCTAATCCTAGGAGAGGTCCATTGTTGATACCTTCCCTAACGCCCCCATTAGACATAGAAAGGGAGGTAGACTTCGTAACTTAGGGTCTACTCGCGGTGGTGGTTCGTCTATACCCTCACCTAGTTCTGGTCCTTCTTCCAGAACTAGAGGTTCCCTTTCTTACAGATCTTCTTGTAGGGATAAAGAACCTTCTGAACCATTACGTGAACCTTTAGTAGAGGAAATAATCCCGACAGAATTATCTTTTTACCATGATAGGGAATCTCTTAGAAACCAGGTTTCCGCCTTAGATCGTGCTGACGCTTACCCCACTCAAATTACAGAAGTTTTAACTCCTGTAGTTCGCAAAGACTGCCATTGGAGTAATGATTTTCCCATTATTATCCCTAATCCAAATCAGAGAATTACTTCTTACTTGACTGAGTTCTCTTTTGTTTATACATACCCTTTCATTTTAGGGTTCAAACAAGCCATTGACCCAGTTATTCTTGAATTTTGCCGTTTCTTTAATGCCTGTTTGGGTCAAATTGGCCCAATCATATGGAGGGTTGTTTCCTGTCTGAGGCATCTAACCAATTTGGCTGACGTTTCCTTTACTTTCCCTCACCTGATTCATCTTTACTCCCCTAGACTTTTCCGTAATGGCATTTTACCCTAGTGGCCAGGAGTAAGAGGGTTTTAGTGAGCCCTGAAGATAACAAAGACCGTGGCTGGTACACCCGCTTTGTTGTTGCCCCCACTGTTGGTTTAGTGGGTGAGAATAACGTTCCCTTCCCTGAGAAGTGGAATTTTGCACGTAAGTCTTTTATCCATCTCGTACCTTTTTCCTTTAAGTTTATCAACTTCTCTAATTTTTGTTCCTCCCTTTTTTTTAGCAACCATGAGAGTAGTGGAAAATATTCCCAATTTTTATGGTTGGGTAGATAAATTGCTGAAGGCCGAACCAATAGATGGTAGGTCTTGGAAAACACTTTCTAACCGTTACGGTTGGAAAGTAAAGACTCATGGTAAGAGTTTTTATTTCATCTGTCACGCATGTATATATTTTTCTTTATGGTTCTAACTTCCATCCTTCTTTTTATCAAGATTTGCTATTCGAGGAGTTACTGCTGAAGCAGTTGCGGCCTCTCGTATCTCTTCGGGAACCCGTATCTCTTTAGAAAGAGCCCAAGAAATAGTCTTGGTTTCTTCTTCTGCAAAAAGAAAAACTGTTGAAGAAGGATACTCTGAAGAAGAGGAAGATGGGGGTTCCCTGGTGACGAGGCCACGAGCTAGGAGACGCATCGTCTCTGATGACGAAGTTGAAGTTTCCCCTCGTCTTTCTATTCCTCCTGTTGAAACCCCAGTAATAATTCCTGATGATGACGTCACTCCCCATGATACCCATGAATCTATTGATCAACTTTTCTTTAGTTGTTTTGGCAGTGGAAGTTTAGGGCCTGTTTTAGATGAAATACCCTTATCTTCTTTCTCAACTTCCGTGCCTGTGATTCCTTCCTTACCAGCCCCAGTTGTTTCTGTTCCTTCTTCTACTGTTTTCACTTCCTCTACCACTCCTCCTTCAACAACTCACCCTCCTATCATTCATCATACGGAAGCGGGGTCTTCAAGTAGAAGTGCCGCTATGAGGAGGGTAACCATTGAAGTTCCTGGTGACAACAACCTTTTGAGGAAGTCTGGTCAGGCAGACGTACGGCTAGAACCTTTAATCGGTTCAATTGATAAAGCAAAGCTGGAGAGCCATAATTCCCTAACTCTAATGAGTGATATCGTGCATGCCACTTTGAAGGTACTTTCCTTCTCTTCCTTATATAAAAAAAAATTTATCTTTAGGATTCTTATATTCTTATTTCCTTTCCCTTTTTTTAGGCCTATCTTATCGGCACAGAAATGATGAGCAAAATCCCTCTCTTAGAGAAGGTAGCACGTGATTCTCAATTGGAGGCGATCAATTGGAAGGAACAATTTGAGAGTGCACAAATTGATATGGAAGATTTACATGAAGGCAAGAGTACCCTAGAACAACAGGTGCGGGCTTTAACTTCAGAGTTAGTGGTCGCAAAGGCTTCCTCGAGCCAAGCAGAAAAAGACAAAGAACGTCTTGAATCTTCCTTCTCAGAGCAACTATCTAAAGCCAGCGAAGAGAACAGAGAGTTGAAGGCTCTTTTGAGTCAAAAAGAAGTTTACGTTGGGGAGCTCGTGCAAAGCTTAACTCAAGCACAAGAAGACCTTCGAGTCTCGGCTGACAAGGTTCGTTCTTTAGAGAGCTCTCATGCCTCTCTTCAAGCTTCTTACAACTCCGCCTTGGCTGAAAACGAAGAGCTAAAGAATGAGATTGCTGATTGGGAAAAGGATTGTGAGACCCTTGAAGAAAAATCTGTTGTTGAGGTAAGTTGGGCATTTTTGAATTCTCGTCGAGATACCCTAATTGAAGCTGGCCAAGAAAACTTCAACCTGGAGTCGGAGTTAGCTAAGATCAATGAAACCATTGAAAAAGCTCAGCAAACTCAGGACTTCCCTTCTCCCGTGGTTGAAGCTCCCGTTAATATTGAAGTTGATACGGGTATCCCAACTCTTTCAAGCCCAACCGAGCCTGTTTCTGCAAGCCAAGTTGAAACTGCATCTGTTGATGCACCTGCCCAAATTGAGCTCACTGCTATTGATGCTCCTGCTTTAGTTCCGCAAACTTCTCAGTGACCAGTTTTAATCATTTGAATGATTTTGTTTTGTTTTTATTTTGAAAAATTGTAATTAAACCCTTAGCTTCATTTGAGGGTTGGATTTGGAAACGCAAGTCCCCAAGTCTTTTATGGGGCAATTTGTATAAACAATTTCATAGCTTTATGACTAAGTTCGTACTTAGTCTTCAGTTTTTAGATATTAAGAAGTTTTTCATGTTATTATCTTAAACTTCTGTCTGCTTTATTCTTGCCTTTATTTTTAAGGACTTATAGAATAATTCGCATTTTTGTTCTTCGAAAATGCTTATGTTAATCTCATGACTAATTAGTTAAACATGAGTTTTATAAAAGAGGGCCCTTTTATATTTTCGACACTTAATGAAGAAGATGTCTCAACTTCATAATGGTGTTACAATACGATAAAAGAAATAGGAACACACATGTTTCTTTGAAATAACTTTGACAAGTTTTGAATAATACTTTACATGTATTTGAGACATCTATAACTTTCTCGCAACTGTTTTTCTTGTAACAGATTTTTTCAAAAGAAGAATAATAGACACGGGGTTTTCTTATAACCCGTTTTAGTACATAGCCTTTACCCTTACTATAGTGAGGTTTTTCTTTGGCCTTAGCTCGTGGCTTCATCTCGTGACCTTGTGACTTTTACTCTGCACTTGACTTTTTTAGGTTTGATTTTTCTTAATCTTTTTTGCCCTCTTTATACACATATTTGTGTATATTATATAGTCCCCCAAGTGTTTGAGTGCTGAAGTATGAAGCCTCGAGCACTTGATATATTCTCTCATTTGGTCCTTTTCCTGAAAAGGAAAAACATACGGACTCGGAGATGCGATTTTAGATAAAGACTGCTTAACCCGTATGAATTTCTATCAGAATAATTGTAACCCTAGGCCAAGAATTTTAGGTTATTCCGTGTGCCTTACAGGTCGTGACTCATCATTTAGTACAGGTTAGCTTTTTGCCTATCATCTAAAATTGTTAGTAAAATTTTAACAATTCAAAAATTAAATTTGAAATAGTGATACCTGACCGTGGGTATTTCTTAGAAATAGTATCTCTTCAAATGAACAACATTCCAATGTGAAGGTAGTATCTTGCCATCCATTGTCTCCAGCTCATATGCTCCCCTGCCTGCAATATCACGAACTCTATAGGGTCCTTCCCATGTTGGACTTAATTTACCCGTGTTGGTTGCCTTTGTGGATTGAAAAACCTTTTTAAGCACGAAATCCCCCACTTTGAAGAATCTGAGGCGTGCTTTTCGGTTGTAATATCGTTCTATGACTTGCTTTTATGCTGCCATTCTTATCAATGCAGCTTCTCTCCTCCCCTCGAGTAAATCTAGATTGACCCACATCTCCTCGTCATTATATTCTTGTGTCGCCTGTGTGAACCGCGTACTTGGTTCCCCTATCTCAACTGGAATTAAAGCCTTAGCTCCATAAACCAATGAAAACGGTGTTTCTCCTGTACTTGTTTTTGCAGTTGTGCGATATGCCCATAAAACTTCAGGTAACACTTCGGGCCAGTTACCTTTCGATTCCTCTAATCGTTTCTTTAAATTATTAACAATAACCTTGTTCGTTGATTCTGCTTGCCCATTACCCTCCGGATGATAAGGTGTTGACGTAATCCTTTTAATTTGCTAACTTTGAAAGAATTCTATGATTTGTGCTCCAATAAATTGAGGACCATTATCGCACACGATTTCCTTTGGTACACCGAATAGGCATATGATATTCCGCCAAAGAAAATCTTTGACTTCCTTTTCTCGCACCTGTTTAAAAGCTCCTGCCTCCACCCATTTAGTAATATAATAAGTGAGTACGAGCAGAAATTTTACCTGTCCTTTTGCTTGTGGTAATGGACCCACGATATCCATTCCTCATTTCATAAATGGCCATGGGGCAATGACCGGATGTAATAATTCTGCAGGTCTATGCATATTGTTACCGTACCTTTGACATTTATCACATTTGGCCATGAAATTTTCTGCTTCTTTTTCCATTTTAGGCCAATAATAACCTGCCCTAATTAAGGTTCTTACCAATGACCTTGCTCCTGCGTGATTCCCGCAATGTCCCTCGTGTATTTCTTTCATTACATACTCCGTTTGTGAAGGTCCGAGGCATCTTGTTAGGGGACCACTAAACATTTTACGATACAAATTGCCTTGCTTTAAGCAGTACCAAGCAGCCTTTTTTCGAACCGCATGAGCTTTCTTCTTTTCATCAGGGATGGTACCATACTGCAAAAAAGCAAAAATCTCGTTCCTCCAATCCCAAGTTAAATTATTAAAATTTACCTTATTCTTATCAGGATCGAGAACTGAATGAAACAAATGTATAACTGAGGCGTTTGCATCGCTTGCCACATCAGCTGCAGATGCGAGATTAGCTAGGGCGTCTACTTCAGCATTTTCATCCCTTGGTATTTGTATAACTTTCCAGGTTTGAAATTGCTTTATCAATTCCCGTACCTTTTCTAAGTATTGTTGCATCCTTGCTTCCCTATTTGCATAAGTCCCTAGCATTTGATTAACCACGAGTTGCGAATCACTCTTAATTATAATCTGATTCATGCCAAGC
Organism: Nicotiana sylvestris; assembly: GCF_000393655.2. NCBI lineage: Eukaryota > Viridiplantae > Streptophyta > Magnoliopsida > Solanales > Solanaceae > Nicotiana > Nicotiana sylvestris. Next base: position 121,886,568 of record NC_091062.1, on the reverse strand, counting down.
TCTCGTGCCAATTCTGGACCTGCAATCATAGCCTCATACTCCACTTCATTGTTAGTTATAGAGTGACATTTAATAGCTTGTCGAATGGTCTCACCCGTAGATGGTACCAAGAACATCCCTAAACCTGCACCTTTCACATTAGATGAGCCATCAGTGAATAAAGTCCAAGTTCCCGGGTTAGCCCCATTGAATACCTGTAATTCTTTTTCTGCTTCTAATTGCATCTCTTGGCTAAAATCGGCCACGAAATCAGCTAACACTTATGATTTTATAGCAGTTCTAGGTTGGTATGTGATTTCATATTCACTCAACTCTATTGACCACTTAGCTAACCTACCTGATAGCTCATGCTTATGTAATATATTACGTAAAGGGTAAGCAGTTACTACGGCGATAGGATGACACTGAAAGTAAGGTCTTAACTTTCTAGATGCCAAGATTAATGCAAGTGCAAGTTTTTCTAACTGAGGATACTGTGTCTCCGCATCTAACAAAGAATTACTAACATAGTAGATAGGGGATTGTTTACCTTGTTCTTCTCGAACCAAAACAGTGCTTACCGCAACTTCCAAAATAGCAAGGTAAATGAGTAGTCTTTCCCCAGCCTTTGGTTTTGCCAGCAAAGGTGGATTTGATAAGTACATTTTCAAATTCCTGAGTGCCTGTTGACATTCCTCATTCCATTCGAAATGATCCTGCTTCTTAATGGCTGAGAAGAATTTGAAACACTTCTCTGATGATTTAGAAATGAATCTTCCCAAGGCTGCAATTCTCCCTGTTAATCTTTGAACTTCTTTCTTGTTTGAAATTATATCAGGGATTTCCTCAATGGCCTTGATCTGTGCAGGATTTACTTCAATACCTCGGTTAGAAACAAGAAAACCCGAAAACTTGTCTGATGCAACACCAAACGCACATTTTTTGGGATTTAACTTCATATTAAATTTGCGCAAAATTGAAAATGTGTCAGATAAGTGTGATATGTGATCTTTTGAATACTGAGTTTTAACAAGCATATCATCTATATATACCTCCATAGTCTTTCCTAAATGCTCTTGAACATTTTGGTAACTAACCTCTGATACGTTGCACCTGCATTCTTCAGACCAAAGGGCATTACCTTATAACAGTAAGTCCCCTTGTCTGTTATGAATGAAGTTTTTTCTTCATCTCCCGGATCCATTTTAATCTGATTATAACTTGAATATGCATCTAAAAAACTTAATAGTTCGTGACCTGCAGTTGCATCAATCAATTGATCTGTGTGTGGTAGTGGAAAAGAATCTTTAGGGCAGACTTTATTAAGATCTGTGTAATCTACACATACCCGCCACTTACCGTTCTTCTTTGGAACTACAACAGTGTTAGCTAACAAGTTAGGATATTTTACCTCACGAATAGAACCAATTTTTAGCAATTTTTGGACTTCTTCGTGAATCACCTAATTCTTGAAAGTTCCTTGCTTTCTTTTGTTTTGCTTGACAGGAGGCTACGATGGATCTTCATTTAGTTTATGGGTCATCACCTCCGGGGTATTCCTGTCATGTCAGAATGGGACCAAGCAAAGCAATCCACGTTAGTTTTCAAAAATTCAATTAACTTACCTCTCATACCTTGGCTAAGATTGGCTCCAACATAGACTTTTTTGTCAGGCCATTGAGCAAATAACACGATAGGCTCTAATTCCTCTATTGTTGTTTTGATATTTTCATTCTCTTCTGGTTCTTGAATGTTATCAGGCCTTGAATCTACATCTATTTGCCCTTGTTCAGTTGAGGTTTGTGTTGTGGTGACATCAACTGTCTTCTTTGATTGCTATTTACCTTCATTTCTCATGCTTGTATCTGCAACAGAGTTGATAGCCCTGGTTGTATGTTGATCTCCCCGAATTTGACATATTCCCCATGGCGATGGGAATTTAATAACTTGATACAAGGTTGAAGGAACAACATCCATTTCGTAGATCCATGGTCTCCCAAGAATCATGTTGTAAGCCATCTCCATATCTACCACCTGGAACTTTGTATCTTTAATGACTCCTTCAGCGGATGTGGTGAGTGTTACCTCTCCTTTCGTGAGGATACTAGAATTATCTGATCCAGATAGAGTATGCGCCTTTTGTATCATTTTATCTTCAGCTTGCATCTCACGTAATACTCTCAGTAAAATAATGTTCACGGAACTACCTGGATCAATCAAAACTCGTTTCATATTAGTATCATGTATAATTAAAGATATTACCAGTGCGTCGTTATGAGGGGTTAATACGCCATCTGCATTTGCATCATTGAATATAATGTTGTCTTCCTCTAAAACATACCGCACCCGTTTCCCTTGGGTAATTGTTACTTTGGAAATTTTGTTAGCTGCTGCATATGATATACCCTTGACGTCTTCACCCCCACTTATAAAGTTGACAGTTCTTTTGGGAGAAGGTGGTTTTGGAGGCTCCTGCCTGTTCTTCATGTAAGCTTGCTTGCCTTTCTCACAGAACAACTCAGTAAGGTACCCTTGTTTTAATAAATGATCAACTTCACTTTGCAAAAACATGCAATCTGCTGTTTTATGTCCGTGGTCATTATGGAACTCGCACCAATGGTCAGGGTTGAGCCTGTTTGGGTTCGATCTCATTTTCTTTGGCCATCGTACCTTATCTCCCATACTTCTCAAAACAGCTACGAGCTCGGAGGTGCTGACGTTGAAGTTGTAACCACCGAATCTCGCCTTCAAATTTCTATCATTATCTCGTGACTCATAGTTATTTCACTCGTTCTTGAATTTTGATAAAGAACCTGATTCTCTGTTTCTTGATCTGTGATCGTACCTTTGATTATCCTGCTTTGATCGTGAGTCTTTTCCCGCACGTCCCACATAGGGCTCGTACCTGTTCTTACCGGATCTTTTTTCGGTCTCCGCACGTCTCGAACTTACCTTTCTTCTTTTTGAAGTCGTGGAACAGTATCTTCTTCTATTTTCAACTTCGTGCTATACTTGTTGTAAACGTCATTCCACGTTGTAGCTGGAAATTCACGAAGGCTTTCTTTGAGTCGCCTCGTAGCTTCTGAGCTTTTTTCATTCAAATTGCTTGTGAAAGCTATAGCCGCCCAATTATCTGGTACACGTGGTAATATCATTCTTTCACGTTGGAATCTGTCCACGAACTCTCTAAGCAGTTCTTAGTCCCCTTGCTTGATTTTGAAAATATCCTCCATCCTCTTCTCTACCTTTTGAGCTCCCAAGGGTGCTTTGATGAAGGAATTTGCAAGCTCAGCAAAGGAATTTATAGAATTTTTGGGTAAAAAAGAATACCATGTTAGCGCTCCTTTGGTGAGCGTTCCACCAATTTTTTTGACTAATACTGATTCAATCTCCTACTTAGTCAAATCGTTGCTTTTTACACCCGTCGTGAATGCAGTCACGTGATCTCGTGGGTTTGTCGTTCCATCATATTTTGGAATATCAGGAATTCTGAACTTTTTTGGAATTGGGAGTGGAGCAGCACTAGGCTTCCAGGGTTGTTGTGAATATCTATCCATATCTACCCCTTTGATTATGGGCGGCACTCCGGGAATCTGCTCTATGCGCTCACTTTGATCCTTGAGCTGTTTCTGCAAGGTTAGTATCAAATTTTGTAAATTTGAATTAACTAAATTACCTGGTTCTCCATCCTGCGATTCATTGGGGGTTCCACCGCTGCCTGAATTAACAAGCCTGGAACGAGAGTTCTCCAGAGTGTTGTTATTTGGAGTAGGTGTGGGGGGTGCAACAGGTAACTGGTTAACCAAGGCCTAAACGGCTTTATTGACCTGTGCGGTAATAAGTTTTTGCAAAGCCTCATCCATAGCTTCAACATTTTTGAATTGAGCCTGTCCATCAGTATGAGATCCCTCAGGAGTGCCTTCACGAGATCGCCGAGGAGAGCCTTGTGGAGAAATAATCAGCGCGTTATTATCCTGAGGGTCTCTCTGAAGTTGTTGGTTCATCTGGTTTTCTTGGTTTCCTCGGACGTTGTCATTGTTGTTCGACATAGTTGATGCAACAAGGAAAATTAAGCGAAAAGAAAATAGATTATCAGATTCCCGACAATGGAACCAATTTGTTTAACCAAAAAATAATATTTTAGTCAAAGCTAGAATTTAGAAGAACACGAGTTACTGATAATCAAAAGAGTGTATAGAAGGAAGTAATTTAGGTAACAAGAGAGTAATCAAGAAAAACAAGTAAACCAAAGTTTTATATCAATAATGTTTCGTGTCCTTACAATTGATCAGATGTCTCCATTTTATAGATATCTTGGGGATATACGTTTCGCCCAAATCATAATGAGGCTATTATGAGTAATTAAAGACATTTAATATTACGTTACATAATCATTATATTCAATACAAATTCCCTAACGTATTCCATATTTAATGCCTATTAAATGCCATATCTGCACTCTTTTCTATTGTCAAATTCATTCCTTTTAATTCTCAAACATAAATGACTTAGATAGGTACGAGTGTTGGGTTATTTGTATTCCTGCCCGTGCCTCTTCCTCTGCCATTTGCTCGTATCTGTTGCAACTCGTGCCTCTTGGCTAGTTGTAATTCTTTGACCATTTGACCAGTCTACGTGTTTCGACACGTCACCTTTATATTTAAATACAATTTTTCCCAATACAACACTACCCTCACTAGACATCACTATATGGGATTATACCGGGTATGTTGTTCTACCGTATCACTCTTTTTTTTTTTGGCTTAACTGTGTTATTTTTATAGAGAGAAGTATTTCCCTATATTGCTTTTCAGCTGCATCACACCGGAGAGTAATCCCAAGCATAATATTATAAAAAAAAACTTATTTTAATCGCAAATTAGTGCTAAATATCAACGAAATTATGATTGTCAGTAAACAAAAAGATAATACGTATAGTAAAAGAAAAGGTACTAAATATAGCGATAAAAAATGTAATCTGCCATTAATTTTGACACCAAACTTTTAATGGAAAAATTAAGCGACAGGTCATAGCTAGTACTAAAAGAAAGAAACAAATATAATAGAGTAACTAACTTTAAGTAGCTAGGTTCTTAGGTGAAGGCAACAAAGACAAGAAAATGTAACATACAGGTGGATACACATGGTATTGGCGGTTACCCAACCATATATCTTCCCTATCCATTTATTTATTTAATGAAAAGAAACAAACTGAAGGAGCTCCACTCTGTTTTCTACGTATTTTTCTTAGCTGTTTTCTGCTAGTAGTAATCAAGAAAACACACAGACGAATAACCTAATCCACAGATTTTATTGGTTAGCCATACTTTGGTGTTATCGAACTCCTCTATCCCTTTGCTTTTTTCTTTTGTGGAGTGTCAATGTGTTACACATCGCTCTCCACTCAATAAACAAAAACAATTAAAGTTATAGAAAATACTTTTACGTGTGTGTATATATCTCCATATCAGTAAATTTAAAGATGCCCCGTCACTTCCCTTTTCGTGAATGAAGTACAACCATGAATACAACCACTATTAAAGTAGTGAAACTTCTAATAAAGTAGATGATCAACATTGGTTAAAACAAATTCTCTTCCCAAAAAGAAAAAGAAGTAGAATCATATATTGACATTATAAAAATAATAATTTTATAATCAAATTACTTATTAAATCATCACAGATAATCTTTACAATAAAATTGCTTATAAAATCATCACAGATAATTTTTATGACAAGTATAACATTAGTTAGAATCTTATAAAAAAATTGTAACTATTTGTATGTGATTAAAATAATTCAAAAATATATCTACATTGTCAGGAATATGACTTAAATATTAGAAAGAACAACCTATAATTCTAAAAATTGTAATGACAAATTTGTAACAAATTCACACTAATTGAATATCAATAATCAACAGTGGTAAAAAAAAAGAGAGAAAAACTCTCCTCTTTAACTAGCGGAGTTAATTAACTAGTAATGGCAATCCACCAAAGCCGTAGGGGAGAAGACAAGACTTTGCTTATTGGCTGAAAAACCAAACTTTGAATCATCTTCGGGCGGCGCCGGCAAGTTAAGATCAAGCGATAAAATGATTCTTGGCTTCTCCTTATTCGAATTCTCATCATCATTATGTGATGATTCCGAAGTCGTCTCACCTGTAACCTTAGTACTGTTTGTTGCTGTAATCATAGGTGGTGGTCTATGTCTTCTCATATGACCACCCAAAGCTTGTCCTGACGAGAATTCTGCCCCACAAATTGAACACTCATGAATTTTTGGCTTGCTGTGTGAATTACCTTTATTCACTATTTGGGTTGGCGTAATAATCTCGTTCAACTTTTCTTCATTTTGATGATCAGGATTTTCTGAATCAGCTGTAGATTTTTTCTCTTCTACTATGGTTTTGGCTTTTTTGTGACTTGTTCTATGCCCACCCAGTGCTTGAAAAGATGGGAAAGTTCTGTTACAAGTTTTGCACTCATAGACATAGAACCCGGCTTTTCCAGTTGTACAAGTGGCCATTTCTGTAAATTTTCGGCTACTGATTTTTACCATCTTACGTTCACTACTTTCCACTTGTAGTTTCTGGCATCGGCCACTTTGTGCTAATAGTATTAAGCAATTGGCCATGTCCTCATCTTCCTCTGAACTAGTCGATATATGAGTAGAAGAAGTAGTTGGTGAATACTGAATTGACGAAGAGTAAAATTCTCCTCCGCCGCCAATATCATCACTACTGCCACCAGTTCCACCACCAGCACCGCCGCCGCCGGTTGATGACGTGGAAGTGACCGCCACAGCCATGCCAACAAGAGACAACTGCCGTGGTCGCTTACTACGTTTCCCTTTGAATACTAACGTGCGATCGGCTGAATCTTCGGAGATTTCCATAAGACGAAAAATTAAGATAAAAGTATACTAAAAGAAGTGACAAAGAGAGAAGCAGATGAATAGAAGAGAAAGAGTGATGAAAGAATAGAGAGTGGAGTGATAGCAAGTACAGCTTTTGTTAGTTAGTATATATATATATATATATATATATATATATATATATATATATATAGTGAATGGTAATTAAGAAATTGTATGGAGAGTCAAAATTAATACCGCCCAAGAGTTAACTAGTGGATGAAATATAATGAATGAATTTTCAAGTCTATCGCCAACCAATCTTTCCTAATACATCCTGCTAAAGAAAAGTGTCTTTAACTAAATAGTAGAATCCCTCTTTTGCACTACACTTGGTCTAGCTTAACATGACAAGCAACTAAGGTGTCGTGTTTCCTAACATTTCTATATATTCTTGGTGTCACTTTTCTTCAATTTACAGAAAGTTTAAAACTAAGTTTTACGCTCTCCGTTCACTTTTATTTGTCCATTATATTAAAAATATATTTTTATTTTTATTTGTTCATTTTAGCAAATCAAAAGAACGATAATTTTTTTCTTGTTTTACTCTTATCATTAACTATTCATTTTTAAAATTATTTCCCAAGATTTTTTGAAATGTTATCATTATTAGGGGTTATATGGTGACATACATATTACAATTATTATTTCTTAAGGGGCGTGAAAAGTCAAAGTAATGAACGGAGAGGGTTGTTGATTTATGCGGTGTCAACGTAGGTATAAATATGATTATAAATATCACAATAGCATTAACTGAATGCAATTTACTAGAGCTAAGAGCTGGTCCAAGTGCCATGTACAGAGACAAGTTGGTCACTCTTAACCGAGTTAATTATCTATGAAGGTGAAATGTATATTCTTTGGACATAAGTGGAGGTTATATATGAGAAAATTCGAGAATTAATACTGATTAGATCCCTTTTACTACAGTGATAAGGTGAAATGAATGAGCGCGTATTACTAAGGGAGTGTCATAACTGAAAAAAGAAAATAATTTAAAGAAAAGTAAACAGAAAGGTAAGCAAAAATAAAGACAGAAGGAAGTTTGGTGATAACTTGAAATTTGGTTCCTAAGTCTATTCTTTTTCCTTATTATTTGGTTTTGTTGTTATTTTTTTTAAGGCTTAGTAGTTTGCCAGCGAAAGTCACGACTAGATTCCTGTATTAAAGCAAATGAGGATTGCACGTCAAAAGTATACTCTCACCTCACTCACTCCATTAGCCTTCTTAGACTCGAAGAAAAGTAGTAGATGAAGAGATGTATGTATGAGCTAGTAAGCCAAACCACCTATGATTCGGTTGCTTTCAAGCAAACCCTTGGATTTTCCTTAATTATGTGAACTAATTATGTATACACCAACACTACTAGAAATCCAAAAAAAAAAACGATCACAAAAAGCGACCAAAGTTGATCGCTTACAGGTCAAAAAGTGACCAAAAAGCGTCCAAACAAGCCTGGTCGCTATTTTGCTGGTCCCTTTACCTTAAGGACCAAAGTTCGCCGCTAAGTAAATAATATACCGACCAACTTTGATCGCTTTAATATTTTAATAATATAAATTTAGCGACCAAAGTTGGTCTCTATATTTAAATTACGTTTTTATTTATTATTAATCAAAATATAGCGACCAACTTTGGTCTGTAAACGAAATATTATATTTTAAAATTTGAAAAATAGCGACCAAAGTTGGCCGCTTTTTTATTAGTTTTTTTAAATATAAGCGACCAATTTCAAGAATTTAATTATTTTTTAAGCATAAGCGACCAAAATTGGTTGCTATTTTTCAGATTTTTTTTAATAGAATAGTGACCAAAGTTGGTCATTTTTTGAGAAATCTGGGTTAATTAGCGACCAACCTTGGTCGCTATTTTCTAGAAAATAATTTTTTTAAATAGAAAAGCGACCAACAAGCGACCAAAGTTGGTCGCTTTTCTGGGTATAATTTTGGCAGAAACTGCCTGTTTTGGCAGCTACACTACCTGCCGGCATATCAAATTCCTATTACAAGCAACAACAACAACAACAACAACAACACAACAACAATATAAACAACAACATTAAAACCAACAAAGTATAAAGTTCAATAGAACTAACACATTAAGCTAACCAAACTAAGTTAACTCTTATTACAAGCCCATTCGAAAACCGATTCTATTTGTCTAGTTCAAAGTGTATAAAAGTCAAGGAGTGTTTTGTACATCATTATCATCACCGTCTGATGAACTTTCATCACCAAGACGGTATCCAGAAGGGTCTACTTGTCGAGGACAGGAAGAACGATCACGGGGAGGACGGGAGGAACGAGCACGGGGAAGGCGAACCTCTGGCGATGACTCACGAGACCAGGGAATCGGAAAACCTCCAGAATCTAGGAGAGATTTGAGCTGCTCTTGCATGCCCTGGCACTGAGCTTGCATGCCAATGTACTGAGCATCTCTAAGCTTTTCTCTTTCCTTGGCCGCTTCTAGCTCGGATGTGAGCTTTGTCACAGTCTCCCGCATAGCGGAGAGGCTCTCCCCATCAAGTTGCTCGGCTTGCGAGGAAATCCTTATTCCCTGCATTCCACATTTATAGCGATGAAATATCTTAGTAGGAAGCCATTATACCTTCCCCCATTTTGGACTGCCTGCAGCCTCCGTCCATATTCTTTCAGCATCCTCGTCCGAAGGTTGGATTGGCTCGCCCGACTTATTAGGTGGCTGACTGCGTATGAATTCCTCCACTTCAGTTGTGAAGCGACCCTATAAGAAAAATTACATTGACTTAGTATTTTAAAATTTATATAAAGTAAATCAAAATACTTAATGAAAAGTGAAAACTTACATGTACAGTCAAGGCTCGGCCCTTGACCCACCTTTCTTGATCCGTCTCTTTCTTCTTCTTTACAATATGTCTCCTTGAATAACTCATCTTGGTTCATCGGACGCCCCAACTTTTTTTTCCGAAAACTCATAAATTTTAGTTAATAAACAGAATAGATATACTTTGAAAATTAAAATAAATTAAGTAATTACGTACCATTCTTCTTTTTATTATCCCTAGGCCGATCGCACCTCCAGTGTGCAAGGATTCTCCCTTCTCAGATGCGCGAGCTTTCTTTCCTTTTTCGCTCTTCTCTAAGAACTTTGCGGTAAGCCATTGCCTTTGCAAATCCTCCCATAAATTTTGAAGCAACCAGTCAGGCTTCTGGTTCAACTTTCTAGCTTTGGAGAAAGTATGTGACAACCGCTTGCGAGCTTTGAGATAAAAATTTGCAGCCACTTTCGCGCTATAGCGGTGTTCCCATACACACTTGATCTGTATTTCAAAAGTTAAATATTATATGAAAATATCATGAATATAAATAATTACACTGCTTAAAAGAACATTTATACCTTAAAGTGATTGAAAATTTGCTCCTTCAGCGAGAATGGGAATTCACTCCAAGTTGCATAAGGACAATCATAAAGCTTTCTGGTTGCTTTGGTAATTATCCTTGTAGTAATATTACTCGGGATGAACCTGCAATTTAATAATAAAAAATACATTAATATCTTAGTAAAAACTGTACAAAACAATAAACGTAAAAATAACAAATAACTCTTACCCATCACCCTCAGGGACTATGATGATCTTGCCATATTAATCATAATGCACCTCCTCGTCATCATCAGCATCACCGTCCGAAACATGTATATCAGAGGTATGTGTGGATGGTGTAGGGGGGTCAGAGCTAGTATCTCGCAGGCGAAGGCCTGAAATAGATGGAGTCCCTGATGAAAATGGCTGCGATCCCTGTGACTGCGACATAGCTGGATGGAGCACAAGTGGGTGTGATACTGATTGCTGTGACCCGAGTGGCTGTGACACGGATGACTATGATCCATGTGGATATGACATGGATTGATACGATCCATGCGATGCAGATGGCTGCGATTCATGTGGTCGTGAGGCAGGTGGACTGTATGTCGGACGTATAGTCCTATGGCCCTGTGACGAAAGACCTGGTGTCTACACGAAGGTGTAGGGCTCATGATGCTGTGGCAGCTCAAAATAGCCCTGGGATGGAGGCAAAGACATAGGCATAGGCACCTCTGAAGAGGGTGGAAAAGATTGAGTATTATCTTCTACCCTCCTCTTTGGTTTCCTAGTCTTTTCTCGACCCCGAGAACCAGTAGGGTCATTGTTACCTCGAACCTTGCTTGTCATCTGCATAATATAATACATATTTAGATTGAAACATATAAAGAAACTAGCTATAAACGAGAGTTATTACAGAAACCAACTTTTTAAAGCTCATCGACGTATTGTTCCTCGTCAGAGAATTCTTCTTCCTCACTAGTTTGAGCTTCATCAGTTGATTCTTCTTCCTCGTTTTATATAATTCTTACTTCATTTATAACAACTTCTTCCAATATGTGTTCAGGATGTTCCAAATCATTTTCTAAAAGTTTGTCCACTATTTGGTGAACACTGGAGATATCGTTTTGATATGCAACATTTAACACATTCTCGACTTCCACCCTACCTACAGGCTTAGTTTTGATTATAACCCACCAATCGAACTTATTCCACCGCAATGGATAAGGATCATAATACACTTGCCTAATATTATATGCAATTATGAAAGGATCATAGCGATCATACTCCCTCGTATGATTAACCTCAATTATGTTATATTGATTGTGTACTCTTGTACCTCTTGTTGGATTTGGGTCAAACCACTTGTATCTAAAGAGTATCAATTTCTTAAATGGCCAACCTGTATATTCTAGTTCTATTATTTCTGTGAGCACACCATGTTGATATCCAATTTTTTCCTGTAAATTTTTTATATGCAAAATACTTTCAAAATAGAAAATATAAGTATGTCCCAATGTTTTATTAATTTTCTTAATTTTAAAGATTTTTTTAACCAATTTATTCCTCCGTTTTATTCATAAAAAAACCAATAACAATTCCCAAAGTTATCAATCTTGGTGATTAATTTATTGGATTCTCATATTTATACTAAAATAGAGTCAAAATAAATTTTGCATATTTTTACAAATTTATTTAGTATTTTAAAGCTAAATTGCATATAATTGCACTATTAGCCTCTTTTAGATTTAATTGCGTTTATATTTATAAAAAATTAAGTCCAGTATTTTTAAATTGATAATTATTTATTACAAATTATTTTAGTACCTTCAATTTATTTTCAGGAATTAATTTACTATTTTTTATAAAATTAAAAGGGAAAAGTGGCTATTGCAATTATAGCCCAAATTGAGTTTCAATTATAACCCAAAACAGGCCCCCAATTTCCCAACCCAATTTCAATTTCAACCCAATCCCGACCCAATCTAAATAACCCAACCCAGATCTCCTACCTAACCCTTTCAATCCTGGCCGTTGATCATTTAGATCAACAACCAATATCGGCCCTTTCCATTTTTAACCTCAAACGACCCCTTACCCCACCTCATTTCACACCAAACGCCGCCCTTGAATCCCTTTCCCTCTCAACTCTCTCTGCAATCCCTCATGAACCCTAGCCGCCGCCACCTAACCCAACCCTAATACCTCTCAAATCTATGGCTTCCAAGGTCATCGGAGACCTGTATCAACTCCCCATGGCTTCTACATGTTCGATTCTTATGGTCTCAAGGCTAGATCTTGAAAGAGCTTGGTCCAGACCCTGTTTGATTTCAGTTCATGACTGTTCTTCGGTCAGCCATGGCTATTCGAGTCAGACTCTTGACTCTCCTGCTTAGATCGATGGTTTTCAAAGCCTTTCTCATCACTTAGGGTTTTTCTGAAACCTTAACCTCTAAGGTTCCTTCAATTCTTTTAGATCTGTTTCAGATCTATGTTTTCTCTAAACTGTTAAGCGTTTTTCTCGAAGTTTCTTTTAAAACTCTGCCTTCAAAACCCCTTATATTTTCCGATTAGGGTTCTTGTTAGTTTATTTCAAAACTTTTCTTTGATTTTTGACATGTTCTGTTGTGTTTTCCTATATCTTTCTTCTACTTGAGTTTGCATGTTAAAAGCCCTAATTTCTTATGACTGTTTATTAGATGAATGTTTGTTTGCCTGAGTTTCTGTCCGATTTGTTTGTTTTATCCTCTTTTAAAAACTCTTCTATTATTGAAAATCCTATGGTTTTAGGTCTGAGGCTGTTCGTTTAAGTGCATAACTCGATTTTGAAGTTCTTTATCTCAAAATCTCTTATTTCTCTGTGTGATTCTTCTGACTCTGGTTTTCTATCATCTCTAAAAATCGATTATGCTCGCAACCCTAATTTTCAAAAGGGGTTTTCTTCACCTGCTACTGTGAGATCTTCACATGCTTTGATATCCTATGTTTTCTTCACTACTTGACCTACTGGGCTATCATATTTCGAATGTTGCTATCCACTGAATTTTGTGCTACTATTGTATGCTATTTCCTTCTTCCAACATGCTTGGCCTCGCATGTATAGTGTTTATGCACCCTATTTATATGCTAAGTTTCCTTCTTTGTTTGACCTTCAACCTTTGACTGATTTCGAACTTTTCCTTTGTAAAATTCTAATTTCACTCGCCTGTTAGGGTTAATTGATTTTCTTTTCCTGTTTTGCCTTGTTGAATTCTTTCCAAAATTAGTGTATCGCTGTACCTAGACTCGATGGCCTACTTAATGTTTTACTACTTCTTTTATGGCAACTGTCAGCCTGCTTATAAATTGATTTCTTTCCTTATTTTTGAACCTGTCACTACCTGTTAAGCAAAGTGATCCCTTAATTAAAGGCAATCACTTGTATAATTGATTCTGAATCATGATTGTTACTACTATATTGCTCCACCAAATCTCTCTTTTCTCTGTTACTACTATATTGCTACCTTACCTAGCCGGCTGAAAGCCAAGGCTAGGTTGTGGGGAAACTTGCTTATTTTTTGCATTTTCATATCTTACTGGTATGTTCTAATTAAGTTTTCTGAACTAACAACAATATGCTTATTTACTGTTTCTTGCATTCTTGTCTGCCTACTGTTTGTATTTAGCCCAGTACCATTGTTTAACATGCTGTATTTTCCTTTATCCTGTTCTGAATCAATGTATCATGACATGTGAATTCTAAATCCCTACCCCAATGTGTTTAATACTTATGGTTGGTTTGGGGCATGACCGTATTGGAAATTGCTGTGCATGACCCAAACTTGATCCTCTTAGGATCATAACCTCCATGTTTCTCTTATATGTATGTGTTCTGGTTGATTTATAGGCATGTCAACACTTCCTACTGTTGTACATGCCCAAAGTTAACCCATGCCTAAGTGTATAAGCTCCTTGCAATGGATTCCCAATCCCCTGCCCCTGTGTGTGAAATTATTGACTCCTTGAAATGTTAATGGCTGTCTCCCATCACCCTTTCCCTCTCCTTTATTCCCTCAGCTCTTAAAACTCTGTTTCTGCACTTTCACTCTCTTCTTAGACTTAAGTTCTGGCCCACTCATGCGAGCCTTGCCTTGGGACCCATGAGCTCCCTCTAAACTTGGACACATGAGGGCTGGCATTTCCACACTGCACTCATCTCCATTCTGGTTATGTAACTTGGGTGTGAGCACTGCTCGGGGCCCTATTGAGGCCCTTAGGGAGCTCTGACACACTCAAATCTGAGAAAGGCTTTGGATCAATGGCATTTTAAGGTGGTTTACTCCATAACTCAGAGAGGAAGTCAAGAATCAGGCTCCTTCTGGTTGTAACTTTTCTTTGTACTTTTCTGATGTGATTCAGTATTCCTGATTTGTAATAATTTATAATGAACATTTGAGGCTGGCTAGTGAAAAGGGTTGGGTAATTATGCATGCTCAAGGGTAGAAAACATGCCTACAGGACTGATTTCTACATGTTTAATTCGCATTTAGAAAACATGCCTATAGGACTGCTTTTAATTCTGCATATTCACATCACATTTAGAAACCATGTCTATAGGACCTACTTGTGCAACTTCACATCTAGATAACCTGGCTATAGGAATTATCTAAAATTCTGTATGTTTGTCACCATTTAGATATCATGTTTTTTAGGGCCCAACTGGCTATACCTCAGTCGCCTGTTAAAATCAGCATAACGAATAGAAATCATGCTTATAGGAATTCCCAAGTGAAAACCCGCATGTTTCCATTGTCTACTAGATATTATGCCTATAGGGGTTTGACATTATTCAGGTACTATGTACGCAAAGGTTTAAAATCGGCAATTATGTCTACAAGGGTCTAAAATCAGTAATCCTAGATACCATGTTCATAGGAGTAAAAATCAGCGATACTGGATACTATCATCTGCAGAAACTAAAACTAGTCTAATTTAAAATTCGTCCATTCTGAATTTTTTTTAATAATCTGATTCCCTTATTTTAATGAGGTTTAGCAAGCATGCCTGTAGGATTTCAAATAATTTGCTTTGAGTTATCACTGTTTCACCACCTTCTAAATTAAGTAGATGTCATGCCTATAGAGCCCCGTCTAAACACTTGGGCAAGCCTTAGAGTAATGACTGTAAAATTGAGTCCGCCTTTGTTAATTGTTACAACCAGCTGGCAGGCCTGATTCAGACTTCTTATCTGAGTTATGTAATAAACAAATCTGCTTCAATAATCAAACTCCCCTCGTCTTTAGTATTTTAATCAGACCTAAAAAGTATGTGCAAGTCATGCTAGTTATGTGCTTTTATTCAAGGAGATATATTTGAGCCTTTATCTATTTATATGCTTCCCCAACATGCAATATGTGTTTTTTGTATGTCGCCTTAGATTTTTGTCCTTTGAAACCAATCATCCTAATATCCACTCTTTAGGACTATTAGTCCTAAGTGCCTCCGGGACTGATAGGAATGTGACGGGTAATAACATGCAATAGTAATCAAGACCAATCCGCACTTTAATACCTTAACGGGGTGGGAAGGATAGATATGGATATGATGACCGGTGTGCTAATGCCACGTGTAACCCCTCTTTTGAGGAGTGATTACCGGGTATTGCATTGACGTGATCCATATTAAATATAAACCTAGGATTCCCTTTCCTTTTATTTGCAAACTCTTTTTTTTAACTCTTCTTTTAATTGTTCTTTTTTTTTTATGTGTTTAAATCCCCTAATATTTGATCATGTACTTGTATATTTGCTAAATTCACAATAACTGTTTGGCCGGGAACCACACTAGTGGATCCTGAGGGGTGCCTAACACCTTCCCCTTGGGATAACTTCAAGCACTTACCATATCTCTGGTTATTCAAATGACTTAGAATTAAACCTCATTGGTGTCCTAATGCACCTTAAATCATTAGGTGGTGACTCTTCCAAAATGCAAAACCCAGTTCCTAAAAGGAACGAGTTGTCCCATACCAAATGTCATAAACCCGATTTTGCGCGAAAAAGGGGGCGCGACAACATGGCAACTCTGCTGGGGATTTTTAGGCTTTTACCATTTCAGACTATCATTGTGAATTTATGCTCCTTTATGTGCAATTACTTGCTTTATTTCTTTAAGCATTTAATTCCTTTTTCAATTGCAAAACTGACTTCTCTTTTTGTTTCCTCCTTTTATTGCTGCTTCAAATTATGAAACTGCTGTATTTACTGGTTTCTTAACTTGCAAATACGTGCCAACATGCTTTTAATTATTGCATAATCATTCTCAACATCATATCCCACTCGTGCCCAAATAAATACCATAACAACGATTATAATGAGTAGTTGCGCTCTTCCTATATTATTACCCCCTAAATCCAGAAAAGGCATATTTGCGGTAAATCCAATCGATCAACGGTGTAGTCGACAGTTCCGTGCCTTTTCCCCTTGAGTTGTCCGCTCAAGGGTACCAGTCTAAAACCCCATAGAAACCTTACTCTATTTAAACTGTGCATGCATCATGGTCAAACCTAGCTGAGTCAGTTATGTTGTCCGCATAATGACTCTTTAAGATAAGCCTTGTCCAAAGTCCACTGGGTTTCCCTAAACCCAAACGGACATCACCACGTTCTGTGCATTTATTCGGAGAACTAAATGCTTTATGCCAATTGTTGATATTAAATAGTTGAGTCTGGTGGGGGTAAGGGCCTAACCTTATTTCTCTTATAGAAATATGAGGCACGAAGTCCCCAGATTTGGCATGGTCACCAACATCCACCCAAAATTGCTAAGCTGGTGGGAGGACTTTCAATCTAGTGATCAAACTCTTTTCCGGAAATATCGGGGCAATCTACCTTCTCTTCTAGAGATTCAACCCAACAACAGGATCATAGAAGCTGCTACTTTGTTCTGGGACTGTGAGAGGGCTGTATTTCGCTTTAGGGATATTGAGATGACACCCTTGCTAGAAGAGATAGGAGAATTGGCCGGTATAGCATGGGAAACTCCGGGTTTGTTAATGCCTGAGAACCGCAAGGGCAGGGGCTTCCTTAAAATGATGGGTTTGAAGAAGAACCCAGAACTAACATGTTTGAAAGAATCCTACATCCCTTTTGGTTATTTGTATATGGTATGGGCACAACAAATCCTAACGTACCTATCCTGACGAGTTCGCCATCACATCATTAGGGCATATTCACCGAAGGGTCTTTGTATTCATGTTTTGTTTCCTCGGGTTAATCGTGTTTCCCATGAAGAAAGCAAGAATCCATACCAGGCTGGCTATGGTAACTAGGACCTTAATGGAAGGGATTGGTGGGCAGTCATTCAGCATCATGCCCATGATCCTTGCAGACATAAATCGAGCATTGGAGAAGTGTCAACGAGGAGCAAAACACTTCGAAGGTTGCAATTTATCACTTTAACTCTGGCTCATGGAGCACCTCCAAAGGGGCGAATACCGACAAGAGATCCGGCGAAGAGACTGGGATGATCATATCGCTTTCCATCATCCGAAGCGAATGAATTACATGCCCAATATGTTCGCCCAGCCAGAAGATGCCAAAGGATGGGTAGAGTTATTTGACAATCTAACTGAGGACCAGGTACAGTGGATGTTCGAGTGGTTTCCGACCGAGGAATTCATCGCCCGATCCAGAGATGCACCTTTCCTGATATTGATTGGCCTGAGAGGAACATACCCTTATGTCCCTTTCCAAGTTATGAGGCAAGCTGGTAGGAAGTAGGTTATACCCAGGGTCGACAAGATGAGTCATTTTCAAGCTGACTTCCAGAATGAGGATAGTCCTTATAAGTGCCAAGCTTAGAATATGTGGCACTGCAAGATCATCATGGGGAGATATACCATCAAGCCAGATAGATACCACGCTGGCTGCGCTCCCTGCTATTCAGGCTGGTTGGAAGATAATCACGATGGTCTGGGCCAGCCAGGGTTTGCTAGGGGCCACAGGATCATAGATGAAAGGGCCGAGGCATAGGTCAAATACAACCAACTATGCAAGAGGATCCTGGAGTGCGAAAGTGAACCCCGCGAAATACAAGAGTCCAACCAGAAGCTAATTGAGGAATAGAAGGACATGGCTGTCACTGCCAATAAGTGACTAGGATACTTGGAGCGAGGCATAGTTGAATTAGAAAGAAAGTTTCTCAAGAGGGTCGAAGACTGCCAAAATGCTAAAGGAAATGAAGACGGATATCTAGCCAGAGCCTACCTATTGCTGGGACTTCGCGAGTTGGGAAAGCTGTTCGACGGAACCAAGGATGCCAAATTTGGGGAAGGTCCTTCAGGGACCAAGTAGATAGGAGTTTATCTTTTCGCTTTATAAAATGTAATAAGGCCAATGGCCATTAGTGACATTTATTTCCTGTTTGTTTAATGTAAATTTGGGATTTGTCTTATTTTCTATCAATGAAATGAGGTATTTAGCATTCTGAGTTCTCCAAATTAATTTGCCGCTAGGCCTACCTCGGGCACAAAGAGGTCCCCAAATTAGGACACGATTTACATTCCCGCATTATGTGTTTAAATATTGCAATACTTCCTATAATACTCACTAACTTGGTTACCTTTTGTTTTATTCTTTATTTTTGTTTTTATTATTCCTCTCCCCAAATGTTAGTTCGTGCACTCTGGCAACATCATCTTATTCCATGAGATCTAGGGGCCCTCCACCCACTCCTTCTCTTAGTCCTGTCTAAAACAAGAACAAAGGTAAGATGGAAGATTTGAATAATGTCAGAAAAGAGAACTCAACTAAATGGGTAGAGGTCACTCATGGTCACGGTACTCAGGTTTCCAAAGAAAATGCATCCCAACTCGAACAAAAGCTGTTGAAATTCCAGGAAGATTTGATCAGGTTCGGAATCTGGCAAATCTGTCATTTTCCCTCACCACTCCAGATATCAATTTTCCAAATGCTCAGAACCCTACACCTCCACAAAATATCCCAAAGCAACAAAACCATCCCGTTCCTCACCATCACTACAACACCTGCCATACCTCAAACAACACCCCGATGCTCATCCCAAAACTCCACAAATGACCACTTCCACACCCACCATAACACCCCATCTATGTGGACACTATGCCACACTCCACCTAACCCATCTCAATCACACCCAAGTCTGATGACAAGGATTTGCTCATCAGGAACCTAGCTGAAGAACTCAAGAAATTGACTAGCCGAATTCAAGGCGTTGAAGGAAGTAAGGGAATTGAAGGGCTGAACTATGAAGATCTTTGCATACAGCCCGATGTCAAACTGCCCGAGGGGTACAAATCTCCGAAGTTCAAAATGTTTGATGGTACAGGGGATCCAAGGGTCCATTTGAGAACTTACTGTGACAAGCTGGTTGGAGTAGGGAAAGATGAAAGAATCCACATAAAACTGTTCATGAGGAGTTTGAAGGGAGATGCTTTGTCTTGGTACATTAGCCAAGATCTAAAGAAGTGGTCAAATTGGGTATGCATGGCGTCTGACTTTGTGGACAGGTTCAAGTTCAACATAGAGAATGCGCCAGACGTGTTCTATATTCAGAATCTAAAGAAGAAGCCCACAGAAACATTCCGCGAGTATGCTACTCGCTGGAGGTCTAAAGCTGCTAAGATCAGACCTGCCTTAGAAGAGGAACAAATGAACAAATTATTCGTTCAGGCTCAGGACCCGCAGTATTATGAACGACTAATCATGATCGAGAGCCACAAATTTTCTGACATTATCAAGCTGGGTGAAAGGATCGAAGAGGGCATCAAAAGTGATATGGTTACAAACTTCGAGGCCTTGCAAGCTACAAATAAGGCCTTACAGTCTGGTGGTGTGTCCAAAAAAAGGACGTAAGGGCCGTAATGGTTGCACAAAAAACCAAATCTCCCATCAAATACCAAACCTACCCAATGCCTCAACTCACATATCAGCCTACCCTGAACTACCAAGCACCCTCACCCTCTTACCAAACTGCGCCACCCGCTTATCAATCACCTCCACCTCCCACATATCAACTTACTCCATCTAGATATTCCCAACCCACACATGTTTACCAAGCCTACAATGCTCAACCATCCCACTATCAATCCCCTCCTGCATGCCAAAACTTCCCTAGACCTCGACCAAATTTTGACCGCAAACCTCCAAAACAATATATAGCCATTGCTAAACCTATTGACCAGTTGTACAAAAGACTCAAAGCTGCTGGTTATGTCACCCCCATCCCTGATGCGACTCCTGAGAACCCTTCTCAGTGGGTTAACCCAAACAAATCCTGTGCATACCACTCTGGCATGACGGGACACACCATCGACGAATGTCGTTCTTTGAAGGACAAGATCCAGACTTTAATTGACAACAAAATTATTGTGGCAAAGGAACCCACTCCGAATGTCTGCAATAACCCGCTGCCAGACCACAAGGGTGGAGGCGTTCACATGATTGAAATAGAGGATGATTGGGATCCCGAGGGATCGATCGGTTTGATCACAGAAGGTGATGACCCAAAGAAGCCAATAGTTACTCTTAATCCGATCGTGGTCCAAATTCAGCCTTTTGGGGACGCCGAGGTAAATATGTCCGTACCACTTGAGTGTGAAACAATGTCATATGCAAAGACACCAGCACCAATTGAGGTCGAATTCGTGTCTCCAGCAAATGCACCCACACCGTTTGAAGTTGCGGTTTTACCACCCAAGGCACATGCTCTGTTTGGAGTAAAGATATCCACACCGATTCTAGTGGCGATGTCAACCATGACGCCATACCATACAAAGGCTATACTATGGGACTATACAGCTGAGGCAAGGAGGAAAGGCAAGGGTAGGTTCGAAGAAACTATTGCCGCACAAGGTATGACGAGAACTGGTAGAGTTTATACCCCTAAACATTTAGCTGAGTCAAGCAAGCAGGCCTCCAATCGGTCACCCATCATTGATACAGGGCCAGACGATCTTTGGAGAAAGATACAGGCCAAGAAATACTCGATCATCGACCAATTGAACAAAACACTGGCGCAAATCTCCATTCTTGCTTTGCTACAAAATTTCGAGGCGCACAAGAACGCTCTGTTGAGGGTGCTGAGTGAAGCATACGTGCCAAGCAACATCACTGGCGGGGAAATAGCTAACATGATAGGACAAGTATTGGAAAGTCATAAAATTACATTTCATGAGGATGAGTTCCCACCTAAAGGGTTGGGTCACAACAAGGCACTGCACATCACCGTGCAATGCGAGGACTATTTTATCACCAGAATCCTGATCGATGGAGGTTCCAGTCTCAACATCTGTCCACTGGTAACACTCAAGAAGTTGGGTAAAGAACTGCACGAGATAAAGGATGGAGTTATCAATGTGAAAGCCTTTGACGGCTCCCAAAGGTCTACTATTGGGGAAATTAGTCTATGCTTGCAAATGGGGCCAACCTGGTTCGATGTTGATTTCCAGGTAATAAATGTGCCAGCATCTTACAATCTGCTGTTGGGACAGCTTTGGATCCATGCCGCTGGGGTCGTAGCATCAACACTGCATCAGGCAGTAAAATTCGAATGGAATCATCAAGAGGTGATCATTCATCGCGACGGGAGCAACCCTATATACAGTCACCAGACCATTCTGGCAATCGAAGGGAGAAGGAAACTAGGCGGAGAAACTTACCATCACATTGAACGGGTAAATGCTATTGATAAAAATAAATGGTGGGATAACAAGATCGAGTGTATACTGAATTGGAGTGGGTACGAACCTGGCAAGGGGCTCGGCAAGAACCTCCAAGGATCACTAAACCCATAAAACTCAAGAAACATGGCACCACTTTCGATCTGGGAAGAATTCAACAACTGGTCGCCACTATGGCACAGTCCCTACTATCCACTGGAGCACCCAATACCACATTTGGAGCAGACTTTCCAACCGACCGATATTATCTATGGGTCTGATGAGGAGGAAGCTGTGGCAGCGGTTAAGAACTTGTTCCTAGAAGACAATGATATGGACTGCTGTGTTATTCTCGAGGAGGAGGGGGAGGAAGGCCCTTCCATACAGGCTGTAAGCAGAGGAGCACCCTCAATAGCTGGACCATCAGGACAAGCAGAGCCCGACAAGCCTCGGGGTAGCAAGGCAAAAACAAGCATCATGCACTGTCTTTATTTTACTAAATGATTTTATTTTCGCATTTTAATTCCCATAATAAGATCTCCAATGTTCCAAAACAGTTATGCAATTTATCAAAGCATTTTGACTTTTCTTACGAATCAACGCTCATTATTATTTTTCTCTCATTACTTTACTTATACAGCATTACTATTATTTATCTTGATGAACCAATGACTGTGATATGCAATGAGACAACGCAACAAACAGACATAGATTCAGAGGAAGATGACATACCAGAGGAGATTGTTAAAGAAGTTGAGAATTTTGAAAACAGACCTAAGTCCAACCTGGACGAAACAGAAGTTGTTAACCTGGGAGATGCAGAAAATGTCAAAAAACACGAATCAGCATCCACTTATCACCATCAGAAAAGAAGGAATACACAAATTTTCTAAGAGAATATGAGGACATATTCGCCTGGTCGTATGATGATATGAATGGCCTAAGTACGTCTATTGTGGCTCACAAACTGCCAACCGATCCAACATGTCCGGCGGTAAAGCAAAAGCTCAGAAAGTTCAAACCTGAT
Source organism: Nicotiana sylvestris (assembly GCF_000393655.2). Taxonomy (NCBI): domain Eukaryota; kingdom Viridiplantae; phylum Streptophyta; class Magnoliopsida; order Solanales; family Solanaceae; genus Nicotiana; species Nicotiana sylvestris. The sequence goes on along the minus strand of NC_091062.1, from coordinate 121,863,632 downwards.
ATGAGTATGAAAATCAAGGAAGAAGTCACTAAGCAGGTCAAAACTAAGGTTCTCAAGGTAGTAGAATACCCAACGTGGTTAGCCAACATCGTGTATGTACCAAAGAAGGATGGGAAGGTTAGAGTCTATGTCGACTATCGGGATCTCAATCGAGCCAGTCCAAAAGACGACTTCCTTTTGCCAAACATACACGTCCTGATCGACAATTGCGCCAAGCATGAGTTGCAATAATTTGTAGATTGTTTCGCTGGTTATCATCAAATCTGGATGGATGAAGAAGATGTTGACAAAACAGCTTTTATTACGCCGTGGGGAATGTATTGTTACAAGATGATGTCGTTTGGGTTGAAGAATGTAGGGGCCACAAACATGAGGGCCATGACCACCGTTTTCCACGATATGATACACAAAGAGATTGAAGTATATGTAGATGATGTCATCATCAAGTCCAAGAGAGCCACTGATCACATGGAAGATTTTAGGAAGTTCTTCAATAGACTGCGAAGTTACAAACTGAAACTGAACCTCGCAAAATGCACATTTGGGGTTCCTGCTTGGAAATTGCTTGCGTTTATTGTGAGTCGCCGAGGAATAGAACTGGATCCATCAAAAGTCAAAGCTATTCAAGAATTGCCACCGCCAACGAGTAAGAAGGATGTGATGAGTTTCTTGGGAAGGCTTAATTACATCAGCTGGTTCATAGCACAGTCTACAGTTATCTCTGAGCTGATCTTTAAGATGTTGAAGAAGGACGCCGCTACCGAATGGACCAATGACTGCCAGAAGACTTTCGACAGAATCAAGGAGTACTTGTCAACACCATTAGTCCTGGTCTCGCCTGAGCCAGGTAGACCCTTATTACTCTACCTTGTAGTATTAGATGGAGCTTTCGGTTACGTTCTGGGGCAGCATGATGAAATGAGGAGGAAGGAGCAGGCCATCTATTACCTCAGTAAGAAGTTCACCCCATACGAGGCCCACTATTCTCTATTAGAGCGCACCTGTTGTGCTTTGGCTTGGGTAGCTCAGAAGCTGAGGCATTACTTCTATGCCTATACCACGTATCTTATATCAAGGATGGATCCTTTGAAGTACATCTTTCAGAATCCCATGCCCACTAGCAAGCTAGCCAAGTGGAAAATCCTATTGAGTGAATTTGACATTATCTACGTAGCTCAGAAGGCAATCAAGGGACAGACACTAGCATATCACCTTGCTAAAAACCCCGTGGATAGAGAATACGAACCCTTGAAAACGTATTTTCCTGATGAGGAGGTATCATTCATAGGAGAAAACATTGCAGAATCCTATGATGGTTGGAGAATATTTTTCGACGGAGCAGCAAACTTCAAGGGAGTTGGCATAGGAGCAGTCCTAATATCGAGAACCGATCAACATTATCCGGTGTCTGCCAAACTCAGGTTCTCGTGCACCAATAACATGGTTGAATACGAAGCTTGCATCCTAGGGATCAAGATGACCATTGACATGAACATTCAAGAGTTGTTAGTGATCGGAGATTTAGACCTACTCATACATCAGGTCCAAAAAGAATGGGTGACCAAGAACTCCAAGATACTCCCTTATCTGCATCATGTACATGAATTGAGGAAGGGTTCATGAAAACGGAGTTCCAACATGTTCTTAGAGTCTAGAATGAGTTCGTTGATGCATTGGCTACCCTGTCATCTATGATACAACATCCAGACAAGAATTTCATTGATCCCATTCCAGTAAAGATCCATGATCAGCTAGCTTATTGTTCCCATGTCGAAGAAGAAGCAGATGGAAAGCCTTGGTTTCACGATATCAAGGAATATTTGGCAAAATGAGAGTACCGAGAGCTTGCAAACCCTTCTCAGAAACGCACATTCCGGAGATTATCCAACAACTTCTTTCACAGCGGAGGAATCCCATATAGGAGGACTCCTGATTTGGGATTACTAAGGTGTGTCGACGCAAAGGAAGCATCCAAGCTACTAGAGTAGATTGATGCTGGGACCTGCAGTCCGCATATGAATGGTTTTGTCTTAGCAAAGAAGATACTCCGAGCTGGTTACTTTTGGATGAGTATGGAAATGGACTGCATCCAGCATGTCCGGAAATGCCACCGCTGTCAGATACATGCAGACATGATAAAGGTACTTTCAAATGAGCTTAATGCAACAAGCTCACCATGGCCGTTCGCCGCCTGGGGAATGGATATTATCGGTCCAATTGAGCCTACCGCTTCCAACGGGCACAGGTTTATTGTAGTAGCAATCGATTATTTTACCAAATGGGTCGAATCAACATCTTACAGAGTAGTAACTAAGAAAGTCGTGGCAGACTTTGTCTACAACCGCATTGTTTGTCGATTCGGGGTTCCAAAGTCGATCATTACTGATAATGGCTCCAACCTCAACAGTGACTTGATGAAAGCTATGTGTGAAATCTTCAAGATCAAACACAAGAATTCCACAGCCTATAGGCCGCAAATGAATAGAGCTGTAGAGGCCGCCAACAAGAATATCAAGAAAATACTGAGGAAAATGGTAGAGAAGCATAAACAGTGGCACAAGAAGTTATCATTTGCTCTATTGGGGTATCGCACCATAGTACGCACATCAACCGGGGAAATACCCTATATGCTGGTTTATGGTATAGAGGCTGTTATTCCCATTGAGGTAGAAATTCCTTCCCTAAGAGTCATACAAGAAGCTGAGCTCGACGACGTAGAATGGATGAAAGTCGTTGGGAGCAACTAGCCCTTATCGATGGAAAGAGAATGAATGCAGTCTGCCATGGTCAACTTTATCAGAACAGAATGTCCAAAGCCTTCAACAAAAGAGTCAAGTCGAGACAGTTCACACCGGGGCAGCTGGTGTTAAAGAAAAATTTTCCTCATCAAGACCAAGCCAAAGGGAAGTTCTCTCCCAACTGGCAGGGTCCATACATGGTTCACCGGTTTCTGACAGGAGGAGCCCTCATACTTGCAGAAATGGACGGAGAAGTTTGGCCAAAGCCGATTAATTCAGATGCAGTCAAGCGTTACTATGTGTAATCTTTATGCTTCCTTTAAGTGATGTAAATTGAACTACGCCTGACCTGTTTCCCGTTTAAGAGGGGATATGTAGGCAGCCCTATGGGTTCGGTCACAACTCAATAAATTTTTCATTTTCCCCCTGAAATTGGAAACTAGGGCAGAATTTTGAGGAGGACCCTCAAAATTCCGAAGTAATTTCAGCCAAACGCCGCACGAGCAACAGTCAGAAATGTCAACCCATCAAATTGGGGAAAATTTTTGAGAAGGACCCTCAAAATTCCGTAGCAAGAGAGGCTGCAATGTCTCGAACTACGTCACAGTCATCAGTTCATCTACAAAACTATCTTAATTATATACCTATGTTATATTTTTACAAATCATGCATGTTTATTACTGAAATTGCCTTGTTTAGCAACGCTACCCCAATGATACATATAGTATCATCAGATCAAAACTGAGCAAGTCAAGCGGAGCTAGTAGGGATATGAACTAACCTTCCCTTTTTACCAAACTCACGATTTTTCTTTGGATGCAGGCACTTGGATTACGAAAGCATCATACATACAATACACTCACGAGACAAACATCATTCAGGAATACAACTCTCAGAACTGTCGCACTTACTCACATTTGCCATCCATGCATATCGGTGACATTCCGTGTATCACCACGTTCCAGCAGTCACAATATCACAATCACTATCAGCTAAGAAAGCTCTGTTACTGTTTGCTACTTTATTTCTTGTATAAGGCTACCATTCTGCCTTTCGAGACTAAACATTGTCTCCATCTACATTTCTACATTAAATAAGGCTACCATTCTGCCTTCCGAGACTAAACGATATCTCCATCTGCATTTCTGCATTGCATAAGGCTACCATTCTGCCTTCCGAGACTAAACGTTGTCTCCATCTGCATTTCTACATTGCATAAGGCTACCATTCTGCCTTCCGAGACTAAACGCTGTCTCCATTTGCATTTCTGCATTGCATAAGGCTACCATTTTGCCTTCCGAGGTTAAACGCAACCTCCATCTGCATCTGCATGGCTGAAATATCGGCACCCTATCTACACTTGCATAACTGAAAGATCGCCACCTTATCTACATTTGCATGGCTGAAAGATCGCCACCTCACCTACATTTGCATGGCTGAAATATCGCCGCCTTATCTGCATCTGCATGGCTGAAAGATCGCCACCTTATCTATAGTTGCATGGCTGAAAGATCGCCACCTTATCTACATTTGCATGACTGAAATATTGCCACCTTATCTGCATTTACATAGCTGAAAAATCGCCACCTTATCTACATTTGCATGGCTGAAAGATCGCCACCTCATCTACATTTATATGGCTGAAATATCGCCACCTTATCTACATTTGCATGGCTGAAAGGTCACCACATCATCTATATTTTCATGGCTAAAATATCGCCTCCTTATCTACATTTGCATGGCTGAAAGATCGCCACCTTATCTACATTTTCATGGCTGAAAGATCACCACCTTATCTACATTTGCATATCTGAAAGATAGTCATCTTATCCACATTTGCATGGCTGAAAGATCGCCAAATACTGCATCTCATGGGCTGAAAAATCGCCAATCATCCGAAGGCATCATTGTTCGGAGGCACCATTTTCATAGCCCGAGAATGCCATGTCATGGCCCGAGGACCCCTTTTAATCTTTTGCATATAATTATTCAAAGGCGTCATGGTTCGGAGACATCATCCTCATAGCCCGAGAGCATCATTTCATGGCCTGCGAATCCTTTATTATACGTTTCATGGCCCAGGACATCATGGTCTAACGACGTCATTCTAACCGTCCGAAGACAATCCTCATGGTACGACGGGAGGTTGCATCATGTTTAAATTTATACACAATATATGCTTATATTGCTTATTTACACGTAAACTGGCAAGCAATGTCCATCTCGGCAGGAGCGATCCCGCTCCAATTCCCGCAGCCATGTCCAATCTTAACCATTCCCCGTCCTGAATATTACGTCTGTTCTCGAAAGTCTCCATCGGCATACCCCGCCAACGAATCTCGAACTACATATGGCCTGATTCCTGTAAGACCAGGGATATGTAGGCAAAGAAGCCAGGGTGCAGCCTAATTTCTCAAACCATTTCGCTTGGTTAAAATTGGTCATCATATCTTTACCCGACAACTCTTTCATCCTTCCCAGGTAAAGAGGGGCAGCTGTTGATATCCAATTTTTCCCTGTATATTTTTTATATGCAAAATACTTTAAAAATAGCATATATATGCATATATAAGTATGTCCCAATGTTTTATTAATTTTCTTAATTTTAAAGATTTTTTAACCAATTTATTCCTCTGTTTTATTCATAAAAAAACCCAATAATAATTCCCAAAGTTATCAATCTTGGTGATTCATTTATTGGATTTTCATATTTATACTAAAAGTCAAGATAAATTTTGCATATTTTTACAAATTTATTTAGTATTTTTAAAGCTAAATTGCATATAATTGCAACATTAGCCTCTTTTAGATTTAATTGCGTTTATATTTATAAAAAATTAAGTCCAGTATTTTTAAATTGATAATTATGTATTAAAAATTATTTTAGTACCTTTAATTTATTTCCAGGAATTAATTTGCTATTTTTATAAGATTAAAAGGGAAAAGTGACTATTGCAATTATAGCCCAAATTGAGTTTCAATTATAACCCAAAACAGGCCCCCAATTTCCCAACCCAATTTCAATTTCAACCCGACCCCCGACCCAATCTAAATAACCCAACCCGAATCCCCTACCTAACCCTTTCAATCCTGGACGTTGATCATTTAGATCAACGACCAATATCGACCCTTCCCATTTTTAACCTCAAACGACCCCTTTCCCCACCTCATTTCACACCAAACGCCGCCCTTGAATCCCTTTCCCTCTCAACTCTCTCTGCAATCCCTCATGAACCCTAGTCGCCGCCAACTAACCCAACCCTAATACCTCCCAAATCTATGGCTTCCAAGGTCATCAGAGACCTGTATCAACCCCTCATGGCTTCTACGTGTTCGATTCTTATGGTCTCAAGGCTAGATCTTGAAAGAGCTTGGTCCAGACTCTGTTTGATTTCAGTTCATGACTGTTCTCCGGTCAGCCATAGCTATTCGAGTCAGACTCTTGACTCTCCTGCTTAGATCGATGATTTTCAAAGCCTTTCTCATCACTTAGGGTACTTCTGAAACCTTAACCTCTAAGGTTCTTTCGATTTCTTTTAGATCTTTTTCCGATCTATGTTTTCTCTGAACTGCTAAGCGTTTTTCTCGAAGTTTCTTTTAAAACTCTGCCTTCAAAACCCCTTATCTTTTCCGATTAGGGTTCTTGTTAGTTTATTTCAAAACGTTTCTTTGATTTTTGACATGTTCTGCTGTGTTTCCCTATATCTTTCTTCTACTTGAGTTTGCATGTTAAAATCCCTAATTTATTATGACTGTTTATTAGATGAATGTTTGTTTGCCTGAGTATCTGTCCGATTTGTTTGTTTTATCCTCTTTTAAAAACTCTTCTATTGTTGAAAATCCTATGGTTTTGGGTCTGAGGGTGTTCGTTTAAGTGCATAACTCGATTTTGAAGTTCTTTATCTCAAAATCTCTTATTTCTCTGTGTGATTCTTCTGACTCTGGTTTTCTATCATATCTAAAAATCGATTATGCTCGAAACCATAATTTTCAAGAGGGGTTTTCTTCACCTGCTACTGTGAGATCTTCACATGCTTTGATATTCTATGTTTTCTTCACTACTTGACCTACTGGGCTATCATGTTTCGAATGTTGCTATCCACTGAATTTTGTGCTACTATTGTATGCTATTTCCTTCTGCCAACAGGCTTGGCCTTGCATGTATAGTGTTTATGCACCATATTTATATGCTAAGTCTCCTTCGTTTTTTGACCTTCAACTTGTGACTGTTTCGAACTTTTCCTTTGTAAAATTCTGATTTCACTCGTCTGTTAGGGTTAATTGATTTTCTTTTCCTATTTTGCGTTGCTGAATTCTTTCCAAAATTAGTGTATCTCTGTACCTAGACTCGATGGCCTACTTAATGTTTTACTACTTTTTTTATGGCAACTGTCAGCCTGCTTATAAATTGATTTCATTTCTTATTTTTGAACCTGTCACTACCTGTTAAACAAAGTGATCCCTTAATTAAAAGCAATCACTTGTATAATTGATTCTGAATCATGATTGTTTCCATGTTTGTAGCTTATTACCTTCTCTTACTCGTTTTCAAAAAGCTATAAATACCATGAACTTATTTTCTTTAAAAAAAAAACACGAACACAAGGCATAAATACTTGAGTTTAAACACACACTCCACCAAATCTCTATTTTCTCTGTTACTACTATATTGCTGCCTTACCTAGCCGGCTGAAAGCCAAGGCTAGGTTGTGGGAAAACTTGCTTATTTTCTGCATTTGTATTTCTTACTAGTATGTTCTAATTAAGTTTTCTGCACTAACAACAATATGCTTATTTACTGTTTCTTGCATTCTTGTCTGCCTGCTATTTGTATTTAGCCCAGTACCATTGTTTAACATGCTGTAATTTCCTTTCTCCTGTTCTGAATCAGTGTATCATGACATGTGGATTGTAAATCCCTACCCCAATGTGTTTAATACTTGTGGTTGGTTTGGGGCATGACAACATTGGAAATTATTGTGCATGACCCAAACTTGATCCTCTTAGGATCATAACCTCCATGTTTCTCTTATATGTTGTGTGTTCTGGTTGATTTACAGGCATGTCAACACTTCCTATTGTTGTACATGCCCAAGTTAACCTATGCTTAAGAGTATAAGCTCCTTGCAATGGATTCCCAATCCCCTGCCCTCTTTGTGTGAAGTTATTGACTCCCTGAAATGTTAATGGCTGTCTCCCATCACCCTTTCCCTCTCTTTTATTCCCTCAACTCTTAGAACTCTGTTTCTGCACTTTCACTCTCTTCTTAGACTTAAGTTCTGGCCCCCTCATGCGAGCCTTGCCTTGGGACCCATGAGCTCCCTCTGAACTTGGACATATGAGGGCTGGAATTTCCATATTGCACTCATCTCCATTCTGGTTATGTAACTTGGGTGTGAGCACTGCCCGGGGCCCTATTGAGGCCCTTAGGGAGCTCTGACACACTCAAGTCTGAAAAAGGCTTTGGATTAATGGCATTTTGAGGTGGTTTACTCCATAACTCAGAGAGGAAGTCAAGAATCAGGCTTCCTCTGGTTGTAACTTTTCTTTGTAATTTTCTGATGTGTTTCAGTATTCCTGATTTGTAATAATTTGTAATGAACATTTGGGGCTGGCTAGTGAAAAGGGTTGGGTAATTATGCATGCTCAAGGGTAGAAAATATGCCTATAGGACTGCTTTTTCTACATGTTCAATTTGCATTTACAAAACATGCCTATAGGACTGCTTTTAATTCTGCATATTCACATCACATTTAGAAACTATGTCTATAGGACCTACTTGTTCAACTTCACATCTAGATAACCTGCGTATAGGAATTAAATAAAATTCTACATGTTTGTCACCGTTTAGATATCATGTTTTTTTAGGGCCCAATTGGCTATAACCCAATTGCCTATTAAAATCAGCATAACGAATAGAAATCATGCTTATAGGAATTCCCAAGTGAAAACCCGCCTCTATCCATTGTCTACTAGATATTATGCCTATAGGGGTTTGACATTATTCAGATACTATGTACGCAAAGGTTTAAAATCGGCAATTATGTCTACAAGGGCCTAAAATCAGTAATCCTAGATATCATGTTAGTGGGAGTAAAAATCAGCGATAGTGGATACTGTCATCTGCAGAAACTGAAACTAGTCTAATTTAAAATTCGTCCATTCTGAATCTTTTTTTTAATAATCTGATTCCCTTATTTTAATGAGGTTTAGCAATCATGCCTGTAGGATTTCAAACAATTCGCTTTGAGTTATCACTGTTTCACCACCTTCTAAATTAAGTAGATGTCATGCCTATAGGGCCCCGTCTAAACACTTGGGCAAGCCTTAGAGTAATGACTGTAAAATTGAGTCCGCCTTTGTTAATTGTTACAACCAGCAGGCAGACCTGATTTGGACTTCTTATCTGAGTTATGTAATAAACAAATCTGCTTCAATAATCAAACTCCCCTCGTCTTTAGTATTTTAATCAGACCTAAAAAGTATGTGCAAGTCATGCTAGTTATGTGCTTTTGTTCAAGGAGGTATATTTGATCCTTTATCTATTTATATGCTTCCCCAACATGCAGTATGTGTTTTTTGTATGTCGCCTTAGATTTTTTTCCTTTGAAACCAATCAGCCTAATGTCCTACCCTTTAGGACTAGTAGTCCTAAGTGCCTCTGGGACTGATAGGAATGAGACGGGTAATAGCATGCAATAGTAATCGAGACAAATCCACATTTTAATACCTTAACGGGGTGGAAAGGGTAGATATGGATATGAGGACCGGTGCGCTAATGCCACGTGTAACCCCTCTTTTGAGGAGTGATTACCGGGTATTGCATTGACGTGATCCATATTAAATATAAACCTAGGATTCCCTTTCCTTTTATTTGCAAACTCTTCTTTTATTTTTTCTTTCTTTTTTTATGTGTTTAAATCCCCTAATATTTGAGCTCATACTTGTATATTTGCTAAATTCACAATAACTGTCTGGCCGGAAATTACACTAGTGGATCCTGAGAGGTGCCTAACACCTTCCCCTTAGGATAACTTCAAGCCCCTACCCTATCTCTGGTTATTCAAAGGACTTAATATTGAACCCCATTGGTGTCCTAATGCACCTTAAATCATTAGGTGACGACTCTTCAAAAATGCAAAACCCAGTTCCCAAAAGGAATGAGTTGTCCCATACCAAATATCATAAACCCAATTTCATGAGAAAAAGGGGGCGCGACACACCATAATAATCAATATCTCCAACTTGGTTGCCATCACCACCTTGAACCCACACCCCACTGTTGTTGCTATTTTTATTTTTAGAGCAATCCTCTGTATGAAACTTATAACCATTCACAACGTACTTAGACATTGTTGTGACCTCAAGCCCAGGTCCCTAAGACATATCTTTCAAAAATTGATGTATACCATTATTTGGATCATTTACCTACATATTGTTAAAAAAATTCATAAGTTAGCATAACTTCCAAACATTGTTTACCTATATAGTGTTAGAATATTTTAAGGAAAAACTTACAAATTTTGAACCATCGATCTCTCCATGATTAGTCCACACAAAGTAATTTGTTATAAACCCCTTCCTATAAAGATGATGCTTAACTTCCGCCGGTTTTCCAAACTTCATACAGTCGCACCTAACACAAGGGCACCTAATTACTCCTTCACTTAGGTATGGTGGAAGTGACATTGCATGTCTAATAAAGTCATCCACCCCTTCTACAAAATCCTCCCTCAATCCCTGCCGATTAGGATAATTCCTATTGTACATCCAAGTACGATGTTCCATCTATACAAATAAAACAAGAACAAATTAATTTAGTTAATTCATATCCT